>NC_086449.1:653805587-656205587 GCF_028390025.1 Pseudophryne corroboree | reverse complement strand
GTGTTTGTGACGTCAAACCAGGAACGAAACTGACTGAACTGATCGCAGTGTAGGAGTAAGTCTGGAGCTTCTCAGAAACTGCTAAGAAATTTCTATTCGCAATTCTGCTAATCTTTCATTCGCAATTCTGCTAAGCTAAGATACACTCCCAGAGGGCGGCGGCTTAGCGTGTGCAATGCTGCTAAAAGCAGCTAGCGAGCGAACAACTCAGAATGAGGGCCATTGTTACTATGATTGCTAGGTCATAACACCTTCATGCATTAAAAAATGCATTTTTCAGAAAATTGTTACATACTATTATAACGCCTTCATCCACTTGCCTCTTCAATCCATTAAACATTTGGGGATATGTACAGTATCTTGTTTATCTCTATTGGTTTATTACACTTATTAACTAAACAACCATTGATGTTTTAATTACAGTATATAAAAGTTTTGATGATGCATGTCCTGTATTTGTAGCTATGATTCAATATGGACAATCTTTCATAATTGTCTTACAAATTAATTAATCAGAATTTTACAGTATAATGACTGAGAGTTTTTCTACACATGGCTATGAGGTGGATATCAAAGCTTTGCCATTCAGACAACAAATGCTGTGTGTTATTAACTTCAGTTAAAATACAATCATGTCTAGGCAGGATAAAATGATTAGTTACCAGTTATAAGCAGTGAAGGAAACATTTTGTTATTACTCTGAAAGTGACAGTGAAGCATGAAGTGACTAATGGGTACAGTGCTTGTGCCATTAATTCTTATTACTGCCTTTCTTAATAATTTTGGAAACAATAAAAAAACACTGGAAATAGACAGTTGTAGAACAGAGTTACAAGCAGTGGGCGGAGTTACCACTGCTGCAAGGGATAATGGGCCTAATTCAGAGTTAATCGCGGCAGCAAATTTGTTAGCAGTTGGGAAAAACCATGGTGGTCATTCCGAGTTGTTCGCTCGCTAGCTGCTTTTAGCAGCATTGCAAACGCTAGGCCGCCGCCCTCTGGGAGTGTATCTCACTTAGCAGAATAGCGAACGAAAGATTAGCAGAATTGCTACTAAATATTTCCTTGCAGTTTCTGAGTAGCTCCAGACCTACTCCTAGATTGCGATCAGCTCGGTCAGCTTAGTTCCTGGTTTGACGTCACAAACACGCCCTGAGTTTGGCCAGCCACTCCCCCGTTTCTCCAGACACTCCTGCGTTTTTCCCTGACACGCCTGCGTTTTTTTAGCACACTCCCGGAAAACGCTCATTTACCACCCAGAAATGCCCCTTTCCTGTCAATCACTCACCGCTCAGCAGTGCGACTGAAAAGCGCCGCACAATCAACAGCAAAACTGCTAAGTTTTTAGTTAAATAACTAAGCGCATGCGCGCTGCGTACCATGTGCATGCGCTTTTAGCAACAAATCGCAGCATAGCAAAAATTGGCAACGAGCGAACAACTCCGAATGACCACCCATGTGCACTGCAGGTGGGGCAGATATAACATGTGCAGAGAGAGTTCGATTTGGGTGGTGTGTGTTCAAACTGAAAATTAAATTACAGTGTAAAAATAAAGCAGCCATTATTTACCATGCACAGAAACAAAATAACTCACCCAAATCTAACTCTCTCTGCAAATGCTATTTCTGCCACACCTGTACATGGTTTTGCCCAACTGCTAACAAATTTGCTGCTGCGATCAACTCTGAATTACCCCCAAAGTTGGTCGGGAGAGCAGGGCCGTAACTTGGTGTGTGCAGAGGGGGCACCGCACATAGAGCTGCAGGGTAGGGGACGCTGTTGGCGGCACTTGTCAATTATCTGTTTTAATTACTTTCACTTGCACCTTCCCCACGTTTTGAAGCCCAGCATCTCCTGACCGCCGCTGTCTCCTACCCTGACCCCTTCTGTCGCTAATAACTATACAACGTTCATGAACTCAACTTGAGATTTCTTTGTTATTCAGTCACACTGTCCTTTATTACATTTCAAGATGTTGACATACCTGGGATTCAAACCTATTGCCTGTTGCATTGCTGACAGAATCTATTCATCTGCCCTTGCATAGAAAGGTAGATAATTCTAAGTTAGAGAATTTTAACTATTTGAAGCTCACCTTGTACTTTGTGCAAAAAGGATCAGCATTCCGGCTGAGCAGATCTATGTAGTGTGTGGCTGCAAGAGATTGAATGTGGGTCTGCACACTACATAGATCTGCGCAATTCCAATGCTGATTATTTATTTTTTACAAAGCATCAGTAACTTCTCATATAGGGGGTAATTCCAAGTTGATCGCAGCAGGTAATTTTTTAGCAGTTGGGCAAAACCATGTGCACTGCAGGGGAGGCAGATTTAACATGTGCAGAGAGAGTTAGATTTGGGTGTGGTGTGTTCAATCTGCAATCTAATTTGCAGTGTAACAATAAAACAGCCAGTATTTACCCTACACAAAAACAATATAACCCACCCAAATCTAGCTCTTTCTGCAAATGTTATATCTGCCCCCTCTGCAGTGCACATGGTTTTGCCCAACTGCTAAAAAATTTCCTGCTGCGATCAACTTGGAATTACCCCCATAGTTCTCATAGTTTTTATGCAGGATCAAATAGCTCAATGAGTAGGGTGTTTGATTAGAATTCAACAGGTTATAGGTTTGAATCCTTGGTATGTCATTGAGTATGGGTCGTTGGGTCGACACAACTTAGGTCGACAGTCATTAGGTCGACCACTGAAGGTCGAGATCGGCATTAGGTCGATATGCGCTAGGTCGACATGGGCGTTAGGTCGACATGTACTAGATCGACAGGCGAAAAGGTCGGCATGAGTTTTTGAATTTTTTTGGTGCCGTTTTCTTTGTAAAGTGTCAGGGAACCCCAATTAGTGCACTGTGTCCTCTCGCATGGCTCGCTTCATAGTCCACGTGGATCATAAAGTATGAAAAAGTAAAAAAATGTAAACTTTTTTTGAAAAACTCATGTCGACATTTTGACTTGTTGACCTAGTACACGTCGACCTAATGCCCATTTCAACCTAGTGCCTATGTCAACCTTCAATGGTCGACCTACTGACTGTCGACCTAAGTTATGTCGACCCAACGACCGTATCCCAGGTCATTATGTTATAATGTGTTATTTAATGAAGGGTATTGTAACTGAATAACAGCGAGCTCTCAAGTTAAGTGCAGGAATGTGGTATAAAGAGGATTTCTGTCCAAATTTGTGGGAAGGGGCATCATATTTTAGGGTTTTTCTTGGATCAATCTTGTCATGCCCCTTCTCCACGAGGCATGCGCTTTATGTCCCTATGTAAAAAAATCTGGCACAGGGCATCAAAATGTCTAGTTACTTCTCTGCATCCCCCGCTCTGTTCCTGAAAGCCCAAATGGATAAGTAGACAAGGGGCTACTTGAGAACAGACTAATAATCCTTTCCCCAAATTTTGCTATCCTGCCCAGCAGCAATAAGTGCACAAAATAAATGGGCTCCTTTAAGAGCGTTGAAATACAGCATTGCTTAACCTTCCACACAGAGCTCAAAAACAAATATTTGTTTCAATATAATCTAATGAAGGTAGTATTTGCCAGGAAATGTATATTTTTTATTATTATTTTCTTGCTTTGAATCTCCTCAGTAACCTCAAGAGATAAAATACCTTTCTGTAGATTAAGTGCCTGATAGGTATATTCTGTGTAATGCAGAATTAATTCCTAATGGGGGGATGTGTAGCACATGACAGTACTGGTGCAGTTGCCTTTTTTGGGCAGGGAGGCTGCCGCTGCCCATGTCAGAGAGGAGAAAGACAGCCCCCGGACAGCCAGGTCTCGATGCCTGCGCAATGGATCTGGCCAGTGCCGGGACAAGTGCATGCACTCAAGCAGCTGCTTAAGTGTGCATGCTCAAACCCCTGGCTGCTATGAACTACATCTGCTGCAGCCCATAGAAGCCGGATTGAGCTTACAATCAGGGAGGGAGTGTGTTCCTACAAGAAGCCTGCTTTATACTAATCGCAGCTCAGTCTGGAAGTCCCAGAGGGAGAATACACCTCCCAATAGGACTGCCTGTCCTGCGGAGGACTGGCAAGTAGGACTTCTAATAGGAAGTAACTGCCAGTCACAGTGGAGCTAGTGAGCCAGTGCAGTTACACAGACTGCAACTGGCTCAGCTGAGCTCACTGAAGTGGTGGATTTTACTGGGGGGACTGCAGTCCAGCAGCCCATAGGTAAAACATGCCAATGATCTATGTAGAATGATTGAGGTAATAAGCTGCAACTCCCATACACTATCATATGCATGCATTCAGCAGCAAAATCATTTTATGCATTGTTCAAACTACTACAGTACAAAAAAAAAACATAGAGCATAAGGGGCTGACAAATACAAACCCATGGGCCTGATGCAGAGTTGTATGTAAAGTGTGATGGCTTTCTATATTCAGAAATGCAGATGTCTTCCTGTATTCAGACTATGCAGTTGCACTGCTCCATCCATCCATTGGTGAAAACAGTTGTCATCATCATGCATTTGCTCCAGTGCTGTCATTGGTGCAAAAGACACAGATGGAGCCACGCTAATCGTGGCTTCGTCTGTGCCTGAGCGCGCCTGGCGAGGCGGACCGCCTGCTATGTAGCCATGCTCAATGAGCATGGCTCCATCTGTATGACTGCAGTCAGATGGCTCTCTGAGCATGAATAGACTGCAATCTCATCAATACGTCCTTGGTACACTTATTCTACAGAGACAGAGCCACCTTACAAAATCTTGCCTATGGCACCAAATTGTTTGGGGCCGGCTCTGCAAGAGACAGTAGTTTTATTTGGGATGATCAAAACGGTTTACGGGACAGAGACAAAAGCAATCAATCAATCAATCAATCAGAAGCAGCATCAGTAAGAAATAAATTGTATAAAGCCCTGAAACAAGCAGATTACGATACATTATTCTTAATGGGTGTGGTATGTGTGAGTGGTGGTAAGGAGACCGCCGGTCAGCATACCGATGCTGGGATTCCGGCAGCAGACTCCTGGCGGGGGGTGGTGGTGGGGGGTGGCGACCTGCTGTCATCACGGGTTCTATTACCACTCTATGGGTGTCATGGACACCCATGAGTGGGAATAGTCCCTGTTGGCTGGCATGCCGACCGTCGGAATTGTGAGTGGGCGGGATGTAGGGGGAGGTTATGACTAAGTTTGACCAATGTGAAGGACAAGAGGACAAGATGTCCTTCAAATTAAAAGAGCATATTTATTAGATTTTACTTTTTGTCAAAATAAACCAAAAAATTTACTTTTAGAAATGATGTAAGAAAAATTGCATAATGTGCAGATATGAAAATGTACATTATTGCCTTTTTGGAATAAGCACGGAAAGTAGATGTGATAAAAGAAAGCCTGAGCAATGCCTTACTGAAAGAAAGATATTTGTTAGCAGAATACTTAATTAGAACAGAAATCTAGAATGTCTATCTGTATATTATTTTTACTACCTTATTAGTTAGTGTTTTTTTCTTCTTAAAGACTGAGTCCCATTAAGGGTATGAGGACTTAATAACATCAACCTGTCTAATTGGTTACATTTCATATCCACCAGAGATGAAAGAACCTAATGACAGTGAGCTGTTAGTGGGTTAGAAGGTCAGTGCCACAGGGTGAATGTGAGTTCTAATGACCAAGAAATCTTCAATGGATACAAGAGCCAGGGAGACATACTGTACTGTAAGTTTTAAGTGATCTATTGAACCGTTACCAAGATGTATAAGATTATACCTGATAACACATCTGAAGCAGAAACGGACCATGACACAAATATTATTCCTCAGAGACTATTTTATTTACATATACACTGTATTTATTTATTTATTTATTAACAGTTTCTTATATAGTGCAGAAAATTGCGTTGCGCTTTACAATTGGAAATTGTACATCATACAGCATTACTGTCACATGGTTCTTTCTCAATACCAAATAAAAACTGACCACACTGATACCATTCAACACAATGGGCGGAATTCTATTCTTTTCACTCCCTTCCACACCCATTCTGTTTCTGCTGATGGGCATGGTATAATCATTTTAGCTCGCTATCCCTGGCGTAGCGAGGATGCCCAACCCTTTACGCAGCTAAACCTGATTACTATGGGCGCAATATGCACGATAAAGTGGATCACTTTAGAAAGGAGATTGGGCGTGATATATCATTTGAATACCACCCGAAATAACAAAAGGACTTTTATGAGTAATACTGTATATATTCAGTTGCTAGGGAAATACTACAGCTTTTCTAATTAATCTTAATTTCTTTCATTATCTACATAAAATGATACAATTCCTAGGTATGTAAATATGCCTGAGGAGGACAGAAGCACATATATAAATAGCTATGTGCCCTTCCTCCTGAGAAACTTTTCATAAAGAAAACCACAGGAATCAGGCAACTTTCAGTGCATTAAAAGGAATTTACTGAGTGCACATAGATGTTCATAGTGAGCAAATTTATCACTAGAGTGATTTGGTGTTTTTACAAGTGTCCCTTGATTTTCATGTTAATATTGATTTCCATGTTAATATTTTATTGGTTGAAATGCATCTAGAAATACTGTGTATGCACTAATTTCATGCATCAACAATCTCTGAGGATATTGAAAATTCAAATGATTTTGCGGGGGAAAAATAGTACATTTGCCCTCACAACGCACAGAACACCATCACCAGGGGCAATTTAAGAGAGGATGGGGTCCATGTGCAATCTCTGTGCAGACCCCCTCCTCTCTGACCACAGCCTAGGGCATAGGAACGTCACCAGGGGCTGACTGGCCATTGGCTTTACAGGGTCACCTGATATGTTTTCTGTTTGTCATTTTCAGCAGGTAGGTAGAGTCGTCCACTGCTGCCTGGGTAGAGCGAATGATTTCTCTGTTGCTGTGTAGACTGCATAGCCCCTGCCTCCTACCCTCCCCAATTGGTGAAAAGAGAGAAAGAGAGGGGGAGAGAGAGAGAGAGAGAGAGAGAGAGAGAGAGAGAGAGAGAGACAGACAGAGAAGGATTTTAACTGTGGGACAGATTTATTAAGTCTGGTGAAGTGATAAAGTGGAAGGTGATAAAGCACCAGCCAGTCAGCTCCTGTCATTTTTCAAACCCAGCCTGTGATGTGGTCGTTAGGAGCTGGTACTTTATCACTGTGCAATTTATCACTTCACCAGGTTTGATAACTCTGCCCCTCAGACATGTACATACCTGTGTGTGGTTTGTTGTTTACATCATAAGACCCAGACTTATCAAGACTCGGAGAGTGATAAATTGCACGGTGATAAATAACCAACCAATCAGCTCCTAACTGCCATGTTACAGGCTGTGTTTGAAGAATAACAGTTAGGAGCTGACTGGCTGGTACTTTATCATTGTGCAATGTATCACTCTCCGAGGCTTGATAAATCTGGGCCTAAGGATTTGTATTCAGTGCACCCATCTTACACCGTATTTTCCCCATGAAGTAACAAATGATACAATATGGTAAATTTGACAAGTGCTGTATTCAGGACAGAACATGAATAAATGAATGTAGATGTGCTGTGTATTTAATAATATGTTTGATGTATGATTACAGAGTTAATGGACTCTATATTCACAACAATGCTGTATTAATATAAAAAATATTTTTAAACTAGAAATAAACTCCAGGGAGTGAAGTGTTAAAAATAGATCAGCAGACAATAAATCCAACACATACTGTAGCACCATGATCTGGAACTTGAATAGTGATATACCTAGTAAATATACATACTATAGGTCTGCAAAATTCAGAAATTCACTTATTTATTGTATATAAAAATAGCAACGTAAGTACAGTATCTAGAATGTATCAGATTTGATCTTGTTTTAAGTCGGATTCTGATACATTATAAATGCTTACGCTGCTATTTTCTATACAATATAATATTTTCTGAATTTCACAGACCGATGTACTGTATACAGTATTTACTATGAGCATCACTATTCAAGTTTCAGATCATGATACTACATTTTGGATTTATTGTCTGCTGATCGATTTCTAACGCTTCACTCCCAGGAGTTTTATTTCTAGTTTAAACAATAATTTTATGTTTGTACAACTAGGTTCTACATGAACCATTGGATTCCTATGTTTGTTTTAGGAGGATTGGCATTCCTCCTCCAGTGTAGGTCGCTATATTGTACTTTTATTGAATGTAACACTTGGCGCCAGGATTATCTTTTGTTATCTGTATAGGCACATAGGTGTATAGTAGACTGTTTTAAAGTACACACTGCACAGCAGAGCTATAGGTTGATCAGGCTGCAGTCTAAAGGTCCATACACACTGGGCGTTTTTGCCCAGCGTATATGAACAGCGATGGTCGCTGACATCGCTGGGCTGAAAAGTGCTCAGTGCATATAAACTGAGCGCTTTTCCCCCCTGCCCAGCAATGTCAATGGGGGTGAGTGGCTTTCCATAGCAGGACGCTATGGAAAGCCGCTCACCCCGCCATTCATCTACTGGTAATACCAGTAGATGAACGGCGACTGCCAGCGATGAAGCGGGAGCGCGCATCAGCGCTCACCGCTCATCGTTTGGGCATACACACTGGGCGGCTTTGAGCTGAAAGCAGCTCAACACATCAAAAGTGAGCTGCTTTCAGCTCAAAATTGCCCAGTGTGTATGGGCCTTTAAGGTGCAGATTTTAACTATGAGAGATTTTGACTGAGCGATTTACCTGGAACTGGCAGTAGGAGATTTTGACTAACCTTACCAGCGATTTTGGCTATGGGCGATTTTGGCTAACTCATTTAAGCAAGGGGATGCTTTTTCTTTTCCAGCAACCTAGACAAAATTGACTTGCCTGCACAGTCTATTTTTAGCAGCGATAGCGACCTGGTGGGGACGTGCATCGTTATCGCTGGCTGTGTACACACAGAGCGATATGCACTAACTTTCTGAGCGATTTGCCTATATAGTCAAAATCGCTCAGCTGTATCGCTCCGTGTGTATGGACCTTTAGGTACCAGTACTTGGAGAACCCAAAAGAAGACGATTTGCTATTGGCCCGATGTGTTATTATTATTATTATTATTATTATTATTATCAGCAGCAGCAGCAGAAGCAGCATCATGGAAGGTGTGACCTCCTTGAAGGGGCTGTGTGACCTACTGCAAACAGTACACAGCCCCGGCATCCTGTCTGACAAATCCTCCCCCTTACACTCTCTGCTTCCTTTCTCACCATGGCTGTGCTGTGAAGTAACTGAACAGGACGATGATCAGCAAAGTTTATTGGGTCTGGATGGAGAATAGGGGTATAAGTAAGGAAAGTTACTGTTAGGTGATCAGCTGGATAGTTAAGGTTTTTAATGGGATTAATTCATATGAACAGTTTGCTATGATGAGACTGAGAGGGAGAGGTATCGAACCTTCGAGAGAGATCAGGTGTTTACTAAGCCTTGAGCAGGTTGGACTGGCCAACAGGGGTACAGGGGAAACACTCAGTGGGACCCACTGCTGGTATCAGGCTCCGGAGCCTTACCTACGGCGGGAGCTCCTGCGGGTTACCGTCCCGCTGGTTGGCGCGGCTGCTGCGGCAGGGAGCTGCTGGCGGTGGGTCCTCCTGTACGGATATGCGGCTGCCAAGGGCCGGGGGGCGGGGGTCTGGAGAGCCGGGCGCTGAGGCGTGGATCGCTGCGGTAAGGTCCTCTAGTAGTGACACAGTATAGTGTGTCAGAGACAGAAGCTGGCTAAAGCTGTGTGCTAACAGCTAAGTATGTCTCCTGTGCTGGGGGCTGCCATGTTGGAGACCAGAGTATTACCAATGAAGTTCCCAATTTGTGTCCAGCCAATCCTGCGTGTTCTCCCCTTACAAAAGTGGGCTGGCTGAGAGAGAGAGAGTGCCAGTGCTTCAAGTTACATCCTTGTGAAAGGTTCTCCAGCTCTGTGCTCCCAGGTTACTTCTGGTTCCCTGGTCCTGGTTGCTCTCATCCATCGGTTACCTAAACGCTGCTGCAGTCCTGCTGTCTAAGTCCGTTGTCACTCGTGGAAGCGCTCACAGGGTACAAGATCGTAGAGGAGCTCCAGGTGCTAACGGCGGTTCCCGCAGACGTCTTCATTTCTTCAAAGTCCAAGTTCTTCAGCCTCATCTTTCAATCACAAACCACAGTCTTTATTTCTTCAAAGTCCAAGTTCTTCAGCCTCGTATTACAATCACAAACCACAGTCTTCATTCTTCAAAGTCCAAGTTCTCCAGCCTCATCTTTCAATCACAAACCACGTCTTCATTTCTTCAAAGTCCAAGTACTTCAGCCTCATCTTTTAATCATAAAACACAGTCTTCAGTTCTTCTTTACTGGAGTTCTTCAGCTTCACTCTTCAAGTCATTTAACCATAGGCTCTAATTCTTCCAGTTACTGTACTTCTATTTCTCCAATATTCGTGTACAGCCTGATTATTCATTAAACTACAGTTATCTTCCTATGAAGTCCTCCTTTTCTTTACGCCCTCCGGCGAACGTTAACACTTAGTTTGGCTTCCACCCCATGAGGAGGAATTACATTCAGCCACCTTGTTTACTCTCCTCACAGGTAACTGTCCCTTCATCCAAAACTTGGTTGTCGGAACCCCAATTTACGCCGAGCGTGACACCTGGGGCCCAACCTCCTCTATGAATCAGGTTCCAGACTATGCACTCGATTTATGAATTATACATATGTTATACTACACTGCATAGAACTATAGTGTATTTTCTACAATGTATTGCTGTTATGCAAGAAACTCAGCCCTTGCCCTCTCTAATGGTTAGGCAAACCAGTGCGTTGGCTGGCCATAGGCCCGCTGGAGACTGGCCACACCCCTAAATATGGTACCCTACAACTGTATTCCCCGGTGGGCCCTTCATGTCCTAGTCCACTGGTAGCCAACCCTGGTCCTCGAAAGCTACCAACAGTTCCTGTTTTCCAGGCCACCTGTGGATCCGTAGAATGTGTTGAATAGGACACATGTTTGAATATGTGACAGTTAGTAATGACTACACCTGTGCACAGCTAGGTGGTCTGAGAAACGTGAACTGTTGAAGACTGGATTGGCTATCCTTGCCCTAGTCCGACACTGCCTTGGAGAAAGATAAAGTGGACAGAGATAAAGTGCCAGACGATCAGCTCCTAACTGCCATGTTACAGGCTTGTTGAAAAATGACAGTTAAGAGCTATTTAGTTGTTACTTTATTTCTATCCACTTTAATTCTCTGCAAGTACATAGTACATAGACACCAAAGTGAGAAGTTGCCCATCAACCAATCAGCTTCTTTCATATTTAGACTGTGTTAGGTTAATGTTAGCTAGAAGCTGATTGGTTGCTATGGGCAGCTTCTCCACTTTATCTTTCTTGAGGGTTTGATGCATCTCCACCCCCCAGGAGGTAATTAGGGGTTAATAAACATGAGTGTAATTACAGTAATTGATGCAGTGATTCTGGATCAATAATGGGGGTGATGTTGAATGAGGTTATTATGTTAGTGTTAAAGGAGTTTTAAGGAGAAGTTAATTTAATAATGATGAGATTATATTTATACCCATCACTGAGATGATCTCTGTATTGTATATTGTATAATATACTCACTATTATCCCATCACTGGAATGTTCTGTATTGTTTAATGATCAGTGGGATTCTTTGCATTGTATGGCTCCCAGTGCATCTATGAGATGATGATTTGCTCTGATTGCTGCAATCAGATTGCAACAAGGGCTACTGAAGTTTCAGGGGCATCTCTAGAGAGGAGGGGACCTGTGTGCAGACTCCGTGTGTGGGCCCCCTACTCTACCATAGCCGTCACGCCTCTGCTAGCGCTCTGAGCGCTGTAGACTCTGGCACAGTGCCAGAGTCTACAGCGCATGCGCATGACTCAGAAAAATGGCACCGCGCATGCGCTGTAGACTCTGGCACTGTGCCAAAATCTCTAGTGGTCATTGCGCTAGCAGCGGCACGACAGCTACGGGAGAGGAGGGGGCCCACACACGGTCAGCGATGGACTCCGGAAAGGTAAGTATAGGAGAAATGGGTGCAGTGTGTGCGGTGTGGGCCCCCCTTGGACTCAGAAGCCCGTGTGCACCGCACACACTGCACCCAATATAGAAACACCAATGTAAAGTTTACATTTTGTAAAAAAATAAATAAAATGTTTTTCTGATATGTGTGTGTTGGTGGGTGGGGTGGGTGGCTGCAATGTGCAATGAGTGTATTAGCCCTGGGCAGCTGGAACTCTTAGGAATTGTGGAACACTCCTCTGTATACCTTTCCATTCCTTCAATCACATTCAAATATTCTCAAATATTCTCATTCTGTGTGGATTCAGAGGCCGTCACATCCAACCAGGTGCTCCCATAGAAAAATGCAATCCGTGCTCCATTGTGTGCCATTGTCATTTCCAAATCTATGCTCTTTGATTAGAAATGTGCCATTTGTGCACATGACATACAGTATGTGCTGCAGGGGGTTGCAGTTAAAATGCTGGCTGTTGGGATTCCAGTGTTCAGGATACCGACGCCGAAATCCCGACAGCCAACAATGTTGACAGTCAGAATCATGGTGCACCAAGGCTATTCCCACTCATGGGTGTCCACGACACCCATAGATTGGTAAAAGATCCTGTGGCGAGCGCAGTGAGTCACAGAGCCAGCAGCGTGGCCAGCGCAGCGAGCCTACAAAAGGGATGATAGAGGACTGCTGCGCCTCAGAGAGCTGCAGTGGGGAAATCCACGGGTGATCACTCAATCACCCTAGAACATTGATGCACAAGGGGACTCTTAGCGCTCACCCCGCTGCCGGCATTCTGGCGGCATGCTGCAGTTTGGATATTGACAGCCGGCATCCCATCCACTGGTAAAATGTATGTAATCCGCTGCAAGAGGTGCATGGATTGTAACAGGATGTATCCAAAATGCCGACAATAGCAATGCCAACATTCATAATGCCGACACCACCATGTTAACTGTTATTATGTTGACATTATAACTTGGAGCTCTGACCCAGAAGTTATTGTACAGTAACGATATAAATACTATAAATGTACATGTAATAGCTTATACAGTATTTTAGGATTATGAACTATTTATACAAAAAAAAAGATTCACAACCAATAGAGCAACACAATTAACCATTGTTGTGAAACTATGTATAATCTAACAAATGATATGTCTCTTTTAGTTTTTATATATGCATATCTTCTTAGTAATTCTCCCAGCGCTGCCCCAATGCTGTCAGCTGGTACACTTTGTCGCTGATCGTGGTGTAGACTCTCTGGTATAAGGAAATGTGCTCCCGCATCTCGCAAGTTTCATCACTGCTACCTTATACGCACATTTCATTTGAATTAAATTGGGAAATTGGAGATAAACAGGGATATATTAATACTATTAGATGGTAAGCTGGGTCTCAGAATGCATTCTTATTAGTTGCTGGATGGGGTTGTCTTCTTTATCCTCGCTGGATGGACTAATGAATTCCTGTTTTGCTTACAAAAAAACAATAGAGTTACAAGATTCTGACAAAGTTATACAACTGTAATAGTCACTGGTCATGTACTGGGAGTACAGCCTGGAACTCTCATCTACATGAAAGCAGTAGGATCATTAGAAAGTTTACAGTTTGGTGAATAAAGTAAATGGACAGGTTAATAATGTAAGAATATCACATAAAAGTGACTTAATTAATATGGTCAAATAATGTAAGAATATCACATAAAAGTGACCTAATTAATATGGTCAAATATGTTCAAAGTAAAAAGAAAAAAAATCATTTATTTAACAAACTGTTCATACACGGAACTGGGCAGGTGACAAAGGGGCAAGGACTGTGACTAGCGGCAGTTCTTCACTGGAATTATCATTACAATTAAAATGATCTTCTATATTCAGACTAATTTAAGTACTACATCAGCACTTGCATAGTGCAATGCTTTATCTTTCTTGTTAGCTTGCGTTTTTTTCTTGTTACCACTTCCTCACTCTTATCCAGAAAAAGTTGTTTAATTGCCCCTAAAATATGACACAGCAATAGTGTGTGGATACATGTTTATGTAATGAACAGATCACGTGTCCAGGGTCATGTTTACTGTTTAAGCACAATAATACTGCTCTCTGATGCAAGTTTTTGTATACAGTGCAGACGCAAACTTACACATTTTTCTTGTGCCTCTATGCTATTCTGAGTCAGATGGAATTTGTCCAGATCTGTTTTTTCCATGAAATTGGGTGTTTCAGGGTGTCAACTGGCCGGGAGCAATATGAGTGCATTGGACTTCCAAGTCTTGTGAGAGTGTTATGGTAGTGTTGTGGGCAGTGGCAGTTCCAAATGTGGGACTGCAGCACAATCCAAATGCAGATAGGGGAGCCACACCAAGTAACACCCCAATCACTGCATCACAGGCCGGGACTCACTGGCAGCTGTTTGGCTCCCTTATTTGAATTTTGGACTGTGCTGCAGCCCCAGCTCTTGAGCTTTCACTGGTCATGGGCATGAAAGGTGAAGCCTGTTTCTGTAAGATGTCAGTGCAGCCTAGGCAGAGAGCTACTTGGCGGGCGCAAAAGCATCGCCACTGTGCAATGCTTTTGCACCCATGCGGGGGGAGGAGGGCCTTACATGCGGGGCAGACGAGCCCTGTGTTGTGTCCCCCCCCCCCCCGCATGTCTGAGTAACTGTTTGTAGATGTGCTAAATTTCGCACATCTATGATCAGATCTGAATCACCCCCTATGTACTAAGCCTTGGAGCGAGATAAAGTAGAAGGAGATGCTGCCTGTAACATGGTAGTTAGGATCTGGCTGGCTGGTACTTTATCTTCATCCACTTTATCTCTCTCCAAGGCTTAATACATGGACACCCTATGTCGGACCATTTGGTTCAGATACCTTACTGCAGGGATTCTCAAACTTGGTCCTTAGAACCCCACACGGCTCACGTTTTCCAGGTCACCTAGCAGGAACACAGGTGTATTCATTACTCACTGACACATTTTAAAATATCCAGTGGTGTAGCTGATTGTGACTTGTGATTCTGTGAGGAGACCTGGAAAACATGAACTGTTTGGGGTCCTGAGGACTGAGTTTGAGAACCTGTGCCTTACTGCATGCAAACCAAATACGAAACTGCTTTTCTATAAATCTGCCAGTTACAGTAGTGTTAAATGGAAATATTGCTGTTTATTTTTACATTGGAAATGTTAAGTAGACATTGTGTTTACACACAGACAACCCACTCTATCTTCATATCTGTATTTCGTCACTTGTGGAAGAGGTAAAATGATTAAGAGTAAAATGGAACAGTAACCCTTGTGCTGATTACAAGGAATGGTACAGTAGAAGTCCAACTCCTTTTTTGTTAAGTAGTATCTTCAGTAGAAATTACAGTACATATGACACATTTAAGATATAAAATGCCATCGGCTGGCCTTTTCTATGCGTACAAATAATGTGCATGCCAAGTAATTAAATACTATTCTTACACAAAAGTCAAATATATAGTCTAAATAAAAAGGCTTTTGTTTTATGACCTAAAATTATAATAAAACTAAATAAATGACCACATTACACAAAAACCCCCACTGTGGTGTTTAAATTATTATCATTTTAATATTAAAATAACACAATTTCATTAGCCTAAAACAATGTTTATCTGCATTAAAGTGATACCATTTTCTCCTTACGTTGCTTTGCTGCAAAATTATAGACCATTATATACAATTAAAATATAATTGCCTAGAATTTTGTTAATCATATAACATTACAAATTCAGCTAAAATAACAAATTTTGTTGCTTTAATTAAAGAATATCAGTTGAGGATGCTTGCTTGTATTATTACTTACTTTGAAACCAGCTGAGATGAAAGAACCTTATTGCTTCAATTAAAATTCTCCTGATAATGACCAGACTGATTTGAAATTTCTTATGTGGCATTCTGTTGATTGACTGAATATCAGGTCATTAAGGAGCTGTCCACTTTCTGCCATCTGGTACATCTTTTTACCCGTCTGCACAATGTGTTTGTGTGCTAATGCCAATTTTAGATTTTCTTACACTCTTGAAAAAACTGTTTTGCATTTTATTGAACTATTGCAAATAAATGTGTCCATATTTATATTATTCTGCTATTGCTATTGTAATGTGTTGTTTTACTTATTGACATATTTAGGCTATATATATATATATATTGTGCATAGCTGGATATTACCAGGGCACATTCGAAGGGCTGGGTTTTACACCCAATCTAACCTAGATGAGAACTAAGATCTTACAGTGGTCCAAGGCTGTGCTAACAAACTACATCAGTACTACAATCAGTACTATTTTTCTGGAAAATTAAGTTCAGGAACTACGGATCTAGGGGTGGAGCTACAGATTTGTCTTCACACATGTTTGCCACAAATCGCTTCTTGGTGTGGCGCTGCAACAATGCGTACGCATTGCGGCACAGTGTGGAGGACGCACTTCATTGTTTTAGCACTATTAGCGAACGCACTAGAGAAACAGTGCTTATAACAGCAGGTTGTCGGAGCACAGGTCCCCACTATTCATTCCTATTGAGAGCTCAACACCTCCCCTTCTTGCAGCAGGTAGCGGGAGTTTTGCTTTCCAGCTGCCTGCGACTGCAAGCATCAATTTCCTGTAGTAAGTAGCTCCCGCTATGGTACGCCATGCCGGGAATAGCAGCCTGCGATGTGAACGCATCGCAGCAAAGATGTAATAAAACAAGTAGTAGATAAATAGATAGAGGATGGATAGATAGTTTTTAGAAAAAATAAAGCACTCAAAATGGACTTTAAAATAAAACAATAAATAGATAGGATACAGTATGATATCTCAGCTATCGGGATCCCGGCAGTCAGGAGACCAACGCCGGGATCCTGACAGCTGGAATGCCGTGGCAAATGCAGCGTGACCCCTCGCAAGCCCGCTGCGCTTGCCACGCTTCAGGCCTGGTGGGGACCTTAGTTAGCCACAGGGTTATATTCCCTGTTTTCCCTTCAGGTGGTGGCATGGACCACCCCCGAGTGGGGATTCCAGATGTTTCACTGCGTGTCGGAATTCCGGCGTCGGTATCCTGACCACCGGGATCCTGGCAGCCGGCAAATTTAATGCCTCTTGATAGGTAGATAGATAGATAGATAGATAGATCAACACTATGCCCGCTTTATCCCTGCCATCCAAATCAATTTAATCTTAATACTACAGCAACTCTGATAATCTCATTTGCATCTCTCCCACAAACTCACACCCCCATCCTGTGCCCTATGGAATGCCAGATCTGGTTTTAACAAACTGGTCTCTGTCACGATCCGGGTATCTGGACGCCATTTCTTACCCATCAGATGCCTCCTAAGGCTGGCTCAGCGCTCCAGGACCGGATCCCATCTGTTATCCTGATGTGTACATTCCTGTATCCTCTCCTGTCACTCTGGGACGCTGTCACAGTAAACGCCATATTACACCTGGCATGGCGTCTCCCGTGGCCTCCGCCGCCGTCCCTGAACTTCTGCATGCAGAGTGTCTGAGTGGCGATTACGTCAGCCGCGGCCTCCGCTGTGTCCGCATGGTTGGATGTGCATCTGTCAGCCTGGCGCCTCCTGTCTCCGGTGGCCGGCGCCGCCATTACTGTTTTCATTACCACATGGATTACAAACCAAACTTCCCTCCAAGTGTCTGCATGGGCGCAGCCATCTTGGATTCTGTCAGCTGATCATTTCCACCAATCTGTTCTCAGTATTGATAATCTGCATAATTGCCTAGCCAATCCCTTCCTTGCTGCAGGTATAAATACACTGTGCCTGAGCAAGGAAGGCGTCAGTGCTTTGGTTGTCAAACCTAGTTCCTGTTTGTCTCTCTCCTGTGATTGTCTTCCAGGTTCCAGCTCCTGTCTCAAGACTTCCACCATAGAGATCCGCACCAGCATTCCACCTGCGGTGTAGCCTGACTCTCCAATCCATTGTGGATTCATCTGTTTCCAGCTACAACATTACCTGCTTCCAGCTCAGCTTCCAGCAGAGTACAGCTTCCCTTAAAGGGCCGGTGTCCTTTCTACACTTTACCACTCTCCACCGGTATTATTATTTCTCCGCTCTCAAGTTCTACATTTCAGTTCATATTTCATCGCTCCCAAGTTCATTTATTATTTAACTGGTTCCAGCCAGTATCCACTCCGTGCTAACAACAGTCTGGTTCCAGCCAGTATCCACAGCAGCTGTTTTATCTTCAGCAACCCAGCTTTTCCTGGAACACCAGCTGGCACAATCCTGGGTTATCTCCATTGCTACAGTCGGGCCTGGTAAGGACTTTCCATCTAGAAGATCATAAGAACTATCTCACACTACCAGTGCCCTGTGGCTCCTGCCATCCTGTAGTACCCAGGAACTGTATTTATTCTTTGCTGACTTTTACGTTTTCTTTTACTGCTGCTGTGTTGCGGAGTTGTCATAATAAACATCATTGACTTTTATCCAAGTTGTCGTGGTCACGCCTTCGGGCAGTTATTATTCATGTTACTTACATGTCCAGGGGTCTGATACAACCTCCCAGGTTCCGGTACATCTCAGCCCCTACAACTGAGGCTGCCTCCCGTCAGCTCAGGCCCTCAGTTGTGACAGTCTCCACCCATGACCTTTTCATCTCCAACTCCCTGCATCTCCTTGCCATTACAGAAACCTGGATTACTTCCTTTGACACCACTTCTCCTGCTGCACTCTCTGCTGGGGGCCACACAATCTCACACACACTTTGACCCGGGGGTCAACATGGTGGTGGTGATGGGATCCTTTTACCCTCTAGCTACTCCAACCAACTCACACCTCCAGAACCATCCCTTACATTCTCTACATTTGAGGCAATGGTTTATGCCTCTTCCAACCTATTCGAGTAGCTGTAATTTACCATCCCCGTGGCATTCCATCCAAATTCATTGACAACTTTGCTTCCTGACTTCCTCTCCTCTGACATTACCTCCATTATCTTTGCCAACTTCAAAATCCCAATCAATATAGCCACTAAATCCCCTGCCTATAAACTCCTTAACCTAAAATCTTTGCTTGGTCTCTTTCCCAGTGGACCTCCACCCCCTCCCATGTAAATGGAAGCTCACTGGATCTGGTCTTCACTCATCACTGTGATATTCATGACTCATCCAACTCCACATTTCCCCTCTTTCCACCAACTGCTCTCCTTTAACTTATCTCTCTCTGCTATTCCATCGCTAACTCCTAAGGCTACCAACACTAAGTGTAACATTGAGGCTATTGACATCACTTCCATATCCTCCCAGCTTGACTCCCTCCTCTCTCCTATACTGTCTCTCTCATGCCCTGAACAAACCACTTCCCTATACATTTCTTCCCTTACTTCTGCTCTTGACTCTGTCGCTCCACTGACCACTATTCACCCTTGCAGATCAAGACCTCAAACTTTGCCCACCAAATGCACTAGACATCTGCAAAAATGCTCAAGTATTGCCAAGCATCAATGGAGGAAATCACGCTCTATGGCAGACTTCTTCCATTTAAAAATTATGCTCTCATCATTCAATGATGCCCTTTCCATTACTAAACAGTCATACTTCAAGAACTTCATCTCCTCACAGTCTTTGAACATCTGGACCTCTTTACCACTCTCAGCTCCCTCCTATGCCCACCCTCACCTCATCTCCCCTCTTTACTTTCTGCTCCATCTCTCTCCTCTGTTTTTCCTACAAACTCCTTGGGTGTATTGGCTGCAACCACCTTACTGCCTTTTCTTTCTCCCACTCATTACTTGACCCATTCCAATCTTGCAATGACCTCCTTTCTGCTAAATCCAAGGGCCACTACTCTCTGCTTATTCTCCTTGACCTCTATGCTGCTTTTGATACTGTTGACCACACTCTCCTTCTGCAAATCCTTCACTCCCTTGGTATGAATGGTAATGCCCTCTCTTGGCTATCCTCCTACCTCTCTGTTTGTTCCTTCTCTGTCTCCTGTCATGACTCCCCCCCCCCCCCCCCCACTTCCACTAACTGTAGGTGTCACCCAAGGTTCTGTTCTTGGTCTGCTCCTTTTCTCTCTGTATATGTCCTCTTTAGGTAAGCTCATTAGCTCTTTTGACTTACAATATAATCTTTATGCTGATGACACTCAAATCTACCTTTTCTCCTCTGACCTCTCCCCTGATTTCCTCATGTATCAAACTGTCTCTCTGCAATCTCTTCCTGGATGTCCCAGCACTTTCTTAAATGTAACATGTCCAAGACTGAGCTGATCATCTTCCCACCCTCCCGCACAACCTCACCTCCCACAATTTCATTATTTTTTTATGGCACAACTATCTCCTCTAGCCCCCAAGTACACTGTCTAGGAGTAATCCTTGACTCCTTACTCTCCTTCAAAGCACACTTTCGGCACCTCTCACAAACCTGTCATTTTAATATAAAAAATATTTACAGTATCAGACACTTTCACACCCAGGACACCACTAAGACCATTATCCACTCACTGGTCCTCTCCAGACTGGACTGCTGTAATCTTCTCTGGCATCCCTGACAAATGCCTCTCTCCACTCCAATGTACAGTATTCTCAATGCTGCTGCCTGGCTAATCTTCCTCACTAAATGTACTGCATTTACCTCCCCACACTTACAAGCTCTTCACTGGCTCCCCTTCCGCTTCAGAATCCATTTCAAGCTTCTTAGCCTTAAAAACAAAGCCCTCACCCACTCATCTCTCATTTACATCTCAGACCTTATATCCCTTTATGCTCCTGCCTGTCCTCTTCACTCCGCTAATGCACCCCACCTCTGATGCCTACTGATGATCTCCTCCTACTGCCAAGATTTTGCACGTGTTGCTCCCTTTCTCTGGGATTCTCTTCCTCTCCCTCTTAGACTCTCCACCTCTCAACAAAACTTCAAACAGGCTCACTTCTTCACCAAACCAAGTAGTCTCTCATCCTAGGCCCTCTGTCCCAAGCTCACTTTCTACCCCATCTGTGTTACCCTTGTCTGTTTGCTCCTCCCCTAGAATAAAAGATTTCTTGAACAGAGCCCTTTTCCCTCATGTGCTTTTCCATCTCTGAATTAACCTATCTTCTTTTCAATACTCCCTTTGACGGCATCAAATCCCTTTGGTTTTCTGCTGCCCTGATACTTAGTATACACAGTAGATACTTAGATGTACACAGTAGGTGTATGTATACACACAGACCCAGACAGAAGACCACCGACACTCAACCACAACCTATGTAATAATTCCTGGGGCCTTCCCAATTTATACTGAAGATAGGCCATTCTCCTCTGTAATTAAGCAGAGCTCTGAATGTATTATATATATATATATATATATATATATATATTAACTGTGGCCACAAGCTTTTTCATGCACCCCTATGTAGACTCAATTATCCTTAATCTGTGTCAGCTGTTTCTTAGTAATTTATCATCCAGTGTCAGGTGACTAGTGTACCTTTAAAAGCCATAAGGTATTTGGCAGGTGCACATTAAACCAAGTAGGCATATTTACAGTTATATTATGTGTGAAGCAGTTGCCAGGTTTTAAGACTCTGTGATAGTGTAGGATCTGCAAGAAGGTGTGGTACCTTGGTGATCGATTTGCAGGCTTTTGTGCATTGGCCAATTCACTAACTAAACCCACATCATTTATTTATTGATGTGGTGAGGATAAGTGAGCTTGCTATGGTGAGTGCTGAATTTTCTGTTTGTATTTATTTAAGTATGTGGCCATGAGCTACATGCACCCCACCCTATGAGTGGTAAGTGCAGTCATGTACCCCGCCTCTTGTGTGGCGAGTGCTGTGGTTTTATATCTGTTTGTGTGTGTGTGTGTGTGTGTGTGTGTGTGTGTGTGTGTGTATAAATATATATATATATATATATATATATATATATATAATTCTAATATTAAGTTTGCTTTGTAAGAATAAGTAATATAAAAGCGTTCCTTGCTTAAATGGAGTCGAAGTAAAACCACAACATTGGACTCATTATAGAGATGTAAAAATGTTGCTGTCTTAAAGGGTTAAACAGAATTAATTGGAACTATACAATGTGCATAAATTATAATTTTAATTCCAAGGGGTTATCCTGTCATTGTGAATTAGAAGGGTTAGCTGCTTAATAGAGGTCATCTTACAGCATGCTGAAAGTCTACACCCGCAAGTCTATCTAATGGTGCAATTGTTAGTGAATATTAAGTGTTAAAATGCTGCAAGCTAAATAACTCCCTGATAGGTCTTATATCCCTCTCCTTGTTAAAATCAATGTGTTTAGCTTAAAAATATAGTTTTAGTAAGCATACTAATTCATTGCAGAGAATAGCCTTAAGGAAAACATGAGAAATGTTGATGCCTAAATACATACAGTACGTTAGGAGGTCTCCTATGCCTTACACAAATGTTTATGAATTTGTTCCATTTTTTTCTCCTTTAGGATATGGATAGTTTTATTTTTTATTTATACTATATATATATTTTATAGCATGAGATAAATTACATAGATATATAGGTCAGGGATATTGCAATGTATAGTCTATACAATGATCCAAACACAACCAGCTTTTTAAATTTAAAATCTGAATAAATATTTAATGTACCCATTCAAAATAATTAAAGTACCCTGCTAACAAGAGCATGGAATACATTTAGAAATATTGTTAGGTTATTTAAAAAAAAGTTTTACATATCACATTTATTCTTTTACGATTTATTACGTTAAGTATATTTTAGCCCTCAAATACCATGCAGATTGCAATATCATGTACTATATAGTAGTGATGAGCGGGTTCGGTTTCTCGGAAACCGAACCCCCCCGAACTTCACGCTTTTTACACGGGTCCGAGGCAGACTCGGATCTTCCCGCCTTGCTCGGTTAACCCGAGCGCGCCCGAACGTCATCATCCCGCTGTCGGATTCTCGCGAGGCTCGTATTCTATCGCGAGACTCGGATTCTATATAAGGAGCCGCGCGTCGCCGCCATTTTTCACACGTGCATTGAGATTGATAGGAAGAGGACGTGGCTGGCGTCCTCTCCGTTTAGAGTAGACTAGAGAGTAGTAGAGAGTAGAGACACTTGATTTACTAATTTTGGGGAGCATATTTGGAGTACTACTTGCTGATAGTGTGACCAGTGACCACCAGTTTAATTAATCCGTTCTCTGCCTGAAAAAAAACGATACACAGTGTGACACAGTCACATACCATATCTGTGCTCTGCCTCAGTGTGCCCTCAGTGTGCTGCATCATCTATGTAATACTGTATATCTGACTGTGCTGAGTGCTCACTGCTCACACAGCTTAATTGTGGGGGAGACTGGGGAGCAGTTATAGCAGGAGTACATATTTTAACAGTGCACACTTTTGCTGCCAGAGTGCCACTGCCAGTGCCAGTGTGACTGACCAGTGACCACTGACCACCAGTATATTGTGATTGTCTGCCTGAAAAAGTTAAACACTCGTCGTGTGGTGTTTTTATTCTATAAACGCATTCTGCTGACAGTGTCCAGCAGGTCCGTCATTATATAATATATACCTGTCCGGCTGCAGTAGTGATATATATATATTTTTTATATCATTATCATCCAGTCTATATTAGCACTGCAGCAGACGCAGTACAGTAGTCCACGGCTGTAGCTACCTCTGTGTCGGCAGTCGCTCGTCCATCCATAATTGTATACCACCTACCCGTGGTGTTTTTTTTTTTTTTCTATCTTCTTGATACTAGTAGCTTACTTTAGGAGTCTGCAGTGCTGAGCTGACAGTGTCCAGCAGGTCCGTCATTATATAATATATACCTGTCCGGCTGCAGTAGTGATATATATATATATATATATATATATATTTTATATCTCATTATCATCCAGTCTATATTAGCAGCAGATGCAGTACGGTAGTCCACGGCTGTAGCTACCTCTGTGTCGGCAGTCGCTCGTCCATCCATAATTGTATACCACCTACCTGTGGTGTTTTTTTTTGTCTATCTTCTTGATACTACTAGTAGCTTACTTTAGGAGTCTGCAGTGCTGAGCTGACAGTGTCCAGCAGGTCCGTCATTATATAATATATACCTGTCCGGCTGCAGTAGTGATATATATATATATTTTTTATATCATTATCATCCAGTCTATATTAGCAGCAGACGCAGTACGGTAGTCCACGGCTGTAGCTACCTCTGTGTCGGCAGTCACTCATCCATCCATAATTGTATACCACCTACCCGTGGTGTTTTTTTTTTTTTCTATCTTCTTGATACTAGTAGCTTACTTTAGGAGTCTGCAGTGCTGACAGTGTCCAGCAGGTCCGTCATTATATAATATATACCTGTCCGGCTGCAGTAGTGATATATATATATATTTTATATCTCATTATCATCCAGTCTATATTAGCAGCAGACGCAGTACGGTAGTCCACGGCTGTAGCTACCTCTGTGTCGGCAGTCGCTCGTCAATCCATAAGTATACTAGTATCCATCCATCTCCATTGTTTACCTGAGGTGCCTTTTAGTTGTGCCTATTAAAATATGGAGAACAAAAATGTTGAGGTTCCAAAAATAGGGAAAGATCAAGATCGACTTCCACCTCGTGCTGAAGCTGCTGCCACTAGTCATGGCCGAGACGATGAAATGCCAGCAACGTCGTCTGCCAAGGCCGATGCCCAATGTCATAGTACAGAGCATGTAAAATCCAAAACACCAAATATCAGTAAAAAAAGGACTCAAAAATCTAAAATAAAATTGTCGGAGGAGAAGCGTAAACTTGCCAATATGCCATTTACCACACGGAGTGGCAAGGAACGGCTGAGGCCCTGGCCTATATTCATGGCTAGTGGTTCAGCTTCACATGAGGATGGAAGCACTCAGCCTCTCGCTAGAAAAATGAAAAGACTCAAGCTGGCAAAAGCACAGCAAAGAACTGTGCGTTCTTCGAAATCACAAATCCACAAGGAGAGTCCAATTGTGTCGTTTGCGATGCCTGACCTTCCCAACACTGGACGTGAAGAGCATGCGCCTTCCACCATTTGCACGCCCCCTGCAAGTGCTGGAAGGAGCACCCGCAGTCCAGTTCCTGATAGTCAGATTGAAGATGTCAGTGTTGAAGTACACCAGGATGAGGAGGATATAGGTGTTGCTGGCGCTGGGGAGGAAATTGACCAGGAGGATTCTGATGGTGAGGTGGTTTGTTTAAGTCAGGCACCCGGGGAGACACCTGTTGTCCGTGGGAGGAATAGGGCCATTGACATGCCTGGTGAAAATACCAAAAAAATCAGCTCTTCGGTGTGGAAGTATTTCAACAGAAATGCGGACAACATTTGTCAAGCCGTGTGTTGCCTTTGTCAAGCTGTAATAAGTAGGGGTAAGGACGTTAACCACCTCGGAACATCCTCCCTTATACGTCACCCGCAGCGCATTCATCATAAGTCAGTGACAAGTTCAAAAACTTTGGGCGACAGCGGAAGCAGTCCACTGACCAGTAAATCCCTTCCTCTTGTAACCAAGCTCACGCAAACCACCCCACCAACTCCCTCAGTGTCAATTTCCTCCTTCCCCAGGAATGCCAATAGTCCTGCAGGCCATGTCACTGGAAATTCTGACGAGTCCTCTCCTGCCTGGGATTCCTCCGATGCATCCTTGCGTGTAACGCCTACTGCTGCTGGCGCTGCTGTTGTTGCTGCTGGAAGTCGATGGTCATCCCAGAGGGGAAGTCGTACTCGTAAGACCACTTTTACTACTTCCACCAAGCAATTGACTGTCCAACAGTCCTTTGCGAGGAAGATGAAATATCACAGCAGTCATCCTGCTGCAAAGCGGATAACTGAGGCCTTGGCATCCTGGGCGGTGAGAAACGTGGTTCCGGTATCCATCATTACTGCAGAGGCAACTAGAGACTTGTTGGAGGTACTGTGTCCCCGGTACCAAATACCATCTAGGTTCCATTTCTCTAGGCAGGCGATACCGAAAATGTACACAGACCTCAGAAAAAGACTCACCAGTGTCCTAAAAAATGCAGTTGTACCCAATGTCCACTTAACCACGGACATGTGGACAAGTGGAGCAGGGCAGACTCAGGACTATATGACTGTGACAGCCCACTGGGTAGATGTATGTACTCCCGCCGCAAGAACAGCAGCGGCGGCACCAGTAGCAGCATCTCGCAAACGCCAACTCTTTCCTAGGCAGGCTACGCTTTGTATCACCGGTTTCCAGAATACGCACACAGCTGAAAACCTCTTACGGCAACTGAGGAAGATCATCGCAGAATGGCTTACCCCAATTGGACTCTCCTGTGGATTTGTGGCATCGGACAACGCCAGCAATATTGTGTGTGCATTAAATCTGGGCAAATTCCAGCACGTCCCATGTTTTGCACATACCTTGAATTTGGTGGTGCAGAATTATTTAAAAAATGACAGGGGCGTGCAAGAGATGCTGTCGGTGGCCCGAAGAATTGCGGGACACTTTCGGCGTACAGGCACCACGTACAGAAGACTGGAGCACCACCAAAAACGCCTGAACCTGCCCTGCCATCATCTGAAGCAAGAAGTGGTAACGAGGTGGAATTCAACCCTCTATATGCATCAGAGGTTGGAGGAGCAGCAAAAGGCCATTCAAGCCTATACAACTGAGCACGATATAGTAGGTGGAATGCACCTGTCTCAAGCGCAGTGGAGAATGATTTCAACGTTGTGCAAGGTTCTGCAACCTTTTGAACTTGCCACACGTGAAGTCAGTTCAGACACTGCCAGCCTGAGTCAGGTCATTCCCCTCATCAGGCTTTTGCAGAAGAAGCTGGAGACATTGAAGGAGGAGCTAACACAGAGCGATTCCGCTAGGCATGTGGGACTTGTGGATGGAGCCCTTAATTCGCTTAACAAGGATTCACGGGTGGTCAATCTGTTGAACTCAGAGCACTACATTTTGGCCACCGTGCTCGATCCTAGATTTAAAACCTACCTTGGATCTCTCTTTCCGGCAGACACAAGTCTGCTGGGGTTCAAAGAACTGCTGGTGACAAAATTGTCAAGTCAAGCGGAACGCGACCTGTCAACATCTCCTCCTTCACATTCTCCCGCAACTGGGGGTGCGAGGAAAAGGCTCAGAATTCCGAGCCCACCCACTGGCGGTGATGCAGGGCAGTCTGGAGCGACTGCTGATGCTGACATCTGGTCCGGACTGAAGGACCTGACAACGATTACGGACATGTCGTCTACTGTCACTGCATATGATTCTCTCCCCATTGAAAGAATGGTGGAGGATTATATGAGTGACCACATCCAAGTAGGCACGTCAGACAGTCCGTACTTATACTGGCAGGAAAAAGAGGCAATTTGGAGGCCCTTGCACAAACTGGCTTTATTCTACCTAAGTTGCCCTCCCACAAGTGTGTACTCCGAAAGAGTGTTTAGTGCCGCCGCTCACGTTGTCAGCAATCGGCGTATGAGGTTACATCCAGAAAATGTGGAGAAGATGATGTTCATTAAAATGAATTATAATCAATTCCTCCGTGGAGACATTGACCAGCAGCAATTGCCTCCACAAAGTACACAGGGAGCTGAGATGGTGGATTCCAGTGGGGACGAATTGATAATCTGTGAGGAGGGGGATGTACACGGTGATATATCGGAGGATGATGATGAGGTGGACATCTTGCCTCTGTAGAGCCAGTTTGTGCAAGGAGAGATTAATTGCTTCTTTTTTGGTGGGGGTCCAAACCAACCCGTCATTTCAGTCACAGTCGTGTGGCAGACCCTGTCACTGAAATGATGGGTTGGTTAAAGTGTGCATGTCCTGTTTATACAACATAAGGGTGGGTGGGAGGGCCCAAGGACAATTCCATCTTGCACCTCTTTTTTCTTTCATTTTTCTTTGCGTCATGTGCTGTTTGGGGGGTGTTTTTTGGAAGGGCCATCCTGCGTGACACTGCAGTGCCACTCCTAGATGGGCCCGGTGTTTGTGTCGGCCACTAGGGTCGCTTAGCTTACTCACACAGCTACCTCATTGCGCCTCTTTTTTTCTTTGCGTCATGTGCTGTTTGGGGAGTGTTTTTTGGAAGGGCCATCCTGCGTGACACTGCAGTGCCACTCCTAGATGGGCCCGGTGTTTGTGTCGGCCACTAGGGTCGCTTAGCTTACTCACACAGCTACCTCATTGCGCCTCTTTTTTTCTTTGCGTCATGTGCTGTTTGGGGAGTGTTTTTTGGAAGGGCCATCCTGCGTGACACTGCAGTGCCACTCCTAGATGGGCCAGGTGTTTGTGTCGGCCACTAGGGTCGCTTAGCTTACTCACACAGCTACCTCATTGCGCCTCTTTTTTTCTTTGCATCATGTGCTGTTTGGGGAGTGTTTTTTGGAAGGGCCATCCTGCGTGACACTGCAGTGCCACTCCTAGATGGGCCAGGTGTTTGTGTCGGCCACTTGGGTCGCTTAGCTTAGCCATCCAGCGACCTCGGTGCAAATTTTAGGACTAAAAATAATATTGTGAGGTGTGAGGTGTTCAGAATAGACTGAAAATGAGTGGAAATTATGGTTATTGAGGATAATAATACTTTGGGATCAAAATGACCCCCAAATTCTATGATTTAAGCTGTTTTTTAGGGTTTTTTTAAAAAAACACCCGAATCCAGAACACACCCGAATCCGACAAAAAAAATTCGGTGAGGTTTTGCCAAAACGCGTTCGAACCCAAAACACGGCCGCGGAACCGAACCCAAAACCAAAACACAAAACCCGAAAAATTTCCGGTGCTCATCACTACTATATAGATCTTAAATGGGAATGACAGTTATTGGCCAAGGCGTTACCTGTAGGTGTTTGCAGTCTTCATTTACATAGAATATTATCCAAGTAGAAGTTAGGCTCTGTATAGAATTACAGATAAAACTTTTATTTTTGCAATGTATATTGTCCTATTTTTTTTTTTTAAACAACGATTTCTTTATTATTTTAAGAAATTGGCATGACAGCGTATACAAGTACAAAGGGTACACCGATGAAGACATTACAAGTAAATAGGTATAACAATATATCAATATATCAGTTTTGACGGGGAAAAATGTAGTTCCCACCTAAGGGAGTCAAAGGCAAAAGAAAGAGGAAATATAGTAACTAAGCATAACCATCAATATATGGTAGAACTTTTCCTATGTGGAAGGGATATTTGACCAGAATGAACCCTTCATCCGTAGTAAAGCTAATGAACGTGTAATAAGTCTGGAAACATATACCTTTGTAAGTAACCATGTCTAACTGAGCTTAATTATAAAACGCCCACATCGCTGTTCCCAGCCCAAAAAACACATATAGAAATAAAACAAAAATAAATTAAAATAAATAAGGTAAAATAAGAGTAAGAGCTAGTAACAGATAAAATATTACCAGAGTAAAACTACAAACCAGGATATGGGGAGGGGTTGGAAGGGGGATAGGGGGAGTAGATATTCACGACATCAGGTAGATATCTTTAAGAAAGCTCTCTGTTAGACCTGAACCTAGATCGATACAAAACATATTATCATATTGGGTAGCCTCCGTCAGAGGATTGAAGGATTAGGTCACGTGGCTGTATCTAAGTGAGGTTACGTAGGAGTTGCCATTCTGTGTTTTCGAAAATCGCCATAATGGTATTTTGAGTGGGGAGATCCAAAGAAGAGATAAAAAATTCCCATTTCGAATGAAATTTCTCTACATTCTTATTTAAATCTGGGAAGGTATCCCTCCTATCAAAATACATTAATTGAAGCAATTTTTGTCTGACTTCCAATATGGATGGAGTAGACTTGGATATCCAATGAACTAAGATGATCTTCTTGGCTACTGTGACTATAATCGATAGTAAAGGCAAAATGAATAATTTACGAGTACCCAGGGCCCAACCCCTAAAATCAGCTAAAAGACAAGCAGAGGGATTTGGAAGAAGGTGGAGATTGAACAGAGAGTTTATGTAATTAATTAATTTGCACCAAAAGCGTTTAATCTTCCCACAAGACCACATACAATGGAAGAAATCTGCCTTAGAGGCACAGCATTTCAGACAGGAGTCATCATTTTCAGGGAACATGCGGGCCCTCTGAAATGGAGAAACATATGCTCTGTGTAGAGTTTTTAAATGTACTTCTTGTAAATATGAGGATTTCAAATGCTTCAGTGTGGTTTCGAAATGAATAACAATATCATCGGAAGTGTGTATTGTCCCTTTATCAGATTGCCATGCTTTCAAAAGCTTAGACCATGCCAATGAGGTAGAATTAGGGGAAAGAAGAGAATAAAGCATTCTAATATGGTAAGGCCTAGAATTTAGTGCCTTAAATAAACTGTTTAGAGGATCCGTGGAAAGAACAAAGCGCGTGGAGGGAGTCAGGGACATTGCATAGTGTCTAGATTGTAAATACATAAAGAAGTTCCGGTCAGAAAGTTGATATGTAAGTTTTAGTTCTGAATAGGGAAGCAGGAGGCCTCCTGGGTCAAAGATTTGTGAAGTTAAAAATAGACCTTTCTGTTTCCAATTCAGATACTCAGCATTTGTCAGCGAGGGAGGGAATGAGGGATTTCCCCATAGTGGGACATAGGGAGATGAGAGGTGGTTTCTGAATAATTTTTTGTTAATGGACTTCCATGCCAAATAAACATCGTGAAACATTATGTTCTGTAGGATGGTGGGTGGGATGTCTCCTTGTTTAGAGTGAAGTAAGGCACTAGGAGCAAATGGAGAGAAGATGGCGCAATCTAATGCTAGGTCGGTGTAAGTGGAAGAATTCAATAACCAATCATTAATAACCCTGAATTGAACAGAGAGGAAGTATCTATGAAGATTGGGAGCATTCATTCCTCCTTTGGAGCGGGAAGATTGAAGTTTGTCTAGAGCAATTCTAGAGCGTTTTTGCTTCCATAAGAAGCGGGAAGTAAGACTATCAAATTTGGAGAAATCTGATTTGGAGAGTCCAATGGGGAGCATTTGCAGGGCATAAAAAATTTTCGGAAAAATAATACTTTTAACAATTGCTAGACGGCCAAGGAGGGAAAGGGGAAGATTCATCCAGGACTCATATAGGGTCGATATCTTCGTTAGGATTGGGGAAAAATTCAGTTTATATAAGGAAGAGAGGTCAGAGGGAATGTGGACACCCAGATATTTAATACTGTCAACTGTAGTAAAATGGGATTGCGTTAAGGAAGAAGGAGGGTTGGTCAATCGGGGACTAGATAAAGTAAGTAGTTCAGACTTGGCAATGTTAATTCTGAAGCCCGCCACACTCCCAAAGAATGTATCAGAGACATTACGTTGGGGATTGTAGTTTCAGGTCGGGACAGAAATAGTAACATATCGTCGGCGAAAAGAGCCGTCTTTAAAACAACATCACCAATTCGAACGCCTTCAATCAGTGAAGAGTTGCGGATAGAAACCACAAGGGGTTCAATTGCCAGTGCAAACAGCAAGGGAGAGAGTGGACACCCCTGCCTTGTGCCTTTATGTATGGTGAACGGAGTAGAAGAGTAACCATTACATATGAGTTGGGATTTAGGGGAGGTATATAAGGTTTTTAGTAGCAAAATAAATGAGGTAGGGTAACCAAATTTCTCTAGAGTCAAAAATAGATGAGGCCATGTTATAAGGTCAAAGGCCTTTTCTGCATCTAAAGTTAAAACTACATTGTGAGGGGAATCTCGAGTGTCAGTAACCAACAAATGTTGAATTGTAGCCAACACCCATCTAACATTCCGGACAGAGTGACGTCCACAAATGAAACCTGTTTGATCAGGATGTATGACATGTGGTAGAGAGAACTTCAATCTGTCAGCCAGAATTTTTGTTAAAATTTTGTAATCTAAATTTAGGAGGGAAATGGGACGGTATGATGCAGGGTTAGAAAGGTCTTTACCTTGTTTTGGGAGTACCTTGATGATGGCCGAATTAAAATGAAGGGGAATCGTATTAGTGGTTATTATATGATTGTAGAAGGCAGTCAGATATGTGGCTATTCTTGGAGCTAGGTGTTTATAAAATTCTCCTGACAATCCATCGGGACCAGGGGCCTTGGAGGGTTTTAATTTAGAAATCACCTGTTGAACTTCTTCACAAGTAATCGGGGACATCAAAGATGGAAAATCATCTGTTGAAAATTGTGGGAGGACCGGGAATTCCCAAGCCGAAGATAGAGACTGAGTGGTGAAAGGAGATGAGGTCAAGGTAGGATGGGGAGAATACAGTTTTTCATAGTATACTTTCATTATATCTGATATTTGTTGAGGGTCTGTGGTAAATGTTCCTTCAGCTGTCAATAGCGGGTGTACTGTCATGGGAGTAAAAGTACCTTTTAAGAGATTCGTGAGCATTTTGCCCGTTTTATTGCCAAATTTGTGGAATTTATAGTCAATTTTAAATTTGTATTTATCGTCCATAGATGTTAATAGTTTATTGAAGTGTAATTTTTGTGTGAGATAAACATGTTTGTTAGCAGGGGATGGAGTCAGAGTATAGGATTGGTATGCATTTGTAAGGGCTTGTTGAGCAGATATATAGGACTGTGCATATTTTCTTAAGTGCTGAGGTATAAGAGAGAATTTCCCCGCGTAAAACCGCCTTAGAGGCCAACCAAAAGAGGGACGGGTCAGAATTTGCGTGTGACTCATTATTATGAGAGTAATTATCCCAGGCAGCATCCAACATATCACCAAATTTGGAGGACGTCATCAAGTGAGATGGGAATCTCCATTGGGGGGGTGTTCTGAATGCAGGTCTTATGAGTAATGAGAACCAAATCAAGGCATGGTCGGAAATCGCTATTGATTCAATATCCGAGTCCGTGACGTTTGGGAATAATTGGTGGGAAATAAAAGTGTAATCAATACGTGACAGAGTACCGTGTGCAGCAGAAAGGCAAGTATAATTTTTTTGTGTAGGGCTCTCCAAATATCTACTAAAGTTAGAGACGAACATAGGTGCGAGATACCTATTTTGGGGGGGTGAGGAGGGGTTCCAGAGGAGTATGAGCGGTCTAAATGGGGAGATGTGATCAAGTTGAAATCCCCACACATTACCAGGTTATTATGAGCATGAGGAACGAGTTTAGAAATCAACTGTTGGAAAAATGCTTTGCTATAAGCGTTGGGTGCGTATACATTGCAAAGGGTGTATGGGATATTATATAAAGTGAGTTCGACAAGGAGAAATCTACCATCAGGGTCTGCATCAATTCGTGTTACCACGACTGGTATATTGCGTTTAGCAAGTATGACTACTCCACGTGCTTTGGAGGTAAATGGTGCGTCCGCAATCAGGGACCACTGAAGCATTTGAAGTTTAAGCGTTTCTATGTGGGTGAGATGTGATTCTTGTAGGAAGATAATATCTATATTTTGTTTGTTCAAATAGTGAAGGATTTTACGTCTCTTCTGTGGAGAGTTTATCCCCCCAACATTAAGGGAACCTATTGTGATTTCAGTCATTTAGGATATAAAACTTAGTAATAATGAGTAGTTGAGAGCAATCAGTAAGCGAAAAACTAGTACATGCATATCTACATGGAGTGGGGAGAGGAGGGGGAGGGACAGAGGTAAAACAAAACAAAATAAAGGTAGACCAAGACAGGCAATGAATGATGTCTGTATAATACAGACCGAAATCCGGTAAACAAATTGCTAATAACATTAAACACTAGTACTGTGGAGTGTCGACATAGTGCTCCTGCCGGCAACACCACCATGTATCAATAGTTATATGAATAGAGACCAATAGTTAAAGGGCCGTAGCCATAACATCAAAATTGTAAAAGGACATTTATGTCAGGCTTGTGTGTATAAACATAAAGCAGCAGCCAACTATAATAGGGGCAAAATGCAGATAGGTTATATTATCATTAAGGCAGACAGATCCCTTCCAGATATAGTCCTGCGATACAAGAAAATGTGACAGTAGGATTGCGTCGTGGGCATCTAGCGCTTGTCACATCGCAGTGGAAAATCTGTCCTGCAGTGAGTTATACAGTCGGGGAATCTCAAATCGACCATCTATCATAAACTTCGTCAGGGAAAGTAGATTTATGTAGAAGGAGTTAGGGGAGGAGCGTCTGAGATGTCCTCTTGAATTCCTGAGGCTTCATCATGAAGATAGGCCATGGCATCATCAGGAGAGGTGAAATCCATTGGTTTATCTCCCCCGTAAATTCTGAGCTTTGCAGGGTACATCAATAAGTATTTGCGTTTGTCCTGAACTAATTTAGAGCACACTGGATTAAAAGCTTTTCTAGCCCTGGTCAGCTCAGCAGAGAAATCCTGGAATATAAACAAACGTGAGTTTTCCCACATCACGGATCTTTGTTTTCGGGAGGCTGTCCAGAAAGCCGTCTTGTGCAGATAGTTAAGGCAGCGAAATAATGTGACCCGCGGGCGACTGTCGGGGGTGCGTGGGGGGGGGGCCCACTCTATGTACCCTCTCGATTACAAGATCCTTGCAGGTGTCAGAGATATCTAAAAGGGACGGCAGGGTGGTCTGCACGAATGCAACTAACTCAGCTCCTTTAATAGACTCAGGCAGACCAACTAATCTAATATTGTTCCGTCGCGAGCGATTTTCCGCGTCCTCTAGACGGTTCCATAACTGATGATTTTCTTTTTGTAAGCGGAGAATGGAGCACTGGGTTGACGCCATATCATGGCTTAAGACCCCAATCTGATTGTCATGTACAGACACCTTGTGAGTGAGGTGCTGCAGCTGCTGTGTAATGTCAGCCACAGCTTTAGATAACAAGGGGCCCATGGTGCTTGTGATTGCGGCTGCCAGATCAGAGTGTGTGATAGGGGCGTCTGATGTGTGACTGACCTGAGGAGAGTCCTTCTGGAACAATTCAGTGGCCGTTTTCTTAGCCGCGGGAGACGCCGGCGGGGTGCTGTTACTCGGCGCCATATTGGGGTTGGCACGTTTCTTCTCCTGTTTGGTCGGCTGCGGGAGAGCAGAGGGCTTCGGTGCGGCCCCGGAGGCCAGGTATTTATCCATACTGTGGCGGCCACTGATAGTGTAGTGAGGAGGTCTCTGTGGAAGCCGTGAAAACGGCTTTTAAAAGCTATATGGTGTCCCGATGCACGGAGCGATGCTGGGAGCACACCTCACAGCATCAAGCCGGAACCGGAAGTCTCCATATTGTCCTATTTTTTATAAAACATATTTATTAATGCAGCAAGAAAAATGTTGGAGTATCCGATCTACCTGGGTACTGCTGCAAATCACTGACAGAAGGTAATAACCGCATAAAACCTTCTAATACAATTTAAATACAAAAGTCAGAGGATGTTTGCACTGCACCCAAAGTATAAAAATTCATGTTCAGGGACTTCTTTCCCAAAACACCTTTTTAAAAAGTTCACTTGTTAGCACACTTCAAATGGAGAAAGTCAATGAAAATAGTACTGCACCAATAAAGTCAGAATTCACAGCAAAGGACTTCCTTTCCCGATGCACCTTGAAAACTTCTTTTCTTTTGGAAACAAACTTACTTAGAAACTTACTTCTCACTCGTGGTCCATCTTTTCACTAGAGATGAGCGCCGGAAATTTTTCGGGTTTTGTGTTTTGGTTTTGGGTTCGGTTCCGCGGCCGTGTTTTGGGTTCGACCGCGTTTTGGCAAAACCTCACCGAATTTTTTTTGTCGGATTCGGGTGTGTTTTGGATTCGGGTGTTTTTTTCAAAAAAACACTAAAAAACAGCTTAAATCATAGAATTTGGGGGTCATTTTGATCCCAAAGTATTATTAACCTCAAAAACCATAATTTACACTCATTTTCAGTCTATTCTGAATACCTCACACCTCACAATATTATTTTTAGTCCTAAAATTTGCACCTAGGTTGCTGGATGACTAAGCTAAGTGACCCTAGTGGCCGACACAAACACCGGGCCCATCTAGGAGTGTCACTGCAGTGTCACGCAGGATGTCCCTTCCAAAAAACCCTCCCCAAACAGCACATGACGCAAAGAAAAAAAGAGGCGCAATGAGGTAGCTGTGTGAGTAAGATAAGCGACCCTAGTGGCCGACACAAACACCGGGCCCATCTAGGAATGTCACTGCAGTGTCACGCAGGATGTCCCTTCCAAAAAACCCTCCCCAAACAGCACATGACGCAAAGAAAAAAAGAGGCGCAATGAGGTAGCTGTGTGAGTAAGATAAGCGACCCTAGTGGCCGACACAAACACCGGGCCCATCTAGGAGTGTCACTGCAGTGTCACGCAGGATGTCCCTTCCAAAAAACCCTCCCCAAACAGCACATGACGCAAAGAAAAAAAGAGGCGCAATGAGGTAGCTGTGTGAGTAAGATAAGCGACCCTAGTGGCCGACACAAACACCGGGCCCATCTAGGAGTGTCACTGCAGTGTCACGCAGGATGTCCCTTCCAAAAAACCCTCCCCAAACAGCACATGACGCAAAGAAAAAAAGAGGCGCAATGAGGTAGCTGTGTGAGTAAGATAAGCGACCCTAGTGGCCGACACAAACACCGGGCCCATCTAGGAGTGGCACTGCAGTGTCACGCAGGATGTCCCTTCCAAAAAACCCTCCCCAAACAGCACATGACGCAAAGAAAAAAAGAGGCGCAATGAGGTAGCTGTGTGAGTAAGATAAGCGACCCTAGTGGCCGACACAAACACCGGGCCCATCTAGGAGTGGCACTGCAGTGTCACGCAGGATGTCCCTTCCAAAAAACCCTCCCCAAACAGCACATGACGCAAAGAAAAAAAGAGGCGCAATGAGGTAGCTGTGTGAGTAAGATAAGCGACCCTAGTGGCCGACACAAACACCGGGCCCATCTAGGAGTGGCACTGCAGTGTCACGCAGGATGGCCCTTCCAAAAAACCCTCCCCAAACAGCACATGACGCAAAGAAAAATTAAAGAAAAAAGAGGTGCAAGATGGAATTGTCCTTGGGCCCTCCCACCCACCCTTATGTTGTATAAACAGTACATGCACACTTTAACCAACCCATCATTTCAGTGACAGGGTCTGCCACACGACTGTGACTGATATGACGGGTTGGTTTGGACCCCCACCAAAAAAGAAGCAATTAATCTCTCCTTGCACAAACTGGCTCTACAGAGGCAAGATGTCCACCTCATCATCATCCTCCGATATATCACCGTGTACATCCCCCTCCTCACAGATTATCAATTCGTCCCCACTGGAATCCACCATCTCAGCTCCCTGTGTACTTTGTGGAGGCAATTGCTGCTGGTCAATGTCTCCGCGGAGGAATTGATTATAATTCATTTTAATGAACATCATCTTCTCCACATTTTCTGGATGTAACCTCGTACGCCGATTGCTGACAAGGTGAGCGGCGGCACTAAAACACTCTTTCGGAGTACACACTTGTGGGAGGGCAACTTAGGTAGAATAAAGCCAGTTTGTGCAAGGGCCTCCAAATTGCCTCTTTTTCCTGCCAGTATAAGTACGGACTGTGTGACGTGCCTACTTGGATGCGGTCACTCATATAATCCTCCACCATTCTTTCAATGTTGAGAGAATCATATGCAGTGACAGTAGACGACATGTCCGTAATCGTTGTCAGGTCCTTCAGTCCGGACCAGATGTCAGCATCAGCAGTCGCTCCAGACTGCCCTGCATCACCGCCAGCGGGTGGGCTCGGAATTCTGAGCCTTTTCCTCGCACCCCCAGTTGCGGGAGAATGTGAAGGAGGAGATGTTGACAGGTCGCGTTCCGCTTGACTTGACAATTTTCTCACCAGCAGGTCTTTCAACCCCAGCAGACTTGTGTCTGCCGGAAAGAGAGATCCAAGGTAGGCTTTAAATCTAGGATCGAGCACAGTGGCCAAAATGTAGTGCTCTGATTTCAACAGATTGACCACCCGTGAATCCTTGTTAAGCGAATTAAGGGCTCCATCCACAAGTCCCACATGCCTAGCGGAATTGCTCCGTGTTAGCTCCTCCTTCAATGTCTCCAGCTTCTTCTGCAAAAGCCTGATGAGGGGAATGACCTGACTCAGGCTGGCAGTGTCTGAACTGACTTCACGTGTGGCAAGTTCAAAGGGCATCAGATCCTTGCACAACGTTGAAATCATTCTCCACTGCGCTTGAGACAGGTGCATTCCACCTCCTATATCGTGCTCAATTGTATAGGCTTGAATGGCCTTTTGCTGCTCCTCCAACCTCTGAAGCATATAGAGGGTTGAATTCCACCTCGTTACCACTTCTTGCTTCAGATGATGGCAGGGCAGGTTCAGTAGTTTTTGGTGGTGCTCCAGTCTTCTGTACGTTGTGCCTGTACGCCGAAAGTGTCCCGCAATTCTTCTGGCCACCGACAGCATCTCTTGCACGCCCCTGTCGTTTTTTAAAAAATTCTGCACCACCAAATTCAAGGTATGTGCAAAACATGGGACGTGCTGGAATTTGCCCATATTTAATGCACACACAATATTGCTGGCGTTGTCCGATGCCACAAATCCACAGGAGAGTCCAATTGGGGTAAGCCATTCCGCGATGATCTTCCTCAGTTGCCGTAAGAGGTTTTCAGCTGTGTGCGTATTCTGGAAACCGGTGATAAAAAGCGTAGCCTGCCTAGGAAAGAGTTGGCGTTTGCGAGATGCTGCTACTGGTGCCGCCGCTGCTGTTCTTGCGGCGGGAGTCCATACATCTACCCAGTGGGCTGTCACAGTCATATAGTCCTGACCCTGCCCTGCTCCACTTGTCCACATGTCCGTGGTTAAGTGGACATTGGGTACAACTGCATTTTTTAGGACACTGGTGAGTCTTTTTCTGACGTCCGTGTACATTCTCGGTATCGCCTGCCTAGAGAAGTGGAACCTAGATGGTATTTGGTAACGGGGGCACACTGCCTCAATAAATTGTCTAGTTCCCTGTGAACTAACGGCGGATACCGGACGCACGTCTAACACCAACATAGTTGTCAAGGCCTCAGTTATCCGATTTGCAGCAGGATGACTGCTGTGATATTTCATCTTCCTCGCAAAGGACTGTTGAACAGTCAATTGCTTACTGGAAGTAGTACAAGTGGGCTTACGACTTCCCCTCTGGGATGACCATCGACTCCCAGCAGCAACAACAGCAGCGCCAGCAGCAGTAGGCGTTACACGCAAGGATGCATCGGAGGAATCCCAGGCAGGAAAGGACTCGTCAGAATTGCCAGTGACATGGCCTGCAGGACTATTGGCATTCCTGGGGAAGGAGGAAATTGACACTGAGGGAGTTGGTGGGGTGGTTTGCGTGAGCTTGGTTACAAGAGGAAGGGATTTACTGGTCAGTGGACTGCTTCCGCTGTCGCCCAAAGTTTTTGAACTTGTCACTGACTTATTATGAATGCGCTGCAGGTGACGTATAAGGGAGGATGTTCCGAGGTGGTTAACGTCCTTACCCCTACTTATTACAGCTTGACAAAGGCAACACACGGCTTGACACCTGTTGTCCGCATTTCTGTTGAAATACTTCCACACCGAAGAGCTGATTTTTTTGGTATTTTCACCAGGCATGTCAATGGCCATATTCCTCCCACGGACAACAGGTGTCTCCCCGGGTGCCTGACTTAAACAAACCACCTCACCATCAGAATCCTCCTGGTCAATTTCCTCCCCAGCGCCAGCAACACCCATATCCTCCTCATCCTGGTGTACTTCAACACTGACATCTTCAATCTGACTATCAGGAACTGGACTGCGGGTGCTCCTTCCAGCACTTGCAGGGGGCGTGCAAATGGTGGAAGGCGCATGCTCTTCACGTCCAGTGTTGGGAAGGTCAGGCATCGCAACCGACACAATTGGACTCTCCTTGTGGATTTGGGATTTCGAAGAACGCACAGTTCTTTGCGGTGCTTTTGCCAGCTTGAGTCTTTTCAGTTTTCTAGCGAGAGGCTGAGTGCTTCCATCCTCATGTGAAGCTGAACCACTAGCCATGAACATAGGCCAGGGCCTCAGCCGTTCCTTGCCACTCCGTGTGGTAAATGGCATATTGGCAAGTTTACGCTTCTCCTCCGACAATTTTATTTTAGGTTTTGGAGTCCTTTTTTTACTGATATTTGGTGTTTTGGATTTGACATGCTCTGTACTATGACATTGGGCATCGGCCTTGGCAGACGACGTTGCTGGCATTTCATCGTCTCGGCCATGACTAGTGGCAGCAGCTTCAGCACGAGGTGGAAGTGGATCTTGATCTTTCCCTAATTTTGGAACCTCAACATTTTTGTTCTCCATATTTTAATAGGCACAACTAAAAGGCACCTCAGGTAAACAATGGAGATGGATGGATACTAGTATACAATTATGGATGGACTGCCGAGTGCCGACACAGAGGTAGCTACAGCCGTGGACTACCGTACTGTACTGTGTCTGCTGCTAATATAGACTGGATGATAATGAGATGTAGTATGTATAAAGAAGAAAGAAAAAAAAAACCACGGGTAGGTGGTATACAATTATGGATGGACTGCCGAGTGCCGACACAGAGGTAGCTACAGCCGTGGACTACCGTACTGTACTGTGTCTGCTGCTAATATAGACTGGATGATTATGAGATGTAGTATGTATAAAGAAGAAAGAAAAAAAAAACCACGGGTAGGTGGTATACAATTATGGATGGACTGCCGAGTGCCGACACAGAGATAGCTACAGCCGTGGACTACCGTACTGTACTGTGTCTGCTGCTAATATAGACTGGATGATAATGAGATGTAGTATGTATAAAGAAGAAAGAAAAAAAAAACCACGGGTAGGTGGTATACAATTATGGATGGACTGCCGAGTGCCGACACAGAGGTAGCTACAGCCGTGAACTACCGTACTGTGTCTGCTGCTAATATAGACTGGTTGATAATGAGATGTAGTATGTATAAAGAAGAAAGAAAAAAAAAACACGGGTAGGTGGTATACAATTATGGATGGACTGCCGAGTGCCGACACAGAGGTAGCTACAGCCGTGGACTACCGTACTGTACTGTGTCTGCTGCTAATATAGACTGGATGATAATGAGATGTAGTATGTATAAAGAAGAAAGAAAAATAAAAACCACGGGTAGGTGGTATACAATTATGGATGGACTGCCGAGTGCCGACACAGAGGTAGCTACAGCCGTGAACTACCGTACTGTGTCTGCTGCTAATATAGACTGGTTGATAATGAGATGTAGTATGTATAAAGAAGAAAGAGAAAAAAAACCACGGGTAGGTGGTATACAATTATGGATGGACTGCCGAGTGCCGACACAGAGGTAGCTACAGCCGTGGACTACCGTACTGTACTGTGTCTGCTGCTAATATAGACTGGATGATAATGAGATGTAGTATGTATAAAGAAGAAAGAAAAAAAAAACCACGGGTAGGTGGTATACAATTATGGATGGACTGCCGAGTGCCGACACAGAGGTAGCTACAGCCGTGGACTACCGTACTGTACTGTGTCTGCTGCTAATATAGACTGGATGATAATGAGATGTAGTATGTATAAAGAAGAAAGAAAAAAAAAACCACGGGTAGGTGGTATACAATTATGGATGGACTGCCGAGTGCCGACACAGAGGTAGCTACAGCCGTGAACTACCGTACTGTGTCTGCTGCTAGTATAGACTGGATGATAAATAATGATATAAAAAATATATATATATCACTACTGCAGCCGGACAGGTATATATTATATAATGACGGACCTGCTGGACACTGTCTGTCAGCAGAATGAGTTTTTTAATTTTTATAGAATAAAAAAACACCACACAAGTCACACGACGAGTGTACTTTTTCAGGCAGACATTCAATCACAATATACTATACTGGTGGTCAGTGTGGTCAGGTCACTGGTCACAGTGGTCAGTGGTCAGTCACACTGGCAGTGGCACTCTGGCAGCAAAAGTGTGCACTGTTTAATATGTACTCCTGGCTCCTGCTATAACCTATAACTGCTCCCCAGTCTCCCCCACAATTAAGCTGTGTGAGCACAGTCAGATATTATACATAGATGATGCAGCACACTGGGCTGAGCACAGATATGGTATGTGAGTGTGACTGAGTCACTGTGTATCGTTTTTTTCAGGCAGAGAACAAGAACAGAACGGATTATTAAATAATAATAAATTATAAAACTGCACTGGTGGTCAGGTCACTGGTCATCAGTCACTAGTATAACTCCTCCTAAGCTCCAGTAAGTAAATGAAGTGTCTCACTCTCACTCTCCTATCTATTTTAATTTCAAAACGGAGAGGACGCCAGCCACGTCCTCTCCCTATCAATCTCAATGCACGTGTGAAAATGGCCGCGACGCGCGGCTCCTTATATAGAATCCGAGTCTCGCGATAGAATCCGAGCCTCGCGAGAATCCGACAGCGTGATGATGACGTTCGGGCGCGCTCGGGTTAACCGAGCAAGGCGGGAAGATCCGAGTCGCTCGGACCCGTGTAAAAAAACATGAAGTTCGGGCGGGTTCGGATTCAGAGAAACCGAACCCGCTCATCTCTACTTTTCACCCTCTGATATTGGTTGGAATACACCCCATCACAGTACACAGTGTAGCAGCTTAACATATACTGTACTCACATGAGGACACTTACATTCAAGTTCTGCCTCGCAGTCATATAATGGTATCTTTAGCAGATCTTCTTAGTGTCCCCAGTAAAAGCAATATCCACAGCAGGATGTTCAAAACAAGTCTTTATATAAAAAATATACACATCATATAAAATCACAAAAAATCCATCATGAGCACAGTCCAACAGGTGGAATACAGGAGGAGAGAAGTGCAGCAGTTGTTTATTACCAGAGACCTTCCCGGCTGCAGACTCGGGGACCCAGGTAACAGTCAGCAGTGATCAAACTCTCCCACGGCTCCACACAGACACAGCTCCTTTACAGATGATGATAGCGGCACACAGGTCCTTTGTGCCGCTGTCAGTGTCATCATCTGTAAAGGAGCTGTTTATATTTATTAATAAGCCACACTGCATCAAATAAATCTGTGCCTATTAGACTCATCTCTTCATTCAAGCCTATAACCACATCTGTTAACTCAACAAATCTGCTCCTTTCTCCCTTTTTAGGTCTGTCTATTTGCACTTCAGAATGTAAGCTCTTATGAGCAGGTCCCTTTTACTTATTGTTTCGTACATAGGCAGATGCAGGAGGGTTCCGGTTACCTGGAAACTCCCCTCTCTAGCCCACACCACGACTTACAACAGCAATTGTATATAATACAATATTACTAGAGCTACATGTTTTAAAGATCTCCTCAGTATTACAAATAAAATAATTAACTTCTATAGACCATCTATACAGTTAATTATTGATACTGTAATGTGTACATATATGTCCAGGGCAGTCTCTAGGTTCTTCTGCCGCTCCTCCAGCCCTGCTCCAATGCTCTGGATTGGTGCCCACATCTGATATAATGCATTCAGCTCAGAGACGATGTCCCTACCGCCATTCTAATTACTGTGATTGTTGGCCCTGTATATGTACTGTTAGAAAAAGTTATTTGGGTAAAGATTCTCAGGGGGTGTCTTTTTCTTTAAACTCTCACTGTTATATATATATATATATATATATATTATAGATGTGCGGCGGGCACTTTTCAGGTTTTGGGTTTGGATCTGGATCCCCACTCGTTGTTTGGATCTGGATTGGATATGCCAAAACCACCCTTTTCGGGTTTTGGTTTTGGATCTGGATGATTTTGAAAAACAAACAAACAAACATAAAAACAGCTAAAATCACAGAATTTGGGGGTAATTTTGATCATACTGTATTATTAACCTCAATAACATTCATTTCCACTCATTTCCATTCTATTCTGAACACCTCACACCTCACAATATTGTTTTTAGGCCAAAAGGTTGCACAGAGGTAGCTGGATGACTAAGCTAAGCGACACAAGTGGGCGGCAAAAACACTTGGCCCATCAAGGAGTGGCACTGAAGTGGCAGACAGGATGGCAGTTTTAAAAACTAGGCCCCAAAGAGCACACAATACAAAGAAAAAAAGAGGTGCACCGAGGTCACTGGATGATTAAGCTAAGCGACCCAAGTGGGCGGCACAAACACCTGGCCCATGTAGGTGTGGCACTGTAGTGGCAGACAGGATGGCAGTTTTAAAAACTAGGCCCCAAAGAGCACATAATGCAAAGAAAAAAAGAGGTGCAAGATGGAATTGCCCTTGGGCCCTCCCACCCTCCCTTATGTTGTATAAACAGGACATGCACACTTTAACAAACCAATTTAATTTCAGCGACAGGGTCTGCCACACGACTGTTTCTGAAATGATTGGTTTGATTGAAAAGAAGCAATTAATCCCCCGCCAAAAAAGAAGCAATCAATCTCTCCTTACACAAATTGGCTTTACAGAGTCAAGATGTCGTCCTCATCCTAATCCTCTGATTCCTCACCCCTTTCAGTGTGTACAGCCTCATCCTCACAGAGTATTAATTCGTCCCCACTGGAATCCACCATCACAGGTTCCTGTGTACTTTCTGGAGGCAATTGCTGGTAAAGATCTTCCTAGAGGAATTTATAATTCATTTTGATGAACATCATCTTCTCCACATTTTTTGGAAGTAACCTCCTACACCAATTGCTGACATGGTTACCGGCTGCACTAAACACTCTTTCGGAGTACACACTGGAGGGGGGGCAACTTAGGTAAAATAAAGCCAGTTTGTGCAAGGGCTTCCAAATTGCCTCTTTTTCCGGCAGTATACATACGGACTGTCTGACATGCCTACTTGGATGCTGTCATCCATATAATCCTCCACCACTCTTTCACTGGGGACAGCATCATATGCAGTGACACCAGAATGTCAGTAATTACTGGCAGCTCCTTCAGTCTGGATCAGATGTCAACACTTGCTCCTGACTGCCCTGCATCACCGCCAGCGGGTGGGCTTGGAAATTTTATAATTTTCTTCGCAGCCCCAGTTGCGGGAGAAAATGAAGGAGGAGCTGTTGACGGGTCACATTCCGCTTGAGTTGACAATTTTGTCACCAGCAGGTCTTTGAACCTCTGCACACTTGTGTCTGCCGGAAAGAGAGATACAATGTAGGCTTTAAACCTAGGATCGAGCACGGTGTTCAAAATGTAGTGCTCTGATTTCACCAGATTGACCACCCTTGAATCCTGACAAAGCAAATGAAGGGCTCCATCCACAAGTGCCACATACTTAGCGAAATCACTCCATCTTAGCTCCTCCTTCAATTTCTCCAGATGCTTCTGTGAAAGCCTGATGAGGGGAATGACCTAACTCAAGCAGGCAGTGTCTGAACTGACTTCATGTGTGGCAAGTTTGAAGGGTTGGAGAATCTTGTACAACATGGAAATAATTCTCCACTGTGCTTTAGTCAGGGACATTCCTCATCCTTTGCCTATATCGTAGGTTGATGTATAGGCTTGAATGGCCTTTTGCTACTCCTCCATCCTCTGAAGCATAGAGAGTGTTGATTTCCAACTCATTACCACCTATTTCTTCAGATGATGGCAGGGCAGTTTTAGGAGTGTTTGCTGGTGCTGCAGTCTTCTGCACGAAGTCGCTGAATGTCAAAAGTGGCTCGCAATTTTTCGGGCCACCGACACCATCTCCTGCACGCCCCTGTCATTTTTCAAAATATTCTGCACCACCAAATTTATTGTATGTGCAAAACATGTGACGTGCTGGAATTTGCCAAGATGTAATGCTTGCATAATATTGGTGTCGTTGTCAGATATCACAATTCCCCAGGAGAGTCTAAGTGGGGTAAGCCATTGTGCGATGATGTCCCTCAGTTTAGAGGGTAAGAGGTTGCCAGCGATTTGCCTCTTACGGAAACCGGTGATACACAGACTAGCCTGCCTAGGAATGAGTTGGAATTTGTGAGATGCTGCTACTGGTGCTGCTGCTGCTGTTGTTGTTGCTGCGAGAGCCAATACATCTACGCAGTGGGCTGTCACAGTCATGTAGTCCTTAGTTTGCCCTGATCCACTTGTTCATATGTCCGTGGTTAAGTGGGCACTGGGTACAACCTCATTTTTCAGGACACTGAGGACAGTTTTCTTAATATCCCTGTACAGTCAGGGAATCGCTTGCCTAGTGAAGTGGAATCTAGACAGGATTTGGTACCGGGGACACAGTACGTCCATCAACTGTCTTAATCCCACTGCACTAATGGCGGATACTGGATGCACGTCTAACACCAGCATAGTTGTTATGTCCTTAGTTATCTGCTGTGCAACAGGGTGACTGCTGTCATATTTTATATTCCTCGCAAAGGCCTGTTGGATAGTCAATTTCTTTGTTGAAGTAGTACAAGTGGTCTTCGGACTTCTCCTCTGGGATAACGATTGACTCCCAGCAGCAAGAACAGCAGTAGGCATACCATTCAAAGATTCTCCAGATGAATCCCGGTTAGGAGAGGACTTCTCAGTCATGCCTGTGACATGGCCTGCAGAACTACTTACGTTCATGACTGAGGAGGAAATTTCCATTGGAAGAGTTGGTGGTGTGGCTAGTAGGAGCTTGAGTACAACAGGAAGAAGGGATTTAGGTGTCAGTGGACCGCTTACATTGTTACCCAAAGTTTCTGAACTTGACAATGACTTTTGATGAATGCGTTGCAGGTGCCGTATAAGGGAGGCTGTTCCTAGGTGGTTAACATTCTTTCCCCTACTTATTTACGTATTGACAAAGGCAACACATGGCCTGACACCTGTTGTCCAGATTTGTGGAGAAATAATTCCACACCAAAGAGGTGGCTTTTTTGGTATTTTGCCCAGACATGACAATGGGCTTTTTCATCCCATGGACAACAACTATCTCCACTGGTGCCTTATTCAAACAAACCACATCACCATCAGCATCTTCATTGTCAACTTCCTCCTCAGCACCAGCTACACCAATATCCTCCTCATCCTGGTGTACTTCTACAGTGACATCCTCAATCTCAATATCAGCATTTGGACTGGCAGTGCTACTCCCAGCACTTGCAAGTGGCATGCAAATGGTGGTAGGTGCCTCCTATTTCCATACAGTCTTGGCAAGGTCAGGCATTGACATTGCAACTGTGGACACACTTGTACTATCCTTGGGGATTTGTGATATCTCTCAATGCACAGTTTAACAAGCTTATTTTTTTTATGGAAAGGGAGGAGGGCTCATGAGAAGCTGAGCCACCAGTCATGAACATATGCCAAAACCTTAGCCTTTCCATGCCGCTTCATGTCGTGAATGGCAAATTGCCAATTTTACATTTCTCATCAGAAAATTTCTTTTTTTATTAATGATTATTAATTTTTGCGTCTTGGATTTTACATGCCTTCTATGACATTGGGCATCGGCCTTAGCAGATGACATTGATGGAATTCCATTGTCAATGTCATGACTGGTGGCAGCAGCTTCAGCACTAGTACTAGGAACTGTAAGTGGTTCCTGATCTTCCACAAATTTTTCCTCCAAATTTTTGTTCTCCATTTCACAGGACAGCATCCTTTTATTATTACAGCACACAGAACAGTTCCCCTTTATTTTTACAGCATACAGGACCAGTGTGCTTTTATTTTCACAACAGCTGCACCCCTGAATTTTTACAGCATACAGAGCCAGTGTATTTTTATTTTAACAACAGCACCCCTGAATGTTTACAGCATACAGGGCCAGTGTACTTTTATTTTAACAACAGCACCCCTTAATTTTTACAGCATACAGGGCAAGTGTAATATTTTAACAACAGCACTCCTGTATTTTTACAGTATACAGGACCAGTGTGCTTTTATTTTAACAACTGAACCCCTGAATTTTTACAACTTACAGGGCCAGTGTACTTTTATTTTAACAACAGCACCCCTGAATTATTTACAGCATACAGTACCAGTGTGCTTTTATTTTAACAACAGCAGCATCCCTGCATTTTTACAGCATACAAGACTGGGCCAGCACCCCTGTATTTTCACAGCATACCGGACCAGTGTGCTTTTATTTTAACAACAGCACCCCTGAATTTTTACAGCATACAGGGCAAGTGTAATATTTTAACAGCAGCACCCCTGTATTTTTACAGCATACAGGACTAGTGTGTTTTTATTTTAACAACTGCACCACTGAATGTTTACAGCATACAGGACCAGAGTACTTTTATTTTAACAACAGCACCCCTTAATTTTTACAGCATACAGGGTCAGTGTGATATTTTAACAGCAGTGCACCTGTTTTTTTACAGCATACAGGACCAGTGTGCTTTTATTTTAACAATGACACCCCTGAATGTTTACAGCATGCAAGACTAGGCCAGCATACAGGACCAGTGTGCTTTTATTTTAACAACTACACCCCTGTATTTTTACAGCATACAGGGCCAGTGTGCTTTTATTTTAACAACAGCACCCCTGATTTTTTACCTCATACAGGATGACAGTGCCCCTGCACTCTGTACAACACAGTGACAGCCAGGACCACAACAATACCCATGTACAGCTGCAACACACCTAGCTGCACATGAAACACCAGTGACAGCCAGGACAGCACCCCTAAGAGTACAGGTACATCACAGTGACAGGAGCAGCACCTATATAGAGCAAACACTGACCCCACCCAAAGCCACAACCCACAGAGAGACAGAGGTCTGTCTCCCTCACTCTCCAAGTCCAGGGTGAAAATGGTGGCAACGTGCAGCTCACAATATGGAATCCAAAACTCATGAAATTTCGACAGCTGGATGATGACATTTTGCCTTGTTCTGGTTTCCAAGTCTGGCGGGAAGTCCCAAGCCGGGCTTGGATCTTGGCTCGGAGCATGATGTTCTCTACTATATATATATATATATATATATATACATACAAGTGCATGAATCATATGAAATACTGTGAAGTACAGAATAATTTAATTATACAGTAGAAAATACATTAAATGCAAGTTAGAAAATGGATATATTTAAAAAAAAATCACTTACACAAGTAACAAGTAATACACGTTTCTAGTTTCATGTCAAAATACATGTAAATTATAATGGATTAAATGAATATTTACATACATATTTTGTTCCTGGAATAAATATCATTGAGAGATAAATGTTATATAAACTAACCTGCCTTTTATTTAGAATTAGAAGTTCACTATAGTACAGGTTGAGTCTCCCATATCCAAAATGCTTGGGACCAGAAGTATTTTGTATATCGAAGTTTTCTGTATTTTGGAATATTTGCATACCATAGTGAGATATCTTATGGATGGGACCCAAGTCTAAACAAAGAATGCATTTATAATTCATATACACAGTGTCCAATTTCCCATTAGGCACGTGAGGCACTGGAACGCAAACCAGAAACTATTGTCTGCTCTGCCATTAGCAAGTTGCAGTGATGTTGGGCATCAGGAATGATGTTATGGGGTCTGTGGCTGCTGTCACTGCTGTATGATGCTTAGCGGCAGTACCTGAGGAATGGCAGTTCAGAGGTTGATCCCAAGAGGACACATGAAGACAGAACAGGCAGAGGGAAGGGGTAATGCAAGGCAGAGGTGAGAGGTAGGAAAGCAGTGCAAGACTTGGGGCAGGAGGGGTTGAAACAATATAAGATATAGAGAGTGGGAGGGGGTGGGCAAACAAGACACAGAGGAAAGAGAGGACAGAACAAATAAATATATATATATATATATATATATATAGGGAAGGGACCATTTAAGACATGGGGTGTTGGAATGATATGATATAGAAAGCGGGGGGATGGGACAATACAGAGGGCAGAGGGAAGGGGACAATACAAGACATAGAAAGCAGATGGTAGATGCAGGACACACAGATGAGGAGGGGTCAGACAGGACAAAGCAGGACATATAGTATATATGGGGAGAGACAGACAGTACAAAGCAAGGCATAGAGATAGAGAAACAGGCTGACAGCATAATGCAGAATATGCAGATGGGGAGGAGGTGGACAGCACAATGCAGGACATACATATGGTGGGACAAACAGCACAATGCATGCCATACAGATTGGGGAAAGGACAAACTGCACAATGCAGTATATACAAATGGGGAAGTGGTTGACAGTACAATGCAGGACATACATATTGCAGGACAGACAGCACTATGTAGGACATACAGATGGTTAGAAAGGAGGACAGCACAATGCAGTACATAGAAATGGCGGGCAGACAGAACAATGCATGGCATACAGGTGGGAATGGTTAGACAACATAATGCATTACACATATATATGGTGAGGCAGACAGCACAATGCAGGACTTACAGATGGTAGAAGAGACAGCCCAAAGCAGGACATGCAAATGGGGGGAGGTTTGGACAGCACAAAGCAGGACATACTGATGGGGATGGGACAGAGAGCACAATACAGATGGGGGAGAAAGTCTTCACAATGCAGGACATACAGATGGGGGAGACAGACACCATCAGATAACCAGTCACACCACACACACACACACGCACACACACACACACACACACACACACACACACACACAATATTGGTCACACACCGTGTAACGGCACACACATTTCTGATCCAGGCTCTTCTGAACCTTAATCTGGCACTGACACCAGGGAAGGGCATTGTAGCGGCATTAGCATAAAGTTGCTGAAACAGCTGTAGCAAAATATGATAAAGGCCGTAACTGCATCTAGATCAGAATCAGGATACCATGCCCCTTTTATCAGACTACACCTCCTCAACAGACCCTGGCCCCCTTCAGGGCTGCTTCCATAAATTTCCTGGGCTGGTTTTCCATGCCAATCCACCTCTGAGCTGAGCTACAATAATGAGATGACAACAAATTACAATAGTTGCATATTCTGTAATGCGTAGCTACAATGATGATTGTCACTTTACTTTGCAACAATAACTGTGTTGAACTCATTTGCATTTTTTTAAATTCACTCTTTTTTTGTCTCAAACAATACATATGACACAACAACAACCAAAAAAATAATTTCTCTTTGTAAAATAATCAGGTATAATTTATGCATGTTTAATCCAGAATTAAGTAGTTAATGCAGTGTATCACAGTGTTTCCAAAATCTGGTCCTCACACAACCCCAAACAGTTCATGTTTTCAGGATTTATTGACCCAGCCAAACAGACTAATTGAAAATATAGGTCCTATTTCAGACCTGATCGTTGTTGTGCGAAATCGCAAAGTGGACAATTAGAACGACTGCACCTGCACATGGATTGTAATGCGCAGGTGCGAGGCCAAACTGTGAAACAATCATGCATCTTTTTTGATCGCTAGGCGTACGTAGTTTGATTGATAGGAAGCAAACATTTGGGGTGGTAACTGGCCGTTTTCTGGGAGTGTCGGGAAAAACTCAGGTGTTTTTTTTCGCTCTGTAGGAGTAAGTCCTGGGCTACGCACAAACTGGAAAAATCATTACATGGTGAGTTGTGAACAGATTTGCAGCTGACCATTGTTTGCGTCGTTTGCACTATCCAATCGCAAACCTCTGCTAGTTTGCAGAGGTGTGATCAGGTATGAATAATGGTGTGTACACACGTTGAGATTTTTGCTTGCGATTTTGACTATACTGTATAGTCAAAATCGCAAGGAAAGTTAGTGCAGATCGCAATGTGAAAGTCATCTAGGCTTGCGATACCGACCACAGTCCACATTGAACAGTGAGAATCAGGCATAGCCGAAATCTCACCATGTGTACACATCTTTAGGCCCATAGATTGGTGAGGACAGTTTGACCAAGTTCAATGATAAATAGTAGTAAGATTGCTATTTTTGTTCTATAAAAATAGAATGCCCTATGAAATGGAAAATGCATTGTAAGCAAGTCATTGTATGAAATAAATATGAATCCCTAAAGATTTCACCATTTATTCATTCTCTGGATAACACTGCTAAAAGAAGACTGCTCCATCTCACTTATGCACTGGAAGTGGGAAGGTTAAAAAAGTGGACTCATGAAAAGTAATTTCTTAAGGTAGCAGCCTAAGATTTCCCCAGCACTAAGAGAGAGTGGTGGCAATCAGTAAAACCAGATTGTGCAGCACCTGGCATATTATGTGACACTTCACACAAATTGAAATGTTGGAATAATCTGCGTATTATCTGTATATGTGGCTGAAAACGTCTGTTATCCATCCATTTTTCCCTAATCTACTTGAGTGATGCTCTATATGTAATCTGTAAGACCATCATTTGTCAGAACAAGCTGCTTATAATAAAAGATTCCCAGGCCTACTAAGTGTTTCCTTTCACAGCCTGTTAAGCAATTCACTTAAAATAATTTTAAAATTAATAATGATGAAACACAAATGGGATGATGCCTTTTACATATAGACTGATGGATGATTTAAGTGCACTACATTGTTTTTCAAACAAAATCCAAAACTAGAAACTCTGTATTTCACTAGATCTATATTTTCTTAAACAAAATATTTGCTGCTGCTCATATTCTGTCTGTTGCCAGTAGGACACTATGGATAACTTTTTCTTTGCCAGTAGGACACTATGGATAACTTTTTCTTATGGGCATTACTGAGAAATAGTAACTTCAAAGTTGAAACAGATAAAATGGTATATAAATGGACAATATTGTTCTACTATAAAAAGGTTACACAAGTTAACAAATAAAAATGCAAGGTACAGCTGTTTTAAAAAAAAGAAATCTAAAAAAAATGAAAGGGTCATGTTCACTTCCCAAATACCATCTTATATAAAAGTACAGCTTAATGTCAATGCTGAGCTGCTCTCAACATCCTTCAATATTATAGACAGACGTTGGCTGTGCTGCTGTCTTTGGAGGTGACAATAGCTACGTCTCTTGTATTGAATGGGCATCATTAGAAGAGGCACAGCATGGAAAGGTTAGTGGTGATTCATCCAAACTCTAGAAATGTCAGTGCAAGTGGGTTTTGGTGGATAACGATATAGAATGTACTCTTATTGCTTTATGTAAATGGGGGTAAACAAAAATAAATAAAATAAGGTATATTTGAATGGATTTTTTTTATAATAAACAATTGTTTGCATAAGTATGAAGAAGAAGGGCTGGGGAAAAAAAAAAAACCAAAGCAAAATCAAAAAAACAAAAACAAAGATGGGTTCCAGGGGGGAGATCAGGCTTAAGGTAGATTGTGACTTGCTAATACATACAGGACCTGATTCATATTTGGACGCAAACCCACTGGTTTGCATACAAATACAATGTTTGGGGGTCTGCGCAGGAGAATTACCCATTCTGCATATGTGCAAAACAGGTCTCGCAATATCACTCCGAGTCCCCTGTCTGCTGCAGCATAATTGACATGCTGCTGTGTTTGCTGTGGAGTGGAACCCGGCACCGTGCTTCATAATATTGACAACTGATGCAGATTTCCTGGAACCCGGTGTCCGGAACCTACGGCCAGCCTGAGTAACCAGCTTACGCAGGTTGGCTGGCACCTGTAATCATCAGAAATCACGACGGATGGTTGTGATGGTCGCGATGGTGATCCAAGGCTGCAGCCTCAGACACAGCACTTAGATCCTCACTAATATATTAGTGAACATATATTATATATATTAGCATATATCCCCTACAGGCACCTCCTGCTGCATTCGAATTTTAATGAGACGGAATTGTACAGCAGCTTCCTTGTGGCAGTGCAATTCCATACTAACATGTTAACTTTAAGTCGCTGTTTTCCTGTTTTGATTATTTGCTTATGTACTCTGTAATTGGGCGCTGCGGAACCCTTGTGGCACCATATAAATAAAGATAATAATAACATGAATAGGGCCCATAGTCCTCGCCATGACATGCGGCAGAATTATCAGAGAGTGATAGGGCTTTCACCGACAATAGGGCGTTCTCTGTTTCACCCAATGTAAGAGGATTAGCCAGATATAATATCCCTGCAATGCTTCTCAGGTTTTCTGAATGTTTTACGTTTCAAAATAAACTTAATTTTTTTTTATTTCTGTTTTTTAAACTAAGTGGAACTGAAAGCCCAAATATTGGCTTGGGGCCCCGTGCGCAGTAGATCCTTCCACCGTGCAGTGGGCCCCTTATACCCACTGTCAGCAGCCAGCTCTTGGGTAGAGGTGTGCTCGTACCCACCTGTCTTGGTTTTGCTTTTTGGTTTTGGCAAAACCACCCTTGGTTTGGAGTCAGATATGGGGTTGGATGTAATGGTTTGCGAGACGCCCGGAGCTCCGAGACTTCAGCCGAACTCAAACTTTTTTTAAAGCAGCAAATGTTTACAAGGTAAAACCAACCAGGTATTCCCTTGTAAATGTTTTCTGCTTTAAAAAAAGTATGAGTTCGGCCGAAATCTCGGAGCTCCGGCCGTCTCGCAAGCCATTACATCCGGCCCTTGGTTTTGGATTTCTTGAAAACTAATAAAAACAGCTAAAATCATGTAATTTGGACATATACTGTACAGTATTTGTTCCTACTGTATTATTAACATCAATAGCATTTATTTCTAATCAATTTTGACCACACTCTCCTGTGTGAAATGGCACCTGAAATCACAAGGGAGGGACTTACAAGCACTCATAAACCCAAGATTCTAATTTTAAATAAAATTTCCGAACTGAGGGAAGCTTCACCCTGGATCCTGTTCAAATCGGATCCCCTAAAGGGATCTAAGCCAGGATTCAGTTGGACTCGGGTTCCCCTAAATTTGTGTGAGTTTGGGTTCTAAAAACCAAACCGCACATCTCTATATCTGGGTGATATTTTGTTAAGATGGCGCATGCACAGAAGACACAAAGGCTGTGGTACAGTGCCAGAGTCTTTGGGTCTCTCAGCAAACTGTGCATGCTTATGCACCGCAATGCGCAGGCACGTCCTACGGGTACAAAGCGGATCATTGCTGGGCGATGGATTTAACGAAGAATCCATTCGCACAGCTGATCGCAAAGAAGATTGACAGGAAGAAGGCATTTATGGGTGTCAATTGACCATTTTCAGGGAGTGGTTGGAAAAACGCAGGCATGTCCATGCGTTTGCAGGGCGGGTGTCTGACGTCAATTCTGGGACCGGACAGGTTGAACGGATCGCAGCGGCTGAGTAAGTTCAGACCTACTCAATAACTGCACAAAACTTTTTTGTACCGCTCGGCTGCACAAGCGTTCGCACACTTCGCAAAGTGAAAATACACTCCCCCATAGGCGGCAACTATCTGATCGCAGCGCTGCAAAAAATTGCTAGCGAGTGATCAACTCGGAATGACCCCCATGTCACAAAATGTCTTAGTTTTCTGCAAAAAATAAAACAGGGATGTGTAAATATCATACAGATTGGTTTCCAAAAGCTACAGTTATAGTGCATTACCTACTGAACTGACAAAACACAGTGCTGCATCAATCTTTAGTTCTTCCTGGCACCTGTTGTGTGTACCTGCAGTACTTAGTTATTTATAAACTGTTTCACCAGGAAGAAATGAATAGAAAGTCCCCTTTCATATAGTACAAGAGGCATTAAGCATTACAAACATTTTATGATACAAAATCATAACAATCTAGTGCAGGCCCATCTTAACATATATGCACACTGGACAACTGCCCATGATCCCTCTATTCTAGGGGCCTGTGAAGAGGGATGGTTGGCGATCACAAAATCAGTGCGGCCACATTCTTTACCTGCCTCCCAGCATACTGGCCTCCCAGCCAGCCACCAATCAGCATGCTGATTGGTGGATGGCTGGATCTAGCCACCAATCAGATTGCTGACAGCCATTCACTATATGGAAGCATGTAGAGAGACAGTGCAGGATAGCAGGAGGGATTTTTAATGTATGTTTAGGGGCCCCAATGCATTGCTTTTCCCAGGGCCTTCAATGCTGTTAAGACAGCCCTGATCTAGGTAGCACCAAATCATCTATTAACCATCCTAGGCTCCATGGCCCAGTGGATGCTGAGGACCCAGATTATTTTATCTCCATTTTATAAAATGAGGGCTCATTGAGGCATATGTGGGTATTATGGTGTATGGGGGCAATAAGGTGACAGTTTGGTCTGATGCACATAGCACTTTTTCCAAGCAAGTAAAATAACTAGATTTTGCCAAACTGTGCATACAGTATTTCAATTTCACTTTTATGTGGCAATAACTACTGCTTTGTTCAATATACTATTCATGTCAAATATGTATTTTTTTATTGCTGTTAAGTATATAGTTTTTGCTGTAACTGCATGCTAATTTGACACATAAACAGTGTTGCGTGCAGCTCGTTTAGTCAGTGTAAAACATTTTTTAATTGGCAGGTCTGCATTCTGTTGCAAGTATACATAAAATATACATCCAATTTACTGAAGACGAGTAATGGAACAGACACAGAGAATTACTTTCAGAACAGAACAAGGGACGTTACAATGTAAAGTTGTCTATAGATACATACAGTAATAGTCATGGATAATAAAAATGTTTTGCCCATTTATTACTGCATACCCATTTATTTTTTTTAAGTGATAAAAAAATAAGAAATCTAATACTACTATATAATTTTATTTATATATATATATATATATATATATATAAATATATATAAACAGAGAGAACATAATTAAGCGTAGAATGCAGAGGTAATGGTACTGGTCAGGTCTATTGTGTTTGTGATGAAGGCCCAGTGAGTCACATGATTCCCCTACATTCTACAGGTACATTACATGTGGCCACGGTCTGCAGGTACTGTACATGCATATGCATATATAATTTGTGGGCCTCAAAATGGGAAAAAGTGGAAGGTGCTTGCAGAAGTGGGCATGTTTGGATAGTTTGTGTGTGTGGATCAGGGTGCAGTTTGGGATAATTGGGGTGGGGTAACAAACAATTTCATTAAATAAATAGAAAGCAAATTTAACGGTCTGTGAGTAAAAAATAGCTGGGGTCCTAGGCAGTTGACCTCTATTCCATACACAAAATATCAGTGCTCACTGCAACACCGAGTTGTATGACCAAGCAAACCAATATCAATCATTGGATGAGGCTTTCAGGAGATTTCTTATACAGTGCAGCATATTTCATTGCCATTTAAAATTGGAACAACATAAATACTATTGAACAAAACTGGGTAATAACAGACAGACAGAGGTGGAAAGGCCCTGCTCGCAAGCTTACAATCTATAAGGAATTAGTCATTGATACAAAAGGAATAGGTTTTACCTATTGCATAATGGTTCTGCCAGTTTGCAAAGGTTCTTAGTAGGCTGTATGATATGACCTTGGGGTCAGGAGGATATGAAAGTGAATAAAGGTAAAATTTTTGAAGTTATGTGTGGACTGTATAGAGGGGATGTAATTGGGTAGAATAGTTTACGAAGGCTTTGCGGGTGGTGTGGGAATCTGATAAGCTTGTCTGAGGTGAGTTTTCAGGTAACGCTTGAAGGTTTGGAGAATAGTCTTATTATTGGAGTCTTATTGTTTGTGGGAAGGCATTCCACAAAGTGGGTTCAGTTCGAAAAAAAGTCCTGTAAAAGTGAGTGGAAGCGAGTAATGCATATGGATTAGAGATGCATATCTTGTGCAGGGCGGAGAGGTTGAGATAGGCGGAGCGATGTATATTGGTGCAGTTTGGTTAATAGCCTTATATGTAAGTAAAAGTATTTTATATTGAATAAGTTAGAATACCGGTAACCAATAGAGGGGCTGACAAAGTGGATCAGCAGGCGATGAACATTCAGCGAAGAAAATTAGCCTTGCAGCTGCATTCAAAGTAGATTGTAGTGGTGAGAGCTGGTTTTTGGTAAGACCAGTAAGGAGACAATTGCAATAATCCATTCAGGAGATAATAAGTACATGGATTCGAGTATTTGCCATGTTTATGTAAGATATGTTCATATTTTGGATATTTTTTTTTAGATGTATGTAACATGATTTTGAGACAAATTGAATGTGGGGAACAGAGAACAGTTCAGTGTCAAGGATGACACCTAGGCAACAAATTTGTGGGATAGGGTTGATTGTTGAGTTATCAAATGTTATAGAGATATTAGGATGGTAACTACTACTGACTGGTGAAAATAAAATTAAATCTATTTTGGAAATACTAAGTTTGATTTGGCAAGTTGACACCCAAGATGAAATGGCAGAAAGGCATTCAGTGACATAGACCAATAAACATGGGTACAAATAGGATAGGTAGATATGAGAATCATCAGCGTACAGATGAGACTGAAATCCGTAAGAGTTGATTAGTTTCCCAAGAGATGTGGTATAGATTGAGAAAAGCAGAAGACCTAATACTGAGCCTTGCGGTATAACTGATAGAGGTAGCGAAGAGGATGTGAATTCAGAGAAATGAACACTGAAAGAGCGATCAGATAGGTAGGATGAGAACCAAGATAGGGTTGTGTATTGAAGACCTAGGGATTGTAGTGTTTGTATGAGAAGAGAGTAGTCAACAATGTCAAAAGCAGCAGAGAGATCTAGAAAAATAAGGAATGAGTAATGGGATTTAGACTGAGCAATGACCAAATCTTTCACTACCTTAGCCAGTGCTGTGCCTGTGGAGTATTGGGCATGACATCCTGACAAAAGAGGGTCCAATAAGTTAAGTTAAGTGTGTGAGGCGAGTGTAGGCAAGTCTCTCAAGTAGCTAGAAGGGGCCCTGGAGCTGAGAATGGGATGTGAGTGTGAGTTACAGTCAGAATTTAGGGTTAGGGTCAGAATCACAGCATGCTTGAACAGTGAAAGAAGGATACCAGTAGATAGAGAGTGATTACAGGTTTAAGTTAAGGTTGGGATGAGCACAGGAGACAGAATTTTACTGATTTATGAAGGTATAGGATCAATAGGAAAGTAGCAGAGTAGGAGGATAAGAGGTGTGTAGAAACTTCATCTTAATTTGTGGGATCAAATGAAGAGAAGGTACTTGAGGGTTTATGTAGGGAATGGAGCAGGCCACTGGCTTTGGAACAGCATGTCATTTCATTTCAGATTTTATCAATCTTGTCCTTAAAATAGGAAGCAAGATCTTGTGCACTGATAATTAGAGATGAGCGGGTTCGGTTTCTCTGAATCCGAACCCGCCAGAACTTCATGTTTTTTTTCACGGGTCCGAGCGACTCGGATCTTCCCGCCTTGCTCGGTTAACCCGAGCGCGCCCGAACGTCATCATGACGCTGTCGGATTCTCGCGAGGCTCGGATTCTATCGCGAGACTCGGATTCTATATAAGGAGCCGCGCGTCGCCGCCATTTTCACACGTGCATTGAGATTGATAGGGAGAGGACGTGGCTGGCGTCCTCTCCGTTTAGACACTTGATTTACTAATTTTGGGGAGCATTAGGAGTACTCAGTAGTGTACAGTGCAGAGTTTTGCTGATAGTGACCAGTGACTGACCACCACTTTTATTTATAATCCGTTCTCTGCCTGAAAAAAGCGATACACAGCACACAGTGACTCAGTCACATACCATATCTGTGTGCACTGCTCAGGCTCAGGCCAGTGTGCTGCATCATCTATTATCTATATATAATATTATATATCTGTCTGACTGCTCAGCTCACACAGCTTATAATTGTGGGGGAGACTGGGGAGCACTACTGCAGTGCCAGTTATAGGTTATAGCAGGAGCCAGGAGTACATAATATATTATATAGTGAGTGACCACCAGACACACAGTGCAGTTTATTTAATATATCCGTTCTCTGCCTGAAAAAAGCGATACACACAGTGACTCAGTCAGTCACATACCATATCTGTGTGCACTGCTCAGGCTCAGGCCAGTGTGCTGCATCATCTATATATATTATATATCTGTCTGACTGCTCAGCTCACACAGCTTATAATTGTGGGGGAGACTGGGGAGCACTACTGCAGTGCCAGTTATAGGTTATAGCAGGAGCCAGGAGTACATAATATTATATTAAAATTAAACAGTGCACACTTTTGCTGCAGGAGTGCCACTGCCAGTGTGACTAGTGACCAGTGACCTGACCACCAGTATATATAATATTAGTAGTATACTATCTCTTTATCAACCAGTCTATATTAGCAGCAGACACAGTACAGTGCGGTAGTTCACGGCTGTGGCTACCTCTGTGTCGGCACTCGGCAACCCGTCCATAATTGTATATACCACCTAACCGTGGTTTTTTTTTCTTTCTTTATACATACATACTAGTTACGAGTATACTATCTCTTTATCAACCAGTCTATATATTAGCAGCAGACACAGTACAGTGCGGTAGTTCACGGCTGTGGCTACCTCTGTGTCGGCACTCGGCAGCCCGTCCATAATTGTATACTAGTATCCAATCCATCCATCTCCATTGTTTACCTGAGGTGCCTTTTAGTTGTGCCTATTAAAATATGGAGAACAAAAATGTTGAGGTTCCAAAATTAGGGAAAGATCAAGATCCACTTCCACCTCGTGCTGAAGCTGCTGCCACTAGTCATGGCCGAGACGATGAAATGCCAGCAACGTCGTCTGCCAAGGCCGATGCCCAATGTCATAGTACAGAGCATGTCAAATCCAAAACACCAAATATCAGTAAAAAGCCTCTTTTTTTCTTTGCGTCATGTGCTGTTTGGGGAGGGTTTTTTGGAAGGGACATCCTGCGTGACACTGCAGTGCCACTCCTAGATGGGCCCGGTGTTTGTGTCGGCCACTAGGGTCGCTAATCTTACTCACACAGCTACCTCATTGCGCCTCTTTTTTTCTTTGCGTCATGTGCTGTTTGGGGAGGGTTTTTTGGAAGGGCCATCCTGCGTGACACTGCAGTGCCACTCCTAGATGGGCCCGGTGTTTGTGTCGGCCACTAGGGTCGCTAATCTTACTCACACAGCTACCTCATTGCGCCTCTTTTTTTCTTTGCGTCATGTGCTGTTTGGGGAGGGTTTTTTGGAAGGGACATCCTGTGTGACACTGCAGTGCCACTCCTAGATGGGCCCGGTGTTTGTGTCGGCCACTAGGGTCGCTTATCTTACTCACACAGCGACCTCGGTGCAAATTTTAGGACTAAAAATAATATTGTGAGGTGTGAGGTATTCAGAATAGACTGAAAATGAGTGTAAATTATGGTTTTTGAGGTTAATAATACTTTGGGATCAAAATGACCCCCAAATTCTATGATTTAAGCTGTTTTTTAGTGTTTTTTGAAAAAAACACCCGAATCCAAAACACACCCGAATCCGACAAAAAAAATTCGGTGAGGTTTTGCCAAAACGCGTTCGAACCCAAAACACGGCCGCGGAACCGAACCCAAAACCAAAACACAAAACCCGAAAAATTTCAGGCGCTCATCTCTACTGATAATAGCTGGTGGGTTCGGTGAGGAAGGGATAGAGAGATCTTCAGGCAGTGGTAATTAGGGAGTCATTTTCACCTGCTGCACCCCTGAAGAGGGCATGGCCATTCAGTCCTTGTGGCTTCATAATACATTATAGCCAAGGCCTCTGTCATGCCACCAGGATGGCCGGGTACTTTATCCCTCTTGTCAACCCTGAATTTGAGTGACATTTTTGAGCAAAGGCTGTTATCGGACTCTGGGGACGATTCATGTTGAATGGAAGTGCAGCAATGGCTGCTTCTATTGGTAGTTGCCCATCTGCAACATTGGTCAGTATATGCAAGGACTGAGTTGCTCACTTAAATGCAGATTGTTGTGTCTTTAGATGTCACACCATCGAAACTTGCAGCAGTCCTATGGCAGGTGCAGTTTCTCCATGTGTGTATGGCTTCCTAATTGTGAGCGGTTGAGCATCTCTGAGCAACTGCTTTCAACGACATGTCCATAACACACCCACAGGATAGACCATCTCTATGTATCTGCTGTGCCACCTCCCAGTTACTGCCCTTGAACGCCCATCACTTTTCCAAAAGATTTCTGATACCATGCATCTCAATCTCACCAGCGCCTTTATGTTCTGTGCAATGCATGCGCCATAGCAGCTTTTAAAGATTATTGCCCACACTTCTCTGAATCAGACCCTCTATTTGGGAGAGCTATCAAAATTAAATTTTGATCAGATCTTCTATTTCTTAATGATATACATAGCAATTTGCTATTCAAATAATCTTCATAAGACAACTTTAAAGTTAAAATAAAACAAAATAATTGTTCATGCATTGGACAATCTACAGATGTGTCCTGATACACTATTACTCAGTTCACATCAACTAGCCTCTCTCAGCACAACAGGTCCTGACAACTCGGCTGTACCAAGTACAGCATCTTTCTCACTCAAAATGTGAATCTTATTCGCATAACTGGGAGTAACAACACTACAGTGCTAGCTTGCACTGATAAATGTGGTGTGCTGCATTTGTACATCTGTGTGAGTCTGAATCTTTGTAAGAAGGCCTCCGATGCAGCAGCCATGGATTTTCCACACACCAAGTTCTGTTGTGCTTTATCTATGCCTTCGTGCATTTTTAACCTTACAGCTGTAATTCGCAGTTAAAGTCACAGCCCAGCAGGACTCGTGTGAATAATAAGTAGAATAAGAGACAAAAAACTATGGCATATTAAACCTCTTTCTCAGTCATATCAGCATCTTGTGCTGTATGACACCATGGGGGTCATTCAGGTACAGATACAAGTCAGCTATTGTACGCATATCAATAGATGTTTTCGCACTGCACATGCATCTGAGCTGCAGTGCGCACATCGAGTGATCCGCGAGTTCAGTCACACTGAGATTTTAGTCACAAAGTGAGTGACAGGAAATCAGCATTTGGGGGTGGTAACATGGAGTGGTCAGGCGAACACAGGCGTGTCATGCCATTTTGCATGGCATTTTCTGGGCATGCATACTAGTAGCTGCGATCACACTAGCTACTGGAGAGGCCTGGCGTCCCGGGAGATCAGCTCTGCCTGCTCACTTACAGAGGTACTCATGCTCTGCATCAGTGCCGTAACTAGGCATATTAGCGCTCTGTGCAAGAAACGACAGTGGCGCCCCCCCCCATGTAAGATAGGGGCAGAGCGCGCCGTAGGCGCGCAAAAAAATTCTAGGGGCGTGGCTTCACAGGGAAGGGGCGTGGACACAAAATAGTAGCAATTCATACTACGGTGCACAGTAGTCTACATTATTCAAATTACGCTGCACAGTAGCGCCACTACACCAGGTAGAGCCCCTTTTATACATTACAGCAGACAGTGCCCCCCGTTTTACACATTGCGGCAGCCAGTCCCCCTTTTTACACATTACAGCAGCCAGTCTCCCTTTTAACACATTGCGGCAGCCGGTCCTTCTTTTTACACATTGCGGCAGACAGCGTCCCTTTTTTACAATTACAGCAGACAGCGTCCCCGTTTTTACACATTACGGCAGACGGTGTCCCCCTTTATACACATTGCGGCAGCCAGTCCCCCTTTTTACACATTGCGGCAGCCAGTCCCATTTTACACATTGCGGCAGCCAGGACCCCATTTTACACATTGCGGCAGCCAGTCCCCATTTTTTACACATTGCGGCAGCCAGTCCCATTTTTTACACATTGCGGCAGCCATCCCCATTTTTTTACACACTGCGGCAGCCAGTCCCATTTTTTACACATGCGGCAGCCAGTCCCATTTTTTACACATTGCGGCAGCCAGTCCCATTTTTTACACATTGCGGCAGCCAGTCCCATTTTTTACACATTGCGGCAGGCGGTGTCCGAGAGAGAGAGAGAGAGAGAGAGAGAGAGAGAGAGGGGGGGGGAATATACTTACCTTCTCCCCGCTGACAGGCTCCTCGTGCTGCTCCCTCGGTGGCGGCAGTGAGATGAGAAGGAGGAGGAGGGTGGGGGAGCAGGGAGCCGCAGCAGCGCTATGTTATTGGTAGTAAGCGCCGCTGCAGCATCACCCTCTCCTTCTGTATTGGCTGCCGGGCAGCCAATACGGAAGGAGAGGGGGATTCTGCAGCGGCGCTTACTACCAATAACATAGCGCTGCTGCGGCTCCCTGCTCCCCCTCCCTCCTCCTCCTTGTCCGCTGCCTCCGGCGCTGGTCTCTCTCCTCCAGCGCGGCGCACACAGAGGCGGCATGTAATGAGTCAATTTGACTCATTACATGCCGCTGGCCGTGCGCCCCCAGGGCAACTGCGCTGTGTGCCAAGCCCCCTTGGCACACACGTAGTTACGGCTCTGCTCTGCATGGTGACCCAATGTGTGACAATGTTAGCAATGCTTCTTCAGTCATGTGGCGCAATATGCGAATGCTGTGATCACATTGGGCGTTCTTTTGCACGGCTTAGCTTCTGCCCATATTAGCATATAATCGCAATTGCATACTGCAAATCATTGCAACAGGAGTAGGAAGAACAACCGCACCTGAATGACCCTCATAGATTTTAGGTGGTATATTTACTAAGCTACATGTTTGCATGATTTGGCAAACAAGAGGATATTTGCAATCTCAGAAATTTACTAAAAACCAAACGTGAAAGTGTAAGGTCAAATAGAATTACAAAACACGGGTGGACACGGACATACTGTACGACCAAATACACCATTGCCAAATTGGAATTTCCACAGACATCAATGAAACACAGGAAATTACCTAGGATCTTTACTGCAAACATGAATGTAAAATGAACAAACTCATCTCAAAACGCACTTTTCAAATAGACATCTCTTTCAGCATCATGTTTAGAGAAGCCTGCACAGATCTGTTTAAATGTAAAAGAAAAAAAATGTGTGGGGTCAAGGGGCGGATGGGATGGAAAACCAGCCCGGGAAATTTATTGAAGCAGCCCTAATGGGGGTGCGGTCTGATGAGGGGGTGGACTCTGTTGAGGGGGCGTGATTGTATGCAAATGCAGTCTTCTTAGCATATTTTTTTGCTGACAAGGGGTGGATTGGGAACTAAAAGCGGCCCTGTAAAATTTTGTAGAAGGGGACCGACATGGCAGCACAAGATGTATAACATATCAGGTAGCCATAGCAGCATCACTGGATGGCAGAGTTGTTGTAGTGTAGAGATGGAATAACATAATGAATGGGGACAATGCAGTGTACTGAGTGCTGTGGACTCCCTGTCATGTGGGTTCCTGCCATCGGAGTTGGTAATTATATTTTTTCTCCCAAACTACCCTAACCCTCCGGGGTGGAAGCTTGAGTTTTTCCCCCGGTGCGGTGTCTAGGGCTAACGCTCGGGGAGTTGTGGATAGGTCTAACCCCCCCCCCCTCAATGCCTAACCTTACCCCCCTAGTGCCTAACCCTAATGCCCCCACCCTTCGGGATAGTGGCTGTCGGTCCTACAATGCCAGTCTCCCGAGTGGTGTCAGGATTCTGGTGTTGGTCACATGACCACCGACATCCCAACAACTGGGATGTTAAATGCATCCCTTGTTTACAGATTGTATAATCAAACTGATTGAAATAATAATTAAGTCAAATGTGCTAAGCATGAATTTACTTAATACCTGGACTGTTATGATGCCCTGAGGGCCCTGTTTGGGAACCACTAGACTATACAGTGAGAGGCCAAGTTATTATGAACACCAAGTGATTGTAGACAAAGTAGCTATTCTGAGGATAATGCTGATGTAGGATGTCTGAAGCTGCATAAGAGTGGAAGGGTGCAGGTATGCAGAGACTAATGAAGTCAATCACTCATGAAATAATGGGTGAACTATAAGCTCTGATGGACTTTTAATGTGGAATGATTTGAGGCAATTGCAGCAGCGGTGCAAGCTTTAGCAAAATGGCTGCACTGGTGATTTTTTCAAGGGCGGCAGTTAAAGTGTAAAAACAGTGGAGCAGCAGACAAAAATCTGAGTCTGAGTACAAAGCCTGTGTTCATAAATGGCTAGTGGAAGCTCAAACGGAATGGAGAGTGGGCAGACTTGTTCTGTCCCATAGACTGGCAACTGTGCACATTAATTCAGTTGGCTCCACCAGCCTCAAAAGTTGTGATGATGCAGGAGGACATCCATGCTTTAGTGCTTTTGTCCCATATCCTCATTATAGCATCTGCATGGTGTATTTGTCAGAACACGACACGTTTCCAACCATTTACTCTCTTATTCTCGTGTTCCTGAACACACTGGAGGTGTTTCACCTTGTTTGCAGCAGATAGCAATGGCGTATAGACTGGCCTTCTGCTTCTGTAGCCCATTCAATATAATGAGTGGTGTACTTGCAATGAAATGATTGTTCATTGGTCAGGCTAGTAGTGTAAGATTCTTTTTAGAGGAAATAGACAGTTTGACTTATACCCCTTTTCTACTGCCGCTAAAATCCAGGCTATTGCCGTTATAACATGGGACGCAGATTAGTGAAAACGGTTTCCCCCCAAAAAAAACCTGAGCCCAGTGACCCGAGAATTCAATCCAAATAGCGACCAGGGTGGAACCTGGGAAGGACCCAGAGTAAGAGGCAGTGTAAATGTGTAACCTGGGTAAAAAATGATACAGTGTATGTGAGAGCTGTCACTGGGGAAAAGAGATTACAGCCACCCCATATGGTCCGGATCTTTCCAGTTTTTAACCCATCCCCGCTTCATATGGGGTCGCTGTCAAGGGCATAGCTACCATAGGTGCAGGTAGTGCAGCTGCTAAAGGGCCCAGAGCTGAGAAGGGCCCACCCTATCATAATTACATATGTTATATACCTTTTTCCCCATTGGGTGGTATAAAGGGGTCCTTTCAAATTTTTCCTTGGAGTCTACAATATATCTAGGTATGCTGCTCTACCTGCTCATTGTCGTGTGGTATAAAATATACTGGAGGGCATTTTAATGTTATATAATATTAACCGGGGCACTGAAATGAAGCACAATATGAACAGGGAGCACTATATATCATAATGTGAATTGGGGGTACTATGCAGCATAATGTGTACTGGTAGCTCTGAAATGTGACATAGGGTGAACTTAAGCATTACTATGATTAATAAACGAGACTAGGGCACTACTGTGGGGCATAACATTAAATAAGGCTCTACTATGGTTCAGAAAATGAACTAGGGTACTATTACAGGGCATAAAATTAACAATTGCTGCAGAAAAGTGTCTCTCTAGAAGCATTGGGACGGGGGACGGTCAAAATATTGCTATGGGGCCCACAAAGTTCTGGGTATGTCACTGGTCGCTGTAATCTCTCCCTGCCCATCTCCCTGGCGACAGCTGTGACAGACACCCTCCCGGACGATGTGTCAGCTCCAAGCAGTGGCTGAAGAGAAAGACTGCACTCGTGCACAGTGTAAACAGTCTGACTTGGGACTAACCCGGGTCAGAGCCGCAGTGTGAAAGAGGTGTGACCTGGATTTGAACCATGGGGCAGGTGTTTTAACCTGGAGAAGGCATAAGGAAGTGATAAACCAGAAATAAGTGCAAGGTGATAAAGGCACCAGCCAATCAGATCCTAACTGTTAATTTACATATTGGAGCTGATTGGCTGGTACATTTATCACCTTGCACTTATCACTGGTTTATCACTTCCTTATGCCTTCTCCAGGTTAAAACATCTCCTCCCCCATGTTCCAAATCGCAGGTCGGACTCAAAGGGGTTTATAATGTGCTGTAATATATTATGGTTTGGAAAATTGTTATACAATGTCTGTGTCTTTAAGGACATGTACCTATGGGAAATGTGAAACCACATACAGTACATAAGAAAGATCCAAACAGGACTCATTACTCCTGATCAGAGTTAGTTGCTTGAGCCTAGGATAGTACTCTGAACTTAAGTAGTGAGTGTTTCTTGGTGAGAATAATTTATTTTTAATACTTTCATTTTGTGCTCTACAAAAGACAACATCAGTCTCTATTAACATTAGCAATACACAATAACTTGTGACAAATAGGGTAGTTTGTCCCAGTCTCTTGAAAGAGACTTTAATGCCTTATCTGGGAGACTACAATCTTATGGTGAAGACAGGGATAAGTTTCCACAAATTCTACACACACAACACACACAAAGGCATACATCCCAACTGTCCCGATTTTCGCCAGACAGTACCATTTTTCTGGGACTGTCCCGCTGTCCCACATGCAGATAGGGTGTTAGGTGGGAGACTGTCTCTCACTTGCTGATCTGCTTAGCAAAGCAGCAGTGAAAAGATGCTGTGTGCATGCGCACTGCGCCAATTCACTGGGAGAGAGAGGCTGGGGGCATGGCCAGCAGCTCACAGAGCACTGTCCGTAGTAATGAAAATGGGGGCATTCTCATAGCTGTGTCATTCAGTTGAAGCCATGCCGTTCAGAAGAGTCCTGACTTCGGAATGAAGAATGTTGGGAGGTATGCACAAAGGTGCATCATATGGGTGTGAGTAATTAGACGATAGTACTATGTGACCAGTGTTCGTATAGACAGGATCGTGGGAACGCTGTGCCATTGTGATTGCTGGAACCACATAGAATACTGTCTGTGCCATTCTGACAATTTGTGAATAAACTACAGCCCAGTGGTACAGTAAAACCTGTGAGGACATTCAATAATTGCCGTATCTTTCACAAATTATATAACTGTACAACAAATGAGTAGGGCGAACAAAATTTTGTTTCCCCACCAACACTGAGCAGACATAAGATTTACACCGGTAAAGACTAGAGATGAGCGGGTTCGGTTTCTCTGAATCCGAACCCGCCAGAACTTCATGTTTTTTTTCACGGGTCCGAGCGACTCGGATCTTCCCGCCTTGCTCGGTTAACCCGAGCGCGCCCGAACGTCATCATGACGCTGTCGGATTCTCGCGAGGCTCGGATTCTATCGCGAGACTCGGATTCTATATAAGGAGCCGCGCGTCGCCGCCATTTTCACACGTGCATTGAGATTGATAGGGAGAGGACGTGGCTGGCGTCCTCTCCGTTTAGAATTAGAATAGATTAGAGAGACACTTGATTTACTAATTTTGGGGAGCATTAGGAGTACTCGGTAGTGTACAGTGCAGAGTTTTGCTGATAGTGACCAGTGACCACCACTTTTATTTATAATCCGTTCTCTGCCTGAAAAAAGCGATACACAGCACACAGTGACTCAGTCACATACCATATCTGTGTGCACTGCTCAGGCTCAGGCCAGTGTGCTGCATCATCTATTATCTATATATAATATTATATATATCTGTCTGACTGCTCAGCTCACACAGCTTATAATTGTGGGGGAGACTGGGGAGCACTACTGCAGTGCCAGTTATAGGTTATAGCAGGAGCCAGGAGTACATAATATTATATTAAAATTAAACAGTGCACACTTTTGCTGCAGGAGTGCCACTGCCAGTGTGACTAGTGACCAGTGACCTGACCACCAGTATATAATATTAGTAGTATACTATCTCTTTATCAACCAGTCTATATTAGCAGCAGACACAGTACAGTGCGGTAGTTCACGGCTGTGGCTACCTCTGTGTCGGCACTCGGCAGCCCGTCCATAATTGTATATACCAGTGACCTAACCGTGGTTTTTTTTTCTTTCTTTATACATACATACTAGTTACGAGTATACTATCTCTTTATCAACCAGTCTATATATTAGCAGCAGACACAGTACAGTGCGGTAGTTCACGGCTGTGGCTACCTCTGTGTCGGCACTCGGCAGCCCGTCCATAATTGTATATACCACCTAACCGTGGTTTTTTTTTCTTTCTTTATACATACATACTAGTTACGAGTATACTATCTCTTTATCAACCAGTCTATATATTAGCAGCAGACACAGTACAGTGCGGTAGTTCACGGCTGTGGCTACCTCTGTGTCGGCACTCGGCAGCCCGTCCATAATTGTATATACCACCTAACCGTGGTTTTTTTTTCTTTCTTTATACATACATACTAGTTACGAGTATACTATCTCTTTATCAACCAGTCTATATATTAGCAGCAGACACAGTACAGTGCGGTAGTTCACGGCTGTGGCTACCTCTGTGTCGGCACTCGGCAGCCCGTCCATAATTGTATATACCACCTAACCGTGGTTTTTTTTTCTTTCTTTATACATACATACTAGTTACGAGTATACTATCTCTTTATCAACCAGTCTATATATTAGCAGCAGACACAGTACAGTGCGGTAGTTCACGGCTGTGGCTACCTCTGTGTCGGCACTCGGCAGCCCGTCCATAATTGTATATACCACCTAACCGTGGTTTTTTTTCTTTCTTTATACATACATACTAGTTACGAGTATACTATCTCTTTATCAACCAGTCTATATATTAGCAGCAGACACAGTACAGTGCGGTAGTTCACGGCTGTGGCTACCTCTGTGTCGGCACTCGGCAGCCCGTCCATAATTGTATACTAGTATCCAATCCATCCATCTCCATTGTTTACCTGAGGTGCCTTTTAGTTGTGCCTATTAAAATATGGAGAACAAAAATGTTGAGGTTCCAAAATTAGGGAAAGATCAAGATCCACTTCCACCTCGTGCTGAAGCTGCTGCCACTAGTCATGGCCGAAACGATGAAATGCCAGCAACGTCGTCTGCCAAGGCCGATGCCCAATGGCATAGTACAGAGCATGTCAAATCCAAAACACCAAATATCAGTAAAAAAAGGACTCCAAAACCTAAAATAAAATTGTCGGAGGAGAAGCGTAAACTTGCCAATATGCCATTTACCACACGGAGTGGCAAGGAACGGCTGAGGCCCTGGCCTATGTTCATGGCTAGTGGTTCAGCTTCACATGAGGATGGAAGCACTCAGCCTCTCGCTAGAAAACTGAAAAGACTCAAGCTGGCAAAAGCACCGCAAAGAACTGTGCGTTCTTTGAAATCCCAAATCCACAAGGAGAGTCCAATTGTGTCGGTTGCGATGCCTGACCTTCCCAACACTGGACGTGAAGAGCATGCGCCTTCCACCATTTGCACGCCCCCTGCAAGTGCTGGAAGGAGCACCCGCAGTCCAGTTCCTGATAGTCAGATTGAAGATGTCAGTGTTGAAGTACACCAGGATGAGGAGGATATGGGTGTTGCTGGCGCTGGGGAGGAAATTGACCAGGAGGATTCTGATGGTGAGGTGGTTTGTTTAAGTCAGGCACCCGGGGAGACACCTGTTGTCCGTGGGAGGAATATGGCCGTTGACATGCCAGGTGAAAATACCAAAAAAATCAGCTCTTCGGTGTGGAGGTATTTCACCATAAATGCGGACAACAGGTGTCAAGCCGTGTGTTCCCTTTGTCAAGCTGTAATAAGTAGGGGTAAGGACGTTAACCACCTCGGAACATCCTCCCTTATACGTCACCTGCAGCGCATTCATAATAAGTCAGTGACAAGTTCAAAAACTTTGGGTGACAGCGGAAGCAGTCCACTGACCAGTAAATCCCTTCCTCTTGTAACCAAGCTCACGCAAACCACCCCACCAACTCCCTCAGTGTCAATTTCCTCCTTCCCCAGGAATGCCAATAGTCCTGCAGGCCATGTCACTGGCAATTCTGACGAGTCCTCTCCTGCCTGGGATTCCTCCGATGCATCCTTGCGTGTAACGCCTACTGCTGCTGGCGCTGCTGTTGTTGCCGCTGGGAGTCGATGGTCATCCCAGAGGGGAAGTCGTAAGCCCACTTGTACTACTTCCAGTAAGCAATTGACTGTTCAACAGTCCTTTGCGAGGAAGATGAAATATCACAGCAGTCATCCTACTGCAAAGCGGATAACTGAGTCCTTGACAACTATGTTGGTGTTAGACGTGCGTCCGGTATCCGCCGTTAGTTCACAGGGAACTAGACAATTTATTGAGGCAGTGTGCCCCCGTTACCAAATACCATCTAGGTTCCACTTCTCTAGGCAGGCGATACCGAGAATGTACACGGACGTCAGAAAAAGACTCACCAGTGTCCTAAAAAATGCAGTTGTACCCAATGTCCACTTAACCACGGACATGTGGACAAGTGGAGCAGGGCAGGGTCAGGACTATATGACTGTGACAGCCCACTGGGTAGATGTATGGACTCCCGCCGCAAGACCAGCAGCGGCGGCACCAGTAGCAGCATCTCGCAAATGCCAACTCTTTCCTAGGCAGGCTACGCTTTGTATCACCGCTTTCCAGAATACGCACACAGCTGAAAACCTCTTACGGCAACTGAGGAAGATCATCGCGGAATGGCTTACCCCAATTGGACTCTCCTGTGGATTTGTGGCATCGGACAACGCCAGCAATATTGTGTGTGCATTAAATATGGGCAAATTCCAGCACGTCCCATGTTTTGCACATACCTTGAATTTGGTGGTGCAGAATTTTTTAAAAAACGACAGGGGCGTGCAAGAGATGCTGTCGGTGGCCAGAAAAATTGCGGGACACTTTCGGCGTACAGGCACCACGTACAGAAGACTGGAGCACCACCAAAAACTACTGAACCTGCCCTGCCATCATCTGAAGCAAGAAGTGGTAACGAGGTGGAATTCAACCCTCTATATGCTTCAGAGGTTGGAGGAGCAGCAAAAGGCCATTCAAGCCTATACAATTGAGCACGATATAGTAGGTGGAATGCACCTGTCTCAAGTGCAGTGGAGAATGATTTCAACGTTGTGCAAGGTTCTGATGCCCTTTGAACTTGCCACACGTGAAGTCAGTTCAGACACTGCCAGCCTGAGTCAGGTCATTCCCCTCATCAGGCTTTTGCAGAAGAAGCTGGAGGCATTGAAGGAGGAGCTAACACGGAGCGATTCCGCTAGGCATGTGGGACTTGTGGATGCAGCCCTTAATTCGCTTAACAAGGATTCACGGGTGGTCAATCTGTTGAAATCAGAGCACTACATTTTGGCCACCGTGCTCGATCCTAGATTTAAAGCCTACCTTGGATCTCTCTTTCCGGCAGACACAGGTCTGCTGGGGTTGAAAGACCTGCTGGTGACAAAATTGTCAAGTCAAGCGGAACGCGACCTGTCAACATCTCCTCCTTCACATTCTCCCGCAACTGGGGGTGCGAGGAAAAGGCTCAGAATTCCGAGCCCACCCGCTGGCGGTGATGCAGGGCAGTCTGGAGCGACTGCTGATGCTGACATCTGGTCCGGACTGAAGGACCTGACAACGATTACGGACATGTCGTCTACTGTCACTGCATATGATTCTCTCAACATTGATAGAATGGTGGAGGATTATATGAGTGACCGCATCCAAGTAGGCACGTCACACAGTCCGTACTTATACTGGCAGGAAAAAGAGGCAATTTGGAGGCCCTTGCACAAACTGGCTTTATTCTACCTAAGTTGCCCTCCCACAAGTGTGTACTCCGAAAGAGTGTTTAGTGCCGCCGCTCACCTTGTCAGCAATCGGCGTACGAGGTTACATCCAGAAAATGTGGAGAAGATGATGTTCATTAAAATGAATTATAATCAATTCCTCCGCGGAGACATTGACCAGCAGCAATTGCCTCCACAAAGTACACAGGGAGCTGAGATGGTGGATTCCAGTGGGGACGAATTGATAATCTGTGAGGAGGGGGATGTACACGGTGATATATCGGAGGGTGAAGATGAGGTGGACATCTTGCCTCTGTAGAGCCAGTTTGTGCAAGGAGAGATTAATTGCTTCTTTTTTGGGGGGGGTCCAAACCAACCCGTCATATCAGTCACAGTCGTGTGGCAGACCCTGTCACTGAAATGATGGGTTGGTTAAAGTGTGCATGTCCTGTTTTGTTTATACAACATAAGGGTGGGTGGGAGGGCCCAAGGACAATTCCATCTTGCACCTCTTTTTTCTTTTCTTTTTCTTTGCATCATGTGCTGATTGGGGAGGGTTTTTTGGAAGGGACATCCTGCGTGACACTGCAGTGCCACTCCTAGATGGGCCCGGTGTTTGTGTCGGCCACTAGGGTCGCTAATCTTACTCACACAGCTACCTCATTGCGCCTCTTTTTTTCTTTGCATCATGTGCTGTTTGGGGAGGGTTTTTTGGAAGGGCCATCCTGCGTGACACTGCAGTGCCACTCCTAGACGGGCCCGGTGTTTGTGTCGGCCACTAGGGTCGCTAATCTTACTCACACAGCTACCTCATTGCGCCTCTTTTTTTCTTTGCGTCATGTGCTGTTTGGGGAGGGTTTTTTGGAAGGGACATCCTGCGTGACACTGCAGTGCCACTCCTAGATGGGCCCGGTGTTTGTGTCGGCCACTAGGGTCGCTTATCTTACTCACACAGCGACCTCGGTGCAAATTTTAGGACTAAAAATAATATTGTGAGGTGTGAGGTATTCAGAATAGACTGAAAATGAGTGTAAATTATGGTTTTTGAGGTTAATAATACTTTGGGATCAAAATGACCCCCAAATTCTATGATTTAAGCTGTTTTTTAGTGTTTTTGGAAAAAAACACCCGAATCCAAAACACACCCGAATCCGACAAAAAAAATTCGGTGAGGTTTTGCCAAAACGCGTTCGAACCCAAAACACGGCCGCGGAACCGAACCCAAAACCAAAACACAAAACCCGAAAAATTTCAGGCGCTCATCTCTAGTAAAGACCCAAATCAGCCGCTACATGTTGTTGTTGTTTTTTTTGTTATTTTAAAGAATTACATAATTCTGATGTTATGGCTTTATTAAAAAATTTCCAGATTTTGTGTGAGAACTGGTAATTTCACATTGCTTTCATGTTTAAAACATGTTTCATGGGTTCCTAGTATAATACATAATGGCCTATTTATTAAGACCTTTAGCATTGCTACTTTAGTATCCAAATCGCTGTGATTAGCATTGGTGGATATGAAAGACCGGGGCAATTCTACATTGCTCCAGTGTGGAGAAAGCTGATCTGGAGATCTCCACAATCCCTATTGCCACTACTGGGGTTCATGCATTGGCACAAATAAGCTGGTATCCAGCAGAGGGCTCTGAACAGAAGCAGAAGGATCAGAAAGGATCATTTTCACACCACAGTCCTCCTTCCTATAGGCAGGAGTGGGGGGTCCAGAAATCAGCAGCTCTTATTATGGCGAAGGTCAAACTGTCAAGAGCCACAAATACTAAATTTTTTAATCTTTGTAGTAAGTAAGGGATAATGAATAGACCCAATAAAGAGGTTAAATAAAGAACATGCTTACAAAACACACATAACAATTGTATTTTGAAAGTAATTATCATTTAATATGATTAAGAGATGTGTGCTAATGCGCAGCTGCGAATGTGTACACAGCGATGGTGTGAAAATGTGCAAATTTTACAGCTGCCTGGATTTGTATTGAGACAGCAACCTGTGGCTTTGTGAGTCCCAGTGGCTGCCTACAAGGGCCTAATTCAGACCTGAACGTAGATGTGCGAAAAACACACATCTGCTATCAAAATCTCTGACATGCGAGGGTGATGTCCAGCACAGGCCTAGTCCGCCCCACATGCCAGGTCCTGTTCCCCCCCCCCCCCCAAAGACTGTCGATTAGCTCCCTGCCTACGCAGCCAAGCTGCAAAGGCAGGTGGCTACCCGCCATGTTTTTTGCTGCAGTGCAAATGGTCTAGACACACCTGCTTTGTCCGGACTGTGCCCCGAAAACGCTGCTGACACACCCTGCATCCACCTGTGCCTGTCAATCAGACAGAGGCGATTGCACAAGTGAGATGCCTTCGCATCTCACTGTGTGCGCATTCCGAGTGCGGCTGCTGTGCATGCACACACCTCACCGGGCTTCAGCCTGTGACCACTGTTGTAGCAGCGTCCAGGTCTGAATTAGGCCCAAAGCTGCTGCACTGGTTGCAGATTCATCGATTATCAAACTTCTATGTAGCATTATGATTGCACAGTATAGCCACAGGAAGTAATCTGCTGGGGCCATTGCAGCTGAGTACCGCCTACCTTTTTGCCACCATTCAGTCGATAATCGCTCAACGTAAAAATGAGGTTTGCATACATTTCTGAATCAGACCCACTGAACGATACCCACACAATATATTTACTTTGATTTCCAAGCCAAATGCTTTATTTTGTTTTTGCTTACATTTAATTTGTACATTTAATTTGTTACTCTCTAAATATAGGAGACAATAGTGCAACTCATTTGTGTTTAGCATTTTCTACATATGCAATTTAATGGTTTTGTTTAAAGGCCATGCTAAAAAAACATGAAGAATACCTGTTAGATGAATTGAGTTGAAGGTTGTCCTTTGTTACACCTCAATGTTCAAATGACATCTCTGCAGATGAGAGGTAGAAGCAACTGAATGCAACTGTCTTATGAAAAATGTATGAACAGGAGCATTTTGTTATAAATAAAAACACATAGTGGCCCTGACTTTTTGTTTTTATCTTATTTTCCTTTTATTTAATGCGTTTATATTAAAAGGGCCTCATCAATTTTGGATTTTGCGTGAAATACATTCTTTTTTTCTATTCACTTTCTAGAGCAAAACCTAGGTTTAGTACAAAGCTGGCAAAGGTCTATTAATGTAAATGGTAATTTACAGTGCTCATCCATCCATTACAGTGGCAGCACAATGATCTATATGACACTGTAAGTCACTTTGTTTTGTTATAACTGTAATCCAATGTGGAATGCTAATGCACATAATGGCCATTATGTACACCAAACAGTTCTAGCACTAATTAATTTTTGCCTTTAAAATACTGTACTCATTAGATTCATTTAGCAGTTTTAGTTGAGCTGGTAATCAGAGCTAAATGCAAACCTCACAATGAATGCAAACTGCAGAGTTCATCTCAGTCTGCATGAACTTTTACTGTCCAGCGACCTCCTAACACAGTTGCAGTGCCATACATCTATTTCATTCAAATGACACCGTGTAAAAAAAGACACAGTGATGCCAAACGTTTTCCTATATTGGATATTGACAGTTCATCAAATGTGGATCTGCTTTCATTTTTTTTTATTCTGTGCTTAGCCAATAATTGTGTGTGGAAACAATCCAGCTGCCCTCACACTAGCAGATCTGAATGTTTGCCTAATGGCAGAGGAATAGATATAACTATCTCTTTACAGGTAAATATTGTAAATTGTTACAATGTGAAGGAAGTTCCAGTACCCTTGTTTTATGATAACCATGCACACAATGATCTTTACCCAGTTTTCCATTCTGTCTCATAAAATCTGTTTGGATATGTGCTTGATTGTTCTGAATGATCATTTGGTTGGGTATATGTTTTAATGTCTTGCTAGCCAAAAAGACTGTCCTGCTATTTAATTAGATCATTCAGCTGGATTAGTTCCAATGGCTTTGTCCAATCATCTTTGGGCAAGGTGTATTACAAGCAGAACCAGCTCTACCATTAGGTGTGTCGGACACTGGAGGGCACTATTGAATTCATCTAGCAAAACACTGAAGGATAGCCCTGTATGTTGGTTAGTAATGAACTTACAGATGGAGAGAGGCTCGGGGGGTTGAACACAATAAGGAGCATAGAAATATATGTATGTATTTTTATATATGTGTATATATATATATATATATATATATTTACATACAATGCGATCGGGTCTGAATTAGTTCTGACGATAGAATATTGGCATTCAGAATACCAGCACTGGAATCTCAACACCAGTCAGAATGCCGATGTTAGAAACCTGACCGCTGGCATCCTGAATGTTAGTATGCTGGGGAGGGTTAGGGTTAGACTGCAGGGAGGGAAGGTTAGGGCAGGCCCGGTGCAACCCGCTCAGCAAAGGGATGCAAAGCAGGTAGGCGCCAGGCAGGAGAAGCGCTCTGACTGCTCTGTATCCCTGTGCTGAGTTTACCACCATGCAGAAAGCGCTCTGAAGACTACAGTACTGTTGCTTAAGCAGCATATGTGTTGCCTGCATCGGCTCTCCAAGTTAGGCTGAGCCTGCAGAGCTGAGAAGTGCTGCTGCTGCTGTGCCCTTACAAGTTAAGGGAGGGAGGAGTTAGAGCTTGCAGCCAGCGCTGATAGAGCAACTCCCCCCTTTCCTGCTAAACTGGATGTTGCAGCCAAAAGCACCACATCCCCCCATACCCTCCCCTCTCAAAACTTACAGCCGAGCAGGTTCTATCAAGAACAGAGAGTTCATCCTGGAGCCAGGTAATTCCCAGATGGCCATAGCTGCTTTAAAGCCACACCCATTTCTGTGAGGGGGAAGGGCTTAGCGGGCCGCGATCGTGTGGGGAAGTGGGGGTGCACCCAGCCCGAATGTGACACTGATAGACAGACTCAACGATCCCACCTGAATCCCCCTCCTCACAGGGCTATGAGACAGCAAAAGGAAGTCTCATACCCAGGAAGAGCAGCAGCCAGAGCCAGCAAGCAAGAGACCAGCCTGTGAGAAGCAGAACAGAGAAATGACAGGAGAAGTAGAGAGCAGGTAAGTACTGTAACAATAGAAATTCTGTGGGGAGGGGGGGGTATGAATCTGCTCTATATATTGGAGCATGTGGACTGTACTAAACACTGGAGGGGATACATTCAGGATACCAGCGTTCGGCATTTCGGTAGTCAGAATGCCAACGCCGGAATCACAACATGGATCAAAATGCAGACGCCAGGATCCCAATCGAGCTCTGGCATGGGGGGTGGGGGAGAACAGGGGGGTTGTTGTGTGTTAAGTTTAGGCTGTGGGTGGAGGGTTAGGCTGCAGTGGTAGAGTTAGGCTGCAGGGAGGCTGGTTATGGCTAGGCACCCATGGTGAGGTTTAGGGTTAGGCTGCGGGGGTGGGATGGTGTTAGGCTGTGAGGGTGGGAGGATTAGGTTTACGCAAAGTCAGGGAGGGTTAGGGTTAGGCTGCGGGGGGAGGTTGAAGGTTAGGGTTATGCTGCGCTGGGGGTGGCAGGTTAGGGTTAGGCTGTGGGGGGGTTGGGTTAGGCTGCGGGAGAAAAAGGGTTTGGGTTAGGCTGCAGAGTGGGGGTTTATGGCTCCCACCCCTGGTTTAGGCTGTGGAAATGGGGGCTTAGGTACCACCGGGGAGAGTTAGGGTTATGCTGTGAAATAGGGAGGGTTAGGGTTAGGCTGCAGGAAGTGGGTTTGTATATATACTCTCTGTGTGTGTGTGTGTGTGTGTGTGTGTGTACTGTGGACACTGTAATGTGTATAAGGGGCTCTGCTATTGTGGACATAATGTGTATAAGTAGTAATACTGTGTGCGTCATATCTAAGGGGCACAATTATGTGTCATAACGTGAATAACGGGTACTACTTTATGGTGTAATATGAATCAGGGGCACTATGGTTGTCATTCTGACCCGTTCGCATGCTGCAGTTAATCGCAGTGGTGTGACCGGGATGGAACTGCGCATGTGCGGTGGCCACATTGTGCAGGCGCGTCATTGCAGCGATGCCGCATGCAAAGAAATCGGTCAGTGGTGACCGCAAGAAGATTGACACGAGGAAGGCATTCTGGGGTGTCAACTCACCATTTTCCGGGCGTAGAGATCCGAACGCAGGCGTGTCCAGGCGTTTGGAGGGCGGATGTCTGACGTCAATTCTGGGACCTTCATCGCTGGATCCATCGCACAGGGTAAGTAGGTCTGACCCTGGTCTTGTTTTACACAAAACCTTTTTAGCATAGCAGGGCTGCACAAGTTATCACAGCCTTGCTATGTTAGAGTGCACTCCCCCATAGGCAGCGTCTAGTTGATCGCACAAGCAGCAAAAAGTTGCTATGTGCAATCAACTCGGAATGACCCCCTATGTGCGGTATAATGTGAATAATATTGTGCTACTGGGTAGCATAATTTGAATTGGTGGTACTATTGTGTGGCCATGCCCCTTCCTTGGGAGACCACACCCCTTTTATGTGGCTCGCACCTACGCCGGACACTGTCCTTTTATCAAAAATGGGAGAGAGGATCCAAATTTATAGTTTGCAGGGAGGTGCCGAACACCCTAGCACCGGCCCTGGGTTAGGGTAAGGTTAATTAATTTATGTAGAAATGTCAGTATTCTGACCAGTGGCATCCTGTACCCAACCCCAATTATATATCCCCACCAGACCCCATATTATACAGAATATAAAGAATAGACTGCACTCTTTTGTGACTTGTTTACAATAAACTTTATCACTTTTACAATCTTTCACTGTTATCCAATTTAACTATATACATATAGTGATGCAATTCTTACCCCAGCACACCAAGTGGCCATTTGCATCTCCTCTCTGAGAGGTGGTGGTAGGGGGGTAAGGGGGCAGTAGTCTGAAGCTTTGCCTAGGGTGCAGAGAGACCTTGCACCGACCCTGACTACAACAGTAGATGTGTGCAGGAAAAGGATCCATTTCAGGATACAGTATTCTTGTGAGATGTGTGCACATGGAGAATTGAGAATTGAGAACACACCTTAAAGTCAGTTCACACACACACTTTTGACAACTTTAGCATAGGTATAACTTAAGTATTCTGTATATTCTAATATTATGAACATTACTTTAACTATTGAAATCCATTGCAGTGCAATCGTTGCAGGTTAAGTTTTGTACTATATAACTTGTTAGACATGGATATTTCCGGGACACACCTTCTGTAAAATCAACATATTGGGGTACTAGTTTTTGTTTTTGAAATGTGCATTACATGCTCCAGTATGAGACTGGAAGTGCCTCATCAATATTAAGTTCAAGCAGTCCATAATGTCTTCTGTGTTGGAGAAGAGTGCCCTCCTGCACTGTTACAGCTGTACTGTTGTGTACTGAAAGTAAGTGAATAAAGGTTATGATGAACAATATGTACGTTATGAATTACAGAAGGTTGCACATATCATGTAATGTAATGTAATGTAGAGCAGTGTATGTGTGATGTGATGCAGAGCACTGTGTGAGTACATTTTGAGTTGCCAGGGATGGAGGACTTACACAAAATGAAAGTAATGCAGGTGGCCTATTAGTAGTGCAGGTCTTTATTACCAACCCAGACATATTTCAGCTGAGTGAGGAGTTGGACTATGATATTGTGCAGGTATCTCTGCCCATAGATACAACAGTAGATTAACTCAGGTCTCAGAGTGTTGGACTACATCATATCTATAGAGTAGGATTGCTGCTGGGCAACACAAGTATTTTAACCTGCCTCAATAGTATCCTCTAAAGCTGACTCCCCCTTGATTTTAGGGTGTGTACACACGGTGAGATATTTTCTTTCAATTTTGACTATATAGTCGAAATCGCAAGAAAAGTTAATGCAGATTGCAAGGTGAAAGTCACCTTGCGATCCCGATTCGATCCCGATGCACGGTCCCGCCAGGTCGGCATCGCAAGAAAAGATAGACTGTGCAGGCAAGTCAATCCTTGCTAGATCGGTGTACTATCTAGTTCATCTCACATGTCAATGACATCTCACATAAGCCAAAATCTCACATAAGCCAAAATCATAAGCACACATAGTCCATATCTCAAGAAAAGTTAGTCAAAATCTGTGGTGCTGGGCTCCGGGGAGTTCAAGGGAAATTGCAAGTGAAAATCGGGCTTAGCAAGGATCTCACCGTGTGTACACACAGGCAGATTAGGTAAATTTAAGATGCCCAGGAGACCCATCATTTGGGTGGTAAAAAGTTGTGGCCTGGAATTGCATTGCAATTATTTTATGGTTACCATTAAATCCATAGCTTTTACTGCACTGTCAATGGGTTGTAATCAGAATCTGTTGTTTTCACTCAAGTCAGTGATTGCTGGGGATTGGAATGGGGAAGAAATGTATGAGCTTATACTACATACAAGACTTCATGCTGTAGAAAATAAAATATTGGGACCTTGCAGAGATATGTTAGTGCTCCCAGCATGCGTTATATGAGTATGGAATTTTATATGTAATATGATATTCAACAATTTATATTTCTAGAGCAAAAGTTTAGAATACATATCAATAAGCATTTCATATATTTTATTGAAGGAAACCATCTCCTTGTTATAATGATACAAAATAAGGATTTTGATTTCAAAATTCTAAAATAAAATATTTTATTTTACTGTCAAATTCGCTAACGTGCACATTTTGTATTCATCTGGAATTTTACAAAAACAGGTAAATAACAATAACAATCACTTATTGTGTTTTATGATGTTTACTAAGAAGCCATATTAACATTTACTTAAATATATCAGCATGGATCTACAGGTTAAAACAATAGTGGAAGTATAAACAATATAAAATCTATTGTACTCTATGAATAATATATGTAGATAATATTATTCAGGATTTTGGTTTGACAGAACACTTCTTAAACCTTAAGCCTGGAAGAATCATCAAGTGAACCCTAAAGCACGACATTAAATATATATATATATATATATATATATATATATATATAACTTGCCAAACTGCTATACTGCTTTTAGGAGATAACTATGTATGATTTTCTTATTTTCATAATCAACTAATTCATAGCTAATCTATCAAGTGCATTGTGAATGCACATTTAACAATTTTAAAGTTACTACTTTGAGTTAGTGATAAGCCAATATGGGTTGGACGTGCATTAGTTCATCCAGTTGGGACAATATGGGGCATACTGTATTCAATTATCCACAGGCCATACCCCGGGCTTTTAAAACCCGGATTAAGAGCTGTTCAATTCTATCCCACAGGAATAGGAATAGATTCTTGGTCAAGTGCCCACAGCTATGCAGTTACTGTGCATAGTAAGGCCACAGTAAGCCCTAGGGGTACACTTAGAGCAGTGATGCAAGCAGAAATACGCATTAATTGAACCCTCAGATCCTAATATAGGCAGTAATTACAGTAAATAGGTCCGGGCACATAACCATGCTACTAAAAGGCCGCTGTAAGTCCCAAGGCTAACTGAATATGCTCCTATGCATTAGTTTCCAAACCAGATTCTTAAGTGTTGAGTAAATGGTAATCTAAAAATGTGTTTAAGGTATCCAGGTTATTATGGCACTCCTGCTGTGTAAGACACAGGTACTGTAGCTATTATTACTGAGGAGACTGGAGACTTTGTATAAAACAAAGGTCCTGATTCTGGCCTGTACTGTTTTGCACAGCCACAGGGAAATGACAGTGCAATAATGTACAACTAAAATGTTAATGCTGCAGGCGGCATCTGTAGTAATAAGATGCCTGTTGCCAGCATCTGTGATCTGAGGACTGCATCCAAAGATGCATCATTGGATCACCAACATAACTGGTTATGATGGTTGCAGTCAATGGCGGCTGCTGTCCATGGGCACATGTAGTGGGTGGCGGGGGGACAGGTTACTACTCATATATACACTTTATAGTACCCTTTAAGTGTGTTATAAAACATGTGCTGGATGGCTGTCCCCGGGGATCAGCCACGCTGCTGTATTACAGCCACTGTACACATCACTCAGCTTCTCCTTCCGTATAACCCATCACCAGATTCCTGTGTAACTAGCCAATAGGAGTCTGTGGGCTGGTTACAGAGTAGGAAGAAGCTGAGAGTTGTGTCCTGGCTGGTGCAGTAGTGGCTGTGATACACACAGCAGTGCTGCTGATATCCTGGGACAGCCAGCCAGTCAGCACATGTCTTATAATGCCCTCTAAAGGTACTATAAAGTTTATATAACTATTAACCTGCCCCCCTCCCCCACTCCTGCTATATGTCATCAGGGCAGCAGCCGCCACTTGTCACAGCTTTTGGCTATTTGCATAAGCGATGCTTACTCAGACTGGCCATTGGAACTAGTCAGCCAGGTCCATGAAGTCTGCAATGCCAGCAATGTGCCCCATGCTCCGGCCCACAAAGGGGGACTGCGAGTGATCATGCAGAGCGGGTCCTGTGTATGTGCAGTTCCCCCATAATTGGATTTGTATGTAAACCATTGGGATTATGTCCAAATTGGAATCAGGCGCAGATCTACATATTGCCAGATCTATTCAATCATTAGTGGATAAACAATAAAGGGTGGAAACCCAATGATTACATATAGTGCATATAATCGCAGACTGTGAAATGAGGCTGCTGGAAAAAAAAAACGCAAAGCATATTTAATTGATTTAATTGGTGTTCACCGGCCTGGAGATAATAGAACACCTGTGTATGAAGGCCAAATGCCCATTCATACAGATTAACAATAATAAATGGTTTGTCAGCTATTAAACCATTGACCCCAATTCCATTCAAACAAAGGGGTTCATTGAAGGACAGCACAGCAAGAGACGAGCTAAGACTATTAACAAAGCATCCAATTTTATTCCCTTTTCCAGCATTTCATAGGACTTGACAATATACAAGATATGGGGGCATCACAACCAATAAAGCAAAAGCTAGTAAGAAGTATGCGTTGGAATGATTGTGGGAACTGCTAGTTACTAAATAAAACATCATGACCTTCCTGGGGGGCAATGAATCCCACATCAGGCAACCCTATACTAATTGGTTGTAAGCAGAACTGGAGTAAGTTTATTGCTGTAAAGGCAGATTTGATTTTACAAAAGCTGTCATAAGCTGAATATACAGTTATATTTATTGCTGCATTGTTTATTGTGCAACAAGTAGTATAGAAAAAAATCATCTTTAATTTAATTCAGTGATATTTTTATAGAATTAATTTATAAATATAGTTGCAAATAAACATTATATAAACTGAAAGGTTAGGAGTAAACAGGGGAATCAGATTATTGCAATACATAAATGGCTTGTGCAATGTCATCTCTTCTCTGTGTACAGATTCTATTACAATATGATTATTTTTAAGGGAGTGCTTCAACTATTTCATAATAGCAACTATTGTATAATTAACTTGTTGAAGCTGCAATGGCTTTTATTATAATATTCAATAAAACTATTGTTATTACAGATTTTAGATGCAATTAATTAGGAGAAGCCAGTGTTTAATTTCTACAACCTGTATGCAGATAATGCAGTGCTATTTTATTTTTTGTTAGGTAATTTACTATTAAAATAAGGAATAAGAGGCTATATAATTGTGGATAGGGGATATATACAGTTCATTGACAAATTCCTTGGTTTCAAAAAAGTAAAAAAACAGAAATGTATATAAAAATGGAAAAAGTGAGATAAAAAAACTTGCCCATACTGTATATTGTTTGCCATTTTTAACTTGGCTCTGTTTATAGACTTCAGATATTTATTTTAATTAAGGACCTATTCATTATTCTTAAACGGTAGGTGAAACAAAATATTAATGTCCTCCTACTTTTGTAAAATAAAGTTTTATCCCATTCCTTAAACATTTAATGCAGGAGATTTCACTGAAATCTCCTGCTTACTTGTCATCCTTGAAGATCACCAAGGTCCCTATACATGGGAATCTTTTTATTACCATATAAATTAGGGAAGCCAATCCCGGGCCATTTTTTCAATCCCGGGTATCGGGATTGAAAAATGGCCAATCCCGGGATTCCCGGAATACCCAAGATACCAGGGATTGGCTTTTAATTATGTGGCCGCCCCCTCACCCCGCCCACCTGCCCCGCCCCGCCCACCAGGAATGTGCGGTGAGCTAAATAGCTCAGGAGGAACTGGCTAGCACCAGAGCCAGATTTACATGCAATATATGAGCCAAAACGTACATCTGGGCATTATACACAGGTGCAGCAGTAGAAACTCCTGGAAATTTGGTGAGTTTTGATCAGAGATGAGTGGAAAAGTTAGCCAGGTGAGGCACTGCCTCACCTGCCATAGACTTTTTACTCCAGAATTTTGGCTATAAAAATTATTAGAATAATGCAAAGAAGATATTTCAAACATATTCTTTATATTTTTCATATACTTTATACAGTCAAACCTCTGGCACAAACATTAGTATGACAGGAAAGGCTCTGCCTCACCCCACCGCACGTCACTGCTGCCCACATAACTAACCATGTACCGTGGACGGGTGGCAAACTCCTCACGCTCTTTCCCCCAGCGGCGAATGAACCGGAAGGAGGAAGCCGGGCAGCGTCTGAGCATCCTGTGGATGGTCAACGCTGATCCCTCAATTCCCGGGATTGGAACTTCATTTTCAGGTGGCAGATGTTGACTATAGGGTTCTTTGTGTGCATGGTGAACCCAATTTCACACATGTCCACCAACACTCAACACAATCAGACTAAGCAGTGTTCATTTTCACTGCTACAGAAGCAGCGGTGATAAAGATCATGCGGACAGCTGATTTTGGATAGATACTTAATAGGGGGCCCCTAATAATGAATATTCCCTTAATTCCCATACAATTAAAATATTTAGTCTAATGTGCTAAAATACCCTAAGAATAAAAAAAGCCATATCTGTCCTAAAATAATAACAAAAATATTACAAAAACATTATTGATAAATAAACCTATTCACTACCAAATGCCACAAAACGTTGTCTAATCCCTATAACCATGATAGTATAAAGCAACCATGAAGAGGTTAAAAGTAGTTTATATACAATTATAATCATTGTTCACACATTAACTGTACAATTCCAGAAAATTTACCCGATAAAACTATTCTTCAAATTATTACCCAGTACATTTTTTATTACATATACTACACGTACGTTGCTTTGTTTAATAATGGAAAACTGTAGATTTTAACAAATCTCAGTGATTTTCTGTTGTTGCTTCTCTTCCCGAATACCAGAGTAAAAACATAATCTATTATAAGCTTTATGTGATTAACCAAAGGCCTCTCTTAAGTACTTTTAATTATTCAGATAAGCAATTAAGTGCACAACAAATGATAAAGATGTAAAATGTTGATTAAATGTCAAAGTAACCTTTCCATTGGCTAGTTCAAAAATAGATTTGCAACTGGTTGTACCATTAGTTGCTGTGATGTATTTCTGTGGGGAGTTCAGACATAAAATAGGAGTACAACACATTTAGAAAATAACAGCTGCCATGATTTATCACAGAAACCGTAATAATAGGACAATTAAAAATAAGAACATATTAACTGTCTGAGGGCTGGTCACAGTACATTCACGGCAATCCAGAGTGTTCTTAAATCTTAACCACCATAAAAAAACATGTTCCTGCTCCCTGCTTCGATTTGCAGACTTGATAGCAGCAATCTTACCAGGCCTGATGCAGGATTGGCTACAAATGGGCACATTTTGTGCCTAAAGAGCTTTCATGCAAAAATAGCATACATATATATATATATATATATATGTTGGGTCAAGCGGAACTTAAGAATCAGCATGTAGGTGTAAATATAGGTGAGTAAAGAGTGATGATACATTCGTACAGTAAGCCATCATTAGGCTGATGATCCATCAGACATCAGCTTCATCTCTTCATATATTTAAATGTACTTATTTTTTACATAATTCAATTATTATTATTATTATTATTATTATTAATAATAATAATAATAATAATAATAATAATAATAGTATTTTGTATAGCACTTTTCTCCTAATAAACTCAAAGTGCTTTCTATTTGCTTTTACAGCACAAAATACAAAACAAGCTTAACAAGGGATACAAATGAAATGCTTGGGTGAACAGGAAAGTTTTAAGACTATTTTTGAAGAATTACAGAGTGGGGACTTCTTGGACTGTGAAAGCTGAAAGCTCGACTCCCAGATGAATTCAGGGAGATTCAAGGCACTGTTAATAGTCCATCATCAACAGATCGCAGTAATCGAGAGGGACAGTAAGGATCAGAAACATCTTTAAGTACCTTGGGCCCTGGTCATGTTGGGCTTTGAAAGTGAGTTAGCCAATCTTGAAAATGAATCACCATCTTACCAGTCACCATCCAGTGAAGGAAGTAGAGAATAGGTTTTATGTGGCTGGAACGGGGCTGGTTGGTTAATAGTCTGGCAGCTGCATTTTGTACCATCTGTAAGTAGTGCAATTCTTTTTCTATAAATGCATGTACGACTTTAGGTATTGTAGATCCTCTAAGGGAATTAATTGCTTGATTCTAGCTATGTTCCTGAGATGAAAGAAGAATTATTTGATTATGGCTGATACCTGTTGTTTAAGTGTCAAGCACTATCCAGGACAACATCAAGATTCTGCATATGTTCAATGTTTTGTAGTTTTGTACCCCCAATTGTACATAAATCCTGTTTGTTGGCTATGCTGCAGCCGTGTCCTGTGACCTATCATAAGGACCTCAATTTGATCAGGGTTCAGTCATAAACAACTGTCACTCATCCACTACTGGAGCTCAGCTAGATAGCCATTTGGGGTTGTTATTGGGTTCTCAGTACCTGGAGCAAAGGACAGGTATAGTTGTGTATTATCTGCATAGTAGTGGTAGACCAGGCCATACCATCTTATTATTTTACCCAGTGGTAGCATGTATACTGCAACAAGCATGGAAGATAACATAGAACCCTGTGGTACACCACAGCGTGCCCCTCAAAGGTTCTATTAACCTCAGTGATCATACCCTGGGCTTGTGACTCTCGACTGAAGTCATCAAGTACCACTAACAGGTCATGCTTTGTGGATTTCTTTAAACATGCATAAGGGAGATAATCTATTTTGCTGGGTTAGTAATTATCCCAACTGCTTCCACAGATAGACATTTTTTTAAACTTTACCTGTTGGGAATTCTTGATGATTGAGTTTGAGAACCACTGCCCTAGGCTGAAATTGCAAATATTGGCGGCACAAACAGGGAAAAATACTTTATTAGTACTAAACTATGACAGGCTTCACTGGTGACACTGTAACAGGAAAACTCACAGCACACCTGCAAAAATCTCATTCAGCAGTGGCCTGTTCAGTATGGGGCTGCATTCCCTAGGTGATTCAGCCCTGCAAAAAATACCCAACCCCCTGTTTTTTTGGAAAGAAACATCCATCTGCAGAAATCATCGCAATCTTCCAACACTTTATGACTCTTGGGTATAGAAAATAAATACAGTAACAATAAAATAACACCCAAACACAGTTGGTGAAAAATTCATTAGTAAGAGAACACATGCAGTTTGCCACTTTACCATCTTAGTCCTTGAAGGGATTCTCTTTGTGCAAGCTTGCAAATCCATTCCCAAAAAAAAGAGTATACCCATAGGTGCCACACTGGGAAATGATAAGCTACTGCCTGTTATTGTAATCAATGGTATCCGGTCTATAGATCTACACTAAAAAGGTCTACAGTCAATACTGTAGGTCAACCACTAATAGTCGACATGCATTAGGTTGACAGAGTCAAAAGGTCGCCATGATGAAAAGGTTGGCATGTAAAAGGTAGACAGTTCAAAAGATCAACAGATACAGTAGATTGACAGGTTCAAAAGGTCATATGGCAATGGTTGACACAAGCTTTTATTTTAATTTAACTTATTTTTTCCAACTTTTTCACTTAACCATCCACGTGGACTACAGTTGGGAATAGCAACCTTGTCCCATGTGAGGGGACACAGTACACTAAGGAGGTGTTTTTGTGGCAGAAAAGTGATAAAACAGACCAAAAAAAACAAAAAAACTGTTAACTTTTTTGTGTCAACCATTTCCATGTCGACCTTTTCAACGCCGACCTTTTTTACTGTCTTCCCTATTGATCTTTTGACCCTGTTAACCTAATGCATGTCGACCATTAGTGGTCGACCTATTGGCTGTAGACCTTTTTAGTTAAGATTTAATGATTCACACCCGTAATCAGCTTCAGTTGCAGTTTTGCTATTTTAGCAAAACTGCAACTGGCTGTGATTGCATGCTGGGGCTGCCCACAAAGGGCAAGGCCACCCAGCACGCATGCAATGTGGTCTCATTGCTGAATTGTGGATGCCCCCCTGACCTGTGCTGAATAAGGCAAAACCTCATCTTCCCGGTGTCAGATCTTCTGTGTTTTGGATTGTCTCACTTTTTCTGTTGGATCCAATTAGTGACTGCTACCATGGTAACAGGCCAATGGTTGGCTGAGAAAGGCTGTTTCTCAGCCATCCAGTGGCCTGTTACCTTGGTAGCAGGTGCTGATTGGATCCAAATGACAGAAGTGCATTACTGGGAAGCTGAGTATCGGAGGTGCAGAGCTATCACTGCCCCCCACATGTTGGACCCGATATTCATGCCAACCCACACCCCAGGGGAGAAGGAAGCGAGCACTGGGCAAAAGCTCTGGAGCCTGTGAGGATGTATGTTCACTCTTTGCACCTAAGGTGAGAGAATGGGGGTGGGCTGACAGGTTATGCGGGATCCGGGGGTGGCCTGTCTCCTCTGCCTCACAGACACAACACCGACACCTGTTGAGGGTCCTGCCAGACATACGCGGCTGCTCTACAGAAGAGACCCCCACATTCCTGGTATTAGGGGATCCTGTCTCCCCCACCCTGAGCTTTCTTCCCACATCCTGTGCCCCCTGAGCGCTTCCCTTACCTTGTGTCCCCCTGAGCACCCTTCCAAAAACTTACACTCCTTGAGCATCTCCCCTTACTCTCTGCCCCTAAACATAATCCAACTCTGTGCCCCCTTGATCATCCCCACAACCTCCTGACCTTCCTCCACCATCCGGAGCACATACTTCCCCCTGTGTCACATGAGCATCCCCACACTCCCTGTTATGTTATGTTTAAGGGGTGTTTTCGGTTCTCATTTTTCCAAATTGTCTGGAAATGATTATAACCAAGTACCATCGACAGTTGAGATTGACCCATGCCTACTCAAAATAATGCTATTGCAGTTGCATCAGGTGCCATGTTTTTCATTGCAGCGACCGCAGCTGACATCAGATGCACTCCCCGAAAATGGCAATAACACACCTGTGTTTTCCAAACCACTCCCCATATGTTGCCTCCTACAAATGGTCACTTCATGTCAATCATATTGCAGTTGCATTTCTCTGGGCCTGCGATTGCAGAGCATCATACTTTGGTCTCCGCGCACACGCAATGTGTTCACAGCGCATGTGCAGTCTGCTTTAAAGTGAAATTTCAATAAATAGAAAATAAAATAAAGGAGGCCAACTGTCAATATAGCAAAAACAAAATTTACAATTGGCCTGAAGTATAGTAAATCTTCCTGTTGTGAAATAATTTAAATATAGTGCAAGAACTCCCAACTTTATTAAGAACCTCCCTTGGTGGTGTACAGCATCATATGCTGTAGTTGTCAGGTTGCACCACTGTAATGGTCACTCAATGGGTTTCAGCCTCAATGGACAGTGGGCCTGAATCAGATCCTGACAGATCTGTGGCATGAGACACATCTGCAGTACAGACCCTGCATTGTTTTATGCACTAAGACTGCAGACATTAAGAGATTGATAGTCTGCAGCAATTTGGGGAAGGGAGGAGACAACAATGTCCTTTATTCACAAAACTATATTGTGTCGCCTCCATTTTTGTTTACTACATACAGGAGGAATCTACTTATACCATACAACTCCTGCTGCATTACCCTGTCTGTGCATCTCTGCTGCTTCCAAGTAAGCAGCAACACTGTACCCTCCAACTACATGTGAATCAGGCCGAGTGTACCTAGGTAGTTAACATGAGCTATTACAAGACATGCTAATGGCAGCACATCCTGTTGTGCAGACATGCAGTAACTCAGGTGTACTTATAAATAATTGGTATTTGGCATGCATCTATATAGCACAAGTCCTTATTAGGTTCTTGGCAGTTTTGCTACTTGTTATGTTTTAATTTTTTACCATGTCTGCTAGCTGATATTGCATGTTATCTACTTGCTCTGAAATTGTCATTTGTCTTATTCTATTCTTATACTATTCTTATATTATTCTTGTAAGGCGTTAAATTATACTCATGGATGCTGATGTAATGCTGTGTCTGTCTGACTATTGCTGAGCATGACATTGACCTTATTTTATGGGACTGTCCATGGTGTTTATGAGATGCCAATGAGTTTCAGTTTTGCCCTGGCTTCTTAGAAACCATTTAAAATCTACAATACATTTTCTTGTTCTTATGATCAGAATAAGGTAACTGTTTGAATCTGAATATTGAAACTGATTATCTCTTCAGAGACATCAAGAGTCATCCTCATGTTCAACCTCTGCTCCTTGTTCCCCTTTAATGCCCAGATCACCTGTTTTTGGAGGGCTTGACAAGCGTATGTAGGTAGTGTAAGTTCTGGAAATCAGTGCCAATATATCTGTGATCTACAAAACCATTTATAATATCTACTTTAATCCACCTTTTACATAAGAATAACAGATAAAAAGTACTTATAACATTTGTGTATGAAACTCAGGCATGGATTAATGGAAAGACCATATAGATCCGAGACTAAGAATGGTGAAGATAAAAGACCACCTTTTTACAGTGAGACTATATTCTAAGGGGCCTTTGAGTAGGTTTGGATATCTACTTACCTGTGATGACCCTAGTTTTCTAGTAGATGAGGATTAAACACCCAATAGTTTAAAGTGACAGTGAAATATCTTGTAAATAGTTTGTAAAATGGGACAACTGGAGGCGCCACTGTATGTTTTCTTACTGTTTAGTATTTCACATTTTTAATTGTATGAGTATATACACTAAATGTATAGTGTACTACTGTACAAATTAGCAAATGGGGACCAGAAATTATTTTTTTTTAGTAAGATGGATGCAACTACCACAACAAATAACCTTTCATAATGTACTGACTAATGTACATTCAGTGCTATGGGTAAAGAACTAAAATAGTGCAGCCTGATAAAAATGCAGATCAATTTAATAGGATATAAAATGAATAAATATGAGCTTATAATGCATCAGTCAAAGTTCATACTATAAACAAGCAAATAACTCAACCATTAGAGAAATTTATATCATACCCCATCAAGGTACAGTAACTGCCATGCCTCTGATATAGTGTTCTCAGATAAGAGGCACACACATATAAAATTCAATACAAATTGGCTAGTTTTAGAAAGATTATAATACCAGTCCATAGGCGGGATGTAACAGCGTCCAAGTTTGCCGAGGTGCGAGATGCTGCCCGAACTCTGAAGTTTTTTTAAAGCGGTAGTCATTTACAAGGCAAAGCCATTCCTTGTAAATAATTGCTGCATTAAAAAACATTCAAATTCGGCCAGGATCCCGCACCTCCGGCAAACTCGGACGCTGTTACATCCCGCCTCAGATGTTGGAAGTCCAAGTTGTCCCAATTAGCAAGGAGTCCTCATAATTCCATTGGCTGTGATTGGTCTTTGTCTGTATACATAGGGATTTTGCTGTATTGGTCCTTTAGGGATGATGCAGTATTAGGGGTCCAAGGGTCTCAGCTGTGAACTAAGTAGCTGGTAATCCGGGATGCAGTCAATTTACCTCCAATCAAAATCCCGACGGTCGAAATCCCAACAGCAATTGACCGACGTTCAAAATCCCGACAAGGTCAAAATCCCGACTTGGACAAAATACGGACATTTAAAATACAGACAAGGTTAAAATACCGACATGTAAAATGCGGACTGGTCAAAATGCCAACCTAAAGTTACACTTTTTAAAACTGTGACTAAAAATAATCATATGGAGGCAGTCTTATTGTTAAGCTTAGATGCAAACATAATATCATAAAAAATGTGCATAAGATAAAGTAAAGTATTATATCTGTCATATGCAATCAAGTGATTGGGGTTTGCAGCCACATGGAGTGCTGGGAAATGTAGTCTATTGTAATTGTATTACATCAATGTGTACCACTAGAGGCTCTATTCTAAGATGCTTGTAATGTGTGGTGACCGTAATGTACAGCCTCAAGGCATGCTGTAAAATGTTCTTTCACACTGATCACCTACAGTAGGTGGTTATAATATGCTTCACACATAATTAAGTCATGTGATCAGAATCGGTAATGTGATCAGTAATTCTTTAGAAACCAGTCTTGTGTAGGTATTGAACACCCAATAACTTATAGTGACTCTGAAATATCCACTTTTTTTGTAAAATGAGAATGCATACCCTACAACATGACCCATTCCATTAGGTACAATGTGGTCTGTTCCTGGACTTCCTTGCCAGTGGTAGTTACAGAGGTAGGACTGCACCACAGTCTGTGTGGTGTAATGTAAATTGGCACTATTATGTGTCCACGCCCCTTCCCCATGAAGCCACGCCCCAAAATTTTTGCTGTGCGTCTTAGGCGTTCACTGTCCATGCTTTGGTTTATGGGAGGGGGAACACAAATTCACTTTCTGCCAATAGGGCACCAAAATGTCTAGTTACTGTACAGCTCTGGTGCAGAGTGTCCTGTATGCTACACAGCCCAGCATCATTGTTACCTCCCCTCCTCCCCCTTGCAACACTTTTGTAGTGTCTAAATCAAGCTTTTGTTTTATTTTGCTGTGGGGGTCAACATGTTTTTTTTTCTTGTGCAATGTGTTTAGTCTGTGCATGCATATGAGTTGCACCATGCATGTGCCACATGTGGTGTTCACAAAGAGTTGCTGTACAGAGCCAGACACACGCACCAAGATATGTATTAGACATTTTGCACATTCCTGGGCCGTTACATATGGTTGGCTAATCAGATGCAGATGTGGCATAGTAATGGGCGTGTTGGCAGACTCCACCCCCTCTACAAACACCACCCCTATTAAGGCTGCATCCATAAATTTCCCACGCTGGTTTTTAATCCCAATCTGCCCCTGACTGCCACTGACCGAAGATTTTAATAATTATATTTATTTATTTGTTTTCTATGTGTCTGTAAGTTTTGTTTCACTACCACTAGTTTTTTTTTCCAAGGAATCCTGCTTCCCATGAATTATGACAACCTTGTATATGTGTATTAGTGTTTCCTTTTGTTCATTTGTACACTCACATATTACACTATTGATATAAGTACATACCCCCTGTGGTGGGTCAGAATAGTCCTTTCATACATTTCAGCTCCAGGCCACTTTGGACCTTAATCTGGCACTGACTGTACCTAATGGAATGGGTCATGTTAGAGAGTATGAGAATGTTGGAACAAGTGTCGTGAAGTTGATGCTTCCAACTGCTTTCATAAATTTTCTTATTGTTAAGTATTTTACATGTTTTTATTTGATGAGTATATGCTAAATGTACTGAACAAACTGGCAAATGTGAAACTGCTAATAGAAAAAATACGTAATACTGTACATAAGATGGATACAACAATGGCAAAAAATAGTGTACTAACTAATGTATTTTTGTTCGATTATTGTTTTGCTGGGTTATATCTCTATTTTGACACAACACAAACAATGAATGACAAGTATTTGTTATTAGCATTATGGTCACCTGTATTTCTGCTTGTAACAGCTGTAGACATATTCCCAATTGTGTTCAGGACAATGTCAAATGTTAGTTTGTTTCATTGTGTGACATCCGTGTTTTATATCCAGTATGCATTTTAAATCAATCATAATAAAACCCTATTATTTAAATGTGACACTGTTTACCTGATGCTCTGAAGTATGTGAAAGGTTGCAGAGACCATGCATCAGCACATCATGTTATTCACATTGAATACAACTCATACATTAACGTTCTACACTATGAACAAAATGAATTGTGTTTTCTGCTTTTGAACAAGAAAAAAAAAACGATCTTGTTTTATTCCACAGCGCGTACAACATGTTGGTTTTTGAAAATATCAAGGACAGAGAAAATGAGTAATTTCATTTTATAGCCATACATATTTCTTAGTTACTGTTTTGCCAAGTTTCTTTAATTACCAAGACTTATTCAAATGCTATAATTTATAGTTACTACTAAATACAAATACATATTTCACAGTTTCTAGAACATTAGCAATATATCTACTCCTGCTTTGTGGACAGGTGAAGGATCATGAATGCTTCTTTGTGAAATTCAGATCTGTTTGGATGTGGGATGTGACATGAGAAAAACCCTGTGGGACTCTTGCAATAAAATGTACATAACAAAATCCACAAAAGTGAATATGAAGATATTTGAGATTAATGTTTGATTGTGGGGTATATGGTTTCTTCTGCACAGGGGACTCCCAGCCAGCAATCCCATTGAAGCATGCCGCAATCAGTAATTTTCCCTTTTTTGTTGTAGTTAACAACTAAGTATAGTACTAATATCTCTTAAATAGTGTCTTAGCAAATGTTAATACAATGATAGCTTGAGTTATATCAACATATGGGAATGGTTATTCATAAATGTGTAACTTTTATTAGCATTTCACAATAAATAACCATGTAAATTATCCTTCCATAAGCTGTATGCAGCCTGCCGTGAACTTAGCAATGCAACACAAAGGGTTGCAAGGACCTGTACTGCCTTAGAACTCTATTTACTGTATCTGAGCGGCATACTTCTGGTTTCATCATTATGCACTGCCCCGGTACTCCCTTACTACATATGAGCTGCATGCTGTTGGTTTCATCATTATACACTGCCCTGGAACTCCCTTACTACTTATGAGCTGCATGCTGTTGGTTTCATCATTATGCACTGCCCCAGTAATCCCTTACTACATATGAGCGGCATGCTGTTGGTTTCATCATAATGCACTGCCCCGGTACTCCCTTACTACATATGAGCGGCATGCTGTTGGTTTCATCATTATGCACTGCCCCAGTATTCCCTTACTATATACAGTATGATCTGCATGCAGTTGGTTTCATAATTATGCACTGCCCCGGTACTCCCTTACTACATATCAGCTGCATGCTGTTGGTTTCATCATTATGCACTGCCCCGGAAATCCCCTCTTTTACTAAAGTTTGATTTGAAATCAAATTCTAAATCGAACTCCAAATCAAACCTGAAATCCCCAAATGTTTAGAATGATGTTAAACATTCAATTTTGGCTTTTATTCCCATTCTAATGGTAGGAAATTGATAGTGATGACTTTTAAAGTACCCAAAAGCATGTAGGACAGTGTGGAAGTAGCAAAAAAGGATGCCCAAGGTTATGGTATGTTGTGCACCTACCTACACAATGAAAATCACCACCTGACTGAGATAACCCTGGAGGATCAATCAGAGAACCATCAGCAGCTTAATGAGTTAAATAGTGCACGTATTTATACTTACAGAAATAAAACTTTTTCCATTATTTTGCAATAGATAGCACCCGAGCACAATATTGGCCAATTTAGCTGGAAAATATTTAGAAATTTAAAAACATGAGTGAAGTAACTGGCTATTCTGATTCAGCCCATGATGCCTATATCCTCAGCAATTCAAACCATCTGCAAAAAACTTGTTGGACCAATGCTAGAGGGATGGTTGTTGTGTAAGATACCAGAATGTGCTAATAAAGCAACTAATAGTAAATATTACTATATTGTTCTAATTTGTTCCCCTTCCACCAAAAAAGGTTATTTAGGCTATGTCTGTTGCTCTTGGCTTCTGACTCCATTGTCAAATCCATAAACTCCTGCTGAGCATAAGTATAAAGAGGCAATATAGCCACCCAATCCAGGACAGAATACATCTTTGTTTTTTGTAAAGAAATATTTAGAAAGGCATATTATTATATAATTTTGAAAAAAGTTCTATATTGTGCTCTGCTGCCATTTATTGCATAATTGCACAAAAAAACCTGTCCCCCAAATTATGCAATAAAAGGGAGCAGGCAGACTTCAAAAACTGACTATGTGAACACATAACGTTGAAGGCAGGCAGGAATGCAGATTATGAGTAAGCTTATTCCCAACTATATCATCTGCATTTTTATTAAAAAAACACAAAATTTTAATCGTTAGTTATGTTTTCATGTATAAAACAGTGTACAGAGAGATCTTCCCCCATAAGTAGTGTGCATGTGATACATTTGGACCAATAGGAAGCAATGAGGAAGTTCTATTTGATTTTACATTCAATATTGCTGGGGATTTCAATGGGGATTTGAAGTTCAATTAAGGAACGGATTTCATAAATTCAATTCTAAATCCCTTCCAAAAATTAATCCACATCGAAATCGATTTGATAATCAAATGCAAAATCAATTTTTTAGTAAATAAGGGATTTTTAAAAAGTTTAGAAACTCCAAAAGGAATCAATTTCAGTCGACTTTGAAGATTCATAAAGTGGTTCAAATTGAATTTTAGTTAATATATCCCCTGGCATAGAAATGTAGTTCCTTCTATGTATATTAGGGGCCCATTTATCAATGAGTGATAAAACTCATTACTGATGATAAATGGTGCTCCAGCCAATCAGCTCCCAACTGTCATTCTTCAAACACATGACAGGGGCTGAACACCTGACATTTGGGAACTGATTGGCTTGAGCACCATTTATCATATGCTACAAGTTTTATCATTCACAGTGAGTTTTATTACTCGTTGATAAATGGACCCCTTAACAACTTGTCCTACAGTATACTTCATATAACCGGGCATTGCAAGTATTATTTAAGGCTCATTAAGTAACTAAAAAGAATGCAAATTAAGCAGGTGTTTTCTGAATTCATATTGTATTTTCACTTATAAACATTTAACTCTGAACCATGTATATTGGGTATTTTACTTTTGGGCATGCATATGTTCTATTGGAATTGCTTAAAATATTATTTAATCCTTATAACAGCATTATGAAGCCAAGTAAATTAAAATACACAGTAATGGAAAAATCTATACGGTTTCCGAAAACATAATTTTGAAAACAAAAACTATTTGAATATTGATGCTGTATAATGACAATAATATTTTCAGTTTAACAAGTATAACAAAAAAAAAACAAGTGCCTTCCTGTTTTGACAGAGAATGCATAAAACATAACTTTTGTTTAAATGTAATTCATTTTAAAGTTACCTTACAAATTTATAATAAAAAGTTTAAACATCTTTTTTTTTTCATGTAATTTATCTTGATGTTATAATTAAGTGGGCATCCATGTCAGATATTTTTGTAATCACAAAAAATGTATAAAAAAATCCTAAATAGTAAAACTATTTTAAATAATTTTATATTGTACAATTTATACTCCAAAAATCTTTTACCCCTTTTTTTTCACTTTTCCTTAATCCTACAGATCAGACACAATCAACAAATAGAAATGTGTGAATGTGGTGGTCTATTTAGAAAGCATTAAGAAAATTACTTCTAAATTTTGTATCTTATTTACATAATTCCTAATGCCGCCACGGACCACACTGTTTGTCCTGGCGATAACTAAACAATTGTTAGGTTGCATTTTTAGCAAATGTGAAATGCGTAATGATCTTTGCTGCACATACACTGGTTTCATGCATACACAGAGCGGCCATGTGACTGGTGCATTATGGCAGAAAGAAGGGAGATATTCTTTTCTCCCCTGCTTTTCTTAGTGACTGGTGCCTTGTAAGTGTACATCTTCATATGGCATTATGTTTTTTTACAGTAGTTTCAATATCTGAAACTTTTATGTCTTCATTCAATTCTGCCAGTGCTCAGAGCCCATTGTAAGCTATAAGGCCGTCACATCTAGGATCTGCAAAGTGAAACACCCTTGAATAGATAGTATGAACCTATTTCTTCTGCTAAAAAGGAGGAATGCAGTCTTTAATATTTTTATAAATAGATAATAAATATTTGTTAATGACAGGTCACTGTATCTTTCTGAAATCACTGAGCAGGTCCCTACCTCTGATACCTTTCCTAATTATTATTATCTTCAGTAGCAAAATTACATTTATGGGCCTATTTATGACCCACTGCCGTTTTGAGACATAAAGTATAATTTATTATTGCCTCAAATCATTGATGGATTATAGGTGAGATGAACATGCAGTTGCCAGGGGTTTACACACTGGTGCCCTCCGCACTGCAGCAGACATTGCCCTAACCGCCAGCTGCCAGTAGAAGTGCAGTTGGTGAAGTATGGGTTTTTGTTTATTGAGATGGAGACAGCTGTCTCTAAAGAGAGTAGGCTGACAATTGTAGCCCTGCCCCTCATAGACAAAATGCTGAGAATTTGTGGGTGTATTTTGAAGGGGTGGGACCCATCAGAGACATGATGAAGTGCCTGTCCCCATCAGAGACATGATTCTAGAACAGATAGTGTCCATCTCCCTCTCTTTCGCTCTACATCTCTTTTGCCGCCTTTCTCTCACTCCCCTTTTTCCTTGGCACTCTCTTTATTCCCTCTCTCTCTCCCTGACACCTCTCCCTCACTCTCCCCTCTCCCTCACTCTCCCTTTCTCTATCTCACTATCTCCCTGATACCCTCTCACACTGCCCTCTCTCTGGGCTCGATTCAGGTTTGTAAGCAAAGCAAAAAAGGACACAACTGGGTAAAACCGTGTTACACTGCAGGTGGGGCAGGTGTAACAGAAGAGAGTGTTAGAGTTGGGTGGGGTGTGTTCAAACTGAAATCTAAATTGCAGTATAAAAATAAAGCTGTCTAACATTTGTGGGCTACATGCAAAAGAAGCCAGTATTTACCCTGCACAGAAACATAATATAACCCAACCTAATTTACAGAAAATCTCTCTGCACATGTCACATTTGCCCCACTTGCAGTGCAGAGACCAGTTGAGTGCTTTTTGCTCTGATTACAAACCTAAATAAGGCCCTTTGTTTCTCTGATACCCTGTCTCACTGAAATCTTCTCGCTATGTCTCTCTCAGACACCCTCTGTCTTTCTTGCTCCCCCCTCTCTGTCTCACTGGCACCCTCTTCCCCCTCTATCTTCCTGACACACACCTCTCTCTCCTTGACACTCTCTCCCTGATACCCTCTAGAACTCTCTCTCCTCTCTCACAACCCTTTTTCTCTCTGACACCCTCTCTCTTTCTATGACACCCTCTTTCTTTCTCTCTACCTCTCTTTTTGCCTCTCTCTCCACTCTCTCTTTCCCTGACACTCTCAATCTCTTTCTTTCTTTCTTATTGACAACTCCCTCTCTCTCAGTCCCCTTTCTCTCCCTGACATCCTATTTCTCTCTCTTTGTCACCAAAATAATGCAAATAAAACAGAATAGCTAGTTTGTACCATATCTGTGCATGGTAGGAGTGACCAATTAATGCAGTTATATAAGATTTAGGTTTGGGCCCAGTGACTCCCTCTCTCCATGACACCCACTCTCTCTCTCACTCATTCCCCTATCACTCTCCCAAACAACTGCTCTGCCTTGCTCCCCTTCTCTCTCCCTAACACCATCTCTCTCCCTCTCCTTCTATCCTCACTCACTGACACCTCTATCTTACTCCCTCAGTCCCCTTTCTCTCACAAACATCCCTCTTTATCTCTCTCTTTATCTATCTCTCCATGACACACTCTTTTCCTCTAACCTTCTCTTTCTCTCGCCAGCATAATGCATATAAAACAGAATAGCTTGTGTGTAATATATCTGCGCATGGTAGGAGTGACCAATGAATGCTGTTATCTAGTATTTAGGGTTGTGTCCAGTGTCTCTCTCTCCCTCTTTGTCTGCGACACCCTCTCGATTTGTCTAATGCCAGGTCAGACATCCAACACAGGCAGTGCACCAAACCCAAACCTGTTTCTGTGACATGATGTTATCACTGTACACCTCTTGCACTTCTGGCTGGCTGCTCAGGTCCTGATAGTAAGCAGACCCTGTAAGGACCCTGAGCAACTAGCCAGAAGCCACAAGATTTCTGACACCTTCCCGAGTCAGCAGCACTGCAATCAGGGACATGCAGGCGAAGGCCAAGTGGTATCCTTAGCACACTGCACCCTATGACACTGACTTGTGTCCCCCCTCCCTCCGTACCAACGCATGCATTTGTGCAGCATGTTAATGCAATTGTATAAAGAAAAATAAAATAAAAAATTCAAAATGACAGGGAGTACCCTATTATTATGTGCCCCAATAACCATGTGTGGCTCTGAAGGGACCTAAAGGGACCTACACACTGGGTAAATTCAGCGATTTTAATGACCAACAATATTATCATGACCGATTTTTCAACAACAATTTTTGCATACACACTAGACAATTAGGGTCATTCCGAGTTGATCGCACGCTGCAACTAGATGCCGCCTATGGGGGAGTGTTTTTTTGCATAGCAACGCTGCGATCGCTTGTGCAGCCCTGCTATGCAAAAAAAGTTTTGTGCGGAACAAGACCAGGGTAAGACTTACTTACCCTGTGTGACCCGGAATTGATGTCAGACATCTGCCCTCCAAACGCCTGGATATGCCCATAAAATGGTCAGTTGATGCCCAGGAACGCCTTCCTCCTGTCAATATTCTTGCGGTCGCCGCTGCAAACGCTTTCTTTGCTAGCAGCATCGCTGCCCAGCGACAGCCATCACCAGGCAACAATGTGCCTGCGCAATGAAGCCGCAGCGCATGTGCAGTTCTGACCCTATTGCATAGCTGCGACAAAGCACAGCGTGCGATCTGGTCAGAATGAACCCCAATATCTATGGCTGATTTGGATGATATGACAATACATTACATTTATATGATCCAAATTTTCTTGCATCTATAAACGATGATCCACCAGTGATGGATGACTGTGAGGACGCGCATCGTTCATCATTGATGCATACACACTGAACGATATGAATGATTTATCGTTCATTTTTTAACAATATCATTAATATCTATCATCGATGTCACCAAGTGGAAGCTTTCAGTTAGCTTACTTAGTCTGTAATTAATAACCTTCTGAAGAAGTGTCTTCTCCTCCATCACCGGCATTCAGGTCTTCTGCAGCAGTATGTGTGTGAGTATGTGTTAGTGTGAGTGAGTGTCTGTGTGTGTGTGTGTGTGTGCATGAGTGTCTGTTTGTGTGTGTGACCCCTGGTGTGTGTGACCCGCTCCTGTGGGAGTGTGTTTCCCCCCTAGGCACAGCACCTGGGAGAACTACATCTCCCAGCAGTACCCACCCCAGTGTAAAGATGGAGTGGAGACCACTGGGAGCCCAGAGAAAATCGAATGGGTGAGTATCTTTTTTTATTTTAACTTGCGCTGCAGGGCTTTTAGAGCTGAACACCCTGTGAACTCTTTTTTTTAATTCTAAATTAGGTGCAAGGTATACAAGGTTTTTATACCTCACACCCAATTGATTCCCCCAACACTGGCTACTGAATCCTTCCTATCACCAGGTGTAATCACTGAAGAGGTAATTAGCATTTCTTGTTCTTGGACAATGGATTTCCTTGCTGAGTATAAGAGCCATCATTTGGTCCCAAGCTAAAAGCATAGCTAGTGTATTGCCATATACGAAACAGCACTTTGTTATAATAACAACTAACAATCCTGTATCTTGTTACATACACTAAGTCAAGAATAGATGATTATACCCTGATAATTTAGTACAATCCCAATGGTAGTGAGGAATTTAACCAATTTGTATAAATTACAATTTTTGTTTATTTAGTGTTTGGGAGCAAATGGTTGATTGTCATTTGCTCTCATCATTTCAAGATTTTCATTCCAACCAGCCAAATCTGGCAGACAATCTGTCAAATAACTATATACTGCATGCCCAGCTAATCTTAACACGTGGCAATATAAACCTCTATGAGGCAATTTTTAATCAGTCTAAAAATCAAATGAGCACAATAAGTCTAAAATATAGATTTGAACCCAAATGCTAGATAACGTTGTATTCTTTAAGAATTAGCACAATTGCATTTATTGCATTACCCAGACACACTTCAATTTTACCTCATCATACTCACTGGACACTAGCATTTATAGTACAGTAGCGGCAAGGAAGAATGACTATGAATGGGCCAAAGTGTTTACATTTGAGGAAAATATCCTAATTTCTTTGAAGGAATGATGATTCAATCATTAAGCCATTTCCCCGTGGTTTATACCTTTCATCTAAACTTTTATAGGCTTTATCAAAAGAACAAAATGCTATTTTGTCTCCTTGAGTTTGTCCTTTGTTTTTCAAAGCAAAGATTATTCCACTTTCCTAAACAACTTCAACTTTATTTTAGCTTACAGAAGAAAACAATGAATTTTAATATGGTTTAAGAATTTCAGGTTATTGCAGGAAAAGCTTTAAAGTTAATTTTTTTCTATTCGAATGCTAAAATGCCTATCTTCAAACAAGAAATGATAAAGAAAAAAAGAAATAAAATAAACATTAATAGTAAAGACAAAAGCAAATTCTTGGGTATCTGAACCATGAAGTAGAGAACCATTTGGTTTGTTACAATTGTTCTATTCCGGCCCCATGCTGTCTCCTCATATAAAGCTGTAATTGAAACCATGCAGCGTGTGTAGTGGGGTCATTATTGCATCTCTCTGAGAATCTTCTTGTAGAAACTATGTTTCTATTCTATATCATACTCAGGGTCAAAGTGTTTCCCGTAAAACTGGTAGAACACGACTCAGGATTATGGAACAATAAATAACAAAATTCCTTAAAGAACAATGAAATTACACAATATACTTTGTTTTCTACTGCAGCATCCTTTCTTTTCATCAGAAAACTAATTTGTTTAGAAAAACAACAGTTTATCTCCACCAACATCTGCAATGTGTACGTAAAAGGCGAGAAAAAAAGGACATGCATATTTTACCTTTAGCCAGATAAGAATATATTAGAATTTAATTCAACCAGAATTAATTTTCGGCAAATAGTCAAATATTTGGTATATTACTGAAATGGATAATCTTCAACATTGCTAAATCATTTTGCTTATCTCCATGTTATCTTAAATAATATTTGTTAATTACAGGAACAACAAAAGCAGAACTGTTCTACTAAAATGTAAAATAATAAATGCAATGCTATGCTCTATACAAGTTACACATTCAATAAGCAGACAGATTTAGAATAGGACAAAGTGTAAAGTGGTATGAGTTACTCAAAAGCTAAGAGTTGTACATACAGTAGATAGAAGTTCCATAATTCACTTGACAATTATGCTGGTTTCCTAGATTTAACCCCCAAAGCTTGGATATAGATATTATCTAGTTAAGTACAGATGAGCTGTGCTAGTCAATAACAGAGTCAACAGTGCATAATGCATTCTCTACTGTAAATGATATGGATATTAGAAGATAGGATAGAAGGTTTATGACCATAGAAAAGCAAAAGGCTGTATGATCAGTGCTTTTATACAAGTTACATAATTCTCTGGCATGACATCTAATATCTGTAATAATTTGCAATAGGTAGTATATTATTAAAATAGTGCACATTATTGTTTTGATCACTGAAGAGATGCCATCAGATAATACTTTTTCCGTAGGTACATGTTGGAAAAACCAATAGTCAAGATTCTGAGTGCACATTAAAATCGCAATAAATATTAAAATTAACTAAAAAAAGAGTACTATTCATTGGGACAATAATATTGATGCCCACTTACCGCCAACATTACTAATTAAAAAATCTGATCAATTAGGCCACACTCAGATCTAGCCATGAAAATCAATAAGATATTGGGGAGCTTGTATAGGAAATATAAAATAAACAGTATGAACACTCAGAAGTTCTTTTTGCTGATATGCAGACTAAATTTTTTTGTATCACAGCAAACAAAAAATGTTATTCTGTTGCAAATAGCTATTAGGATAGATAAATGCTGAATCACTGGGCCCCAATTGTGCCTTGCCATGCAGGACCAGCAGAACGATGACTTGATGTGACCCACTTCTGCCTCTCCCTGCTGGAGCAGCATTACTATAAATTGCTGCAACCCACTTTTGCCTCATCCTGCAGGAGCAGCAGTACTGTGAATTGCTGGTCCTTAGTTCTGCCTCAACCTTCAGAAGCAGCAGACAGCACAAAATGAATCTTCTTAAATGTAAAATATTTGGAATTTATTTGTGTTGGAGAATAATGTGGATAAGCTTTGTTTGAAAGATAAATGTGTGTAAATATTTGTCATCTTGATTCTTCACAAGACATAAATTCCAGGGATGATGCAGATTTACAAGCCTGAAAGGTATAATTTCTAAAACTATCATGTTTACTAAGATGCATATTCAGTGCTCTGGGATGTGCCCTGCTGTACTGTATTTTGCTGTCTAATAATTCCAGCAGTGATGGTTGGTGGCCATAGCCGCAATTGATTTGGAAATACGGGAAATTATTGCAAACATTATTTTACAATGACTGAGAACTTCACGACTGTTATCAGAATATACAACAAACTGTCTTCTGGTTTGTCCCCTTATGTTTCTCCCATTGAAGACTATGATACATTTTCAAATGTTAGATAAGGGACCATAGGGGTAGAGTTAGCAAAACTTGGAGAGATAAAGTGGATAGAGATAAAGTACCAATCAATCAGCTTTCGTCATAAACAGTCTGTAACATGACAATTAGACACTGACTGGTTAATCCCTCTCCACTTTATCTCTCTCCAAGCTTTGATAAAATGTGCAAAAAGTAGGCTTTAGTCTTTTTACTTATTTAAAATTCCCAAACCATCAGTTTTTTTATATGAAATTGAGACTGGCTCTTTATGTGATAGATCATCTTTATTTGTTCTATTGAGAACTTTTTTGGTGCTTGTTGCCATGTCAATATCTATTTTTGGACGATACCAAACTATGTAAGGTTATAAATTCAGAGGGAGATGCTGAGTCTCTCCAGAACTATTTATTTAAACTGGAGTCATGGGCAGCAAAATGGAGAATGAGTTTCAATACAGACAAGTGCAAGGTTATGCACCTTGGTAGCAAGAACAAAAATAACACCTACATACTAAATGGGGTGGTGTAAGGGGACTCCGTACTGGAAAAAGACTTAGGTGTTCACACAGATAACAAACTTAACAGCAGCACCCAATGTAGGATAGCAGCAAAAAAGGCAAACAAGGCACTAGCATGCATAAAGAAGGGTATTGATGCAAGGGATGGGAGTGTTATATTCCCACTACATAATGCCCTAGTGAGGCCCCATCTGGAATAATGTGCCCAATTTTGGGCACCCTACTACAAAAAGGATATCCTGGAACTAGAAAAGGTTCAGAGACCGGTGACCAAACTAATTAAGGGGATGGAGACACTGGAATACCAGGAAAGACTTGCGAGGCTTGACATGTTCACACTGAGAAAAAGGAGATTAAGAGGAGACATGATCAACATTTATAAATATTTAAGGGGACAATACACAGAGCTTGCGGGGGATCTGTTTTTGGTAAGATCAACACAGAAGACACGTGGACACCCACTTAGGTTAGAGGAGAGGAGATTCTGCACACAGAGGCGAAAAGGTTTTTTCACAGTAAGGACAATAAGAGTTTGGAATTCCCTGCCTGAGAGAGTAGTGATGGCAGACTCGGTCAATACTTTTAAGAATGGGCTAGATATATTTCTAATGGATAAGGATATACAGGGTTATGGAGGATAGATCACATACTATAGTTATAATAAAATGAGGAAATACAACACAACAGCTGACTTTTTCAAACAGATAAAACTAGTACTGAAAATAATACAGAGTAGGAGAACAAAAATAGGTTGAACTTGATGGACAAATTTTCTTTTTTCAACCTCATAAACTATGTTACTATGTTACTACAGTATGTTACTATATTTTAACAAGCCTATGAGAATTTTTATTTTCTTTCACAGTCAAAGGGGTTTGTTTTGAGTTGGGATTTTTTAGATTTATATTCTGTGTGAAGTGCAGGCCTCAAATATTAACACTTTTATAACCAAGGGGTCAATCCAATTAGCTTCCAATCTCGCACCCTTCACAGCCTGGATTCTGCCTGAATTCGCACAAAATTGCTCGGTACCCTACACCCCACTTTTGAGAGAGTGCAGCCCGCCATAAAGTGCGGCCACTGCCGCGATGATTCGCTCCTGCGATATCATCACCGCTAATTGCATTGACCCCCAGGTGAGTGATGGCCATTTCGGGCGAACCTCCAGGGGATGCTGTTTCAAGTACAGATTTTACTCTGTCACCTCAAAGCATTGTTCCTGTAGCATTCATTCTGCTTATGATTCTTACAGTACAATTCAGGAAATCTGGCTTGGTTTGTATGTATTTGGTGCTGTAACTGTACCTATCCTACTCTACCATATTCCATTTTTGCTGCTCAATGTCTGTAAGTACTAGATCTTTGACCTAATCTGGCATTCTCACTGTCCCTCTGTCTTTCTCTAGTTTTTTTTTAATTAGAAGGGGATTTTGAACAGTAACTATTGATTCTTACCCTTTCTATTCCATGCTCTTCTACTTCTTAGTACATACTCTTATTACACATATAATATTAAAATGAAAACAACATATCTGTACACATCATTATCTGTATGAAAATACACAGCTCATCCCATGTGTCATAGTCATACATTTAACAACAGGAGAGTTATCTGTACTAATGTAGTACTAGCAAAGGCTATATGACATGTGTTGAGTCACTTCAGACTGCCCTGTGCTCCATCCTATCCCGGACCGGCTTCACTGCTGTGTCCAGCCCCACCGCTTCTGTTCTGTCCCACTCCTTACTTACCACATTTCCGATGGCCCGACAGGTTCTTCACCTCTCCGGCAGTCTGCTAGGTCTGTCAACATGCATGTTGGAGATAGGACAGACCGTAGAGAATTATTATATAGAAGTGCTTGCACCATGCTAATGATTCTTCAATGACTTAATACCACTTTATTACAATACATAATACTCCAAACAAGGGATTTGTACACTAAACCTCCTATACCATATTCAGACATCTAACTTCTGAGCTATCAGCAATATTGTTAAAATGTGTGCACTTAAGGCCCAATTCAAGGTTGATTGCAAAACAACATTTTCCTCTAATGGGCAAAACCATGTGCACTGCAGGGGGGGTAGATATAACATGTGCAGATAGAGTTAGTTTTGGGTGATGTGTGTTAAAACTGAAATCTAAACTGCAGTGTAAATATAAACAGACAGTATTTACCCTGCACAGAAACAATATAACCACCCCAAATCTAACTCTCACTGCACATGTTATATCTGCCCCACCTGTAGTGCACATGGTTTTGCCCATTAGAGTAAAATGTTGTTTTGCAATCAACCTTGAATTAGGTCAGTGACAACTTTCATTTAATGCGCATATTTTCAAAACACATAACACTCAGTATACCATGTACGGGACTTGAACTTTTAACCTCATGTTACAAATGAGCTATTTGCTCTTGTATAGTATGGCTTGTAATTCTAACTATGTTTGTAAGTAAAGCAAAGAAGGAAGTAACCCATGTTGTACTGTAGGTTGAGTAGATATAATATGTTCAGTGAGATTTATATTTGGGTGGGTTATATTGATAATGTACTGGGTAAATACTGGCTACTTTTGCATGTAGCCCACAAGTACTGGACAGCCTTATTTTTTACACTGCAATTTAGATTTTAGTTTGAACATACCCCACCCAAATCTAAATCTCTCTGCACATGTTACATCTGACACACCTGTACACCTGTTGCAATTGTATAAATAAAATAATGAGAATATAGAACTTTTTTCAAGTGTCAAAAGTTACAATTTGATATACAGTATCATCATGTTATCCTTTATTTTGTTAAGCAATCAATCTGTGGGATCTTTAAGGTCTCATAGCACTCTCTCATTTCCTCATTTGCAGGGAACTTTATTTATATTTTTAAACTTGACTAAAGATAAGGCTATACATCTAGATTACTTTTCTTTATATTCTTAACGGTGTCCAGTCAGAATGTCTACAGTCAGAGAATGTTGAAACTAGGATAGTGACATGTTCTGACTGTTGTAAATCAAATTGTCGTTGCATTTTAATGCTGAAGTTATAGTTAGGGATAGGTTTATGGGAGGTATGGCTAAAATAGTGAAAAAAAGCTATGTTGGCATTATGACTAATGTGGTGCAGAATGTCAACATCATGAACACGTTGGGATTATGACCATGTGGATATTTCTGTATGTCAACATGTTACATGTTGACACAACATCCATATTAACATTCTGTCAGCATTCAGAACCTGCTAAAATTCTTTTGTCAATATTCTGGCTGTCGACATACCACACCCTGGGCCTAATTCAGATCTGATCACTGGGCAGTGATTTTTGCAATCCTGCGATCAGATAGTCGCCGCCTACAGGTTGAGTGTATTTTCGCTGTGCAAGTGTGCAATCTCATGTGTAGCAGAGCTGCACAAACTGATTTTGTGCAGTCTCTGCACAGCCCAGGACTTACTCTTCCAGGCGATGAGAAGAGGCTGATCGGGATCGGAGCTGACATCAGACACCCTCCTTGAAAACACTTTGACACGCCTGCGTTTTTCCAGACACTCTCTGTAAACGGTCAGTTGTCACCCACAAACGGCCTCTTCCTGTCAATCTCCTTGCGAATGCCCATGTGTTCAGATTTTTCGCACCATCCCGTTGCTAGGCGCCGATGCCTGTTTCTGTTGTGCAATGCCTGTTGTGGTGCATACGCATGCACAGTTAGGAACTGATTGCACGCTGTGCAAAAATGCAAAGCAGCAATCAGATCTGAATTATCCCCCATCCCTAACACTTGCAGTAGCCTTGCTTCTTTTCTAGCAAATGGAAAACGTCTCCACTTTATCTCTCTCCAAGGTTTAATACATCTCCCTCTTAGGCTGTGAACTCGGCTGAGGAAAAATAAATATCTACCCTCATTAGCTCATCTGAGGAAGACTGTGACAGTATTATGGTCTCATCATGCTTGTCCTGAAACATCTGGAAATAATCGCTATTAATTAACTGTAATTTCATATGAACATTGTATTCACTAATTCTGGGACCTGACATATGGGGAGGGGGAGTAATAGGGTGTTAGAATAAGAAAGTGGTAGATTCTGTGAGAGTTATCTTGCCCTTTTTTAATGTGGCAATCATTTACATGGCAAAATCAGGTTGATTTTGCCATGTAAATAATTGCCACTTTAAAAAAACAGGATAACTCACAAAATCTTTCACTTTCTGATTCTTACTCCCTATTACATTCCTTACATTCCCCCCATTTGTCCTTAAAATGTGCAAAAGTGTCACTAAAGACAGGTTTTAGTCAAGAAGTGGGAATCATAGCGATTCACAAGTACAGGTTGAGTATCCCATATCCAAATATTCCGAAATACGGAATATTCCGAAATACGGACTTTTTTGAGTGAGATTGAGATCGTGAAACCTTTGTTTTTTGATGGCTCAATGTACACAAACTTTGTTTAATACTCAAAGTTATTAAAAATATTGTATTAAATGACCTTTAGGCTGTGTGTATAAGGTGTATATGAAACATACATAAATTGTGTGAATGTAGATACACTTTGTTTAATGCACAAAGTTATAAAAAATATTGTATTAAATGACCTTCAGGCTGTGTGTATAAGGTGTATATGTAACATGAATGCATTCTGTGCTTAGATTTAGGTCCCATCACCATGATATCTCATTATGGTATGCAATTATTCCAAAATACGGAAAAATCCGATATCCAAAATACATCTGGTCCCAAGCATTTTGGATAAGGGATACTCAACCTGTATTATTTATTATCATCTGAACTGCCAACATGAACACGCCACACCACAATCATATGGTTTTGGCTCATGCAGTATCTATAAAACCACTGCTTGTTTAGGGAGACTTTTCTTTTTCACGCAAGATTTAATTCTTCGTAATGTAACTGACAATAAATACAGTACATTTGATATTGTGTCACTTTTATACAATAACATCTACAATTAGAGATGGATGGGCAGACTAATGATCACAACAAGTTCAGAGAAAGAATAGCTTTTTTTGGCCATTTAATGCTTTGCAAAGATAGACCGGATAAGATGACAATACGTTACTTGGAAATGTAAACACCCAGTTAGTTAATGGCACCAATGACAAGTGGAGGAAACATTACTGTTGTGTCTACCAGCCTTTGACTTGTACAACAATATACCAGTTATAATGCAAACTATACTTGAATAATGCTAAAATGAAGGATCTATTTTTTGTATCAGTCTGAAGCCCAAGTGTAATCGCCTGTGAGTTGCAGGCTAGCACCTACAGTATGTGAAGAAAATACAGTGCCACGTGGATATAATCCAAGTAAAAAAAAGATTTATATAAAAATAGTCTATGTGACTAAGATACAATAAAACACACTTCCCAAAAATTTTCGGGTGTCAGCCAACCCATTAGGTATACAGTATAGGTATAATACTGTGGAGTGTGTAGGAAACAGGGGGGGGTAGGGGTAGCGGTGACTTGTATTGTTAAAAGATAAATATGTATGTATTATGGTCATTTTATATCAGTATGGAATTTGAAAAGCCAATATAAGTATAAGAGAAGATACAACAATTTTAGTACACATAAGAGTACAGGATAAAAAATACAATAAAAAATATATAATAAAAAATGAGTAGAAGAAAAGAAGTATTAAAAAATCAACGCAAGTATATTGTAGGAGATCAGACTTATCTTAGTATTAATGGAAGTCAAAGGAGAATCCAACGCGTTTTGTCCTTTAGGACTTCATCAAGGGGTGATCTGATAGTGGGATTGGGCTTATATTTATACCCTTCATATACCTATCAATTATGATGTCATATCCTATTTAGGATAATACTAAACCTAACTGGGACCAAGAAAGACAATATAAAACAATATAAAACTATAAGGGCACATTGAGGGACAAAAAAGCATGATATAGATCAGGGATGGGGAACCTTCGGTCCTCCAGCTGTTGTTGAACTATACATACCAGCATGCCTTGCTACAGTTTTGCTAGTTGGCCATGCTAAAACTGTTGCAGGGCATGCTGGGATGTGTAGTTCAACAACAGCTGGAGGACCGAAGGTTCCCCAACCCTGATATAGATTATAAATTTCATGAAAAACGAGCGTTAAAAAGCTATCTGTGGCTTCAAAACGTTATAGCCATTGTATTTCCACTACACTTCCGGTTACGAGTGTCCATTACTGCGCACGCGTCACACTCCGCCCCACTTCCGGGTGCTCAGTGTACATGCACTAGCAAGCAAGTCTCACATAAGAACTGCGCCTTTCATAAGACAGTAAGCACGTGCTGTTGTGTTTACCAGCCAGCCTTTGACTTGTACAACAATATACCAGTTATAATGCAAACTATACTTGAATAATGCTAAAATGAAGGATCTATTTTTTGTATCAGTCTGAAGCCCAAGAGTAATCTCCTGTGAGTTGCAGGCTAGCACCTACAGTAGTTTGCAGCAATTTAGCCTTGAGATTTAAAGGCATTTGTTGCCTTTAAAAAAATTGATGCTTTGTCTTAGGCTACATTGCTAAAATCTTGCTGCGGCCTACAACGTGCACGCTATTACATTAGGACCACAGTGTTGTAAAAAATACACCAGTTTAGATGAGAAAATACTGTCAGGGTGTTTGGATTTTATGGGCGGTTCTGTTCAGAACAAAGGGCCGGATTGAGCAGGGATTGCAATTGTGAATTAACGCACACTGTTCTCAATCGTAAATCTGTGAAAACCTCTAGCCAAACCCACAATCGCATCTTCATATCCTAGAACTCCATTGCATGCATATAGCTCACTCCCATTGCACGCATAGCTACAAATGCAACATTTTGAATACATTCACTCAAAATTAAAAGAATAATCTCTTATACATCGATGTCAGCACAAAACCATGTATATTCATTTATAAATGATTTGTACATTAATAATGTAGCTATGTTAAAAAATATGGTGTTCAAAAATCATATTGCAACAATGTGCTGGGATGGTTTGCTTCTTGTTAGAATAATGTTAGGCAGGCATAAAGTGTCATGGTGTAAACACAATACATACATGTAAAATGGTAACAAGTGTTGCTTACAATAGTAGTAAGTTATGTACAACACTGCAAAAATTAGTACATACATGACAACGTATTTACCTATAGAAAAGTGTTATTTTGGCAATTGTAAAAAGCCAATTTATGTAATTAGGCATGCAGCAAACTAACCAGCATTCCCTGCATCACTATAACACCATCAGCTGCCTTTGATTTTGCAATTATTAGCTTGACCATCGGAACTTTTGCTGCTGCCATCACTACATCCACAGTCTGCGTCGCTCTCTAGCTACTCAGCCTGTGGTGTTGATGTTTTTGAATTTCCTGCAATATGTTTTGCATATATTGCAATTGCAACACCCACTGCACACCCACTACATGCCCCACATCACAGAAATTTTGTATGCATCTCACTGACACACCTCCACCACTCCTTTTTATTGTTGCGACAAGCAATCACCACTGTGTATTTGGGTTCCTATGTCCGATCACAGAAACCAGACTTGATGCATGCGCACTGTCTTGTATATGGTTGTGTATGCATGTGCAGTGTGCCGATAATCACTCATTGTGTGATTATTCACATTTGCAACTGATGCTGAATGAGGCCTAATGTCGGCACACTGCCATCGGAATGGGGTGGAAACACTTACAGAGGTGGCACTTCGCTCATTTGACTTTACACCTTCATAGTATCAGCGATGAGCACAGCTCCAATTGTGACCCAACATCATATCCTCCAAGATGACCCAATCCTTTAGGTACAAAGTGCTCTATTCCTGGACTTCCTCGCCAGTGTCAGTTCCATAGGTGGGGCTGAAGTGCAGTCCAAAATTCAAATAAGGGAGCCATACCAACTACCAGTGAGTCCTAGATGTTTGGCAGTTGCCAGTTGTCCCCTATTACCTGCCACAAATGCTCACTTTCTGTCACTCACTTTGTGTCCGCTGTCACAAATCAATTACCGAGCATGCACAGTAGGACTCTGATGCATGCGCTGTACACAAAGAGATCACTAAACTGTGCCACCATCAGCACTGCATCCACCTCTGAATCAGGCCCAATGTGTTTTGGATTTATTACAGTAGTTATGTAAATAAATCAGGGACAATGTGAAGAACTGAACAATCTTTACAGTAGTAAAAATCCTGCACAAATCTCTTGGACTTTTTATAAGGTTGTACAGATGTGACATGTTCTGATTGTGGCTTATTGGCTTTCTTAATAATCCATTTGCTGAGAGTGGCTGGATTCTACAGGGTGCACATTATAGGAGAAATGTAGCAAACATTTGAGAGAGATAAAATGGAGATGTTTCCCAAAACAACCAATCAGCTTATGTAATTTATCTAGCACAGTCTATAAAATGACAGCTAGAAGCTGATTGGTTGATTTGGGCAACTTCTCCACTTTACCCTATCTCAGAGGTTTAATCCATCTCCCTCTTTATTTAGATGTGAAATGCTCCTCACCAATGACTGAATGATTATAGCCAAAGGGAACTAGGTACCTAGACAAAGCCTTAGCCCATGTCACCTCACCTTGTTGATGGCGGAGCTTGTTAATGACATGGAATGGGCATAACTATGGGGGTAATTCTGAGTTGATCACAGCAGGAACTTTGTTAGCAGTTGGGCAAAACCATGTGCACAGCAGGGGGGCAGATATAACATGTGCAGAGAGAGTTAGATTTGGGTTGGTTATTTTGTGTCTGTGCAGGGTAAATTCTGGCTGCTTTATTTTTACACTGCAATTTAGATTGCAGATTGAACACACCCCACCCAAATCTAACTCTCTCTGCACATGTTACATCTGCCCACCTGCAGTGCACATGGTTTTTCCTGACTGCTAACAAAGTTAGAATTACCCCCTAAGTCACTGTGGCCAACTCATTTCCCATCTATTTAAACCAGAAATTCTGCTCACCCAGTTAGGTGCACATGGATTTCTTTTGTACTGGTGCAGGACAGTACAGATGCGATATATATGTGTGCCGACCTCTCCCTTGTCTGTCATTTCCCATAACACTTCCCATCTAATTCATCACCCCTGTGTTCATTTCTCCCACAGTCATCCCCATCTGTAAATCATTTCCCCCTTTCTCACACTTCACTATTCTTTTGACTGCTCCAACTTCCCTGTAATTAATTCTACCTACCCTACCCTGTAATTCATCCTACCCTCTACCACCTGTTGTCCTCATGGCAGAACACCCTGACTGCATGGAAATTGTAATTTACCTCTCATTAAGACTAAGGCTGTGTGCACAATGGAGCAATGTTGGTCAGAATGGGTGTTTAATATGTATGGGTGATTGCGCGCTCTCATAGTCGCTGGCGGTGGGCACTAGGTTTGATGTGCTGCACATCAAACCTAGCAATAGCGTTATTAACCTTGTTTGTGCTAATGAAGGACAAAACATGATCGTTCCGTCCTTCAATGCCATCCCACTCTGTACACAGAATCTAGACAAAAGGGCATTTGTTCCGATGTCAGAGTGAGCATCCAGTTAAACAATAAACTGCAGCTTACAGTGTGTGAACATGTGTATTATTCCTAAACTTATCATATAGTGATAATTGAAGAAATCACATCTTTCATGTATTTTATATGCATTAAAAATTTCACATATAGCATTTTTGGTGCGTATAGATTGTAGACTCCTCTCAAACAGATTATAAGTACAGTAATACAAAGCTGCATTGAAAATTCATCAAATCTGTAAGAAAATGCAGAAGATTTCTGAAAGATACATCAGTCTCCATGTCAGTATTTAACAAATTCCATGAATGAAAAATTGCATCATTAACTTTAGTATGAATTAGCCTTTATGAATAATAATAGTTTTCTCAGCATTTGAAGTAATTAATGAAAAATAAAATAATGTTAGAATATGTTAACTTTTTAACTTTAAATGTAGAGGTTTACTTCCGCAATAATTTTAATCCCATCAAACAATGGTGAGGGAAATAACACAACAATTGCATTTTCATAATTAAACTATCCTATACTGTCTAACTGACACATCAAAGACAATTTACATAACATTCCCTTTAATTGTTTATCTTTTTTTTTATTGTACATGCAAATACAAAAGAAGCAGTTAACCCTTGCCATGGCTTTCTCAGCTAAAGTGGTTCCACTCTTGTAACAGAAGCCTGCCAGTGTGTGCTGAATCACTGTATTTTGCTTTATGATGAGTAATGTAATGCAGGCGTCATTATTACTGAACCGACTCAAGGGAACAAACGCCCATATGGGAAAACATATGTCAGTCCAATTTGTGTATATTATCACTTCTACGCATAAAGCTAAATTCCTTTAAACCTTTCAAACTGTGACTCTGATATAAGGTGTACCTTAGAACGGTGAAACTACAGATTCTTTTCAGCATTTTCATTTACATGGAATAACTTTAAACATCAAAATATTATAACCAATCACAGGAAAACATGTAGCTGAATATGTCTCTCTAATCCAACATTATTATATTATATAACATATTTGTAAAGATCGAAACATGTATTTATATTGAAATATATGGAACTGATGCCATGTCTCCTTGGAGATTTTTTTAGGTTATTGGAAAAGCTGATATATTTTCAAGGACATGAAAATGCTGATTTCAAATGGAATAATAAAAGTATTATTTATTTCAAGTATGAGTTTACTGGTAACATCTATTAAATTGTCTTCCCTGAAAAAGGGCTTTTGTCCTCTTTTAAAATGAGCACAGCTGGCCTTGATTGCATTGTTTATGAGATATTCAGTACCTTAATCTTATCCAGCAAAGAACCGTGTTCTTACCTTGTACATTATGGTCATTGCCAGAGTGAACATGTGACCAAACAAAGCTTGAAATAGAAGCATTTGTCTATGGAGGTTTCGTATGTGTGTGTGTTTATATATACACACACATAATGTATATATATACATACAGTAGAGAGAGAGAGAGAGTAAATTGGAGCTAGATAAAGTACTAGCCAATCAACTTCTAAGTGCCATTTTGCAGGCTGTGTATGGAATATGAAATGAGCTTGATAACTTTGCTTCCTGGCTTCGTCACTTCCTCTCTTCTAACATTCCCTCCATTATCCTAGGCAATTTCAACATCCCAATTGATATCCCCTCTAAATCCCCTACCTCTAAACTCCTTAACCTCACATCTTTGCTTGGCCTCTTTCATGTGACCGGAAGCTCACTGGATCTGGTGACTCATAGCTGTGATATTTCTGATTTCTCCAACTCCCTGTTTCCCCATTCTGACCATTACCTGCTCTCTTTTAACTTATTTCTCTCTGCTTCTCCAGCTCTACTTCCTTAGTCTACCATCAGTATGCGTAACATTAAGGCTACTGACACCACTTCCCTATCCTCCCTGTTTGACTCACTCCTCTCTCCTATTCTCTCTCCCCTGCCCTGAACAAGCTGCTTCCCTATACAATGCATCACATACCTCTGCTCTTGACTGTGTTGCCCCACAACCACTATTCACACTTGCAAATCAACACCTCAACCCTCGCACATCAAATGAACCAGATACAGTATCTACAAAAATGCTCACATACTGCTGAGCGACAGTGGAGGAAGTAATACTTTAAGTCAGACTTCCTCCATTACAAATGTATGCTCTCAAACTATAGTGATGCTCTTTCCCTCTCTAAACAAATATACTATAAGAACCTTATCTCCTCCCAGTTCTCAAACCCCTGGTGCCTCTTTGCCACTGTTAGCTCACTCCTCTGCCCACCCTCACCTCAACCTTCACTGGTCTTGACTGCCACCTACTTCACATACAAAATTCACTCCATATGTCAGGACATAACATCCCACCAGAATCTGAGCAACTGTCCACCTCCATTCCCTGATCATTCCCTTCTACCAACACTGACATCTTTCTTTTCTATAGAGGAAGCCATGGTCCTCATCTGTTCCTCACACCCCTCCACCTCCCCATTTGACCGTATCGCCTCCTGCCTCCTCTGCTACATCTCTTCTTCTGCCTTTTCCATCTTGCCCATCTACTCAATCTCTCACTCTTATCAGGCACTGTGCCCTCTACCTTCAAGCATGCACTTCTCTCCCTATTCTTAAAAAAACACCCTTTATCCAACCACTCTCTCCAACTACTGATCCATCTCTCTCCTCCCTTTTGCCTCCAAACTCCTTGAGCACATTGTCTTTCTTTCCTCCTTATCACTGTTTGATCCATTCCAGTCTGGTTTCTGTCTTCTCCACTCCACTTAAACTGCCCTCACGAAAGTCTGCAATGACTGCTAAATCCAAGGGCCACTAATCTCTGCTTATTCTCCTTGACCTCTCTGCTGCTTTTGGCACGGTGGACCACCTTCTCCTCCTGCAAATCCTTTACTCCCTTGGTCTGTGTGATACTGCCCTCTCCTGCATCTCTAACCATTTCTTCTCTGTTTCTTCTAATGGTTCCACCTCCCCCCTACTTCCTCTATCAGTGAGTGTCCCCCAAGGTTTTGTTCTTGGGAATCTCCTTTTCTCTCTCTACAGGTCCTCATTAGGTGACCTCATTAGCTCTTTTGACTTACAAAATCATATCTATGCTGATGATACTCAATCTATCTATCCCCCCTGACCTCTCCCCCACTCTCCTCACTTGTATCTTCAACTGTCTCTCTGCTATCTCTTCCTGGATGTCTCAGCATTTTCTTAAACTTACTATGTCTAAGATTGAGCTGATCATCTTCCCTCCATCCTGCATAACCTCATCTCCCACAGTTGCATTATCCATTCATGGCACACCTATCTCCTCTAGCCCCCAAGTGAGCTGTCTTGGAGTAAGCCTTGACTCCTCCCTCTCCTTCAAACCACACATTCAGTACCTTTCACGAACCTGCTATTTCCATCTCAAAAACATCTCCAGGATCAGAACTTATCTTACCCAGGATGCTACTAAGACACTCATCCACTATCTGGTCAACTTCAGATTGGACTACTGTAATCTCCTCCTATCTGGCCTCCCTGAGAAATGCCTCTCTCCACACCAATCTATCCTGCAGCCCATCTCATCTTTCTCACAAAATGAACTGCATCCACGTCCCCTCTCTTACAGGACCTTCACTGACTACCCTTACCATTCAGAATCTAATTCAAGCTTCTCACTCTCACCTACAAAGCACTCACCCACTCTTCTTCCTCTTACATCTTTGAGCTTATATATCTTTACACTCCCATCCATCCTCTTCACTCTGCTAATGCTCTCCTCCCAACTGATTTTCTCCTCCCACTCCTACGTACAAGATTATGCATGTGCTGCTCCCTATCTCTGGAGTTCTCTACCTTTCCCCATCCCACTCTTCACCTCTCTTCAAAATGTCTACTGGATTCTCAAAATCCAATTCTTCACCAAACCCAGTCAACTCTCCTCCTAGACCTCTTGTCTATACTCACTGTCTACCCCTTCTGTGTCATCCTGGTCTGTAGCACTTCACCTTTTAGATTGTAAGCTTGCAAGAGCAGGACCTTGATCCCATGTGTGCCTTTCCGTTTCTTAATCACACTATCTTATACCACATACTTCCTTTTAATGACAACTTACCCCTGGTTTTCCATACTTGTCCTATTTTGTCTTTAACTGTAAGTGCTGTTCTCTTGCTCTATTAATTTGTTTATGTATTCTGTAATTTGTGCTGTGGATCCCTTGTGGTGCCATATAAATGAAGAATAAAAAAGAGGGCAAAAGGGATAGATTGATTTGTTATAAAATACTGTAAGGGTAGCATTGGTACCCAGAAAGTTCAGTGGGGGACCTCAGTAGAAGATTTAGCAAATATGACATATGGTAGGAAATGAATGACCAGAAGGGCAGGTTAGCAGGACTTTAAGGAGATAAGGTGGCATGGACTGAGCAATCAGACATGTAGGTAAACAAAGTTAGCAAATGTCACTGGGTGCAAATGGTAACTGTTGCCACTAGTAAGTACAATGTATCCAGCAAGTCTCAAGTGATTCCAGAGTAGAAGGCAGAAATTATACCGGCAGCAGAAAGTGAATATGAATGTACTACATTCGATATAGTCCTATCAGTTTCAACACAGTACAAACATCCACTGGTACTATACATGGAGCAACCGCACATAACTGCTTGTGCTCAAGTAGAGTGACTTGAGACCCAGCTCCTGATGAAATAGTACCTGATATGGTAATATACTGTATAAACGGATAGGGAAGGAACTTCAACAACTTGTGGAGAAGTCCCTTTCGAATGCCCACTGGGGCCAGTAATGCAAGAGCATTCTTGTAACAGGAAGTGCCAATGAAGTGACTCTGAAGGACAGAGTTCAGATTCAGTAATGGTGGCAATACACTCGGATAGCGCTCTACAGTGTCTGCAAAAAGATAAGTAGTCTTCAATGCGTTTCTCTGCACCAAGCAGCTTTTTTCAAGAAGATATCACAGTATCAAGTGGGGATATTTAAATACCTCTCTCACATCTCATTTCAATTAATTAACCACTTAACTGATGATTTTTCCTTTCAAAACCATTCATAACATTGTTTTTTTTCTACATTTTTATTCAATATAGTTTAAAAAGTATTTTTTTTTAATTTAAATTTATATTATGGACATCGGAAGAAAGAATCTCCTTGTCAAAAACTGGGGGTCACACTGGGCTGCACGGTTGCATGTGACCATGCCAGTTAAGTGGCTAATTAGCATGCTCTTAGTGTGTTGGAAAACACTGCATAGATATAGGTAAACATGTCTACAGATTTAAACAAATATGCTGTATATATATATATATATATATATATATATATATATAATATATATACCCCACTGTGGGGGTGGAGTTGGTATAGATTTACCAAAATGTGGATTAACGAAGTGTGCTATCTTAACAGTTATAAAAACAGTTTAACAAACATTGAACTACATCAAGGAAAAGGTAATTGTTAAACTAAACAAAACTATTCCTAAACCACTTAACCCAAAATGTAACTCACAAACTACCATTTCATGTTCACCAAACTACTGTTTCTCATTTCAATTCATGGAATTCTCACCATACTTAACCTACACTCAACATACAACCTACCCCTCTGTGCACATTACAGCTTCAAGAATCCACTCCCCTCTTCTAAACACTCATAAGCTTTATACTTACTTCTCTACAAGTACTTTGACATCCACAATCGGCCGCTGTAATAAACACTCACAATCCTCCACCAATATTTCTCTTTCTCTTCTGCATTTATTAGCTGGTGACATATCACCAAATCCAGGCACCAACCACTTTCCCCACTCACACTCAGCTAATTCAATACAATATAGAAATCCATCTAACCTCATAACCATCACATCTCTCATCACTCTCAAAGTCAATAAAATGTGCCTTATTGAATTCAAGCTCTGTTTGTAACAAATTAACATTGATCCATGACATCTTCATCTCTGAACACTTCAACCTGCTGGCCATAACAAAAACATAGATCACACAATTAGATACAGCCTCCACTGCAGCAATGTCACATGGTGGTCTCCACTTCACACACACCCACAGGGCTGGTAACAGTAAAGGTGGTGGGGTTGGATTATTACTGTACCAGTTTTTCACATACACAGTTCTACCACAGGTTCCATCACTCACAGTTATATAGTTTAAAGTTCACTCTATCAGGTTTTTCACCACTTTCTTTTTGTGTGTTACAACTATCTATCGCTCACCTGGGTTACCCAAACAACAATTTCTAGAATATTTTTCTGCCTGGCTCCCACATTTCTTATTCTCTGACATCTCCACCATCTTCATGGGTGATATCAATATTGCTATTGACAGTCCACAATCTCTTCATGCCTCCAAACTCCTCTCTCTAACCTCGTTTCTTGGCCTCACACAATGGACTGACTTCTTTACTCATCAGGAGGGCCACTGCCATTGATTTTATATTCACCAAGCTTTGCTCAGTTTCTGTTTCTGAACTCATTAACTAATTCATAACTTGCCACTCTAGGAATGTGATATACATCTTGGAGTGTGCTTGTGGTCTATTTTATGTAGGTAAGACCACAAGGTGTCTTAAAGTGAGAATGGGGGAGCACGTATATAATATACGTGAGGGTCTAGAGACCCATACTGTGTCCGCCCATTTTAAGAAAATACATATTTCTAAAGATTGTTATTTAAAGAATTTTATTGGGATACAACAGATTTTACCATGTAGGTGGAATAGGGATTTAGAAAGAAGACTCTCTAAAATGGAAATGAGATGGATTCACCATTTGAGGAACCTTGTACCCAAGGGACTCAACGGTGATTTTGAGTTAAAATGTTTCCTTACTTAAATATGAATTTTAACCATATGCCCTAAATTAAAAAATATATATCTGATCCCTACTTTTTACGTTCTCTCTGCACTGACACCTTATGCCTTATTACTTTTATAATCTTTTCCTGTGGTGGATCTCTTCTTCTTTGCACATGATATGAAATTGCTGCTATGGAATCATTTGTTTTAATATGTCTTTGTATTGTTGTTTTTTATGTTTTATGTATGAATCTGCTTATGTATGGACTTTTATTGGACTTTTGACCCTTGGATATACCTGCATGAACCACTGCTATAGGAATACTTCTGGGACTGTGCAATACCTTGTATGGAATATCCATTTTCGGGACTCTTCCTGCTAAATGGAATGCAAATGACGCACTTCCGTCCAAATGGAGCGCAAATGACGCACTTCCGGGTGAGGTGGAACACATCCCCGGTTTCCGGACAAAAAGAGCACGCGCAGGACAGAATGGATGCCGATTAGCGGCTTAAGCACACACAGGTGTGTTAACACATTGTGTAGGTATAAATAGGAGGTTTTGGGAGAGTTTGTTACACTTCTGATGAACTCAATAACACTCGTTTCCCCCTCTCCGATCACAACCTTATCACCTTCTCAATCTCTTCCATCACTCCAAACTCTATGACACTGAAATCAAGCAAGCCTCTCTAACCTGCAGAAATACTAACGCTATTAATTAAATCAACAACTTTCCACCTCTCTGCAACAACTGCTCTCACCAATTTCTATATTTATCTCTCCTGAGACTGCTGTAGCCCACCTCAACTAGACTCTAGAGAAATCAATTGATGAAGTGGCACCGGCTACCCATAACACTCCTTGTTGGCTTAGATGCCAACCGTGGCACTCTAAATCAGCAAGACACCTACAAAAACTGTTACGTAAAGTAGAATGTCAACTGCGTAAGTCTTGGAATCCAAGTGATTCCTTACATATAAGACCACCTACCACTTGTACAGTAATCACCTGGACACTGCCAAACAAAAATATTTCCAATCTCTCAATTATTCTCATGCCACCAACCCCAAGTGACTTTTTAATTTATTTAAATCACTTCTTTACCCCCCCCCCCCCCAAATGACTACTATCAGTGCACAAGATCTTGCTTCCTACTTCTAGGACAAGATTAATAAAATCCGAGATGAAATGGTATGCTCATCCTCAGTGACCTATTCAATTCCCTACCTGAATCCTCTTTCACTTTCTCTGCATTTGATCCCACAAGTCAAGATAAAGTATCTGCACTCTTCTCATCCTCCTACTCTACTACCTCTTGATCCTATACACTCACAAGTCAGGAGGTCTCCGGTGCTTATCACAGTGTCTAATCGGACAATCCACTTAGCCTCCAATACCAGCAACTGTTTATTCCTATCACCCCCACGTCTGTTCTCAGGAAGGTGGTCTATATATGATTATAGACCACCTTAACAAATATATTATTATATTATATATAATATGGAAATATATGACCGTAGACCACCTTCCTGAGAACAGATGCGGGGGTGATAGGAACAAACAGTTGCTGGTACTGGAGGCTAAGTGAATTGTCCAATTAGACACTGTGGCTCCACGGGGATTAAATGAAAAAATCTGCTGTAATACTGTAGTTTGTCATAATCCTATAGACATAAAGGATGTTATAGAGTAACAAAGATATTATTATATGATAGATATGTGTCTACCCTAATCCTTATTATTATGTGGTGTGCTATACATATCTGTTTTGGAATATATAAGCACTTTGGGGATATATGCCTCAGGTTCCATTTGTGTATAGCATATGTTGCACACTACTTATTAGTGTGTTTTTAACTTTTTATTCTGTGTGTTTTTGTATATACTTTCAGATGTCCGTGATGCGCTAGTTATGTGCAGGCAGCGAGGAAACTGGGAACTGGGTGATGCAGCGGTTACCATGACAGTGGTTACTGTGGTTGCCATGGTGATGAGATGTTGTCATCACTATAGGCCCCGCTTGTCCCGGCCGGGAGACGCGGCTGCTTCCTGGACTACCTGCAAACCAGCTGCTGCGGTCTCTAAGGTGACAGCATGACATCATCAAGGGGGATTTCACTGCGCCAGCTGAGCATCCTGGATGTCCACGAGAGGTGTGGTGGATTGGTATGTATTTTCATAAGCAGGGTAAGTTGCCATATGTACTTTGTCTGTGTCACACTTGTTTGGATTATTTTATTACATCCTGATGATGGTGTTTAACTCACCGAAATGTTAATGATGGAAAGTTTAGCATGTGTTGTAAATATACACACATCACAAAAACCTATGAGTGCCATTCCATTGTTTGTAAATATATATATATATATACACACACACACACACACACACACACACACACACACACACACACACACACACACAAAATGTACCTATAAAATACATATATAAAACAATATATACCAAAACTTCTATACAGAAACTGTAGATCATGGGGGTAATTCAGAGTTGATCGCAGCAGCAAATTTGTTAGCAGTTGAGCAAAACCATGGGGGTAATTCCAAGTTGATCGCAGCAGGAATTCTGTTAGCAATTGGGCAAAACCATGTGCACTGCAGGAGAGGCAGATATAACATATGCAGAGAGAGTTAGATTTGGGTGGAGTGTGTTCAATCTGCAATCTAATATGCAGTGTAAAAATAAAGCAGCCAGTATTTACCCTGCACAGAAATAAAATAACCCACCCAAATCTAAGGGTGTGTACACACGGTGAGATAAATGAAAAGTTAGTGCATATCTCATGGTGCTAGGCAGCTTGCGATACAGATTCGATCCCGATGCGCGCTCCCGTGGGGTCGGTATCGTAAGGCTAGATAGACTGTGCAGACAAGTCGATCTTGACTATCTAGTGTAAAACCTAGTACAAAGTATAGTCAAAATTGGCACTTAGTCAAAATCGTACATAGACAAAATCTCAAGCACAGATAGTCAAAATCTGTACAATCTGTGCTATCTGGGCTCTGGGGGAGTTCAAGGGAAATCGCATAGTCAAAATCGAACATAGCAGGGATCTCACAGTGTGTACACACCCTAACTCTCTCTGCAAATGTTATATCTGCCCCCCTGCAGTGCACATGGTTTTGCCCAACTGCTAAAAAATTTCCTGCTGCGATCAACTTGGAATTACCCCCATGTGCACTGCAGGGGGGAAGGGGGGGGCAGATAATAATATGTGCAGAGAGAGTTAGATTTGTGCAGCTTATATTGTGTCTGTGCAGGGTAAATACTGGCTGCTTTATTTTTACACTGCAATTTAGATTTCAGTTTTAACACACCCCACCCAAATCTAACTCTCAGCACATGTTATATCTGCCCCCCCCACCCCCGTGCACATGGTTTTGCCTGAATGCTAACAAATTTGCTGCTGCGATCAACTCAGAATTAGGCCCCATACCAATGTCAATAGAAAGAGAAAAATGGGAGACTTAATGAGATATAGCCTTTAAAGCCGGAATAAATGAAAAAAGAGGAGACTCTAAATAATAGGATTAATATAGAGCTAAACATTACTGAATGCTAAAAAGGCACTGAGTACATTTAGGAAAATCCAGCATTCAGCAAGCCGGGCAAAGGGGGTAAATTCGGACTAATTCACCCCCTTCGCATGTAATTGAATTCCCCCCTAAGACACAACATTTTAAAGAAATAGTCTCTTGGAGCAGTTTAGTCATGCCGAGCATTGTATTGAGGCTAGGTGTAAGATGACACAACTGTATGTTGATAACTAACGCTCTATAGCTAAGTTGATATATTTTCTATACTTGGTCACATATTAGGTACAAGGTAACCTAGTCTATTGCCTATGATCTAGGCTTTTAGAGATATACAGTATAATGACTCCAAGTATAAAAGATAAAAGATTGTGTTTACATCTGGTTATTGCTGAGAAACAGCAATATTTATCATGTTCACACCTACATTTCAAGTATAGGGAATGTTAAAAGATATTGTAACACCTGAGACATTTCTGATTTTTGCAATGTAGTAATTTACACTTTACTACAATATCCAGGTGAAAATACAGGCTTTCATCTTTTACACTAGGATTGGTGCCACAGTCTATTTAACAAGCTCCTAAGATGTGATATCACAGCTTTTTAAACGTAATACTAGTTGCACTTTGCTTATTTATCAAACAGCTGTTAGTTAATTTTTTTCTTTACTGAAATGATATCAAGAACATTGTTACTGGAGTTAATCCAATGTAGTCCTTCCACAGTAGTGTTGCTTTTGTTTAAAATATAGAAAATAATACCAACTCAGATCCAAATGATAACAGAGTGCACTGGATAATCAATCAAAATCATAAATTAATTGATAGTTCTCTCTCTTCTTAATGTTACACATCAGTTGCGTCGTGTTGTTCTGTTTGCTTTGATCTCCACAGTGGCAAGGATAAAAGAACATATAGCCAATTCAGTCATCAAATTTTCCACAGCAGCACAGAACGTTTTAGGAAATGAGAGTTACATATCATCTGGCTGGTATCTCTATGCACAAAACGGAAATCAGTACATCAGTACAGAGCCTGCAATGTTAGCAATCCTGGGCGGGCAGTGTCTGTAAAACACAATGTCAAGAGCCAACCTTTCTATTCATCCCCCGTCTGCTCCATCTCGCCATCTTCTGAGTGCAGAGAGCTGTAATCCCGGACAGTATTATCACTGCTTGATGGATCTGGTCTGCTGTTGTTGCCAGGGGAATGAGATTATGAGATCATATTGCCACAACGTCATGGTTTGACATCAGTCTCATCTGCCTCCACAAAGAGGAGCCAGCAGCAGCCATGCCAGTGAGCGCTTCCAAGGATGGTCATCATTGATGGTCTATGATTGGGATACGTTCAGGATCTCAGTTGTCCGGATACCGACTGTTAGAATTCCAACACAACCCAGAATGCTGACACAGGCATCCCAGATAGGTTCACCATCCTGGTGCCGGAATCCCGACAGCCAGGATGCCGAACTGCAAGCCAATGGGACGCAGGGTGTGGTTCGTAGGGTCAACAGTAACTAGATCGACAGTCATTAAGTTGAACACTATTGGTCGACAGTGATTAGGTTGACACCTGAAATATGTTGACATGTTCATTAAGTCTACATGGAAAAGGTCGACATGAGAAAAGGTTGACATGAGGTTTTTAAAAAAAATTGGTGTTGCTTTCTTTGTAAAGTGACTGGGAACCCCAATTAGTGCACTGTGTCCCCTTGCTTTGGGCAAGGAACCTCGCTCCACTACCGCTGCACTCGACACATTTTGCTATTCCCAATCGTAGTCCACGTGGATTATAATGTATGGAAAAGTAAAAAAAAATTAAAAAGTGAAAAACTCATGTCAACCTTTTCATGTGTTGACCTTTGCCATGTCGACCTAGTGACCATGTCGACCTAATGCATGTCAACCGATAGTGGTCGACCTAATAAGTGTCGACCTTAGTGCTGTCAACCTAAAGACTGGATACCCTCAGGACAAGTAAGCCGCTGTGGAAGGTTAGGTTTAGACTGCAGAGAGGAGTGTTAGGGTTAGGCTGCTTTCCCTGTGGGGTTAGGTTTAGGCTGCAGAGAGTGAGGGTAAGGGTCAGGCACCCCCTCGATAGAGTTAGGGCTAGGCCACGTGGAGGGAGGGTTAGATTTAGGCTGCAGGGAGGGGGGTTAGGACTAGGAGGCCAGGGTGGGAAGTTAAGAATACTTACCTTCCCCTGTCGGGATTAGGTTCTTTGGCATGCCACTGTTGGTATTCTGACCACTGGCATCCCAACCTTCAGCAAATCAACCTAATCCCTATGCTCAATGGTAAATTCTTTTACCATTGATAAGGGAGAAACAAATGGAGCTACAGATTTTTTTTTCCCTCCAAGGTGTCAGGACACAAAGCCTCCACCCTCAACTCCCACAAAACCCGCCCCAGGCTCTGATTGGACCGCAGCTTATTGTACACTAAAGCAGGGGTGACCATCGGTGGGTTAAACCTTCTATGGTTACCTTGCAGATGGTTTCACACCATCTAGGAAATCCACCAATGGTACCATCAATGATGACAATCCATGGATAACCCACCAATGGCCATCCCTAATCGCTTCAGTATTAATCCCTCTGCCTCCTACCCTCTACTTTCAAACTACGCAATATGACTGGGGATTAGTCTGAGTGCAGCTATCCACAGATGCAGGAGGAAAGGAGGAAGCATAGGCGTAACTGTGGGAGGCAACGGAGTTGGCATTTAAATAAGTTAATTGACAGATGCCGCTATCTCTTCCGTGGCCGACTCCCCTCCTCCACTAGTTCCTGCACCTTACAAGTCACACCCTCTATATTATAGAAGATTCTAACTATATGAGTTACTTCTCTGCTGATTACATGTAAGTTCATATAGTTAGAATTCTTATGCTTCCCATAAAGGAGCAAATGGCTCCATTAGTAAGGTGTCAGCCTTCCATGTAACAGGTCCTGGGTTCTAATCCTGTATAATCACAGTTGTGAAAGAATTCTCAAAAAGAGTGTCCTTAAAACTGTAAATAATCAGAGACACCTTCATTGTTTTTAAGTGACAGTACAGTATGTAGTGAGACGGACATCAGGGCAGATGGATACTGCATGGTCTAACAGCAGCTGTGGTACTAAGTAACCATGGGATCTCCAGGAAAATAGACCTCTGTGAATTGCCAAGTAGAGAACCCTTAATGGTTAACATCTCAATTAATGCATTATAGCAAGTAGGGATTGAAGATCCATCATTGTTATCTAAATCAGAGTTAGGGAACAAAATAAACATTGCAACCCCTAAGTCACATTATTTAAAATATACTAAACGTACAGTATAATACTAATGCATTAATATCAACTACTTCCAGGATATCATCTTGTGGAAATGCCAAGTGGCCTATTTTGCAATATGTGATGCTTACTTTAAATGGTTCTGACTGAGTCACATGTTGGAAGTCAGTCAGTCATTATGAAAATAAGCAGGATATTAAATACATACCTACTGTATTGATTGGGGTAGTGAAAGAAATGAGGTCCCCAGTTATAACTTGGGTTGCACTGGTAATACCATGGCATCAAAGTATATGAGGGCCTCTCTAATTACTCTACCTAACACCAGCTAGAAATTAATCTCTCTCTCTCTCTCTCTCTCTATATATATATATATATATATATATATATATATATATATATACTGTATATACATGTGTGTGTGTGTATATATATATATATATATACACATATATATATATATATACACACACCTGTATATATCTTATAGATTATTTGTCGGCGAAGGTTTAGGTGTATGAAACATTAATGTGCGACAAAAGGGAGCCGAGCAGGGACTGACTGAAGCCTGTCAGTAAAAAAACAATGATAGGTCTCTGCAGTGCTACAAAATGGCCAAGAGTGATACTGCAGTTGCTGTGTTCAATTTTTGGTATTAGAGCTATAGGCGGTCCAGATACTATGATGACAGTGAGAAACAAAGCGGCTGTTGTGCAGACTGTACCGTGCAGCAACTTGCTTATCACAGAAAGCTGCACACTCCCACTCCTGGTTACTCTCACTCTGAAACATTAGGAGCAGTTTTACACAGGGCGGGGCTACATGGGGTACTGATGGGGACAACATTTAGTGTGGGACAGTGAGTGGTGTCCTATATCAGGTCCACAAGAGTGATGACCCTTCTGGAGAACAGACTTCAGCCTGTGACTAGGAAGCAGTTTGCTGCAGGGATTATCAGAACTTTGAGCCCCATGTCAGACTGATCAGCAGCAACTCCTCTGTCCCTCCCCTCTCTCATAGAAGGCTTCATTCTGCAGCTCTGCACTGGGGAGGAAATCATCACAGCTCATCCTTCACATACAGTATGTCCTTGCTCCCATCTCTACTTAATGTTCCTAATTCCCCTGCTTCCATGAGTCATCAGTAAATTAGGCAAGTCTTTCTAATGAGTGCCTCTGCCCCTGCCTCTCCAAGTGTTCCTCTGACCCCCATCCCCATGAGTGGCTCTGCCTCCTACCTCCCCATGTGCACTTATCTCCCCTCCTCATATGTACCTTTGTCCTCTGCCTTACCAATCATGCCTCTGACCCCCCTACCCATGAGCGCCTCTGCCTCCTACCTTCCCATGTGCACTTATTTCCTCTCCCCATATGTTCCTCTGCCCCCTGCCTCACCAGTCATTCCTGTGACCCCCCTACCCATGAGTACCTCTGACCCCACTACCCATAATTGTCTCTACCTCCTATCTCCCCAAGTGCACCTATCATCACCAATATGAACCTCTGCCCTCTCCCCTTGAGTGCTTCTGCTCCCTGCCTCCTACTGTGCACAAATCATCTCCGCCCAAATATGTACCTCTGCCTCCTGCCTTATCAAGCATGCCTCTGCCTCCTCATGAGTGATTCTGACCCCCCTCTCTCCATAAGGCCCCTCCAGTTGCTGTGCAACTGCACATTCCAGCATGCTCTGCCTCAGTTTAGCTACTAGGACAGGTGCTGTATGGCAACTTTTTGACCACTCAGTTTAGACGGCCGGACAGCTCTAGTAAGAGTCCTGGTGGTTCAGAACTTCTTCCACTTACAGATGATAGAGGCCACTGTGCTCATTGGGACCTTCAAAGCAGAAGATATTTTTTTGTACCCTTCCCCAGATTTGTGCCTTGAGAAAAATCCTGTCTCCGAGGTCTACGGACAATTCCTTTGACTTCAGACTTGGTTTGTGCTCAGTCATGCACTGTCAAGTGTGGGACCTTATATAGACAGGTGTGTGCCTTTCCAAATCATGTCCAATCAACTGAATTTACCACAGGTGGACTCCAATTAAGCTGTAGGAACATCTCAAGGATGATCAGTGGAAACAGGATGCACCTGAGCTCAATTTTGAGCATCATGGCATAGACTGTGACTACTTATGTACATGTGATGTGATTTCTTAGTTTTTTATTTTTAATAAATTAACAAAAATCTCAAAAAAAACTTTTTTCACATTGTGATTATGGGGTATTGTGTGTAGAATTTTGAGGGAAAAAAATAAATTGATTCCATTTTGGAATAAGGCTGTAACATAACAAATTGTGGAAAAATTGAAGCGCTGTGAATACTTTCCGGATGCACTAAGCCTGCTGTGAAAAACGATGAGCGACTAAGGTATGCTTATTTTTTTTGTTGCAACATCTGCATGATCATAAGATGTTTTACAGATACCATGGAGAAAAGGGATTATCTGCTTTCATACATACCGAGGTACACTGTTAGTGTGAAATAGCGCTGGTTATTGACATTTATCACCTTATACATCTCCCCCAAAGGCCAGTTGTGTATTATATGTTGTGCAGGTCCTGATTCAGAGATTTACGTACATTTGATATTTCCGTAAACTCTGATTTTAAATGATCTGCGCAGGAGTCACACAAGCTTACTTAGGTAATATTATGAGTTAATGTATGTAGTGCCCAAAATTCCCATTACGCAATTCAGTAGTAGTACCCCATGTACTCATAACACCACACAGTAGTAGTGACCATTATATACATGCCATACAGTAGTAGTAATTAGCTCCTATGTTCTACATGTTACGACATAGGGGCTAATTCAGTAAGGACCGATGGTTGCGTTGTTAATCTGAGTTGCGATTGCATCGCAAATGCAGGGTGGAGGTGGTATGCACCTCCTCCTGCATTTGCATTGCTAAGTGCTGCCAATGCAAAGCTGCTGTGAGCAGCTTTACATTTGCAATCCTTCATGAATTAGGCCCATAGAGTAGTAATGCCCATTATACATGTTATTCCACAAAGTAGTGGTGTCCATTGAGCATACAGAGGAGGAGGTAGGCCACAGAGCAGGCTGCGGCAGAGGAGATGTCTGGCTTGTGATGCACTGACAATGACGTCATCGACGCTGCACACCACAGTTGAACAGGTAGTTATTCTAGGCTGATGCAGAGGTACTTTTGGTAGGGAGAGGCAGGGCTGGCTGCTGCAGCAGCTTCACTCCCTAGCACAGTGCATGGCACAAGCCGCAGTGTGTTGCACTTGGGAGTTAGGCAGAAGCAGTCAGTCATCTCTCCCCTTGAGTGATGTCCTCCACTGCTGCAGCCACTGCCCACTGCATCATAGACTGTCACCCCCTTGTGTGGTGCACACTGCCGCACATTCATTCCCATTGTCCATGCCCCCTCCCATTACCAGAGCCTGGCAAGGCTGTCAGCACCCCTGCTTACAGGGTCAACTAGATGTTACTAAAGGGTGTTCAGAGCAATGATTATGTCATTTTTTTATTTTAGTGGTTAATTTGTTAGTGTATTAATTATAAATTATATTATATTATAGTGGTTTGGGGCATTTTACTGTTACAGATATTTGCATTATAGATTTTGGCTTTATTTCTTTCAGTGTTTTGTTTTATACAGATGTAACCTCATATACCTATCCATTTTTCTCCATATGGCACGAGAAACAATGTACGACTTATACCCTGCACCATGGATAGCGATCCTGGCCATTTAGGATTGGTATTTTTGTTGCAATAGAATTGATTTAAAGTCACAGATTAAGCACAAAGCTGTGAGACATGATGCATGGCGTGGCTCACTTGAAATTATCTTCAGTTATTTGACCTTTTACCCAGGTTAGCATCCAAGTCACACACAACAGCTGCATGTAATGCCAGCACCAGTGTCCAGCATTGCATCCTTGATGCAAATAAGATGCATTTTTGGTACAAAGCTGTATGGATGTTAATATGGAACGGTTTAATTGCAAAGTGGATGGACACATGGTGAAAAGTGTATGTAAAGACATCTGTAGATACTTAAGAATTAATAAAATATGTACAGTTTCCATGAATTTGTCTGCGATTTACTTGTGTATATACTGTACAGGGTACTTACCTGTATTTACCTGTTATGGCAAAAGAAGGATTCAATGAGAAAACATTCTTCCTGTTACAAATTCTCATTATTCCTTTCATTAGGTCTTACCACAAACAAAATGTAAATGTAACCCTACAAGTATAATACTTTGCATCTTAACTTCAGGAAATTAAGCCTATTCCTAAACTTGTTCACAGCTGTAAGCACAAGAATTTATTAATTTTAGATCTGCCAGTTTTCATGTCAGATGGACGATGTGAGGATAATTCCTTCCTGGCAGCAGTTTCATTTAGAAGAGATTGTAGCGCTGTGATACTGTCCCCAGATCCTCTTTGAAATTGCTCACCTGAAAGACTCATGCAATAAGAGGGCTTTAGAAACCCAAGAGCTTCATGGGCGACGTATGAGTGGGTTTTGACAATGTTTTATCTCTTATGAATGAAATGGAAATTCCCTGTGGATAATCCTGATTTATTCCAATTGCCATATCTTTGAAGATACAAGAATTGTTTTTTTGTTTGTAGGGAACCAACCATGAGATTAGAAAACAAAGTAAAATCGACTATATCATATGTTTGCAGAATAGCACGCAGGCAAAATAATCTCCATGAAGCCACGCTAGTTTTGCTGGTTTCAAAGTTCTAGAATTAATTGTACCAATTAGTAAAGTTTCAATATTATAAGAAGAGCTGGCAGGGGCTCTGGAGTAAAGCCACAATATTTAATCTGTATTAAAATTTACTTGGTAGCCAATCAATATCTCATAAATTCACTCTGCTAGCAAACTTGAACGATTACCTGCTGTTAATGGATTTTTTTCTCTTTCTTGTAGAGGGGATGTCTGACTATTATTTAGAATTAGTTTTTCTATGTTTTATTACAGAAATTCAATTAATCCTCGGGGAAATGAAACAATAACAAATGTCATTTTTTTGGCACTTGGTTTATCTACTTGAAATTATGGGAACTGTACATTTGTCTGGGAGCTGGAAAGTTGTTTCTTTAAGGCAGTCTGACTCAATTATATACAGCCTGTCATAATTGCAAGGACAGACTAATGCAGAAATAACTAGTGAGATGTAGGTTCTATTATCATCATATCATATGGAAGACAGAACAGTATGTCCGCTTTACCAGGTTGTTGATAGAGAAGAATATTACAGAAGCATTTTCACTAATCATCTAAGACAGATGTTCCTGAAGCTGTAGCTTATGAGTTCCAATACAAGGGCCATCACCTCCTTTACCAGCTGCTTGTACGCAAGAAAAAGAACTAAGTGTCTGTGGAGGGAGAATAACTAATTACAGGAGAGGAGAGCAAAGAAGTATGCTTGGTAAGGTGTTACAGTATTTTCTGCCCTGAAACAGATGTGACACACTACTTATCCACATCCTCCCCATTTACCATTATGTGCTGTATATCCTACTGTAGCTTGGCAACTACTGAGTTAAGGTTTTTACTATTTATAGACTATGATTTCCTCCAGCATTTGCAGCATGCCCTACATATAAACACATACTGACCATTCATGGCACTTTAAAATATGATGGAAAGAAAAATAGTCCCTTTACCATTTATAGCGGAATGTAACAAAGCACTTTGTATAGAGAAGGTCCTCTTGCATTGGTATGGATCTGTTTGATATTACAGTATGTGCAGGTTTGAGAGATGAGGAGTGATGCTTCAGCTGTGACAGTCTCACAGATGCTCTCAGAGAATCATTCTACAGTGGAAGAAGACAGCACAAGCTTTTTCCATGATGAATGCACTTTCACGCATAATAGAACTATAATGGCAGAAATAAATAGCCTATAGAAGATACAATTCCTTGGCTTTCCCAAAACTTCAATACACATTTATTGGCAAGCTGCTCAATCAGATTGTGATGCCACTCAGGTGCTAAAAGGGAGTGATAATTCTGAGTAAGAAAAAAACACTTTGCTCTCCCGACTGCACACTAAGTGAAAAATAACACTACATAATATCAGATAATACAGAGATCTTGGTTGTATACATCTGCAGATACAGGGCTAAGCTGCCAGGCTGAATGGAAAGGCATCTCTGTCACTGGGGGTCCCTAATTCTGGATGTGGGTCTGGGGTGCGGGACCCCATCATGTCAGCACAGGCTGGCCACCCCAGGGCAGCACATAGGTGAAAATTAGTAATGGTTAATTAAGAAGCACATAAGTGCTATGTAAGTGATAGGTGTGATTAAAATAATATAAAAAATACATAAAATGTGATTAGGAAAAAACATAAGTGTTAATAAAGTGTTAGGGTGTGCCGACCTAAAGGAGCCCAGCTACACCAGCACAGGGGGAACCACGCCCCAAACCCACCCCATAAATAATTAAAAATATGTCTGGGTCAAATAGCCCAGTGTAAGGCTAAAACTTGACATGTTACCTAGTATAATGATTTTCCAGTTGTTCTTAAAGCAATCCTAGTGTGCGTCTTGTCTCAACACAGTTTATTGCAAGATTCATAAATGTTATGTCATAAATGTCATTATTTAGTCATGTGATAGTTAATATTTCTTCCACTGAACTGAATTACTTTAAATATTAGATGAGTGAGTAGACTTTTGCTTTGTTTCATTTTTTTTCAATTTAAATAATATTTCCTCAAACAATTCCTTAATTTAGTTCCATCTTGCACAATATAAAGCCTTGCCCATTTTGACAATCCTGTAAGAGAAATCAAGGAAAAATAATAAAGACAAAAACAGGGTATAGGAATAAACTTTGTGCGCCTTAAAGCTGCTGGACAAAACCACTTTCCTTGAAGGTTCCCTCTCCCTTCACCATAAGTGCAATAAATAATAAAAATGGAAAGCGAATTTACAGTATCCTGCACTTGTCACCATTGTAACAATTCAGTCAGTTCCCATATATTATGGTCAGTAGTTTGACATGGGACAAAATATATTAAGATGTATATAGTGAAGCACAGTTTAATGAAACACATATATACAGTTGAAATTTTCTTTGATACAGGAATAGTAAATCACATGAAAGTGTTAAAAACAGATAACAGCATATCCAAATGAGCAGGTGTCCCAGTAAGAAAAGGTGCAATGGATATTTACCAAATTCTCAAGAACTGTGGCCAAACAGTTCTAGACCAGCATGCCGGTTTTTGTTAAAGGGAATCACGGAAATCCCCAATCCTCGTACACACTGGAACAATAAGGTATTTTCTCCGTCCTTTACACTGGGGTCCTGTGCATTCACCGACACATTTCTACCCCAAGCTGGGGTCTTTTTCAAGGTGTAAAGTTGAATGGTTTGCATGCTGCTCTTAGACCATTTTAAACAGGTGAGCGGCCAATCATCACACTATCCACACAGTTGGACCCTATACAGCATTTCTATTTCTACAAAGTCCCATGGTCCTTTGCTGTGTGGAACTTCCTGGTATGTTCATTGTGTATAGGTCAGGGAGCTATGGTAACATAATCTCAGTATCTGCCTAAGCCCCGGTCACCATGGTCATACTTCCGGGTCACGGAGAACTTGATCACCTGCTCATAATGCTCAACCATTGTGATTTTCCAATTGTATTTGGTCTCCCTTGTCATTTTATTAGTTAGAATCTGGTAATCGTAGTGGTTGTTACTCGGATAGTCCCCAGATATTTTAGTCCATATGCCGGGGAATGCCGCGACATCACTTCCGGGGATGTCATCTATAACAAAATGTAAACAAATCCTTTCCATTATAATCCAATAAAGAGTTTAACCCAGTCCTTAAAAATAAAGAAGGGTGGATTACTAAGGCAACATCAAAAGCCTTCATCATAACTAAAATCATATAAAAAAACCATATTAAAAAATCATATGAAGAAATATAAGAATAAAATAGCATAGCACACATAGCAGTTATTAAACCCATTTTATTGTCCAGGTATACTTGCGTATACTATGATTTTTTTCGGTTTACAGTGCAGCAGCCAGGGGGGAACATGTAGACGAGATTGGGGGATGGGGGGAATATATGCAGTATACAGATTAAGTAAAAGTACAGTGTTCATTACAATCAGAATATCAGAGTAGAGCGACTGGACAGTCAACCCGGTGGTTTGTTAGGAGATCAGCAGGTGGACTGTTGAGGAAAGATGCTTTTGAGGCTTCTAGTTGTTCTGGTGGGAATGGCCCTGTATCTTCTTCCTGATGGTAGCAGGTTGAGCTCGCCATAGCCCTGGTGAGTCTATCCTGTTCACCCATTTTTTGGGGTCTGGTCCGGTACAGGTCATGGACAGGCGGGAGGTCAACTCCGATGATCTTCTCAGCAGACCTTACCACTCTTTGGAGCCTGCATTTAGATCATTATTTGGAAAAATAATGATCTAAACTCTTCAAAATATAAACATACGGTATTATTACTCATCTCTATCATACATTGAGTGAGAATAAAATCGGACTATTTAAACTACTTATGGTATTCCTACTTCCTAGTGTCATTCCTTACCAAAAATCTAATTTTAGAACAGTGCATGAATTAGTAAAGTACTATTTTAACATCATAAATTGGAAACAGTAAAGTTTTATTTATTTTCTTGAGCATTAGTGATCATCAGAAGCACTGTAATCCACTCTACCTAACATGCTTTCTTGTGAAAGCTAATAATGAAAGCCGATGATATGCCTTGAAAAAGACACTGGTTGTGTCGGCAGGAGGATCTGTTTGTTTGGGGGAGACGTCTGGGACATCACCAAAGGTTTGGGACGGCGAATACCGGGGACGCCTGGTGTTACCATCTTTAAATTTCGCTTTTTTGTCTGCTTATTCAGCAGACCATTTCCATTGGTGAGAGACCACCCTTATCCCCAATTGTTTTTAAAGTAAATGTTGTTGTGAAATAAATAGTGTTGCACTATTGGAGGTCTCTGTCCTTCTCTTTTTTCGGGTTCATCACCGAGGAGAGAATTATAAGGGGACAGAATCCAAACTGGTGAGACTCCAGCTCCTATGAAAACGTGTTTGTCTTCTCTTAAAAATGGTAGACATATAATTTAGGTACAAGACCCACCTAAAGATTTCTTAATTTTTCAATCACTTATTTACATACTTATTACACTATGATTGTTTATTTTGTTTATCTTTTATGAGCGCCAGTGGATTCAAATGGTATTCTTATTTGACTGCAATGAAAGTAGATGAGTCTAGCATAGGATATGTGCCATCATAAAACAGTTAGGGGTATATTTACCAAAGTGCACTTTTTTTTAGCAGTGGAGATGTTGCCCATAGCATGCAATCAGATTCAACCTTTTATTCTTCTAGCACCTTCTAGAAAATAATAGCTAAAATCTGATTGGTTGCTATTGACAACAGAAAATTGATGTGTGATGCTACATGCCCTTTTATATTATATGAGACAGAAGGCACACAATGGAACAGGTAAAATGTTAAACTTAGATTGAAGAGTTTCTATACAGGCTACTAAGAATGGGGTTTGTTTGAAATAATTACCATGGAATTTACAACACAAAAATATAGACAGTTACCTTACCACTAGTAACTTTCCTTATGTATTAGATACAGCTACTGTGCAACTAAAACACTATCCTTATATACAGTAGATTAACATCCATGTCATCCAAAATCCCTTTCTCTCTTTAGGAACAACGTCATGATCACTCTAACCAAGACCTGAATTGTTGGTTTGCCACCCTAAGCCACATTTCAAGACTGTTCCTAACTCAAAATTGGAATAGCTTTCCATGGAAATAATTAGACCCACTATTCATTAAATTGTTAAATGCTTATTTTTTGCAAAGAATGAATATTATAAAGTAAAGGGTATGATGTGCAAAGTGGGACAAATGCCACCTTAACACTTTTCTTGCCTAGAATCGGACCTAAATGGCTTATCCTGAGATACAACCTGCCAGCTCCTTACCAGTCAGAGAACCTAGAATCACTGGAAATCCTTACTTCTAGCTCTGTACTGAGCATTAACTTTTTTCTTTTCTGTCTTGTTATAAACATTTTAATAATTTAGGAGCCTAATTACATACATTGTCATATGAAGTCTTACAGAGTTGCACATTTTCAGTTAGGTATGCATTTACAAAGGTGAGAAGCATTAACAAGGGCAGTTTCAGCTGATTTGTGCTGGACTTTTCTGGCCTTCTGAAACAAAAATATTCATCAAAAGTTCTGCAATTCAAGAAACATGCAACCTTTACAAAATGACCAAAAGACATACTAAATCTAGACCAGTGTTGTCTTACAGGACTCTTCACACTACATTCTGCTGATTTAGCTACAAGGAATTACAAAGTAATGTGTAACAGTTTATAATATAAGAAAGGCCACTTTCTACTTTTGAAAGTCTAATAACTGATATACAGTATGATTCTTCTAAAGATAAAATCTTAAATGGAAAACAGAATGCCAGGTTCTCCCACACTAACAATGTCATTGAAAACAGTTTTGTTTTTTATTGGGTTGGAAACAGAACCAAAAAAGAACCAAACACCAACAAAGCAAAGAGCCAGTCTTTATCAGTCTAAGATAAGTCACTATAAAGTGAGTAAAGTAAATATTTATAAAGTTAATTACAGTTACGTAAAATTTACTATAATCTAAAATTGTAACATAGTGATTTTAATCTACGATGGCTATGATTATGACATTGATATTTTTTTAAAGATTATATTTTGCTCAGCGATTATGGCAACTTGAAGACATTGGAAGACTTAGGGCAGAGATAACATTGGTGTGTCTGAGAACCATTTGCACAACATGAGGAGTAATACAAAACTCTTTCATGAAAGAAAAAATAAAAAAAAACACGTGTAATATATGCATTTGTTTATATTTTGACAGATAACCTCAGTGATTTGCCTAGACTATGACGAGTTGTAATGCTTGGGCTTTTTAGATGTATGGGTCTGATTCAGAGATGGATGCTATTAAGACAACTGCTGCATCTTTGTTAGCAGCAGCTGTGTGAAGCTATGCTGATGCCTCAGGAGGTGTCTTAAGGAAAAGACAACCTCCTGTGGCTTCTCTGATCTGCCTGCTGTGCCCAAAGATGCAGCATCAGATCATCATCAGGCAGTCATTGGCCACCTAAGTAAGCCTAAGCTTATGCAGTATGGCTGCCCGAACTCCACTGCTAAGGATGGTAAATCTGCATTGGGAGATGCAGAAATTGGACCTAGTATGCCGAGAAAATAGGGCCAATATGCCTCTTTATTCTGGAAAGGTCGCCCTTCCTGATTGACAAGCTGTGGCTTCCCTGACACTGTGACCGGAACTGCAGCTGCCTTGCAGCACATGTGCACTGAGGTTTCTGTGCAGTCCTCTCACCATCGGACAACTGAAGGAATAACCAAAACTGAGTACACCTCTGAATCAGGCATGAATCAAGTTTTAGCCTGTACAGTAAGGTTTTTAGTCTTCTTTATTTATTCTTGGAGATCATCTAAAAACTTGGATAGAACACAATGGGGTAAATGTAATAGGGTGTGAGAAGCCAGAGGTGCAGGTCTTTGTGCGAGAATGCCCATATTTTTAAAACAGCAATCATTTACAAGATAAAACCACACCTCTGGCTTCTTGCACCCTATTACATTTACCCTATATCTCATATCTTGGGTACCATAGGAGGTGGAATCTATTTTATAGCTTCCTTTATCCAGGCTCTGTTACTAGATAGTTTAATGATAGGCTACCTATACTATTAGGTCATGAACTTCTGCCCTGTTTTGCCCATTTGATGAAATAGTTTTAACAGCTTTAGGAATTGTGTGTCAACTGATACACCATGATTGGATGGTCTTTATCTCTATGTAGTAGGATTTGTTCATCCAGAATTATACACCACTTGATAACATGTATTATGTAACTGCAATCCCTGGACATGGCTAATAACATTATTATTATTATTATTATTATTATTATTATTATTCTTTATTTAATAATCAATAGTGCCAGGGACTCTCTGAACTAGCGGTGCCAGGGAGCACAGCAGATTGAGGCTGTATTTTATCACAGCAGACTGATTGCTAGCACTTTAGAGACACTTATCCACACCTGTATCTCTAATCACTGTGCCTGTTTGTCCAAGATCTGTGTGTGTGCATTGTAAAGTGCAGTGTCTGCTGCAATTAAAAGACACTGCTTCACTGTGAACTTGCCTACCATGTGTCCTAATGTCTATGACCCAGTTACAATATATATATATATATATATATATATATATATATATATATATATATATAGTTCCAGTGTTTGAACGGCGGCACTCCACGGGTACTTGAAAAACCAAACGTACTAATCCATAGTTCTACGTTTCGGTTTTATTCATCAAAACCGTCGTCAGGAATAAAGTAGTACAATACAATTCTTACCTTAAATAGATAACACCACCCACAGTGTACCGGTGCATCAAAGCGCCAATTCTGATTAGGGCTGACGTCATCCATCGCAGACCCGCATCTGCAGAATACACGTCAGTACTAAGCAGCCAAGTTTGTGTATACCCATCACCAGGGAAACAGTATGAAAAACGGCTTCATATAATGCAAAAAATTATCAACATTTAAACAATGTGCAAGTACACATCATAAAATGATAATTAGATCATTGAAAACAATTGAAAGATAGATATTCATTCAGCCCGTTCGGCTGTAAAGTATTTAAAGTGTATATCCACCTTGTTTCTTTCTGGAGGAGGATTCTATCTCGATCACCTCCACGATTGTTCTCAGGCACATGATCTATAATTTTATATTTAAGTTGTGCTAATGTGTGCCCTGCTGTTTTAAAATGTTTAGCAACTGGTTGATCTATATTTTTGCCCATAAGGCTCTGTTGTATTGCGCTTCTGTGCTGTGCCATCCTCTCTTTAAACGTTCTAATTGATTTACCAACATAGAGTTTATCACAGGGACATTTAATGTAGTAAATAATATATTTACTACTACACGTTAATACATGCCTGATCTGTATCTTTTTACCTGTAAACGGATGCATAAAATGATTTCCTATCTCTAAATATAAACACGTTGTACACCCTAAACATTTATATACTCCAGGTTTCTTTGTAAGAAAGTGTGATTGAGTATTTTTTAATTTAGTGACGTCAGTCACTACTATTGAATCCCTTACATTTCTCCCTCTCCTATACGCACGAGGGCTCAAGTGGGCACAAAAAAAGGAAAAGGACGAGGAGAGGGAAGCAATGTGAAAGAATCCAGAGGTCGAAATACAAAGAAGAAGTAACAGTTTATAATCTGTCTTCGAGGACCTTTTCCCTTGCTGAGTTATCAATATTGAACAAAGGACTGTCTTTTGTGCCGACTAATACATATGATGCCTTTACAACTACGGTGGACATAAATAGACTGTCACGACAGCTCCGCTTAAGAGAACATTTTGAAAGTAAGGTAGAAAGTATACAGGTATTGGATCCGTGTCCTATAAAAATTAAGAGTACGTTTGATCCACTTTCAAATAATATTAATATTAAGTCTTTTACCAATGTATTAACGTCTAAAGCTAAATCTGTGTGTACTAAGGGTAATTACTCTGGGTATAATTTGTCTAGAGCAGAGTCAGAAGCCTTAAGAAATTTGGCTGGTTATTCTGACATTATAATACGCCCGGCAGATAAGGGCGGAGCCCTGGTTATACAGGACTTAGAGGTGTATAGAAATGAAGTGATTAGGCAATTGAGTGATACCAATGTGTATATAAAATTGTCTGCAGATCCGACTTGTGAGTTTAAGGACAAATTGTCAGACTTATTAACATCAGCAGTGAATGATAAAACTATAACGGAATATACAGCGGTTGCTTTACTTAAGAAATTTCCTAAAACACCGATTTTCTACACTATTCCCAAACTGCACAAGAACAGTGAGTCACCGCCTGGAAGACCAATAGTCTCCGCTCGTGATTCACTGTTCTATGAGGTCTCTAAGTATCTAGATTACTTTTTGCAGCCTGTAATACAGGAGCAAACAACCTATTTAAAGGACACCAATACTTTTCTTTCTAAATTGAGAACATTAGGTGATTTACCTGATAACAGTTGGCTATGCACGGCGGATGTTAATAGCCTTTACACCAACATTCCGATAGACAGAGGTGTACAAGCTGTACGCAAGCTATTGGATGGAAATGAGCTATATAGAGGTCCACTGCTGACTTTTTTCCTGCAATTGTTGTTTCTTACTCTTAGTAGTAATTATTTTTTGTTTGATAATCAATATTTTTTGCAGGTACTTGGTTGTGCCATGGGCAGTTGTGTCGCTCCGGCGTTTGCCAATGCCTTCATGTTTCATGTTGAAAAATTTTTATTTTTTTAAAATATGAAATATAATAGATTTATTCACTATTATACTAGATTTATCGACGATGTCTTTATCATATGGACAGGATCTAAAGAACAGTTTGATGAATTTATGGGAGAGGTGAATTGAGGTGATCCGAATATCAAATTCACCTATGATATTCAACCCAATGTGGGTGGTGTTATCTATTTAAGGTAAGAATTGTATTGTACTACTTTATTCCTGACGACGGTTTTGATGAATAAAACCGAAACGTAGAACTATGGATTAGTACGTTTGGTTTTTCAAGTACCCGTGGAGTGCCGCCGTTCAAACATTGGAACTTTATATACATTATTCGGAGGGCACCGGGTCGTTTAATGGTTGGAAGGCGAGGAGTGCCAGAAAGAACGAATATGCTATATATATATATATATATAAAAAATAAGCCCTTATCTCGTACTAGTACAAATTTAAAGCTGCACCTCACAGTGGATCCTCTTTTAGCAAGGATCAGAAATAATGACACTAAGAAAACCAGAGGGCACTGCACAATAAATTGATTGCTCACAATTACCGATGATGGTATAAATGTTCATATATAGAAACATTTATAAAACAAAGTATCTTATTGAACCAATATGCTGTCTCAAATTATTTAACAGGTTCTTTCAGCTTGAGTCATAATGGAGATCCCAGTAGTAAAGACTGCTATATCTGGTATACCCTGAAAATATACCAGCATTAGAAAGGTGTCTAAATATTGAATGTCACATATATGTACATATTTCAGACTTGCGACCCCGGAAATTGCCAGGTTTCGCAAACACGCAAATTCTCAGCCCATCTAAAGAGAGTTTGTTTTCAGACAATCCAAAATACTGGGTTCATGTGTGTTCAAATACAAAAATCCTGGATTTTCATGTATATGTGAAAGGTATATAAAAGGGGAGATGATGCTATCCCCAGCTGCACCCTTACGGGGAGGGGGAGTGGGGGGGACTCAAGGCAGGATCCTCTACAGTACTTGTCAAAAGTCTGAGCACACCAGTATATTTTAAGGAATTTTCAATTTAACTGCACAGTAACAAAATAAAACCTGTTTTATTGGCTTTGTTTCCAAAATAAACAACTATTTGAACAAGGAAACAAAGACAAAAACAAAACGTGTTTTGACTTTTAGGCAAGTTTATTTAGATTGTCTGCTTTCAGCAAAGTGACGACCCTTAGCTTTGATAAGCACTTTGCATATCCATGGCATCCTATTTACTAATTTTTCCAGCTTTTGGCAACTCATTTGACTCCAGCAGCTTTGAAGAGCCTCCCAGAGGCCCTCAGTGTTGGTAGGCATCTGTTTTCGGACTTCTCTGTCTAGTTCTTCCAACAAAAGCTCCATGGGTGAAACATCTGGTAATTGAGGTGGCCATTCAATTTTTGTTACAACTTAAGTGTTTTCTTTCTTTTGCAAATAATTAGTACACAACTTGGACGTATGTTTTGGATCATTATCTTGTTGGAAAACAAAGTTCTGACCCACAAGTCACCTTCCGGAGGGAATCGCATGATGCATTAATTTGTTGTGGTATACCTTTTGATCCATTATTCCGTCGATTCTAAGTCACCAACTTGGTTGCCCGCGAAACATCCCCAAACCATTACATTGCCCTCCATGCTTAACTGTTGGCACTACATAGTCTGGGAGAAAGCGCTCACCTGGATGACGATGCACAAAAGCCCAGCGATGCAAGCCAAAAAGTTAATATTTCGATTTGTTGGTCCAAAGCACCCTCTTTCACTGTTCCTCAGTCTAATCCTTATGCTTCTTAGCCCATGCACACATTTTTGCTACGTTTGTAGCTCGTAGAACTGGTTTTCTTACCACAACCCTACCACTAATGCCACATTCCTGCAAGTGCCTGGCCACCGTCCTATCGGACACAGGCTGGGAACGACTTTTCCACAACTCCCTTCCTATTTCCGGAGCAGTCAAACATCTGTTACACTTGCTAGTAGTCACAATGAAGTTGTCCTCACAAACAGTTGTTTTTGGATGAACAGTTTGTTTTCTTGTAACATTTTGACTGGTTTTTGACTTTTGTTCAATAGCCCGATGCACGGCCCCAATGGATACCTTCAACCATTTGTGGATTTGATGTAAAGAATAACCTTCTTCCCTCCATTCATACACAAGTAGCAGAATGTACAATAAAAAAGCTTCTTTTCGATTTCAAGGGGTGTGCTCATACATTTGACAGGTACTGTATATTAGCACATGGACACAGCACTGCAAAACCCTAAGTGTTTTGTCCGTTCAGATGGACTCATTCAGGGGTCCTAAAAATAAATGGCACAGATACACACCAATAGAAATTTATATTTTCACTGGCTGTTCTTAGAAGTCTTAGAAGTATGTTTGCTCATACTGTATAATCAAATATATCAAAAAGAGTTGATTCCGATAGTATGTCAAAAAGAACCAGTCCTCTGGCTGTAGTAGGAGATAACATTTGGAAAAAGATCAGTGATAGTTTTTGTTACATTATTATTATTATTATTATTATTATTAGTAGTAGTAGTAGTAGTAGTAGTAGTAGTATCATCATTTTAAATATTAAAAATTGGGGATTTCAAATGTGTGTAACTGCAAATTAGCTTTACTTTTGTAATCCATAGTCCTGTATATTAACAGTACTAAAATGTTTTGAGATCTATACCAACTTATAAGACTTCAAATGTTGCAACAGTTGCAAGGGAATGACCCATGAGGTAGCAGCACTAACCAGCAACTTAGCTACATACAGTAGGTGAGATACAAAGATACAGTACAAAGACATGTCTGGCGCCCAAGATGGCTGCTTCACCTTTTGTATGCTCCTGATCATCTCCATAAACAGCTTAAATTCACCACAACTGACCTATGAATCATCATAAATATCCAAGGACTTACCTTGAACTTGTACTACTCTACGCGGACATTTCATCAAAACCAACGGATTGCATTCCTGCGCTGAGATACACACTGGATTGAATCCTGGACTAAATCCTCTGCATATCTCCACTGAGAAATCCTTCAGTTTAGCAGCTGCTGTACTCTGCATTGGACATTACCCAGATAAGGTACTGTGGATTCCAACCTATCTTTGGCTACATCCAGCCCCTCACTTAGACATCATCCACCTCTGTTCTCTGAGCTACAAATAACTGACTTATTGCAATAATCTACTAATATCAGTATATTCAGGCTCTGAATTGCTGAAGGCTCACTGTTTAAAATCAGGATCCATTTCCAAGGACACGTTATCACTTCTACCCCCACAAAAAAAAAATCTACTTCAAAGGCCTCTCACACTGAGACTTTTCACACCTACACAGTAGGAATTTGCTTCTAACACCTTCCAAAAGGCTGCCTATCCTAGGATAATTGACTAAATCAGCAGTTATTTTATTTATTACTTGCTTCAAATACACCCAATAGGTTATAGCAATAACTTTGTTCATAATCCCATTATAATTTTGGATCACATACCGAATTGGGGGAAAACAAAACACAAAAAAAAAAACACTGCTTTCTCTCCCTCTCTCATCATATGCAGCTCAAACTTATAGTAATCTGTCATTGATGACCAAATGTATACGTATTGCTCCAGCTTCATTCTTTCACTCCGCCCACCACGTTCTGCAGTTCCTATCACACCATCACAGGCTTCTAATCTCCAATCCCTTGGCATTTTAAAAAGAAAACACTGGCGCATTCGTGGGAAGCGAGCAGGCCGGAAATGTATTTCCCCCGGTAACCATCTAAGTCCTTTGCCCACCTGCTCACCCCCATACTCAAAGAACAATCAAATAGAAGTGATACCCAAAAGACGGCCCTGTGTTTGGAAGGACAGAACTGTCAACTCTCACTTTGTGACCCCCATACCCAGAGCTCCTGCACTTAACATAAAGAAAACTGAAGGCCCTCTGGTATGCCCAATCAGGTCAGTCCTTTGTAATGCCAGATCTATAAGAAACAAGACTGCAACAATTGCTGACCTTATTGAATCTGCAGATCTAGCCTGTATTACAGAGACCTGGCTAGATGAAAATGCAGCACCTATATTGGAGGCTGCAGTACCAACAAACTACTCTGTCATCCACAACCCAAGACTGGACCGCAGGGGTGGCGGGGTGGCTATCTGCTTCAAAAAAGAACTTAAACTTAGGGTCCACCCTATTGAAACTACTCGCTCATTCGAGTGCATTGCTGCCCGGAGTTCGACAGGATTAGGTTTCAGAGTACTTCTCATTTACCGGCCACCTGGAGATGGAAAGATATTTCTACAAGAAATTGCAGACACTGTTGCTGGCCTGGTTCTGGAACATCAAAGATGGCTCATCCTCGGGGATTTCAATGCATGGGTGGATGATGAGCTCTCACGCCTTGGCCAAGACCTCCTGTGCACAATGAATGGTCTGGGCTTCACACAGGTCATTCCCTCTGCCACACATAAAAGTGGTCACACCCTCGACCTTGTCTTTCAGATTGGATTAGAAGTCACTGACCTAAAAATAAACGCAGTCATCTGGTCAGACCACTACTCCCTCTGGTTCTCAGTTGCAACCCCTCAAATAAGATCTCTGCCCGTGGAGTTGACCAGGTATCGTCCAAGGAGGGGTATGACTCCCCAGGCTCTTGCAGCAAATCTGGATCTCTCTGATATACTGGGTGCCTGTGAAGATCCCTGTTCCCTAGTCCGTTATTATAATAGGGATGTTATGGCTGCAATTGATATTATCGCCCCTGTGCGTTTAAGACCTCGTAAACCACAACGTCAAGCTCCATGGTTCGACAACAGTGTTAGTGAGCTCAAGAAAAGGGGGCATAGACTGGAAAGACGATGGAGGAAGACTAACCTAGTGGATGACAAAATAAAACTAATAAAGCATAACGAAGAATATCAATCGACAATCACTCATAAGAAAGCACAGTTCCTGTCAAATGAGATCACAGCAGCAAACAATAGGCCAGCTCAACTTTTCCGCACAGTGGAGATGCTTTGCAAGCCAGCATGCCTGCAGACTGATGAGACCCTCTCCCAGGCAAGATGCAACGAGTTTGCAAACTTCTTTGCAGATAAAATATCCACCATCCGGGCTGGAATCCCCACAGTGCCATCAAAGAAGTGCCAAACTACAAAGTCTGCCAATATAAGCTACCTGCCTTCATGGACCAGCTTTGACCCAGTTGATGTAAAGGACACTGCTGAAATTGCTCGGATTTTGCGTCCCACCACCTGTGATCTGGTCCCAGCCTCAACCAAGCTTCTAATCGGTTGTATGGATATAATTGGTCCTGTCTTTACAAAAATTGTTCAATGCTCTTTGCAGACAGGCATTTTTCCTGGACCCCTAAAGGAAGCAATTGTTAGACCGCTTCTTAAAAAACCTAATTTAGATCCCGACTGCATGACCAACTACAGACCGGTATCAAACCTTCCTTTCCTAGGAAAGGTTATTGAGAAAGTCGTTGCAAATCAACTGGAAACCCGCCTGACAACCCATGATATTTATGATCCATTTCAATCAGGATTCAGGAGAAGACATAGCACTGAAACAGCCCTGGTGTGTGTGTTAAATGATCTTCTGATGGCAAAAGACAGAGGTGACTGTTCAATATTAATCCTTCTGGATCTCTCGGCAGCATTTGATACCGTGGACCATGGGCTTCTGATTGAGCGACTGATACATTTCTGTGGTCTGGATGGCACAGTCCTAAGCTGGTTCAAATCATTTCTCACAGGCAGGTCACAGAGAGTATCATCTGGATTATACTCATCACCACCAGTGCCATTGCCATGTGGTGTCCCACAAGGTTCTATACTATCCCCCATGCTTTTTGCAGTATACATGCTCCCATTGGGCGAAATAATCAGGCGCCATGGCCTGGTCTACCACTGCTATGCAGATGATACACAACTGTACTTGTCCTTTGCTCCGGGCACTGATAACCCAATAGCCACCCTAAATGGCTGTCTAGCTGAACTACAGGAGTGGATGAGCGCCAGTTGACTGCGACTGAACCCGGATAAAACAGAGGTCCTTTTGATACGACCGCAACATCAAAGGACAAGACTGCAGCATAGCCAACCAACTGGACTTACACTCGGGGATTCAGAATTACAGACCAGTGATCGTGTGCGGAATCTTGGCATTGTCCTGGATGATGGCTTGACACTTAAACATCAGATATCAGCCACAATCAAATCCTCATTCTTTCACCTGAGGAACATAGCCAGAATCAAGCACTTAATTCCCTCAGATGACATGCCAAAAGTCATACATGCATTTGTATCATCTCGTTTAGACTACTGTAATGCCCTCTACCTTGGTCTACCAGCAAAAGAATTGCAACGCTTACAGCTGGTGCAAAACACAGCTGCCAGGCTATTAACCAACCAACCCCATTCTAGCCACATAACACCCATCCTCTACTCCCTCCACTGGCTGCCTGTAAGATGGCGAATCATCTTCAAGATTGGCTTACTGAGTTTCAAAGCATTACATGACCAAGGCCCAAGGTACCTGAAACAGCTGCTGACCCCATACTGCCCCACTCGATTACTGCGATCTGTAGATGAAGGACTTTTAGCAGTACCTAGAATCTACCGTAATTCATCTGGGGGTCGAGCTTTTAGTCATGCGGCTCCAACTCTATGGAACTCACTTCCCCGCACAGTGCGAGAGGCCCCAACTATAGAATCCTTCAAAAGTAGACTCAAGACTTTTCTGTTTACTCAAGCATTTCCATAGTGTCCCTTTTAGTATCTTCATGCTTCTGTATTTTATGAAAATGTACTTCATTATTTTCTGTACTATATTATGCTATGTATATGTTAAGCGCCTTGAGTCCTATTGGAGAAAGAGCGCTATATAAATAAAATTATTATTATTATTATTATTACAGTGCTCTACTATATTATGCTGTACGAGTCAGCTTCTCTCCAGTGTGACAGGGACGGATTGAGGAGAGCTGTCCGTGGATGTGTGGTGCTGATCAGTGGTAGGCCAGAGGAGTGGCTGACCCTGCTAATTGTGAAGCTGCTGACCTGCATAACATACTGATGAAGGTTGGTACAACCCTAATAAATTACACTTGCCACCCAACATAGCAATAATTCTGTATTATTTCACAATAAAGCACCTCTATAATCTAAACTGAGAATGGCTGTCAGAATGGAGAAACATTAAAGCACTTCTATAATCTAAGCAGAGGATAGCTGTCTGGAGTAGAGGTGTGCACCGATCCAGTTTTGCTGGATTTGGAGATGGCTTTGATTCATCATCCGGCTTTGGATCTGGATCTGCCAAACCACTGAGACTGGTTTTGGATTTGGATTTTTTTCCAAAAATTGACAAAAAAAGCTAAAACGACAACATTTAGGGCTTTTTATTTTTTTTGGTCCCACAGTATTATTAACCTCAATAAAATTTATTTCCAGTCATTCCCACTCAACTTTGACCACCTAACAGCTCACAATATTGTTTTCACCAATATTGGCCAAAGGATGGCTAAATTGTGGTATACAGTGTGGGCTGGATACAGTGCAGGTCAATTACAGTGCAGGATATATTACTGGACGGATACAGTGTGGGATACAGTGCGGGTTGGAAATAGTGCAGGTTGTATACAGTGTGGGTTGGATACAGTGAGGGATACACTGCTGGTCAGATACAGTGCGGGATAAAGTGATGGTTGGATACAATGTGGGTTGGATACTGTGTGTGTCGGATGCAGTTGGGGTCAGATACAGAGCTGGATATATTGCTGATTGGATACAGTTCAGTCGGATGCAGTGCTGGGTAGTTTTCTGGTTGGATACAGTGTGGGATACAGTTCAGGTCAGATACAGTGTTGGATACATTGCTGGTTGGATACAGCCTGGGTTGGATACAGTGCAGGTTTGATATATTGGTGGATACAGTGTGGGTAGAATACAACGTGGGACAGATATAGTGTGGGATACAGTGTGGGTCAGATACAATGCAGGGTACGGTGCAGTGCGGATACACTAATAGTGCACTTACTGTGACAGGACATGCTGGTGGTGTCCTCAGTGTGGGAGTGTTAGCAGTGCAGGAGTGCTCGCAGAGTCCTCAGTGTGGTGTTTCCAATGGTTTTGGTACTGCTGAAGTGGTGGTGGTGTTGGCAGTGATGGCTGTGTTGGCAGTGCGGGGATGACAGCTGTGTCAGCAGTGCAGGAGTGCCGCAATGTCCTCAGTGTGGGGGTGGCTGCCATGTCAGCAGTGCTGGAGTGCCATTGGTGTCCTCAGCGTGGGGGTGCCGACAGTGCAGACGGCAGTATCATAAGTGCAGTGGGGAATGCGCTGATTGGCTGAGAGCTGTGACAGATGGCTCTCTCAGCCAATCAGCGGTCAGCCCATTGATTTAAATGAGATTTCTGATATTGACGCCTGAGTCAAATCCGCAAAATCCGACATTGGGATCTAGAGGTGTCATCTCGAATAGAGATCCGAAGCAGCAGAGCAGATACGAGCCCTGGATCAATTGCCTAGGATACGGAAGTTCGGAGCGGTTCAGATTTCTTAAAATCTGAACCGCTCATCTCTAGTCTGAAGGCAGAAGGGATAAATATTAAAGCATCTCTATATTATAAGAAGAGGATATGTGTCTGAAGGGACAAATAATAAAGCAGCTCTACATAACCTGGCTGAGGCTCCTCACACACAAGTCTAACAGGATCATATACAATGGTGACAGAGACAAACCATTTACCATATTCTACTTACTACAATGCTAGGACAAGGTGACATAAGACCACAATAAGGATTTACCCCATAATAAAGTTAAAGTTTTGAAATTTTGTCATATTTCAACATCCCAGATTCACAATAGACATAGCTACAGTAAATTGCTGCTTTGCTGTAAGGAGAACTCATGCCCTATAGCTTATGTATATGCCTAATACCTTTCATACGTACTAATTAAATTGTCATTTGTTGTGAGGGGATATAGTTATGTGACCGGTGGTCAGAATACCGACCACTAAATCCCGCCCACTCAAAATCCCACAGGTTGGCATGCAGACACACAGGGACTATTTCCACTCATAGGAGGGTGTCTAGAACCTGTGGCAAGTGCAGCAACCCACCAAGCCTGCTGCATGGCGAGCACAGGAAGGGGGAGCAGTTATGTGACCGGTGGTTACAATACCGACCACTACATCCCGCCTGCTCAAAATCCCACAGGTCGGCATGCAGACCAAAGGGGACTATTCCCACGACACCCATAGAGTGAGAATAGAACCTGTGGCAAGTGCAGTGACCCACCAAGCCTGCTGGCCTTCTCACAGCCGGGATCCTGGCATCAGTATTGTGATCGGTGGTCTCCTGACCGCCGGTCACACATACCCAACCTGTTGTGAGGGGTTGTGTTTGTGTGTTAATTGAAGTTTATATTGGGGGAGGGTACTAACAGCTATAAGAGGAGGCTGTACCATAGAAGATCTATCATTTAAAGTGTAATTGTCTTGGGTACAATATAAAGCAAGCACAGGTAATCAGTGTATCTGTTTTGTACTCTGTACATTAATATTTCACTGGAACATCAAGGCTGCTAGCAAGGAGAAGTACCTGTGCAAAAATAATGCATTTTTTTTTTAAGAGCTGGTGTCTCTCCTAAAGTAATGTCAATTTATAACTATTTGGTGCATTAATAGCGATAAGTTCATAGTAAATATAAGGGTCTATTCAGAAAGCAAAGAAAAGCCCTGCAAACAGAGGTTTTCTCTGCTTCGTGCTATTTACAGAGCAGGCTTCCATGGAGAAGTCCCTGACTTCTCCAGTGGCACCCCCGCTCCGTGCCTGCATTGCATCGCCATCAGCTTTCCGCTTTTCCATAGAGTTCAGGTATGCCATCTCAGGATGGCGCAACCTGAACATCAGTGTGGAGACAGCAGGGAAGCTCAATGCGTCCATGATCTCTGCCTGGCTCCCTGCTGGCTCTGTCCCCTGATGTCCCAGCAGCCCCTACAGCCTTCTGGGAAATCAGCTGGCGGCGCATGCACAGAGGGACCACCTGGCTGACTCCGCATATCATAGAGGGGACCGCTGGACCACAGGATACCAGATCGCATCGCCGGAGCGGTGAGTGTACATGAATTGCTACTTACTGCAGTTACTGTATATATCGCAATCGGATCAATGTGATGTATAGTGATAAGTGACAATTTTTTTTAGTTTTTGCATGAATAGACTCCTTAGTGTCATAAATTAGCTGGAAAAAAACAGGGGTGTTCCTAAGCCCACTCCACATATTAACAGTTCTCTATCGGCTTGGGTGGAGGAGCTAAAGAATTAAGGGATGTCCTGCTTAAGGAGTACAGGGCCACCATATCATTATTATCCTTTCTTTATATAGAGCAGACATATTTTACATTTCATCCATTCAGCCATGCACAACAGAGAATAATGTTCCAAACATGTGACTGGCAATGATTTGAAACAGAAAGTGAATGAATCCATCTATGTTCTCACTTTATCTCTCCTCATTGACATAGCTGTATTTCACATGCTAATAATAATAAGGCAATTGTATCACTGCGAAGCAACAGTTATCACAAATAAATACAGCTTATTTCATGCTAACCTACTTTTTTTGGATGACCTCCTAAAGATACACTAGTGTGGGTTGTGTGGTGCCTTGACATGCATCATTGCAACTCAGCCCCATGCAATGTACTGTAAAGCTACAATTTACAGCATTACGCTATGGGGGTGGAGCCACAATGACACGATGTACTTAATCACAGAGGGTTGTTACTCATACAGGAAGATTCTCCCAAATTAACAATTATCACATTAATTCAGTTTGTCTAAAGCAGGGGTAGCAACAGGTGGCACTCCAGCTGATATATTATTACTACTTATCCCATGCTGTTTCATTATACTAAAACTGTGGCAGAGTATGCTTGGATGTATAATTCCATAGCAGCTGGAGTGCCCTAGGTGATGGTCCATTTCAGCACATCTTCGACATGTGGACACAGCAAAGAGAGACATAGAAATGGTCTCTAGTGAGAAGTGTTAACCCTAGTCTGTATATTCGCAGCCACTGGGACAGGGGAATTGCCCAACCCCAAAACACTTACAGAAAACCAAATAAATCCAAGTGGTGCTTAATAATACAATTCAATAAAAATGTATTAAAAGATACAAACAAGAACCTCCCGGGAGTTAAAAGGAGATTTATGGTAGACTTACCTTTGTTAAATCTCTTTCTGCAAGGTACACTGGGTTCCACAGGGAATACATTGGGGTGTAGAGATGGATCTTGATCCAGGCACCAACAGGTTAAAGCTTTAGCTGTCCCAAGATGCATTGGGGCCTCCACTATAACCCTGCCTCCAGGCACTGTGAGCTCAGTTTCATTAACCAGTCCAATGCAGGAGCAGGTAAAAGAGAAGGCAGATGTTTGTCACATAGAACCACATTCTCACAACAGGAGAAGGGACAAGCGACTAATGCCATACAAACCCATAGAAGCTAGGTGTGTTAGGGCGGGTGCCCTGTGGAACCTAATGTACCTCGCAGAAAGAGATTTAACAATGGTAAGTCTACCATAAATCTCCTTTTCTGCAGTGGGTACACTGGTGTTCCACAAGGAGTACATTGGGGATGTTCCAAAGCAGTTCGTCAAGGGAGGGGACATGCCTTAGCAGGTATGAGAAACCGGCATCCAAAGGAAGCATCCTTGGAGTCAGAAGTATCAAAGGTATAGAACCTAATGAATGTGTTCACTGAGGACCACGTAGCCGCCTTGCACAAATGTTCTGCAGATGCGCCACGGCGGGCCGCCCAAGAGGGTCCAACAGACCAAGTAGAATGGGCTTTAATAGCAGCAGGAGCTGGAGGTCCAGCCTGTGCATAAGCTTGTGCACTCACCATTCTAATCCATCTGGCCAAGGTTTGCTCAGTCGCAGGCCAGGTACGTTTGTGAAAACAAAAAAGTACAAAAAGGGAATCTGACCTCCTGATAGAAGCAGTCCTCTCCACGTACAGTATATACGGAGAGCCCCTACCACATCCAAAGACCGCTCTTTGTAGGACAAACCAGAAGAGATGAAGGCCGGAACCACAATCTCTTGGTTAAGGTGAAAAGATAACACCACCTTAGGCAAATAACCAGGGCGAGTTCTAAGAACTGCCCAGTCACGGTGAAATATCAGAAAGGGTGAACGACAGGACAAAGCCCCTAGGTCCGACACCATCCTAGCAGAGGCAATAGCCAGTAGGAACAGGACCTTGACCATGAGCCATTTAAGGTCCACTGACTCAAGAGGTTCAAATGGAGACTCTTGCAGTGCATTCAGAACAACAGACAGATCCCATGGAGCCACAGGAGGGACATAGAGAGGCTGAATCCGTAGAACACCCTGAGTGAAAGTATGAACTTCAGGAATACACACATTTTTTTTCTGAAACCATATCAACAAGGCAGGGATATGAACCTTGAGGGAGGCCTGGAAGTCCAGGCCTTGTTGAAGAAAAGCCAGAAGTCTGGAAGTACTGAATTCGTAAGCCTTGTAATTCTTAACAGAACACCAGGTGAAGTAAGAATTCCAGACCCTATAATAAATCCGCACAGATGCCGGTTTGTGGGCCTTCAGCATAGTTTGGATGACCACCTCGGAGAATCCTTTGGCCCTCAGGAGAAAAGCTTTAAGAGCCATTCCATCAAAGCCAGTCTGGACAGGTCTGGATCGACACAAGGGCCCTGAACGGGGAGGTCTGGGCATTGAGAAGGTAGAAGAGGATGCTCTATCGATAGACCCTGCAGGTCTGAGAACCAATGTCGTCTGGCCATGCTGGAGTCACTAGAAGTAGTATTCCTCCTACTTGTTTGAACTTCCATAGTACCCTGGGCAGGAGTGACACTGGAGGGAACACATAGGGCAGCCGAAAATTCCATGGAATTGCCAGTGCATCCACAAACGCTGCTTGAGGATCCCTGGTTCTTGATCCGGAGACCGGAACTTTGTGATTGTGTCAAGATGCCATCAGGTCTACATTTGGTAAGCCCCACTTGGAGTTGAAAGACTTCCTGATGAAGACTCCACTCTCCGGCGTGCACATCCTGAGGAAATCACCTTCCCAGTTGAGGACTCCCGGGATGAACACTGCCGATATTGCCGGCAGAAGGCGTTCCGCCCAATGAAGGATTTTTGACACTTCCATCATTGCCATGCGGCTTTGAATGCCGCCTTGATGGTTTATGTATGCCACCATGGTGGCATTGCCTGACCATACTTGAACAGGCCTGTTCTGTATCAGAGGTAGGGCAAGTGAAAAAGCATTGAACACTGCCCACAATTCCAGAATGTTTATCGGGAGGAGTGATTCCTCCATGGTCCACCGATCCTGGAAAGAGTGTTGCTCCAACACTGCACCCCAACCCCTCAGACTGGTGTCCATAGTCAGTAGGACCCAGGTGGGGATCCAGAAGGGACGGCTCCTGCTCAACTGCTGGTCCTGTAGCCACCAGGTCAGCGACAGACGAACCTCCGGAGTCAAGGAGATCATGTGAGACCTGATCTGATGAGGTACACCATCCCACTTGGAAAGGATTAACCTCTGTAGAGGGTAGGAATGGAATTGAGTGTACTCTACCATGTCAAAAACCAACACCATGAGGCCTAATACTTGCATCGCCGAGTGCATCAACAATCTTGGGCGAGAAAGGAAGTATCTGATTCTGTTCTAAAGTTTCAGGACCTTCTCTGGAGACACTGACTGTGTGTGTCCGGGAGTGCCCCCAGGTGCACCATGCTCCGAGCAGGGACCAGCGAGGACTTCTTCCAGTTGATGAGCCACCCGTGGGCTTGTAGGAAGTTTACCGTCAGTTGTACTGTAGATGACTGAGGAGTACATCGTGGGAGTTTGCCAGAATCCAAAAATTGTCCAGATACGATAGGATCCTGACTCCCTGGCGATGGAGATGAGCCGTCATCCCGGCCATAACCTTGGTGAAGATCCGAGGGGCCGTGGCCAGTCCAAACGGCAGAGCCTGGAATTGATAGTGAAGGTTGCCAATAGCAAACCGCAGATATTGCTGATGCGATATGGCAATAGCCATATGCAGGTAAGCATCTTGTATATCCAGGGATACCATATAGCCTCCGGGTTCCATGGCCAGTACAATTGAGCGCAGTGTTTCCATATGGAACTGGGACACTCTTACAAAGTTCAATGATTTGAGGTTGAGAATAGGCCGGAAAAACCCATCAGGTTTCGGGACTAGAAAAAGGGTTGAGTAGTATCCTCTGCCACTCTGGGACAGAGGTACCGGCACTACCACTCCTGTATCCAGGAGGGAATGCACAACCATCTGTAGAGCTTGTGCCTTTAATGGATCAGAAGGGATAACCATTGTTCAGAACTGGTGAGGGGGACATCTCTTGAAATAGACTGTGTACCCGTGAGAGATGACTTCTCGCACCCATGCATCTGAAGTGGTCGTTAACCAGACCTGGATGAATCGTAGAAGCCGGCCCTCCACTCTGAGATCCCCCAGGGGGAGGCCTGTCCCGTCATGCAGCAGGCTTGTCATTAGAAGCAGGCTGACGAGCAGCCCAGTATAGCTAGGCCTTGGGCTTAGTGGTTGTTGGGAGCACGAGACAATCCCGGGTATACCTGACCTTCGCTTTCCCTTAAGGCCGAAAGCAGGGAAAAGTGGTACCTTATGCCTTCTGTGCATAAGTAGTAGCATTTGGGAGAAGGCAGTCATAGTAACCGCCAATTCAGACCCAATTTTTAATTAGGTCTTCCCCAAATAAGATGTCCCTAGTAAAGGGGAATACCTCCAAGGACTTTTGGAGTCCAGATCCACCTTCCATGACCTCAACCACAGAATACAGCAAGCCAGGATAGACGTATTTGATGCATTGGTAGCCAACACACCTGCCTCAAGGGATACCTCTGGTGTAGAAAAAGGTGGCAGTGGTATTGTGAGACAGGGAATGTCTGGCATTGTCAGATATATCCTCGGGCAGCTCTTCCTCTTATGCCTGATCCAGTCATCAATCTATTTTGCAGCCCCAAGAGGACGCAATCATGGTCTATGTACAACACCCGTAAGGGAGTAATAGACTTCAGGCATCCCTCCACACGCTTATGTGTCGGTTCCTACAGTGAGGGGACAGTGGTGAGAGGCAGAGTGAACGACACCCGATGGGTGACACATGAGTTTACTAGCAGTGAATTACCTTCTTGTGATGTAACTGCAGGGGGAGGATATCGAGCTAATGTCCGTTGTAGACAGGGGGAATGTCTTCCCTGGATTAGACCAGGGGTCTTGTCTGATGTACACTTAATGGTCAGATTGTGGTAACAGAGTTTTATTTACCCTCTGATGTGTGAACATATCAGTTTGTTTAACCACAGTAGGGGAATCCTCTTATCAGTGATTTGTAGGATTTGTTTCCCAGTAACCACAAGGGCAGTGGTATCATTTAGCAATGAAAAATCCTTGTCAGAAACACTTCATATAGGGACTTACAGGCCAGCATGATCCCCCTCTCTTCAGATAAAATATCAGAGAGATGATTGGATAGGGAGGAGGGAGCAGCCCCCTTAGATGACCCAGAGACACAAGAGTGACCTGGAATAGGGGTTTGCCTGACCAAGGAATAAGTCATATGCTATAACCCGTGAGGTAACATTTTCCCACCCAAAGTGGAGTAACCATGGGGACATCAGTGACTGTAATGTTACAGGTGGTCCCATAAGGGGGCATAAAGCGTTAATCTAGAGAAGCCAGTAGGTTTGAGAACGCAGCCCAGGTTGGCTCCAGATTGATTCCAGGAGCTGCGGACTGACTGGGAGATGTATGAGACATAGACCCTCATTCCGAGTTGATCGCTTGCTAGCTACTTTTAGCAGCCATGCAAACGCATAGTCGCCGCCCAGGGGGAGTGTATTTTCACTTTGCAAGAGTGCGATCGCATGTGCAGCCGAGCGGTACAAAAATATTTTGTGCAAAACAAGACCAGCCCTGTAGTTATTTATCCTGTGCGATAATTCCAGCGACGGAGGTCCCGGAATTGACGTCAGATACCCGCCCTGCAAACGCCTGGTCACGCCTGCGTTTTCCCTACCACTCCCAGAAAACAGTCAGTTGACACCCATAAACGCCCTCTTCCTGTCAATCTCCTTGTGATCGGCTGTGCGAATGGATTTGTTGCTAGAAGCATTGCACAGTAACGATGCTGTTTGTATCCGTACAACGCGCGTGCGCATTGCGGTGCATATGCATGTGCAGTTTTGCCGGTTTTTTACCTGATCGCTGCGTTGTAAAAATCAGCAGCGTGCGATCAACTTGGAATGACCCCCATAGTACACAGACCATTACACAAAATTTCCTCCTCAGGTAAATCCGTTATGCATCCTCTGCAGGATGCAGGAACGTCCCCAGATTTACTTCCCTACATGTTAAACATTATACACAAATGCAGCAGAGAGCGGTTTAGTACTATGAAGCCAGACAGAGTACAATACCGGCAAATAAATCCTTTAGCATGTGACTGAGGACCCAGTACACAACAGCTGTGAATAAATCCGGTATTATGTGACTGAGCACCCAGTAGATTACACATAATAGGTAAATACTGCAATGCACTATATATTGACCCAGACGCACCTAGTCGCCTAGGGTACAGTATACAGTGATAGATATATCTGGAATTCACCGCAGTTAAATCACATAGCAGATACAGGCACACATAGTCACGTTTGCAATGCAGATAATTATTTTCATGACAATAAAATTGCATTGGATTATTATATGAACACATATAAATGTGCGGTTTGAGACCGGATGTATATAGCAGCATACTTGTACAATATATTCTGGCACTGGTACACTTGTTCTTGACTAACGCTGTATTAATATCAACATGTAGAATACTTAAGTGTTTGTAAAACCACGGCGCTGATGTACAGGCGGGTTTGCAAAGGAAACCTTGCCCTGCAGTCCCGGAGACCAGATCTATTTTAGAAAATGGAATCCAGCGTCTCAGTCAGGGAGTGAGGGAGAGTGTGAGGCAGCTCCAGGGCGGGAACACCAGCAGTAGATGGCACCATGGGCTGGGGGATGGGCTACAGGTCAAGCACCGGCTCCCCTATGCTGGACTTCACCACCTGGTACTGTGGAGTCTTATTAAAAGTGGACATTAGTATATCCGACCTGCACTCCTATGCCCTGGTGGATATAGTGGGGTCCCTGCTCGGTCACAGTGTCCACGCCAGCGTTGCAGTCCATCTCCCTAGACTGCGATCTGAATGCGATTTAATGGCGGGTCCCACCTGAGGGACCCTCTTACCTCCTCCCCGTAGCAGCCACGTGAATCAGGAGAGCGCCTGCGACTGTGTGCCTAAGCCGGAGTGTCTCCGCCGCAAGTACCCGGGAACTGAGCCGCTTGGGAGGTGGTGGAGCTGCAGTGCTGAAGTGTCACCATGACATACAGCGCTGACAGCCCAGTTTTGAAGACATTTTCTGTCAGAAAAACCTTTTACAGGGCTGCCCAGTTCAGCCCTCCTGTTAGTGACTGCTTCTGCAGACACCAACTGAAAACTGAATTCACAGTGCCTGGAGGTGGGGTTATAGAGTAGGCCCCAATGCATCTTGGGACAGCTAAAGCTTTAACCTGTTGGTGCCTGGATCAAGATCAATCTCTACACCCCAAAGTATTCCCTGTGGAACACAGTGTACCCCGCTGCAGAAATACACAATTTAACACATCAATATATATATATATTAAAATTGGCATAGACAACACAACAAATCAATCATTAGATCAAATGAACTGTCAGATTACAGGTGTTTAGCTTACACGCTAAGATCAAGTGTATAGTGTGCAATCTTTACAGGTGGCATAAAATACGATTAGGCCTCAATGTAATGAAGAGGCAAAAAGTTCTTGAATGGCAATAATACCTCGGCTGGCATAAAGGAGCATGAAGGCAATATTCAATTAAGGATGTGGATGATGCCCAGTGCCGTTTCTAGCGGCGGGCGAGCCTTGCAACCGCACGGGGCGCCCGCCGCGGCACTTTGCATATACTTATGTCTCCCTCCTCCCTCTTCCCGAGCACTCCTGCTGGGGGGGCGGGGTTTCGCAGAATGACGCGTTTGCGTCGTGACGTCACGACGCAATCGCGTCATTCCGCGAAACCACGCCCCCCCAGCAGGAGTACTCAAGAGGGAGAAGGAGCAGACAAGCCAAGGAGGAGGAGCAGACAAGCGTTGGAGGAGGCGGCCGGCGCGAGGGAGGTGAGGCGGCCCGACCCGAAGAGCGGGAAGATCTTCTATGTGTAAGTAGTCTCTCTCTCTCCTCTCTCTCTCTCTCCCTTCCTCCCCCCCCCACTTGACACCTGCCTGCCGCACTGTTTCAAATGGGTACACCTGCCTGCCGCACTCTGTAAAATGGGGACACCTGCCTGCGTACTGTGTAAAATGGGGACACCTGCCTGCCGCACTTTGTAAAATGGGGACACCTGCCTGCCGTGCTGTTTCAAATGGGGACACCTGCCTGCTGTAATGTGTAAAATGGGGACACCTGCCTGCCGCACTTTGTAAAATGGGGACACCTGCCTGCCGTGCTGTGTAAAATGGGGACACCTGCCTGCCGTGCTGTGTAAAATGGGGACACCTGCCTGCTGCACTGTGTAAAATGGGGACTCTTGCTGCTGTGTAACATGGGGACACCTGCCTGCCGCGCTGTGTAAAATGGGGACACCTGCCTGCGTACTGTGTAAAATGGGGACACCTGCCTGCCGCGCTGTGTAAAATGGGGACACCTGCCTGCCGTGCTGTGTGAAATGGGGACACCTGCCAGCTGCACTGTGTAAAATGGGGACTCTTGCCTGCCGTGCTGTGTAAAATGGGGATACCTACCTGCCGCGCTGTGTAAAATGGGGACACCTGCCTGCGTACTGTGTAAAATGGGGACACCTGCCTGCCGCACTGTGTAAAATGGGGACACCTGCCTGCGTACTGTGTAAAATGGGGACACCTGCCTGCCGCACTGTGTAAAATGGGGACACCTGCCTTCCGCGCTGTGTAAAATGGGGACACCTGCCTGCCGTGCTGTGTGAAATGGGGAAACCTGCCTGCCGTGCTGTGTAAAATGGGGACACCTGCCTGCGTACTGTGTAAAATGGGGACACCTGCCTGCCGCGCTGTGTAAAATGGGGACACCTGCCTGCCGTGCTGTTTCAAATGGGGACACCTGCCTGCCGCACTTTGTAAAATGGGGACACCTGCCTGCCGTGCTGTTTCAAATGGGGACACCTGCCTGCTGTAATGTGTAAAATGGGGACACCTGCCTGCCGCACTTTGTAAAATGGGGACACCTGCCTGCCGTGCTGTGTAAAATGGGGACACCTGCCTGCTGCACTGTGTAAAATGGGGACTCTTGCCTGCCGTGCTGTGTAACATGGGGACACCTGCCTGCCGCGCTGTGTAAAATGGGGACACCTGCCTGCGTACTGTGTAAAATGGGGACACCTGCCTGCCGCACTTTGTAAAATGGGGACACCTGCCTGCCGTGCTGTGTAAAATGGGGACACCTGCCAGCTGCACTGTGTAAAATGGGGACTCTTGCCTGCCGTGCTGTGTAAAATGGGGACACCTACCTGCCGCGCTGTGTAAAATGGGGACACCTGCCTGCGTACTGTGTAAAATGGGGACACCTACCTGCCGCACTGTGTAAAATGGGGACACCTGCCTTCCGCGCTGTGTAAAATGGGGACACCTGCCTGCCGTGCTGTGTGAAATGGGGAAACCTGCCTGCCGTGCTGTGTAAAATGGGGACACCTGCCTGCGTACTGTGTAAAATGGGGACACCTGCCTGCCGCGCTGTGTAAAATGGGGACACCTGCCTGCCGTGCTGTGTGAAATGGGGACACCTGCCTGCCGTGCTGTGTGAAATGGGGACACCTGCCTGTGTAGTGTGTAAAATGGGGACACCTGCCTGCCGCGCTGTGTAAAATGGGGACACCTGCCTGCCGTGCTGTGTGAAATGGGGACACCTGCCTGCTGCACTGTGTAAAATGGGGACTCTTGCCTGCCGTGCTGTGTAAAATGGGGACACCTGCCTGCCGCGCTGTGTAAAATGGGGACACCTGCCTGCGTACTGTGTAAAATGGGGACACCTGCCTGCTGCGCTATGTAAAATGGGGACACCTGCCTGCCGTGCTGTGTGAAATGGGGACACCTACCTGCTGCGCTGTTTAAAATGGGGACACCTGCCTGCCGCACTTTGTAAAATGGGGACACTTGCCTACCATACTGTGTAAAATGGGAACACGTGCTTGCCATACTGTGTAAAATGGGGACACTTGCCTGCTGTAATGTGTAAAATGGGGACTTTTTATTTTTTATTTTTTTCCCCTGTGGTGGCCGTGATGATATCAGATGAGGTCACGCCCACTTTAATTAGACCACGCCCATTTTAATCAGGCCACACACCCTTGTCAGGAGCGTGCGCATGCTTTTTCTTTTTATAGCTATGGGGGGGGGCGCATTTTTTTTTTATAGCAATGGGGGGGCGCATTTTGAAATCTCGCACTGGGAGCCAAATTGGCTAGAAACGGCCCTGATGATGCCACTCACTGTGAAACCGGGTTGCAATCCGATTCTCTATCCCATGCACCGGGACCAGCGCTCCGAATTGAGACGGACCCCTGCAGAGTGGCAGCAATAGATCCCAAAAGTGACTGCAAGGTTTCTGTCATTGTTGACAATTCATGCTAAGCTGAACCAGCTCCTTCGATCCCACTGAAGTTAATGTATCGGAAAGAAGACTCACTCTGGAGTAGAGAGATGGAGTGGAGAGCCACGGCTGAGGTGGATGATGGATCACACACTGTGCGCTTGTGGCGCTGAGGGCCCCTGTGTGATTGTGAGCTGGCAGAGAGTGAGACTGAATGACTCAGTAAAAGATAGTGTACTGTACAGTATGACTAGCATACCTCTCAATTTTCCCAACTGCATTCAGCAAGACAGCCCTGCTTCCTGGGATTGTGCCGCTGTCTTACCTGCGGCCAGCAGTGTCCCGTGGTGAGGGGGGGGGGGGTAGGTGGGCGAATGCGCATGACATCTATTCACAGTGCGGGTAGAGCCTGGGGGCAGCCCAGCATCTCGGAGAGTGTTGGGCTCTCCCTACAGTGACATGATCGGGTGTGGGGGGTTGGGGGTGTTTCCGCAAGGCTACGCACCTTTTCATGAGACTTCGCCCCATTTAGGAAGGGTCCCACATCAGACATCTGCAAAGTTGGGACGTATGGAATAGTGAGTAGTTGAGAATAGGAATTTGTGTTTTCTATAATTAATAAATTGATATACATGCCTTGCATTGTTTGAACTTACAGAAAATGTCCTGTACATTTATATCTGTATACAGTACTAATTTCCTAAGTGTAGTATTTATTTTGCAATTTGCTGTTTATGCTATGCAGTACTAGTTACACAATTACTCTTCAGACCAGACCTTCATACATTTGGAAAAAAACAATATAGAACCTAATATTCCAAAACTTTTTTATCTTAAACAGGGAACCTTCAAACCCACTCATTTTATATTTACATTACAACTGGATTTGTAAGATTAACACTTTTTAACACAAAATTATGTGTTTACGAAACTGAAAAATGAAAGGGATGAAAGATGTATAATCTCTAATGACACAAGTCTACACATTTCTTTTTCACTTTGTTATTTTTTTCCACTCATATAATTTCTTGTCATCAATTTTATTGGATGTGCTTAAAACATAGCAAAAACGGCGTTACAAACTTAACTGAATCAAAAGGAGAAAAATGTGTTTTACCTAGGAGAAGCAGCACCAATCATTATTCAACACACTAAGAAATCAACTACTGTGGGGAAATGTATGAGCTGTCTGCTGCTATTGGTCATCTGAGAAATAGTGATTTATTGCATTTTAATATGCACAGAACTTCCCACTGAAAAAAAACCCTCCATCGCATTAGAGTAAACGGACTGGAACTATGCTAAGAAGGAAGCATTGCTTTAAATGGAGCATTCAACTCATAGCCAAGAAATTATAGCAGATGATGTACTGTTCTTAATTGCACACATTTCTGCTTACAGTGTAGACATGTACTGTACCATCTATCTATCTATCTATCTATCTATCTATCTATCTATCTAACTACCGTATGTGGTCAGGAGGTCGATAGCCTCCCATCAAAACAGGCTCACAGCATCTACTGTGCTGCTATAGACAAGGAAAATGTTCCTGTTACAGCATGACTGCCAGCCGCCATCAGGCTGAGGCCCTGCCTACTGTAACTCAGGGACACCTCCACCCTTCACACTGTGACTTACACATGGTGGGCGCGGCACAGTGGAAGGTTTCACTAGCCCTCCATAGTGTCTTGGGAGCCACTTTGAACAGCAGTGGCAGCCTGGCTATTGTGAGCCATCTCAAGCCAGTTGCAGGACCAGCGTGAGGCTGATTATTATCTTTTCAGGTGGATGTGAGCTTTTATTTTTATTATTAAATAATTGATGCTTATTACTCACTCTTTTGTTTTTACATGTGCCTGTTGAACCTGTGGTTCGGGTTTATCATCAAGGAGACTGCACTGAACATCTCATAAGAGGAACGGAGTTAATGGATTGTTTTTAAACAAAGGACTAAAGTGGACTAGTGCGCAATATAACTGCATATATATTTATATATATATATATATACAAATGGTAATATGCAGCACTCCTGGCGTCTTGAGAAATCACACTTATCCAGCACGTTCGTATGGCAACGTTTCAGTGCCGTTTATTGTGGCACTTTCGTCAGGTTTAACAAAAGAACAAAGACAATCACTTACCTATATACCCCTAGACACCAGTGTGAAAGCGCTGCTCCGTTGGCGGGACCGATTCCCGGGCGGGTGGCGCGTAACGTGTGACGACATCAGCCGATGCGTCATCACAGTGCTCCCCATCACCATAGCTACCAGAGTAAAACAGCAGATCATAGCGTATATTAGAAAAATACCAGTATACATAGCACAGTCACTGTACAATAAATGGTCACCATCTGCATGACATTACTATATATGGCACAATAACAAACATACTGCCTAATGTTAAATTAGCGTATTATTTAAATGCTATCGATATTCCATTGAAAAAAGATAAACAATCACAATGGGGGATTTTAACTACTAATATACTAGCATATTACATAGTGTAATGTTAACCACAAGGTGCTACGCAATATGATCAGATACCCCACAATGCACACTGCCAGTTTATAAGAAACAATTTAACCCCAAGTGTTCATTTAGCCCCTTGGGGTGCAGTGTACCCAACTGATGGATCCAACGTGTCTCCAATCGTAATAATCTAAGACCTCGATTCCCACCCCTCATGGATTGGGGGACGTGATCTATCATACGGTACCTCAGAGATACCAAAGGATGTCTAGCCGTTAGGAAATGTCTAGCGACCGGTTGGTCACTATGACCAGTGGTAATAGCCGACTTAATGGCCGATCTGTGGGCTGCCATACGTTCCTTGAACATCCGTTCGGTCTTACCCACGTATGACAGCCCACAGGGGCACACAAGCTGGTAAATCACGTATCTGGATGAACATGTAAGGCGGAATTTAATGGAAATGGATCTACCAGTGAGGGGATGTTGAAATTGGTCACCAGGGATAAGGAATTGACATGTAGTGCAGGTGCACCTGATGCATCCCTTTCTGCTGCTGAGGAAAGTGGTAGTGTCGCGGGGATTGGTAATATCAGCCTTCACCAGTATATCTCGTAGGTTTCGGTTTCTAGAGTAACAACACATAATTCTAGTATCCTGCAAGGGGAGATCCGTATCTGACTGCACTACTGGCCACAGTTTTTTTACCTTCTGTTGGATAGCTCGGCTTTGGTAGCTGTAACGATTGTTCTATTACTAGATATCAGTAATTGCTGGCGGTCCTTACTAAGCGCCTTAGCTTTCGCTGCATGTAGGTCTTGCCTCGGATATCCCCTAGCTGCAAATTTATCTAGCATGATGTTCAAGGCGCTTAGTAAGGACCGCCAGCAATTACTGATATCTAGTAATAGAACTAGATCAGACAAGTTCTTACCATGGGTCAATCGTTACAGCTACCAAAGCCGAGCTATCCAACAGAAGGTAAAAAAACTGTGGCCAGTAGTGCAGTCAGATACGGATCTCCCCTTGCAGGATACTAGAATTATGTGTTGTTACTCTAGAAACCGAAACCTACGAGATATACTGGTGAAGGCTGATATTACCAATCCCCGCGACACTACCACTTTCCTCAGCAGCAGAAAGGGATGCATCAGGTGCACCTGCACTACATGTCAATTCCTTATCCCTGGTGACCAATTTCAACATCCCCTCACTGGTAGATCCATTTCCATTAAATTCCGCCTTACATGTTCATCCAGATACGTGATTTACCAGCTTGTGTGCCCCTGTGGGCTGTCATACGTGGGTAAGACCGAACGGATGTTCAAGGAACGTATGGCAGCCCACAGATCGGCCATTAAGTCGGCTATTACCACTGGTCATAGTGACCAACCGGTCGCTAGACATTTCCTAACGGCTAGACATCCTTTGGTATCTCTGAGGTACCGTATGATAGATCACGTCCCCCAATCCATGAGGGGTGGGAATCGAGGTCTTAGATTATTACGATTGGAGACACGTTGGATCCATCAGTTGGGTACACTGCACCCCAAGGGGCTAAATGAACACTTGGGGTTAAATTGTTTCTTATAAACTGGCAGTGTGCATTGTGGGGTATCTGATCATATTGCGTAGCACCTTGTGGTTAACATTACACTATGTAATATGCTAGTATATTAGTAGTTAAAATCCCCCATTGTGATTGTTTATCTTTTTTCAATGGAATATCGATAGCATTTAAATAATACGCTAATTTAACATTAGGCAGTATGTTTGTTATTGTGCCATATATAGTAATGTCATGCAGATGGTGACCATTTATTGTACAGTGACTGTGCTATGTATACTGGTATTTTTCTAATATACGCTATGATCTGCTGTTTTACTCTGGTAGCTATGGTGATGGGGAGCACTGTGATGACGCATCGGCTGATGTCGTCACACGTTACGCGCCACCCGCCCGGGAATCGGTCCCGCCAACGGAGCAGCGCTTTCACACTGGTGTCTAGGGGTATATAGGTAAGTGATTGTCTTTGTTCGTTTGTTAAACCTGACGAAAGTGCCACAATAAATGGCACTGAAACGTTGCCATACGAACGTGCTGGATAAGTGTGATTTCTCAAGACGCCAGGAGTGCTGCATATTACCATTTGTATATCTACTTTTCCCTGTATGCGGGCACCCAGCGCAGAAATACAGCATTAAGTGAGAGCCGGACACTGCACAAATTGTATATATATATATATATATATAATGTATATATTAGAGATGTGCAGCAGGCATTTTTCATGTTTTGTGTTTTGGTTTTGGATTCGGGTCCGCGGTCATGTTTTGGATTCGGACATGTTTTGGCAAAACCACCCTTTTGGGTTTTGGATTCGGGTGATTTAAAAAAAAAACCTCAAAAACAGCTAAAGTCATAGAATTTGGGGGTAATTTTGATCCTATAGTATTATTAACCTCAATAACAATAATTTCCACTCACTTCCAGTCTATTCTGAAAACCTCACAATATTATTTTTAGTCCTAAAATTTGCACCAAGGTGGCTGTATGACTAAGCTAAGCGATCCAAGTGGGCGACACAAACACCTGGCCCATCTAGGAGTGACACTGCTGTGTCAGACAGGATGGCACTTAAAAAAATAGTCCCCAAACAGCACATGATGCAAAGAAAAAAAGAGGTGCACCAATGTCTTTGGATGGCGGTCGCTGGATGGTAAGCTAAGCGACACAAACACCTGGCCCATCTAGAATTAGACTCCAGTATCATGTGAAGTATAAGCCAATATCACTGGAATTATTCGTTATAATCAATGGAATTATTGGTCCAAATCACTGGACGAAAATGACAAAATCACTAGAATTAAAAGCCAGTATAACAGGAATTATTTGTTCTAATCAATGGTATTATTGGTCCAAATCACTGGAAGAAAATGACAAAATCACTAGAATTAAAAGCCAGTATCACAGGAATTATTTGTTCTAATCAATGGTATTATTGGTCCAAATCACTGGAAGAAAATGACAAAATCACTGGAATTATATGGCAGTAATGTCGGGAATTATATCAAATGGCAGTACCACTGGACATATACGGAAGTGTCAGACAGGATGGCACTTTTTAAAAAAATAGTCCCCAAACAGCACATGATGCAAAGAAAAGAGAAAAAGAGGTGCACTGACACTGAGCACTCACCAATGAGTCTGAACACTGATGATACTACTGAGCAGTGATACTGAGCACTGATGATACTACTGAGCAGTGATACTGAGCACTGATGATACTACTGAGCAGTGATACTGAGCACTGATGATACTACTGAGCAGTGATACTGAGAACTGACACTGAGCAGCACGATGCAGCACAAGACACTGAGCACTGACCAGTGATACTGAGCACTGATGATACTACTGAGCAGTGATACTGAGAACTGACACTGAGCAGCACAAGACACTGAGCACTGACCAGTGATTCTGAGCACTGATGATACTACTGAGCAGTGATACTGAGCACTGATGATACTACTGAGCAGTGATACTGAGAACGGACACTGAGCAGCACGATGCAGCACAAGACACTGAGCACTGACCAGTGATACTGAGCACTGATAACACTACTAAGCAGTGATACTGAGAACTGACACTGAGCAGCACAAGACACTGAGCACTGGCCAGTGATACTGAGCACTGATGATACTACTGAGAACTGACACTGAGCAGCACGATGCAGCACAAGACACTGAGCACTGATGATACTACTGAGCAGTGATACTGAGCACTGATGATACTACTGAGAACTGACACTGAGCAGCACAAGACACTGTACTAGTATTAGTATTAGTAAGCAGCACAAAAGCACTCTGGAATTGTCACCCCCAAGATACCACTGTGACTGGAATGATGATGACCGATGCACAGTCACAGGACCCTACTACCACAGCACCCTACAGCAGCAAGATGCAGCACAAGACACTGTACTAGTATTACTGAGCAGCACGATGCAGCACAAGACAATAAGCACTGATACTGAGCACTGATACTGAGAGAACGTAGCCACGTCCTCTTAGTACTCTCTACAATGCCCGAGTAAAAATGGCGGTGACGCGCAGCTCTTTATATGGAATACGAATCCCGCGAGAATCCGACAGCGGGATGATGACGTTTTGCCTCGTTCGGGTTTTCCGAGTCAGGCGGGAATAATCGAGCCGGGCTCGGAACAGTGTTTGACACGTAGAGTTCGGTAAGGTTCGGTTCTCAGCGAACCGAACCCATTCATCTCTAATATATATATATATATATATATATATATATATATATATATATATATAAAAAAAGGGGGGGGATGGGGGCGCCAGCGACCAATGGTGTCTAATTGTCTTTAGATAAATTATGAAGAAATGGCTGGATACGTACAGATAAAATTATAAAATTCAATTTAATTTATAAAAGAAAGGGGTGGGATAAAAGTTTACAAGCATAGGGTAATATTTAAGAATACATCAAGAAGATTTTTTTTAAAAAAACGGATACACAATATATGAGGATAAAAAATATATATATAAAAAATATCAATATTCTAAAAAAGATAAAAAAACACAATGCTTATCTTTTAAAATGGAGGGTCAGTTTAGAGGTACACCCAACGCGTTTCCTCCATCAGACTTCATCAATGAAGTCTGATGGACGAAACGCGTTGGATGTACCTCTAAACTGACCCTCCATTTTAAAAGATAAGCATTGTGTTTTTTATCTTTTTTAGAATATTGATATTTTTATATATATATTTTTTATCCTCATATATTGTGTATCCGTTTTTTAAAAAAAATCTTCTTGATGTATTCTTAAATATTACCCTATGCTTGTAAACTTTTATCCCACCCCTTTCTTTTATAAATTAAATTGAATTTTATAATTTTATCTGTACGTATCCAGCCATTTCTTCATAATTTATCTAAAGACAATTAGACACCATTGGTCGCTGGCGCCCCCATCCCCCCCCTTTTTTTATCTTAAATTATAGACAGCTTATCACTGCCTAAACTTTTTGGGGGCTAGCTGACACCTTATACTTATAAAGGAGTGTCTACGGTTGGGTCTATTGTTATAACCGTATATATAATCTACCTACACAAACCTGTGGCGCCGTACTACCACTATTTCATCATATATATATATATATATATATACAGGTTGAGTATCCCTTATCCAAAATGCTTGGGACCAGAGGTATTTTGGATATCGGATTTTTCCGTATTTTGGAATAATTGCATACCATAATGAGATATCATGTTGATGGGACATAAATCTAAGCACAGAATGCATTTATGTTTCAGATACACCTTATACACACAGCCTGAAGGTCATTTTAGCCAATATTTTTTATAACTTTGTGCATTAAACAAAGTGTATCTGCATTCACACAATTCATTTATGTTTCATATACACCTTATACACACAGCCTGAAGGTCAATTAGTACAATATTTTTAATAACTGTGTGTATTAAACAAAGTTTGTGTACATTGAGCCATCAAAAAACAAAGGTTTCACTATCTCACTCTCACTCAAAAAGTCCGTATTTCGGAATATTCCGTATTTCGGATATTTGGATATGGGATACTCAACCTGTATATACATATTTATCTATCAGATGTACTGTCCCTTTAACAAACAGTACTGAATATTAAAAAAGATGACATGGGTTTAACAATAGAACTATATACTTTTGAGTACAGAAGATGAATATTCTGTACAAGATATTAAAAGACTCCACATGGACCATTTGAAATGTTCTGCCTTGTTCCGCTCACAATTTTATAAAGAGCAAGCCCCGCAGAGGTGGTAAAGACACCACTTATATTGCAGTGCACAAGGGTAACAGCAAAGAGATAGAATCCAGAATAAAATACTTCTCTCACCAAAGGTTCTCATATGCATGTCATCTGTGGGAGAAGATTTCAGGGTAAAGGTTATTTTTCATTGTCTGTGTCTATGCTGACAGATTTTTGGATCACTTTAGTATATGAACTTTCAAAACATAATAACAGTAATTTAACTGTCAGAATCTCATGCAAGTTATATTTACTTGTGTAAATCCTTTTACTGTGTGACATCTATGTAAAACTATCCATCACTGTAATCATGGTTGCAGGAAAATTGTAAACAACATATTTAAAAAGACCTTTCACCAGTTCACAATTACGAAAGACAATAAAGAATAAAATCTTCATTTTAAGAATTATTCTTTGTTCCAACAACAATAAAAATAACACACAAAGTTTGATAAAGCAACAAACATTATTCTCAGGCGAAACAGAGAAACAGGAGGATACGGACATTTCCAGTCTTAAAGGGGAAGACTCAAAGACTGAAACTTTTGAAATGATTTCCGTATATTTAATTTATTTTTAGCAACAGATCTGAAATAATATATTTTTTATCCACTTGAAAACTATTCGCATAAAGCTTTGTAGGGATGGCACTTTTAGTGATTTTAACCAGCACTGAAAAGTGTAGACCAGCCATTCCCAGTCTTGGTCCTCAACGTACAATATGGGGTAAATTTACTAAGATTTACTAAGAAGCAACCAATCAGATTCCAGGTATTATCTTCAAGAAGGTGTTAGATAAATGAGCAGTAGAATATGATTGGTTGCTATGGGCAACATCCCATCTTAAATAGGACTCCCATCTTAGTAAATTTTCCCCTTATAGTCCAGGTTTTAGTGATATCCATGCTTGAGGACAGGTGACTTATTTGGTACATCAGTTATTTTGATAACCATCTGTGTTGAAGCATGAATATCACTAAAACCTGGACTGTTAGTGTGCTGCGAGGACCAAGGTAAGGCATGCCTGGGCTAGACCTTAGTTATACCCAACAACAGGAATAAGAGAGGCTTCACTGGATCCCATCCGGGTCAAATAGTAATGAGCAGTAATATGGGCAACGTATGCCAGTTGTGATGTGTGGTGGGGTGAGGCAGGTGAGGCAGAGACTTTCCTGTCATACTAACGTTTGTGCCAGAGTTTTGCCTGTATAAAGTATATGAAAAATACAAAGAATATGTTTGAAATATGTTGTTTGCATTAATCTAATAATTTTTATAGCCATAACTCGGGAGTAAAAAGTCTATGGCAGGTGAGGCACCTAACTTTTATGCTCATCTCTGATTAAAAGTAACTAAATTTTCAGGAGTTTATACCACTGCACCTGTGTATAAAGCCCAGATGTACCCTTTGACTCATATATTGCTTGTAAATCTGGTTCTGGTGCTAGCCAGTGCCTCCTGAGCCATTTAGCTCACTGCTCGTCCCTGTGCCAGTATCACTCTAACCCTTCACTTAGGGAGAAAACCTCTACTCAGGAGTAATGTTTTCACCATGGCTTCAAAGGGAGTATTGTTAAATTATGGCAGTACATCATTAAGGACTGTGGTGATATGCAACAATAAATTTAGTTAGTTGCTACAACTTCTGATCCACCAATGTTAAATAAGGCGTCAACGTATTTGTATTGTATATATTTGTATTATCCTACTTTGTGGGTTAAGCTCCACCTTAAGGAAATAAAGCAATTAATTTATTTTTCTTAATTTTTACTAAATGACAGTATACTCACTGGTAAATATTGATGCATGATTTCACAGAATTAAATATTTGAATTGTTTCCATTTCAAGACTAAATAGATTATCATTAAATTAGTAGTGACCACAATAAGTTTATCCCCAGTGTATAATATTTGAGTATTTACTGTATTACTGTACATATGAGAAAAAATATTGATCCTGTGTGAATGTTATTAACCACTTGCCTGGCATGGTTGCATCAGATGCAACCATGCCAGGCTGGGCATTCCTTGGCATGGTCACATCTCATGCAACCAGTCAAAAACACTCACTGGGCGGCTGCTGGAAGATTAACTTCCAGCAGCTGCCAATCTCATAGGGATCTGTGGACAACATCACCAAGTCACTGTTTTAGAAGCTTTAGTCAATTTACCCCTACATGTCTAAAATACCATTTTTGTGACAAAAGATAATTATATATATATATATATATATATATATAACCAAACCCCCCCAAACTTCACGCTCTGAGCCCAGATTCGAGCCTGGCTTGGGACATCCTGCCAGACTCGGATCCCAGAACGAGGCAAAATGTCATCCCACTGTCGGATTCTCGGAGGGTTTGGATTCCATATAAAGAGCCGCGCATTGTGTCATTTTCACTCCAGACTTGGAGAGTGATGAAGACAGACCTCTGTCTCTCTCTGTGGGTGGTGGCATTGGGTGGGGTCAGTGTGTGCTCTCCAGGAGTGCTGTCCTGTCACTGTGGTGTCCATGTGATGTTAGGGGTGCTGTCCTGGCTGTCACTGGTGTTTCATGTGCTGTTAGGGGTGTTGCAACTATAAATGGGTGTTGCTATCCTCCTGTATGCTGTGAAAATACAGGGGTGCTGGCCCTGTCTTGTATGCTGTAAAAATTCAGGGGTGCAGGGAAAATAAATGTACACTGGCCCTTTCTTGTATGCTGTAAAAATTCAGGGGTGCAGTGAAAAGAAATGTACACTGGCCATGTCTTGTATGCTGCAAAAGTTCAGGAGAGCTGTACTTAAAATAAAAGTACACTGGCCCTGTCTTGTATGTTGTAAAAAAACAGGGGTGCTGTTGTTAAACTAAAAGTACACCGGACCTGTTTTGTATGCTGTAAAAATGCAGGGGTGCTGTTGTTAAAATAAAAATACACTGGACTGTCTTGTATGCTGTCAAAATACAGAGGTGCTGTTGTTAAAATAAAAGTACACTGGCCCTGTCTTGTATGTTGTAAAAATTAAGGGGTGCAGTGAAAATAAATGTACACTGGCCCTGTCTTGTATGTTGTAATAAATTTGGGGTGCAGTGAAAATAAATGTACACTGGCCCTGTCTTGTATGCTGTAAAAATTCAGGGGAGCTGTTCTTAAAAATAAAAGTACACTGGCCCTGTCTTGTATGTTGCAAAAAAACAACAACAGGGGTGCTGTTGTTAAACTAAATGTACACTGGACCTGTCTTGTATGCTGTAAAATTACAGGGTTGCTGTTGTTAAAATAAAAGTACCCTGGCCCTATCTTGTATGCTGTAAAAAATACAGGGGTGCTGTTGTTAAAATAAAAGTGCACTGACCCAAATACAGGGGTTCTGTTGTTAAATTAAAAGTACACTGGCCCTGTCCTGTATGCTGAAAAAATACAGGGGTGCTGTTAAAATAAAAGTACATTGGACCTGTCTTGTATGCTGTAAAAATACAGGGGTGCTGTTGTTACAAAAAAGTAAACTGGCCCTATGCTGTATGCTGTAAAAATACAGGGGTGCTGTTGTTAAAATAAAAGTACACTGGCCCTGTCTTGTATGCTGTCAAAATACAGGGGTGCTGTTGTTACAATAAAAAGTACACTGACCCAAATACAGGGGAATGGTTGTTAAAATAAAAGTACATTGGCCCTGTCCTGTATGCTGTAAAAATACAGGGGTACTGATATTAAAATGAAAGCACACTGGTCGTGTCTTGTATGCTGTAAAATTACAGGGGTGCTGTTAAAGTAAAGGGGCACTATTATGTGTGCTGTAATAAAAAAGAGGTGCTGACCTGTGAAATGGAGAACAATTTGGAAGAAAAAATAGTGGAAGATCAGGAACTACTTCCAGTTCCTAGTACAAGTGCTGAAGCTGCTGCTGCCACCAGTCATGACACTGATCATGCAATTCCACCAACGTTGTCTGCTAAGGTCGATGCCTAATGTCATTGAGGGCATGTAAAATGAAAGAAGCAAAAATTAATAATCAGATAAAACATAAATCATCTGATGAGAAACGTAAAATTTGCAATATGCCATTCACGACACAAAGCGGCGGAGAAAGGCTAAGGCCTTGGCCTATGTTCATGACTGGTGGTTCTGCTTCTCATGAGGATGGAAGCCCTCCTCTCTCTTTAAAAAGAAAAAAAAATAAGCTTTTTAAAAGACAGGAAAATCCAACTGTGCATTCAGAGATATCACAAATCCACAAGGAGAGTCCAAGTGTGTCCGCAGTTGCAATGTCTAGGCCTGACCTTCACAAGACTGTATGGAAAGAGAAGGCTCCTTCCACCATTTACATGCCCCCTGCAAGTGCGGGGAGTAGCACTGCCAGTCCAGTTGCTGATATTTAGATTGAGGATGTCATTCTAGAAGTACACCAAGATGAGGAGGATATTGGTGTAGCTGGTGCTGAGGAGGAAGTTGACGATGAGGATTCTGAGGGTGATGTGGTTTGTTTGAATAAGGCACCAGTGGAGACAGTTGTTGTCCATGGGATGAAAAACCCCATTGTCATGCCTGGGCAAAATACCAAAAAAGCCACCTCTTCAGTGTGGAATTACTTCTGCACAAATCTGGACAACAGGTGTCAAGCCATATGTTGCCTTTGTCAATCCATAGTAAGTAAGGCTAAGGACATTAACCACCTAGGAACATGCTCCCTTATACGTCACCTGCAGCGCATTCACCATAAATCGTTGTCATGTTCAGAAACTTTGGGTAATAGCGTAAGCAGTCCACTGACACCTAAATCCCTTCTTCCTGTTATACCCAAGTTCCTACAATCCACACCACCAACTCCTTCAACATCAATTTCCTCCTCAGGAACATAAGTAGTCCTGCAGGCCATGTTACTGGCATGACTGATGAGTCCTCTTCTATCTGGGATTCCTCCAGAGGATCCTTGAGTGGTACACCTACTGCTGCTGCCATTGCTGTTGTTGCTGCTGGGAGTCGATCGTCATCCCAGAGAGGAAGTCGGAAGACCACTTGTACTACTTTAACTAAGCAATTGACTGTCCAACACATCTTTGCAAAGAAGATGAAATATGACAGCAGTCGCCCTGTTGCAAAGCAGATTACTAAGGCCATAACAACTATAGTATGCTGGTGTTAGATATGCGTCCGGTATCCACAATTAGTTCAGTAGGATTTAGACAGTTGATGAACGTATTGTGTCCCTGGTACCAAATTCCGTCTAGATCTCACTTTACCAGGCAAGCGATTCCTGGACTGTACAGGAACATTAAGAAAAGTGTCCTCAGTGTCCTGAAAAATGCAGTTGTACCCACTGTCCACTTAACCACTGACATGTGGACAAGTGGAGCAGGGCAACCTAAGGCTACATGACTGTGACAGCCCACTGGGTAGATATATTGCCATCCGCAGCAACAACAGCAGTGGCACCAGCAGCAGCATCTCACAAATGACAACTCATTCCTAGGCAGGCTACGCTGTGTTTCACTGGTTTCCGTAAGAGGCACACCACTGACAACCTCTTACGGAAACTGAGGGACATCATCGCACAATGCCTTACCCCTCTTAGACTCTAGTTGGGATTTGTGATATCTGACACCACCAATATTGTGCGCGTATTACATCTGGGCAAAATCCAGCACGTCCCATGTTTTGCACATACAATTAATTTGGTGGTGCAGAATTTGTTGAAAAATTACTGGGGTGTGTAGGAGATGCTGCTGGTGACCCGAAAAATTGCAGGGCCACTTTCAACATTCAGCGACTATGTGCCAAAGACTGGAGTGCCAGCAAACACTCCTGAACCTGCACCTAAAGCAATAGGCAAAAACGACAGGGGCGTGCAAGAGATACTGTCGGTGGCCTGAAGAATTGTGGGCCACTTTCGGTATACAGCCACCGCGTGCCGAAGACTGGAGCACCAGCAAACACTCCTGAACCTGCCCCACCATCAACAGAAGCAAGAGGTGGTAATGAGGTGGAATTCAACACTCTATATGCTTCAGAGGATGGAGGAACAGCAAAAGGCCATTCAAGCCTATACATCCACCTATGATATAGGCAAAGGAAGGGGAATGCACCTGACTCAAGTGCAGTGGAGAATGATTTCCGTGTTGTGCAAGGTTCTCCAACCCTTCAAACTTGACACACGTGAAGTCAGTTCAGACACTGCCAGCTTGAATCAGGTCATTCCCCTCATTAGGCTTTTGCAGAAGCAGCTGGAGAAATTGAATGAGAAGCTAAGATGGATAGATTCTACTAAGTATGTGGGACTTGTGGATGGAGCCCTTCATTCACTTTGCCAGGATTCAAGGGTGGTCACTCTGTTGAAATCAAAGCACTACATTTTGGCCGCCATGCTCAATCCTAGGTTTAAAGCCTACATTGTATCTCTCTTTCCGGCAGACACAAGTCTGCAGGGGTGCAAAGACCTGTTAGTGAGAAAATTGTCAACTCAAGCGGAACGTGACCCGTCAACAGCTCCTCCTTCGTTTTCTCACGGAACTGGGGTTACAAAGAAAATAATAACATTTCCTAGTCCACAGGCTGGCAGGGTAGTCAGGAGTAAGTGTTGACATCTGATCCGGTCTGAAGGAGCTGTCAACAATTACTGACATGTCTACTGTCACAGCATATGATGCTGTCACCATTGATATGATGGTGGAGGCTTATATAGGTGACAGCATCCAAGTAGGCATGTCAGAGAGTCCGTATGTATACTGGAGGAAAAAGAGGCAATTTGGAGGCCCTTGCACAAACTGGCTTTATTTTACCTAAGTTGCCCCCCACCAGTGTGTTCTCCGAAAGAGAATCAGGTGGCCACTGACCTGTACATCTCGGTTCGTAGTCTACGTGATTGTTTGCCCATGTGGGCTCTACTACGTGGGCAAAACCGAATGTCAATTGAAAGTAAGGCTAACTCAACATAGGTCGGCCATCCGGGCGGCCCTGATCTCAAGGACCAGTGAGCAGCCAGTGGCCCGGCACTTTGCCACACATAAACACAGCTTGGCCAGTTTGAGATACAGGGCCATTGACCAGGTACCAGCATCTATACGGGGGGGCAACAGGGGGAGGAAATTACTCCAACTGGAATCCAGGTGGATTTTTCGCCTTGACTGTCTGACCCTTAGGGGTTTAAATGAGTCCTTAGGTCTCATCAGCTTTTTATAAAAACATATAAAAGCATAAATAACACACTGTTGAATGAACTGCCCCCGCAACCGGGGTCTATAAGTGTCAGCATAGTGATTTGTTGATTTATCAGGCACTCAGTGATTTGTACTACAAATATTGTGTAGTTTGAGTCCATTATCACAACTGATCTATACTACAGATTAGGATACAGTGAGAGGTAATGGCAGACAGGCGATTGCCTCCTCATCAAGTATCCCTTTGGCTGAATTGCCTTCCAGAGTAAAATAACCTCTTAGGGGGTTAATATATAAAAATATAAAACGCATCCTTCCTGTATAAAAGAGGGTTTAAATGCTATAGATACTATAATTATGCCATTTCCAGGGTAAGGGATCACACACAGGTTGATTTTAATTTTTTAAAATTCAATACATTTTTAACATGTTTTATTGTAATATTGCACATGTGTTATTATTAGTTTTATGAGGCACACTCCAGCCTTTATTGAGCGCAGTTTAGATTTGTGTGCCTGTGTGATATGTTTTATGGAGTCACTAAGATTTTCTGTGTTTGTTTCAGGGCTCCCAGCGTGTTGCCATAGGAACCAGTGAACTTGATTGCGTCACTTCCGGCCGGGCCGTGAGCCACGACCGGAAGTGCGGGATGTGAGACGCCTGGGCACTCCATGGTCCACGCAGCTGGGAGTCGTGATTGTGGGGTAAGTGGGGCTACTTTTATGCTATATATACACATTTGGTTTGCACTTGTTTGTTGTCTGAGGAAGGGGATGTGTCCCCGAAACGTCACCTGTTGTTTTCAATAAACACTTCACGGAGTGAAGTTCGTTTCACATTTCTTCAAGTCTGTGAGTGCCACCTGTTTTTCTCCGCTATATATATATATATATATATAGAGAGAGAGAGAGAGAGAGAGAGAGAGAGAGAGAGCACAAACAATCCTGCACTCACATATACAATATAAACAACAGTGGGGTGCTCCTAGTGGTGATCTCCCTTACTGGGTAGACCCACAATATTTATATAGAGTCCAGCAATGTGGAGGCGCACTCATCCAATCAGAATGTCTTCAGCAGCTTCAATTTCATAATAGCTTTATTTCTGTTGAAATCAGGCTTAAGGTTGTCGACGTTTCGATCCTATATTCAGGATCTTTATCAAAACAAGCTTCCGTATACAAAGATTATTTGCAATAATCACATATTGATTGCTATAAAAAAACAAAAATACACAAAATAAAAGAAAATACAAAGACAAAAAACAAAAACACAGAAGTAGACTCCCAGGTCCCATAAAAGATTTAACAAAGAGATCTATGAGGGTCAGAAGTACCATATCCCTTAACCAGAATCACCGTGTTATGTCAGGGCGCCATAGTAATAGAACAGTATAATAGTGAGACATAAAGGGCTTATACAATCAAATACCACACACGTGGCACACAAGATAATGTAGATATTATATACCAACACCCGAGTGCCAATATGCCAGTAATATCATCCACTTACTACAGAAAATCAATGTGTCATATTCAGACAGTGTCATGGCTGTACGGCAAATCTTTCAAAAACTCATATATCAATTCTGCAGTGATAGATCAAGCAATGGGATCATAACTGCAAGCAAAGTACAAAAGTACATATAACAATCCAGCTGAGACATATATAGATGGGGTACATCATCATACAAGCAACCCAGAACTCACCTCTAATTGCCCCACCAAGCCAACAGAGTATCTACAGCCACACAGCCAAACAGCATGTGTGTGATCCTTATATACCCCCTTACCGGAAGTGGGCTGTGCGTGCTGGACACGAGAACTGAATCCGTCCTGGCACCTCAAAAACAAGATACTAACAGAACTAGGCCTGTGCGTGCTGGACACGAGAACTGAATCCGTCCTGGCACCTCAAAAACAAGATACTAACAGAACTAGGCCTGTGCGTGCTGGACACGAGAACTGAATCCGTCCTGGCACCTCAAAAACAAGATACTAACAGAACTAGGCCTGTGACACAACTAAACTAGAGGAGTTCTCCTAATTCCAAACCAAATGGGGTGCCAGTGATACTGTACAGCCGTAGCGCGGCAATGCGTTCCAACCTCTGGAAACCGGAAGTCCCGTGTGCAACGCGAACTGCTGTGGTGCTGCTTGGGGAAAGGCAGGCATCGAGGGAAGCGCTGGCTGGACAGATAACTAACTAATACAGAGATAATAAAAACTCTGTATATGATAAAGTACAAGATGAGACACAAACGTACACCAAGTGTATAACAGAGCACATAGTTCACCATGCATTCCACAACCCGGAAGCAGGAAACTCAATGCGTTCCACACACTATACTGCAGACATCAGTGCTCAATATACTAGACGGCAATGGAGAGAAAATCTCCACAGTTTTAAATAGACCGCCACTCACAACAGGGTATTCTAGGCGTCACCAACGGATTGTCAGTCTCTGCTAGAGCCAGATAGAACATAACACACTTTCGGTGGCTGGAATCAGGGACAGAAAGTATATTAGAAAAAAATAATAATAATGAATAATGGGACATAGGAGTCAGAGTATAGAGACAATGGTAAAACACAAAGATAAAAATAAAAATGTCATAATATACAATAATATACAGGGACATAACAAGTGTAAGCACAAAACCATACATTATCCCTAAACATCCATTGAGGCTAATATCGTAAGTTCAGTATGCCTCACTCTTACTTTATCAGTTACAATATAGGGGTCAAAAATGGATGCTCATTAACATTAAACAACTGTAGATAAATATTTCGTTCTGTGCTACTTGACATACCCCAAATACACAAGGTCAGTATAACTACGCTGAGATAACACTAGATACTTATTAGATCTAACTGGCTTCTAACCGTACTATAAAATAGGGTGTAATAAAGGATATCTCACAGGAATGCATTCATAGCAGAATGCTCATTTAGACCTTTAGGTGAAACCGTATTGAGGTGTGAAATCCAAAAGCTCTCACATTTACGCAGCGCTAAGGTGCGGTCTCCCCCTAGTGGTGGGGGTGGGACCCAGTCTATCAGTTTACATTTTAGATCCGCAACCTGATGTCCTCTTTGTAGATAATGTCGGGCTACCGGCTTATCTGTAGTGCCTGTTTGTATGGACGTTCTAATTGATAGACGGTGATTTGCCATTCGTTCCTTAAAACACTGGGTGGTGAGTCCAACATAATACAGCCCACAAGGGCATGTAAGAATGTAAACCACAAAATCAAGTTTGCAATGAAGATGGAACCTGATCTTAATATTCTTACCCGAATGTGGATGGCGGAATGTAGGGCCAACAAGGAGAGATCTACATGTGGTGCACTTTCCACAGGAGAAACAACCTGGTTTGCTACTCATAATCTGAAGAAAGTTCAACTTGGTCTCTGGGACTTTTGTCGGTCTCATCAACATCTGTTTCAAATTGGGTCCTCGCTTATACGCCATCATAGTTGGATTCATGCGGGTAAACGCTAACCCTTGATCTGATTTGAGTATAGGCCAGTGTTTACGTAATGTTTTTCTCGTTGCCTGTGCATAGTTATCAAACTTAGTTGAAAAGAGCCTGCGATTCTCTTTTGAAGTAGCCTTTGGTTCGGTTCTTGAGAAAATATTCCTAGCTTTATGGAGGCTATTACTAATCACTTTGGGTGAATAACCTCTTTCAGTGAACCTGAGCTTCATCTCACCAAGTTGTTTCTCCCTTATAGTACTATCGTTATATTCACCTTGAGAACTTTTTCAGTCGCCAATTTAATTAGGCGTGCTTTGTTGTATTAATTTATACTGTTCGATTATTATTTATGATGTGTATATATTTCTCATATATAAGGTAGAAGCACTTATTTTATATTATGAATATATATAGCTCTATCTATCTATCTATCTATCTATCTATCTATCTATCTATCTATCTATCTATCTATCTATCTATCTATCTATCCTGTATTGTATTTATATTAATCATTCTGTCTTTACCTGCACCTTATAAGCTATAAGAAAACCCAATACAATAAACAACCAAATAAGCACCAAAATGATCTGAAATGACAGTACTGTTGCTAGAATAATGTCTGGCCTCTCCTTTAGACAGATGTCACATGGGTGCTTTACTCTACCACTTATTTCAGTCCTGGGAGCTCTTCACTTATCTACTCTATTTGCCTGCACATAGCAGGCAGCAAAATCAGTGTTCATGGAGCATATCAGTGCTTGTATGACAGGAAACTGGCACTTTCTCTGCCTGTTATGTGCAGACAAATAGAGTGGCTAAGCAATAAAAACATATATAAGGTTAATATACGTGGTCACAATGCATTTTTATGTCATTTTTACAACAAAAATTAAGTATGTCTATCTATCTAAGTTATCTATCTATCTATCTATCTATCTATCTATCTATCTATCTATCTATCTATCTATCTATCTCTCTATCTATCGTACACTATTTTCTACAAGTCTGCTATACATCTTATAATTGAAAACGTCTGTTTTTTGTCTGTATCTAATAAACTTTGAAACTCAGAGCTGGCCCTAGCCAATTTGATGCCCGAGGCAAAATTTTGTCTGGTGCCCCCTAGAAGGCAGTGGGGCCCACTGGGTGGTTACCCTGTGGGCCAGTTCAACCCTGCATAATGCCACACAGTAATGCCCAAAATACCCATAATTCCACACAGTAATGCATCTTACACATATGCCCCACATTAGTAATACCCATAATACACATAATGCCACACAGTAATGCACCTTACACATATGCCCCACATTAGTAATACACATAATTCCACACAGTAATGCACCTTACACATATGCCCCACATTAGTAATACCCATAATATACATAATTTCACACAGTAATGCACCTTACACATATGCCCCACATTAGTAATACCCATAATACACATAATGCCACATAATAATGCACTTGACACATATGCCCCACATTAGTAATGCTAGTAGCTTTTTTCATAAAACTTATGCATTTTGTGAGATGGGGTGGCAGGATGGGTGGGAGCGTGCTTGTGACCTTACAGGGTATGCCATCCTTTGCAAGCCTCATCCTTTATTTTCGCTTGCTCATTGGAAACAGATAGCACTAATGTCCAGATACTGCAACACTTGCTGGTTATACAAAAAGACCAGTATCAAACATGTAGCAACTGTCCATTCTCTTCACTGTTCAGTGTGTTTGCTGGTGTCTGTTACTCCCGGCAACTGCATGCCCTTTATTTTATACTGTGGGAGTGATATGCTCTGCCCTTCAGTCTGACGTGTGCGAAAGTCACTCTGCACAGATTTTTCATATAGAAATAGCGCAATGCAACTTACTGACCACGTTACAGTACTGGATGGCAGGGGAATTTTACAGCATGGACTGACTAGGAAATAAAGTGTGGGGAGAACACTGCCCATGTTATGTCCCTGCAGACAGCTGGGGTTTGCACAGGGATAAGGGACACATACAGGATGAAAGGGTTCCCCTCACCCATGTGCACAAGCAGTATAGGTGATTTCAGTATTATGTGAAGCAGTCTTCCAAAAGACACATGTGGTATCATAAGGAGTCATCCAGTAATAACCTTATATGGTCAGTGAAAATATCACATGTCCAGGAATTGCAGTTACTGGGCTTCTGCAGTCTGAAATCTGATAAGTCAGGGGCATTCAAGCATGTCAGAGGGAGTTTACTAAACTTTAAGGGAAAGTGTGCATTCTATTTGACAAATGTAAACATCAGTGTATACAAATACTAATTGAATACATTTGGAAAGTAACAGTTAATTTGTAGACTGTCCCTCCCAGCATCAGTAACTTTAAGGGACAGTGTGCATTCTATTTGACAAATGTAAACAGCAGTGTATACAAGTACTGATTGAATACATTTGGAAAGTAACAGTTTGCCGACTGTCCCTCCCAGCATGATATACTGCAGGGACATTCTTAGATGCCCCTAGACATGCTTGGATGCCCTAGGAAAATGCCTAGCCTGCCTATAGCTAAGGCGGGCTCTGCTGAAACTACTGAACCGATTGTGACGATTCGATTGTAATGTCACTAGTGGCCAATCAGAACATCATGGCACATGTGTACTGTGTACCATGATAGACTTATTCATAGGTAAGCGTTGTTAATTTGTACTTCTTTGGACAACCATCTATAAAAGTAGGTCAAAGAGCTATAAATTATATTTTTTCTGGTTTGTTTTGTTGAGATTTCACAATGCCTATGAGAAAATCTTCAATTGGTCATGACAGCGCTGCAGGTAAAAGGGCGCATACTGCGAGAAGAAATAAAGATAACCCAGGGAGAGTACATAGCCTCTTAGAAGACCGATAGAGGCATGCTTCTTAGTGTCACACAGAAACTCCACAGCAAAGAAGTACTCGCTTATCCTTGCAAACAGAGAAAACCTGTTTACATAAGCAAGGTGAAACCTCTGATGAAAATTCAGCTCACCTCTCTTCACAAAGAGAGCATACATGTATAAATAGGGACAACAAAACCTCTGTAGAATCAATACATTTTCACATATAACACATTCTCTCAACACCCTCCAACCCAACCAATATACTATATTATCAAAATACAAAAACCTGACTGCCGTTATCACTGACTTCCTCCAGAGCAGAGCCAGGTACTTTGTGGTCCACACTATCCGCCTCTTCTACCCCATTCACCTCCTTGTGGCAGTGATCTACCACCCCCTGGCCGCTGTTCACCTTTCCTTGACAACTATGCTTTCTGGCTTCCTCACTTTCTCTCCTCCGACCTCCCCTCTATCATCCTCGGTGACTTTAACATCCCTATTGACATCACTAATGCAGCTTTCACTAACCTTCTTGTCCGTTCCTCCTCCCTTAGACTTTTTCAATGGAACTCCACTCCTACTCACAATCTCGGCCCCTCACTTAACCTTGTCTTCACCCACCAATCTGATCTCTCTGATTTCTCTAACTCTTCTTTCCCTCTCCTCTTCCCCTCTCCTTTCCATGCCCAGATCCACCATCACCAGACGCAATCTCCAGTCTCTCGACCCCACTATCCTGTCCTCCCTTGAGCCTTTCCTCTTTCCCCTTTCCACCATGACCTGTTCCAACCAGGCAGCCTGCTTCTATAACTCTTCCCTAACCTCTGCTCTCGACTCTGTGGCCCCCCTCTCCTCTGTCCCAATCCGCCGTTCTAAACCCCAACCCTGCACACCAAAGTAACACAATTCTTACAAAAATGTTCATGCTCCGCTGAATGCTTCTGGAGGAAATCTCACTCCCTGGCAGACTTCCTCCATTTCAAGTTTATTCTCTCCTCCTACAGCTCTGCTCTTTCCCTCGCCGAGCAATCCTTTTTCCAAGTACTCATCTCTTCTCAGTCCTCCAGTCCACGACATTTCTTTGAAACTTTCAACACTCTCCTCTGCCCCCTCCTCCTCCCCTCCCATCCTCCCTCACTGCCACTGACTTTGCCTCCTTCATCTCCAAAATTAAGAAAATCTGACACGATATCTCCTCCCATCACCCCTCTGCTACCCCCCTGCCCCATCATCCCTCTCCTCCATCTATCCCACCTTGTTCTCCCTCTGTCCCATTTCAGACAAGGAAGTCCACTCACTTATCTTATTCTCCCCCCTCAACCTGCCCCCTGGACCCCCTCCCCTCCCGTCTTCTCCGCTCCCACTCCCCCACTGCCTGCTCCCACCTTGCTCACCTCTTCAACCTATCACTCTTTACCGGCATCTTTCCCTCCCCATTCAAACATGCTCTGGTCTCACCCATTCTAAAAAATCCCAACCTCGACCTTTCATCACCCACTATCTACTGCCCCATCTCTATTCAGAGATTCGCCTCCAAACTACTTGAACGACTGGTCTACAGCCGTATCACAAGTTACCTCTCTGACAACACCATCCTTGGTCCACTACAATCTGGCTTTCACCCACTCCAGTGAGGCTGCCCTGGTGAAAGTCACCAATGACCTACTTTTAGCAAAATCCAGGGGCCACTTCTCTCTGCTTATTCTTCTGGACCTTTCTGCTGCATTTGACACCATGGATGATCCTCCCCTCTTCCGCACACTCCAAACATTGTCCTCTCTAGCACTGTCCTTGTCTGGTTTACCTCTTACCTCAATAACCACTCCTTCTCTGTGTCTGCCTCTGGCACTGCCTCACACCCTTCCATCCTTCCTGTTGGTGTCCCTCAGGGTTCTGTCCTCGGCCCCCTTCTGTTCTCCATGTACACATCTTCCCTGAGTGCACTCATTAACTCCTTTGGCCTTCAATACCACCTCTATGCTGATGACTCACAACTCTACCTCTCCCCTCATCTGTCCCCATCTGTAATCCCTCAGGTTTCCAGCTGGCTCTATGCCATATTCTCCTGGATGGATGAGCGCTCTCTGAAGCTCAACATGGACAAAACTGAACTCATTGTCGTCCCCCAGCCAGATTAACCTTCCCTACCAGTATCTCTATCACTGTTGACAACACCACCATCTCCCCTGTTCCCCAACTCCACTGCTTGGGCGTCACTCTTTACTCCTCCCTCTCCTTTGCACCCCACATCAAAGCTCTGGCACAATCCTGTCAGTTCCAGTTACACAACATTGCTTGCATCAGGCCATTTCTCTCCCAGATTGCAACTAAACTCACCATCCTCTCACTGGTCATCTCACGGCTCGACTACTGCAACGTTCTCCTCACTGACCTCACTTGCTCCAATCTTGCTCCTCTCCAATCTGTCCTCAACTCTGCAGCTAGGCTTATTTTCCTCTCCTGCCACTCCACATCTGCAACTCCCCTTCGACATAATCTGCACTGTCTCCCATTTCCCTACAGTATCCTCTACAATCTCCTCACCCTCACATACAAGGCCATCTCTAATTCCACTGTTCCCTACATATCCAACCTACTCTCCCTTCATACTCCCTCCCGCCCCCTATGGTTAGCCAATGACCGTCACCTCTCCTCTACCCTGGTCATGGCTTCCCATGCTTGAGTTAAAGATTTTGCCCATGCTGCACCCCTTCAGTGGAATGCGCTCCCCCGCTCCATTAGACTCTCTCCAACCTTGCAAATCTTCAAACAGGCACTGAATACCCAGATATTCATCAAAGCGTACCCTTCCAATGCATAGAAACAAAAGGTGTATTCTACGCCCAATACTCCCGGCGCAATACTATATTATAAATTAATTTCACTTGTGTTAGAAGTTCACTAGCTGCACGGACCAAGGCTTTGCAAGAGCCTAAATAGCACAAGACTGGAATACACAGAAGGGTGTCATTGCGCTTCAGTGGCTGAGAACACAGTGAATAATTGGTGGATGTTTGTTTTCACTCATAAAACCAGGAGACTTGTTAATAATATAACCATTTACTAAAACGCATATATTATTGCACTTCATATTGTTACAATAATCTAAAATATAATGATATAAAATGTAACAGTTCTATACTGTCACATAACAATCGGTGTACAATTCTAAATATTGCAATATAAAACCAATTCAGTTAGAGATAAATTCAGCCGATAATACATGCAGAAATAGCCTGTTAATGTAAAAAGGTCAAATGTCTCTTCTATTTGCCGCTAGTGCCACATACTAATTACTAAATCGCAAATATGAATAAGTAAATGTCTCCAATTTACTCTAACACTGGTGTCCCAGTGCAGGGTTAGTCCTCCTTAAGTGTTTTACCCGATCAAGCGGGATTAATAATTACCCCCTTCTGGAACTGTTCTCCACTGTAGCACTATAGCACAAGTGCGGAGATGTAATTATCCCAGAGGGTACCTCAAAGGTTCCAGCTGGTGGGCAGCATTTAGAAGCACACAATGGGAGGCAGCGGAGACTGCAGCAGGCAGCCGGCGCTACAGCGAGCGCAGTCCAGAGACCACCGTGTACGGACAAGCCGTAAATGTGGCAAGTGTCCTCAATGTGCGGCACACATCACAGGCAGCAGCAGCCCGGCATAGATAGGACCGGCAGAAGTGGCACGGACCTTCAAGGACCTTTGAGGAGTCTTGAGGAAGTCCCGAGAATTAAAGGGACGAAACGCGTTGACATCATCTCCTGCCGGTGTATTGTCCATTTGAATTTATTCAGCCACCATCTGTGCTACTGTTTCTGAAGGTCTGTGCCGCTCCTGCCACTCCTGCCACTCCTATCTATGCCGGGCCACTGCCGCCTGTGATGTGTGCTGCACATTGAGGACACTTGCTACATTTACCGCTTGTCCGTACACGGTGGTCTCTGGACTGCGCTTGCTGTAGCGCTGGCTGCCTGCTGCAGTCTCCGCTGCCTCCCATTGTGTGCTTCTAAATGCTGCCCACCAGCAGGAACCTTTGAGGTACCCTCCGGGATAATTACATCTCCGCACTTGTGCTAAAGTGCTACAGTGGAGGACATTTCCAGAAGGGGGTAATTATTAATCCCGCTTGATCGGGTAAAACACTTGAGGAGGACTAACACTGCACTGGGACGCCAGTGTTAGAGTAAATTGGAGACATTTACTTATTCTTATTTGCGATTTAGTAATTAGTATGTGGCACTAGTGGCAAATAGAAGAGACATTTGTTCTTTTTACATTAACAGGCTATTTCTGCATATATTATTGGCTGAATTTATCTCTAACTGAATTGGTTTTATATTGCAATATTTAGAATTGTACACCGATTGTTATGTGACAGTATAGAGCTGTTACATTTTATATCAATATATTTTAGATTATTGTAACAATATGAAGTGCAATAATATATGCATTTTAGTAGATGGTTATATTATTAACAAGTCTCCTGGTTTTATGAGTGAAAACAAACATCCTTCCAAAGCATAACCTAGTCCTGAGGCTGCTGCTCCATCCCCCTGCTTTATGCCGTGACCATCTCTGCTTTGCTTACATCTTACCATCAGGCTACCTCCCGCTTGCTTGCACCTAATGTCATCCGTCTGTCGCCCCTTCCTACTAGATTGTTAGCTCTTCAGAGCAGGGCCCTCTTTCCTCTTGTACTCAAAACCCTCTTCTTGACACATTTCACTCGCAGCCCTCTCCTACTCAGTGACCATGTTTACCCGCTTTTTCTCCTTCTGGTAAAGGCTCATCTCTGTCTATGGCCACCAGCTCCTAGTAGTACGATGATTGCTCCCTCGCTACTTCCTTCTAAGCTGCATTATGTTTTGAGATTTGTGGTGCTCTTTGTTACCTGTACTCTATGTTTGTTATTTATTTACTGTAATGTTAAGTTGTGTCTCCCTGTACTGTCTTTTGTAACACTTGTGGTGCCTTATAAATAAAATGTAATAATAATAATAATAATAATAATAATACTGCAACTTCTTTTTGTATATATTCCTTTTGACATATTTATTCAGGTATACCTCCCAAACTCACGATTTTGGCAGGATAGTCCTGCTTTTTGGGCACTGTCCCACTGGCATGCTGCAGTGTCTTCCAGTGGGAAGGGGGTTGGGAGGCCACCTCTCGCTGCTGCTCTGCATAATAGAGCATGTACTGAATAGATGGCATGCAGATGTGTGCAGAATTTATTTAACGGAGAGAGGGACTGGGGATATAACCAATGGCCCCTGGAGCACTGGGTATGCCTCCAGTATAATGTAAAAGGGGGGCATGACTCATAAGGATGGCATTTGTCCTGATTTCATTCCCCCTTTTTGGTCACAAGTTCATTCGGCACACACCAGGGTGCCATTTCTGAGCAGCTGAGAGGTATGATATATGAGCATGATTCTCAGGCACAACAGGTAAAGGAAGGGCTCATGTTTTTTTGACATCTGGGAGATAACCAATAATACAGTAGTGAACAGAATCATTAAAATGTTTGCCTGTTTGTGGAGCACATCATGCATATTTTTGCACTGCAAGTTATCTGGATCCAAACATATAGTATGGGCGATGCAGAGTCATATGCATTTAATTCTCAGCACCACCTTGCGATTGAGTATGCATGGTCTGGAATGGACATTGTCACATAGGCAAAGCTCAGTGAGGATGCGTCAAACCAACTGTGGCATATGCAGAGATGGATGAAAGCATAAATACTGTGTGTCTGTTTCCAGGTGTATCTTACACAAAGTACAAGCAGGTGCAAGAGTGCTGTGATGATGATGGTGACAGCTATCCATCAATGTCCACATATAGGGCAGATAGGGTAACACCGGCCAAAAAGATGCATATTACTTTGTATTTTGGCAAAAATAGACATTTATTTCTGTGCACACAATGGAGGAGCAATTGTGTCTGACTTGCATTCAACTTTACATTAGGCCCTTTGTATGTAGCGCAAGTCATGACAACAACCTTCCTTACGCATTGAGTATTTATGTGCTATGAAGGTAACTCATTTATTATTATCTTTTATTTATAAGGGGTAACAAGGGTTCTGAAAAACTGTACATGGGGATCTAAATAGAGTATACTTTGAGTGCATGTATTTCAGTGTATGAGTATATAAAAGTTGACATAGAAGTAAATATGAAGCTACCTTGTTATCTATTTTGTATATTTAGGGGTCCTGTGTAAATTACACCTATGTAGCAAATGCAGAGTTAGTTGTTGTTGTGCTTACTTATCTTTGGATGAAAGCCTTATTATAAGCTCATTTCAGTTGAACAAATCTCTGTGGACTCCCTGCTGAGCAGGACATTTAAACTTTAAAGCTGCAAGGCATTCATTTTCCACTGCTGACAGTGAAAACCTTACTGCGCAAGCATAATGATGCACATGGAAGCTTTTAGATTGTTTAGTGGCAGAACACATTAAGACATTTAACTGCTTACTGTATTTTTCTTCAGAGAAGAAACATCAAAGGTCTGCACTTCCAACTGGTTTTGCAGCTAGGGTTGACCGTCTGAAACCCATAGATTTTATTCTCACAGACTTCTTTGTACTGTAGGGTCATGGCAATTTATAACATGCTTGGTAATATTTCATGAGTAAGTTTCATAAAAAAATATCACCTTTAGAAAATAAAGTATTGAGTGACCTACTATAACATTATACTCTAGAGAAGTTTGACGTCTTTTTTTTTTTCACTTGCATTGGTACAAATTTTTTTTTTGTCTGTAAATGGATTTGTAACCTGCAAGATATACCTGAATTCTAGAAACGACTTTCAAAGATTTGCCCATGCAATGTCTTGTTTGCTACTACTAAATGTATTACAGGTTGAGTCTCCCATACCCGAAATTCCGAATTCTTCAAAATCTGAACTTTTGGAGTTGCACTAGTGACACATTTGCTTTCTGGTGGTTCAGTGTACTGTGTTTCATGCACAACATTATTAAAAAATATTGTATAACATTACCTTTTGGCTATCTGCATAAGGTGTATATGAAACATAAATGTATTTCGTGTTTACACTTAGGTCCCATCTCCAAGATATCTCATTATGGTATGCAAATATTCCGAAATATGGAAAAGTCTGAAATCCAAAATACTTCTGGTCTCAAGCATTTCAGATATGGGAGACACAACCTGTAGTTTTACATGCACATCTAAAATATTTACTGTTTTTTTAGTTAGACAGATACTGTATATCTTTTTTGGATAAAGATTTATATGCAGAACAGTTTTATGTCATATCCAAGGCAACACCAGCATTGAAGAGAGCAAGAAGGATTTATAATTGTGTATAGTAAAATATGTAAGAGGACATGTACAAAACAACTAAAGTTGCATGAAGATATAAAACTCCTAATCGCACAGTGTGACGTCTATTGATCTGTTTTCTGGCTGCAAATAAGTAGATTTAACTTCTCTGTATTCTGCGTAATTTAACCCTGCAGCGGGGTTGTATATGAAATGCAGGCTGCAAGGATCCTGACAGTCATAATGCCGACGAATGTCTATTGGTATTCTAACCCTATCCCTGGCTCTAGCCTTTACCCTAATCCTAACCCACCCTTTCTGCCACCTAACATTAACCCCCTTCTCCTGTAGCCTAACCCTAACTTTACTCTCCAGCAGCCTAACTGTCCCCTCCTGCAACCTATCCCTCTCCATAGTGCCTAACCCTAACACTAATCGTAAACCTTATACTTACCGTCAGAATCTGTCTGCTTTGTGAGTGTTGAGATTCAGCTGCTGGGATCGTAACCATTGGGATCATATGCTGGGGGCTGGATCTGTGTTAATGATCCAATCTTGTTTTCTTTATACAATTGTGGGACAATATAAATACAATGCTGTCAACAAATTTATAATAATGTATTTCCCATGTTTGGCATTAAGAAACACTTATGGTGCCTTCTGAATCTGTATAATAATTCTCTAAGTTCTGTCCCATCTCCTGCTTGCCTGGCACCCACTGCTAAAGATATAGGACATACCCTAGATAAAGAGAGGAGGAGGAGGATGTGTTGGGAATGAGAAACTATACAGCCGTGGGAGGGACAGGATGCAATGCAGCATGGATGGGGAGAGCAGACAGGGATAGAGCAGTGGATAGATAGAGAGGTGGGGCGGTACAAAGCAGGGGCAGGTTGGGGTGGAGCAGCTGACAGACTAATTTTGCTAATTATCATTAATAATAATTATATATTTATAATAATAATAATAATAATAATAATAGCATTATGTGCTCACAAACATAAACACATAAACAATACACAAATCCTGTTTCGGGCATGATCTGCATTATGCTCGATGTGAAAACAGCCTTAGCGCCAACTAACATTCAACCTACAGTGTACGTCTGTGAAATGAGGGATTTGTGGTACAATAAACTGACCTTCAAAGCTTTAAATGATCAAGGTCCGATTTCGCTGAGAGAATTTATGATATCACCAAATGCTTCTTTAAATCTGCAGGTCACTGTTACTAACAGCACATATAGTGCACTTCAGATTCTTTGGATTATAAGCAATTCACCATGATGCATTTAACCTTCCCATACCCTCTTTAGAAGTATGTAAAAGCATACTTACAGCTCACCTATGTATTTGTCTGAAATTAATATCATATTACTATCTTATCAAAAAGTGCTTGTAATTGCTTACAAATGTAACATCTAATATGCTAATAATGGGAGGAAAGTGCTATTTATGTGTGATTATTATTATTATTATTATTATTATTATCATTATTAAATTATAATACTAATATCTTCACAACATATTTTTATACGCAGTATATAAACATGGAACTACAAAGTATTTGTACTCTTATTCATGTGTACGTTGATATATCTGTCATTTTACACAGTTAAAATTTTAAAATGATGAAATGTTTTTTTTTACTGAAAAAAACGAGAAAGAAAAAAGATAGTCTGTTAAGTTTACATGTAAAGATGTAATGATATGGTGTAAGATCAAACGTACAGCTGTGATAGTGTAATAACCTTCCATCTCTAATCAACATCAATGATTTCTGGTAAGTATTGCTTTTGGAAGTGGATAGAAGTGTTTGATCAGGAAGGTAGAGAGGATAAATGGAGCTGTAATTATTGGATAAGCCGCAAAAAGGTAATATTTATGTGGATGCTGAACAGATAAAGTACTGGAGATTTCCACAATATTCTTGTGAGACACCTAGCATTTTGGAACATTCAATCCTGATCTTCTTTTTCCTAACATCCTTCACTGATTTACTGCAAGAAAGGAGCTCCCTGGGTCTCTTACGAGCAATTCTGAGAAATTCTTCAAAACCTTGACGGTATATCACAGGTGAACTTGGAATTGAGGTCTTAAGTATTCATCTTTTGATACATTACCAAATTCATGGATCAGGGATGCAACATAACCTCTTTAGTGTGCTGAATTGCATATAAAAAAATAAATCATGGATAAGAGACATTGCAGAAAAAAGACAAGACTTTGTCCTGTCTTTTCTAGTGTTCTCTGGAAATTGAGTTCCATGTTGATGACTTTACTAGCTGATAAAAGAAATTGAATCTCTATGCCAATCTCTGGTAGTCATACAACGTTAAACTCAAAACTTTTTAGATATTGCTTCTTTCAAAGTGTTTATTACCAGTAACGTAAAAATCCAACTAATTTACATATTCTCTTATCTTCACTTACAGGTCCCGATTACTCAGAGTGGGGGACTTTTATTGAACTATTTTGAGAATGTTTTCGTGGACTAAACATAGGCCCTCATTCCGAGTTGATCGGTCGCAAGGCGAATTTAGCAGAGTTACACACGCTAAGCCGCCGCCTACTGGGAGTGTATCTTAGCATCTTAAAATTGCGACCGATGTATTCGCAATATTGCGATTACTAACTACTTAGCAGTTTCAGAGTAGCTTCAGACTTACTCTGCCTGTGCGATCATTTCAGTGCTTGTCGTTCCTGGTTGACGTCACAAACACACCCTGCGTTCGGCCAGGCACTCCCACCGTTTCCCCGGCCACTCCTGCGTTTTTTCCGGAAACGGTAGCGTTTTCAGCCACACGCCCCGAAAACGCCGTGTTTCCGCCCAGTAACACCCATTTCCTGTCAATCACACTACGTTCGCCGGAGCGAGGAAAAAGCCGTGAGTAAAAATACTATCTTCATTGTAAAATTACTTGGCGCAGTCGCAGTGCGATTATTGCGCATGCGTACTAAGCGGAATTTCACTGCGATGCGATGAAAAATACCGAGCGAACAACTCGGAATGAGGGCCATAATTCAGTAAATTACCATATTTAAAATGGTGAGTATAGAAGGTGGTGGCATAAACTGGCGTTATACCAAGTATATCAAGAAAAATTTATACAATTTCTGATATGGCTTGACATTTAAAGACTATGTGAAACTCATATTCAACATTAATTTATGCATATTACTGAGCTAGTAGTATACATAAGATAACATAATTGCTTATACAATACGATGGGCCACATGTAATGGAATGCAATTTAGCAAAAAATGTGAGTTTACCACTAAACTCATACATTTTGCGGATCTCAGAAATGTAATAACACACAAACTTGCATGTTTGCTGGAATTCCAAAACTAGCAATGAGAAAACTAGCATCCAGATGTTTTGCCATTGCACACATATAACTCAGTCAATGTAATAGGATCCAAGTTTACAACTCGCACCTAAAACATTACCAAAAGTCGCAAAAACAATAGACCAGCTTTTGGCTGGCAAGGTTGACAGAAGCATGTACAGATCAGTAAGAGCCGTACATACTTCTGTCAGGAAAAGTATACAAATAGTTGAAAAAAGTTTAAGAAAAAGACGTACAGTCTCCTCCTCCAAAGCTAACCAGCCCCAGATTCTTTGAGCCGGTCCTAGTTGCATAAATACAGGGGAAAAAATGAGTAGGATTACCCTGTATTTTAACAACTGGCATTGGGCTCTTGGACCTTTCCTGGCACATGAAACCCCAATTAGTGTACAGTGCCTCCTTACATGGCTGGCTTTGCCCACCATGCATTGGGCATGTTGTCATGCTCCGCTACCGCTGCTCTCAGCACAGGTTACCATTCCCAATTGTAATCCACGGGGACGGTAAAGTATGAAAACGTTTAAAAAAATCCCCAAAATTTGTCATGTTAATCATTTGAACATGTTGACCTTTTGACCGTGTCATCCATATGCTTGTCGACCATATGCTTGTCGACCATATTGGCTGTCAACATATTGACTGTTGACCTATGGACCGGATACTATTTAGTTGTACACATTTCATATACAGTATGTACTAGAAAAGCATGTATAAGAACTACTGTACAATGGGCTAATTTCACACACAAACTGTTTATTGCATCAAAAGTACCATAGCAGAAAGCATAGCATGAGCAGCTTCTGATAATTAAATAAAACCACTTACATAATAAAAAGTTAATTATTATATTCAATAGTGAAACTACAAATGAATTAAGAGCCTGCAACAGAATAGTACATTACATCACTTACTTCCTTCCCTCCCCTCTTCACACTTTATAATAGGAGTGCGTGTTGTAAAAGTATAAGACTTTAGGACTGTGGTGTTTACTACCAAAGGACCTCAGGCTGATTAATCACTTGGAAAAGTGTTATCTTTACCAATTAACCCATCTAGAAAGTCAATGACACATTTTTATATAAATATACTTTCCCTGCAGGGAATTTAAGATATTTGTGATGTTTTTTATCAGCATGAAATATTAGGCTAAATATACATGTCATATATTTATTGTCCTTAACAAATTAACCATCACAGTTTATCACATCTGCCTTATTTATATTACAAGCATATCTTCTGATTGGCCATAAAAAGCAATTAGGAGTACTGGTTAAAGTACTTTACTACAATTTTAAAGACACTGTCATATATTTGGCACAAAGTGTTGGTATAGAGTGTGGACTGCATTTTTAATGTTGCATGTCTTGCATTATCTCACAGCTTAAAACCTAGAGGATGTCTTTATAAATAGCTAAGCCTAACAACTTGTTGTGACTGCTGATCACTGTATAAAATAGATTTCTAGAGCAATTTTAGCACTATGCTTTATGTGGCACCCCAGAACATTGTGTGTGTGCCCCTTTTAAAAGTAAAAGAAAGTGTTTGCAGCCTGGACATTTTCATGCTGGTGCAGCAGGGATTAAGGATGAAGCTGAGCCTGGTCGCATGTTCTGAGCTGGTGAGTGCTGATTGGACAGAGTGTCAGAGAGCCAAATAAGCCTTGTGGGAAGAAGAAGGAGGAGTTGAAGTGAAGCCATTGATGGAGCCAAACATGTTGTGAGGAGCAGAGCGGGATAAACTAAATTGGTGCAGACCAGGTGTCATGCTGAGCGGTGGAGAGCAGTGCTACAGAGTGAGAGCAGCGTGGTGCTTCTGGAAGAGTAGAGGACCAGAAAAGCGGATGTGAAACGTTGCAGCTGGGGATTAGACTCCACCAGGCCTGAGCAGAGGTGCGGGTGATGCAGCCTTCTTGAGAAGCTGAATACCACGGAGACATGTCCAACCAGAGTGCGGAATATGCTTAAAGGTTCTGATGAGTAAACCAAGACTATTTTGTTGTGCAGATTACAAGTGGGAAAGTGCAAAGCCCAAATGTCCATGTGTCACCCACACATTGTTCATGACCACATGGAAAAGAGGGATGTGATTAGGCCCTTAAGAAAGAACCCTACAGAGTGACCCCATGTGGAGTACAGTTGACCCCTACAGAAACATTATTTGTATAAGTCATGCAAGAAAGACATTGAGCTAATTTAGGAGTAAAAATCCAAGCCAATTGTTCTAGGAATAATTACTACAAGGAAAGTTGTTGTTAGAGAATCCATGATTTCTTTGCTACCTGCATCCTTTTTGCAATACCCCAAATAACAGTGACATTTTGCTAATATAGTCCAAGAGTAACATTATCTACACCAGTACCATTATCACCTCATTGCAATACTGTGACTCTGTAGGATTCATACACCCTTGTGCAACAAGAACAAGTTAACACAGCCCCATTGCAAAACTGTGGCACACCTGGATCAAGAGAGAGCTCCAACGTAATGTGCCTGTGAAGAATGGAACATTGGGGGGTTATTCCGACACCAATACACGCTGTAGTTATTCTCAGTGTAGCGATTGGTTCAGAACTGCACATGCGCCATTGCCGCAGTGCGCCGGCGCATGCCAGATGGCTGAAGGCCGTTGTTACCTAGCGATCGCCTCTGCCTGATTGACAGGCAGAGGCATTCACTGGGTGAGAGGGGGCGGCACGGCAGCATCAAGCCGCCGTTTTCGGGGCGCGGTGCAGCCAATGCAGGCATGGCCTGCGGGGGGCGGGCCACACTGGCTGCGTGATATCACAAGCAGCTGCTGCGACCCAGGGCAGCGAAGAGTAACTCTTCAAGAACAGAAGCATCGCTGCTGTGTGATGCTTTTGTACTTGTGCGGGGACGACGACTGACATGCGGGGTAGATAAGGCCTGTGCTCGGTGTCCCACAACATGTCTGGGAAGATGATCGTAGCTATGCTAAATTTAGCACAGCTACAATCAACTCGGAATGACCCCCACTGTTGTTAGGGAAATAGTATTTTTTATCACTCCTCTCACCACCCTCATTATTATTGTTTTGTTGGAATATGTATGTATCTATGATTAGATTGATTGAACTGTATCTTTCTTGAGTGATCCTGTGTATTGTGAGCTGTATTTAAACGTGATTTTCTTTGTCATTTATAATTGTTCATTATCACTGTGATTACCTCCTTTGCTAATTAACCAATCACCATCTTCAGTCTAGAGTCTTTACGGCTCAATAAAATACGTTTCCTGTTGGAGAGTGCTGTCAGTTCATTCCTGTTGCATATCAATATATCCTACCTCTCTGAACATGGTACAAGGGGACAATACCTTAGGGAAAGGGTCCATCACATAGCCACCTAACATCTGTGGTATCTCTTCCAACCACTTAGACACACCTGCCAACCCTGGGGTAGTACATTTGTAAGAGCCTAATTTGCACTGCATATTGTTCAAGATAAGCTAAATGCACTCAACATGCAGAATGCACAAGTGCTACTGTGACCCAACCCAGATTTGTATCTGTGCTATAACAGGCCCTATCCCCATTTATGCCATACAACCACAGAGAAGGACTGGAGGCAACTTGGGAAGGTCTAGTCATGCCCCCAATGTGACAAAATATGAAAGTGTGATGTGTGGATGCCTCCGTTCTGGCCACGTGTCAAAGACACGTGCAGAGTGTCCCACTGCACTTCCCAAAAGTTGGAAGGACAGTATGCAACAAATTTTAGCCTATAATAATAAAGCAAGAACATCAAGGACGTGTCTTTGTATCTGTGGATTGTTCTTTAAAATGCATACATGAAAGCACATTTTGGGAATGAGTCAGAGTTAGGAGCAAAGCAAAAAAAGGAAGCACATTTTCTTCTGGAACAAAACATGGTGCAATGCAAAGAGGGTCTATACATTTATTAATTAATTTATTTTTTGCATGCAGGAAAAATACAGGTTTCTTTTACATGTCCCCTGAAAATGCTGGACAGCTTTATTTTTACACTGCACTTTGTATTTTTAGTTAAGAAACTGCTGTCCCAACACTAAGGTGTGTATTTACTAACGGTAGATATTTGATCGATTTCAACATTTTTGTTGATTTTCAATTTATTTTGAAATAGGAGATTTACTAAAGGCAAAATTGATTAACAAAATTTACCAAAAAATATTCCGAACCAAAATTGAACATAAGAAAATTTCAATTTCAATCCCATAGACGACTATGGGATCCCCAGATTTACTAATGGTCGGTTTTTAAACCTACCAAAAATTGACCTCAAAATTGACGGACAACCATTCCAAATAACCAGAACTTTCAGAACCATAAGTGCCAGTATGCCCATACAGTAAGGACCTGCTGGTACCCATAACCCCAGTGTAAAGTAAATATAAACAAAAGACCAGAAACACACACCAAATTTGTTAACCCTTTCTTAATCACTCACATGCACTCACACTACATACTAACCTACTCTATGGTGCTGGTCAGTTACCTTTTCTCTGTAGACATACAGAGGGCTTAACAAAAAAACTAAATTCTCTCATACGCACTCTAACTACAGTACATACTGTACATACAGTGTTTCCCTGAGAAGGACAGTTCCCATGTGGTTTCCTGCACCTTAGCACTGATTGGTTAAGAGTCGCACTTCTCTCAGCCAATCAGTGAGCACAGCTATAGAAGCTGACCACTGATTTTCTGAGATAAGTGTGACTTTTAGCCAATCAGTGCTAAGGTGCAGGAAACCACATGGGAACCATCATTCTCAGGGAAGATCTGTATGTAAAGTATATAGTGCTTGCATATGCATGGGATCGGGAGAGCATTTGTTTTTTGCCAAACCCCCTGGATGTGTACCTGGAGAAGGACACCAACCCTGATAGAGCCACTGATATTCTAGAGGGAAGGGCACTTTACTCTGTATTGTGCCCATGACAAGCAAAATATTCATTTTCTATAAGTTTCTAATAGATCCAGAGTCCTGTAAGGCCATACACATGAGGAACCCAAGTTGGAGTTAGAGGTCATGCAGCGGCAGCTCCTACCTAACTGTAGTAGGGTGGCTGCTGCAACTCCCGTACCTGGAGAAAAGACAGCCAGTCTTGGCTCCCGGCAATTGTGTACTGGCAGGTAGGTGCCAGGACCGGCACATGAGCATTCACTGCTTTCTTCCTGCGCAAGCATAAAACCCCAGTTTCTATGGACTTTATCAGTAGAGTTGATGTGGGCAGGATTAAAGTACCAAGGTACACAAATCTGGCATTGTGAAAGATATGTGGTACTTTTGTATTTTGACGATTTTAGTACTGTTAGTGTTAGCAGTACTGTAAGTATGTGTGCAGTGGATTTTGTTCTGAGTATGAAAAATAAGTTATCTTTCTGAATGGAATTTGTTTTGGTTAGTATTTGGTTCGTGCAGTGTATTTCAGTGCAGTGGTATTACTTACCTGGAAGCAGATATCCGGTAGCTCCAGCAGTTCTAGTGATGTCTTCTGAGTCTGGTGGTATGGTGAGAGATTTCCAGGTGTCATGTAGCGGTTCCAATGGAAAGTAACCCTAACCGTATTCCTAACCCTTCCCCTAGTGCATAACCCTAATACTCCTGTCCTGTAGCCTAACCCTTCTCATAATGCCTAACCATGACCCTCCTGTCACTTAGTCTAACCCTGACCCTCTGTTTCCACAACCTACAGTAATCCCAACACTCAGCTCCATTTATAAACTTGACATTTCACATGTTGACATTCTTCAGATGTAAACATGTTCTATGTCGACATTTCCACAATGTTGATATCATAAATGTTGACAATATGGTGACAATATGATGATTGTCGACATTTTGAATGTCAATATAGTGACTATATCTTTGGAAGATCCTAACACCTGAATTATTACTTTACTTGTATAATTTCATGCAGTAGTTACAGTTTCCTGATAAGACATAGAGAAGTGACTTAGAAAGGTGACTTTCTGTAACCACAGGACTAGTGTCTCCAGCAACCCCAAACACACACACACACACACACACACACACACACACACACACACACTGATACAATAGTAGCATTTATACAAGATAACGGCAGCTCTTAATGACTATTCCCTGTAAATGCTCTGTTTTTAACATAGACCAATTGTGTCATATAATACTGTCAACATTCCTCATACTAAGAAGACACTTGACACTGACTACTCCTTACTTCTGGCCCACCAACACCTCTAATAGAATTTTGTTTTATAGTAAATTGTCTATTACTGCAAAACTTTAGTAGTTCTAACTTCTCACTGCCCATATATTTGGTTATTTATTTTTATTTTTTAATGGTTAAACATTATTTTTATTCATGTAGGAAGAATGAAAAGCACTTCCTGGAGTTTTGCAATAAAGGGGCAACATAGGTTCTTCAAAAGAACTTAAAAATTACCATTTAAAGTGTTGTAGCTGGATCAAAATAGCAGCTTTACCCTAATTTGCAAATACTTAAATGTTATTTATTAATATTCTTATATTTTAATGCTAAAGTGCAAAATTATTTGCTGTGTTCATATAAATTACTATTGTAATTGATATTGTATTGTAATTTGTATCTTAAATAATTAAGGGGTATAATCCACCATTCGGAAAAAAAATCTTCCATTTCAATTAAAGATGATACATGATAGATTTAGCAGACCACCAAGGATAGCAATACAAATGACTCCATACAAATTGTTTTTCTGATTTGTGTTCTGCTTGAACAAGATAGACAATGCAACAAAATACAATGCTCTATAACCTAGAAAATTACGATGCAAGATTGCATTTACTTTCATCTTATCCATGTACAATTATCTTCTCAAGCCATAAATAAACTGCAATACACTACTACATGTATTTATTTAAAGGCATTGGCTCAACTACTATACCGAAGAGGCATCCTTTATACTTCAAGTTCACAGGAGCGCACCTAGATAACACAAGTTCAAAGAGAGAATCTTTTCATTTCTTTTAACATTGGCGATATAAACTACTTTTTTTCTCCACTGCTCACATATCCCTCAAGTTCTGTCAAAAAGCAAAAATAAATTTCCTAACCAAAACTGAGAAGTCCTTGGCTTTTCAAATGACTGTAAATTGCACAGCTAAGTGCATATAGCCACAGGGCTGTCACAGTCACTTTTCTTGACAATTCATCATAGCATACTAATTCTATAATATCATTACTGTGTCTCTTTTCACTGTACTCATCCAACAAGCTAATTTAATCAACTAATAATAGATTCAGGAACGGATGCGAGAGGCTTTAGCCCTACAAATCATATAACAGGAGTTGCACAGCAGTGAGAGTTATGTACTATTTACTTACTACAACATTACACAGGTAACCTTGGTACATTTAATATAAATAAGCAAGGCACACCAAAGAATACCAGAATGCCAATTTAAGCTGCACTTTAATATATTAATTCATCTTTATATATTTTGGTCTTATGATTTACTGATGGAAAATCTAAGAACCTGAGATCCTGTCATGGATCACACTGAATTTTTTTTTTAGATCAGCGTTCTTTAAATAAGACAAGCAGAATATTGTTATCTGGCTAAAAAAAAAACCTTTGAATAATGCTTATTTTTAGTTTACCTTGATTTGCATGTGATATGGATAAATGATGCAAAAAACAGTCACTTATTTTATAATGTGATTATATTAACATGAGGATGTTGTTTTTCCTTATAAAACTGCATTTTTAAGACAGTGCAGTCACGGCCTTTCTCTGAAGGCGTTTTGTCGGTTTTGTCACCCAGAAAACTAAAATTACTATATTTTATTGTATTTTTTTTTTGTATAATTCTTATGCACTGATCTTATTCTTATCATTTAAAAATATATACAGTAGTTTCATGGTCAGCACTCTTATTCAGAACTAGTGCACACCACCCACAAATCTTTCTTTTTGGTGCAAATGTTAACAATAAGTGTCTCCAATCCATGAGAAAACATTAGTGATGGTTGTAAAATTACAGACATTAAAAATAAATAGATAACAAATAGACAATGGGTACAGGATTACTTATTATTTATTAAGGTACCAATAGTATTATACTAATGGTTTACCTGCACATTTTCACTCAAATATAATACATATATAATATAAAACATATCAAATAAAACATCAAATATAAAACATATATATATATATATATATATATATATATATTCTTAACCCCTTTGCAATGGTTTTCCCTAGAGATGAGTGGGTTCGGTTCCTTGGAATCCGAACCCCCCCGAACTTCACCCATTTTACACGGGTCCGAGGCATACTCGGATTCTCCCGTATGGCTCGGTTTACCCAAGCGCGCCCGAACGTCATTATCCCGCTGTCGGATTCTCGCGAGATTCGGATTCTATATAAGGATTCGCGCATCGCCGCCATTTTTCACTCGTGCATTGGAAATGATAGTGAGAGGACGTGGCTGGCGTCCTCTCACTTTGTTTCAGGGGGCTGCATATCTTTATTCTGGGAACCAGCAGTATTATAGGAGGAGTACAGTGCAGAGTTTTGCTGACCAGTGACCACCAGTATTATACGTTGTCTGCCTGAAAAACGCTCCATATCTGTGCTCAGTTTGCTGCATATATCTGTGCTCACACTGCTTTATTGTGGGGACTGGGGACCAGCAGTATTATATAGGAGGAGTACAGTGCAGAGTTTTGCTGACCAGTGACCACCAGTATACATTGTCTGCCTGAAATACGCTCCATATCTGTGCTCAGTGTGCTGCATATATCTGTGCTCACACTGCTTTGTTGTGGGGACTGGGGACCAGCAGTATTATATAGGAGGAGTACAGTGCAGAGTTTTGCTGACCAGTGACCACCAGTATACATTGTCTGCCTGAAAAACGCTCCATATCTGTGCTCAGTGTGCTGCATATATCTGTGCTCACACTGCTTTATTGTGGGGACTGGGGACCAGCAGTATTATATAGGAGGAGTAAAGTGCAGAGTTTTGCTGACCAGTGACCAACAGTATACGTTGTCTCCCTGAAAAACACTCCATATCTGTGCTCAGTGTGCTGCATATATCTGTGCTCACACTGCTTTATTGTGGGGACTGGGGACCAGCAGTATTATATAGGAGGAGTACAGTGCAGAGTTTTGCTGACCAGTGACCACCAGTATTATACGTTCTCTGCCTGAAAAACGCTCCATATCTGTGCTGCATTGTAGTATATAGTAGGAGTACAGTGCATAATTTTGCTGACCACCAGTATATAATATATAGGAGTACGGTACAGAAGGCCACTGCTCTACCTACCTCTGTGTCGTCAAGTATACTATCCATCCATACCTGTGGTGCATTTCAGCTTTGCACAGTTTGCTGACCACCAGTATATAATATATAGCAGTACGGTAGAGTAGGCCACTGCTCTACCTACCTCTGTGTCGTCAAGTATACTATCCATCCATACCTGTGGTGCATTTAAGTTTTGCACAGTTTGCTGACCACCAGTATATAATATATAGCAGTACGGTACAGTAGGCCACTGCTCTACCTACCTCTGTGTCGTCAAGTATACTATCCATCCATACCTGTGGTGCATTTAAGTTTTGCACAGTTTGCTGACCACCAGTATGTAATATATAGCATTACGGTACAGTAGGCCACTGCTCTACCTACCTCTGTGTCGTCAAGTATACTATCCATCCATACCTGTGGTGCATTTCAGTTGTGCGCAGTATATATAGTAGTAGGCCATTGCTATTGATACTGGCATATAATTCCACACATTAGAAAATGGAGAACAAAAATGTGGAGGGTAAAATAGGGAAAGATCAAGATCCACTTTCACCTCGTGCTTAAGCTGCTGCCACTAGTTATGGCCGAGATGATGAAATGCCATCAACGTCGTCTGCCAAGGCCGATGCCCAATGTCATAGTAGAGAGCATGTAAAATCCAAAAAACTAAAGTTCAGTAAAATGACCCAAAAATCAAAATTAAAAGCGTCTGAGGAGAAGCGTAAACTTGCCAATGTGCCATTTACGACACAAAGTGGCAAGGAACGACTGAGGCCCTGGCCTATGTTCATGGCTAGTGGTTCAGCTTCACATGAGGATGGAAGCACTCATCCTCTTGCTAGAAAACTGCAGTGCCACTCCTAGATGGGCCAGGTGTTTGTGTCGGCCACTTGGGTCGCTTAGCTTAGTCACACAGCTACCTCATTGCGCCTCTTTTTTTCTTTGCTTCATGTGCTGTTTGGGGACTATTTTTTTGAAGTGCCATCCTGTCTGACACTGCAGTGCCACTCCTAGATGGGCCAGGTGTTTGTGTCAGCCACTTGGGTCGCTTAGCTTAGTCATCCAGCGACCTTGGTGCAAATTTTAGGACTAAAAATAATATTGTTAGGTGTGAGGTGTTCAGAATAGACTGAAAATGAGTGGAAATTATGGTTATTGAGGTTAATAATACCATGGGATCAAAATGACCCCCAAATTCTATGATTTAAGCTGTTTTTGAGGTTTTTTTGTAAAAAAACACCCAAATCCAAAACACACGCGAATCCGACAAAAAAATTTCAGGGAGGTTTTGCCAAAACGTGTCCAAACCCAAAACACGGCCGCGGAACCGAATCCAAAACCAAAACACAAAACCCGAAAAATTTCCGGTGCACATCACTAGTATTCCCACACCTGTGCTGAGTCTACACTGGTAGCTTTTACACAGGTCACATTCCAACATGAGAATCACTACTGTATGCAGTAATCATTTATCCGGTACCCGCATAAATTATAACCTTTTAAAAAAAAATCTAAAAACTCTAAACTGTCATAAAATAGCCTTAATTTTGCATACCTCCTCATGCAACAAATACATGTTATCCAAATTGGACAAAAAATAAAAATAAAAATGTAAATGACAAGAAAGTAAACTACTGTAAAAGCAAATCTGTATTTTTTTTACACATACTGTACAACACAACTTAGGGATATATTCAATTGAAGTAGAAAGCGCCCGTCTGTCGAAAAGACGGCAGTTTTCGACTTTTTAAGGTCGAATTATGATTCGACGTATTCAATGAAACCCCAAATTTTTTGACAAGTTGAGGAATTTGACTTGTCGAAAAGCACGTGGATCGGTGAAATAGCTGCCGATCGACATGCTTGTGTCGAAAACGGGGCCAAATCTGACAGGTTTTGGCCCCCTTTTCGACCATCTCACTTCGACTTTAAAAAAAAGTCGAAGTGAGATGGGGAGAGCAGCGCCGGAGACCGGAGAGCCAAACGGGGACGGGCAGAGCTGAGGCGGGGACGGGCAGAGCCGAGGCAGGGACTGTGTGAGCAGCGCTGGAGGATGTCACAGCCGCCACTCACAGCAACGTCCACCCAGCTCCAGCAAGCGAGACCTTGAAAATAGCAGTTTTTGACTTTTTAACGTTGATTCGTGATTTGACGTATTCAATCAAACCCCAAATTTTTTCGATAAGTTGAGGAATTTGACTTGTCGAAAAGCTCATGGATCGGTGAAATAGCTGCCAACCGGGTAAGCAGCGCTGACCGATGTGGTTCTCCCCCGTCTCCCCCCCAGCATCTCAATTTGACTTTTTTAAAAGTAGAATTGAGATGTCATTTGAATAGCCCAGGTCGGATTCATTCCGACAAATGAATGTTGGAATGGATCCGACTTTAATTGAATATACCCCTTTATGTTTTACATTTCTTGCTTTGGCATTAATCTATAGTACTTTTGCAAAACATATAAAACAGTGTTTTACAGTTTTTCAAAATAAATATCATGCTTTCTTTCTGGAAGGTTTTGCCATCTTAATCTAAATGTACAGAAATGTACACAATATAAAGAATAAAATGGTAGCCCAACAATGCATGCTATTTTTAAAGCAGAAAAACATATTGTACCAAATGAGGGAACCACTTTGTTTGACCCAGAATAAGGAAGATCTAAAAGATCTAGGTATTATATATCCCCCAATCTCTGGAAAATTTAATATTTATCGTTTTGGCGTCAATGTCTAGTAATCACATGCAATCAACAGACAATAACTATTAAGTGGGGAAATAGTTTATAAGGGTGTACACTAGATGAGGGAATCCCCGATGTTCCAATAAACAGATGGCTGGGAACACTTATGCAACACAATAATGTTAGTTTTGTTCACCTCCCTGGCTTCCCACCAATACTGTTTGCTGGTGGGGACAAGGAAAATCTTATCATTTTCATTGTTTAATTGTACTATTTGAATGAGGATGACAAGTGCAAGTAATCTTATGCATCTTCAATGTATATGTAAAGGACAAGCTGCACTTGTATCCAGACTCAAGGAGTTAAATAATGTGCCTGGCTCTGTGTATCTAATTCAATGGTATTATCTTGTTTACATTTGGATAGTCACCACACACCCCCACCACATGTGAGCTGCATAGTATCTACACACAATAGAGGCTGCTAAGCTGGTATATTTAGCACAGGGATGGGGAACCTTCGGCCCTCCAGCTGTTGTTGAGTTACACATCCCAACATGCCCTGCAACAGTTTTAGCATGGCCAAAGAGCAAAACTGTAGCAAGGCATGCTGGTATGTGTAGTTCAAAAACAACTGGATGGCCAAAGGTTCCCTATCCCTGATTTAGCAGGTGGCTTGTGAAATTAACCAGTGATATCATGGGGAAGAGTAACAAAAGGAACAATTTCTCCATTAAAAAAAAACACTTACGCAAATGTCCGATCATTTGCTTCACCACAGTTCATTGTAGTAGTATAATCTTAAATATTTTCAATTGTTTTAACTCACAACTATAATGTAAACAGGATAGCATATGTTTTGGCCAAGTTTGACAAACTCATTTTAAAGGTAAATATAAGTAAGTTTAATAAATAGTAGAGATTACCATTATTTTCAAAATCCCTTCACATTTGGAAGATACATTTTTAACATTTTTTCAATGGATTATTAGTTTCCCAGTCAATCAAACCACACTCAGGATAAATTCAGTATTTTGGTTCCAAATTTATTCAAAGACTATACATTCCATGAAATGCAATATACAGTACAAATACAGTACAGCGTAGAATGATAAAGCTAAAGTAGAACATTATGGGGGAGATGTACTAAGCAGTGAAAAGAGTGGAGAACTGAGCCAGTGGAGAAGTAGCCCATGGAAACCAATCAGCTGCTCTGAATAATTTTATAGTATGCATGTTTTAAATGTTACATCAATGCTGATTGGATGCCATGGTCAACTTCTCCACTGGCTCACTTCTCCACTCTTTTCACTGCTTAGTACATCTCCTCCTATAGCCCTAAACTTTGCACTTGTGTAAGGCGACTTGTTCTTTTGTGAAACCTGATTTGCTAACATTTCTACAATTTAACTCATCTTCAAATATCTAAATCAATTATTAGTTTGCGAACCAGCATATACAGGCTGATGCACAGTTGAATGTATACTCATTTGTATAGTGTTTTTGCATACATTCACAAAAACAATTGCTCAAAAGTGGTAATGCAAAATCATATGAAATTAGGAATGAAATTAGGACAACTAACCTTTATCACCAAATAGTCAGAATTGTTTTGGGAACCACTTTCACATCGGCAAAGTTTAGTACTGTATGTACATCTTCACACATGTGTGAGCCATTTAAACCTGCATGTACGCATATAATGTATATGCTTGTTAGGAGGCATGCCTTTTCCTAAACTATGAGGAAGGTGCAGTTGCATGCAATGTGTAGTCATAAACTAGGTGCATATGTTGCACACTTAGGGGAGGGTGCATCTTAAGATATGAGCAGCTCTGCTGATGGGTGAAAATACATCACTTTTCCATGCACATTTCTTTTTAGTAATGTATGTCTATTTTACTACCAACTCTGCATCGGCTTCCGAACCTCTTTGTTTGAACAGATCAATATGAAAGGTTATTAGAAAATATAAGCTTCTCTGGACAAAGAACCATTTGCATTATCTGATGGGAGAAGTTGGATTGGTAGGCAGCATTCCATGATAAATATGGTTTGTGATATTATTGAACATACTTTTGTACCAACAGATGATATTTTGTTTGTAGGATTAAAGTTTTAATGAACATCAACAAGTAAAATTCTGATATAGAGGGCAGACGTGTTTTGTCATTTGAGGGGAATCTGCACTCTCCATGCACTCCCTGCCCCCCCTATGCAAGCATATGTGCTGAAATCTCTAAAGTACGTTTGCTCATATCTCTGGGAAAATGGAACTGGTTAAGTACTTTTATGAGTTCAGGGGAATGGCATATCTGTAATGGGTGCAGGGTGTGCAATGCACACGATACCCTGGGTCCAGAGGAGACCACAATGCACACCCTGCACCCATTTTTTCAATACTTACCTCTCTGGAGTCCCGCAACAGTGAAAGTGAGTGGTATGCAGTTCTCCAAGAAAATGGCACTGTGGCCATTTTCCTAGGGTTTCGCGCATTAGGTAAAATCAAGGGGAATATGGCCAAGGCAGCATTTTCCCAGAGACCCGCACACCACCTAGTGCTCAGAGTCATTGTCACTGCCGCTGACTGCTAGAGAGGAGCGGGCCGATATGGTGACTGGACATGGGCTCCCTCCTCTCTTAATTCACCCTTGGTGGAGGGCATTCACCCATACCCTACACCCTGAAACCATGATAGATATACTGCTGACAGAGGGGCTTCCTTGCTTTTTCTGCAAAATGCTTGCTGTTACCATATATTATGTGATGTATGAGGTGCCATTTTTTCATCATTCAGCATTAATGCACAATTCCAAAGGATTTATGTTGTGTATTAACCCAGGAAAATGTGTTCTATACTGCGTGGCACTGCAGAATAATTTTGCACTTCAACAGTGATAATCATAACTACTATACAGCTTGTTGTGGCTATTTGAACTTTTCAAGGATGGCAATTAAAATCTCTCCCTGTACTAGTGGGTGGAGCTTGTAGCCGATTAAAACCAAATAACTATCAAAACAGAGCTGAACAAAGCAGAGCGTAAAGGTGAATGAAATAGCACAGAAAGAAATTACAAGAACGTGTCAGTGAAAGTGAAGAGGAAAGAGAGTGTCACGATGAAAGTAGAGAGGAAAAAGTGTGTCTGGAAAGTGACAGTGAAAGTGGAGAGGAAAGAGAGTGTGGCAGGAAAGTGACAGTGAAACTGGAAAAGAAAGATAGTGTCTAAGAAAAGTGACAGTACAGGAAGTAGTATATTAAAGATTAGGAAACAGACATTTTGAAAGGGATAAGAAAACCTATTTGTTGAAAGTAACACCATTGCCGGATTAGATGTCTGCATCTGTTTACAGTAAGGGAAAGAAGAAGAAAGACAAGCTTCATAAGGTATTGTTAAACATTGAAATAAGAATGTCAGTTAAATAAAAATAAAATAAAGGATCCTTTCTTCTGCAGCCGAAATTCACCAAGAAATGATTTAATTACATGTACATCCATCAACATTAGGCATTGAATAGATGAACAAATTATTTATTTTCCATTCCTCTGTGCACACAAAGCTATTCAGATAAAAATAGGATTGAGAAAATAAGAACAAAATTTTGTATCAAAGTACTCATATGTTAATCCACTAATATTAATGCACATGGTGTAAATAGAATAGGGAGACTTCAATAACTGCTGCCAGGACAGAGACCTTGTTCTGTATATTCTTTGAAAATTTTTAGGCAGCTAATCACAAGAGTGCTATTACAGGAATAGTAAATTATTAAATTCTTCAGTTAAAGTTCAATTGGCTCATAAAACAAATGCATGACTCTTTTTAAAGAGGTTTGGATCACAAACTAAATTTATTATAAAAAGATCTACAATGCAACACCCAATGCTGGAAATTGAACTATAACTTATTTTAGAAGATGACCTTAATGGATTGTTCAAGATACACATTATATCTAATTTCTATACCACAATATCTAAAATTGTATACATATAAATCACAATATACTACGTAGATTATTAATTAAATTATTTATTTATAAAATTATCTGACATAGTTTTATCAATAATATTATACTATTAGATGTTCTACCCATTCTTTGCATGGGAGTTTCTGATTTTCATGGTTGTAAATATAAATGAGTGTTAAAGATTTAATAAATCTATAAAGTTGTAAATTTGAGACTTCTTAATGTAAGTAAATACTGTATTAATCCATCATTCTTGGCGTTACCTGAGGATCACCCATAACAGATACGATAAAAAGCGACAGGAGCATATTTTTGTAGTTTATTACATTCTACATCAGGAGTGGGGAACCTTTTTTCTACCGAAGGCCATTTGGATATTTCTAAAATCCTTCGGGGGCCATACAAAAATTTTCAACTTAAAAAATTACCCTGCCCCCCAGTAGGTCTGCCCCTTAGAGGTACTGTATGTGCGCGCCGGAGGCGCGCGCGCCAAAAAATGGGTGTGGCCAGTTAAAATGGGACGTGATACACATATGCCCCCAATAGTGCGGTGCCAGATCCACAATTGCCCCCACAGTGCCAGGTATACAAATGCCCCTCACAGTGCCAGGTATACAGATGTCCACACAGTGCCTGGTATACAGATGTCCCCACAGTGCCAGGTATACAAATGCCCCTCACAGTGCCAAGTATACAGATGCCCCCACAGTGCCAGGTATACAAATGCCCCTCCCAGTGCCAGGTATACAGATGCCCCCACAGTGCCAGGTATACAGATGCCCCCACAGTGCCAGGTATACAAATGCCCCTCACAGTGCCAGGTATACAGATGTCCCCACAGTGCCAGGTATACAGATGCCCCCACAGTGCCAGGTATACAGATGTCCCCACAGTGCCAGGTATACAGATGTCCCCACAGTGCCAGGTATACAGATGCCCCCACAGTGCCAGGTATACAAATGCCCCTCACAGTGCTAGGTATACAGATGCCCCCACAGTGCCAGGTATACAGATGCCCCTCATAGTGCCAGGTATACAGATGTTCCCACAGTGCCAGGTATACAGATGCCCCCCACAGTGCCAGGTATACAGATGCCCCCCACAGTGCCAGGTATATAGATGCCCCCCACAGCCAGGTATACAGATGCCCCTCATAGTGCCAGGTATACAGATGTTCCCACAGTGCCAGGTATACAGATGCCCCCCACAGTGCCAGGTATACAGATGCCCCCCACAGTGCCAGGTATACAGATGCCCCCCCCCCCTCCCCTCCGTGCTGCTTACCGTGCTGCTTTCGGCGGGACACGGAGGAGATCGCGGCTATGTTGGGCGGCGGCATGTAGGACTTGAAACCAGCCGCCGGTTCGAGAGCCAATCAGAGCTCGCGGACCGGCAGCCGCGGCTTCTGATTGGCTGCCGGTCCACGAGCTCTGATTGGCTCACCAACCGGCAGCTGGTTTCAAGTCATACACGCCGCCGCTCCCACCTGACAGCCGCGCTCTCCTCCCTGTTCTGACAGCTGAGACACGCTGCCGCCAGACTGAGCGGCAGCGTGTCTCACTGACACAAGCTGGTGGGCCGGACCAAACGGCTTAGCGGGCCTTATACAGCCCGTGGGCCGGAGGTTCCCCACCCCTGTTCTACATACTGGAGGTGCAATCCAAATTTTGATCTGATTGTCCATTTGGGCATGCACATACAATGTTTTTGGGTCTGTGTATGTGTAAGACCTGTTCTCTTCGTACACTATGCAGAATGGGTCTTATGATGTCACGCGCTGTGGTGTTTTGGTGGGTGAGGCGGGGGTGGCACCTGACATTCTTCCAAACAGAGACATGTTGCACTCATTTTGAAGGTTTGATGGGTCCAGGGGCATAACACTTTGATGAGTCAAGGCATCACCATTGCCTCTGGGCTTCAAGCCCTGAAGGGGCTCCTGCATGTGCTGCTGCAGAGTTAATTGGCTCTGTTCCTGCTAACACCTGCAATAGGGGACAGGATAGGGGGGTTGGTATTGCTCTGCCTGCGTTGCAGCAAGTGATGGTGCACCAGTAATTGATGCTAGGCTGTGAAATGGGACCAATCGGTGAACGTTGATTCTGCGGGCTGCATACAGATGAATCTCATGAGTCTGACTCACCAGCCATTGTCACTCAGCATAGCTGGAGCCCAGCCAATTCTCTGTGGGTCCCAGTTACTGGTGATCGACTATCAATATAATTCTGTCAAGTGTGAGTGTGTAAATATATCTATATACATACACACATCATATTTGTTTTTCATTTTTTTTAAAGGGGGGGCCACCAAACTCATCAAACTTGCCTCCGGGCAACTGGGATGAACTTAAGCTCCTGGATGGGTCTAGGGTGTCTGGGTTGTATGGCCAGCCTGGGTTAGCTGGTCAGTGTCTCTTACCTTCATTAATCATGACAGAAGGTTGCTATGGTTGCAATGGTGATCCGAGGCTGCATTCTCAGATGCAACACTTAGATCCTCACTAATGCTAACAGGAGACATATATCTCCTACAGAGACCTCCTTCTGCATTAGTTTTTAAATTAATTAGACAGAATTGCTCAGCTGCTTCCTTGTAGCTGTGCAATTCCATAAAAACATGAATCGGGCCATATATCAGCAGAGGCAAACACAGAATTTCTAGAGGGGGGTTCCCAAATGTAATCCACGATCTGCTACTCTGAGGAACTTTGGAGTAAGTGCAAGAGTCTGGGGGAGTGGTAGAAGAACCCAGTACTGATCCTAGACATATATGTACACTTGATCTTTTTATGCACAGGATACTGGATACAGTATTAATAATTAACACTATAGATGGTCTGTAGTAAAGGCTGTATCAAACATATTTAACCCTCCATCAGGCGCACCTCTGGGACTCCCGAGTTCAGGCGCAGTGCGCAGTGCGTCTGACAGGCGCCTGTTAGAAAATCATCATTAGCACCAAATTAACTCAATTCTAAAGCTCTTAACCTCTTGCCTGGCATGGTTGCATCAGATGCGACCATGCCTGCAAGTGCTCTATCTGAAATGGTCGCACAGGATGCGACCAGTCAGATAAACTGTGTAAGCAGCAGCAGGGAAGGGAAACTTCCCTCCGCTGCTGCTGTCAGAGGGACCAGAAGGTCCCTCTGCCTCCCTGCACTCTCCCCTACTGATTGCCGTGCTGCCGATCACTGCTGATCGGTCAGCACGGCAGGATCCCCCCTCCAGTGGCTGCAGACAATGGCAGATGCTGGGGAGTGTAAATGAACCCTCCCAAGCCACTCCCAGATCCCCACTGGGATGTCCCTGCTTTCAAAATGAAAGCTGCGATGGTCATGATGTTTCTGATGTTCCGATAGCTGCGATGTTCCCAATCGAGGTTTTGATGTTTGAAAAAATATATTAAATTTTTTTTTTATATATATATATATATATATATATATATATATATATACTTTTAACTAAAATTATTTGGGATAGGGTTAAATTCATGTTCTTCACCTGATTCACTCATTAAAAAAAAACCTGACAATTTCAGAGCATTTTTTTGGCAAAATAGGTTGTCAGTTAAGTGGTTAAAGTGATCAGTGACCTTCATTAGGACGTACAAAGAGAGAAATTGTAGGTTTTAAAAAGAGAAAACATGAACATGAGTATAAGTTTGGGCGCAGTGTGCCTGAGAGGCCACCCTGGACAATCCTACGTATTTCCACAAAATATCCACAACATTTGTAATTTCCATTCATAAAATTAGCAAAATTAACAATTAATAGATGGAAATAAAAGGAAAAACGAACCTAAAAAAGTCAGAGGAGTTTGGGCGCAGTGTGCCTGAGAGGCCAGGAGTGTCACTACTGCACTCCACGCAGGCGGTGGGAAAACTGACTAGGGGGGATTCGAACAGCACCTAGAGATAGGAAGGTACTAGGAGGGGAGCGAGAACAGCTTTGCGGTGCCGGTCAGGCCAGCTGCGCCAGACTGAGGGTTAACTAATATAAATAACAAGTGGTCTAGAAAAGCTTTAAAATCACATAATCCTATATAATAAAAGGCTAACACTGCTCTTCACCTCTCTGGGAGAAATTCAAGTGTTTTGCGTGCTGACGGCCACTAGATGGCACCTGACAAAGCAATTCAAGTGTTGCTTCATTCAGGAGCACACAGCCGCTGGTGCTGACATTACTGTTATGTTCCATAATTTTGAATGGCTGGTAACTAGTAAATAAATAAATGCATAATTATAATAGAACTGGTAGAAGACAGAATTGAACTTTCTAAGCACACATTCTCCCACCCCATGGTAAGGATCCTGTCTCCTCTTCCTGGTAGCTATTTTATGGTCCAAAGCACTGATTGAGGACTGAGATCAACACCAAAAGCACACTTTGTAGGAGAAGCTACACTGGGCATTTGGAGCAGCTCCACTCTGTTCCTTAAACTGCATGACGTGGCGACAGCTCCAGTAATCGTATTATATTAGAGATGAGCGCCTGAAATTTTTCGGGTTTTGTGTTTTGGTTTTGGGTTCGGTTCCGCGGCCGTGTTTTGGGTTCGAACGCGTTTTGGCAAAACCTCACCGAATTATTTTTGTCGGATTCGGGTGTGTTTTGGATTCGGGTGTTTTTTTCCAAAAACACTAAAAAACAGCTTAAATCATAGAATTTGGGGGTCATTTTGATCCCAAAGTATTATTAACCTCAAAAACCATAATTTACACTCATTTTCAGTCTATTCTGAATACCTCACACCTCACAATATTATTTTTAGTCCTAAAATTTGCACCGAGGTCGCTGTGTGAGTAAGATAAGCGACCCTAGTGGCCGACACAAACACCGGGCCCATCTAGGAGTGGCACTGCAGTGTCACGCAGGATGTCCCTTCCAAAAAACCCTCCCCAAACAGCACATGACGCAAAGAAAAAAAGAGGCGCAATGAGGTAGCTGTGTGAGTAAGATTAGCGACCCTAGTGGCCGACACAAACACCGGGCCCATCTAGGAGTGGCACTGCAGTGTCACGCAGGATGGCCCTTCCAAAAAACCCTCCCCAAACAGCACATGACGCAAAGAAAAAAAGAGGCGCAATGAGGTAGCTGTGTGAGTAAGATTAGCGACCCTAGTGGCCGACACAAACACCGGGCCCATCTAGGAGTGGCACTGCAGTGTCACGCAGGATGGCCCTTCCAAAAAACCCTCCCCAAACAGCACATGACGCAAAGAAAAAAAGAGGCGCAATGAGGTAGCTGACTGTGTGAGTAAGATTAGCGACCCTAGTGGCCGACACAAACACCGGGCCCATCTAGGAGTGGCACTGCAGTGTCACGCAGGATGTCCCTTCCAAAAAACCCTCCCCAAACAGCACATGACGCAAAGAAAAAAAGAGGCGCAATGAGGTAGCTGTGTGAGTAAGATTAGCGACCCTAGTGGCCGACACAAACACCAGGCCCATCTAGGAGTGGCACTGCAGTGTCACGCAGGATGTCCCTTCCAAAAAACCCTCCCCAATCAGCACATGATGCAAAGAAAAAGAAAAGAAAAAAGAGGTGCAAGATGGAATTATCCTTGGGCCCTCCCACCCACCCTTATGTTGTATAAACAAAACAGGACATGCACACTTTAACCAACCCATCATTTCAGTGACAGGGTCTGCCACACGACTGTGACTGATATGACGGGTTGGTTTGGACCCCCCCCAAAAAAGAAGCAATTAATCTCTCCTTGCACAAACTGGCTCTACAGAGGCAAGATGTCCACCTCATCTTCACCCTCCGATATATCACCGTGTACATCCCCCTCCTCACAGATTATCAATTCGTCCCCACTGGAATCCACCATCTCAGCTCCCTGTGTACTTTGTGGAGGCAATTGCTGCTGGTCAATGTCTCCGCGGAGGAATTGATTATAATTCATTTTAATGAACATCATCTTCTCCACATTTTCTGGATGTAACCTCGTACGCCGATTGCTGACAAGGTGAGCGGCGGCACTAAACACTCTTTCGGAGTACACACTTGTGGGAGGGCAACTTAGGTAGAATAAAGCCAGTTTGTGCAAGGGCCTCCAAATTGCCTCTTTTTCCTGCCAGTATAAGTACGGACTGTGTGACGTGCCTACTTGGATGCGGTCACTCATATAATCCTCCACCATTCTATCAATGTTGAGAGAATCATATGCAGTGACAGTAGACGACATGTCCGTAATCGTTGGCAGGTCCTTCAGTCCGGACCAGATGTCAGCATCAGCAGTCGCTCCAGACTGCCCTGCATCACCGCCAGCGGGTGGGCTCGGAATTCTGAGCCTTTTCCTCGCACCCCCAGTTGCGGGAGAATGTGAAGGAGGAGATGTTGACAGGTCGCGTTCCGCTTGACTTGACAATTTTGTCACCAGCAGGTCTTTCAACCCCAGCAGACCTGTGTCTGCCGGAAAGAGAGATCCAAGGTAGGCTTTAAATCTAGGATCGAGCACGGTGGCCAAAATGTAGTGCTCTGATTTCAACAGATTGACCACCCGTGAATCCTTGTTAAGCGAATTAAGGGCTGCATCCACAAGTCCCACATGCCTAGCGGAATCGCTCCGTGTTAGCTCCTTCTTCAATGCCTCCAGCTTCTTCTGCAAAAGCCTGATGAGGGGAATGACCTGACTCAGGCTGGCAGTGTCTGAACTGACTTCACGTGTGGCAAGTTCAAAGGGCATCAGAACCTTGCACAACGTTGAAATCATTCTCCACTGCACTTGAGACAGGTGCATTCCATCTCCTATATCGTGCTCAATTGTATAGGCTTGAATGGCCTTTTGCTGCTCCTCCAACCTCTGAAGCATATAGAGGGTTGAATTCCACCTCGTTACCACTTCTTGCTTCAGATGATGGCAGGGCAGGTTCAGTAGTTTTTGGTGGTGCTCCAGTCTTCTGTACGTGGTGCCTGTACGCCGAAAGTGTCCCGCAATTTTTCTGGCCACCGACAGCATCTCTTGCACGCCCCTGTCGTTTTTTTAAAAATTCTGCACCACCAAATTCAAGGTATGTGCAAAACATGGGACGTGCTGGAATTTGCCCATATTTAATGCACACACAATATTGCTGGCGTTGTCCGATGCCACAAATCCACAGGAGAGTCCAATTGGGGTAAGCCATTCCGCGATGATCTTCCTCAGTTGCCGTAAGAGGTTTTCAGCTGTGTGCGTATTCTGGAAAGCGGTGATACAAAGCGTAGCCTGCCTAGGAAAGAGTTGGCGTTTGCGAGATGCTGCTACTGGTGCCGCCGCTGCTGTTCTTGCGGCGGGAGTCCATACATCTACCCAGTGGGCTGTCACAGTCATATAGTCCTGACCCTGCCCTGCTCCACTTGTCCACATGTCCGTGGTTAAGTGGACATTGGGTACAACTGCATTTTTTAGGAGACTGGTGAGTCTTTTTCTGACGTCCGTGTACATTCTCGGTATCGCCTGCCTAGAGAAGTGGAACCTAGATGGTATTTGGTAACGGGGGCACACTGCCTCAATAAATTGTCTAGTTCCCTGTGAACTAACGGCGGATACCGGACGCACGTCTAACACCAACATAGTTGTCAAGGACTCAGTTATCCGCTTTGCAGTAGGATGACTGCTGTGATATTTCATCTTCCTCGCAAAGGACTGTTGAACAGTCAATTGCTTACTGGAAGTAGTACAAGTGGGCTTACGACTTCCCCTCTGGGATGACCATCGACTCCCAGCGGCAACAACAGCAGCGCCAGCAGCAGTAGGCGTTACACGCAAGGATGCATCGGAGGAATCCCAGGCAGGAGAGGACTCGTCAGACTTGCCAGTGACATGGCCTGCAGGACTATTGGCATTCCTGGGGAAGGAGGAAATTGACACTGAGGGAGTTGGTGGGGTGGTTTGCGTGAGCTTGGTTACAAGAGGAAGGGATTTACTGGTCAGTGGACTGCTTCCGCTGTCACCCAAAGTTTTTGAACTTGTCACTGACTTATTATGAATGCGCTGCAGGTGACGTATAAGGGAGGATGTTCCGAGGTGGTTAACGTCCTTACCCCTACTTATTACAGCTTGACAAAGGGAACACACGGCTTGACACCTGTTGTCCGCATTTCTGGTGAAATACCTCCACACCGAAGAGCTGATTTTTTTGGTATTTTCACCTGGCATGTCAACGGCCATATTCCTCCCACGGACAACAGGTGTCTCCCCGGGTGCCTGACTTAAACAAACCACCTCACCATCAGAATCCTCCTGGTCAATTTCCTCCCCAGCGCCAGCAACACCCATATCCTCCTCATCCTGGTGTACTTCAACACTGACATCTTCAATCTGACTATCAGGAACTGGACTGCGGGTGCTCCTTCCAGCACTTGCAGGGGGCATGCAAATAGTGGAAGGCGCATGCTCTTCACGTCCAGTGTTGGGAAGGTCAGGCATCGCAAACGACACAATTGGACTCTCCTTGTGGATTTGGGATTTCAAAGAACGCACAGTTCTTTGCGGTGCTTTTGCCAGCTTGAGTCTTTTCAGTTTTCTAGCGAGAGGCTGAGTGCTTCCATCCTCATGTGAAGCTGAACCACTAGCCATGAACATAGGCCAGGGCCTCAGCCGTTCCTTGCCACTCCGTGTGGTAAATGGCATATTGGCAAGTTTACGCTTCTCCTCCGACAATTTTATTTTAGGTTTTGGAGTCCTTTTTTTTCTGATATTTGGTGTTTTGGATTTGACATGCTCTGTACTATGACATTGGGCATCGGCCTTGGCAGACGACGTTGCTGGCATTTCATCGTCTCGGCCATGACTAGTGGCAGCAGCTTCAGCACGAGGTGGAAGTGGATCTTGATCTTTCCCTAATTTTGGAACCTCAACTTTTTTGTTCTCCATATTTTATAGGCAGAACTAAAAGGCACCTCAGGTAAACAATGGAGATGGATGGATTGGATACTAGTATACAATTATGGACGGACTGCCACGGTTAGGTGGTATAAAAAAACCACGGTTAGGTGGTATATATTATAATAATAATACAATTATGGATGGACGGACTGCCTGCCGACTGCCGACACAGAGGTAGCCACAGCCGTGAACTACCGCACTGTACACTGGTTGATAAAGAGATAGTAGTATACTCGTAACAACTAGTATGACACTATGACGACGGTATAAAGAATGAAAAAAAAACCACGGTTAGGTGGTATATATTATAATAATAATACAATTATGGATGGACGGACTGCCTGCCGACTGCCGACACAGAGGTAGCCACAGCCGTGAACTACCGCACTGTACACTGGTTGATAAAGAGATAGTAGTATACTCGTAACAACTAGTATGACACTATGACGACGGTATAAAGAATGAAAAAAAAACCACGGTTAGGTGGTATATATTATAATAATAATACAATTATGGATGGACGGACTGCCTGCCGACTGCCGACACAGAGGTAGCCACAGCCGTGAACTACCGCACTGTACACTGGTTGATAAAGAGATAGTAGTATACTCGTAACAACTAGTATGACACTATGACGACGGTATAAAGAATGAAAAAAAAACCACGGTTAGGTGGTATATATTATAATAATAATACAATTATGGATGGACGGACTGCCTGCCGACTGCCGACACAGAGGTAGCCACAGCCGTGAACTACCGCACTGTACACTGGTTGATAAAGAGATAGTAGTATACTCGTAACAACTAGTATGACACTATGACGACGGTATAAAGAATGAAAAAAAAACCACGGTTAGGTGGTATATATTATAATAATATTACAATTATGGATGGACGGACTGCCTGCCGACTGCCGACACAGAGGTAGCCACAGCCGTGAACTACCGCACTGTACACTGGTTGATAAAGAGATAGTAGTATACTCGTAACAACTAGTATGACACTATGACGACGGTATAAAGAATGAAAAAAAAACCACGGTTAGGTGGTATATATTATAATAATAATACAATTATGGATGGACGGACTGCCTGCCGACTGCCGACACAGAGGTAGCCACAGCCGTGAACTACCGCACTGTACACTGGTTGATAAAGAGATAGTAGTATACTCGTAACAACTAGTATGACACTATGACGACGGTATAAAGAATGAAAAAAAAACCACGGTTAGGTGGTATATATTATAATAATAATACAATTATGGATGGACGGACTGCCTGCCGACTGCCGACACAGAGGTAGCCACAGCCGTGAACTACCGCACTGTACACTGGTTGATAAAGAGATAGTAGTATACTCGTAACAACTAGTATGACACTATGACGACGGTATAAAGAATGCAAAAAAAACCTCAGTTAGGTGGTATATATTATAATAATAATACAATTATGGATGGACGGACTGCCTGCCGACTGCCGACACAGAGGTAGCCACAGCCGTGAACTACCGCACTGTACACTGGTTGATAAAGAGATAGTAGTATACTCGTAACAACTAGTATGACACTATGACGACGGTATAAAGAATGAAAAAAAAACCACGGTTAGGTGGTATATATTATAATAATAATACAATTATGGATGGACGGACTGCCTGCCGACTGCCGACACAGAGGTAGCCACAGCCGTGAACTACCGCACTGTACACTGGTTGATAAAGAGATAGTAGTATACTCGTAACAATTAGGATGACACTATGACGGTATAAAGAATGAAAAAAAAACCACGGTTAGGTGGTAGGTATATAATAATAAATAATACAATTCTGGTCGGACGGACTGCCTGCCGTGTGCCGACACAGAGGTAGCCACAGCCGTGAACTACCGCACTGTACACTGGTTGATAAAGAGATAGTAGTATACTCGTAACAATTAGGATGACACTATGACGGTATAAAGAATGAAAAAAAAACCACGGTTAGGTGGTAGGTATATAATAATAAATAATACAATTCTGGTCGGACGGACTGCCTGCCGTGTGCCGACACAGAGGTAGCCACAGCCGTGAACTACCGCACTGTACACTGGTTGATAAAGAGATAGTAGTATACTCGTAACAATTAGGATGACACTATGACGGTATAAAGAATGAAAAAAAAACCACGGTTAGGTGGTAGGTATATAATAATAAATAATACAATTCTGGTCGGACGGACTGCCTGCCGTGTGCCGACACAGAGGTAGCCACAGCCGTGAACTACCGCACTGTACACTGGTTGATAAAGAGATAGTAGTATACTCGTAACAATTAGGATGACACTATGACGGTATAAAGAATGAAAAAAAAACCACGGTTAGGTGGTAGGTATATAATAATAAATAATACAATTCTGGTCGGACGGACTGCCTGCCGTGTGCCGACACAGAGGTAGCCACAGCCGTGAACTACCGCACTGTACTGTGTCTGCTGCTAATATAGACTGGTTGATATTTAAAGAGATATTAGTAGTATACAACAATACTATACTGGTGGTCAGGCACTGGTCACCACTCCTGCAGCAAAAGTGTGCACTGTTAATTAATATAATTGTACTCCTGGCTCCTGCTAACAACCTGCAGTGCTCCCCAGTCTCCCCCACAATTAATTATAAGCTTTTAATTTATACATTGATGACTGTGCAGCACACTGGGCTGAGCTGAGTGCACACAGACTGAGTCACACTGTGTGACTGACTGTGCTGTGTATCGTTTTTTTTTTCAGGCAGAGAACGGATATAGCAGAGAGAAGTGAACGGATATATTATATTAAATAAAAGTTAACTAGCAACTGCACTGGTCACTGACTGTGGTAAACTAACTCTGTCTGCGACTCTGCACAATCTCTCTCTATCTAATCTATCTATCTCTATTCTAATGGAGAGGACGCCAGACACGTCCTCTCCCTATCAATCTCAATGCACGAGTGAAAATGGCGGCGACGCGCGGCTCCTTATATAGAATCCGAGTCTCGCGATAGAATCCGAGCCTCGCGAGAATCCGACAGCGTCATGATGACGTTCGGGCGCGCTCGGGTTAACCGAGCAAGGCGGGAAGATCCGAGTCGCTCGGACCCGTGGAAAAAAAAGTGAAGTTCGTGCGGGTTCGGATTCAAAGAAGCCGAACCCGCTCATCTCTATATTATATACTGTTGCTATTGGTGTCATAATTTGAGACACTTGCCAAGAGGAGTGGGTTTTCCGAGCAATCGGCAACCCCCCTGCATTTGTCTATGACCAGTTAGTATTTAGCACTCAGCAATAAGAAGATACCACAGAAATACCATGCCTTGGCTATGGCAATTAATTTCAGAGCTTCATTTAAAAAAAAAAACACAGTGAATTTTAAAGTTTAACTTTTCAGGACTGCACCAGAAAAAAACATTCTTTGTATTGATGGTTTGTCAAACACTGACAATTTTATTTAAACACTTACTGTAGTAGCACTCCAAACCTATCTGCTAATAAAACCCCAGATGCAGCTTACAAGTTGTAAATCTAAACAGTCTCATCAAACACCATGATATAACACACAAATAATTTTACTTTCATCAATAAACAACAGCTTTGTTCATTATTGAGAGACGTTAGGTGGCATAGTATTGAATGCTGTGCATTTTATGCCTAAATCAATGTACTGTCTTGAAGTTATGCCACCTAATGTGTTTTTAAGCCATCCACTACAAAGATCAATGTGATTCTTATTTCATATTCAGTGTTAAGTTCAGCCTCATAAATTTAGAATTGCACTCTCTTATTTTGATGGTTATATATTAGGCAAGTAATGAAAGTTTTATGATTTTAAACGGCAGCAAATCATGCCATTTTGCACCGTGCATAACACATGTTTTTCAATTTTATTTTCATTGCCCTATGAGAGATAAAACAGTTGGTGGTTAAAAGTTTCGAGGAGCAACAAATTTAATATTCAAATTGACAACTACAGGTGCAGGAAAAAAATACAAACAAATGCGCAAATTAAAAAATGGCAAATTAATCTTCTAGAAACATCTGACAAGTAAAGGTAGTGAATAAATCATGCAAATGTTTTAAATGTAAATTGCGTAAACCTTTTTCTTTAAACACATTTTTTTCTTTACAAATATGTTTTGTGTGATTTATCTTTTTGTCAGAGACTAGTTGTGCTAATAAGTTTCACCGAACCAACTAATGACATAATTCTCTAGAAAATGTTAAGCTATACTGATTTTTTTACATTTATCTTGTATTACATTATTCTGTTTAATACGGGATGCAGTTAATTTGCTGGCAGTCGGGATCCCGGCGGTCAGGATACCGACGACGGAATCCCAACTGCTGACAACCCCAACAGCTGGAATCCTGGCTCACAGGGGCTATTCCCACTCGTGGTTGTCCACGACACCCATAGAGTAGGAATAGACCACACAAGGGGACCCTTTGCGCTCGCCCCGCTGCCGACATACTGACAGCTTGGATGCCATTGCCAGTATACTGACTGTCTGCATTCCAACCGTTGGTAAATCATACTGAACCATATGTTTATACAGTTGTTACTATATTTCTATATGTTTTATTAGTAAACTTTAAAAATTTGTACAAGGACATTTCAAGCGCCAGTGGCTCTTTGACACTGGTAGTCAATAAGAGTTAGCAGTAGATGCAGAAGAAAATTTTAATTTTGCACCTCGGAAAAATAATGACTTGACAAATGTCTAAAGCAGGAGATACAGTATGAGAATTATGTCCTGAACTAGGCAAACTAATGCCTGTGGTCTGGGCTCAATTTACCAAGCTCTAAAAAGCTTTGCTTTTCAGAGTTTGGCCCGGAGAGCTTCATATAGGGGTCTATTTATGAAGCAGAGAAAAGAGTGGAGAAGTGAGACACTGTAAAAGATGTCCATGGCAACCAATCAGCTGCTACATACTGTATAATTTTATAGAATGCATTTGATAAATGTTTACTTCAATGCTGATTGGTTGCCATGGGCAACTTCTCCACAGGCTCACTTCTCCACTCTTTTCACTGTGTTTTGCATTATAGTGCATAGACTACATTTTCACCAGATAGAGAAATTCAGATCTTTTCTATGTTTCCTTAAAAATGTGTAAAAAAAAACACCTCCTTTGGTGCTGTGATAAGCAAGCAATGACAGATGTTGTATTGCAGTAAAGTTATCAGCATGACAGCCACCTATCGGTTGTGCTCCACTAGCCTGAATTAAATTATAAATTCCTATGTTGGCAAAATTGTAGCCATTAATAGGCCCCTTTGATTTAGTAGGGGGCTACATGCCAGTTCAACTTTAAATTGTTTCAAAATAACGCTGCCTTGTTTCTGTGCAGTATTGTCCTTGCAAAATATGAAATTCCACTCTTTTGCATACTCCATAATCACTTAAAGGCCAACAAATGATACTGAATTGTATACCAGAACAAATGATAATACAACTAACATTCAAAATAATAAAAACAAATGCTATTCTGTAGATATATGTTGAAACGTTTGGTTGAACTTATGTAGAAACATATAGTGGAAGTAAATGTAATACAATCAACAGTGACCAATAGCCCTTACCATGGCACATTGTCCATGCTTGGCCATGTCTGGTTACCATTAAAAGCCAGTGGAGTATTTGGTGTTATTAATGTACAGTTCAGCATGTTCACAATACTGCTATTATACCAGATCATGTACTATTTCTAAATGAAATATGTTCCATCAAATAACTATCAAAAGGACTGTTACTTTTTCACATAATAGGGGGAAATGGTAACATTTAATGTGGCCTCCTTAAGATGTGATAATGGTAGCATGCTGAATAACAATGGTAACGTGCTGAATAAAAAATGAATTGAAATTGAACGATGAATTCACCTATGGTATTATGCATGACATTTCTGTGTAATACTATTGTTATGCTTCCAAAAGCCCAAATCAACTCAATAGGTAAAGAGAATACCAGCAAGCAGCTGTTGAAAGTCTATTCAGCAACACGTAGTGCCAATGTATGTGCAATGAACAGCTTCACATTCATAGTGTCCTTAACTGAATTCAAAGAAATTGGCTTTCTGACAGCTGTGCAGAAGAATATAACACTATGTATTGACATACTCATTAAATGAACTGTGTGACATTAGAATTTGGTCATACTGTATATGTGTTATTTCTATGACAAGAATATATTCTTAACCATCAAGAAGAGAATTTTATGTATGCAGGAACAATTTGGTATGAAATTTCATATTTATTACCAATTATCCACTAATTTGTCTGAAACTGTAAAATGTTTCACTGTGAATTAATCTATTCTATGTAAGTCAGTTTTATATTGTTATAGACTTTAACTGAATTTAACCATAGACACTTATGAAAGCTGACGCACAGGTAAAAGGTGCTGTGTATAGTAACTTATTACACACTATGGATGCTAATGCATTAGCAAGTGCAATTTTCTAGGTTACAACATTGCTAATTTTAGCAATTGCTGCAGTCACCCAGAAGTTAATAGAGATGCCCACTGGAGTCATCACAAACTCAATCACAATTGCATACACATTCGCAGACTACACGCAAAAATTAGGAACATCGGAGAAAAGGGTTGATCTATGGCTATGTAGACTGAACCCAGCAGTAGCGATTCAGATGACATATTTTTGCATGTAACCGTTAATGAATACACCCCCCCTAAATGGCAATGACACGCCTGCATTTTCCCAACCACTCCCATTAAACTCTCCATTAACACCTCCAAATGGTCACTTCCTGTCAACCGATCTGCAACTAAATCCTCATTACGGACGACATTGCAGTGGCACCTTCAACATGCACATTCTGTAATCACCCCATTGCATGATAATCATCCATTGCATTTTAAACATGAATTAGGCCCTATGTTTATTTCCGTTTTCTAAACTGTAATACAAATCAGACATAAGCATCAGAATGTTAAAGTCGGGCATACTAAATGTGGATATACTTATCATTTTCTAAGTATAGGAAACTATAAATAATGTATTATTGTATATTAAAAAGTCTATTGTTTTTCAGTAATAAATCAAATATTTGTTTCAAAACAACATTCCATGGGAAATAGTCCATTGAAGCTTTTGCATTATGTAGTTAAATTCTCCAGATTGTCCTCCCCCTGTTTCCTTGCATAGTGTCGGACTTAAGAAGACAACAAATTGTATGTAAAGTGAGGAAACAAAAGTTGATAAACAACCTGTCTGTTTTTAGCTAGTGAGCTGCTACATGACTGTGGACTTTCTGACTGTTTCTCGCCTAGGGCGCAATGTACTGTATTAGACCTAATAAAGATGAGAAGTGGAGAAGATGTCCATAGCAGCCAGTTAGATTTGAGATATAAATAATTTAGTACAGGAGTTGTGAACAATAATCCCTTCCTGCACCAAAATGTATATTTTAACGATCTGTTGCACAGGTAAGTTAATTTATTTTGATGGGTCAGAAATTATCCCTTCTGTTTCCACAGACCGAAAGCCAAAACACCTGACCTACCAGCAGTGGTTGATTTTGCCTATGGGCTGCAGGACTTCAACTCCCCCCAGGTAAAATCCGCCACTTTAGCACAGAGTCTGTGAAGCCAGATGCAGTCTGTGAGACTGCACTTGTCTTCACTGAGACTGGCAGTGATTTCTTACTTGAAGTCCTACCTGCCAGTTAGAGACACTACAGGCAGTCCCATTGGGAGGTGTTTCCTCCCTCTGGGTCTGCCAGACCAGGCTGCTTGCTATTAGCAGAGAGCTAGCTTCCTGTAGCATTCTCTGCATTTCAGCCAGCCCTAGCCAGCTTCTATAGGCTGCAGATGGTGCAGTCTTATTAATGCAATCCTCAAATTCTTTGGTAGCAAGACAATACAGAACCTAAATCTCTAGTGTTGATGCATTGCAAACCCATATAGATTCCAGAAGACCCATTAGTCGATAGCGTTGGCTATTCATCATTTGGCATTTCAGTACCTTTTGACACTCTGATAGGTGAATGGCCAGTACTTTCCAACAATCAAATAATGGAGTTGGCCCTGCATGACAAGAACAGAGCAGACTTCCATGATTGCCAGCACACTTCTGCTACTTTTGCTGTATATACTTGCTATTAAACCACATAAGCAATCAGACAATATATGGAGCTTTAGAAGAAAGTGGCATGCAGTCAGGTTGTCCCCATTCATGATGTCGACATTCACAGCACAATCAGAACAAGGTCAATATTGATAACGATGACATGCTTAAAATGCTGAAATCAGTATTATCGATACCTGCAAAATGTCCACTTTGCCAGAATGTAAACACTTCCATGCATCTTAGGGATATTGTAGTCTATTCATGAAGCAGTAAAAAGTGTGGTGAAGTGAGCCAGTGGAGAAGTTGCCCATGGCAACTAATTAGCATTTAAGTAACATTTATAATTTGCATACGATTCAAATCTACAGAGCAGCTGATTGGTTGCCCTGGGCAACTTCTACTCAGGCTCACTTCTCTACACTTTTCACTGCTTTATGAATAGACCCCACAGTTAGGGCTACGGCTAGGAGTAAGTTTAGGGTTGCCATTTGGATAAGGATTAGTGTAAGGGTTACTGTACCATTAAGGTTATGGACAGAATGACAGGAAAAACAGTATGTTGACATTCAAGCAATGTAATATACAGTAACATCAGTGTCAACATGCAGAATATTGATATTGTCATCCAACATGTCAACATTTTCAGTGTCCACATGATGAATCTCAACATTGTGAATGTATAACCAATAACTGTTCAGAATAATTTGGGACAAAACAATTATGAGCACTGTATTCCCTAATGGGAGAACTATGATAGACAGGATACTGAGCCCTCTCACGTGTGCTGTTCCTTTACGTGTAAAATGCTATTAAATCCTCAAAAAATATCCTTTTACAGAGTAAATATCTGTAGGTTAAAATTAGTGTCAATGGGATCAAGTTTGAGGCAAACGTCATTAGTTTTTAAAGCGTCTTGCTAATTTTCTTATTCTGGACAGAAATTACTAGAACTACTAATATTTATTAAACAGTACACAACTAATAGACACAATTAAGTAAAGGAAGAATATACAATAATATACGTTTAATTATTTGTTTAGATTTACATATTATATTTCATTATTTGCAAATGTTATCCTTATATGTACTTTTTTCTACATGCAATTTCATTTTTATATGCAAAACACAAATGAGCACATCAAATTTCTAAATAGTGTAAGTAAAAGTAATGAACATATGGCCTATTAGAGTTTTATAGGTTTTCTTTCCAAGTTGATTCAGGCTGTCCTATTATGAAGGATAAGGATTTTTGGATATTTTTTGTCAGGCCATCTGTCTATATGGTGGGAAGTAACTTGTTTTTGATAGTTCTCTATCTAAGAGAAATTCGATGTTTTTCTTTCATAAAATGATTAATCACAAAATTGATACATTATAAAAACAACAAGGGAATTGTGTAATAATGTGACTATAACTCCCAAACCATATGATATACTGTAAGTTGATAAAAATGTACCATAGATCCTGCCAATTACTAAATAAACCATTGAACATTTGGTCAAATGTGCTCTGGCTTAAATGTAACTGATCTGCTGTATTTTGGAATAATGAAGACTAAATATAAAATAATTATTCAGATTGCATGATTATTACACAAGATTTATCCTGCTTGCTTTGTCCAAAAGAAAAACTTCATAAATACAGTATACTGTCAGTTACATTTCTTGTGATGATTATTTTTTAAGTATCATTTTACATATGTTGGCACTAAAAGTTTATCTGCAGTATATTGTAGTCACTCTTAAGCAATAAAATGCACACGGGGTATACCAGTGGATTAGAAAATATAAATTTCTAGCATATATACCAATAACATTAAAATATATAAGCACATATAATACTGTATATCACATAATATTAGGCATACAATGACTCAGCGGCGTCACAAGGCGGGCGCAGGGGGTGCGGCCCGCACCCAGGTGTGACACCTGGAGGGCGGTGAAACCAAATGTCAGCTCCTCCACAGTGACAGGAGCCAGGTGCTGCAGTGAGAAAGTCTCCTACAGCACCCAGCTCCTGTCATAGAAGAGGAGCCGACAGCGCATGGAGACTGTCTCTGGGGGAAGCCCAGCATCTCCGTAGATGCTGGGCACGCCCCCGGAGTGACGATTCCGGGATCCCCGTGATACCACTCCCCCTAAGTGTAAGACCACGCCCCCTTTTTGTCACGATCGCAGCAGGAGATCAGGGGTGCGCACCGGGTGTCACCACACCAGGTGACACCTCTGCATTGACTAGTAAATAGACTTCACATTAGACTTCTTTTAGGACTACATTGTTCTGGATTCATCATAATGCTCCTTAGGGACAATATTTTTCAAATGATATTTGTATCCACAGATATTAAGTATTCCTCAAATGTACTATGGGGGGATCGCAGCAGATGTCAGTCCCTTAATTTCTATAAGCAGCCGCAGACCACATAGGTTTCTATGGGGCTGCAAAGCTGTCAGATTTACCAAGCTCCGGAATGTGAAATATTATCCTATAGTGGCCTATTGGGTACTACTTTGCATTTTTTTTTTCAGTAATGAATGTGCTGGCCAATGGCTGTCACATGCTTCTAGCTCTTCACCAGGACGTGTTCTTATCAGAGCCCATCTCCAGGCAAGAGCTTTTTGGTAAATTTCCGAGAAAGTATTAATTTTCACTTTATGAATTTACATGGAAAATAGTTATCACATCCGCAGTACAAATGCGAATTGTTAGAAATTTGCACAAGTGTAACTATATCAAGTCTAATATGAAGTATAGAAAACAGTAGTAGTGAAAACAACCGTGCGCCCTGAAAGCAGCTTATTAATAAGACCTCCTGGAAGGTTCCCTTCACCCTTCACCACCAATGTATACACAAAAATAAAAAAATGGAGGGGTTACTTAACTAGCGCTTTTCACAGTATATCCTCTTTGTTGATTTCAAACAACAAATCCCCCGTTGCAAAGGGAAATATGCAATATGAAAAGAGTATAAAATAGTGAAATACGTTTAATACATATAAATTTTATACAACAAACAATTAATTTCAACTTTAAAACATCAGCAGCAGCCCTTTAAGTGACAATCCATCTAGTGTCTAATAAATAGGGGAATTACCAAGATGTTGGAACTGAAAAACAGTTCAAATCAGCATGAAGGTCTGTGGGAAAGAGATTCCCAGGAATTTTCCACAGGCATACAGCTGAAGGTAGGTCCCGCTATTTGGAGCAAAGTCCGGATGCCCGCAGTCCACCAACGCGTTTTTACCCTCTTTACTAGGGTCTTTTTCAAGGTGTGAATGATAATGGCTCTGCTCCTTTGAATATTTAAATCACTCCTGGCCAATCCTAACATCCCACTCTCAGCTGAACCCAATACAGAAATTACTATTTGTCCCATGGTTCTTTTCGCTGAGGGTGAGCATATCCGGTCTCTACATCACATGTGGTCATGACTACCGTGACTCTCGCTGTATCCGCGTCCCGCCGTAGTCATGGTGACCCAAACTTACGCTTGACAACACTTCCGCCTCCTAGCTCCAGTGTTGTCTCGGCTCTCCGCATCATGCAGTTACCATGGCAACGCCAGCGTCTCTCACCCGCCAGCGTTGTCAACATCCATCCTCCTTCCGCATGCTACATGCTCCGTTTTGGGCACATAGAAGTCTGTCTCCTCTTAATAGGAACAACCAATATACGGTGTTTATAGTGTTCCAAATTTTATACAATACACAAGAATTTCCCTAAAACATAACATCACTTCCGGTGACGTCTTTAAGCAACATCACGATGTCTTTATTCTAAAAATAGAGAAAATAATGTTAAGTGCACTATCCTATTCAATCCTACCTAAAAAACAGACTATTCTTTTAATGTGACAAATAAAAATTAAAAGTTTAAAAGTTGATATATAATTAGAAAAAAACATTTGACTTCAAAGTCTGCATTAAGTCCTTCTGGTTTGAGGGTCCCTAACTCGTATATGGTCTTCATTTCAGCTGTGGCCAGTTTTCTATCTAGGTCTTTCCGTCTCCATGAACCTTTTATGTGTCTTAGTCCACAGAAACGTTTTATCCCTGATATGCAGCTTTTATGTTGGACCCTAAAATGTTCGGAAAGGGTATGGGTAGTCAATCCCTTCCTTATATTTCAAAGGTGTTCACCTATTCTTGTTTTTAGGGCTCTTGATGTGCGGCCCACATACCACAGTCCACATGTGCATTCTATTGCATATATAACACTGGAGATGTTGCATGTGATAAAATCATTGATTTTGAAATTTTTCTTATTAATATCCAGTTCAATAATTTTGCTATTATCTGCTTTTATTCCCCTACACCCCAAACATAGCCATAGAAGTTTATTCATTAGCCCTTAACTTCTTGCATGCCTCATATTATGTAAGTTATTTTTAATATACTGTATGTGTTTACTTATTTTTTAGATGTTTTCAGTTTATATGTTTTCAGTCTTCATGAAACCCCTGGCTTCCGGTGTGCATTTTTAAAAAAATTAAGACTATATAGATTTATAGGTTGTACTCTTTATGGGGGACTTTTTGTGTTTTACAAATAATTTTGCATTATTCATTTCTATTTATTTTTTTAATTAGATTTATATACAGTAGGTATTGTAGTTACTAGCACCAATCCAAATTTTGAAATAAATACAAATATACAATGTTTATTGCAGTTATTTTAGAACATAAGTTCAGAAAAGAGTCCCTTACATCACAAAAGTTTCTAGAGATTTCTAAAGTCATAGTTTGTGATTCATATCATATAAACTATCTATTATCAAAGTTTTTAAGTACAAAAAGAGGGCAGCTACAATATGTTTATTGCAAGCAGGACCCCACCGCATCTGCTATCTCAGTCAATGCCTAGTAATCCCAGTAGGGGGTCACTCTCAACAACTGCCAGCCTAACAATACTTGTTTAGGATCTACATAATTCTGCTGCTCTCATTAAGACTTTGTTTTTCTACATATTTATAAAAGAAAGATCATTATAATTTTTGTGATAATACAGCTATGTTCTAAACATTTATGTAAATGCATGTTTCCTTTACATTTTCATGAAATCAACAGCTTTCCTCCTAGTAATTATAGCAGTGGAAATCATCATCAGAGTCTCATGTTATTCCCAGTGTCTAGGAAAGATTACTTCTGCTTCACTTCTTTTAGCATCCCATTTGCACATCCTAGAACAACATGTTGGTTGAATGTTTCATTCATTAGCAAAGATTTGATTACAGCATCAGATCCGCTACTTGTTTTAACTGCTTCTCACTAAGAGAAAGGCAGGTACATTCTAGAAAATTGTTATAAATACAAGAAGAATTAGCATGTCACTGTCTTGATAAGTAGAATTAAGTTATCCTATTAAAAATATAAAATAAATGGTTTATATATTATGTTTATATATATTTTTTTAATTGAAGAGTCACACATCAAACCATATACACTGGACTTTGCAATCTAAAATTGAGTTAGAACAACTGCCCACAATAAAATGATAATGAAAGCTAGCAGTCCGGTCTTATAAACAATTATGACATTGACAAAATCTTTTGTGATATTAGATACAGTGAAAATCAACCCCAGTGTTTTGGTTTTGGATCTGGATTCATCTTCGTGTTTTGATTTTGCAAAAATACCATCAAGCGTTTTGTTTTTAGATTTGTATTTTTCTTTAAAAAAAGCAAAAATAGATAAAATCATGTAATTTTGTCCTGTATTTGTTCCTACAGTATTAACACCTTTAACATTATTTTCCAGTCATTCCTAAGTTTAACCACCTCACAGCTCATAATATTGTTCACCAATATAGGCCAAAGGCTGGCTGGCTAAACAAAGCAATAGAGCAGTGGCACAAACACAAAGCAGTTTAAAAGACTATAGCACATCTATGAAACATTGCCACATGGCAGTGGCAGACAGGATGGCAGTTTAATAAACTATATGATTCAATAGGAGAATGCTTTCATTAATCAAGGATTAGATCAGAGTCTCGAGGGCAGTACAAGGAAATGGAGGTGGAGTATGTATGTAGTGGAATGCAGGTAAAGAATGGAAGGATTGATTAGTTAGTTAATTTAATTTCATTGCTTGATAAGAAAATGTATGAGGTGGGGTAGTGTGGCCAGCAGGTCAGTCTCCTATGTTCTCTTTAAACCTTGTTGGGAATCCTTAGCTGTTAACATTACTTTTCAACCCTTGTTGGGTATCTTTGGCTATTAACATTGATCTTCAACCCTTGTCAGGAATCTTTCACTATTAACATTGCTTTTCAACCATTGTCGGGAAACCTTGGATTTAACATTGTTCTTTAACCCTTGTCACGAATCCTTGGCTATTAACATTGCTCTTCAACCCTTGTCAGTACGCCTTGGCTATTGTATTAACATTGTATTCTTTTCTGGTTAAAATGTGTTGCAAATTAGTAAAGTATTAGAGAAATAACCAAAAAACGATTTTATATGCGAAAACGATTGTCCCAAATGCCCCCCCAAATGCATCTGATTATGATAAGAAAAGTGGTGCAAGATATAATTGTGCTTGGACCCTCCCACCCAACTACCCACCTTTATGTTGTAATTTAAAAAGGACATGCACAGTTTAACAAACCAAGCACTCCAGCAACAAGGACTGCCACTTTTGTGGCTGAGGAGGTTGGTTTATTTGGTCCCCCACAAAACATGTTTTTGGAAGGATTACCCCAATCAATAATGAGGAGGTTGATGATGAGGGTTTTAATTATAACAAATTATTATAATTTTGTAAAATAAATGTAATGATCTTACTGCAAATTACATAACATGGAGGATGTGCCTATATGGTTAACACCCCTACCTCAACTAACTTTGGCCTCACAAATGAAACAGATGCCTTTGCAAGTTCTGTCAGGATTTGGGTAAAAATAATTCCTCACCTAAGATGTGGCTTTTTTTGGTCTTATGCTCAGGCATGACAATGGCTTTCTTTTTATCATGAATAAGAACTGCTGCCACTGGTGGATGACTTACACAAACAGTATCCTAATCATCAACATCCTGTACACAAATAAACCCCTAATTAAGTAGCACTTCTCCAACACTAGCATCCTCAGCTTCTATTATGTCACCACCCTTGTTTGTACTGCTCATCCCCAGATTTGCAGGGGGTGCAGAAATTGTGGAAGGAGGCTTGTCTATGAGTACAATGTCAGAAATGGCAGACCACACATGACTAATGTGGACACCCCTAGACACTTCTCACGGATTTGTGAACACACAGTTTGTTCTTCAGCCTTAGGGTTATATTTACTAAAGTGCAGGTTTACAGAAGTGATGATTTTGTCCACAGCAACCAATCAAATTCTAGCTATTATCTTGTAGAAGGAGCTAGCTAAATGATAAGTACAATGTAATGGTTGCACTTTAGTAAATATACCCCTTAGTGTTCACTGATGACACTGCTTCTGAATGTGACAGTATCTCACTGCCCTTAATCACAGTGACAGTAGCTCTTAATTTACAGTAACAGTAGCCCTTAATCCCACTGCAGCCCTCTCCCTCTGGTGTTGTGTGAAATGGTACCCAAACCACAAGGAAGGGACTTTTTTCTAAATTCAAAAACACGCAAGATCCGATGCCGGGAGGATTAAGTTTTGCCTCAATTTTTAATCTAAGACTGGCAGGAAATACCAAGCATGGGCTTAGATGTACTCAGAAACCATAAGTTCAGGTGATTTCTGATTCTAAGGAAACTGAATCACACTTCTGTAGTTTCAATATAAATAGGTAGATCTTCTGCAATCACTCTAAATTCATAGCAGGAAGTGAGGTAGAAGCCACTGTGAATTTGTATCTGCATGACAATATACCTATATAGCTTTGCCAATACTTCAAGAGAAAATTCATCTCACTTCTCCTTTTCAAACATAGGGCCTGATTCAGAGGTGCACACAATGTCGATGTCGGATGCCACTGTGTATGCACAAAAGCAGCACTGTGCATGTAGTGCGACTGATTAGTGATAGTACATGACATTTTTTCCCTCACAAAGTGACTGACAAGAAGTCAGCATTTTGGGGAGGTAATGGGGGTGGATAGAAAACTGCCGGCATATTGGCACCATTATTTTGGGCTTTCTCTGGTCAGACACTGCAAATCTGTTTACAGCTGGAGAGGCCCTGGTGTATTAGGTAAGGTGCCTAGTCTTAAATAGCATATGGAGTCTTGGAGTTCCAATAGTGTGATGTCCCACTTGTTTATCAACAGGATTGCACTATGTTTTTTGTATTTCTTTTGTTTTAGTGTTGTTCATTTAAAAACTGACAACCTATTTGAAGTACATTTGAGATTGTGTACACCATTATCGTGTAAGCAATTTGTTATCTCTGGATGTGTAAAGTAGCGCCACTTGGGATCACTATATTGTATTTATATTGTCTATTAGAATCACGGTGAAAGGTTCTTTCTTTGTGTTTCCAAGGGCTGCCACTGGCATAAAGCACTTAAGGGGTCGTCTATCTTGTATTAGTCCGATGTTCCTGCAGTGCCTCTGTGCACAAGATGGCAGATGAGCCATTAGCATATTTTCACAAGGACTTTGCGAGCCAAATCACAGCTGCATATGCAACTGTGTGCACCTCTAAATCATCTGAAAATAAAAGGTTTACTTTCTCTTTATTTGATGAAAATATTGGATGGGGAGGATCCAACTTTGGAGAATAGTTTTATTAGCTGCTGAGCTAAGGCCAGGAAAAGCTTTTTACAGCCTTAGTAATACGTTGATTCTGAGGTGGCATTTCATATAGCGTCCATTCTATTAATTAAGGATCACACTGCTTAATGTTTCACCAACAACCAAAAACCTCTGGTCACTGGACAATCCCATATGGAAACAAACAAATCAGTCTCTAACTGATGACACTTTGGACAGATATGAGATGTATTTTGGGCATTAAAAAATTGTGTATGTGGGGAGAGATAAGAAGAGTTCCTGATACACAATGTTAAAACCTTACAAGTTGTAATAAGAATACATAGAATACATAGTAAGCCTTGTGTAGGCAAAGAAGGTAAATGCATAAGCTATTGTCTCAAACCACTGCTAACATTATCATGATTGATAGGGTCCCTCAGAAACCCATAGCAATTGGAAATGGCTATTTTAGAAATGGGTCCCTATAAAATCAATTTGTCCAATTAATTGCCACAGTCATAGACCAAAAGGACCATTATGACCGTAGTGACATAGTGTTGTGTTTCAGCAGAAAAGCCTCTGAGAGGGCTCAGAAGGTCTTGAATCTCTCTAATGTAAAAGTTGATTTTATAGATATTTGTTAACAAGGTGGTAAAATTAACTTACTCCTCCAACCCCACAAATGGTGAAAAGGTAATAAGCCATGCCATCCTGGAATTCCAAATTCTGGATAAAAGGGTAATGTAGACATTTTAAGTAATTAAGACAAATGTGATTTTGAAGAATATACCACATTTTCCTTGTGGACCAAAGAAGCCGGTTGACCCATATGTCCTTAGACAACTCTTGGTCATATAAATGTGAGAAACAGGCAACACTAATATAACCTAAAAATTAAGACTAGAGGGTGGCATATAAATCATACCCTTGGAGCTAGCCCTTTAAATAATGCATATGATATGTATACTGTAGTTAAATTTAGTAATATACAGTAGTATATAATATCAGGGCAGTTAATGCCCCTATTTGATCTACATTGATAATGCTCTGGGAGACCAATGTGTGGTCACTTCCTATTCCAAATAAAAGTACAGAAGTAGGCATTAATCAATTTAGAATCTTATATGGTAAGTATAACAGGTCAAATCTGTAACAAATAGAGCAGCCAGGTAAAGTGACCATCTAGATCAAATTGGCTCAAACATGATATGAGTGAGTACTGGGAATGTAAAGAAGGATGCAAGTGAATCACTCCACCACCTCATCACTGCATGACCAGTGGTTCTCCGTATGCGTGACCTCAGGTAACACATGTGCAGAAGCAGGCAATGGGAGTGAAAAGTAACACTGCTACTAAAGTAGCAGTGTTGCTAATCATGGGAACAGCTTCTTTTTGGAGCTGCTATCCCAGCACTGAAGTAATGCTGAATTGCTCTGGTGATAAGTATCCACTGCCACAATTCCCAATGAGTTTGATACCTAATCATCGGGGGGACCTGATGATGAATAGGCCTCTACCTGAAAGTCTATAGCATGGCAGATGGAAATATTGATATTACATGTAAGTGGTCATACAGTATATGAAAAAGTTTGAATTAGTCACCTGGCAATCCAAATATGATCCAGAGCTCTAAATAAATGTAGACTTTTAATTACATGTGAAATGTCACGCTCTGCAACTTCACCAGCTAGCAGATCACTTTGACATTGGGTTAACCAAGGAAGTTGAACTTCTTGCAAAATGTGGTTTTGAGCCAAGGATATACTGGCAGTCCCATACAAAGAATTTGAAATAAATACATAAGACAAGATGTAATAGCATCCAAGATTGCTGGAGGAGCTGGAACCATGTCTTGTAAATGACTGTCTCTTTAAAAAACCACCTGAGATTGGCCGGTATCCTGCACCTCTGGCAATCTCGGATGCTACTACATCTTGCCTATAATATGTTTAGAGCTGGTGGGTAGAGCTCGAGTGACTGGAATCATTTTGCTGTAATGGGATTTTATTATTTCCAGGGCAGGCCATAGTGGGCAAAACTCTCTCAGCTTTCTTTTTTAGCATCAGTGTTAATGTTTATTCATTTCTAAGACATTTTTATCTTGAGCCTATATTGATCCCAGCGCAGAAGAATAAGATGCAAATGTAAATGTAAATTCCTTTCTAAGACGCACACTGGCACATACTGTAGCAGTAATGCCATGCTTCAGAGGCAATAAGACTGCAGAAAACATAGTGATATTATGTCAAACTTAATAGACCACTGTGTCAATAATAAAATGAAAACATTTGGTGTTGGGGAATACAGTATGTTGTCTCTGCTGGATCTTTAAAAGGGAGAAATCTTCAGTAGGGATGTCTTGTCCCCATGAGGCTATAAGCCTCCTTAGACTCCCTTGGTTTCTAATTACCTTTATGCCCCATGCCTAACATAAATCTTCATAAAAACTAATGTGACACAGAATATGTATAAAAAAGTAATAAAAGCTTCCCAATTTTACATCATTTGTAACTGCCCATCTACTGCTGTTCGTACAACTTAGCATAATTGCTGGCAAATATCTCAAATCTAGTAAGGCTGGGTACACAATTGCCAGTGTCACATCAGATGTGACATCATGCATGATCTCCCCGCAAACGATATTGTTTGCTTCTCGTCAGTAATGGCATGCACCCACACCCAGGTACATGCCGTCTTGTACAATAGCTTTAGATTTCAAGGTGAAAACTAAAGATATTGTACATAGTTAATGGCCTGCTGGAGCACGCATCGTGAACAATATAAGGAATACACACTGGACGATGTGAATAATATATATAGTCCGATCCGCTGGATCAGATGATACATCGGGTGCACATCGCCAAGTGTGTACCCTGCCTTAAACTAAACCACAAAGTATGCATACCTTTCTCTGGCAGAATTTGGATTTGAAATCTAAACCAAAGAACACAAAGAACTGACACCAATGTCCTCCCAGCACTAGTCTATAAACTCTGTGAAAGACAGGCCTTACAAATGCAGTACGGAATAACATTCTACTGAATTACAAATGAAAATTGAAATTTGAATATCATGTCAGCTAGGATGAGATGTATCAAACCCTGGAGATCAATAAAGTGGAGAGAGATAAAGTAACGACTGATCATCTCTGAGCATAGCTTGTAAAATTACAGAAGCTGGTTGGTTGGTACTTTACCTCTCTCCACTTTATTGCACTTCAATATTTAATACATCTCCTCCCTGGTCTTTGCAATTCTGAAAAAACATAATTTCACAAAATAAAATTTCCAAATCCCACCTAATTTTTGCTCATCTATAATTTTTTTAATTCTATTTTACAGTATGTGCAATCTAAAAAAAGGACAGTAATAGCAAAGTGCATGAATAATTCATGTTTTTTTTCCACAATACAATTGTGAATTAATATAATCTTTTGCTAATGTGATAATAATATGGTGCAAATCTCCTAATTATTAAAGTATAATTTCACACGCTGCCATTCAAATTAATGCAATATTATTAGTTAAACCCTCATGTTACAATTCAAGCAAACCAATGAACTTGACAAACACAATGAACACCCATTGAGATTAAATACCATATGTATTTATTTGGGATACAGTCAATCAATGCCTATAATTTGCCACCTACTGAGCTCATCTTTTAATGTACTGTTTAGGTCTGCATTTATCAAATGAAAGGTCTAGAAATATATAAGTGAAGTATTGGTTATTGTGGGAAAAATATTTATAGTGTTTAAGGTTAACCAAGATCAGAATTATTATAAAATATTACATAATGCAATTTTCTCTGTTAAATCTTGTCAAATTGATTGTGAATTTATACTTTATTTTTCTATAGTATTATGTGGAAGTTTTGTCTTTTTACAGGCGTCAGGGTGACAAATTAAAAAAGGTACAATGTAATTGCCTTATAAATGAGAAGCCATTAAAGCTGCAGTTGTATTTAACAATTTGTCAGCCATTCTGTAAGTCAGACAGTACATAGCTCATTTATGTTAATGCCTTCATTGTTGTTATAATTAGAGAACAGGTTATTGTATTGAAATACCAGCGTTTAAAGATTTACCACTATTCATAAGCGGAAAAAAACAGATATTCATATTCAAGTTTTTAGCAATATACCAACAGATAATAATTATCCAATCAGCCATGTCCAGATATTTGCAGGTCTGTTCCTTAATTGAGTTGTCATGATTTTAATATGTACAATTGACAAATAGAAAGTGTATGAAATGACACTGAATTTGTGAAATTGAAGAGATTTTTTTTTCTTTGTCATTTTCTCACTGCAGTGTTTTCCGACTCTGGTCCTCAGGGACCCCTAACAGTGCAAGTTTTACGTACTTCCTAGTGTGTGCACAGGTGTATTTATTACTGGCTGACACATTTTAAGAAATCTATGTGTGGAGCTACTTATTTCAACTGTGATCTGGAAGGAGAGGAGATCTGGAAAACATACACTGTTAAGGGTCAATGAGGACTGCCAAACTGAGTGAACTTATGTACTGAACCACAATAAAATCAACAGACTTGCAAATGGCAGTTTCAAATAACAAGATGCAAAGTTCTATGAAAAGTTAAAAGGAAAATTAATATTATAAATTGAAAACATCTATATTATTAAAGAGATATTATATATCATTTTCAGAAAGCCTTTGTTTTTCAATTAATCTTCCTTAAAGCATATAATAGAATGATATTTGGCACAAGAAACCATATTTAAGTGTACATTTGCATTTTTATTATTTATTCAAATAAGTAGGAGATGCCAAGTTCCTAGCTGTTATATGATGAAATATTAGAGCTATGAACTGGCATGCACACATATGGAATAAGACATCTCATGTATGGCATATTACTGTTTCAGTAAGAGATGCACAACAGAATAATGTATTTGATTTAACGTTCATCACAACTTCATTGTACAATTCAACTGTAGTCCTGATTTACCATCCCAACTACAGTCTGCCAGATTCAATCATTCACAGCTATCAATGCTCCATGTTGGTATATGTAGATATTGAAGATAACATGGCTTAAGGGAAAAATCTTGATTCCAATAGTAACAGCTGCTTAAATTCAGTGTTCCCACTGAGCAATTCTGCCTGCTGCCTTCTGGACCAGTGTCCTAGAAACTGGGCAGACACAAGCTCTGTAAGTAACTTATAGCATGGCCTCCTATGTACACGATTTACAACAGAAGTTAAAAGATTGGAAAAATCCCCAGCATGATCTAGAAAAGAGGAATAATTTGAGAAATAGATGACAACTGTGTTTTTACATACATTATTATATTTGAGAGCATATTTGTGATGTTGCCAAATGTTTTTGCTAAATAAACAATTTCTCACAAAATGCTTAAATATTGTTACAAAAGTATGGATGCATATACAAGTATATCTCCTACAGTTATAGATAACCCTATAATGTGGGGTTTGCAGGCATACAGATGTGTATTCCTACTTCCATCCTCAATACACTATACGGTGTCTGGAGCTGCTTTGAGAGGTGTAATTTAGTGATTTTTGCTTTAAATTATGCATCTTATTCACATCACAGATGCAGCAAAACACCTCTCACAATGTACAACAGATGCTGGACTGTGACATTAATCGCAGTTATTTGTTCTAAACAAGTACAAAGTCACAGATGAAGCACAATGGAACTTGACATGCATTGTGGCACTTCGTTAACAGATTCCGACTCATTCACACACACATGTACAGTACATACAAATTTCACGTGTCAAATTGATCAATCAAGCTAGCAATGTACAGTGCTGTAACTAGATATTTGGGTTCCATGTGCCAGAAAAAGAATTGGTGCCCCCTCTCTCTCCATATTCAAAATAGGGACAGTGCGTGGCGAAGGTGCATGCCATAAATAAAGGGTATGGCTTTATTGGGAAGGGGCATGGCCACAGATTAGTACCAATTCACTTTACACAGTACAATAGTGTCTGTTATTCACATTACACCACACAGTAGTGTCCGTTATTCACATTACATCATGCCTTATTGCTCCTTATTCACATTTCACCAGACAATAGTACCCCTTACACACATTGCACCACAGAAGAAGCCCTTATGCACATTACACCACATTAGAGTCCTTGATACACATTATGCCAGGTAGAGCCCACATTATAGAGTAGTATACCTAGGTATATTCGGGCGCTGTAGACGTGAGATGCTTTGCTAAGCAGCTGTCTTAAACACAGGGGAAGTCACTCCCACAATTTAGAACCAATAGAAAAAAGAAGACTGCACTAAATAGTAAATGTGTATAGTACAATATGAGAGAGCAAATAAATGAATAACACTTTTAAAAAACATTCATGTTAATATAAAATAAAAAATTGCAAATTAATGCAGGAAATTGATAAATTGTTACCATCCATGTGTGTCTGCAACAAAGGATTTACGCTGGAATAGTCTGTTCCTATTAGCACCCCTGTAGCAAATGATAAAGTCTAATTCAATAGTTACCCAGCTTGGGTTGGAGTCCAGTGGAGGAGTACTGTGATTTTGACCATTAGAGGTTGATTTGCTTCAAATGTCCCTTAATGATGGGCTCTTCATGCAGTACGGTCTGAAGCCTCCTAATCCAAACTGTTACTGGGCTCCTCTCAAGATGCGATGGATAGTGATGTCCAGGGGTTGGTTCGGGTCCTTTCTCCAGCACACTTGTAGCTTGGTAACACAGGCACCTGACCGGTTTTGCTGCACTCCAAATGGCAGCTTTATCAAAGGTGTAGATTGCTTGTAACACTGTAATACCCTTCCCAATAAAGTGTCTAATTAGCACCTGGTGACATGATTAGCAATTCTACTACAATCTCATTATAGACATCTAAAAACAATTAAAAGAATATAGGAGACAGACGCATTTAGATAGTTTAAATATAATATATATGTACAATCCACTTTTTATCATAGTATAGTACCTCTTAATTTGTTTTATTCAGTTTTACAGCCAGTAATGCATGCTGGACAGTTTCAGCCATTCGTAACAATTGTTATGTTCCTGTTGTCATGGACACAAGACCTAGGACTTCTCTGATGGGTGAGGTCCGGGTCAGCTGGTTAAATTAATCTCTGCCCCTTGATCACCTGATCAGGACTCCGGTCACATGACCGCACTCTCGGCCACATGATCCACCCGGAACTCATTTTACAGGCTAGTATTTTCAGATCGGCAGCATACATCGCTGAGTAACCGATCACCTGACTATCTCTCCGGTCACATGACTCTCGCAAAGTAATTTCATCAAAATTTGGTTTTTAACATGAAAATACGCGTGACCGGGATGCCGATCACGATACCACATTACGGCCATGGGACCTGCATCCTAACATAACATACATTCAAAGGAGTTGTATAGCCACAAGATTAATGATAATAATATAAAGGTCTGTATATATTTTTTCAGACCATTTCGTTATTCCAAAATCCCATCTATACAGATGATACATAAACAATATATGCCACTGGGGAGCCAATTATGCGACCACATTTTCGGTCACACGATACGCATCCGAGACTTAAGTATATAATCAATTGGCCTAAAGAGATATGTATATGATATTATAGGGAAAGAGATATATCAGAAAATATATAGTGCTGTATTCCGACTCATCTGGTCCTTCTTCCACAAAAAGTAATAACACTTGTCTCTGCTTTTGTAAATAGCGTGGTTGTCACGGCAACCAATACTATGTGATAAAGAACTCAGATGATAATATCTGTTTAAATCATTAATTCTATTTGTATTAAAATTTTATTTTCAATGTAGATACCTACTATATTTATTAATACAAAATATTTAATGGGGATGAACGTTTAGAAAGTATATGATAGAGCAAGAGAGAATATAGTTATAATCCCATTACTATAGACATAGAATATAAAGTATAGTTGACACTACTCATATTGTGTGCCTTATAGATCTATTAGGTCATACCATACAGATGAATCAAGCTCAATAAATAGATAGATGTATATAGAAACAATCTTTGTTGAGAGGAAAAACATTATATTTTAATTACCTGAATAGTCCTTACCCTCCTATTAAGTAGTTGGAAGCAATTATTGGGAGGATTAGTCTTTGCATATCTTCACAACATTGATTGTCCTACAGTTGGTTGTAAGAATATCCCTTTATACATATAGGAGTAAGGGGACACTTATCTATCTTGATGTGCAAGTGTGGACTTGATGTGCGATGGTGGGTCTACATATCTACTTCCTCCATTAAATTATATTATTCAACTCCACAGCCTCGTTCAAACCACCCGGGCAGATGGAACCAATCTTGAACATCCAATAAGCCTCCTGTTTGCATAGCCTATTGTAGCGGTCACCCCCTCTGTTGGTCAGTGGAATATGTTCCACATCAATATTACTAAAAACAGAGAAGAAGCCATTCCTATAGTACTAGATCAAGGGGATCGACTAGCCCTAGACATCTTAGAAGAGCTAAGTGAAGATAACCCCCTCAATTCACAGACTGAAACACAGAAACTGATATATCAAGAAACACCTTCAAACAGAAATCTGAGTTCTTTCCAATTAAGTCAAAAAATTCCAGTGCAGAAGTGTTTTATAAAACAACTCTGGATGACTTTTAGAAAATATGCACAGATAAAGGTACATATTCACAGAAGAATAGGTCCAATCTATGTAAATGGGAAAAGAGGGCCTTACAAAATCTAACTAATGATACATCAATTGTTATAAAAGAGGCGGATAAAGGGGAGGGACTTGTAATCCAGAACAGATTGGATTATGAACTAGAGGCTAGGAGACAACTAGATGACCTAACTATATATACCAGATTATCAGGAGACCCTACACAAAGATACCTTGTAGAACTCGAGACACTCTTGGAACATGCTGTGGCCTCTGAGGTCATATCCAGGGAAGAATTCAAATTTTTATATTTAGCACACCCAGTCACACCAAGTTATTATCATTTACCCAAGATACACAAATCCCTCACTTCACCTCCTGAGCACCCTATTATTTCAGGTATAATCTCCCTCACTTCTAATTTATCCTTTTATGTAGACTCACATTTACAACCACGGGTTTCCACTCTCAGGTCTCACATCAAAGACACCACTCTCTTTTTATCACTAATTAAAGATTTGAAATGGAAAGAGACTTACGCTTTCCTCACTCTGGACGTTCAGAGTCTATATTCTAATATACCACAGAAAAAGGTATACAAGCTATATCAACAGACTGAATAAAGATGGAGACCTGACAGAGGCATACAAACAATTTATTTTAGATTCAATCACTTTTATTTTGCAACACATTTATTTCTTATTTCTCGATGGTTATTATCTACAGATCATGGGTACAACCATGAGGACCAGGTTCGCACAAAGCTATGCCAATCTCTATATGGGTGAGGTGGAGGAACAACTAGTGTGGGGTGCCGCACATGGTGTGAATCTGGTCCTGTATGGTAGATACATTGATGATTTATTTATAGTTTGGGATGGGGATTCACACTCTGCACAGCTAATTTGGTTTTCACTCATTCTAATCACACTCACCGAATTAACTTCCTGGATCTGACCTTAGAGGCCATAGATGGAAGCATATATACTAAGAACTATATTAAAGATGTTGGTACAAATACCTATCTACCCTACTCCAGTGTCCACTACCCACCCTGGAAGAAAAATATACCCAGGGGACAAATAATATGCCTTAGGCGTAATTGCTCTGATTTAAAATCCTTCGAGACTCAGGCCATAGATATGATAAAATCATTTGAACAGAGAGGTTATCCGGGTTCTTTGACACAAAAAGCATTAGAAGAAGTTAGAGATATGGATAGGACCAATCTATTGTCTCAAAAGAAAAAAGAGGTAGAACCATTCCAGGAGACGAGAAATAATAGACATTTGGCATTTATTACTACATACTGTATAATGACCAATGCTCTGATAGTAAACATATAATTAGGAAAAATTACAATATACTGAAACAAGATTACCTGTTAGCAACATCACTTCCAACAAACCCAATGTTTGTGTTTCAAAAGAACAAATATCTTAAGAATACACTGGCACCCAGCTTCCTAAAACCCATATCTGGACCTACAGTGGAGAAAAGCACTTGGCTCCAGCCTAAAACAAAAAGTTTTTATAAATGCGGAGCTACCAGATGTATCACCTGTAAATATATAAAGAATAGAACATTGGGGGTCATTCTTAGATGATCATAGCTGTGCTAAATTTAGCACAGCTACGATCATTCACACTGACATGTGGGTGGACGCCCACCACAGGGCTATCCCGCCCCGAAATGGCAGTGCTGTCCCCCGTGCAGGAGTGCAAAGGCATCGCAAAAATTGGCCAATTTTTAGGCAAAAGAATTTAATCTGCCCTTTTTATGAACGCCCCTTGGAAGGCTTAAGAAGGATGTACTAAATACTGAACAATTGATATATATATATATATATATAGTAAATGATATTTTTCCCTAACAAGGCTCTTCTGCGTACAGAGTATTAAATAGACAGCGTGGATATCTACATAATAAATTATACATGCTGTTTGAATTATACTGTCAGCTATTAACACAAAAACACGAGTGAAACAGTTCTGACATTATATATATATATATATATATATATATATATATCAATAAATGGTCATGTAAAGACATGGTGACCAACTGCTGACAATGATTATCAGACTGGTGTAAGATTAAGAGCAATATCATATAATAGGACATAAGAACCAACACACGGACACACTTTTTAATCTTTAATCCCCATTTATTATTTCAATTGCACTTGTGGTATATGTTGTATGTGTCTTGATTTTAACCTCTATGTTTCGTCTATACTCGTAGTTTGTGTGTTTGTTATTGTCACACTATTTTAATTTGACAACAATAAAAGTAAAATTTTAGGAATTCTTGAGAACGTGGTGATAATTAGGTCACTCTTATTCTTGTGCATCAACAATACAGCCTTTTCTTCCTTTTTTTCCTAATTGGCTTATTGGATGTTCAAGATGGGTTCCATCTACCCGGGTAGTTTGAACGAGGCTGTGGAGTTGAATAACATAATTTAATGGAGGAAGTAGAGCTGTAGACCCACTATCGCACATCAAGTCCACACTTGCACATAAAGATAGATAAGTGTCCCCTTACTCCTTATTTGGACTCTCCTATATGTATAGAAGGATATTCTTACAACCAACTGTAGGATAATCAATGTTGTGAAGATATGCAAAGACTAATCCTCCCAATAATTGCTTCCAACTACTTAATAGGAGGGTAAGGACTATTCAGGTAATTAAAATATAATGTTTTTCCTCTCAACAAAGATTGTTTCTATATACATCTATCTATTTATTGAGCTTGATTCATCTGTATGGTATGACCTAATAGATCTACAAGGCACACAATACGAGTAGTGTCACTATACTTTATATTTTATGTCTATAGTAATGGGATTATAACTACATTCTCTCTTGCTCTATCATATACTTTCTAAACGTTCATCTCCATTAATTATTTTGTATTAGTAAATATAGTAGGTATCTACATTGAAAATTATATTTTAATACAAATAGAAGTAATGATTTAAACAGATATTATCATCTGAGTTCTTTATCACATAGTTTTGATTGCCGTGACAACCACGCTATTTACAAAAGCAGAGACAAGTGTTATTACTTTTTGTGGATGAAGGACCAGATGAGTCTGAATACAGCACTATATATTTTCTGATATATCTCTTACCCTATAATATCATACACATATCTCTTTAGGCCGATTGATTATATACTTATGTCTAGGATGCGTATCGCGTGACCGAAAATGTGGTCACATAATCGGCTCCCCAGTGGCATATATTGTTTATGTATCATCTGTATAGATGGGATTTTGGAATAACGAAATGGTCTGAAAAAATATATACAGACCTTTATATTATTATCATTAATCTTAAGGCTATACAAGTTCTTTGAATGTATGTTATGTTTGGATGCGGGTCCCGTGGCCGTAATGCAGTATTGTGATCGGCATCCCGGTCACGCGTATTTTCATGTTAAAATCCAAATTTTGGTGTATTTACTTTGCGATAGTCATGTGACCGGAGAGATAGTCAGGTGATCAGTTACTCAGCGATGTACGCTGCCGATCTGCTAATACTAGCCTGTAAAATGAGTTCCGGGTGGATCATGTGGCCGGGAGTGAGGTCATGTGACCAGAGTCCTGATCAGGTGATCAAGGGACAGAGATTAATTTAACCAGCTGACCCGGACCTCACCCATAGGAGAAGTCCTAGGTCTAGTGTCCATGACAACAGGAACATAACAATTGTTACGATTAGCTGAAACTGTCCAGCAAGCATTACTGGCTATCTATAAAACTGAATAAAACAAATTAAGAGGTAATATACTATAATAAAAAGTGGATTGTACATATATATATTATATTTATACTATCTAAATGGGTCTGTCTCCTATATTCTTTTAATTGTTTTTAGATGTCTATAATGAGATTGTAGTAGAATTGCTAATCATATCACCAGGTGCTAATTAGACACTTTATTGGGAAGGGTATATAAAGCCCAGTGTTACAAGCAATCTACACCTTTGATAAAGCTGCCATTTGGAGTGCAGCAAAACCGGTCAGGTGCCTGTGTTACCAAGCTACAAGTGCGCAGGAGAAAGGACCCGAACCAACCCCTGGACATCACTATCCATCGCATCTTAAGAGGAGCCCAGTAACAGTTTGGATTAGGAGGCTTCAGACCGTACTGCATGAGGAGCCCATCATTAAGGGACATTTGAAGCAAATCAACCTCTTACGGTCAAAATCACAGTACTCCTCCACTGGACTCCCACCCAATCTGGGTAACTATTGCATTGGACTTTAGCATTTTCTACAGGGGTGCTAATAGGAACAGACTATTCTAGCGTAAATCTTTTGCTGCAGATGCACATGGATGGTAACAATTTATCAATTCACTGCATGAATTTGCAATTTTTAATTTAATGTGACATGAATGTTTTTTACAGTGTTTTTAATTGTGTAATACATTGTTTTATTAGAGATATTTATTTGCTCTCTCATATTGTACTATACAAACTTACTATTTAGCGCAGTCTTATTTTTTCTGTTAGAGCCAACATTATGCCAGGTAGAGCCCCTGATACACCTTATGCCAGGTAGAGCTCTTGATACACATTATGCCATGTAGAGCCCACTTTATGCCAGGTAGAGCCCACATTATGCCAGATAGAGCCTTGGATACACATTATGCCACATACAGCCCATATTATTCCAGGTAGAACCCCTGATACACATTATGCCAAGTAGAGACCCTGCCAGGTAGAGCGTGATGGTGTGTGTGTGTGTGTGTGTGTGTGTGTGTGTGTGTTGGTTGTCTTTCCCCTCTCCCTGGAGCACAAAACTTTACCTTACAGTAGATTCTGCAACCACAGAACAGTAGGTTAGGAGGGGAGTGTGGGGACGACAAGGTGCAGTGCTACCCGGCTAGCATTCAACAGTATGTTCTGTACCACTGTAACAAGAAGCCAGGCACTGCAAATACCTAGCATGGACACACATTGCAGCAAGGACCTGCAGGAGTTGCTTGCGGTCCTAACCTACAGTGCATATGTGCTGTGGGCCAGGCACTGCTGTCACACTCCTAGTTACAGCCCTGGCAGTGTAGTTAAGTCACTTCCAAATGCTTTATGTATGCAAATAGTATGAACATTTTTAGTAAAAGAGACTCTTGGCTGAGCGACATAGGAACTAAAGTGCAGAGAGAGTTGTTTGCCTGATTGCTGCAGCTGAAAAGAAAACTAACAAGTACATAAACACTCCACACTTTGTGTTTATATTAGAAATTGTAGACAATTTCCTTTCAGCAAACAAGAAAATATATACGGGTAAATGTAACAGAGTGCGTTATTCTAAAACACTTCAAACAATGCAACTTGCCCCTTTTGGCACCCCACTGAGAGATGGTAACTTGGTGACACTCTCCATAGAAATGAATGGCGCCACACTGATTCGTCAGAGCATGTTATTGCTGTAAACAAGTACCAACTGGCTAGGGCTAGTGGAAGGATGGTGAGGAGACTACCACACAGAAGTTCTCCCTTCTATGTTTCCACAAGCCCTGGCTGGCTGGTCAAAGCTAGTGCTAGAATTTAAAACATCCGGCAGACCTCATACAATTTTTATCCCTGATTTTTCCGATAGTAGGCAAAAGCTCTAGGGCTATTTAAACTTAGAGGGGGAACACACTTTTTTGTAACTTTTTATTTATAATGGAAAAAAATTATATGGAGCACAGTGAGATAGTTGCATTAGCAGCTATCACACTGTCCACTGGCTGTCTATTATTGAGTGAGGAATTCTGGCTTGATTCAAGTTATTTTTCAACTCACACATTAGTTCATCTGGTGAACTGTCTGTTTAACATTGGAAACATCTTGTTGGTGGGTTGTGTCACACCGAAAGGGTTGGGAAAATATTTTGGTGAGTTACAGTATACTCACATTCTATTACATATGGCGATTACAATCTTTTATGATTATCAGCTGAATATCAACTCGCAACCTACAGTGTTGCATTCCCCTGTAGTGCTCTTGGCTCATCTCAAAACAAGATATAAAAACCAACAAATACAATTATCCTAAACAGGTAAATATATGTTGCTACCATGTGAAATATACAATATCACTATCACAGAAACTAAAAAAATGATACACCTGTATACCATTTGGATAATAGAAAATTACACAACCCTAGTTGTCTATGGGGTTCAGTCCGAGTTGATCGTATCTGTGCTAAATTTAGCACAGCTACGATCATCTTCCCTGACATGCGGGTGGACGCCCAGCACAGGGCTAGACCGCCCCGCATGTCAGTGCCGCCCCCCCACCCGCACAAATACAAAAGCATCGCACAGCGGCGATGCCTTTGTATTTGAGGAGAAGCTCCCAGCCAGCGCAGCTCCTGCGGCTGGCCGAGAGTTAATTGTCGCTGCCACTGGCCGCAGCGGCTGCGGGAGACATCACGCAGCCGCCGCGGCCCGCACCCCAACGGTCCAACCACACCTGCGTTGGCCGGACCGCTCCCCCTAAAAGGTGGCTTAACGCCGCCGTTCAGCCCCCTCCCGCCCAGCGACCGCCTCTGTCTCAGAGGCGATCGCTAGGCAATGAAATCGGCCATGCACCGGCGCACTGCGGTGCCAGTGCATGCGCAGTTCCAACCCGATCGCTGCGCTGCGACAAACTGCAGCGAGCGATCGGGTCGGAATGACCCCCAATATACTGTATGTTTTATATGGAAATTATCTGCTAAAAATGTTTATATTTATTGTTTACTCATAAACTGATTTTTTTTAAATATAAATTACACATATGTTTTAATTATCTAATTGGGCATCAATTGCATGTGGGTGAATCTTATAGCCCAAAATTTAAGTATTTAAAACCACAGTAACAGTAAATCCATTACACTTTTAAGAAGTTCTGATGTCAGAACTGAAGGGTTCAGTGAAACCTACCACCTAGCACACTGGGTATTACTTTTCTATTCTAGTCACAGAGAGGAACCTTGTTCTGGAACTAGTGGAGCAGCTGCCAGTACAGGAGAGAGTTCGTTCACTCTCATGTGCTTATGTTTCATGACTTGTGCAATATAATTCTTTCATCAGCTATGATTTCACCTTTGAACTAGGGTTATATGTATTAACTACTGTAGTACAGGTTGAGTATCCCATATCCAAATATCCGAAATACGGAATATTCCGAAATACGGACTTTTTTGAGTGAGAGTGAGATAGTGAAACCTTTGTTTTTTGATGGCTCAATGTACACAAACTTTGTTTAATACACAAAGTTATTAAAAATATTGTATTAAATGACCTTCAGGCTGTGTGTATAAGGTGTATATGAAACATAAATGAATTGTGTGAATGTACACACACTTTGTTTAATGCACAAAGTTATAAAAAATATTGGCTAAAATGACCTTCAGGCTGTGTGTATAAGGTGTATATGAAACATAAACGCATTCTGTGCTTAGACTTAGGTCCCATCACCATGATATCTCATTATGGTATGCAATTATTCCAAAATACGGAAAAATCCGATATCCAAAATACCTCTGGTCCCAAACATTTTGGATAAGGGATACTCAACCTGTATAGAGTATATTCATAATAACTGGCTTATTTTATGCTGTGGATTAATTTATTTCACCATCTGCTATTTAACATTTTAAAAAGAATGTGTCTGGACATTTATTTCGTCACCACCTTACTTTTTCTCTTATTTTAATTAATAATTAAAGATGACCCTTATTCGCACCAATATGTCTCCTTTTCCTTATTGTACATACAGTACAGGTTGAGTATCCCATATCCAAATATTCCGAAATACGGAATATTCCGAAATACGGACTTTTTTGACTGAGAGTGAGATAGTGAAACCTTTGTTTTTTGATGGCTCAATGTACATAAACTTTGTTTAATAGACAAAGTTATTAAAAATATTGTATTAAATGACCTACAGGCTGTGTGTATAAGGTGTATATGAAACATTAATGAATTGTGTGAATGTAGACACACTTTGTTTAATGCACAAAGTTATAAAAAAATATTGGCTAAAATTGACTTCAGGCTGTGTGTATAAGGTGTATATGTAACATAAATGCATTCTGTGCTTAGACTTAGGTCCCATCACCATGATATCTCATTATGGTATGCAATTATTCCAAAATACGGAAAAATCCCATATCCAAAATACCTCTGGTCCCAAGCATTTTGGATAAGGGAGACTCAACCTGTATGTGATATGCTAGATGATCTGTTTGTAGAATGTTCAGGCACTGAAGTACTTTTAAGGAAATGATGACACAGGTAAATATGCTATTGTACATCTGTCCATTAAATATTCATTTAATATTACATGAGGAAGTAATTAAGTTTTAGATGTGTCAGAATGAACTAAACACAAATTCATTTATGAAACATACTATACAGATAGAAATTGTTTACTCATTAATTATTTGCTGGTCAGTCAATTTTGAGGAATATTCACTTTCCTTATAATGAGGACAAGTATATTACTAAAGCAGACCTAATGATAAATACTTGTATTGCCAGGGGTTATTAGAAATCATTATGTCACTCTACCAAAGAAAAAATATATTGATGTAAAGGGAAGACCTTTTGAAAGCCACGGATAAAGAAGTCATAAATAAAATGCAGAACTCTGTGTGATTAAATATCATAAAACAATGATGTAAAACAAATGACGTAAACCCATGTTTGGTTGTAATTCTGTTTTACTAGGTATGCAATCTTACTCTTATTAATATTTAACATTTATTGACTGTTTTTACAAATGAATATATTTGGCATTTGCTTTGAATAACATATTATTTTATGAGTCCATAGACTAGACTAAGAATAAACTCTGAATTTTGCACATACTGTAGATTATAGATTCTAGTTTTAGATTTTATACACAGGGATGTAATGCTTGTTATAACTGTACTGCTACATTTTGAGTTACATTCTATATACATTTCAGCTATTGTTTCTAAATGAATTTGTTATATATTATACTATTTAGGGGTCTATTCAATTAGACAAGTCGGAAATCCAGCTCTAATCTGACACCCCCTATTCAATGTGGGGGGCGAATCCAACAGTTTTTTGGCCCATTTTTGACAATACCATTTTGACTTTTTTTTAAAGTAGAATTGACATTGTTGAAAACGGGCCAGAAATCTGTTGGAATCGCCTGCTAATTCGACAAAACACGTGGATCAGCGGCTAATCTGCCGATCCATGTGTTTTCTGACAAGTCGGATTCTTTTAAAAAGTCTTAAAAATGGCACTATAATTAAATAGGTCGAATCCAAATTCGACCTAAAAAAGTTGAAAAGTGAAGTTTTTCCTACTTTTCGGAAAATCCGACACTAATTGAATAGACCAATTAGTCTCACTTCAAGCGTAATGATCTGCATGTATGTCATATAAGCCTATATATGACATGCGTAGCTGATGTAATAATTTAATCAGTTGATACACTGTTAATTTTTTACTTTAAATTATACATGGACATGAGTAACTGACAGAGAGGGCAGTGCGGTCCCATAACCTTCTGCTATATAATTTTTTCACCTTGGAGAATGATAAAATATCTCAAATGTGATTCATCTGTTTAATACTTATGTACAACCTGAGATGCTTGTTCCTGTAGAATTTTATACTTTTGTGCGGAGGAATCCTTGGCAGTTTGTGTCATCTATAACAAGAGCAATAAAAAGGCACCCATTAGTAGAATGATTTTATTTTTTTTCCTGACGTATGTCTTTCCATTCAGAAACCAAGATTTCAGAAACTGGGGAAAGATGCAAATAGGGGCCCTGTACTTTCTTCCAGTGTTACTGTTACATGGTGATCAGAGAAGACCACCATACTGGGACTGAGAAAAGGAGTCCAGTACTAGGCTAGTAGCTATCTGCCACTGAAGAGGGAGAGATGTTCCCAGCACTGGGTCTGGTGGACTTGATGAGTATTTACCTGGTCATGAAGCACCTGCCAAATATTGTGATACACATCCTGGGGAAGATCACTGAGGCAATATACAGACCCAAAAACTGGATAGGTACAAGCTCAACCAATAGGAATGCGCAGAGAAAATCATGTTCACTACGGTAAGTTATATCTCTGCATACTAGCTCTGACTTTTATTGGCTGCTGTAAGTGGGCATCAGTCAGTTCGTCAGTGGAGGAGGACCAGATACGCACTCCTTAAAAAAGAAGTAAAAAGACACTGCACAGTAGAAAAGAAGAGCCACTGGAAAGAAGGATTTGGTGCTGGTCAACTTCAGGATTAGAAATGAGCTTCACTGAACTCTGTGGGGAAGGGCTGGCATCAGAGAATCTCATGGAAAAGAGTTCCTCTTGCTGCATGTCTATCAGAGCTGGCTGAATAAGTAAGCTTCCAGTGGGAAACCTGTTTCTTATATGTCCCACTTAACTAAATGGGGTGATCCTGCGCAGGACTCTGGCATACTGTATCTTTTAGAAAATTGTAGTAAGTAACCAATGTATACACAAACAATGTAACACAATTGTCCTAATGTATATCACATATAATTGTCCTAATGTAAATCACATAGTTGGAGGTGTTCCCAAGAATTGAATATTTATTACTTGAAAAAAACCTCACTTAACCATACAGTAGCTAATAAAAAAAAGTAATTCCCTTTATGGGGCACTCTTAATTAGCATAGAAAATTATTGCAAAAATAATTTTCTATAATAATTAAAAGAGCGCACCACATAGAGAATCAGTTTCTTTATTTACTATGGCTACTTGTTTTTTTTCCAAGTAATAAGCTCAACTGGACCACCGGGTTATTGTCGCCTTTGTTAAATAGTTGCTGTGTGCATGGAGCTGTTTACTAATTGGACAATAGACCTATGGTGCAGTGTGTACAAAGCAAGTCAAACACTAGGACTCTACTAATTCATGTATTTGGGTGCCGCATAGTTTATATAGCCACAAAGGGGTCTATGTTCAGTACTAAGCCTTGGAGAGAGATAAAGTGGATGGAGATAAAGTACCAACCAACCAGCTCCTGTCATTTTTCAAACCCAGCCTGTGACATGGCAGTTAGGAACTGACTGACTGGTACTTTATCTCCATCCACTTTCAACCTACCTATAGTAGTTTACATTTAATTAAAACCCTAACCCCATGCTATTGGCATTGCAGCCCAAAATCAGAAGTGAATCAGGTAGGAATTGTCATTCTCATGACACCCACAGTAAAATTAATGCAAAGCCACAGGAATAACAATGCATCTCCTCCACTTATAGTGCACAGAACAGACAGAGTCCCATGAATCAAGCAATGTTGCATTGGCAGAGTGGGTAAGACAGTGGCATGGAGCCAATAAACAGCAGATAGAGGAGGAGGAGGACAACACTGGAAGTAGGCAGGGGTGGGGTGCTTCTGAGATAAGATACTGAGAGAAAGAGATAATGAAGAAAAAAGAGAGAGGGGCAGGGAGAGTACGTGGACAGCAGGTGGAGGAGAGTGGGAGAGCAAAAGAGGATACAGAAAAAAAACAGGAAATACAGGGAAACAACAGCTAGTGTTGAATTTAAAATGCTATATTTAAGAAATAGTGGAATCTGATACTTTTCATTTTATATAATTAAAATAAAAACACACTCTTAATAATTTTTCATGCACAGTATCATATGTTTATTTTCGATATATTACCTATGTATACTGTAGCTACCTCATGATTTTAATGAACAAATGAACATCTTAATAAACAACATTTTATTTTCTGGATTTGGATTAAATGTACAGTATAGTCATCACTTGTAATACCTTGAAGTAGTCAGACACAAATTGGAAGACTATAAAATGTGAGTTTTGAATAGGAGGAACTGAGATGAGTAACTTCAAAATACAGACAGGTGAAAAATTGTTAACAACCAATTTAATTGATTAACTTTGACTGCTGGACTTGATCCATCTACACAAGTGATGGAAATATCTTCTCAATTGTTTTCCATTCTTAAAAGGATTTGACAAGATAATCCTCTCCCACCTTTCATTTGTGTCTTGATCTTAAAACCTTTAGCAGAAAGACATTCAATTTATCCTTATATCCAGGGAATTAAAGTGAGATTTGTGTAACACAGGATAGTACTTTTTGCAGATAAAGTCTTTCCAATTGTTCCGCACATTTTATTACCTAATCTATTTGATTGCCAATTTGAAGTGCTACCCATTGTGAAGGATCAAGTTTTATTATGAAGTGAAAATAACTTCTTCCTATCTAGAGTGTATTTTAGGATACTTGTTAGGGTCTCCTGCCCTGTGCTGCCACGTCGTCATGGCAACCGGGAGACAAGTGCTAGCGGAGTGACCTGAGCGCAGCTGATACTCCGGTTCGGGTCTTTTGCTGTGCAGTGGTTATAGGCTCTGTGCATGGCAGGGGATCCGGTGCTGGTTTTTGTGCTCACAGTCTGTGAGGTCTGAGTGGGGCGTGGACAGCACCTGCTTTATAAGGCCTCTTCTCAGGGTAAGCAGATGCTGCTGAATCTTTGTTGGTTAGTCAGTTTCTGAAAGTTAGCCAGTACTGTGTAGCTTTGTATTTGTTTGTTGCTTACTGCAAATAGGCCTGGGGATTTGGTATTACACTCTGCCAATCCAGACCTAGCAGTAAGACTGGAGTCAGTCGTTTAGCTTGCTGGGGTTCTGTTACTACTCTGTGAACTTAGCAAGTTTGCGGCTGTATTCTAAGACTTGCCTGTCTAATCCTGTCTCACTGTGCTAGGTGTCAGGGGTCAGTTTAGTGGCAGTAAGCTGAACCTGTGCACTGCAAGTTAGAATTAGGATTGTGGAGACTCTCCTTGTGTCTATCATTCCATCTCTGACCAAGGAGTTTACTGCCACACCCGTTGGTAACCCTTTAGGGTTTTGCTGTTGCCCTTAGCAACAGCATTTCGGGTTCTCTACGTATTAAAACACAACATCTTGCTTTTCCCATCTGAGCAGCTCTAATACAAGGGAGATACCCAGTTCCTTAGCCTCTGGGCTTCTCTGTTCACTTTGTGTGTATTTTGTTAACCTATCACCTTCTGTGTACGTTATGTCATATTCCCCAGTCTGTCTGTAAGTCCATTTGTTTTGCATAACAGTTCAAACACCAGTACATTCCTGCAGGCACTGGAGTGCATAACAGTCCTGACACCAGTACTTTCCTGCAGGCACTGGTGTGCATAACATATTCAGCAGCCTAATACTCCTGTTGAAATTTTGTGGGAATATGGAGCATACCCCTCAAAATACGTTGCAACAGGTGGTCGATCAGGTGCAGGTCCTGACTCGACAATTTAATGATTTGTCCATTAAAATGCACACCTCCCAGGCTGCTGGCGGAGCTCCCGCAGCAGCAGCACCTGCAGGGGTTAAGGAGCCGAAAGTAAATCTCCCGGATCGTTTTTCTGGAGATCGCTCGCAGTTCTTTTGTTTTAAGGAGAGCTGCAAGCTATACTTCCGGCTTAGGCCTCAGTCTTCTGGGTCGGAGATTCAGCGGGTGGGCATAGTGATTTCCTTGCTACAAGGAGACCCACAGGTCTGGGCATATGGGTTGCAGCCTGACTGTCCGTCGCTTAAAAGTGTTGATGCTTTTTTTACGGCACTGGGCATGTTGTATGATGACCCTGACAAGATGGCCTCAGCCGAGGCTCAGATTTCGATCCTTAAGCAAGGGCGAAGGCCAGTTGAGGTTTACTGTACGGAGTTTCGGAGGTTGGCCCATGATACCCAGTGGAATGACCCAGCCCTGAGACACCAGTACCGAAGAGGTCTTTCTAACCAGATAAAGGACCAACTGGTACAATATCCCTTGCCTGATAGCTTGGATCAGCTCATGCAGTTATCCATCCGGGTGGATAGACGGCTGAGAGAGCGTAGGCTTGAAAGGGAGACTGAGATTTCCTTCCTTCCCAAGGGAACCTCAGACTCTGAGGAATTTTCAGAGGAGCCTATGCAGATTGGGGCTACCCGCCTCTCCTCGCGTGAGAAGACGCGGAGGAGACAGCAGGGGTTGTGTTTGTACTGTGGGAATAAAGGTCATGTGGTAGTATCATGCCCAGAAAAGCCGGAAAACTTCAGGGCCTGAGGGTGATGGGAAATATCCTGTCAGGCCAGAAGTCAGAATTTCCCAAGAAGACTTTTATCATTCCGGTGACCTTGAAGATCCTCGGTCAAACTGTCAAGACTGAGGCCTTTGTGGACAGTGGGGCCGACGGGGTTTTTATGGACCGCCAATTCGCCCTGAAACACTCTGTTCCCTTAGTACCCCTGGCATCGGAAATTGAGATTTGTGGGTTAAACGGGGAACCATTATCCCAAGGTAAAATTACCTCTTGCACTAGCCAGATTTCTTTGTTTATTGGAGCCACACACTCTGAAAAATTGTCCTTTTATGTGACTGTCTGTACTTTTGCCCCATTGGTGTTGGGGTTACCCTGGTTAAGGGCCCACAATCCTCAATTTGACTGGGTCTCTGGGGAGATTCTTAGTTGGGGTACTGATTGTTTCAGGAGTTGCTTGAGCCTTCCAGTCAGGCTCTCGCAGCTAAGTTTGCCAGGATTGCCAGGGTGTTATGCAGATTTTGCGGACGTGTTCTCCAAAAAAGTTGCAGAGGTACTACCTCCCCATCGCCCCTATGACTGTGCCATTGATTTGTTGCCAAATGCTAAGCTTCCCAAGAGCAGGTTGTACTCCCTGTCACGTCCTGAGACTCAGGCTATGGCAGAGTACATTCAGGAGAACTTGGCTAAGGGATTTATCAGACCTTCACAGTCTCCAGTTGGGTCGGGGTTCTTCTTCGTGGGTAAAAAGGACGGTTCGTTGCGACCCTGCATCGACTTCAGGGAATTGAACCGTATCACGATTAAAAACTCATACCCACTGCCTCTCATTTCGGTCTTGTTTGACCAGCTTCGTACTGCCACCATTTTTTCTAAGATTGACCTACGCGGTGCGTACAATCTAATCCGAATAAGAGAGGGGGATGAATGGAAGACTGCCTTTAATACCCACTCAGGGCATTATGAATATTTGGTGATGCCTTTTGGGCTCTGTAATGCCCCGGCAGTCTTCCAGGATTTCATGAATGATGTGCTCAGGGAATATTTGGATAGATTCTTAGTTGTATACTTAGATGACATCCTAATCTTCTCCCATTCCCTGGAGGAACATCGGAAGCATGTACGCTTAGTCCTCCAGAAACTCAGAGACCACCGGCTTGGGGCGAAGCTGGAGAAGTGCGAATTTGAAGTTCAGCAAATCGCATTTCTAGGATATATTATCTCCCCAGAAGGTTTCCAAATGGAGGGTTCCAAGGTACAGGCAGTCCTGGATTGGGTGCAGCCCACTAGTTTGAAGGCGCTTCAGCGTTTCCTGGGCTTTGCAAATTTTTATAGACGATTTATCGCTGGATTTTCGTCTATAGCGGCGCCCTTGGTGGCACTCACTAAGAAAGGGGCGGATGTTGCTCACTGGTCTTGTGAGGCTAAAGCGGCTTTTGCCCGTCTCAAAAGGGCATTTGTTTCGGCCAAGGTGCTGCGACACCCAGAGCGTCCTTTTGTGGTGGAGGTGGATGCCTCTGAGATGGGTATTGGGGCAGTGCTTTCTCAGATGGGAGTGTCTGATAATCGCCTTCATCCCTGTGCTTACTTTTCCCGTAAATTTTCGCCTGCCGAGATGAATTATGACGTGGGTAACCGGGAATTGTTGGCTATTAAGGATGCACTCGAGGAGTGGAGACACTGGCTTGAGGGGGCTAAGTTTGTGGTCTCAATTCTCACTGACCATAAGAATCTGGCATATTTAGAGTCAGCGAAGCGTCTCAATGCCAGGCAGGCACGATGGGCTTTGTTTTTTGCTCGCTTTAATTTTTTGATAACATATCGCCCTGGGTCAAAAAACATCAAGGCTGATGCGCTCTCGCAGAGTTTTGCTCCAATCCAGGAGACCACCGAGGAGCCGTTGCCCATTGTTTCCCCATCATGTATTAAACTGGGCATTACCCAGGACCTCTTATCATTAGTCCTTAGAGCACAGGAGCAGGCTCCTCCAGACCTTCCGGTAGGTCTTTTGTTTGTGCCTCCTAGGTTAAGACAGCGAGTGTTCCTGGAATTCCATGCCAAGAAGTCTGCAGGTCACCCGGGTATTGCCAGAACTCGGGAGTTGCTATCTAGGGCGGTGTGGTGGCCCTCGGTGGCTAAGGATGTGGATCAGTGGGTTCGGGCATGTGACATCTGTGCCCGAAATAAGACTCCTAGAGGGGTTCCGGTTGGCCCATTACATCCACTCTCTATCCCATCTAAGCCATGGACCCACATTTCAATGGATTTTGTGGTGGACTTGCCCAAATCCTCGGGGATGACAGCCATCTGGGTTGTCGTTGACAGGTTTTCGAAGATGGCGCACTTCGTTCCACTGGTTGGGCTGCCATCGGCCAGACGCCTGTCTGAATTATTTATGCTGCATGTTGTGCGTCTCCACGGGTTGCCACTTGATGTGGTCTCTGACCGCGGATCCCAGTTTGTGGCCAAATTCTGGAGGGCATTTTGTTCTGATCTCCAGATTTCTGTCAGCTTGTCGTCGGGCTACCATCCGCAGTCTAATGGGCAGACTGAAAGGGTGAACCAGTCCTTGGAGCAGTTCCTCAGGTGTTATGTCTCCAAGTGTCAGACTGACTGGGTTGCTCATCTGTCCATGGCGGAGTTTGCCTATAACAACGCGGCTCACTCTGCTACAGGGATCTCTCCATTCCTTTGTGTGTATGGGCATCATCCTAAGGCCAATTCTTTTGACCCCCTGGACTCCACGCCTGGTGGTTTCTCTGTGGTTTCGGTCCTTAGAGGTATTTGGCGGAAAGTGAAGAAAGCCCTTGTGTCTGTGTCATTAGTGACCAAAAGGGTTTTTGATAAGCGGAAAAGACCCTGCAGCTTCAAATTAGGAGACTTCGTCTGGTTGTCTACCAAGAATTTGAAGTTGAGACAGCCATCTCATAAGTTAGGCCCCCGGTTCATCGGCCCTTATAAGATCACCAGGGTTATCAATCCGGTGGCATTTCAGTTAGATCTGCCCCGTTCTTTGGGTATCAATAAAACCTTTCATTGTTCCCTTTTAAAACGGGCGATTAGTAATCCTTCTTCCAGTGGAAGACCTTCCCCTCTTCTGATACGTGGCCAGAGGGAGTTTGTTGTTGAAAGGATTCTTGACTCCAAGGTGGTTCGGGGTCGGCTGTCATTTTTGGTGCACTGGAAGGGGTATGGCCCGGAGGAGCGGTCGTGGGTGCGCAGTTGTGATCTTCATGCCCCCAGACTGATACGCTCTTTCTTCTCGCAGTTCCCCGATAAACCCGGTGGTAGGGGTTCTTTGACCCCTCGTCAGAGGGGGGGTACTGTTAGGGTCTCCTGCCCTGTGCTGCCACGTCGTCATGGCAACCGGGAGACAAGTGCTAGCGGAGTGACCTGAGCGCAGCTGATACTCCGGTTCGGGTCTTTTGCTGTGCAGTGGTTATAGGCTCTGTGCATGGCAGGGGATCCGGTGCTGGTTTTTGTGCTCACAGTCTGTGAGGTCTGAGTCGGGCGTGGACAGCACCTGCTTTATAAGGCCTCTTCTCAGGGTAAGCAGATGCTGCTGAATCTTTGTTGGTTAGTCAGTTTCTGAAAGTTAGCCAGTACTGTGTAGCTTTGTATTTGTTTGTTGCTTACTGCAAATAGGCCTGGGGATTTGGTATTACACTCTGCCAATCCAGACCTAGCAGTAAGACTGGAGTCAGTCGTTTAGCTTGCTGGGGTTCTGTTACTACTCTGTGAACTTAGCAAGTTTGCGGCTGTATTCTAAGACTTGCCTGTCTAATCCTGTCTCACTGTGCTAGGTGTCAGGGGTCAGTTTAGTGGCAGTAAGCTGAACCTGTGCACTGCAAGTGAGAATTAGGATTGTGGAGACTCTCCTTGTGTCTATCATTCCATCTCTGACCAAGGAGTTTACTGCCACACCCGTTGGTAACCCTTTAGGGTTTTGCTGTTGCCCTTAGCAACAGCATTTCGGGTTCTCTACGTATTAAAACACAACATCTTGCTTTTCCCATCTGAGCAGTTCTAATACAAGGGAGATACCCAGTTCCTTAGCCTCTGGGCTTCTCTGTTCACTTTGTGTGTATTTTGTTAACCTATCACCTTCTGTGTACGTTATGTCATATTCCCCAGTCTGTCTGTAAGTCCATTTGTTTTGCATAACAGTTCAAACACCAGTACATTCCTGCAGGCACTGGAGTGCATAACAGTCCTGACACCAGTACTTTCCTGCAGGCACTGGTGTGCATAACAATACTACAGAACACTTACTTCAAAATTGGTGACATTGTCTTGAAAATTACCTTTTCACTTCTTCCTTTATCCATTTCATGTTATATGACTTTGTTCTAGATTATAGAGCTGTCTTCTTTCTAACAGAGGTCATGGGATACATCTGGGCATATAACAACTCACAATATCCAGAGACATCTAACTGAGAACCAAGTTACCTGTGTTTCTGATCTTTCAGTCTACTTTCAGTCTACTAATTAGTCACCTACATTACATTTTATTGATAATCCAGTGCAATTATGAGTCCGTTGCCTTGTATGAACATGGAAACCAGTCCAGTAAGGCATCATCAAGACATCCATATCCTTTCATCAATACCCACAAATATGTAACTTTTTTCTGAAGATATCTACTTGAAAATAAATTATTATGGTCCATGAGACAAACTTTAATCTTATTTTTTCATAACTCTATCAGACATTTATGTATATATATATAGCCAAGAGGTAGGAAGACTGTGGACTCAAAAACGTTGAAAGCCTCAAAGTCCTCCATTTGTGTAAATTTGTATTACACCTTTAACTGCCACCAATAATACAGTAGGTCCTTAATTTGAATACTCCTTATGCTCAAGAGGCTGTTAACAATCAGAGACCTTAGTACACATATTCTGAAAAGGACTGTGTAGAAACCAAGTACTACTCTCAGTAGATTATTTTCACTTTATGACTGCACAGTCCACATGCATTTTTTTTTCTAGAGATCTTGATTAGAAATTTATTTAAACAACAGAGAACATGACACATAATCCTTCTCCCCTTCTGTGACACTGACTCTATTTATTGGGTATAGGATCACTGAGTATTGAATTAATTCCCATTCACAAGTTGCTTCTGCATGCCCCTGCTAGCTTAGGTGAGTTGCCCTACCTTTACCCTTGTTATTTTTCCTACCCAGTCTATAGCGTGATACTATTGTCTGGTACTTATGCTATGTTTTTATACTTCAGTCTGCCAGTCTGTATTGTATTTATGCTGTGATACCCTGTTTTCTATAGTTACTCTGTTCAGTGCTAGAAGAAAGATTTGATGTATTCAAGCAAAGGAGATGCTTTTGGGGGTGAGTAAACAATATGGGTTTTACTCCTATAGTGAAGTGTAACTGTTTAGTTGGAGTATTTTTCTCTCTCACTTATCTGATATGTTTTATTGTCTGTCTTTTTTCACCCCTACACATGGGAACTACTCTTTTTCATTGTGCTGGGAAATCCAAAACAATGGTTAAAATAGTGTTTTATTGATTGTTCTTGGTTACTGCACATTTCTTTGAATGTTTCTTCATCATTTCAATTATTTAATCAACTAGTTAATAGAGGACACAGTTCATTAGATTATGAGATCAATAATAGATTTATTTGACTATATATCTTAGGTACTATGTGCATTCAATTTGACATTACAAAAGAATGTAGATTATTACAAATAGACATATGTACATATTTATGTTGCTGGGTATTGCACACTGCAGTTATATTAAATAACAGACTACATTGCCAAGGGAAAAATCACTTGGACTAGAGTAAACCAACCTTCTTGTTAGTGAGTAATAACTTGCACCAACCTGTAATAGATATAGCAGTCTCAAAAGGCTCATAATAACTTTAGACTCCAGGCCTTTGGGTTCCTAATATGATGTGACAGATTTAAAGTTAATGAATTCAGTGAGATTTTAGCAAAAATCCATTACGTTTTGACAACAAATTGAGAGAAATGTATTTATGCTGCCCTCAATTTTAATTGTTAAAGGTTAATTCTGCTGTTTCTGTGTTATCTTTATCGGAAGAGGCCTTTAGACAAACACTAATGTAACACAAAGAAATTTCACCAAGAAAGGAATATAAATTTAATTACACATACTAATGATCACTGCTGATAAGAATATCTTATTGGAATTGACAGAGGTGTTTATTTCAAGGCAAGTAATTAAATAAGAAAGTACATTTTTGGGAATAATGTTAAACAGTCTAAACTAATAATAATAATAATAATAAGAAGAAGAAGAATAAGAATAAGAATAATAAAAATTATATTTATATAGCGCTCTTTCTCCAGCAGTACTCAAGGAACTTTATAGATATTAAAAGCAGCGCACATAATAAATAAGATTTAAGTAATATACAGTAGCTAGAGACAAGCCACACTGACATAAAAAAATGTAAAGCATAAAATAAGCACAATGCAGAGTAGGTGCAAGCTTTTTGGGTAATAACTGTCTTGGTTTGTATATTCCTCCCTTACAAGGTACTAGGTGAGTCAGCCATCTTGGGTGCACTATGTAGGATTACCCTGGGTGGAGTAGATTATCCCTAGAACAGATGACACAGAATGGGGTGATTGCAGCATCCTAATGCTAACAGTAGGGTCCCAATAAAACTGTCAGGGTCTGTTCATCTCATCCACACGTGTACCATATGAGGCAGCCATGTTGGGTGCACTGTGCAGGTTACACTGTGGGAGGTGAACCATAGAAGGACTCAAGGCATGTATGGGAAAACTGACACTTGTGTAGTAATATGATATACTCTGCACTGAAAGATCCCCATGAAGTACATCCTGTCTGTGCACAAACCATCTGAGGCAGCCATCTAGGGTGCACTGCATAGGTAGCTGCTGGCAGGTTGTGCAGTCAGTGGAGGTACACATTACAGGAATATCACATGGTGGGATGGATGTATGCTGTAAGAAAAAAGAGGGGAAAAAACAACATGGTAAACAACAGAAGAAGAAAAATTTAGATAGCATATTATTTTGATTAACATATATATGAATGTCCTGGGAGCAGTACGGATTGGTGTGAGAATGTGGGGAACACACTTATTTCCAATAGAAATGTCCCTTCTGAGCCTGGTTCTGGTGTTATCCCTCCTTAGCTCCCTGCTCACCTTGAGGGGAAGGCGCAGGGGCAATCCTGTTGTTCTAAGAAGGAGAGTTAGTAACCCTGCTTCCAGTGTTCTCATGGTGGAGGTGAGTGGAAGAACCTCGGTTTAAAGGAGTACAAAAATGCACACAACAAAAAATTGTATGATCTTTCAATCATTGGTATAATCCATTATTATGTTGTGTTGGAAATAGCGAATGCTCTTTGATAATGGGGCTGGTGAATGTGTTTTGGTGATGTGGGATGGGTTAAACACAATTTACATTGGTGGACAGTTTTACATCTGTACATTTAAATAGACGTATTTTGCATGTTTTTCCAAAACCACCAATAACTATCTGTGGAAATCACATAACTTTCACTTTATAGATGAAACACAAAATGTACAAAAATATCAATACAGTATCTTGCTCCAATAAAAAAACTCCACCAAAGTTTTCAAGCAGTCTTATTTTGTTCTCCAACCAGAATGCAAACTATTACTCTATACTGTTAGAAAACGGAGTATTATTGCATCATGTTTGCCTTAGCACACAGAATCAATTTAGCACACTGCTTTGACATTTTAGTAGAATAACAAAATGACAATACTGAGTCATCTATAATGAATGGTTATGTACATTGTATTCCCTGCCAAAATGCTGTACCTGTCTCATTCTCACCCTTCAGTGTTTTGAACAAAAACATGTAATGTTCATCAACGAGAAGCTGACATCCATTTTATGGGTGCTTTCACTAAGTTACGCTTAAAGTATGGAGCTGACTTTTTGATGTCTTTTATCAAAAACTCTGTGAAATGTTTTGACTTTTCAAACAACTTCATCTGGAACAACATTGGTTTATTTAAAAAGGATTTATTACAAAAATGTAAGATACATTGATATCTGCTATTAATGTAGAAGAAACACAAAAGTACAACTTTTTATTGAGAGCAAGAATAGCTCTTCAAGCCACAGAAATAATGTATAAATTAGACAGTCTCAAACTACTTTTTAAATAACTATATTGTTGAATCTACTAAAAGAAATTCTACTGGAACTTGTACAAAAAGGACGCTGCTCAATAAGTATCTTACATATACATTCAAAGTCCAACCATTTTCATGCTGGCTACATGCTTTACAATTCAGGTGTTAGAACTAGTAGCAGACCAATGGGCATATGTAATAGTGTCTGAGTTTGCCAGAGGTGTGGGATGCTGGCTGATATCTGACTTTTTTAAAGTGGCAATTATTTATAAGGCATGGTTTTGCCTTGTAAATGATTGCCACTTTAAAAAAAGTCCAAGATCGGATGGCGCCCCGCACCTCCAGAAAACTTGGACCCTATTATATATCCCCTCATGTCTATGTTCAGCTGAATGACTGCATTGACACATACAGATTGCATCCATTGATCAATTGAATGATACAGTAAGCATGAATGTGATTGCTATGAAATCATGTTATTAATACATTATTTTCAATTTTACAGTAAAATTTTATTCTTGCAAATACTTGATATGTTATCTATATTGAAACAAATCTGTGAAATTGAATGTAACAACGTTTGATCATGACAATATGCATAAATGTCACTAGCAATTATACAGTAAGTGCCATTTTCTAGAAGTCATGCACTCATTTGTGATGTTAGAGTCAATTCTTTCTATTTCAAAAGTGATGTACAACATATAAATGGATTTTTGTTATCAGTGTGATACACTATACTGTAATCCAGACTTTGGATGTTATACTACATAATTCACATACAATAAGTACAGTAGTATTTGCGTTCTATTCTTGCTTTAAATAGAACATGAGATACATATTTATATACAATATATCAATATCATACAATATGATATAATTTGAAGTGATAAATGTGTCCCTGCCACAACAACCCCCACGTTGTACCAACAAAATCCATTTAAAACAGTAAAAAATATTTTTACAACTACAGATTATTCAACCTACAATAAAACAAAGTTCTAATTTAATTCATTTTAAATTCATTTTTACAATTTCCTTCATGTTTACATCAGTCAAATTCATGTACGGCCTTATTGAGACATTTAACTTAATAAGAATGGCATATCATGCTCTGTATCTACACTAATTTCAAAGTCACTGCCAACTTTTTCTTCTATTCCCGAATGAAACTTTGTACATCTTTAGACTACCTTCAGAATAATTTATCACATACTGTAGTCAAGATTTTAAAAAATCATTATTCTTTTGATCTAAAAATTCTTAGATTTCATTTTTAATATAATCTCTTTTGAGAGGCTCTTTCTGAAGGAGTTGCCATGTATGTTTAAGTCCACTGAGATTCCCAACAGAAGAAGCAGTAAGACTTTAGCAACTTCAAATGGTTCTTTAAAATTGTTCTAGGGTTTCTGTATTTGCGAAAGAACAATTCATTTATGCAAAGGAAATTAAACATTGTGAGAAAATGCAAGATGTGACTTGAGATTTAAAACAAAACTGGCAGAATAACGTGACAGAGTTAAAATATTTCATTTTTATATTTCAAGCAATTTTCTGTATTTTGAGCCATTTCTGCTGCCTGAGGCAAATATCTTAGAATAACCGCAGAGTGATGCAACCAATATTGATTTTGCTACATTGTCATGCATTGTATCTCTACTGCAGATTGTTGCATTTTTATAATATAAAATAGTTTGACAAATAAAAAATGAAGTAATGAATAGATGGAGAAGTGCTAAATTATTGTAATCAAGACTGCATTCATTCTGACATTTTAACCACATAAGCCTAGTCGGATTTACCATTATTAGTCTAAGCAGTCTATAGTAATCATTCTCACATGAACTGTGCATGTATTCCTCTTGCTGAAGACATGATTATGTTATCATGCATTCTTTGACTAATACATAAAAGCATGTGATAAAAAAAAGATAAAGAGATAAGGGAACAAGGTGTACAAAGGCCAAACGAACAAGGTGATACCAATTAATTAAAAATTACATTCTCTGGCAAGTACTAGAGCACTTCAAGTAAAATCAAAGGAAAACTTAAAAGAAACAAACACTCCTTTGTTACTAAAAAATAGAATAATTAAGTATTTTATTCCTGTAAAAATCTAGTCTTCTCTGGCTTATTATTGTTGACCTTCTATAGAAAAAAAATAATTTAGATTGTGTTTTCAAGCACTCCCATTATTACACTATTATTTTTTTTTTATTGATGATGTAATTAGTAGGCTACTCTAACAATGATCAAACATCATCTTGCCATGACTACATAATGGGGGTAATTCCAAGTTGATCGCAGCAGGAATTCTGTTAGCAACTGGGAAAAACCATGTGCACTGCAGGGGAGGCAGATATAACATGTGCAGAGAGAGTTAGATTTGGGTGTGGTGTGTTCAATCTGCAATCTAATTTGCAGTGTAAAAATAAAGCAGCCAGTATTTACCCTGCACAGAAATAAAATAACCCACCCAAATCTAACTCTCTCTGCAAATGTTATATCTGCCACACCTGCAGTGCACATGGTTTTGCCCAACTGCTAAAAAATTTCCTGCTGCGATCAACTTGGAATTACTCCCAATGTCCATAGGGGACTGCTGCCGAGTTGGAAGTAAAATTGGGTGAATATTAAAAGTGGGTGTATAGTAAAATTGGGTGTATGGTAAGGGAGGGAGGATTAGTAGCGGCTCTTGCCATGGTGGCGGCGCCCACAGGGTAATGGCGCCCCGGGCAAAAAAACCTGCTTGCCCGTGGCAAGAGCCACTACTGCTGAGTGTTTCCGTTTGGGTGCGCGACAGAGATGCTCTCCCATTCTAGTGAATGGGGCACATCTCCGTCACGAGCGAAGGCTCTCGGCTGGATGGAGATGCTCTCAGCAATATGCACGCCTGGGTGGGTGTGCCCAGGCACATATGGAGCCACGACTAGCATGGCTCCATCTGTATGACTTAAACCTAGGATCAAGTATGGTCGCCAAAATATAGTGATCTGATTTCAAGAGACTGACGACCCTTAAATCCTGGCAAACTGAATGAAGGGCTTGATCTACAAGTCTGACATTCTTAGCGGAATCACTTTTTCAGCCTCTCCTTCACTTTCTCCAGCTGCTTTTGCAAAAGCCTGATGAAGGGAATAACTTGACTCAAGCTGGCATTGTCTGAACTAACTTCACATGTGGCAACTTTAATGGGTTTGAGAACCTTGCACAACATGGAAATTATTTTCCACTGCGCATGACTCAGGTTCAATCCCACTCCTTTCTTTATTTCAAAGGTGGATGTGTAGGCTTGAAGGCCCTTTTGCTGCTCCTCCATCTGCTGAAGCATATAAAGGGTAGAATTCCACTTTGTTACTACCTTTTGCTTCAGATGATGGCAGTGCAAATTCAAGAGTGTATGCTGGCACTCCAGTCTTCGACATGCAGTTGCTGAATTTCAAAAATGACCACAAATTTTTTTGGACCACCGACAGCATCTCCTGCAAGCCCCACCATTTTGTAAAAAATTCTGCACCACTAAAGTTATTGTGTGGGAAAAACATGGGATGTATTGGAATTGGCCCAGATGTAATGCTTTCACAATATTGGTGGCATTGTTAGATATCACAAATCCCGAGGTGCGTCCAAGTGTGGTAAGCCACTGTGCAATGATTTCCCTGAGTTTTTTAAGAGGTTCTCAGTGTTGTGCCTCTTACTGAAACTTATGATATACAGCATAGCCTGCCTCTGAATGAGTTGGCATTTGTGAGATGCTGCTGCTGTTCGTGCTGTGGAAGGCAATACATCTACCCAGTCTGCTGTCATAGTCATGTAGTCTTTCTTTTGTCCTGTTCCACTGATCCACATTTCCATAGTTAAATGGACAGTAGGTACAATGGTATTTCTGAGAACGTTAATAACATTTTTTTTAATGTCCTTGTACAGGCTGGGAATTGCTTGTCTAATGAAGTGGAATCTAGATGGGATTTGGTACCGTAGACAGAATACATCAAACAACTGTCTAAATATCATTGCACTAATTGCAGATACTGGATGCACATCTAATGCCAGCATAGTTGTTATGTTTCAGTAATCAACTTTACAACTGGGTGACTGCTGTCATACTTCATCTTCCTTACAAAGGATTGTTGAACAGTCAATTGTTTTGTTAAACTACAAGTAGTCTTCCTGGTCCCCTTCTGGGATGAAGATCGACCCCCAGCAGCTACAGCAGCAGTAGCACTCAAGGACCCTCCGGAGGAATCCCAGATAGGAGAGGAGTCAGTCATGCCTATTAAATTGGATGCAGGACTACTTCCAATCCTGATTAAGGAGGAAATTGACAATTAGGGTGTTGGTGGTGGGGATTGAATACACTTGGACCAACAGAGAAAAGGAAGCTAGGTGTCACTGGACTGGCTACGTTCTTAGCCACAGTTTCTGAATGTGTCAACAACTTGTGATGTATGTGCTGCAAGGGGTATAACAGGGAGGAGATTCCTAGGTGTTAATGTCCCTACCTCTAATTACAATGGCTTTACAAAGGCAACAGATGGCTAGATAGTTATTGTCCGGGTTTGTGAAGAAATAATTCCACACAGAAGAGGTGGATTTTTTTGTCTTTTGCCCAGACAAAACAATGGGCTTTTTCATACCATGGGCAGCAACTGTCTCCACTGGAGCCTTATTTAAACAAACCACATCCCCATCATCAAAATCCTCAAAGTCAACATTCTCATTAGTGCCAGCTACACCAATATTCTCCTCATGCTGGTGTACTTTTACAGTGACATCCTCAATCTCAATGTAAGCATGTTGGCTGGCACTGCTCCTCCCAACACTTGCAGAGGGCATGCAAATGGTGGAAAGAGCCTTCTTTTCCTGTACAGTATTGGAAATGTTAGGCTTATGCATTGCAACCACAGACACACTTGGAAGCTCCTTGGGGACTAGTGATATTTCTGAACGCCCAGTTGGTTCCTGTGCCTTAACAATTTTATTTTTTTTAACTCTTCTACAGAAAAGAGGGCTTGTATCATCATTATGAGATGCAGAACCACCAGTCATAAACACAAGCCAAGGCCTTAGCCTTTCCTTGCCACTTCGTGTTGTGAATTGCATATTGCCAATTTTAAATTTCTCTTCAGCTAACTTTATTTTTTTATTTATCACGTTAAAATATTGCTTCCTTGATTTTATGTTCCCTCTGTGCCATTAGGCATCAGCCTTAGGTGATAACGTTGATTGACTTGCATTGTTATGACTAGTGGCAGCAGCTTCAGCACTAGTAGTAGTAAGTGGTTCTTGATTTTCAATTGTTTGCCAACCAATTTCTAGTAAAATGAAGTGGGGTACAGCAACAGTGTCACACAAATGAATCAGAAATATGTATTATTTTTTATTTCAAACACTGTGGTTACAGTGTCGCACAAATGAGTCATAAATATATATTTACATTTTTATATTACACAGTACAGTTACAGTGTCGCACAAATGAGTCAGAAGTATATATATTATATTTATATCACACACTGTGGTCACAGTGTCACAAAAATGAGTCAGTAAAATATATTATTACACACTGCAGTTTAGCTTCACCTACAGTGTTGCACAAATGAGTCATAAATATGTATAATTTTTTCTATCACACACTGCGGTTACAGTGTCGCACAAATGTGTCAGAAATATATATTATTACACACTGCGGTTTAGCTTCACCAACAGTGTCACACAAATGAGTGAGAAATATATATATATATATATATATATATATATATTATTTTTTATATCACACTGTGGTTAGTGTCATACAAATGCGGGCTGGTTTGAAGCACCATTTGTGTACACTGAGGGTCGGTCAGATCCCATAAGATCTGTTACTTTATGTGCAAAGTACCAATGCTTGGTACATTGTGCATGCACAGGTCCTGTCCTGTGATGTAGGAAGCAGGGAGGGGAGCAGACTGTCAATGATTGACAGTCTGCTGCCATTTGGGGGCAGGGAAGCTGCAGCAACAGCCTCCACTTCCGAATATGTAGGAGTGTTGCCGTCATTCAGGGGAGGGAAGAGGCTAGGGATCTCCGTTGTTGGACAGAGATTTCCTGGCCTCAGTAACGGGCATCTTTCATGTCCCCATAGGTGCCACAAACTCCGTGCTGCAAGCATGGCGGTATGGGGTGGTACGGCATACTGGTAAGAAATTCTCAGCTGGTACGCCATACCGCAGGGCCGTCCACCATACTGCATCCCTCTGGCTTCCTTCTGTGTGAGGGGAGGAGAGCGCAGCGCCTCTCCTGCCCCTCAATTCTCCTTGATGCCCGGTCTCACTCTCCATCGGCGGCGGGGTCAATCTGAATAAGGCACTGGTTTGCTAGCTAATCAGAGCTTACAAACCGGCAGCCGCAGCTCCTGATTGGCTGCCGGTCTGTGAGCTCTGATTGGCTAATGAACCAGCGCCTCATTTCAGATTGACCCTGCCGCTGGAGAGTGAGACCGGGCATAAAAGAGAATTGAGGGGCAGGAGAAGCGCTGTGCTATGCTCTCCTCCCCTCACATAGAAGAAACAGAGCCAGTGGTAAGGGGTGGTGGGGGCAATGAGCGCACAGTGGGGCAATGTATATCTGGCACTGTGGGGCATTGTATATCCGGCATAGTGGGACATAGTATATCTGGCACAGGGGGGCATTGTATATCTGGCACAGGGGGGCAATGTATATCTGGCACTGTGGGGGCATTGTATATCTGGCACTGTGGGGTCATTCTATCAGCTTGACCACATTTTTAGGAAGTACACTGTAGCCACATATTCCAATCACTCACAAGGTTCCTGGCTGTGCTAAACACTCTTTTTGAGTACACACTGGAGGGTGGGCAACTTAAGTCACTTAAAGCAAAGCTTCTTTGTACAAGAGACTCCAAATTGATTTTCCCCCCACTATTATTATTTAACAATACAATGCCTTGAACCCATACAACTTACACATTTTGTTTTACACACTACGACTCACAGCACTTCTAGTAGTGGTGGCACACTAGCACCTAATAAACATTATTTTTTTACAACACAGTGCCTTCACTTGAGCAACACACACAAGTTTTATTTTTATTTTTTTACACACTGTTGCAACTCACTGCACTTATAGTAATGGTGGCCCACTGCCACCTAGTGAATGTTATTTTACAACACATGACCTGAACAACAAACACAAGCTTTTTGATTTGTAATCTTTTTTTTTTTTACACAATGCTGGAAATTATAGTGCTTATAGAAATGGTGGCACACTGGCACCTAATGTACAATATTTTTTGACAGTTTTACATTTTGTGCCTCACAGTCCTTAGTGCTGCAGGCTAAAGCCCTTCACAGTCTGGAACAGCCACAATAATAGTGCTTGCACTCTACAGCCCTAAACTGACACAGTCTTAGTGTTGAGGCCCACAACCCTTCAGTCAGACACAGTCACGGTAGAGCTTGCACCACACAGCCCTTTACTGACATAGGTTTCTTAGTGCAGCAGGCCACAGTCCTTCACAGTCTGCCACAGCAGTGCTTAATTTCACTCCACAGCACTTTACTGACACTGACTTAGGGCTGCAACCCACAGCACACCCTAACCCTCTGGTGTCCTGTGTGAATGGCACCCGAGTCACTGCGGGAAGACATTCTATAGATTCAAAAACACACAAGATCCGATGCTGGGAAGATTACATTTTGCCTCCTTTTGGAATCTGAGCCTGGCAGGAAAACTTAAGCTCCAGCTCAGAAGATAAAATTAGCCTTTTGACAAAGGGTACTTCTATAGGGACTTTGTTTATGCTGAGTAATGCCAACCTATTTGTGTGATATTTGAAGGTACATATGTCTATTTTAATAAACTCCTTTGTATAAACATGGTTTTATATAAATGTTAGATATCCCAATTTTTATTTGGTCTGGAATGAAACCAGATATAGCCAATTTTGTTGCATTTCCTAACCAGAACAATTAGGAACTGACATTCACTTAAAGTTATAATAAGAATTTATACTGCAAATGCATAAATGTATCATGATATTTCTACCACATCAAATATAAAACCATTTGCTGTTGTGGTCAATAGCTATTTTTTAAATTGCTTCAAAATATATAATGTAGCAAACTTTGACAAATTTAGAGCACTTGTTCTATGGATTAGGGCTTACATGTCCTTTTTCTTCCATATTTGATGAGAACATTTGAAGATAATTATTATTAAAAATAATTTGTAGAAAGCTTTTTTGCTAGACCCAACAAATCAAGATAATGGGACCACCGAAAGACAGAACATGATATGTTTCCTATATCTTTTCTCTCCAAGTACTATCAATTTCATTTGTATATAACCTTGTCTAACCCTTGCCTCAAATAATTGTTATAGTTACCATGTTGCATGGCAGGTGGGACAGATGTAACTCATGCAGAGATATTTAGATTTGGGTGGGTTATATTGTTGCTGTGCATGGCTGCAATTTAGATTTCAGTTTAAATACACTCCACACAATTCTAAATCTCTCTGCACGTTACATCTGCCCTACCTGCAGTGCAACATGGTTTTGCCCATTAGTTTTTTTGGTTTGCTAAAAACCTGAATGAGGCCCTTTATTAATATTTATCTCAATGTAATCTCTATATATCATTCACATCTAATATTGTTTTATATTTAATTTGAATGTACATTGAGCATGCTGAGTGAGAACAGGGCTATCCAGCAATGAATGAGTGCTTTGGGTTCTTAGTCTGTTCAAGTTGTTTAATAGGTTACCTAGTAACAACCAAGTGCTTCAGGGTCTTTTAACTTCAATCATCCTGTTATACTATTACTAGGAAGAGTGGATACCTAATTGGACAACAAGAGGTTTCTACAGTAAACACTTGTGTAATCAATCTTATTTTAATTGATTTTATTAAAACATTTTAGCCAGTCACTGTGTCATATTTTTGCATAAATAGACAAGCAATCTTTGCGTTTTGACAAACAGGTCCGGTTCCATTGCAACACGTAGCGATGATATCACTAATAAATTTACTCTGTTATTCACTGTCATTGCTCATATGCTTTGCTGTCATACCAAGATTTATACCACACATAGCACAGATGATGGGATTACAATGTATTCAAAACAGTTTTGAAGGTACCTGAGGTATAAATTCCAAACAAAATCTCAGGTGAGTTTTATTCTTACCTACATCACCTATCCCATGTTTTTATTTTTTATATATATTTGTGGCGTTTATTGAACGTTTTTTGTTATGTTTATACTGTATCTTTGTCTGTATTTTCTGGATTGCATAAAATCACATCCAGTATATTACATTAAGAACTGCCTATTTTTTTATTTTTGCAACTTTTAACCAAACTTTGAAGCAAAAATTGCAAAAAAATAGTCAGTCTTGTAATATTTAGCATTCTTTACATTTAGACAATTTTATTATAAAGAATGTAACATTTAGCAATGTATAATTAAAGATGTGCTTATTTAAATAACTATCGGTTACTATGACAGTGCTGCAATCTGTACCTGTTTTTCCTGAACAGTTTGAAGCAATATTAAAATAAAATTTGTATATGCAGCTGCTGTGTGCACTTTGATATGCCTAAATATATTTTTGTAGCTGCTGTACAAAGAAATCAGCTTCTGTGTATCTGTTGTAAAGATTTCTTCTATGCGTGTGGTAAGTATTGGGATTGTAACCCTAGGCTGACATACTGTAACAGCTAATCATTTTCAAGTAGTTCAGATCTCTTAAAGGAAATCTCCAGCATACAGAAAATAATGTATTATAGTTTGCATTTGAATTATTTAATTGCCATTGCTACAAAACAAAAAATTGCAACCAAACATGTTAAAATGTGCAGTTGATGAAATAAGATAGGTGCCTAGGTTTTATTTTATAAACATATTTACTGTAAATTGACTTATGTTCTCCTGTGGCTGGTCACTGGCCTTATTCTACCCTATAAAAAAGATACTTAGCACAAAAGATGTTTTTTGACGCTATGTGTGGCATTCAAGGACACTAAAAGCAGTGGCAAGTGCACAGTACCCAGAACTGGTCCTGTCCAAGAGCCCAGTCCTGCCTGGGAACTGCAAGCATGCCCCCCCCCTCCCATTATTATAATCACTTTCTCATACACACACTGGACCAGGCACCCCCTAAGTGTCTACTCTATATTTTTGTTAGCACCCTGCTAGAATTATACCACTTTTAGCGACATATGAAAGGCATATGGGTAGTTCTGTCCTGTTGTGGTTAATTTGCGCAGCAACGGCTGTTGTATCTAATGACGCTAGTGAATTTACACAAAAGTTGCCGGATAAAATATCATAAAGTCTACCTTCCAACTGTCCTGTTTAGGTGGAACAGTTAAGATTTTAGGTGTGTGGATGTCATGCAATTGGGAAGTATTCCCTAGCTGCTGGCAGTAACTACAGGCAGGTGTGTCCAAGTACAGTACATGCAACTGTAAATGGTGTTTTGCTGATAAAACCAGGGGTCTGACCATATGCCACCAACATTCCTGTACCACCCCCTTGTAGTGATTCCAAACTCCAAAAAGTACGCAATTAGTAGATACTGCACATGTTGTCAGTATAGGGGAGTCAGCAGAACCTTTTAAAAAGGCATAAAATGTTCATATTTTTATTACACCTCTGAGGTGACAGACAACAGTCACTACATACAATGGGAACAACCTTTGTCCCATCTGGGCACATTATTATGTGCAAATAAACTCATATAAAAAAAGTAAAAATGTTCCATTTGAAAAAACCTGTCTTTTTTGTTTTTAGTTTTAAGACATACCATAAATAAGCAACCAATGAGCAGAATTTTCTATTACAATAAAAGGGAAACAATCAAATGAGGCAAGCAAGGTGGTAGTAGAAGAGTGATAGCACATTCAGGTCCAGACTAAGGGTCACATGGGTCTACGCTGAAAATGTTCAAGGGCTTATACTGAGAAGGGGAGGGGCTATGAATCTGTGGGTGTGACCAGAGCCATGTGGGCGTCTACACCCCTACATGATCTGCTTCCCTAAATAAATAAAAATAGAAATATTGCATCATTTTGTGAGAAAACTAGAAAAACTATTTTAATACTAATGATGATGGACCGATTTTTATGTGGAGGTCTGGAGCATAGCTCCATCTGTCCCATTGTTGATCTGGCCCTGAGCACATTGTGTTTTTAGGCTGCATTTATTTTTGTAGAGATGCACATTCACTTATTGTGAAAACTTTTAATTTACTAAGCACACACTTGCTGAAGCATATTATAGCAATGGAAACATACAACTACACTGAGCAGCTACAGTGTAGATGTGTAGATCCATGAACAAAGGAAATGTGCATTACTTCTATACAATATCATTTAGCTTGAAAATTATTCCCAATACGATTCTACTGTATGTAATTCTTTAATAATCACTCATCTAACACAGCATACTAAATTATTAGGAATTCAATAAGTCAGCCTGATTGTTGCATCTGTTTTAGAAGGGCATAAATTCTGCACATTCCGTATGAAAATAACTACGTGCTGCTTGCAGAAGTTACATATACTTGTACTTTAAGACTGTGACTACTACCAAGCTAATGTTACACTTAGTATTAGAGATTTGTCACATTATTTATTTAACTGCAATTAAATATGGAGTTTGCTAGAAGATATATATTGTAAATTGTAGAAACATATAATTACAGGCACTAATGTGTAATTACTGTAATTATACTACAATTATAATATTATTCTGGGCACTTAAAATACAGCATTCCTGAAGTGATGCTGGTTTCTTCGTAAAAGAAAAAAAAGTAGTAATTGGTGTTAAAGCTAAATGTTATTCTGTTTTATTCCATTTATTTCTGATAAAAGAATGTATAAAATGTATTACTAGTTCAATTGTATTTACAAATATTGCCTTTTACTTTAAAATATAAGAAAATGTACATATTATTTATACATAGGATAATCATAATCCTCCTAATACAAGATAAATACTTTCCAATAAAAATAAAAATGACATACAAAACAATAAATTGGGTAGGTGGTGATCACAGTGGATCTTCTTCCAGATTATTTATATGGGATACCTAAACACACCCCTTTAAATACTAATAGGCAGACTAAAGATTGACAGCTACTAAAATACTGGTAACCTAGCCTAAAATGTAACTCTTAACAACCCTGGCAGTAAGATTACATAGACACTGATTGTTTATACCGCCTCATCCTTAATTAAGTCTTCGGAACTTGTTAAAAAACCAGCAGAGAGAAACAAACAATAAACATTTTAATTTAAATGATTTACCTGTCAGCAAACTCTCCAGTGATGAAAGAAATTTGGGAATTGTTTCGGATTACAGTATCTGCATTCATGTGCCCTAAAATGTGACTTGATCAAGAAGTATGTAATAATCATGTAGAAATAGAATCTTATTAACACAGGCAAATTGCAAATTTGGGTTTTGGTGCTTAGTTTGTGTTGTTTTTGCGCATGTAAAGAACAGGGCCGTGCACTTATGCAGTTTTGCACAAAACTTGCGCCTGTCTGGAACTGGAGACAAGTGAATAAACATTGGTTTAACATTAACATTGATTAATCAGTGGGGATGAAAGAGATGATCTAATGTACGCTGTGTACAGTAAGGCGTATTCACAACATTTCAAACTGATGGAGACCTCCACATGGACAAATTTACACGTCAAAGCTGTATCAATTATGGCTACCTGAGGGTTTTGCAAATACAGGATGATGAAGAGTGCCAGGCAAGCTAACTGCTTCCAAATGGCTGATTGTGGATTCACTTCTGAAGCTTATAGGTGTGTTTTTCATTGCTACAATATATGATGTTGTTTCATCAAGATCAGAGTTATATCTGCTGTACTTGGTAGATTTCCTTCAGTTCTATTCAAACACAATAGTGAATGCATATTTTGATGACAAAAAAGAGTTTAGAATCATGGGCGCAACAGTTTCTGACTTATACCTGGTGTTAGCCTGGCACTTATACTACTGGCGCAAAGCTGAATGCCTCTTGTGTATGGCCCTATGACATCCAATATTTGTGCAATTCAGCTTAAGGCCTTTTGTGTGGCATTATGATCTACAATTCACTGCCTTTAGCTGTAATGTTTGTTTGCCTATTACTCTTTACAGAACTTTTTCAAATTAATTTGGACTTTTGACTGTCTTGGGTTATCTGCACACCTGAAGTAGAAGAAAAGCCGGAATTTGAATTGCTCACTTTTTAAAAAGAAATGTGTTTGCCAGTCATATTTTATACTGTGTATATATATAAAAATACACAGTATAATTGTGAGGGTTCAGATCAGTGACATGCAGAATGTATTCCATCCAGCTTTTGCTCAGCTAGTCGCACGCCAATACTATCCAGGTACAATGTGAACCACAATTTTATCACCTGTTTACACAACATTCTCTCCACAGCCTTCCTGATCAATCAAGATTCTTTTAACAGTTTGGTCAAATCTGAAATAGATTTTAATGCACTTTGTAGTATTGGGCTTGACCTTCATGTCTGTATCTGCACATTACTCTAAAATGAACATGCAAACAATGGGGCAGATGTATTAACCTGGAGAAGTGATAAAGCAGTGATAAAGCAGTGATAAGTGGAACATGATAACGCACTAGCCAATCAGCTCCTGTCGATTTACATATTGGAACTGATTGGCTGGTGCGTTATTATCTTGCACTTATCACTGCTTTATCACTTCTCCAGGCTTAATATATCTGCCACAATGTCCATTCTGGGCAGTTCCACCAACTGAATGGTAAGAACCATTTCTTTGAAATAAATAGTTACATAAGATTTATAAATGGCATCTACAGTATATAAACGTGTCTTGACCATCTAGTACAGCATGTGATATACACATAAACATTGCTACACATTTCACGGGACTGCTGTGTGCTTCACAAGACAGTTTTATGCATATTTATCTGATGGAATCAGAATAAACACACCTTTTATCCTTAAAGCATGCCAACCTAGCTTGTTCTGTGTTGGGGATTTTTAGCAGCTCTGTTTATGTAGTTTATCACATGCTGTACCAAATGAGACACGTTTGTATTGATGCCATATTACGAATCTTCAATAAACTATTTAGATGAGGTGGTATTGACTAATCAATTGAGGGAACCTGCACCAGAAAGGACATTGTTTTCGTTTGGATTCTGTTGCAGAATTTCTGTATTTTTCTTCTCCTTTCAAGACAGCAAAAACCACCAGTTCATAGTGTATATATTCATAGTGTCAGTATATGTCAAAGGCAATATCAATACATTACTGCTAACAATAAAATCTAAGGGTATTAGAAGTTACTAGGAACTGTCTGGAAGTCGTTAATTTGTAATACACTGTATTTCCTAAAGGAGTACATGATCTAGAATAAGCTATAACACCAAAGGAACACAATAAGTCTTTAAATTTATCCCAAAAAAAACTTGCATTATGAAGATATAATGTAAGGCTTATAATATATAGAAACTTGGATTTTATAATAAAATATATTTAGTTAGAAAATTGACTTTAAATAACTATAGTCATTATGTGTGTCTTGCCAATATAGTTTTATTTGATATTTCTTAAATAATAATAATAACAACAACAATATTATTATTATTATTATTATTATTATTATTAGCAATAATATATTATGGACTATACCATATTCTACACTTATCCTTATAATAGCAAACAATTATTTGTGCAACATAAATTAAAGTGTTTTCAAAAAGTAATGTACAGTTAACTGCACAAAAAGTTGCTGCATCCAGTTTCGAACAATTGACAGTTACCTGTACACCAGTTCTCGGAAAAGAACCTCTTTTAATCCTGATCCTGGTTTTCTATAAAAACAATCTAAACGCACAAATTGCAGAAAGTAGCAGCACATGAGCTGGATTTATAGTTGAAACACATGGATGATGTGCAAACAATGTTTTGATGAATTTATACTACTCATATTCTAATATTTATCCGATACTGTATGTTATAGTTCACCAATTATTCAATTGATAAAGTACAAAAATCATCAACTAAGTCATATATTGCTGTTTATTGCAAAGTATTTAAAGAAGGATAAAGGAGGCCAGTGCTGCTGAGAGGGGGAGGGGTGATTCTAGTGGTGATGCCTCTCAGCTGAGGTACTACATACTGTATGCATAATGGGATGTGGCTATGCATAACTTGACTCCAGATGGCTCTCACAGTCATTGGGGGAGATTCAATTGTTTGAAAAGTCAGTTGGGTGTCTGTTTTTTCCTATCTAATAGGAAAAAACAGACACCCAACCGACTTTTCAAACAATTGATTTCCACCCATTGAGTCTACTTCTGGACTAGACCACTTGTGTTATTCTTTTTTAAAAATCATAGAACGAAGTGTATACACTGTCACTTGTTATACATAATACTGTATCTCTGTTGGTGACATATAAGCTGTACACTACGGTATGCAATTGCAAACATATAAAAGTGTTATACAACGTCCTAACAGAATAGGGTTTTATTTTATTTCGTTATGTGTGCTTGACCAGTCATGAATTCAAATTCCCTATTGGCCTAAAATATTGATTGTGAATAAGTCAATGTTTAAAATTATAATTGTTGCAAAGAGAAAGTAACTTGGGCAGTTAGAGAAAGTCAGGAACAAGGTGGTTTCTCTCTGGAAGCCAACTTGTTAAATCTTATTCACTGATGACATTTTGTGAAATCAATCAAGGTTACATAATACAAGTTGCAGTTTCATCTTTAAAAAACTGTTGTGTGTATCAATGTAGCTGATCATTAATCTTTCCAATGTAATCTAAAGTACCCAATTCCACTGTGTCAATATTTTCTGTAACCTAAAAAATGTATGTTAAACTTAAATGTCTCTTATCAAGGGATTATCAGAAGGTTAGTCAATGTTACTGGGAAAAGAATAGCCTCCAATAATTTGAAGTAAGCCTTTGTTATTGTAAGATTTTCACCTCATACATATTAAAATGCTTGTGATAAAACCAATAAAAACATAAAAGCAATGGTGATTAACTCCTTTGCTGCCTTCCAGCCTATATTATGTATTGTTCCAGGCTCTCTCGGCAGGAAGAGGTTTAGAAATTGTACTTAATATTGATTGTCAGTTAATATCTGTCTGCAACGACTGCAACAAATTGCACAATTTCAGCTAGCTCAGTGAATGGAACGCAACAAAAACCTTTTAGGGTGTACTATACACATACTAAAATAAAAACCCATTCCTAATCATCATATTTTTATTCATATTTATAAACCTACATAGCACAGGAAAGAGCATTTTGATTCAAGTATGGATTGCTGTTCGTTCCTCTTCAAGAGAAGCATACCTAAAAGGTTATTGATTGGGCTCTGAAGGACACTGTGTTTATTATGTAGGAAGCCGTAGCTGGGTACAAGCGTGAGAAATTAATGATAGCTTTGTAAGTGTGCATGCTGTGGTGTTGAACTAGTGGGGCAACTGTCAATCTATATGATAATACATCCCAACACTTCATAAAATCAGCGATGTGAAAAAAAAACATTGATTTTCTTGAGCTAAACAGAAATCTGTCAGCTAGAAAGAGCAGGAACTTTACCAAAGTTAACACCTCTGCTTGTCTAATAGACATATATTATATTTGTTTAAATATTTTTATGCGGTCGCTTCATTTTCATAAATGCCACCCTTGCACAAGTGTCAGATCATCTGACAAGCATATCTGTGTAGCGTTTATCGAGCTATCTTGTCTATCTTCTTTTCAGCTTGTAGCTGTGGCTTAAACATTCAGTTATTTGCACCTTACAGTTCTGTAATTACCTTGATATGAAGCTCAGCTTTTAATTCCATTATTGCTGTACTAAGTGACAGGTAAGCAGTGTATTAACAAAGGGTGTCACAAGTACAAATCAATGCTGGCTAATAAGTGCCTATACAGTTGGTTGGACTAGATAGCTCTTCAATGTAGAGCGTAATTGTAGAGTAAAGGTTATAGAAGTAATAACCAAATTCATTACCATGCAAAAAACAGTTGCAGAGGGAAACTAAAATTAATTTGTGACTTTTCTGGTTCCCAGTAGACAGATGTCCAACACAGCGCACAATCACAATTGGCATTTGCAGCTGACAGTCTTACAAAAGGGACTTGGGACTAAAATGGCATGAAAACTTCATTACATTGAGCTGTCCTTGTTCCTGCTTGGAAATGTTAAGTGCATAAAATGGATGCTAGCATCACTGCTTGTTTTCTGGCACTGTCTCTAAAATTATCAAGAGTGCTATGCAATTTCATGGACATTTTTCAAGCATCTAAAAGCTTGGCCTGGTTTCACTGGATTGTGTTAACATTTGGTTTCTTACAGATAGCAGGTATAGCTTTATATGTCAATGTGAGTTTCTATACACATCACCATGGTGACAACTTTTGATATGGCTTTGATTACAGTAGTGCTTAGGAATGCATGCTGGTATGCTCGATGTCTAGATGTAACTTACTAAATTATAAATGTATGCAAGGTCATGTAGAAAACCTCTGCCACAATTAAAAGATGAGAAACAAGTTACAAAATGATCTGTATATCTAGACAGACATATAAGCAATGTTGTAATCATCAAACGCGGAAAAAAATTGAAGGGAATTTAGTAATGGCAAAGTCAATATGTATTTAATATATACAGGAACAAATTGTAATATAAGTATTTATTTTAAAGGGGTTTGGTCAGCTAAGTGGCCTCCATGATTTGGAAGCTTTCAGCCGGAAGAACTTAGAGTAACAGGGAGTGTTCAAAGCCATACTGTATACGGTAACATCTCCGTGGTTGTGAGCTAGTACAGTATATCACTGAATGAATCTCAGACTCTTAAACACGCCTGCAGGTGATATGGAACTCAGCTTAGATGTGCAGCCACTATACAGTTAAACAAATGACTAGAAAGAAATAGTAGAACATGGACTTCTGCCAGCGCCCAGTAGAAATGTCGCCATAAATCAGGTCTCAGCGCTCTGGCTACTGTGGTGGATACCCTACACTACCACCTTATACTATTGTATGTGGTATTGCAGCTTCTAAACAATACAGTGCACAATTTGCACAAAGCCATTACATCTAATGAAACCCTTAAACCTCTCAACTTTAGTGCTTATGGCCACACCAGATGGGGGTGTGCCATGTTCTTTGAAGCATTAGGCTGCCCCTTACACCATCAGAATCACCTCTGCAGCTTACACCATTAACGTCACTGGTGGCAGCTACAATATATTAGCTTATTAGATATACTCTATAGAGATGTGCACAATTTATTTATTTTATTTACAGTATTATTTTTCATTAGTGAATGTGTGTCTCATTAGCAAAGCAAATGTCTGAATGTTCATAAACGTTTATGTAGAGGAAATGGCATTAAAAGTGTGTTTGCCTATGTTGGGATTCTATAAATGAAAAAAAAAAGGTCTGGAAATTGTGTACAAAATTCAAATAAAATATATAATTTTTGTTGAATCAATGGTTTAATATTTATATCAGGTCTATTAAAAGCAGCAGCAAAATATTTGGTTAAAAATTATAGTAGAAATAGAAAATGGTTATAAAGTATTTCTTAACTGTGTGTATTGCATCTTCTATTAAAGTGTACTTTATATAATTCTATAAAAGAAGACAAAACATGTTAACACTGATGAAATGTCAATATGATTAGAAACCCAGTTGTAAGGTTGTGGCTTGCCTTGTTCAGTGGGTCTGGCAGCTCCAGCACTGTCTTCCTGGTCTGGGGGTGACATTAAAATGACTACTTCTAATTTCAACCCTAACCCTCCCCCTAGTCCTAAGCCTATCTCCCCTAGTGTCTAACCATAACCCTACACTACTGCAACCTTACCCTGACCCTTCACATAGTGTCTAACCCTAATCCTCCACTCCCGCAGCCTAACCCTAATGTTGACATTCTGCAGAATGTCAGCATTTTACATATCATCATTTTGAACATTTCCACATTCTGCAAAGGTCCACGTGTTGAATATCAATAATGTCAACATCATATCTGTCGACATTGTGTCATTGTAGTGGTCTCACAAGGTGGGTGCAGGGGGTGCGGCCGACACCTCGGTGTCACCATCGCAAGGGGTGACACCAAAGTGATGGCTCTTCTGCAGTGACAAGATATTCTCCTGCAGCATTCCACCCCCCCAGTGATGTAACAGAGATCCCTGCGAGGCCACGCCTCTTTATTAGGCAACACACCCTTTTGGGTGGCTTCACATCCGGCGTGGGAGGAGAAATGGAGAGTGCGCACTGGGTGTCACCACACCTGGTGACACCTCTGTGTCATTGACATTGGGATTAACTACACTGTTATTGCATCCCTAGCATGTGTATTTTCTGACACCATAACTAATTTTTTCATGTTTTATCTACATTATGCTATTTTCTTTTTAAATTATATGAGGTTTTTAATATTCTTTTAAGGAAAATATGTGTTTCTTCTTGCGAACATGGCTAATTATTTTGTCTAACAACAGTGTCACCTTCTGTATGTCACAAGCAACAACAGCAATATCTCAGTGCAGGGATAGTGTCTACAGATCACGTGTAACACTTTCTGGGATGTCAAACACATAAGTGGTACAATAATTTCTGCTACCACCTCATGTCATCATTGGCACAATGCACACTGTGCAGAATGTCCTATAGCCTGATATAACAGTAATACTGCCATTTTTGTCCATGTTATATTTCTGGGGGTTTGACTGATTTGCCCTCACCAGACAGCAGGCACCACCAAAGGGCACATTTTGAGGTTCTTATAAAAATAAATTGTCATTTTGCATGCCTGGGCTATGTTGTCCAGTATAAAGATATGCTAGAGGACAGCATACTGTATGGTTTCTTTTTTATTTACAGAAAAAAAGTGATTTCTGCTTTAAATAAATAATATATTGTGGCTGACATTTAGCAGTTTCCTAGTAAATAAATATTTGTATGGTTTATTACAATGCACTTTTTGTATGCAGTGTGATTTAGGTGTTAGTTGTGCAGTGACAGCAGGTTATGCATCTGCTGATTACAGTATTATTAGTGGAGGTGCAAATATGTTTATTGGCTCTAAGTAGGCCACTTGCATAACACTGGCATTCCTAAATACATAACATAATTGGTGTCAGAAAAAAAAATGTCACCAAGATGTAATATAAGGTGATTTATACTACAGTTATCTAACATTATGGAATTTATCTGTTAATTTTCTAAATGGCACACAAATGTATGTGCCAGTGGCGTAATGAGGACGGAGCGAGCAGTGCACATGCCCTGGGCGCAAGGACAGCTTCAGGGCAGATGAGGCACTTGCTTGACTGCTGGCCATCGGTAGGACTGGAGGCGGGAGCAGTGGCATGGAACCAGAGGCGTCACTAGGTCTGGGGACACCCGGTGCAAACTCTGCACCCTCTTGTGCGCCAAAGCGCACTTGTGGCCGAAAAGGGTGTGTGGCCTAAGTCGGATGGACGTGGCCTCACAGGGAAAGCAGGTAACATCACTCCGGGGGCAGCCTAGCATCATCCGAAGAAGCTGGGCTGCCCCCTTTGAACACTAGATGTGCAGTGTCAGCGCCTGGATCACAGGAGCCGAGTGCTGCAAGCAACTGTCACATTGCAGCACCCGGCTCCTGTGAGTGTGAGAGCAGAAGGCATTTTGGTGTCATCCCCTCCAAGGGTGACACCTGGGTGCGGGCTGCACCCCCCACACACACCTTCTGATGCCACTGCATGGAACCATGCGAGGAGTGCAGCAGGATGGCCATGGAGGAGGAGCTGGGGCTGCTGGATGCAGCAGCAGTATGTGCAGGGAGGGAGAAAAGTTCAGTGAAACCATGTCCCGGGGAGGAGGAGTTAGGACTGATGGGCTCAGCAACAGTGTGTGTGTGGAGGGGGGCGTGCATTGGCGTTTCTAGAATGGGTGCAATGTATGGGTTTTTGGGTCAAATCCACCCCAAATTACTTCACCTAGGGGTCTCAGAAGCTACCTGTTCCTGGAGAGTAGACTTCCTGACAGAGAGGACACAGGTGGTGAAAGCGGGGGAATTCACCTCTCAAGCACAGTCCATTAGTACATGATCCCCTCAAGGCTGTTTCCTCTCACCCCTGCTCTTCTCCCTGTATACAAATGACTGCACCTCAGAGGTGCAATCAGTAAAGATCATCAAATTTGCTGATGACACCACTGTCATCGGCCTCATCAAGGATGGGGACGAATCGGCCTATAGACGGGAAGTAGACCGGTTGGCCCAGTGGTGCATCCACAACAACCTTGAGCTCAAACCCCTCAAAACTGATGAGATGATAGTGGACTTCAGGAAGAAGTCAGCTAGTGCACCACCGCTAACGATTGCTGACAGTGTGGTATCGCTAGTGGACTCCTTTAAGTTTCTAGGGACCACAATATTCCGGGACCTTAAATGGGGGTCCAACGCTGACGCCACTGTCGGGAAAGCACAGCAGAGGTTGTTCTTCCTCAGGCAAATAAGGAAGTTCAACATCCCACAGAAGCTTCTACTCCTCTTCTACTCTGCGATTGTGGAGTCGGTACTGTGCTCCTCAATACTGGTATGGTACAGCTTCGCCAGCGCGAGGGACAGATGCAGGCTCCAAAAGGTGGCCAGAACCGCAGAGCAGATCATCGGGGCCGACCTTCCCTCAGTCCAGGACTTGTACCTGTCCAGAGCTAAAAAGCGGGCAACAAAGATAGTAAAGGACCAGCCACACCCCAGCCACAGCATGTTTAACTTGCTTCCTTCAGGCAGGCATTACAGGGCCGTACCCACCAGGTCCACCAGAAGTCTAAAAAGTTTATTTCCCCAAGCAGTCCACCTGCTGAACTCCTGAACATTGACTGACTAGACGTACATGTAACTAACTTGTGTCCCTACGGTATTCCTATCTGTATGACTTTACTCCCCACCCCCCCTGCTTATCTGTTACCTACTTGGCTGTTGTATAGCAAACCGAAGACAAATTTCTAGTATACGCACGTATACCTGGCCAATAAAGCTGATTCTGATTTAGCAATGCAGTTCCGACTCTATGGAACTCACTTCCCCGCACAGTTGAAAGGCCCCCACTCTACAATCCTTCAAAAACAGACGCAGACACTTTCCTTTTTCTAAACCATTTCCTTAATGTCCTTTTCTCCATGCTCTCGGTATTTTATGAAAAGCTTTTCTGTACTTCATTGTTTCTGTACTGTATTATGTTAATTCTATCTGTTAAGCGCTTTGAGTCCTATTGGTGAAAGAGCGCTATATACTGTAAATAACTTTATTATTATTATTATTATTATTATTACTACATAAAGAGATTGGTGCATTGCAAGTAGTGTACACATTTATTCTGCCCATACAGTTTTGTAACAATTTATGCCCAATTTACCTTTATCTCTGCATGAGACCAATATTTAGCAAATTTGCACCAGTGCAACCCATGCTGTGATGCAGTGTAATTTCTTGCGGCGGGTCAGCCGTGACATCACATTGGGCGCCTGCCACAGCACTTTTCGATGCTCTAGGTGCTCCCCCTTCTCGCTATCATTGGCACTCTGCTTGGGGGGCGGAGTTTCGTGGAATGACGCGTTTGTATCATGATTTCACAACACAACATGTAATTTCACAAAACTCTGCCCCCTCCGAGTGGAGTACTAGTGACAGGGAGTAGGGGGAGCAGGGGAGCTGCTGGCGGGAAGGCTGGCACTGTACAGTCCTGGCACTACATACCCCTGGCAACTAGCACACACCCTTGGTATTACACACCCCTGGCAACTAGCACACACTCCTGGCACTACACACCCCTGGCAACTAGCACACACTCCTGGCAACTAGCACACACTCCTGGCAACTAGCATACACTCCTGGCACTACACACCCCTGGCAACTAGCACACACTCCTGGCACTACACACCAGTGACAACTAGCACACACTCCTGGCAATTAGCATAACACACCCCTGAGCCCTGAGCAGCGGAGGTAGTGCCGATATTCAAAAAGGGGAACAAAGCTGAACCAGGTAATTATAGACCAGTTAGTTTTACATCTATAATGGGGAAAAGTATTGGAAGGTATTCTAAGGGACAGTATTCAAAAGTTCCTTGAAGCAAATAAGGTCATTAAAAGGAACCAACATGGATTTGCGAAGGACAGATCATGTCAGACCAACTTACTTGGCTTTTATGAAACAGTAAGTGCAAACCTTGATCAGGGAAAGGAAGTGGGTGTAATCTTTTTAGACTTTTCCAAAGCTTTTGACACTGTACCACACATGTGTCTTATCTATAAGCTACAAGAATAGGGCTAGGGAGCACAATATGCACTTGGTTCAGTAAATGGTTAGATAATAGGGAGCAGCGCGTTGTGGTCAATGGATCATTTTCAAATTGGACTAAAGTACTAAGTGGTGTGCCACAAGGGTCTGTACCTGGACCACTTTTGTTCAACATTTTCATCAACAACCTAACAGTAGGTGTAGAGAGCATGGTGTCAATTTTCGCAGACGATACCACATTGTGCAAGGTTATAAATACGGAGGGGGATGCTGAATCTCTTCAGAACGACTTAACTAAACTGGAAGCATGGGCAGCAAAATGGAGAATGAGGTTCAACACAGACAAGTGTAAGGTAGTGCACTGTGGGGGCAAGACCAAAAATAACACCTACATACTAAATGGGGTAATATTAGGGGATTCTGTACTGGAAAAACCAAGGGGTTCACATAGATAATAAATTAAGCAGCAGTACCCAAAGTAGGAGTGCAGCAAAGAAGGCTAATAAGATATTAGCATGCATAAAATGGGGAATTGATGCAAGGGACGAGAGTATTATACTCCCATTATATAAATCACTAGTGAGGCCACATCTTGAATACTGTGTGCAATTTTGGGCACCATATTACAAAAAGGATATCCTGGAGCTAGAAAAAGTTCAGAGGCGGGCGACCAAACTAATCAAGGGCATGGAGATGCTGGAATACGAGGAAAGGCTTGCAAGGCTAGGCATGTTTACACTCGAAAAGAGGAGACTAAGAGGGGACATGATCAACATCTACAAATATATAAGGGGTCAATACACAGAGCTTGGGAGGGACCTGTTTCCTATAAGATGAGTACAGAGGACACGTAGTCACTCGCTTAGGTTAGAGGAGAGGAGTTTCTGTACGTTGAGGTGAAAATGTTTTTTCACAGTAAGGACAATACGTGTTTGGAATTCCCTGCCTGAGAGAGTAGTAATGGCGGACTCAGTCAACACCTTTAAGAATGGGTTAAATAGATTCCTATTGGATAAAAATATTAAGGGTTATGGTGCGTAGGCACGCATTATAGTTAATATACTAGTCCTAACATAAAAAATAACTAGTCCAATAATAAGACCACAAATAGGTTGAACTCGATGGACAATTGTCTTTTTTCAATCTTAGTTACTATGTTGCTATGTTACAATGAGAATTACTCCAGGCAATAAGCATTACACACACCTGGCAATGATCATGACACCCATCCCAGAGCATGAAACCCCTGGCAACGAACATAGATCTCAGAGCATTAAACCCCTGGCAATGAGCAAGACACCCAGCACGTGAAACCCTTGGCAACAAGCAGGTAATTTAATAGTAATTAGAAGCCTTGCTGTAGGCCATAATGTATCACGGGCATTGCGGTGTGTGGCATTATATGGTGCATTGGGCATTACTGGGGTGTAAGGTAGTTTTTTCAGGTGAGACCATGCCCATTTCAGTGATGGCCACACCCATTTCTTATATCTACAGGGGGGCAAAGGTTTTTAATGTCAATGGGGGAGGGGGTATTTTTAAGTCTTGCACTGGGAGAAAAATTGCCTAGAAACAGCCCTGCTGTGAAACTTGCAGAAAATAATGAGACTGGCTGCTTTTACAGGCAATGCAGCTTTGTTTACACTGCAAATTGGACTGTAAATCAGCCAGCACATTTTACAGTGTGCACTTTCATGCATGAAATGTATATTGCAAGCAGTGTCGTAACTAGACATTTTAGTGCCCTTTGCCAGAAAGAGAATTGGTTCCCCCTATATGTAAAATAGGGGCAGTGCGCACCAAAGGCACACCTAAAAAATATGGGTCCATGGCTTTATGGGGATGGGACATGGCAATTCTACACATTACACCAGCTGCAGCTCCTTATACACATTATGCCACATACAGCCCACTATACACATTTTGCCAGGTTCAGGCAAATGAGCATAGGTACAAAAGATGTGGGGCCTAATTTAGATATGGTTGGAAGTGCTATCGCTGTTGCTTCCTTGGAAGAAGTAGTGATATCTCTGTATGGTAATGCAACAGGAGGCGTCTATTACAAGCAGACACCTCCTGCTGCAGTAGAGATCTGACCTGCATCCTAGGACACAGTATTTGATCACTGGACTCACCATTGGTGCCACGCAAGCCACCCGTTGCAAAGGCCAGTAAATCTCTGTGTAACCACGCAGATCGCTGACCTCTTCCTTCCCCCTAAACAGTGGACATGCCTCAGGTTAAAGAAATGGAGGCCATATCCACCCTCTTCCTGCCTCAAATGGCATCAGACTGTCAATCACTGCCAGTCTGATGCTAGACTGCATCCTGTGTTGCAGGACCCATCCACGCACCAGTACTTTGCGGTGCAGGGCACACCTCCGTCCACATTTTAATCAGGCCTGTGGTATACACTGAAAGCTGGAAAAAGGTGTTTCCTTTGTTTGTAAAGTGGAATTACATTGCTTGTTAGAAATAATAGAGTCTGGTAGCAACTCTCAATGTTAATAACAAATAGTTGACTAGTTCAAAAGCACCAGTAAACACATTCTGTACAAAATCCAAAAGTAATAAGATAAAGATGCAGGAATAACAGAAATGTAAATGCAGAGCACATTTACTTCATACCGAAATCTGAAGACCAAGGATGAGTTATACAGGTTGCATAATTAAAGAAATGCAGGATACAAAAGTTACTGATATTTTAACATTTCAACTGATATGTTAATGAGATAACATCATGTCGAAGCCTATGAGCAAAATGTCATAGGGTGCAGGATTCTGAAATTCCTGAGATTTTAGTACTAATGTAACTATAATATTTGTCCCTACAGAGTATACCCAGAAAGATATGACATAGGCTGCAATAGTACAAAAAAAAAATCAGTATACTGTACTTAAAATCCCAAACATAAAAGAAATAGCAGGTGCAATAATTAAGCTAGGGAAAGGTTGCAGCCTATTGAATCTGAGACAGATATTGAGTGACAGAAGCCCATAGCCCATATGGTGTAAAGGTACCACAGCCACACATACAATATAAAGGAACAAAGGGGGTCATTCAGATCTGATGGTTGCTTTGCGTTTTTGGACAGTGGGCAATCAGGTCATAACAGCGCATGCGTATGCACAGCAATGCGCACGCACATTGGACAACAACAACAGGTATCGCCGGTCAGCGACGGAATGGTGCAAAAAATCAGTTTGCATGGGCGTTCGCAAGGTAATTGACAGGAGGAAGCCATTTGTGGGTGGTAACTGACCATTTATGGGAGTGTTCGGGTATACGCAGGCGTGCCCAAGCATTTTCAGGGAGGGTGTGTGACGTCAGCTCCGACCCTAATCAGCCTGATTCTATTGCACTGGAAGAGTAAGTAAGTCCTGGGCTGCACAGACACTGCACACACAGAATTTTAGCAGCTCGGCGTACACATAGCATCGCACACTTGCATGGCGAAAATACACTCCCCCTGTAGGTGGCGACTATCTGAGTCCAGCGATCAAATCTGAATGACCTCCAAAGTCTTAACAGATTGAGGACCTAATTTAGAGTTGGTAGCAATTAAAAGAGCTATTTACACATTGGCAGAACCATGTTGCACTGCAGCTGACGCCAATTTAAAATGTGCTGAGAGATTTATGGTCTTACTCTCAAAACAGCCAGGAGGCTCCTAAATCTTAGGTGGCATTCATGGCTGCCCGGAAAAGTGTACAAATCTCCTGAAGCCTGGCCACTTCCGCCCAGCGCCATCCAGTTCACGAGTAAAGTGGGTGGTCCAGGTGGCTGATGATGCGATTTGCTCTGAATAATCTCAGCATTGTATAGTGGGGAATGGGGCCATGGTGACGCATTTTACGTGTATGTAAACAAATAAACAAATTCATCTGTATCCATTGCATTCCATCATGGTTTGTTCCAATAGCAAATTGCTCCTTTTTTACACTATTTCTTCATTTTCTCTTAACTGAATCTGACTCCAAAGTGTTACCAACCTGCTGTTAACAATTGCTGTTGACAATTTTGTTGTGTTAATTTTGTAGACAAAAACTTTGACTAAAAGTATTCATTGACTACAGTTTATTTCAGGACTAAAATGAGACTAAAATGAAAACTGAGATCCACTAAGGGCAATGGGCAAAACCATGTACACTGCAGGTGGGGCAGATATAACGTGCAGAGAGAGTTAGATTTGGGTGGGGTGTGTTCAAATTAGAGATGTGCCGGTTCGATTTTACTCGGATTTACTCGGGGCTCGAAACGGCATCTTATTGGATCACGGATGTCACGCGTTTTGGATATCCAATAAGCAAAACCCGAAATACCTGAGTAAATCCGAGTAAAACCAAACCCGCTCATCTCTAGTTAAAATCTAAATTGCAGTGTAAAAATAAAGCAGCCAGTATTTACCCGGCAGAGAAACAAAATAACCCACCCAAATCTTACTCTCTCTGCACATGCTATATCTGCCCCACCTGCAGTGCACATGGTTTTGCCCATTAGAGAAAAATGTTGTTTTTGCGATCAGGACTGAATTAGGCCCTAAATCTTAAATAAAACAACACAAAAAAGTGACTAAGACTAAAACTAAATTTATAATCCTGTCAAAATTAACACTGGAAGTAAGGTTTTACATTTTTAAAGAACAATTATGTCGTCTAGACTTTTGCAGAAAATAAATATGATCTGCTGTGAAGGAAATAAGATTGTATATTGTAGTTGTTTGTACTAACAAATTTAAGGCATTAGGGGGTATATTTACCAAAGTGTTGGTTCACAAAAGTGGAGATGTTGCCCATAGTAACCAATCAGATTCTGGGTATTATATTCTAGAAGGTGCTAAATAAATGAGAAGTAGAATCTGATTGGTTACTATGGGCAACATACAGTATCCACATTTGAAAACTTGCACTTTAGTAAATATATACCCCTCATTGGTATATGATATATGGAGTACTAAAGTAAATCAGACTCAATGGGCCAAATGTAATAGAGTGAGAGTTTCAGAAAGTGAGAGATTTGGTAAGGTTTTTCATTTTTTTTTAAAGTGGCAATCATTTACACTTCAAAACCAGGATGATCGTGCTGTGTAAATGATTGCCATTTAAAAAAACAAATGCAAAACATTACCAAATCTCTCACTTTTTGAAACTTTCACTCTATTACATTTGACCCAATATGTAACACATTCTCGGCCTACTAAGCCTAGATTTCAAAACACATAGTTAAAGGTACATTATGCAACCATCTCAAGGGATTTTTAGAGAAATATTATTCAGCATAATCCATTATAGCATAATTAAACTGTATGCAAAAGTTACGACTAAAACAATGACAAAAATTAGACTAAAATGAAAACTAAGATCCAGTGACTAAGTCTTGACTAAAACAAAGCAAAAGAAAAAGACTAAAATGTGACTTAAAACCATCTACAATTTTCAGAACGTGACTACGGGGGGTATTAAATTAGCTCAGACAATTTCAGAGCTGTCAAATTCGTATTCAATTGCGGGCCGTTTTTCCCCATTTTCGCCAATGCCTTTTCATTTTTTTTTTATTGAAAAGGCAATGGCGAAAAATGGCACAACATCAGCAAAAACACAAGTGTGAAAACACGTGGATTCGCCGATCCACATGTTTTTTGCTACTGCCGAAATTTTCACCTAGGCAAATAAACAGCTCTGCTATTGAATAGATTCACACTAAAAATAGCAAACAAGTGCTGTTTTTTTTTGCATAATTGAGTACCCCCTTAAGACTAAAAACTAAATTGAAAATCCTTGTCAAAATGAACACTGAGTTAATGGAGGAGCAGGGGTTAAAGTGAGCTGGAGATGGAATGCAGTTCCGCCTCCTCCGGCTCACCTCACCCGATGTGTGCCGGCGCCGCAGGGAGATGCCGGGCGCCTGCTGAGATTGTGTTACAATCGGCACCCGACTCTCCCAGCACAGTGGAAGCCGGCGGCAGGAGCTCACTACTGAGCTCTGGCTTCCGGCTCCCGACTCTGTCAGTGTGCGCTGTGAGAGAGACGTCATGACGTCTCTCTCATAGTGCCGGGGAGTGGATGCCAGGAGATCACAGCGGTCGGACGCAGGAGCGGGGTTTGGTAGGTATGGTGGCTTTTTTTTTAACTTGTGTGACTATTAGCAGCACGGCTACAGGGGCTAACCACTGGGGGCAAGCTACAGGGGGCTAACCACTGGGGGCAATTTACTGGTGGCAAACTACTGGGGCAAGCAACAGGGGGGTTAACCACTGGTGGCAATCTACTGGGAGCAAACTACTGGGAGCAAGCTACAGGGGGCTAACCACTGGGGGCAAGCTACAAGGGGCTAATCACTGGGGACAAACTACTGGGAGCAAGCTACAGGGGGTTAACCACTGGGGGCTAAACTACAAGGGAGCAAACTACAAGGGGGCTAAACTACTGGGGGCATTGCTACATGGGGCTAAGCTACTGGGGAATAACTACAGGGGCGCATTACTACAGGGGGCATTACTACAGGGGGCTAAACTATTGGGGGCATTACTACAGGGGGGCTAAACTACAAGGGGGCAAACTACAGGGGGCATTACTACTGGGGACATATCTACAGGGGGCATTACTACTGGGGGCATAACTACAGGGGATAAACTACTGGGGGCATGACTAGTTGGGGCAAACTACATTGGCTAAATGACTGGGGGCATTACTACAGGCGACATTACTAATGGAGGCAATACTACACAGGGGCATTACTAATGGGGGCACTACTAATGAGGGCATTGTAAAGGGGGCATGTCATAAGGGGCATCACTCCTGGGGACATAAGGGGCACTACTACTGGGGGCATTGCATAAGGGGCACCACCACTATGGGCTCTATATAAGGGGCACTACCACTGTGGGCACTACCAGTACAGTGGACATTGCATAAAGAGCATTACTACTGTGGGCATTGTATAAGGGGCGCTACTGCTGTGGGTATTATGTGTATTAGGGGTGCTACTACTGTGGGCATTATTACTATTGTGTGACCACGCCCCTTTCTTTTTGAGACCACACCCATTTTGGGGGGCAATACCTTTATTTCAATGGTGCCAGGAGGAGGGGGGTGAGTTCCACCACCTCTCTAGGACCACTTTAAGCACTGCTGAGGAGGCATAGTAGATTTCTTTAAATACTCTAAAAAGTCCTACTTTTTATACATGTATATTTTGTATCATTATTGGGACCACTCCTTTTTTTTTTTTTTTTTTACAAGCAAAAGTAACTTCTGAATTATATTGTCTATGTTATTTACTTCTTTTCCTCATGCAGCATTTGCACAGCTTGTAACATTAACGTGCAATGCCAGGTAAAGAAACTACACAAAGAAAGCCAGAAAACATCCAGGAGGGAACAGTTGATCAAATCATTCACTACAAGAAAGTATTAGCACTTCAATTTTAACTTTCAAGTGATTGCTGTTTTAGCGAGAGATTAACTATAGGAGATGTTAAATGAGAGCAGGCAGAAAGTGAGAAAATTAAAAATGCATAACAGACCAAAGCTACTGAGTGAGTAGAACATATACTATTGTATTTTTATTTTAGACTTTAATAAAATTAAGCTTTAACAAGGTGCTACTGACTGTAGCTGAAAACTGATTTTAGAGAGAAAATACACACCTGACAATGGCAGTAATTGTATTACTGTATTTGCTGATATCTATAGCATGTCAGTAGGAAAGACCAGCAAAATATAACTCCTATACAAATCTCCTTACAGTATGTTATGTTACTGTTTCTTTAAAGATGCACCATGACTGCTGCAAACTTACTGTTTATTAAGTAAAAGTTGACAAGAGCTATGAAAAACAAAACAATGACAAGACAAGACCCAAGAACAGGACCTTACGAATAGGTGCCCTATTCAAGATTTCAGTTTGTGCCCCATAAGTTGCAGCCAATTCCAACACCAAGCCTGCTGGGAGCCCAGCTGAAGCAAATGTGACACAGCAGTTGTCTATATGGCCTATACCCGTGGCCAACTCTGCAAGTACCTACTGAAGAAAATAAGGTAAATGTACAGTACATATAATGCAAAATGTTGATTACCAGAAATATCACAATTAAATAAAAACAGAAATGATGGTGCTAAGGTTGTACTCCAATAGCATGTATTAAGTCTTAGCTGCACAGGACTGAAAACCCCAGGATATAACAGGAGGCTGGGTGTATGTGCATCAGGATGGACTGGAAATCTGTTAAAAAAAGACCCATGCAAGAAGGAAGAGGACAGTAGAAAAAACTCAGTAGTGTGAGTGCAAAGGGTGCTTTTTGTTCTGGAGCTGGAGTGAAAGGACAGATAATTGATTGGAGGCAAATGTTGAAGAACCAATTAGCAGAATGGCTATTGACAGAATACTTCAGATACATAGTGGAGAGACTGTAGTTTCAGGATGCTGCTGAGTTGAGAGGGGGTGAGACTCATTAAAGCTGGATTGGAGTGCAGAGGAGTCTGTACATCGTAAGAAGTATAGCGCTAAGTGGAGTGCACCAAAAGTGCCCCAAAGTACTTAGCCAGGTTCACGGAGACAAACTGCCTGTGTGCAACTAGGAGACAAGCCTCAGTTAGAGAGACTAGCAGCAGAGAAGCAGTAGAAGATGGTGGTGCCACATTAAGCATAAGCTATATGTCCTGTTCAAGTGTCAGTGTTGTCTATCTACTGGAAAGGAAGTTACAACCTGTGTTTGGTGAGATAAAATCCTTTATTTGTACACTAGTACCCATTTTTATTTTTTTGTAGCATACACTTTAAAGGCCACAACTTTGCCAACAAAAACTCTAAAACAATTCAGATCAACCCACTGTTCAAGCCATTAAGGAGAAATAATTTATTACATAGTGTCCTGGACCGGGGTGTAACTATAACTTTGTGGGCCCCAAAGCAATTTTTTTAAGGTGATACTGTAATTTATTCTAACTTTCTCATGTTTTTTGTTTAATTAAAAACAGTTTGCATAAAGATAAATGTTTTTGAAACTTTTTGAAGAAACTTTTGCTTGCTGTTTTTCATTTTATCACCATCTTGTGTAGGGTACAGTAGTAGTGGAGTAGAAAGACTCATTCCTTCACTCTGCTGACAAGTGAATCCATGCCAGTGACACTCTTACTGTATGCTTTTACTTTGACATGCCAATTTGTGGCTTTCAAATTTGAGACCTTGGCCAGTATTTACTAAAAATCCGAGTTTGGCCGATTTGTGTTTTTTTTTCTAAGTCCCAATCCGGGAATTTACTAAGCACCAATCTCGGCAGTGTCTGGTCTATTCGTAATGGTTTGAATGACAGCCTTCCGAAATACGAATGAATAGACCATCGGTCAAATGCGCTGTTATTTCATAGAATACGGCCATTCACTATTCATTCGTATTTGGGTGTTAGTTTCTGAGTGTTCAAGTGCGGGTCTGTTTTTTTTTGAATCGTTAAAAAAAGCAGCAAAAAAATAGACCTGCTTTTTCCAGTCGAGTTTGGATAACCATGCATGGATCAGTGAGATCTGTGCATGGTTATCTATGGGAAAGGGTCTGTTTAGTGTAAAATCAGAAACAAAATTGCGTGGGGTCCCCCCTCCTAAGCATAACCAGCCTCGGGCTCTTTGAGCCGGTCCTGGTTTAAAAAATATGTGGAAAAAAATGACAGGGGTTCCCCCATATTTAATCAACCAGCACCGGGCTCTGTGCCTGGTCCTGGTTCCAAAAATACGGGGGACAAAAAGCGTAGGGGTCCCCCATATTTCTGAAACCAGCACCGGGCTCCACTAGCTGGGGAGATAATGCCACAGCTGGGGGACACTTTGATATCGGTCCCTGCGGCCGTGCCATTAAAACCCCAACTAGTCACCCCTGGCCGGGGTACCATGGAGGAGTGGGGACCCCTTCAATCAAGGGGTCCCCCCCACCAGCCACCCAATGGCCAGGGGTGAAGCCCGAGGCTGTCCCCCCCATCCAAGGGTGGCGGATGGGGGGCTGATAGCCAAGTGTGAAAGTGTGAATATTGTTTTTAGTAGCAGTACTACAAGTCCCAGCAAGCCTCCCCCGCAAGCTGGTACTTGGAGAACCACAAGTACCAGCATGCAGTGGAAAACCGGGCCCGCTGGTACCTGTAGTACTACTACTAAAAAAATACCCCAATAAAAACAGGACACACACACCGTGACAGTACAACTTTATTACATACATGCACACCAACATACACACATACTTACCTATGTTCCCACGAGGCTCGGTCCTCTTCTCCATGTAGAATCCTCGGGGTACCTGTGAAAAAAATTATACTCACATAATCCATTGAAGAATCTGGCCTTTGAATAATCCACATACTTGGCAAAAAAATAAAACGCATACCCGACCATGCACTGAAAGGGGTCCCATGTTTACACATGGGACCCCTTTCCCCGACTGCCAGGACCCCCCCTGACTCCTGTCAAAGAGGGTCCCTTCAGCCAATCAGGGAGCACCACGTCGTGGCACCCTCCTGATTGGCTGTGTGCTCCTGTAGTGTCTGTCAGGCAGCACACGGCAGTGATACAATGTAGCGCCTATGAGCTCCATTGTAACCAATGGTGGGAACTTTGCGGACAGCGGATGACCGAAAGTAACCTCACCGCTGTCCGCAAAGTTCCCACCATTGGTTGTGGCATTATCTCCCCAGCTAGTGGAGCCCGATGCTGGTTTCAGAAATACGGGGGACCCCTACGCTTTTTGTCCCCCGTATTTTTGGAACCAGGACCAGGCGCAGAGCCCGGTGCTGGTTGATTATATATGGGGGAACCCCTGTCATTTTTTACCACATATTTTTTCAACCAGCACCAGCACAAAGAGCCCGAGGCTGGTTATGCTTAGGAGGGGGGACCCCACGCAATTTTGTTCAAAATTTTAAAGACTTTAATGAATTTTTAAGGTACACAATGAAGCCCTGCATGGATCTCACAGATCCGGCCGGGTTTCCTTGTGTTTTTTCAGGCAGTGTTTTACTCATCACTCCCATGAAACACTGCCTGATAATACGAATCACATTGACATTGGAAAAAACGATTGTGCAAAACTCGGCAGCTTAGTGAATGACCGTATCAGGATTCAAAAAGTTGCAGTAAAATGCACCCGACACCATTCGAGTTCAAACACCCTTCAAAACGGTCAAAACACGAATATTAGTAAATAAACCCCCTTGTTGTCAAGTTTAGCTCCCTTGTTGACAAAAGCTGCCAACCAGAATGCGAATACTTAAAAAACATTGTTTTACTGAATTACAAAACCAAGTAGTCATCAGTTTTACTAGAATCTTTCAAGTAACACAGAAATATATAAACTAGATCTAGAGAGGAAAGGTTTCAGAAAAAATGCACAGTTCCAAACTTATGCTTTAGTGCTTATCTATTCTTTAGAAATGTCTAGAACATGTCATAGCTTTACTAATATTTTTGTATTTTCAATTTTTTTTGACCAACTGATAATTTTTTCTACTGACAGGTGTTTGTGAAGTTTCATTGTAGCAGAGTCTGTATTGGAATATCTGTCATGCAGAGATATTCGCTCTACTTCAGCCAGTTCGAACTCCATTCGAACCAGCCTGCTTTAATGATAATCTTTTGTTCGAACAAATATCAAAAATATTACCATTCTCTGGTGTGTATTTTCTAACTACTAAGCTGCTACCACAAATTTGAAGTCCCATTCCCAATACGTATATGCAGATCACAGTTGAAGATATTTGACTGTGAAATTTTGTCTTATGTGCCTGTTTGATAAGTTTTAACATATTATAATTCAAACAGCGAACAATAAATTGTTCAAGTTTGCATGAAAAATGTAAAAAATATGTAAAAATATAGATTTTTAAGCTGTAAATGTTAGAACCCACTAAACTTGTCTAACCTATTTTGCTTACTCAAATTGAGTTTAAAATATTGTAGATTATCTAAAATTTGAGAATTTATTTAAAATTTTGGAACTAGTTTGAATATCACTTTGAAACTATTTTTGAGCACCTCTTTAGACAGACAGCTTAACAGAGTTCTGACGCACACAGGAATTCATTATTGGTAAAATTCCCCACTTCACAAGTTTGTTCTAGAAGTATAATATATCAATAAATGTCATTGAAAGGATAAAGTTAGAGTATAAATGCTTGCCAAAGTGGCCCTAATATCATTCTGCTTCTATTATTCTTCCTTTTGTTACTGTAAGTCTTTCATGCATTGTCCCCAAACTAAATAAAGGTACAGTTCGGTACATGCGGTGTGTTTAATAATACACAAACATCATACACAACATAAAGCATAAGCATGCCATCAAGAGGATCTGAGGCAAACTTTGTGGGATACGTAACTATATTTCAACATATTTAAAAATGTGAACTGATGTGATTATTATTGTAAACTTTTAACCACATCTTTTCATTAAAAAATGTTTAATTACATTTAAAATTAAATACTTGACATATGATTTAATATATTTTGATATACAGATATCAGTACTTATTTTTCTCTTAAGAATACTTGGGTCTAGGATACATGAATGATAAGTATTTGCACAATCTCAAGGGATTCATGTTATACAGTAACAGTGATTGTTCATTGTGTATATAATTGTTTCCTCTGTGCCATACAAGCAATTTTTAATCGTTTTGTAATGCGCTGATACAATTTCATCATATGAAATAGACTTCATGAAAATCTCTTCCTTATCGTTTAATGGGATGAGTGATTAATCGCTAATTCAGAAGATTTTTGGCTGAATCCAGGGATTAAATGCTCATTGAAATATAGAACACAGGAAAGTTTTTTTTTGGGGGGGGCGATTAGTCTCACGATATTAATTACATAAAATCACATAAAGTCACACTGTGTTTTCATAAGCAGTGAATCTCAAGAGATTTAATGCACATGAATTTAAAATCTCCTGTGTAGCCCTAGCCTAACATGTTAAAAAGCACAATTCAGCTATAAATATTCTAGTTGTATTTTACTGCAATTAGCTTTGGCTCATCTGTGTTCTCCATTTGCTCAATAAAAAAATCTAAATGCTTTTTCACAGGTACATTAACTTTTTACATATAAAACCAACACGTTTAATAAATAATATCTTATACTCAAGTGTTTTATTGGAAAGTTAATCAGGTTTGTAATAGCATGTTGTCTAAGGTACTGTACGTGAGAGGATAATTGATTCTTCTAAAGAACATTATTCAATTTTATCTTAATTTGAGATAAATCTGTATTTGGCTTACCGTTCTCTTCATCTGATTTATTTTCATTGTCAGAGTCAGTCAGTGTTAGTGCCGAGTTTTCCCGACTTGACAAACCAGAGCTTCTCCGAGATTTTATACTTCTGCCCCACAATTGTATTGCATGTTCTGGAGACATTCCTCCCTCTGTATCTGAGTCAATGTCAGATCCAGCACTCAGAGCATAGCCTTGGTGAAGTATTCCAATACCCGAGCAATAGCCACCTTGGTGTGGGGAGGGCTCACATATCCCTAGTTCAGCCAGAGTGAAGTTAGTTCCTGGATGAAAAGTAAAAGTAGGAAATAGATATGTTATAGATCAAATGGAAGTTGCATACATGTTGAAAAAGCCAATAAAAGGAAAATATCAACACTATATATGCTAAAAGTGCATAAAGTACATTTAGGAATGTACTGTGTATTTAGGAATACATTAGTGTTATATTATTGTCAGATTTCTGTTGAAAGTGAAGTGTGCTACTAAGCAGACTCCATGGTTGTACTCCTCAAGGTAAGCTTCATTTCCTGAGGCTAATACTAAGCATGTATGTACTGTGTGAGAGTGCCACAGTGGAAAACAGTAGTTTTCCACTAAGCGCCAGTGAGACCTGCAATTACCTGCTGATATAGACACTGTTCCAGCATCCAGCACTGCTACCTGGTACCTACATACATTCACTGGCTGTTGAGCTGTATGACACCCCACTGCACTCAAACTCTGCTCCATCATTATAATATAAAAGTGAGTACAGCTGTACCTGGTTTATGTTAAATATAGCCATTCCACTCACTTCCATCAGGCAGCTGCCTATGGGCACGTGAGTGACTGGCCCACTGAGTCTGCCTGTGAAAAAATGAAGGATGTCTCTGATATCATAATGCTTACTGCTTACTGCTGGTGACAGCCATGCCCACAGCTGCACCAAATAATATTTATTTATACATGTTGCAGTCTGCAGCCTACTCCTCTGGCCATCAGTGTTATCAGCTGGGTGCCCTGCGCACTTCCCTTTCCTCCCCTTCCCTCTGACACTTATGTAATCTCTGCCTACCAGGCTGAACAAGAAGAGTGAAGAGCTAAGTGAGCAGCAAGAGTCATGCAGGTAAGGAAACTTTAATGCTTCTTTGTATGTGAATGAGTTTATTTGGTGCTGTGAAAGGGAGGTTATTGGGTGCCTAGGGTGAATGTATTAATAGGTGCTAAGTGGAGACAGGTTATTGGTGCTGAGGGGTGAATGGATTAATACAGTGCCTTGCTAAAGTATTCACCCCCCTTGGATTTTTACCTATTTTGTTACATTACAACCTGTATTTTTTTTTATCTGAATTTTATGTGATGAATATGCATAAAATAGTCTAAGTTGTTAAAGTGAAATGAGAAAAATATATATAATTTTTTTTTATAAAATGTTGTTGAAAATTGGCATGTGCATATGTATTCACCCCCTTTGCTATGAAGCCCCTCAAAAGTTCTGGTGCAACCAATTACCTTCAAAAGTCACATAATTAATTAATTGAAGTCCACCTGTGTGTAATCCAAGTGTCACATGATATGTCAGTATAAACACACCTTTTCTGAAAGGCCCCAGAGGCTACAACACCACTAAGCAAGAGGCATCACACCATGAAGACCAAGGAGCTCTCCAAACATGTCAGGGACAAAGTTGTTGAGAAGTACTGTACAAGTCAGGGTTGGGTTATAAAAAATATCCAAATCCGGAGCACCATCAAATACATCATCTTCAAATGGAAAGAACATGGTACCACAACAAACCTGCCAAGAGAGGGCCGGACACCAAAACTCACAGACCAAGCAAGGAGGGAATTAATCAGAGAAGCAGCACAGAGACCAAAGGTAACCCTGAAGGAGCTGCAGAGTTCCACAGCAGAGACTGGTGTATGTGCGCATGTAACCACAATAAGCTGTACACTCCATAGAGCTGGGCTTTATGGAAGAGTAGCCAGACAAAAGCCATTATTTAGTGTTAAAAACAAGAAGGCACGTTTTGAGTTTGCCAAAAGTCATGTGGATGACTCCCCAAATGTATGGAGGAAAATGCTCTGGTCAGAGGAGACTAAAATTTAACTTTTCGGTCACCAAGGAAAACGCTATGTCTGGCGCAAACCCAACACATCCCATTACCCCAAGAACATCATCCCCACAGTGAAACATAGTGGGGATATTTTTCAGTGGCAGGGACTGGGGACTGGGAAACTGTTTCAAGTTGAGGGAAAGATGGATGGTGCTAAATACAGGGATTTTCTTGAGCAAAACCTGTTTCTGTCTGCCTGTGATTTGAGACTGGGATGGAGGTTCACCTTCCAGCAGGACAATGACCAGAAGCATAGTGCTAAAGCAACACTCGAGTGGTTTAAGGGGAAACAGTTAAATGTGTTGGAATGGCCTAGTCAAAGCCCAGATCTCAATCCAATTGAGAATCTGTGGTCAGAATTGAAGATTGCTGTTTACAAGCAAAAACCATCCAACATGAAGGAGCTGGTACAGTTTTGCCTTGAGGAATGAGAAAAAAATCCCAGTGGCAAGATGTGGCAAGCTCATAGAAACTTATCCAAAGCGACTTGCAGCTGTAATTGCCGCAAAAGGTGTCTCTACAAAGAACTGACTTTAGGGGTATGAATAGTTATGCACACTGAAGTTTTCTGTTATTTTGTCCTACTTGTTTGCTTCACAATAAAAAAAAAATCTTCAAAGTTGTAGCCATGTTCTGTGAATGAAATGATGCAAACCTTCAAACAATACATTTTAATTCCAGGTTGTGAGGCAACAAAACACGAAAAATGCAAAGGGGGGTGAATACTTTAGCAAGGCACTTTAGGTGCTATGCTGTGGTGGGTTAATGGGTGCTGAGAGTGAAATCATTAATTGGTGCTGGTTGGGGGTAATTTGTGCTGTGGTTGGGATGAATGGATTCGATTATGCTGGGTGGGGGGAGGTTGCATGGCACTGACAGGGTGAACATATGTATTAATGAGTGCTGTGAGGGTAAATTGATTAATGGATTTCAGAGGAACAGGGTAATGAGTGTTGAGTGTGTGAATTGATTAATGGGTGCTGGGTAGGGAGAGGTTAATGTGTGCTATCAGGGTGAACCAATGTGTTAATGGGTGATTTAAGGGTAAATTGATGGTTTCTTAGAGAGGAAAGGGTTAATTAGTGCTGAGTATGTGACGTGATTTGTGTATTCTTCAGGGGAATGGGTTAACAGGTGCTAGTGGTGAATGGATAAATGGCTTCTTTGTGGAGGAACGTTAATGGGTGCTGATAGTATGAATGAATGTGTTAATGGATTCTGGGATGGTGAATTGATTAATGGATTCTTGGAGAGGAATGGGTCAATGGTTGTTCGATGAGCATAGCTAATGGATGCTGAGTGGGGTTGAATTGGTAAATGGTGTTGATGGGGCAAAGGTAAATGGGAATATTGGGTTCTGCATCAAAGTGTAATACATTTATAGACAGGTGGTGCATATGAATAATGACTCAACCATGTTGTTATAAATGTTGGCAAACATATAAGTTGGGTTTATATAAATGGATTGGAGTGTATTGGGGAATTATGGGCAGTAATTTGAAGCTTTGCCTAGGGCATCCAGAATCCTAGAACTGGCTATGATTATACTGGTTATTCAACTGGGCTGTTCCTAGTTGTATGGCATCATATGGTGTGTACAGAAAATCTGCTACATTCTCAAGACTGTACAAAACAGTTTCTACAATATAAAAAAACACTACCATGTCCAGTTATACAAAAGTCTCTATCATAATTAATAAATAAAATTACATGCCTAAATAATTAACAAAGTATAAAAACAGCTACTTGTTAAGTTTTACTTAAGGAGCTATAATGGATATACTGTACTTTAGGTAGCACTTTATTTTAAATTGTCACTGTGTAGTCTTTGTTGCAATACTGAATTTTATCTAGAATCTTTACGTTAACATTCCATGTTATAAAGTTTACAGTACATGTAGTGGTAACAGTGACCTTTATACCAGAAACGTTTCCTGTTTGATGATTGAAAAATGAAGCATATTTTGCAAAAGGGTATGGGCCCTGACTTAGAAGAATATAAGCAATAGAAGAATAGAGAAGAATATAAGCATTTTTACAGTGAAAACTGCAATAGGTGTGTTATTCAACACTGTATTCAAAACAAATGCTAAACTGAATAATGACAATTGTTAGTTATATAAATTTAAATATGAGATGCAGCTATATAGAGATAAATTGTGGGAGCTAATTACTACAGACATACCACAGGATAATAACCAACAATGTGATAAGAAAGACCGACATGTACTAGCAACCAAAAGCTTATTAATGGAAGGAAACCAGCTAATTCACATAAGATAAAGTAAACAATAAACTGTTATTACTGAGGAAGCTATAGCAAGTGATAGTTAGCAAAGCAATGCAAATGCTGAGCCCATAAAGTGAATTGTAAAGACTGGTCAATGGATGAAGAAATAAAGTGTACCCACTTGATAGCCACATTCCATATTTCTGTGCATGCTGACACACTCAGTCATGGTTTAGCCTTGTAAATGATTGCCCCTTTAAAAAAACATCCAATTTCAGCCGGCATCCCGCACGCCCACTGAACTCGGACTTCATTATATACCACCCCCTGTGGGATGCGCAAAAAGGGTTAGTTTTTGCACTATAAAATGAGCTACAATTAAATTGCCCAATAACACCATTGGGCAATAAACTGCGTTAAAGTCTCACATTTTTCATTCAAAATGTTTTTGTGATCAATTGAATTCCCCCTAAAGCTGCATAAATAAAACGTCACTCAATAATGAAACAAGAGCATGTTTTAGATGACAGAACAATGAGCATTGGAAAAAAGATTGCTAAATCTGGAAACTTCCTAAAGTGTCCAAGCAGGAAGCTAAAACCACACTTACTCATGCATGGACAGATCACTGGAGTGGAACTATGAAAGATGCAGGAGGTCTTCTCTCTAATTTTTGGTGAATAGGTAGTGAAGCAATAATTCATATTGATGTGTGAGTGATGAGTAATACAAATTAATTAAATAACTTGATCTGTATCACATAGAGATAATTGATCTCGTAGATGGAAATAATTTCAGGTACTTGGGTGTGGTCTACTGATGTGCTGGGAAAAAACTGGTAGCACCAGTGAAAAAATGTGCTGTGTATTCACAGCTTGGGAGGTGGACTCTGCTCTTTAAGGAGCATGGTCGCTAATAGACACCAATTTCTAATATAGGAAAAAAGATTTATAACCACTCCATCTCATATTTAGTGATTTGTATTTGGGCATTAAATTACTCACACCATGAGGCAACACATACAGAGAGTTTTATTTTTAGAACACTTTCACAAAATGCAGGTTTGAAGTCAGCCAGCCAGAGAACCTGTGTAATTCATGAGTGTCCCTGTTTAAAGGGATAGTATGGTAAGCCTATATATAGTGTGTGCAGGATGTTTGGTGCATGGCCAGAAATAGGGTGGTGCAGATGGTGCTCAGCACACAGTGCATATGCCATATGGGCAAAGACCCATCCTCATCCACAAATAACAGGCCATGATATCTAGAGTCACCAGACTCTAGAGTATCCAGGGTAGTAGGGCCGTTCCTTTCACAGCATCACAGGAGACAGAGGCAATGGAGCCACAGAGTAGCAGCAGAGACTAGCAGGAGGGGTCATACCTTCAGTGACCCACTCCTGCCAGAGAAGCTGCCACCAGGAGAGAGAGTTGCTTCCACCAGGAGAGCCCCTGCCACTGGGAGAGAGCCGCTGCCACCAGGAGAGAGAGCTGCTGCTGCCATTGGGTGAGAGAGCCACTACCTGTCTGCTTGCCTGATTGGCTTGAGGTCTGGAGAGCTGGAGGAGGGCTGTTGACTGGCTTGCTTTTGGGGGGGGGGGGGGGGTGATGGGGAGAGAGATTATGTGTAATGGCATAATGTATAGCATAAAGTGTAAGGGCATAATGTGTAAGGGGCATAATGTGTATAAGGGTGCTACTAATGTGTAGCATAATATGTAAGGGCATAATGTAAGGGGTGTTGCTGTGAGGCATTATGTGTAAGGGACACTAACTAAAGTGTGGCATAAAGTGCTATAAGGGTGAATAAGGGTCTCTACTCTGTGATGTAGCATAAATAGGTCTCTACTGTGTGACATAATGTGAATAAGGGGTACTATTGGATAACATAACATGAATAAGGTGTTTTATTGTGTGATGTTATGTGAATAAGGGCCAGTACTTTATGGTGGAATGTGAATAAGGATGCACTACTGTGTGGCATAATTTCATTTGTGGGTACTACTGTGTGGTCATGCCAGTTCCCTGGAAGGCCACACCTTTTTTGTTGGACACTTGCCTTTGGCATCCCCAACACCTATTTAAAATATGGGGATGAACACCAGTTATCTGTATTGCACAGGGGACCAAAATGCCTAGTTATGACACTGGTGTGGTATATAATATATTAGTCAAAATGTCCAGGGGGCTCTGCACTGCACATCCTGAACCTTGGCAGAAAGGTGGCTGCTACCTCTACTTGCATCTACACATTACCTAGCAATGACCCTTTTTCAGAGGTGTGTCTGTTTTCTGAAAATGCACCATCTTCATGAATGTATTACTGGAAAGATGGTGGTGCAGGGAACAGGCATGGAAAGGAGAGGGGATGGCCTACTACACACATGATGATATTTAAGAAAAAGAATGCTCTCTGGGTGGGAAATATTAAGGAAAACAGAAGAACAGCAGAAAAAAAGATAGTAGGTATTGGTCACTACTGGAAAGAATGTACTGTATGTGTCACTGCTGGATAGAATATATGGGTCACCACTTGATAAAATAGGAGGGTCACTGTCGGAGAGAATGTTTGAGTCACTGCTGGCTAGAATGTGTGGGTCACTGCTGGCTAGAATGTGTGGGTCACTGCTGGCTAGAATTTGTGGGTCATTCCTGGATAGAATGTGTTAGACACTGCTGGATAGAATGTATGTGTTACTGGTAGATATTATGTCTGGGTCACTGCTGTATAGAATGTGATATGCTGGGTAAACACATGGGGGTCGATTCTATTCGGCAACTAATGAATAGCGCCGGGAATTAGCTCCCGACGCTATTCAATTCAGCAACTAGTTACGTCGGCGATGGCCCGTTCTCGCCGACAAAACAGGTTGAATTGTCGGGAGAACGGGCATTCTCCGACTTAACTCCCCGGCGCGAGGCTGATTCCCGACAGAATCAGCCTCGCGCCGGCCGCGAGGCAGCACTTTTGTCGGGTTTCTCTTCTCATCCCCCGGGGATGAGAGAAGAATTCCCGACAATTGCAGGTAATTAGTTGCTGAATTGAATAGCGTCGGGAGCTAATTCCCGGCGCTATTCATTAGTTGCCGAATAGAATCGACCCCTAGGTGACATATTGGCCATTCAAGCGAATGCCCAATATATCACTAATGGGTCATTGGGTGTAGGTAAATGAATTGTCTGTGAATTATATACCATTCAGCACAATATTCCAAGAGGAGTTCGCACTGTGTGTTTCTTTATATTTTAAGTCTTAGTTGCATTGCAGAAGCAGCAAAAAGCTGCACACAGTACTAGAGATGCTAGGCTGTGACCACACAGGAATTGATTTAACACACAAACAAAGTTGTAGATGGAACTTGGTATGAGGGAAAGTCACAGGAGCTCACATTGATGCCCTTTTTACATAGATTTAGACTCAGATGTGCAATTGTCGACACCAAATTGATAGGTGTATTGTAGCAATATAGAGCCGAATTGAGATCTGATCGCTGCAGAAAAATTTGATAGCTAATCGGCAAAACCATGCTGCACTGCAATCACATCTGAATTAGGCCCATAGTTTTGTCACTTCTATGTGTTTTCAAGATGCACATTTTGAGTGATAAAAATGCTCTGTGCGTTCCAGCCACATGGCACCTGGGACGACAAGAGGGACTATTTGGTGTGACTAAAGCAACAGTAAGAAAAGACACATCTGTATGTGTTTAATAGTCACATAATAAATGCAGTAATGCAGGGAATATAAGACATAAGCTGTGGTTAATATTAATAGCTGCTTCTAAAAACATAAATGCTGGACTATTGATATTTTGCACATATCTAAATCTCTTGTTACCTTTCATCCTTTCTATTGAGCATCCTGTCCAAGAGAAGGAAGCTGTGCATCAAGGAACTCTTCAGTTCTTTTCAGACAACACCCGCTCCACCACGTGACAACTAACACTAGCCACAGCTCTGGTTCAATAAGAACCCTGTATGTGTCTACCTGACCAGACAACATCAGGACCGCCACTGGGAAACACCTCTCTAGGTCTATCTTTGGGTCTCCAGTTATCTCACTCTGGTGTGGAGCTTCTTTACCCTCAGCCCTTACTGCTCCATCACAGGCAAGCATTTTTACAATCATCAATTATAATTCAGCACTGTTTAGTTGAAAATAACCATAAATACAGAATTTGTTTATTACTTAACTAGAGTCTTACATCTTACATTATTAGTAGAAAATGTCTTGTTAGACCTTTAAAACTATTTTATTCATCAGGTAGCCCTCAAAGCCCCAAATCATGGCCACCTCTGATATACAGTAATATCTTTTTATGCTGCATTTTAACAAATACAAAATCCTGAAACTGAAATTCGTTATTTTAAAATGTATTATCTGTACTGACAGGATTGTCCCATATAATACAAATATACATATCATCGTTTTGACTTTATTAGTAAAGTGGGTAGAAAATTACCTGTCTTATAGAACATGAATAATGTATTCAAATGCAAAGAGATTCACTTAGTAAATTCAGCATTTCAATAAGATATATACTATTTAAAGATTAAATTGAATATCTTTGTATGCTGCAGCCTCACTTAAATATTTTGTATCAGATTCACTATTCATTCATTTTGAAATTGAACTTCTACAATATGTTCATTCTAAGTGGCAGTAACATTTACACCTGACGTGTTAAAAATGCTCCGATTATCAATAGTAATGAAACGGAAGTAAAATAAATGTACTTAGTGCATGTTTAAATATACAATGACACTTCAAGTACTGTAGTTGTCAAGTGTGACATGTGGCTTTCTGTCAGAATCCAAATTCATACATTTATTTGTCTTTCTCTTTAATAAATAAAAATGTAACGAACCAAATAAAGATGGCTATAAATTATTTTGGTAAAATTTAGTCTTTATTGTGAGCTCTATAATCTACTATCATACTGTTATATATTCCTTCATTTTAAAAAAATGTTCTGAAGTATTGGATTTAAGGTTAGCTAATTATTTTAAAAATGTACTTGTATACAATATCTTTTGTGCCCATCTTACACTTGTTCTAGTCCACTGTGGGCAGCCATTCTAGAATGGTTCTCACAGAAAACCCATGCAAATAGAGCAGTAGGAAATCAGTGGGAAGAATTGCCTGATGTACTGTATCTAAAACTTGCAGTGACTCCATTTAAACATCATCCCACGTAGCACGCAGCATTATTCTTACAAGTGACAATTATGTGTAGTATATGCTGGTGCGTTGATAAACATCACCCTTCGTTTTGTTAAACTCCAGCACTGGTTTTATGTTGACTTATAGGGGTCGATATAATTACCTATGATTTGGGAATAAGATTTATTTATTATGATGTGCCATGATGCATTGTGGCTTCTTCGATGATTTTTGTGTGTACCTCTATCCAAGCAGACAGAAGTTGTCAATGTTGGTCAAGATCTGCTATTCCAAAACCCAATGACTGGGAAATTGCTTCTTATTTAATTAACCTCATAGAGGGAGTATAATGTGAACATATAGAATTTATGTCATGGCCGTAACTAGGGAGGGGCTAGGGGGTCATGCACCCCAGGCGCTGGAAGGAGGGGGCACTAGGGAGGCTGTTTGCTGGAGCCAAACGTATGTGAGGGCACCATGCAGTATGCCTGCAGACTCCAAAAGAACAGCAGCTGTCAGCAGTGTTGGACTGAGGCATAAAGGGCCCACCGAGGGAATGCAGTGGTAGGGGCCCATGTTTAGGGTTGTGGCCAGTCTCCTGAAGGTTTGTGGCCAGCCACCACATTGGTTTGCCTAACCATGAGAGAGTGCATGGGCTGGGCCCATTGATAAATATATATATAGTAAATACTGCTAATGCATGCATGATAATGTATCAGAGTAATACACCATAGTTCTGTGCAGTATAAGGTAACATGCATAATGTACAATTCAAGTGCACAGTCTGGAACCTGATCCATAGTGGAGAGGAAGGACCCCCCAGACAGTGGGGCCTACCGCTGGTTTCCTCTGTACCCCTGTGGGCCAGTCCAACCCTGGCTGTCAGTATCTGACAGCCTATCGGGTGCCAGCTCCAGGGACGCTTTCGGATTCTGGCTGCCATGTCGTGACATCACACACATCGAGGGAGGAGAATGAGGAGGATGGAGAAAGGAGTCTGGCCGGCGGGATTGAGCCCATGCACATAGAGTGCAGGACTGATGAGGGTGCGCTGGCTGCAGTCAGTGACAGTGAATGAGTCACTATCACTAATGCTGCAGCGTCAACTCTGAACAAGGGGGAGCTGGAGCTGACCTGTGACAGACAGACAGGATATTTAGAAGGTATGTTTCTCTGCCTGGCAGACGTCTCCCCCTGTACAATGTGTTGGTGTATCAGTGTGCATCTGGTCCCTATACAGTGTGTGTGTGTCAGTGTGCATCTGGTCTGTATACTGTGTGTGTGTGTGTGTGTGTGTGTACATCTGGTCCCTATACAGTGTGTGTGTGTGTGTGTGTGTGTGTGTCAGTGTGCATCTGGTCCATATACAGTGTGTGTGTGCATCTGGTTCCTTTACATTGTGTGTGTGTGTGTGTCAATGCGCTCTAATACAATCTGTTTTTCCGTCATTGTGCTCCTTGTCTGTGTGTGGGTGTCAGTGTTCGCCCTGGGACCTGCACCATATGTGTGTCAATGTACCCCCTATACAATCTATGTAATGTGTATACGCGGCTCCTCTGTGGTGTAATGTGCATAAGTGGCTCTACTGTGGTGTAATGTGTAAAAGCAGCTGTGCTGTGATGTAACGTGTATAAGTGGCTCCTCTATGGTGCAACGTGTATAAGAGTCTCCTATGTGGTGTAACACATATAAGCATTTCCTCTGTGGTGTAACATGTATAAGCATCCCCTCTGTGGTGTAACATGTATAAGCATCTCCTCTGTGGTGTGACATGTATAAGCGTCTCCTCTGTGGTGTAATGTGTATAAGTGGCTACTCTGTGCTGTAATATGTATAAGAGTCTCCTCTGTGGTGTAGCGTGTATAAGCTTCTCCTCTGTGGTGTAACGTGTATAAGTGTCTCCTCTGTGGTGTAACATGTATAAGCGTCTCCTCTGTGGTGTAACGTGTATAAGTGGATCCTCTGTGGTGTAATGTGTATTAGTGTCTCCTCTGTGGTGTAACATGTATAAGCGTCTTCTCTGTGGTGTAACGTGTATAAGCATCTGTTCTGTAGTGTAACATGTATAAGCATCTCCTCTGTGGTGTAACATGTATAAGCGTCTCCTCGTTGGTGTGACATGTATAAGCGTCTCCTCTCTGGTGTAATGTGTATAAGTGGCTACTCTGTGCTGTAATGTGTATAAGAGTCTCCTCTGTGGTGTAGCGTGTATATGCGTCTCCTCTGTGGTGTAACGTGTATAAGTGTCTCCTCTGTGGTGTAACATGTATAAGCGTCTCCTCTGTGGTGTAACGTGTATAAGTGGATCCTCTGTGGTGTAATGTGTATAAGTGTCTCCTCTGTGGTGTAACATGTATAAGCATCTTCTCTGTGGTGTAATGTGTATAAGCATCTCTTCTGTAGTGTAACATGTATAAGTTGCTCCTCTGTGGTGTAACGCATATAAGTTGCTCCTCTGTGGTGAAATGTGTATAAGCGGCTGTACTGTAGTGTAACATGTATACGTGGCTCCTCTGTGGTGTAACATGTATAAGCGGCTGTACTGTGGTGTAACATGTATAAGCATCTCCTCTGTAGTGTAACATGTATAAGTTGCTCCTCTGTGGTGTAACGCATATAAGTTGCTCCTCTGTGGTGAAATGTGTATAAGCGGCTGTACTGTAGTGTAACATGTATACGTGGCTCCTCTGTGGTGTAACATGTATAAGCGGCTGTACTGTGGTGTAACATGTATAAGCATCTCCTCTGTAGTGTAACATGTATAAGTTGCTCCTCTGTGGTGTAACGCATATAAGTTGCTCCTCTGTGGTGAAATGTGTATAAGCGGCTGTACTGTAGTGTAACATGTATACGTGGCTCCTCTGTGGTGTAACATGTATAAGCGGCTGTACTGTGGTGTAACATGTATAAGCATCTCCTCTGTAGTGTAACATGTATAAGTTGCTCCTCTGTGGTGTAACGCATATAAGTTGCTCCTCTGTGGTGTAACGTGTATAAGTGGCTGTACTCTGGTGTAACGTGTATAAGTGGCTCCCCTGTGGTTTAACATTTGTGATTTTATATATATATATATATATATATATATATAAAAAGACCAATAATGGTCGGCACTCCAACATACAAATGTCAACTGCCCCGGTGCCATCCAAGCTATGCCATTTATTTATGTGATTTTTCACTAAAACTTTCACCATTTGTTGCATCAGTCCCCAGAGTGCCGTCTGGTTCTTTCAGCATTTGGGAGCATGCTATATCCTTCCTAGGAACCACAGTGACTGTATATATATATATATATATATATATATATATATGTGCCAATATGTAATGTCCGCACTCACAGCAATCAAAGTCACCAGGGGGGTGCTCCTCAGGGAGGCCCAAATCAGGACATCCACATATATCAGGTGTTTTTCCAGACAATAAATCCAGAATAGAGGGCACTCACCAGTTCAATTTCAATATAAAGGATTTAATGGTACATCAGAGCCAATTCATACTGTCGACGTTTCGGCTTAAGCAAGCCTTTCTCAGGACAACCAAAGAGACATCTGCTCAGCACACCAAGAGTAAGTATGCTGGTGTGCTGAGCAGATGTCTCTTTGGTTGTCCTGAGAAAGGCTTGCTTAAGCCGAAACGTCGACAGTATGAATTGGCTCTGATGTACCATTAAATCCTTTATATTGAAATTGAACTGGTGAGTGCCCTCTATTCTGGATTTGTTGTCTGGAAAAACACCTGATATATATATATGTGTGTATTTTATTTGTTGTTATAAAAAAAAATATGTGGGGGGGCGCAAATTTACTGTCTTGCCCCGGGTGAGAGAAATCCTAGTTTCGGCCCTGCTTATGTCTCTCTACTATACACTAGGATGCTACATTTATAAATGCTCCTAGACCATTGCAACTGTGATCAGGAATGCATGTAGAAATATTTAAGAAGCCATTCTTAGCCATACGGTAACACACTTTTTTCACTGGTCTAAACAACCATTTGTTTTTGGTCTGGAGAGAAAAAGGTGTCTCAGCAATTCAAGATCTATTTGATCTTTCTAATCATTGCATGAAAAATAACTTGTCTCTCATTTACATTTTTACATGTACCAACAGGCCAGACACACTATATTCAGTCTCTGTTGGTTGTGCTCTACCCATCCTCTGAGACAGACCCATTTATGGATATTATATGTTATTTGGGCACAATATCTTACAAGACTTGTTACTTGTCTGCAAATATATTATGTGGCTCAACTGATAAACACTGGGCTAGGCTTACTTCCACATGGTAGAAGTATTTGAATGTACCCTTATCTCCCATCCATTTGATTTAATATGAGAAAACTGTGAACAATTTTTACATTCTTCCATCTTTCAAAAAGTACATTATAAAACATTACAAAGAGTCTATGGGGTATATTCAAAAGCAGTCGGATCCTCTCAGACAGGGAGCATCTGACTGCAGCCTATTCAGTAGCAGGCCAGTTCCGCCTGTTTCCCCATTCCTTTCGACCATTCATTTCCGGCCCATTTTCGACAGCGCCACTGTCGGAAAACACATGGATGAGCAGAAATTCTGCTCATCCATGTGTTTTTTGACTTGTCAGAATTTCCGACAGGGTGGAAAACCGGCACTTCAATTGAATATTGAAGTGTTGGAAAGTTCTGCTAATCAGGAGGAAAGTGCCGGCTTTCCACCGTCGGATCTTCTGGCTGCAATTGAATACTGCCCTATATGTCATAGGGGCAGAGGAAACATCTGGTAGAGGGTGATACCAGTATGTGCCTTAAGTGTAAGCACACTATGGCTAGTTATTTCCATTATTATTGGGGATGTACAAAAATCTTTATTATAGTCACATATCTTTATTATAGTTACAGCTGGCTACTGTAGGAAGTCATAATACATTTAGGACATATGTTTGAGTTGGATATATCCCATAGCAAAATATAGGTTTTAAATAAATATTATTGATTCTATTTACTAAGCCTTGGGTGGAGATAAAGTGGACAGAGATAAAGTACCAGCAAATCAGCTCCTAACTGTCATGTCACAGGCAGTGTTTAATATGTGACAGTTAGGAGCTGGTTGGTTGTGACTTTATCTACATCCACTTTATCTCGTTCTGAGGTTTAGTAAATAGACATCTACACCTCTACAGTATATCTGTTATATTTTAGTCCTGTGTAGCCACAAGTTTACTTTCTGTGCACGGGTGAGATAAACTTTGTAACTGCAATGATTAGGTATCAGCCATTTTACGCAAGCTGGAAGATACTGTAACAAGGCTTTTTTACATTTATTTAACAGTTTTAAATGTTTCCTGTTATGTTAGTAAATTTATAAATAGAACAATGCTATTATTGTCTCACAAACTGCTAACATCAGAGAGCAAAATATTTGGTCATGGTATTTGTGTTTAGAGTAAAATGTTAAAATGTTGTAAGGGGCATATTAAGATGAAAGGGTCAGTTATACAGTGGAAACAAAAGTGTCCTCACGTTTTAAGAAACAGGTTAATTCAGCATTCACCTGATGTGTCATCCTGGTATTCATTGTATTGGAGTTTGACTGTGGGAACTGATGCTAAATGGCATTAGATTCAGGAGCTCCATTACTTCCTATGGGAACGAGGTCCCTGTTGCAGAGAGGAATCCATTTGGATACTTATACCTCTAATGGCCCTCTCTGTGCACATAATAAGTAACGGGAAAAGTAGTGTGACAGGCTCTCAGGGATAGCTACTTTTTAAAAAAGCTGTCCCCAACCTGAAGCAATACTGAATTGCTCTGGGACTTTGGTATCCATCATAGCAACTTGCAGTGTGTTGGATACCAAATTAACATGGCGCCTATGTGGCAGCCTAATGAACAATCCAGTAAATGTATAGATTTATAGACCAGCACACAAGTGCAACACTGATCATATATGGATCTTGACTGGCAGATTGTCAGATGTTTAACATGCATAAAGGATAATACAGTATAAGCCATTACTGTATTTTTCAGTTGATCAAAGCAATAACTATGGGAAGAGGAATAACTGTCTATTTACCCACTGTGACATGGGGTTTTCTACCTTGGACTTTATAATCAACACAGATTATAGCTAGAGTACAGTGTGATATATACAAGTGATAAAATATCACTATTTTAGGATCATGGATCTGGCTGACCCACGGCACATTTTGCTCCAACATTTGTATAGATATCTACTGCCACACAGGCACACATACTGTACTAGGATTAATTTAATCAAAAGCAAAAAAAACACGCAAACACAAGGATACCATACAAATACACAGTTAGTGCCCTGGTCAGAATTAAATAGAGACTCATTTAACAACAGTGCCACCGCACATGTTAATTGGTACTTACATATTATTAATTTAGGCACAATCTTTTTTGTCGCGATGGATTGCACCTGAATGAAGAGGGGGCAGCAGTGCTGGGGGGAAGGATGGTTAGAAAGTTAGAGGAGATTTTACACTAGGTTCCTGGGGAGAGGGTTTAGCTAGAAACTATGTGTCAACCAGTGAGAATAGTAATGATGGAGGTAGTGAGCTGAATGGGCATGGAGAAGGGAGGAGGGAAAGAGCATCTGGCAAGGGTATTAAAAAAATACAAATTAATGAAATATATGGATCGCCAACAAAGCATACAGAAAATGATGGTCCTAGCATAGGAGGGAATACTAATGTTAATTGTATGTATGTAAACGCTAGAAGCCTTACAGGGAAAAAGGGGGAACTTGAAGTCATTGCAGCAAACAAACAGTATGATATTATAGGTATTACTGAAACTTGGTGGTACTAATCTCATGATTGGACAATTAATCTGGAGGGTTATATACTGTTCAGGAGAGACAGATAAACGGTGTGGAGGGGTATGTCTTTGTGTAAAGCCTTTTTTAAACCTGATATAAAGGAAGACATTCATGATGGGACTGGAAATATTGTGGAGACTTTATGGTTACAAATTGCATGCGAGTGTAAGGGAACTAAAAAGCTACTAATAGGGGTATGCTACAAGCCGCCTGATATTAATGTGTCTGATGAGGAATTGTTACTAAAGCAAATCAAAAAAGTAGCAGGATTAGGAGATGTAATAGTAATGGAAGATTTTAACTTTCTGGAGATTAATTGGACAAATGATTAATGCGATACTGCTAAGGGTAATAGGTTTTTAAACACAATAAATGATCACTACTTACTTCAACTAATTGGGGAACCAACTATGTACAATGCAATCTTGGATCTGGTATTAACAAACAATGGGGGTTTGATATCAAATATTATAGAAGGGGAGACCATGAGAAACAGCGACCACAATATGGTCCCATTCAGTATCAGTTTTTACAAGCAGCCCTATATAGGCTCAACTAAGACTCTACTTTGACATGATGTAGTACACGCTAAGGGACATTAACTTGGAATTTTTTTCTCTACACAAGAATAATGCTGAAAAATGGGACGTATTAAAAACGTTGCTCGCTAGTAATACTCGTAAATGCATTCCCATGCAAGTGAAGGAGTAATAATTCCAAACCAATGTGGCTTAACAAAAAGATTAAGTGAAAGTAATTAAGATTAACAAAAAGATTAAGAAACTAATGGACAAAAAAAGGTGAGCTTTCAAAAAGTATAAATTGGACGGTAACGGGGAGTCATTCAAGTGCTATAAGGATGTTAGCTTAGGAGCTGGGACGCCGCGCCTCCCACTGACCCCTGCCCGGTGACTAGCAATGTGTGGACACTGGAATCACAGCCTTCTGGTCCCCAACCTGCGCCTTGAAACAGGATGACACCGGATGCTGGTGCTAGGGACACCAGAGGCAGATAGAATTCCCCATTTCTAGGTAATTAGTAACTTAGCAGTAACACTCCTGGGTTCTATTGATGCAGCACCATTTATATTCCCTTCTGGCCTCTCCCAAATCACTGGTGATAGTACCTGCTCTTGTAAGAACCTGTCAGCTCCTTTGACAACCTGTCAAGCCTGTGATTCTGAGACCATGCCTGACTGACTTCCTGATCTGATCCAGTTAGCCTTATATTCAGGTTTTGGTGTGGAGTTTCCACACAGGCACTGTCTTGCCTGCAATTATTTATTGTATCCACCTTGTGCATTGTTGCATTTTGAAATCATTTGTACTTACAGTCTTGTTGTTCATAACACCCTGTGCATTGTTGCATGTGTATAGTGATGGTGTTTGGATATATTCCAACCTGTGCATTGTTGCACTATTACGTGAATTCCTCATATATTACTCAGTCTGTGCCTTAGCACAGTAGTAAGGTTGTGTCAAGTGACGTCTCACCACACTGCATTTACCCCTGCCCAGCTTCCAATAGTCACCTTGCATATACATAAAACCTGGGGACAGCTGAGTACAGGGTGGACCTAATCCACCCTGGAAAGGTGGCTGCTATAGGCAAAGTCTTTAGCTGCAGGAGACTAAAAGACTGCTGGGCAGTAGGTAATTGTATGGGCGTCACTAGGCACCACCTATAAATCTACGGAACTGAGTGTAATCATAACAGTATCACCAGTCAATAACCGTAGCTCCATGGGTCAGTTGTTTCCAGATGGATCCAGCACAAAATCCAGCCCAGATTCTAGCAGGCCAGATCCAGGGTTTGACCCAGAAGCTTAAGGACCTTACCCTTCATGTAGACACTCAGGATGAAAAACATATGACCCAGACCATCTCGTCACCTGCTTCAAGGGAACCTAAACTAAACCTCCCAGATAGGTTCTCTGGGGACCGTAAACAGTTTATGAACTTCCAGGAGAGTTGTACACTGTATTTCAAGCTCAGGCCTTACTCTTCAGGTTCTGAGACCCAGCGAGTGGGAATCATAATGTCCCTGTTGCAAGGTGACCTACAATCTTGGACCTTTGGCCTTTCACAAGACCACCCCAGTCTGCATTCTGTGGATTACTTCTTTAAAGCCTTGGGAGTACTCTATGATGACTCAGATTGGGCAGCATCTGCGAAGGCCCATCTTTGTTCCCTTAAGCAAGGGAGAAATTCTGCCGAGGTTTATTGTACCGAATTTCACCGATGGGCCAACTGTGGTTGGAATGATGGAATGACCCGTTACTTTGGAGTCAGTTCCGCTTGGGACTAACAGAGCAATTTAGGATTTTGTCATGTAATATCCTTTCCCGGCCACTCTGGAGGCACTTATGGAGTTAGCCATCAAAGTAGATAGGCGGATCTGGGAACGGAGAATGGAGAAAGAGGTTCTCATACCTACATCTCGTTGGGGGGTGCAAGAGGTTGCAGGGAGTACTGAGGAACCCATGCAAATTGGGGCTTTCCGCTTGACGCCTCAAGAGAAGGTGAGACATCACAGTGTGTCTTTATTGCGGGACCAAGTTGCATCAGGCGAACACTTGTCCATAGAAGGTGGAGAACTAGTAGACCAGAGAAATTCAGGGAGAGTTTTTGTTCTTTGGGTCTCTGTTCCATCTCCCTGAATTATTCCTTATTATCACCTATTAGGTTAACTAACCCTTCTGGTCCAAGCGAAGTGACTGCTTTTGTTGACTCTGAGGCTGCCAGAAATTTTATGGAATTGGAATTTGCTTGTTCCCGAGGAATTCCTATGGAGACACTTGATCACCAGTTTCCATCTGTGGATTAGATGGCAATCCTCTTCAAAAAGGTCGGGTGAGCACCCGTACTCCAGCCCCCCAGTTTTGTGTCTGAATATTTCATTGTGAAGAGTTGTCTTTTTTCCTTGTACATTTTCCTCTAACTCCAGTAGTTTTGGGCCTGCCCTGGCTAAAAGCGCATAACCCGGTGTTCTACTGGAGGACAGGAGATCTTGTTTCCTGGGACACAGAATGTGCAGCCAACTGCCTAACCATGCCAGATTGCTGAGCACTTCCAGCCCCTAATGGGGTTGCCAACCAAGTCCATGTCTTTCATGGATGTTTTTTCCAAACAACAAGCTGAATCTTTGCCTCCTCACCATCTTTATGATTGTGCAATCAATCTTATACCTGGAGCTAGACTTCCTAAAGGGTGCCTCTACACTCTGTCTTTGCCCGAGATGAAATCTATGGATGAATACATCTGGGAGAGTTTAGAAAAAGGTTTTATCAGGCCTTCTAAGTCACCGGTGGGAGCCGGGTTTTTCTTAGTCGGTAAAAAGGCCGGCTCATTATGGCCATGCATCGATTACAGGGGACTGAATAAAATGACAATAAAAAATTCATATCCATTGCCTCTGATCTCCGTCTTATTTGATCAGCTCAGAAATGCTACAATTTTTTCTAAGATTGATTTGCGAGGAGCATACCTTCTCAATTGGATCCGTAAGGGGAAAGAGTGGAAAACCGCATTCAATACCCACCCAGGCCACTCCGAGTATTTGGTAATGCCTTTTAGACTCTCCAACGCCCCTGCCATCTTCCAGGATCTTATAAATGTCATTCTTTGAGAATTCCTTGGGAGATTTGTGGTCATTTATCTTGATATTTTAATCTACTCTGCCTCACTCAAAGAACACCAAGATCATGTAAAAGTGGTCCTCAACAAGCTCCGGGAGAATAATCTCTATGCACAATTGGAAAAGTGTGAATTTGAGGTTGAGAAGGTAGCCTTCCTAGGATACATTATCACCTCCAAGGGGGTTTCTATGGACCCTAAGAAACTTCAGGCAACTGTGGAATGGGTTTGTCCCTCTAATCTATAAGCTACACAATGTTCCCTTGGTTTTACAAACTACTACAGAAGATTTATCAATTCATTTTCTTTAAGTGTAGCTCCAATCGTAAGTCTAACCAAGAAAGGTGTGGATTCTGCTCATTGGTCACCACAGGCGGTAAATGCCTTTGAGGATATTTAAAAAAAAAATCTCTGCTCCTGGTCTCCGGCATCCCAATCCAGATCTGCCATTCATTGTAGAAGTGAATGCCTTCAAAGTAGGTGTTGGAGCTATTCCTTCACCTGAGGATTCAGTCAGTCATATGCTCCACCCCTGTGCCTTTTTCTCTTTGAAAATTTCCCCTGCTGAAGTCAACTATGATGTAGGAAATTGAGAGCTCCTAGCAGTCAAATGCACTTTAGAGGAATAGAGGCACTGGCTGGAGGGAGAAAGGCATACAGTAACCGTATTCACAGACCACAAAAATCTAGTCTATCTTGAATCAGCTAAAAGATTGAACTGTCAACAAACCAGATGGGCATTGTTCTTTGCTATGTTCAATTTCGTAATTACATATAGGCCGGCCTCTAAAAACCTCAAAGCTGATGCTTTATTACAGAGTTTTCTGTCTAACCATAATGTCCCTAAGCTTCTGGAGCCGAATCTTACCCCAGGATGCATTCTTGCTGGTCTAACCATGAATCTTGTCTCTCAAGTCCAGTCAGCACAGATGCAGGCCCCATCTGAGACTCTGTCAGGACTCTTGTTCGTTCTAGAGAAACTCAGATCAGCCGTGTTATCTGAGTTCCTTTCCAACAAGTCCTCAAGACATCCAGGGTTAATAAGACGTTACACCTTCTCTCTCGCTCAGTACGGTGGCCAACCATCAAAACAGACATTCAGGAGTTTCTCAAGGCCTGTCATGTCGTTGCCAAAAACAAGTCTCCTTGTGTTCTTCCTTCTGGACAATTACTTCCTCTGTCTGTACCCTCCAAGCCATGGACCCATTTATCAATGGATTTTATTGTGGACATGCCAAGATCTTCCAAATGCTCAGTCATCTGGGTAGTAGTTGATCGTTTCAGTAAAATGGCTAATTTCATTCCCTTGTCTATACTGCCTAATGCTAAGGACCTTGCCTCATTGTTCATTCAATTCATATTCTGTATTCATGGCTTACCACTAGACATTGTCTCAGATAGAGGCTCTCAATTCGTAGCCCATTTCTGGAGGTCTTTTTCTGCGTAACTGGGGATCAATATCAGTCTCTACCCACAATCCAATGGACAGATAGAACGGGTTAATCAATCAATGGAGCAATACCTACGATGTTATATCTCTAAATACAAGGATGATTGGGTTCATCACCTACTCTTTGCAGAATTGGTGTATAATAATTCTGTACATTCTTCAACTTCCATGTCCCCTTTCTTTTGTGTTTCCAGTATTCATCTTAAATTTAATACTTTCACTCCCTCACAACAGTCTAGTTCTTTTTCTACCATGTTTCACCTCAGGATGATTTGGAGGGGAGTACATCAAGCCTTGGAGGATGTGGCAGCTTGGTCTAAGAGATTTGCTGACAGATTTTGGAAACCTTGTTCTTTCAAAGTAGGAGACATGGTGTGGTTATCTGCCCGAAACATCAAGCTCCTCAGATATCTCAGAAATTGGGTCCCCATTACATTGGACCATTTCAACTCATCCATAAAATCAATCCTGTTGCTTTTCATCTGCAATTACCAATATCTTTGAAAATCAATAACACCTTCCATTGTTCTTTATTTAAACTGGCATTTGTTTCTAAGAAATTTAAAGTAAGAGGTTTCAAGAGACCTTCTCCAGTCATGAGTTGGGGACATCAAGAGTTTGTTATTGAAAGAATCCTGGACTCCAAGTTTGTGTGGGGTCAAGTACATTACTTAGTTCATTGGAAAGGCTACAGTCCTGAGGAGAGAGTATGGGTGCCTGGGAAGTTCCTCCATGCTCCTGAACTAAAAAAAGGCTTCTTCAAGGGATTTCCCAAGAAACCAGGTTCTAATGGTTTCTTAACCCCTCTTTAAAGGAGGGGTACTGTTGGCGCTGGGAGGCACACGTCCCAGCCATTGCTCAAGAGCATGGATGCCGCGCCTCCTGCTGACCCCCACCTGGTGCCTAGCAATGTGTAGACACTGGGCGCACAGCCTTCCAATCTTGCCCGGCACCTAGCAACAGGCTGATGCCGGGTGCTGGGAGTCACTTCACTCCTAGCAACGGGGATGCCAGAGGCAGTTTCCTGTTGCTGGGTAATTAGTAGCTCAGCTGTAGCTCTAGGTACATGCAGCAAAGCAGCTGCATAGAGTTTATTAGATAATACTCCTGGGTTCTATTGATGCAGCACCATTTATATTCCCTTCTGGCCTCTTCCAAATCACTGGTGATAGTTCCTGCTCTTGTGAGAACCTGTCAGCTCCTGTGACAACCTGTCAAGCCTGTGATTCTGAGACCCTGCCTGACTGATTTCCGGATCTGATCCAGCTAGCCTTATATTCAGATTTTGGTGTGGAGTTTCCACACGGGCACTGTCTTGCCTGCATTTCTTTATTGTATCCACCCTGTGCATTGTTGCATTTTGAAATCATTTGTACTTACAGTCTTGGTGTTCATAACACCCTGTGCATTTTTGCATGTGTATAGTGATTGTGTTTTCATTATATTCCAACATGATGCACTTTTACATGCATTCCTCATATATTCCTCAGTCTCTGCCATTTACCCCTGCTCAGCTTCTGATAGTCACCTTGTATATACATAAAACCTGGGGGCAGCTGAGTACAGGGTGGACCTAATTCACCCTGGAAAGGCAGCTGCTATAGGCAAAGTCTTTGGCTGCAGGAGACTAAAAGACTGCTGGGCAGTGGGTAATTGCATGAGCGTCATTAGGCACCACCTATACATTTACGGAGTGTAATCATAACAAAGGATTGTAACAAATTATGCAAAAAGAAACCAGAGCATCTAAAATAGAAACCGTAAAGCTAATAGCAAAGGAAAGTAAATCATACCCAAAAAGTTTTTAAATACATCAACAGCAAAATATTAAAGTAGGAGAGTATAGGCCCCTTAAAAGGCAAATTGGGTATCCTAATCAAAGACGACAATGACATAGCAGAAAAATTAAATGAGGAGCAGATGGAGGGATTAATGCTTAACTTCAGCAATGATAATGTCCTACTGCTTAAAGCTTATTTAAGTGAGGAAGTAGTCTGTGACCATTTAAAAAAAATGATTAATAAATCACCTGGTCCCTATGGAATTCACCCAAGTGTTCTCATGGAGCTACACTCCAAACTAGCAATACCTCTATATTTGATTTTCAATGAGTCACTTACATCAGGCATGGTCCCCAAAGACTTGCGTATAGCGGAAGTAGTGGCGATATTTAAAAAGGGAAGTAAATCTGAACCAGGTAAATCTTAAATATATAAGCTCAGAAAGACTAAAAAATCTCAATATGTATTATTTGGAGCAGAGAAGGGAAATAGGGGACATGACAAACTTTGAAAAATATCAAAGGTTTTAACAAGGTCCAGGAGGGAAACAGTCTCCACATTAAGAAAAGCAAAAGGACACGGGGACATGCACTGAGACTAAAGGGGGGGAGGTTCAGGGGAAATTTTAGGAAAAATTACTTCACAGAAAGGGTAGTGGACAAGTGGATTAGCCTTCCATCGGAGGTGGTTGAGGCTAAGACAGTAGAGCAATTTAAACATGCATGGGATAAACAAAAGGATTTCCATACAAAGAAATAAGGATGAAATAAGGTTTGAGATAAAAAAAATATGGTAAAAAAAGGGGCAGACTAGATGGACCAAGTGGCTTTTATCTGACCTCACATTCTATGTTTTATAGTGGGTAAATTACTGGAAGGTATATTAAGAGATATAGGGGGTCATTCCGAGCCGTTCGCACACTGATGTTTTTCGGAGCGGTGCGAACGGGTCGGTTCTGCGCATGAGCGGAAGCCGCAATGCGGATGCACATCAATGCCCAGCGACGGCCATCCCTGGGAACGACAAGAAGAGTGAAGAAAGCGATTGCTACCGTGATCGCAAAAAGTTTGACAGCAGGATGGCATTCCAGGGGGGCAACTCACCGTTTTCTGGGAGTGGTGAGTCCAATGCAGGCGTGTCCAGGCATTTGCAGGGCAGGTGTCTGATGTCAATTCCGGGACAGGACAGGCTGAAGACATCGCAGTGGGTGAGTAGGTTGAAAGCTACTCAGAAACTGCACAAAATGTTATTGCATAGCACGGCTGCACAAGTGTTCGCAGCCTTGCTATGCAAAAAAGCCCTCCCCCATAAGCGGCATCTAGTTGATCTCACCGGCAGCAAAAAGTTGCTACGTGCGATCAACTCGGAATGACCCCCATAATACAGGAGTTCCTTGAAACCAATAAGGTTATTAATAGCAACCAACATGGATTTGTGAAGGATAGATCATGTCAAACTAACTTAATAGGCTTTAGTGCGTACCTAGATCAGGGAAAAGAGGTGGATGCAATCTTTTTAGACTTGCAAAAGCTTTCAATACAGTACCTCACATAAGACTTATATACAAATTAAGAGAACTTGGGCTAGGGAGCACAATATGCACTTGAGTTAGAAATTGGTTGGATAAAAGGGAGCAGCGAGTGGTGGTAAATGGATTTTTTTCAAAATAGACTGAAGTACTAAGTGGTGTGCCACAAGGGTCTGTACGTGGACCATTACTGTTCAACATTTTCATAAATGATCTAGAGGTAGGCCTAGAGTGCATGGCGTCAATTTTTGCAGACAATACCAAACTGTGTAAGGTTATAAATTCGGAGGGGGATGCTGAGTCTCTTCAGAACAACTTATATTAAACTGGAAGCATGGTCAGCAAAATGGAGAATGAGGTTCAATATAGACAAATGTAAGGTAATGCTCTTTGGTAGCAAGAACAAATATACTACCTACACACTATACTAACACTAAATGGTGGAACAACTGAGGGATTCTGTACTGGAAAAGGATATATGTATTCACATAGATAGCTTTAGTACCCAAAGTAGGAATGCAGAAAATAAGGCAAACAAGGTATTAGCATGCATAAAGTTGGGAATTGATGCAAGGGATGAGAGCATTATACTCTCATTATATAAATCACTAGTGAGGCCACATCTCGAATACTGCGCACAATTAAAGGCACCATACTTTAAAAAGGAAAAGGTTCAGAGAAGGGCAATCAAATTGATTAAGGGGTTGAAGATGCTACAATACGAGGAAAGGCTTGCTAGGCTAGACATTTTTACACTGGAAAAAAGGAGATTAAGAGGGGACATGATTAATTTACAAATATATAAGGGGACAATACACAGAGCTAGCGGAGGATTTGTTATTGGTAAGATCATCACAAAGGACACGCAGACACCACTTAGGTTAGAAGAGAGAAGAGGATATTTCGCACCCAGAGATGGAAAGGTCTCTTCACAGTAAGGATACGTATTTGGAATTCCCTGCCGGAGAGAGTAGTAATGGCAGACTCGATCATTACTTTTAGGAATGGGCTAGATAAATTCCTAACGGTTACGGATATACAGGGTTATGGTGGGTAAATCATGCAAAAAAGAGATGAATAGACATAACGGCTAAACATTCACCACAGTTAAAATTAGTTTTAAAATATTGTAGTAGAAGATCACTAACAGGTTGACCTCAATGGACAATTGTCTTTTTTCAACCTCAGAATCTATGCTACTATGTTACAATAAAAAATAAATCACTTTTATGTAAAAACAAGAACAAAACTTTTTAAATATCACTACTGTCAATGGTAAAAGCCCCCTAAGTATGAATGTGGTTACATACCATAGAAGATAGGGCCCACACCACATACCCTGCCACCATTTTTTAATACTCTCTACTCTCTGGAGTCCACCGCCAGTGACAGCATCTATTCACACTAACTCCTTCCTTAACAGGTTGAGCGCAGCTCAACAGAAACTTTATATTTATTCACACTAAAATGTTGCCAATCATTATGCCAGTGTGAGCTGAGTAATTTTGTCCCCAGGCGTGCTGCACCTATGGAAACTGTTACTATTATTTATTGTGCGGGCACCCTGTGCAATACTAATGGATTACAGGGAGATCTGGACCTTTGGAAACTGTGTGTGTGTTTATCTATCTATCTATCTATCTATCTATCTATCTATCTATATACATACAGGTTGAGCATCCCATATCCAAATATTCCGAAATACGGACTTTTTTGAGTGAGACTGAGATAGTGAAACCTTTGTTTTTTGATGACTCAATGTACACAAACTTTGTTTAATACACAAAGTTATTAATAATATTGTATTAAATGATCTTCAGGCTGTGTGCATAAGGTGTATATGAAACCTAAATGAGTTGTGTGAATGTAGACACACTTTGTTTAATGCACAAAGTTATAAAAAATATTGGCTAAAATGACCTTCAGGCTGTGTGTATAAGGTGTATATGAAACATAAATGCATTCTGTGCTTAGACTTGGTTCCCATCGCCATGATATCTCATTATGGGATGCAATTATTCCAAAATACGGAAAAATCCGATATCCAAAATATCTCTGGTCCCAAGCATTTTGGATAAGGGATACTCAACCTGTGTATATATATATATATATATATATATATTAGAGGTGTGCGGCACTTTTCGTGTATTGTGTTTTGGTTTTGGTTCTAATTCCGCGCTCGTGTTTTTGGCTTAGTTTTGCCAAAACCACCCTCTCATGTTTTGATTTTGGATCTGGATGATTATTGAAAAAAACATAACAACAGCTAAAATCACAGAATTTGGGGATAATTTTGATCATATACATATATATATATATATATATATATATATATATATATATATGTATATTAGAGATGTGCGGCACTTTTCGTGTATTGTGTTTAGTGATGAGCGGGTTCGGTTTCTCTGAAACCGAACCCCCCCGAACTTCACCTTTTTCACACGGGTCCGAGGCAGGTTAGAACCTTCCCGCCTTGCTCGGCTAACCCGAGCGCGCCCGAACGTCATCATCCCGCTGTCGGATTCTCGCGAGATTCGGATTCTATATAAGCAGTCGCGCGTCGCTGCCATTTTCACTCGTGCATTGGAGATGATAGGGAGAGGACGTGGCTGGCGTCCTCTCCGTTTATTGTAGAAGTTGATTGGTTTACTTTATTTCTTATTTGTGGGGAGGATTGGGGAGTAGCTGTTAGGAGGAGTACAGTGCACAGTTTTGCTGATAAGTGACCACCAGTTTTTATCCGTTCTCTGCCTGAAAAAAACCCTCCATACCATATCTGTGCTCAGTGTGCTGCATAATATATCTGTGCTGAGTGCTCACACTGCTTAATTGTGGGGACTGGGGAGCAGCTATAGCAGGAGTACAGTGCAGAGTTTTGCTGACAGTGACCACCAGTATACGTTGTCTGCCTGAAAAATACTCCATATCTGTGCTCTCAGTGTGCTGCTTTATTGTGTGGGGACTGGGGACCACCAGTATAATTAATATTATATAGGAGGAGTACAGTGCAGAGTGCACAGCTGTACCTACCTCTGTGTCGTCGACTCGTCATCCATTAAGTATACTATCCATCTACATTCTATACCTGTGGTGCATTTTAGACAGTTTTGCAGTTTGCTGACACAGTGTCCACCAGTATACTATATATACTATAGCAGTACGGTAGGCCACTGCTGTACCTACCTCTGTGTCGTCACTCGTCATCCATTAAGTATACTATCCATCTACATTCTATACCTGTGGTGCATTTTAGACAGTTTTGCAGTTTGCTGACAGTGTACACCAGTATACTATATATATATACTTATAGCAGTACGGTAGGCCACTGCTGTACCTACCTCTGTGTCGTCACTCGTCATCCATTAAGTATACTATCCATCTACATTCTATACCTGTGGTGCATTTTAGACAGTTTTGCAGTTTGCTGACAGTGTCCACCAGTATACTATATATATACTTATAGCAGTACAATAGGCCACTGCTGTACCTACCTCTGTGTCGTCACTCATCATCCATTAAGTATACTATCCATCTACATTCTATACCTGTGGTGCATTTTAGACAGTTTTGCAGTTTGCTGACAGTGTCCACCAGTATACTATATATATACTTATAGCAGTACGGTAGGCCACTGCTGTACCTACCTCTGTGTCGTCACTCGTCATCCATTAAGTATACTATCCATCTACATTCTATACCTGTGGTGCATTTTAGTTTTGCGCAGTAAATATAGTAGTAGGCCATTGCTATTGATACTGGCATATAATTCCACACATTTAAAAATGGAGAACAAAAATGGGGAGGATAAAGGGAAAGATCAAGATCCACTTCCAGCTCGTGCTGAAGCTGCTGCCACTAGTCATGGCCGAGACGATGAAATGCCATCAACGTCGTCTGCCAAGGCCGATGCCCAATGTCATAGTAGAGAGCATGTAAAATCCAAAACACAAAAGTTCAGTAAAATTACCCAAAAATCAAAATTAAAAGCGTCTGAGTAGAAGCGTAAACTTGCCAATATGCCATTTACGACACGGAGTGGCAAGGAACGGCTGAGGCCCTGGCCTATGTTCATGGCTAGAGGTTCAGCTTCACATGAGGATGGAAGCACTCATCCTCTTGCTAGAAAAAAGAAAAGACTTAAACTGGCAACAGCACAGCAAAGAACCGTGCGTTCTTCAAAATCACAAATCCCCAAGGAGAGTCCAATTGTGTCGGTTGCGATGCCTGACCTTCCCAACACTGGACGGGAAGAGCTTGCGCCTTCCACCATTTGCATGTCCCCTGCAAGTGCTGGAAGGAGCACCCGCAGTCCAGTTCCTGATAGTCAAATTGAAGATGTCACTGTTGAAGCACACCAGGATGAGGATATGGGTGTTGCTGGCGCTGGGGAGGAAATTGACAAGGAGAATTCTGATGGTGAGGTGGTTTGTTTAAGTCAGGCACCCAGGGAGACACCTGTTGTCCATGGGAGGAATATGGCCATTGACATGCCTGGTCAAAATACAAAAAAAATCAGCTCTTCGGTGTGGAATTATTTCAACACAGATGCGGACAACAGGTGTCAAGCCGTGTGTTGCCTTTGTCAAGCTGTAATAAGTAGGGGTAAGGACGTTAACCACCTCGGAACATCCTCCCTTAAACGTCACCTGCAGCGCATTCATCATAAGTCAGTGACAAGTTCAAAAACTTTGGGTGACAGATGAAGCAGTCCACTGACCACTAAATCCCTTCCTCTTGTAACCAAGCTCCTGCAAATCACACCACCAACTCCCTCAGTGTCAATTTCCTCCTTACCCAGGAAAGCCAATAGTCCTGCAGGCCATGTCACTGGCAAGTCTGACGAGTCCTCTCCTGCCTGGGATTCCTCCGATGCATCCTTGAGTGTAACGCCTACTGCTGCTGGCGCTGCTGTTGTTGCTACTGGGAGTCGATCGTCATCCAAGAGGGGAAGTCGGAAGACCACTTGTACTACTTCCAGTAAGCAACTGACTGTCCAACAGTCCTTTGCGAGGAAGATGAAATATCACAGCAGTCATCCTGCTGCAAAGCAGATAACTCAGGCCTTGGCAGCCTGGGCGGTGAGAAACGTGGTTCCGGTATCCATCGTTAATTCAGAGGCAACTATAGACTTAATTGAGATACTGTGTCCCCGGTACCAAATACCATCTAGGTTCCATTTCTCTAGGCAGGCGATACCGAAAATGTACACAGACCTCAGAAAAAGACTCACCAGTGTCCTAAAAAATGCAGTTGTACCCAATGTCCACTTAACCACGGACATGTGGAAAAGTGGAGCAGGGCAGACTCAGGACTATATGACTGTGACAGCCCACTGGGTAGATGTATTGCCTCCCGCAGCAAGAACAGCAGCGGCGGCACCAGTACCAGCATCTCGCAAACGCCATCTCGTTCCTAGGCAGGCTACGCTTTGTATCACCGCTTTCCAGAATAGGCACACAGCTGACAACCTCTTACGGCAACTGAGGAAGATCATCACAGAATGGCTTACCCCAATTGGACTCTCCTGGGGATTTGTGACATCGGACAACGCTAGCAATATTGTGCGTGCATTACATCTGGGCAAATTCCAGCACGTCCCATGTTTTGCACATACATTGAATTTGGTGGTACAGAATTATTTAAAAAACGATAGGGGTGTGCAAGAGATGCTGTCGGTGGCCCGAATAATTGCGGGCCACTTTCGGCATTCAGGCACCGCGTACAGAAGACTGGAGCACCACCAAACATTCCTGAACCATCCCTGCCATCATCTGAAGCAAGAGGTGGTAATGAGTTGGAATTCAACCCTCTATATGCTTCAGAGGATTGAGGAGCAGCAAAAGGCCATTCAAGCCTATACATCTGCCCACGATATAGGCAAAGGAGGGGGAATGCACCTGACTCAAGCGCAGTGGAGAATGATTTTAACGTTGTGCAAGGTTCTGCAACCCTTTGATCTTGCCACACGTGAAGTCAGTTCAGACACTGCCAGCCTGAGTCAGGTCATTTCCCTCATCAGGCTTTTGCAGAAGAAGCTGGAGACATTGAAGGAGGAGCTAAAACAGAGCGATTCCGCTAGGCATGTGGGACTTGTGGATGGAGCCCTTAATTCGCTTAACCAGGATTCACGGGTGGTCAATCTGTTGAAATCAGAGCACTACATTTTGGCCACCGTGCTCGATCCTAGATTTAAAACCTACGTTGTATCTCTCTTTCCGGCAGACACAAGTCTGCAGAGGTTCAAAGACCTGCTGGTGAGAAAATTGTCAAGTCAAGCGGAACGTGACCCGTCAACATCTCCTCCTTCACATTCTCCCGCAACTGGGGGTGCGAGGAAAAGGCTAAGAATTCCTAGCCCACCCGCTGGCGGTGATGCAGGGCAGTCTGGAGCGAGTGCTGACATCTGGTCCGGACTGAAGTACCTGCCAATGATTACTGACATGTCGTCTACTGTCACTGCATATGATTCTCTCACCATGGAAAGAATGGTGGAGGATTATATGAGTGACCGCATCCAAGTAGGCACGTCAGGCAGTCCGTATGTATACTGGCAGGAAAAAGAGGCAATTTGGAGGCCCTTGCACAAACTGGCTTTATTCTACCTAAGTTGCGCTCCCTCCAGTGTGTACTCCGAAAGAGTGTTTAGTGCAGCCGCTCACCTTGTCAGCAATCGGCGTACGAGGTTACTTCCAGAAAATGTGGAGAAGATGATGTTCATCAAAATGAAATATAATCAATTCCTCCGTGGAGACATTCACCAGCAGCAATTGCCTCCAGAAAGTACACGGGGACCTGAGATGGTGGATTCCAGTGGGGACGAATTAATAATCTGTGAGGAGGGGGATGTACACAGTGAAAGGGGTGAGGAATCGGAGGATGATGATGAGGTGGACATCTTGCCTCTGTAGAGCCAGTTTGTGCAAGGAGAGATTGATTGCTTCTTTTTTGGTGGGGGCACAAACCAACCAGTCATTTCAGTCACAGTCGTGTGGCAGACCCTGTCGCTGAAATGTTGGGTTTGTTAAAGTGTGCATGTCCTGTTTATACAACATAAGGGTGGGTGGGAGGGCCCAAGGACAATTCCATCTTGCACCTCTTTTTTCTTTCATTTTTCTATGCATCATGTGCTGTTTGGGGACAATTTTTTGGAAGTGCCATCCTGTCTTGATTGACACTGCAGTGCCACTCCTAGATGGGCCAGGTGTTTGTGTCGGCCACTTGTGTCGCTTAGCTTAGTCACACAGCCACCTTGGTGCGCCTCTATTTTTCTTTGCATCATGTGCTGTTTGGGGACAATTTTTTGGAAGTGCCATCTTGTCTTGATTGACACTGCAGTGCCACTCCTAGATGACCCCCAAATTCTATGATTTAAGCTGTTTTTTAGGGGTTTTTGAAAAAAACACCCGAATCCAAAACACACCCGAATCCGACAAAAATTTTTCGGTGAGGTTTTGCCAAAAAGCGTCCAAATCCCAAACACTGCCGCGGAACCGAATCCAAAACCAACATACAAAACCCGAAAAATTCCGGTGCACATCATTAATTGTGTTTTGGTTCTAATTACGCGCTCGTGTTTTTGGCTTAGTTTTGCCAAAACCATCCTCTCGTGTTTTGATTTTGGATCTGGATGATTTTTGAAAAAAACATAAAAACAGCTAAAATCACAGAATTTGGGGGTAATTTTGATCATACGGTATTAATAACCTCAAAAAGATTCATTTCCACTCATTTCCAGTCTATTCTGAACACTTCACACCTCACAATATTGTTTTTAGGCCAAAAGGTTGCACCGAGATGGCTGTATGACTAAGCTCTAAGCTAAGCGGCACAAACACCTGGCCCATCTAGGAGTGGCACTGCAGTGGCAGACAGGATGGCAGATTTAAAAAATAGGCCTCAAACAGCACATGATGCAAAGAAAAAGAGGTGCACTGCGGTTGCTGTATAACTAAGCTAAGCGACACAAGTGTGTGGTACAAACACCTGGCCCATCTAGGAGTGGCACTGCAGTGCCAGACAGGAGGGCAGATATAAAAAAAAGGCCCCAAGCAGCACATCATGCAAAGATGAAAAAGAGGTGCAATAAAGTAGCTGTGTGACTAAGCTTAGCGACGCAAACAATTAGCCCATCTAGGAGTGACACTGCAGTGTCAGACAGGAGGGCAGATATAAAAAAAGGTCCCAAACAGCATATCATGCAAAGATGAAAATGAGGAGCAATGAGGTAGCTGTATAACTAAGTTAAGAGACACAAACAATTGGCCCATCTTGGAGTGTCATTGCAGTGTCAGACAGGAGGGCACTTAAAAAAAAGAATTGTACCCAAAAAGCACATCATGCCAAGAAGTAAAAGAGGGCAATGAGGTAGCTGTATGACTAAGCTAAGCGACACAAGTGTGTGGCACAAACACCTGGCCATTCTAGGGTTGGCACTGCAGTCCCACTGCACTAATGGCAGATACCGAACGCACGTCTAACACCAGCATAGTTGATATGGCCCGAGTAATCCACTTTGAAACAGGGTATATATATATATATATATATATATATATATACATACAGCAGTATCACTGGACTGGATTTATACTCCAGTCCCACTGTAATTATACTGCAGAATCACTGGATTTACATGGCAGGATCACTGGATTTATACAGCAGGATCATTGTAATTATACGCCAGTACCACTGTAATTATACGGCAGGATTACTATAATTATACTGCAGGATCACTATAATTATATGGCAGGATCACTGTCATTATATGGCAGGATTACTGGAATTATACGGCAGGATTACTGGAATTATACGGCAGGATCACTGGATTTATACAACAGTACCACTGGACATATATTGCAGTACCACTGAACATATACGGCAGGATCACTGGACATATACAGCAGTACCCCTTGACACATATGGCAGTACCACTGGACATATATGGCAGCACAGGGACACCGCCACTGGACTGATGCAGGACAACACAGCACCACTGTAATGGACTGGACTTATACAGTAGCACTAGACATATGGCAGCAGAGGACACCACTGTGACTGGTCACTGGACTGACTGATGCACAGGACACTACCACTGGTCTGATGCAGGACAACACAGCAACACTATAAGGGACTTATTATTATACAGCAGCACTGGACATATGGCAGCAGAGGATACCTCTGTGACTGGTCACTGGAATGACTGATGGCTGATGCACAGGACACTACCACTGGTCTGATGCAGGACAACACAGCAACACTGTAAGGGACTTGTTTTTATTATACAGCAGCACTGGACATATGGCAGCAGAGGATACCACTGTGACTGGTCACTGGAATGACTTATGGCTGATGCACAGGACACTAACACTGGTCTGATGCAGGACAACACATTAACACTGTAAGGAACTTGTTATTGTTATACAGCAGCACTGGACATATAGCAGCAGGTTATACCACTGTGACTGCCTGGTTACTGGAATGACTGATGGCTGATGCACAGGACACTACCACTGGTCTGATGCAGGACATCACAGCAACACTGTAAAGGACTTGTTGTTATTATTATACAGCAGCACTGGACATATGGCAGCAGAGTATATCACTGGAATGACCAATGGTTGATGCACAGTTCACTACCACTGGTCTGATGCAGGACAACACAGCAAAACTGTAAGGGACTTGTTATCATTATACAGCAGCACTGGACATATGGCAGCAGAGTATACCACTGTGACTGGTCACTGGAATGACTGATGGCTGATGCACAGGACACTACCACTGGACTGATGCAGCACAATATACCACCATTGAACTGTTGCAGCACAACAAAGCACCACTGGACTGGACTTATACAGCAGCACTGGACATATGGCAGCAAGAGGACACAACCACTGTGACTGGACAAATGCAGCACAAGACACGGACACTGAGGACACAGAGAGAACGGAGTCACGTCCTCTCTCGACACTTTCCAATGCCAGAGTGAAAATGGTGGGGACACGCGGCTCCTTTTATGGAATCCCGCGAGAATCTGACAGCGAGATGATGACGTTTTGCCTCATTCTGGTTTCTGAGTCAGGCGGGAAAACCAGCGATTCATGTAAAAATGACATACATTATAAAGAATCACACATATGTGAACACATAAAACATCTAAAAAAATATAAATATGAAAAAATGGAGTCAGGATGTTGTAAATGATACGCTCAACAGACAATAGACAGACCAGCACTGTGAAAAAATCTCAAAAAGCAAAAACAAAAAATAACGTCATATCAAAGGATTCTATCCAAAAAAACATGGAACATATTCTAAGGGTTCTGCTCATTCAGTCCCTTGGGTGATACAGTTCCCAAAAAATGAATCCAATACGCTTTGCATTTTAAAAGGAGTTTATCTCTATCTACTCCCCAAACCGGAGGAGGGATCCAGTCGATTATCATGCACCGTAGGGTTGAAAGCAGGTGTTTCTGCTGTATAAAATGTGCCGCTACAAGTTTATCAGTGTTGCCAGTCGAATAGGCCAAGTGAATTGAGGACCTGTGCTGGTTCATCCTCTCTCTGAAGGTCCAAACCATCTTTCCGACGTTTATCTTACCACATGGACATATCAGGTAGTAAATAACATGGTCTAATAAACAGGTGAGGTGGTGTCGCAACCTGATTTTGGTACCATAAAGTGGATGACAAAAATATTGTACAGTTACCACGGATCTACCTGTGGTACATTGTAGACATCTAAAACAGCCATAGCGCTTGTTCAACCACATGTTGTCACAAGACAGATCAGGTTTCATTAATGGTCTTAGTGGCATATCTTTCGAATTACTCTGACATTCTATACTCATTAGGGGAGGTTTTGAACTTTGGATCCAAGCTGATCACAGGTCAGTTTTCCTTGAATGACCTTTCTACGACATGTAGTTTAGTATTACAGCTAGTTTTAAAAAATCATGCGATTGGACCCTCTGGTGTGTCTGGAAGGAAAAGTGCATTCTTGGTGCAGTTTACGTGCCTTTGCAAGACAATTTCGTACATCAGCCTTCTTATACCCACGTTCTAGAAATCGACCTGCACACTCTTCCAACTGAAAATCAGCAGTCTTAGTATCAGAATTATTCCTAAGTACTCTTAAGATCTGTGATACTGGTAGATTGGATTTCAGTCTGTCTGGATGGTGACTTGTTGCCCATAAAATGGTATTACGATCAGTCGGCTTTTTGAATAACGTATATTCAAGAAAGGGTGGATTGTTCAGAATGGTGACGTACAAAAAATCAATGGAAACATTACTAATGGCTGCAGTAAATCTAATTGGACTGTCCAGTCTATTGAGTGCATCTACCATAGCATAAAATGAATCAATGGTACCCCACCATATCAAAAAAAGATCATCAATATGTCTCTTGTAATAGATCAATTGACCTATATATTTTCAATTACTTGATATTACTGTTTAAGACCCAATAAGTAATTTATACACACACCCATTATTTAAAGAAACTGGTAACATTATTCAAAATACGGAAAAGTTATATGGAAATCCTGTCCCAACCTCCTTAAGAACAGATCTGGAAGTGTTTTAGGAATACCTTATAGAATGAAACAGGTGCATAAGCTCAAGACCTCCCAATTTATTTTTTGTGGGAACTAGATTATGGTGGATCAACACATTGGTTGATCTATACTTTTTGTTTTTTCTTGTTACAAATTGATGTAAATAAGGTGGAGGATATTGATCTGGGTTCACACTATTTTCCTAGACTTGATCCTGGGTTGACACCAGATTTGAATATATTGTTAATTTAAGATTGTTATGATTGGATAAGTGTTCTTACTGTTTGATCTATTGTAATCATATGAAAAATACATCTTTGTTGACTTATATTCAATTGTTATGCTTCAACAAAGGAAAAAAATGTAATAAAAAAAAAAAAAGGAACTGGCAATGATCCACCTACTGTATAATTATGACCTGATGTACAAAAGAGTTAATTCCCAGATAGCTGGCATTTTGTCCTTTTTAATCCTCAGGTAAGTTGGTCTGATAAAATTGCTGCTTGTTCCACAGTTGGGCATCCAGACACAGTATTTTCTTTTATTCAAAAGGATATATGCAAGATTGAGTCACATTATTATGAACACATCCTACATTTGATGTTGGCAGCGCATAGCCCATGAAGTATGTAACGTGTTGTGCGCTGGTTTGTTGGGTATATACAGTGTGTAATAGGCCATTTGTACACATATCACTTGTTGCTGTCATGGTGTAAAAGGGGCGATTTATCAAAGTTACAAAGAGGGATGATTATCGGCTTTCGGGCCAAGGGTGGCGGTACTTCTGAAACAGTTTGTGAACTGTTCACATGCTGCTGTAGTGATGGTGTATCGTGACTGGACAAATTGCACCATTGCAATTAACTGATGTGGAAACTGCAGAGCACCACATGCCTTTGATGTGAGAGGTGAATGTCAATTGCGAATGTGCGTGACACCGTCAAAATGAACCTGGGGGTTACCAGACGTGTGTCTAAAATGATAGTTCAGCCATCTAACTGCTGTCCGTGCTGCACATGGTGGTTACTCTGGCTATTAGCTGGTGGTCATAATAATGTGACTCGACTGAATATATATATATATATATATATATATATATAAAACACTCACTTCTCCAGCGATGCAGAAAAAGTAGACAAGCCAGCACTCACGTGTAGATGAAAGAAAAGCAGGATTTATTCCTTAACCAAACGGCATGGTGAAGTACAGCAAATACAGCAAACACAGCCCGACAGCTGTTTCAACCGACTGGTCTTTATATATATATATATATATATATATATATTTATATATATAAACATGTTAAAAATGATTTATGGAACTATGCACTAGTGATATTATAATAGGTTTTGGTGTCGAGTAACAAGATATTTCATAGCTAAAGTTACCATGGTTGCAAGCAAACATTTGGAGATTTTATAAAGTAAAGTCATTTTCACAAATATGTAGCACTTTTTTAAATCAACTATTTATCTATATCAAAAATAAAAAAATTATGAATAAATGTAATTACAATTAAAGTTAATATTAGAAATGAACAGTATAAGATTTTGTTGCCACTAACATCATGGATGAGAAAAAATTATCAGTGTTTGATGCTTTGCAGGTTATTATGTTGGTACAAACACTACTGATGTATTTTCATCCACTAATGTTATGCAAGCATATATGTAATTAGACATAGTAATTTAATTCCATGCGTAAATAATGCCTAGGTTTATTTATTGATTTTTAAGTTAATTCTTCTTAAATAATGTTGCTGTAAATAACGAACTAACAATACAATGAGAAGAGACATTATAGTGGAACAATGGATACATTTAAGATTGTGTTTTTCAACAGAACTGATTGCAATGATATATTATATCTTTCAATTGTAAAAAATCTGTTTATGATACTGTAGTTCTACATTATATACTGTAAAGTTAAGCTGCCACAAAAGTAACATGTATGGTTCCATACTAATCAGTAGGTAACTGTGTAGGTATATGCATTGTATTTACAATTTACACCAGTTACGAGTTACAGTAGCACTGAAGGACACTGACAACTACCCTAGCCATTCTATATGTTTCACTTAGCACAATAACTTACCAAGGCAGATGCATTATCAAGAATTATGTACAGGTCTGAGAATATCCGTTAAGCAGATAAAAATGTCAATAGCAGCCACAAAGGCATATAGGAGAATGGATATGCATATTTAAACATTATATGGATATAACTAAAGCTCAGGAGAGATGTTTTAAAAGATATATATGTAAAACAAGGTTGTGAAGAGATAATAACCATAAAATGAGACATATGGCATAAACATTTCAATGATATGTGACCGCATGCATACAAGATGGTTCAAATAGAGTGGTGTAGTATACACAAATGTAAATAAGGATTGCAAAATACAGAAGGGTATAAAGATTGATTGATTTTTTTTTCTTTTGCAGATGGCTCACTTAGTCATTCATTTAAAATGATGATGTCACTTATGATATGTATGAATAATAATAGAATAAAGCTGAAGAATGCATAGACAAACTTCTAATCCAAGGCCAAATAAAATAAATTCTGTTATTACATTTAAAAATGTATCAGCAGTATAACATCTGAGTAGTTGTATGACAGAGGCACAAACCGGCACATTTAAAAAAAAAAGGCAAAACAAGCAGATAGTGCTACTGGGAGTGAACATAACAGTTAGTGCTGACTAGTATATGACTATATCAGTGGCAAACTCAGGATTTTGAAAGAGGGGTTTACAAATACAATCGTAACATACTGTAGACAGAGCATTCAGAGCTGGAGTAAAGCTTTGTTGGAGGATGTATATACTGTATTTTTATATACACTGCTCAAAAAATAAAGGGTACACTAAAATAACACATCCTAGATCTGAATGAATGAAATATTCTTATTAAATACTTTGTTCTTAACATAGTTGAATGTGCTGACAACAAAACCACACAAAAATTATCAATGGAAATCAAATTTATTAACCCATGGAGGTCTGGATTTGGAGTCACCCTCAAAATTAAAGTGGAAAAACACACTACAGGCTGATCCAACTTTGATGTAATGTCCTTAAAACAAGTCAAAATGAGGCTCAGTAGTGTATGTGGCCTCCACGTGCCTGTATGACCTCCATACAACGTCTGGGCATGCTCCTGATGAGGTGGCGGATGGTCTCCTGAGGGATCTCCTCCCAGACCTGGACTAAAGCATCCGCCAACTCCTGTACAGTCTGTGGTGCAACATGGCGTTGGTGGATGGAGCGAGACATGATGTCCCAGATGTGCTCAATTGGATTCAGATCTGGGGAATGGGCAGGCCAGTCCATAGCATCAATGCCTTTGTCTTGCAGGAACTGCTGACACACTCCAGCCACATGAGGTCTAGCATTGTCTTGCATTAGGAGGAACCCAGGGCCAACCGCACCAGCATATGGTCTCACAAGGGGTCTGAGGATCTCATCTCAGTACCTAATGGCAGTCAGGCTACCTCTGGCGAGCACATGGAGGGCTGTGCGGCCCCCCAAAGAAATGCCACCCCACACCATTACTGACCCACTGCCAAACCGGTCATGCTCGAGGATGTTGCAGGCAGCAGAATGTTCTCCTTGGCGTCTCCAGACTCTGTCACGTCAGTCACATGTGCTCAGTGAGAACCTGCTTTCATCTGTGAAGAGCACAGGGCACCAGTGGCGAATTTGCAAATCTTGGTGTTCTCTGGCAAATGCCAAACGTCCTCCACGGTGTTGGGCTGTAAGCACAACCCCCACCTGTGGATGTCGGGCCCTCATACCACCCTCACGGAGTCTATTTCTGATCATTTGAGTAGACACATGCACATTTGTGGCTCGCTGGAGGTCATTTTGCAGGGCTCTGGCAGTGCTCCTCCTGTTCCTCCTTGCACAAAGGCGGAGATAGCGGTCCTGCTGCTGGGTTGTTGCCCTCCTACGGTGTCCTCCACATCTCCTGATGTACTGGCCTGTCTCCTGGTAGCGCCTCCATGCTCTGGACACTACGCTGACAGACACAGCAAACCTTCTTGCCACAGCTCGCATTGATGTGCCATCCTGGATGAGCTGCACTACCTGAGCCACTTGTGTGGGTTGTAAGGAGGTCATACAGTCATGTTGAGGCCACACACACTACTGAGCCTCATTTTGACTTGTTTTAAGGACATTACATCAAAGTTGGATCAGCCTGTAGTGTGTTTTTCCACTTTAATTTTGAGGGCGACTTCAAATCCAGACCTCCATGGGTTAATACATTTTCTTTCCATTGATAATTTTTGTGTGATTTTGTTGTCAGCACATTCAACTATGTAAAGAACAAAGTATTTAATAAGAATATTTCATTCATTCAGATCTAGGATGTGTTATTTTAGTGTTCCCTTTATTTTTTTGAGCAGTATATATATATATATATATATATATACAGACAGTCACTTTTTCCCAAAAGAAAAAAAGAAAAAAGACCAGCACTCACATTTTATCAGGAGCCCCTAATGAAAACCGTTGTGAGTTGAAACGGCTATCGGGCTGTAGCACCAGGATCATATCCAGATGGATGGCTTGTAAGGAATAAACCCCTTTTTTTTTCTTTCATCAAAAATGTGAGTGCTGGCCTTTTTTCTTATTTTCTTTTGGGGAAAAGTGAGTGTCTATATCAATTGCCAGGGCCTTGCACCACCATTTCATCTATGTATATATTTTTATTGAGTGCTGTCATTTTGCTATGTCGTGTGTGTGTGTGTGTGTGTGTGTGTGTGTGTGTGTGTGTGTGTGTATATATATATATATATATATATATACAGTTACAATATTATGGAAAAACATTTTAATCTTGCAAATTCATGGCTTTAATCAGTCGATGTTTCGATTCATTGGCATGAATCTTTTCCAAGACAAGCCTTAATAACAATCAATAGTGGTACATCCAGAATACAGCGGAGAATAATAATACTATATCAGTGGCTCCTCAATACAGGGGCAAACTTCAAAAGAGATATCCACACAAAAATATTAGTCAAGTGGGCAATAATCCAAAGGTAGTATGTACCATCGAGTTTACAACAGGATTAATAGATCACAAATTCAATGAGTGGATGTGCCACCGTGTTCACATTGTAGGAGATGTGTACAATGGTGGCACAATGTACTGTATATACCCATCAGGCACGATTGTGCCCCGGGGACTGAATGAGATCAACCCACTTACTATTTTCCTTCATTAAGGTGCATTGTTCATTTTTTTAAGTTTAAATTTAGCACAGCTACGATCATCTTCCCTGACATGCGGGGGGATGCCCAGCACAGGGCTAGTCCGCCCCGCATGTCAGTCCGCCCCCCATGCACAAATACAAAAGCATCGCACAGCGGCGATGCCTTTGTATTTGAGGAGTAACTCCCGGCCAGTGCAGCTCCTGCGGCTGGCCGGGAGTTAATTGTTGCTGCCACTGGCCACAGGGGCTGTGTGAGACATCACGCAGCCGCCACGGCCCGCCCTCCAATATATATATATATATATTAGACATGTGCACCGGACACTTTTCAGGGTTTGTGTTTTGGTTTTGGATCTGGATTTTTTCGAAAAAATCATCAAAATAGCTAAAATAACAGAATTTGGGGGTATTTTGTTTCTACAGTATTATTAACCTCAATTAGATAATTTCCACTCGTTTCCAGACAATTTTGACCACCTCACAATTCACAATATTGTTCACCAACATAGGCCAAAGCCTGGCTGGCTAAACTAAGCAACAGAGCAGCGGCACAAACACACGGCAGTTATTTCTATTTAAAATTGTTTTACAAATTAATAATGTATTAGCAACAACCAATTAAACCAACTCACATGTACTATCAATAGAAAACAATCCAACACAGAAATTTCCTGAGAATTATGTGTACAATATCATTGCTCTAAAAAAGTTACCAAACAGCAAAGAAAAAAAAAATTTAACCATGTATAAAATAGCAACAGCAGACATTGATGCCCCCTACACAAGTTTACATGCCCCCAGTAAATGCCTATTCTCAGTGCCCGGTTTGTACCTCCCTCCTAGGGGCTTTAAGTCACTGATGACTGGCACTCTGTGCCTATGTAAAGCCCCGATCAATCAGCCATTTTGTGGAGCAGCTCCTCAAATTCTCCCCAGTCACAAAAACAGCATTCCGTACCTGCATAGTACAGTGCTGAATACTTTGGGACTAGTGATGTGCACCGGAAATTTTTCGGGTTTTGTGTTTGTTTTGGGTTCGGTTCAGCGGCCGTGTTTTGGATTCGGACGCGTTTTGGCAAAACCTCACTGAAATTTTTTTGCCGGATTCGGGTGTGTTTTGGATTCGGGTGTTTTTTTCAAAAAACCCTCAAAAACAGCTTAAATCATAGAATTTGGGGGTCATTTTGATCCCAAAGTATTATTAACCTCAATAACCATAATTTCCACTCATTTTCAGTCTATTCTGAACACCTCACATCTCATAATATTATTTTTAGTCCTAAAATTTGCACCGAGGTCGCTGGATGGCTAAGCTAAGCGACCCAAGTGGCCGACACATACACCTGGCCCATCTAGGAGTGGCACTGCAGTGTCAGACAGGATGGCACTTCAAAAAAATACTCCCCAAACAGCACATGATGCAAAGAAAAAAAGAGGCACACCAAGGTCGCTGTGTGACTAAGCTAAGCGACACAAGTGGCCGACACAAACACCTGGCCCATCTAGGAGTGGCACTGCAGTGTCACGCAGGATGGCACTTCAAAAAAATACTCCCCAAACAGCACATGATGCAAAGAAAAAAAGAGGCGCACCAAGGTCGCTGTGTGACTAAGCTAAGCGACACAAGTGGCCGACACAAACACCTGGCCCATCTAGGAGTGGCACTGCAGTGTCACGCAGGATGGCCTTTCAAAAAAATACTCCCCAAACAGCACATGATGCAAAGTAAAAAAGAGGCGCAATGAGGTAGCTGTGTGACTAAGACAAGCGACCCAAGTGGCCGACACAAACATTTGGACCATCTAGGAGTGGCACTGCAGTGTCACGCAGGATGGCTCTTCAAAAAAATACTCTCCAAACAGCACATGATGCAAAGAAAAATGAAAGAAAAAGAGGTGCAAGATGGAATTGTCCTTGGGCCCTCCCACCCACCCTTATGTTGTATAAACAGGACATGCACACTTTAACAAACCCATCATTTCAGCGACAGGGTCTGCCACACGACTGTGACTGAAATGACTGGTTGGTTTGTGCCCCCACCAAAAAAGAAGCAATCAATCTCTACTCTTTCGGAGTACACACTGGAGGGAGGGCAACTTAGGTAGAATAAAGCCAGTTTGTGCAAGGGCCTCCAAATTGCCTCTTTTTCCTGCCAGTATACGTATGGACTGTCTGACGTGCCTACCTGGATGCGGTCACTTATATAATCCTCCACCATTCTTTCAATGGTGAGAGAATCATATGCAGTGACAGTAGACGACATGTCAGTAATCGTTGGCAGGTCCTTCAGTCCGGACCAGAAGTCAGCACTCGCTCCAGACTGCCCTGCATCACCGCCAGCGGGTGGGCTCGGAATTTTTAGCCTTTTCCTCGCACCCCCAGTTGCGGGAGAGTGTGAAGGAAGAGCTGTTGACGGGTCACGTTCCGCTTGACTTGACAATTTTCTCACCAGCAGGTCTTTGAACCCCTGCAGACTTGTGTCTGCCGGAAAGAGAGATACAACATAGGTTTTAAATCTAGGATCGAGCACGGTGGCCAAAATGTAGTGCTCTGATTTCAACAGATTGACCACCCGTGAATCCTGGTTAAGCGAATGAAGGGCTCCATCCACAAGTCCCACATGCCTAGCGGAATCGCTCTGTTTTAGCCCCTCCTTCAATGTCTCCAGCTTCTTCTGCAAAAGCCTGATGAGGGGAATGACCTGACTCAGGCTGGCAGTGTCTGAACTGACTTCACGTGTGGCAAGATCAAAGGGTTGCAGAACCTTGCACAATGTTGAAATCATTCTCCACTGCGCTTGAGACAGGTGCATTCCACCTCCTTTGCCTATATCATGGCCAGATGTATAGGCTTGAATGGCCTTTTGCTGCTCCTCCATCCTCTGAAGCATATAGAGGGTTGAATTCCACCTCGTTACCACCTCTTGCTTCAGATGATGGCAGGGCAGGTTCAGGTATTTTTGCTGGTGCTCCAGTCTTCTGTACGCGGTGCCTGAACGCCGAAAGTGGCCCGCAATTCTTCGGGCCACCGACAGCATCTCTTGCACGCCCCTGTCGTTTTTTTTAAATAATTCTGCACAACCAAATTCAAGGTATGTGCAAAACATGGGACGTGCTGGAATTTGCCCAGATGTAATGCACACACAATATTGCTGGCGTTGTCCGATGTCACAAATCCCCAGGAGAGTCCAATTGGGGTAAGCCATTCTGCGATGATCTTCCTCAGTTGCCGTAAGAGGTTTTCAGCTGTGTGCGTATTCTGGAAAGCGGTGATACAAAGCGTAGCCTGCCTAGGAACGAGTTGGCGTTTGCGAGATGCTGCTACTGGTGCCGCCGCTACTGTTCTTGCAGCGGGAGGCAATACATCTACCCAGTGGGCTGTCACAGTCATATAGTCCTGAGTCTGCCCTGCTCCACTTGTCCACATGTCAGTGGTTAAGTGGACATTGGGTACAACTGCATATTTTAGGACACTGGTGAGTCTTTTTCTGAGGTCTGTGTACATTTTCGGTATCGCCTGCCTAGAGAAATGGAACCTAGATGGTATTTGGTACCGGGGACACAGTACCTCAATCAAGTCTATAGTTGGCTCTGAATTAACGATGGATACCGGAACCACGTTTCTCACCGCCCAGGCTGCCAAGGCCTCAGTTATCCGCTTTGCAGCAGGATGACTGCTGTGATATTTCATCTTCCTCGCAAAGGACTGTTGTACAGTCAGTTGCTTACTGGAAGTAGTACAAGTGGTCTTCCGACTTCCCCTCTGGGATGACGATCGACTCCCAGCAGCAACAACAGCAGCGCCAGCAGCAGTAGGCGTTACACTCAAGGATGCATCGGAGGAATCCCAGGCAGGAGAGGACTCGTCAGACTTGCCAGTAACATGGCCTGCAGGACTATTGGCATTCCTGGGTAAGGAGGAAATTGACACTGAGGGAGTTGGTGGTGTTGTTTGCAGGAGCTTGGTTACAAGAGGAAGGGATTTACTGGTCAGTGGACTGCTTCCGCTGTCGCCCAAAGTTTTTGAACTTGTCACTGACTTATGATGAATGCGCTGCAGGTGACGTATAAGGGAGGATGTTCCGAGGTGGTTAACGTCCTTACCCCTACTTATTACAGCTTGACAAATGCAACACACGGCTTGACACCTGTTGTCCGCATTTGTGTTGAAATAATTCCACACCGAAGAGCTGATTTTTTTTGTATTTTGACCAGGCATGTCAATGGCCATATTCCTCCCACGGACAACATGGCGTCTCCCCGGGTGCCTGACTTAAACAAACCACCTCACCATCAGAATCCTCCTTGTCAATTTCCTCCCCAGCGCCAGCAACACCCATATCCTCATCCTGGTGTACTTCAACACTGACATCTTCAATTTGACTATCAGGAACTGGACTGCGGGTGCTCCTTCCAGCACTTGCAGGGGGCGTGCAAATGGTGGAAGGCGCAAGCTCTTCCCGTCCACTGTTGGGAAGGTCAGGCATCGCAACTGACACAATTGGACTCTCCTTGGGGATTTGTGATTTCGAAGAACGCACAGTTCTTTGCTGTGCTTTTGCCAGCTTAAGTCTTTTCTTTTTTCTAGCGAGTGGATGAGTGCTTCCATCCTCATGTGAAGCTGAACCACTAGCCATGAACATAGGCCAGGGCCTCAGCCGTTCCTTGCCACTCCGTGTCGTAATTGCATATTGGCAAGTTTACGCTTCTCCTCAGACGCTTTTAATTTTGATTTTTGGGTCATTTTACTGATCTTTTGTGTTTTGGATTTTACATGCTCTGTACTATGACATTGGGCATTGGCCTTGGCAGACGACTTTGATGGCATTTCATCGTCTCGGCCATGACTAGTGGCAGCAGCTTCAGCATGAGGTGGAAGTGGATCTTGATCTTTCCCTATTTTTTTAACCTCCACGTTTTTGTTCTCCATATTTTAATGCGCACAACTAAAAGGCACCACAGGTATACAATGTAGATGGATGGATAGTATACTTATGGATGACGAGTGATGACACAGAGGTAGGTACAGCAGTGGCCTACCGTACTGCTATATACAGTATAATGGACCTGGTGGACACTGTCAGTAGACTGCTAAATTAGTAATACTAGTATAAAGAAAAAAAGGCACCACAGGTATACAACGTAGATGGATGGATAGTATACTTATGGACGACGAGTGACAACACAGAGGTAGGTACAGCAGTGGCCTACCGTACTGCTATATACAGTATAATTAATGGACCTGGTGGACACTGTCAGCAAACTGCTAAACTAGTATTAAGAAAAAAAGCCACCACAGGTATACAATGTAGATGGATGGATAGTATACTTATTATTATTAATGGATGACGAGTGACTGACGACACAGAGGTAGGTACAGCAGTGGCCTACCGTACTGCTATATACAGTATAATGGACCTAGTGGACACTGTCAGCAGACTGCTAAACTAGTACAACTAGTATAAAAAAAAAGACACCACAGGTATACAATGTAGATGGATGGTAGTATACTTATGGACGACGAGTGACGACACAGAGGTAGGTACAGCAGTGACGTACCGTACTGCTATATACAGTATAATGGACCTGGTGGACACTGTCAGCAGACTGCTAAACTAGTACTACAAGTATAAAGAAAAAAAGGCACCACAGGTATACAAAGTAGATGGATGGATAGTATACTTATGGACGACGAGTGACGACACAGAGGTAGGTACAGCAGTGGCCTACTGTACTGCTATATACAGTATAATAAATGGACCTGGTGGACACTGTCAGCAAACTGCTAAACTAGTATAAAGAAAAAAAGCCACCACAGGTATACAATGTAGATGGATGGATAGTATACTTATTATTATTAATGGATGACGAGTGACTGACGACACAGAGGTAGGTACAGCAGTGGCCTACCGTACTGCTATATACAGTATAATGGACCTAGTGGACACTGTCAGCAGACTGCTAAACTAGTACTACTAGTATAAAAAAAAAGACACCACAGGTATACAATGTAGATGGATGGTAGTATACTTATGGACGACGAGTGACGACACAGAGGTAGGTACAGCAGTGACGTACCGTACTGCTATATACAGTATAATGGACCTGGTGGACACTGTCAGCAGACTGCTAAACTAGTACTACTAGTATAAAGAAAAAAAGGCACCACAGGTATACAATGTAGATGGATGGATAGTATGCTTATGGCCGACGAGTGACGACACAGAGGTAGGTACAGCAGTGGCCTACTGTACTGCTATATACAGTATAATAAATGGACCTGGTGGACACTGACAGCAAACTGCTAAACTAGTATAAAGAAAAAAAGCCACCACAGGTATACAATGTAGATGGATGGATAGTATACTTATTATTATTAATGGATGACGAGTGACTGACAACACAGAGGTAGGTACAGCAGTGGCCTACCGTACTGCTATATACAGTATAATGGACCTGGTGGACACTGTCAGCAGACTGCTAAACTAGTACTACTAGTATAAAAAAAAAAGCCACCACAGGTATACAATGTAGATGGATGGTAGTATACTTATGGACGACGAGTGACGACACAGAGGTAGGTACAGCAGTGGCCTACCGTACTGCTATATACAGTATAATGGACCTGGTGGACACTGTCAGCAGACTGCTAAACTAGTACTACTAGTATAAAGAAAAAAAGGCACCACAGGTATACAATGTAGATGGATGGACAGTATACTTATGGACGACGAGTGACCACACAGAGGTAGGTACAGCAGTGGCCTACCGTACTGCTATATACAGTATAATAAATGGACCTGGTGGACACTGTCAGCAAACTGCTAAACTAGTATAAAGAAAAAAAGCCACCACAGGTATACAATGTAGATGGATGGATAGTATACTTATTATTATTAATGGATGACGAGTGACTGATGACACAGAGGTAGGTACAGCAGTGGCCTTCCGTACTGCTATATACAGTATAATGGACCTGGTGGACACTGTCAGCAGACTGCTAAACTAGTATAAAAAAAAGCCACCACAGGAGTGTTTTTCAGGCAGACAAACGTATACTGGTGGTCACTGTCAGCAAAACTGTGCACTGTATTCCTGCTATAGCTGCTCCCCAGTCCCCACAAATAAGCAGTGTGAGCACTCAGCACAGATATATCATGCAGCACACTGAGCACAGATATGGTATGGAGCGTTTTTTTCAGGCAGAGAACGGATAAAAAAAAACTGGTGGTCACTATCAGCAAAACTCTGCACTCTACTCCGAGTCCTAACAGCTGCTCCCCAATCCTCCCCACAATTAGTAATAAAACAAGCAATCAACTGTCTCTTCTACAATTATAAACGGAGAGGACGCCAGCCACGTCCTCTCCCTATCAATCTCAATGCACGTGTGAAAATGGCGGCGACGCGCGGCTGCTTATATAGAATCCGAATCTCGCGAGAATCCGACAGCGGGATGATGACGTTCGGGCGCGCTCGGGTTAACCGAGCCATACGGGAGAATCCGAGTTTGGCTCGGACCCGTGTAAAAAGGGTGAAGTTCGGGGGGGTTCGGTTTCTCGGAAACCGAACCCGCTCATCACTATTTGGGACACACAGTTAAATACAGTATTGACCAGGTTGCTGTGCTGGTCGGATACAGTGTGGGTCAGAAACAGTGTGGGTTACAATGCAGGCTGGATACAAAGCGGGTTCTTCCTGTTGGCACTGTGAAAGCTTTCTTCGTTAGTTCCGATGCTCCATGGTGACGGCCATCGCCGGCAACCGGTGCGCCTGTGCTGTTCAGACCCTATCACACAGCTGCAAAAAAAGGCAGCATGCGATCAGGTCTGAATGACCCCCACTGTGCGGGTCAGATACAGTGTGGGTTGTATACAGTGCAAGGTTGTATACAGTGCAGGTCGGATACAGTGCGGGACACAGTTCGGGTCAGATACAGTGCAGGTCAGAGTATGGGTTGAATACACTGTGGGTTGGATACAGTGTAGGCTACATTGCAGGTTGGATACAGTGCATCTTGCATACAGTGAGGGTTGGCCACAGTGCAAAGTCAATTGCAGTGCGCGTTGGATACAGTGCAGGTCAGATTCAGTACGGGTCGCATACACTGTGAGTTGTATTTATTGTGGGTCAGATACAGCATGGGCCGGATAACGTGCAGGTTACAGTGCAGATCAAATACAGTGTGGGTTGGATACAGTGCAGGTTGGACACAGGTGGTCATTCTGAGTTGTTTGCTCGCTAGCTGCTTTTAGCAGCATTGCAAACGCTAGGCCGTCACCCTCTGGGAGTGTATCTTAGCTTAGAATAGCGAACGAAAGATTAGCAGAACTGCTACTAAATAATTCCCTGCAGTTTCTGAGTAGCTCCAGACCTACTCCTAGATTGCGATCACCTCAGTCTGTTTAGTTCCTGGTTTGACGTCACAAACACGCCCTGCGTTTGGCCAGCCACTCCCCCGTTTCTCCAGCCACTCCTGCGTTTTTACCTGGCACGCCTGTGTTTTTTAGCACACTCCCTGAAAACGTCCAGTTTCTGCCCAGAAACACCCACTTCCTGTCAATCACACTACGATCACTCGAGCGATGAAAAAACGTTGCTCGAGCTTGTGTAAATCTACAAAGTTTTGTGTGAAAGTACTTAGCGCATGCGCACTGCGTACCATGCGCATGCGCATTTTTGCCGTTTTTTCACTTGATAGCACACTCCCGGAAAACGCTCAGTTACCTCCCAGAAACGCCCCTTTCCTGTCAATCACTCACCGGTCTGCAGTGCGACTAAAAAGCGCTGCACGAACACCAGCAAATCTACTAAGTATTGTGTTAAATAACTTAGCGCATGCGCACTGTGTACCATGCGCATGCGCATTTTTGCAGTTTTTTCACTTGATAGCACACTCCCGGAAAACGCTCAGTTACCTCCCAGAAACGCCCCTTTCCTGTCAATCACTCACCGGTCTGCAGTGCGACTAAAAAGCGCCGCACGAACACCAGCAAATCTACTAAGTATTGTGTTAAATAATTTAGCGTATGCACGCTGCGTACCATGCGCATGCGCATTTTCCACCTAATCGCTGCATTGCGAAAAACGGTAACAAGCGAACAACTCGGAATGACCATCACAGTGTGAGTTGGATACAGTGTGGGTTCGATTACAGCGCAGGTGAAATACAGTGTGGGTTGGATACAGCGCAGGTTGAACACAGTGTGGCTTGGATACAGTACAGGTTGGATACAGTGTGGGTTGGATACAGTGCAGGTCAAATACAATGCAGGTCGGATGCAGTGCAGGTCAGATACAATGCAGGTTTCAGTGTAGGTCAAATACAATGTGGGTTGGATACAGTGTGGGGCAGATACAATATGGGTTACAGTGCAGGTCGGATACAGTGCATGTTAGATACACCAACAGTGCACTTACTGTGGCAGAGGGTCCTCAGTGCAGAGTTGTCAGCAGTGTCTTGAGTGTGGTGGAGCCTGCAGTGTCGGCAGTGCAGGGGTGCCAGCAGTGTCCTTAGAGCGGTAGTGATGGCAGTATGGTGGTGCAGGCAGTGTCCTCAATACGGTGGTGCCAGCAATGTCGGTAGTTCACAGGTGCCAGCGGTGTCCTCAGTGCAGGGGTGCCGGCAGTGTTAGCAATGCGGGAGTGCCAGATATGTTCTCAGTGCAGGAGTGCTGGCAGAGTCCTCAGTGCAGGGGTGCCGGCAGTGTCAGCAGTGTGGGAGTGGCGGAAGTGTCCTCAGTACAGGGGTGCCAGCATTATTGGCAGTGCGGGAGATGTCTTCAGTGCAGGAGTGCTGGGAGAGTCCTCGGTGCAGGGGTGCCGGCAGTGTTGGCAATGCGGGAGTGCTAGAGGTGTCCTGAGTGCAGGAGTGCAGGGATGACTGCAGTGTCAGCAGTGTGGGAGTGCCAGAAGTGTCCTCAGTACAGGGGTGCAGGCAGTGTTGGCAGTGCGGGAGGTGTCCTCAGTGCAGTAGTGCTGGCAGAGTCCTCAATTCAGGGGTGCCAGCCGTGCGGGAGTGCCGGAGGTATCCTCAGTGCAGAAGTGCTGGCAGAATCCTCATTACAGGGGTGTCGGCAGTGTTGGCAATGCGGACAGTGCGGGGGTGCAGGCAGTGAATGAGTGTCGGAAGTGCGGGTGGCAGTGTCGGTAGTGCAGGTGGCGTTATTAGCGCCGTGGGGGCATCCATCTTGGCCATTGTAGCCTATGGGGACATGCTGATTGGCTGAGAGCCGTGACAGCCAGAGATCGGTGAAGTTTCTTCACTCCCCCGTCACCCGGCTCCATAGCCCTGCATACTAATATGGACAAGATTGTCCATACTGGCATGCATGTATAGACAAGCTGGCATCAATGATGAATGAGCGCGGAGCCACACATCATTCATCGTTGGTGCATACACACTGAAAGATATGTACGATATCTCGTTCATTAATGTACGAGATCATTCATATCTTTCAGTGTTATCGGCCAGTGTGTAGGGCCCATAAAAGTCCAAAACAGATACTGTAGCTGAGATCTTTTACCTACTGTAGGAAGAAATACACCAGCCAAATAGGGTACTCTGCCACATTCTGATATCCAGAACAGGACTCTCTCCCTAGGACAAGGGACAAAGTTAAGAACTCGCTGTTCCTACAGAAAAGGATTTTACACACAGCTGCACTATCTGAGTGTGATTGCTCTGGAGTGTGTGAAAGGATAAAAGGATTGTGGGATCAAGTGGGTGGGGCTTTTGACGTTGACTAGCAGCTGGATGATAGTTAGGGCTGCTGGGGCATAGCTAGTGTCAGGAAACCATCTCAAGTAAACAAAAGTGCTGTTAAAACATTTGTGTTGAGTAAAGAAGCCATCTGACTAAGCCAACTGGTGTGAAGAGTCATTCATTTGTGATTTGTAAGAAGATTCTAACTATACACACACACACACACACACACACACACACACACACACACACACACATCCAAATAGATTAATTCCCATCTCTGATTTTTAGTTGTTGATATCTTTATAATTTTAATACAAATTGCTTACATAGTTATAGTTATTATAATCCAACAACAGTGACTATGCCCAATTGCCATTGCCAGAGTGCTAACAAGCTTGTAGCTCTGTTTTTTTTGCAAAAGAACAAACCCATAAACAGGGGCGGGTCCAGAAAAAAATTACAGGGGGGGGCACCATAAGGGGCGTGGCTTTGTTGGAATGGGCGTGGCTTCGTTTGAATGGGCGTGGTATTGCAGGAAAAGACTACCTTATACCCCAGTTTTGCAACCTGCACGCCCAGACGTTGGCCACCACAGGAAAGAAAAATAATCCTGATTCATGCCCCTTACATTATTTGTCATTTTTCCTCCTTATAGTAATGCCCAGTATACATTATTCCACATACTGCAATGGCCCTTAGACATTATTCCACACACAATAATGCACATGACGCAATATGCACACACTGTAATGCCCCAGACACATTATGCCACACACCATAATGCCTGTGACACATTATGACAGGAATCGCAATGCCCGTTATACATTATGCTACACACTGCACTGCCCCTGATACATTATAGCACATACAATGTCTGTGACACATTATGCCACACACTGCAATGACCTTGAGACATTATACCACAATGCCCGTGATATAGTATTCCATACACCGTAATGCCTGTGACACATACCGCAATGCCCGTTATACCCTATGCCACACACCGCAATGCCCGTTATATATTATGCCACACTGCAATGACCCTGAGACATTATACCACATACCACAATGCCCGTGATATAGTATACCACACACCGTAATGCCTGACACATTATGACACACACCGCAATGTCCGTGATACATTATGCTACACACTGCAATGACCCTGAGACATTATACCACATATCACAATGCCAGCGATATAGTATACCATACACCGTAATGCCTGTGACACATTATGACACACACCGCAATGTCCGTGATACATTATGCCACACACCGTAATGCCCATTACACATTAAGTCCTACAGTAAGGCTTCTAATTACTTTTCAAATACCTGCTCGTTGTCAGGGGTTTCATGCACTGGGTGTCATGCTCGTTGCCAGGGGTTTCATGCTCTTGGTTCCATGCACGGTGCCAGGGGTTTTCATGCTCAGGGTGTCATGCTCGTTGCCAGGGGTTTCATGCACTGGGTGTCATGCTCGTTGCCAGGGGTTTCATGCACTGGGTGTCATGCTCGTTGCCAGGGGTTTCATGCACTGGGTGTCATGCTCGTTGCTAGGAGGTAGTTCTTGTTGCTAGGGCTGTGCTCCCAGTGCCACATATGTCCCCAGTGCCAGATATTCCCCCATGGTGCCAGGTACTCACATGCCCCCAGTGCCAAATATAGCCCCCCCCATGTGTGCCAGGTACACATATACCCCCAGTGCCAGATATTCCCCGACAGTGCCACATATGCCCCCAGTGCCAGATATCGCCCCCCCCAGTGCTATATATGCCCCCAGTGCCACATATGCCCCAGTGCCAGATATTCCCCCCCCAGTGCCACATATGCCCCCAGTGCCAGATATCCCCCCCCAGTGCCACATATGCCCCCAGTGCCAGATATTCCCCCCCAGTGCCATATATGCCCCCAGTGCCAGATATTCCCCCCAGTGCCATATATGTCCCCAGTGCCAGATATTCTCCCCCCCCCCTCCCTGCCAAATATGCCCCCAGTGCCAGATATTCCCTCCCCAGTGCCATATATGCCCCCAGTGCCAGATAATCCCCCCAGTGCCATATATGTCCCCAGTGCCAGATATTCTCCCCCCCCCCCCTCCCTGCCAAATATGCCCCCAGTGCGTCCTCCCCCCCCCCCTTCCTCCGCCGCTGCCGCTGCTCCCCCCGCTCCCCTGCTGTTAGGAGGGACACGGAGGGCACAGTGCACGCCTCTTCTGTGTCCCTCCTGTGTCTCCGGAGGCCGCGGGTCACTGTAATAAAGGAAGTGCTCACGAACGGCACTTCCTTCATGAGACCAGCGGCCGCCAGAGACCCAGGAGGGACACAGGAGAGGCGCGCACTGTGCCCTCTGTGTCCCTCCTAACAGCAGGGGAGGAAACGAGATCGCAGACTGACATGCGGACGCTCGTCCGCATGTCAGTCTGCACTAAAAATGACAGGGGGGGCACGTGCCTTGGTGCCCCCCCCCCTAAATCCGCCACTGCCCATAAACATTTTCATAATAATGTTATTATTATTATTATTATTATTATTATTATTATAAATAAGGAAATCATAAGCTAAATTTTAATTAATAATAATAATAATAATAATAATATTTAAGAATGATATGTTTCCTCAAGCAGTTGCCAGAGCCATGCCATTGTATTCCAAATCTCTCCTTCCCCGTCCTACTTGTTTTATAGTGACCTAGCTACAGTATGAAGAGCCAACAAAAATAAGAGGCAATCTCCAATGCGTACTCCTGGATCCGCACTATTTTAGAATGGAATACATACAGTTCAAATATCTAACAGTATAGAACAAGACATAAATGTCAAACTAGTACATGAAGCTTTGTTCCTATATGAAAGTAAAAAACCTACTTGATAACTTCAGTGCCTGATGATGATGTTGTTCTTTGGTGAGCTGCCAGGGGTTGCCCTAAAACTCAGACAGACTATACCACTCGTAAGGCAGAGGAAACTCTGTGATCACTTTCACGCACATTTCTTTCCATTTTGTAGGGCATATTTTACACATATCCTGATTTGATACCTAGTATAAGTAAAAAAAATCTGCTTCTCTCAGTTTCTACGTAGCTTAAAACATAACTGTGCCACATTTTCCATTTTACAATTAATTCTTATTTTTTAAAGGTTTTTGTTCATAATCATTACTATTATGCTTCTATTTTGAAACCACCAAAACACAAAGTTTATTTGTTTGCCTGAGTTTTACATTGCATGCACAGATGAAGTAGCCTGCTCAGTAAGCATTTAACAGATTAGACACTTGAACATGGTTGCAGGCAAAGCTCTCTCATGTTTCTGCGTATTGCCTGATAAACACTTCAAAGTAAACTCCTCATAAATATGAAATGAAAAGCCGAGAAGTCGTTATGCACAGCTTTGAGATACAAATCTCTTTATTCCCCTCTGAAGTGGAGTTTGATTGACATAATGAGTTATAGATCCTGTCCAGGGACACATCGCCTTATCCCCTTTTCCTCAGGAGACAGGAACACATGAAAGAAAACTGTTTCTGAACTTTGTGAGGCACAGCTACAGAAAAAAAAGTTGAACCCAAGATACAATTTCTTGTTACTTTCCACATAATAAAATGTTTTATTATCTTAATGTATGTCAAATACTAGGACCACATCCATGCAAATAACAAAGTATGTAAAACGTACCCAAGAGGAAAAACTACTGTACAATGAAAATATTCATGAATTACCTCATTCATAATTTCTTTTAAATGTCCACATGTGGAAGATTGGTTTTCTGTCATAGAGTGAGGAAAGGCAGAGGTAGAGGAGGTAACTTGAGTAAACACAGTAAGAACAACCATAAAGGTAATTGTGATTGGTTGCTGGTCAGCTTCTCCAGTGGTCAATTTCTGCACTCTTTTCACTGCTTGATACATCAACCCCATAATATTTTAAATTCTAGTCTCATTGACGTTCAGCGGCCATGCAGCACGTTGCCACAGGAGGAGGAGAAGATTTAAATGAGGGAAGTGTTCATGTGATATGTAGAACACCACTGTATTACATCTTTATTAATATTATATATACAATTAATAGTTATAAATATTATATCATCCCTGACATATTGTATATTTTGTATAATGGATGTCCTCCTTATTTAGGAAAGAGAATATTTAACATAATCATATCTACTGTACATTGTGAGATATGCTCTAAAGGTGCATGAACACTAGGTGATATGCTCCATGACCATTATCACCTAGCGTTTTCCCTACCCTCCCGCGCCGCCGATATACTGCGTACACACTGAACAATAGCCCAAGCAATATTATTCAGTAATGTCATGCTGCCACCGGACTGTACATGCGGATTCTGACAATATAGTCAGATTGAGCTGCATGTACAGACAACAGCGGGGGTGGGAGCGTGCATCAGGAACCCCTCGTAGCATACACACTGGGCGATATAGTAAGCAATATCGCTCAGGAGGGTAATAATTAGTGATATTGTTTACAATATCGCCTAGTGTGTATGCACCTTAAGTTAAAAAAAAAAATTATTTTCCCTTGTCTGTTTTATATTTCAAATATGTTAGAAAATATACATTTTGTTTTTCGCATCATTTTGTTCTGTGGCTGTCATATCGATTTAAGTTCAGAGGTGAAATGTGATAGGGTGTTAGTTACAAATATGTGCGAGTTTAGAACTAAAATTGCACTTTTTCAGAACCCCCACATGTAATAGACTACGAGAGTATGAAAACTCATATGTTTCTCATATTTCCACTACTCACATGCCCCAAATTCGCATCCAGTGTTTTCCTATTAACAACATACAACTTACACAATGTAATAGGAGGGATTATTCACTATGGCTTGTATTAAGAAACCTCAGTGCCATTTCTTAATAACTGCACATGGGCAGGACCCATTTTGACTGACAGGCAGTGGGGGGGGGCTGCCATTGTTTTATGGGAGTGGCGAGGCCAAGGGGTGTGGCACGAGATGCAGTTTCCTTGGCCTCACAAGCCACCCTGTGATGGCAAGGCTGAGTAAGCTGTTTGATCCCAGACTGCGACTCTGGTCACAGTGCATTGATAAGGATCTTATTTGCAAAGCTGCTGCGAGCAGCTTTGCAAATGTAAGTCAAACTGAATGAGGGACAGGGTGTAAATTGTAAACTCACACAAAATTAGTAAAAAAACTTGTGACACAATAGACCTGCTTCAGATAGGTGAATTCAATGCGACACCTAAAAGTAAATTTGTAATAAAAAAACAAAGAAAAGGCACATTTACACTAAATACACAATTAAGTTAAAAAAGTAATTTACATTAATTTAACCCCTAAATAGTGCACACACATATAAGATAAAAAAAAAATAACCAATAATGTAACCCTTAAATAGTGTACACACATTTAAGCTAAACACCCATTACCCAAAATGAAACCCCTAATTACACATATAATTTAACATACTTTAAAAAAATACAGACACAATTTTTTTATAGCATATTTTACTAACACAGAAATAAAAACACAAAATATACACAAATATGATCCGCTTAACGTCACTAAAACATTTTTCAAAATCACGAAGGCACAAACTCACTGCATTAATCACATCTTCCACATCAACTTCTTAAATGGTTGGCTGGTCCTGTATGCCAAGAAGCCAATCAAACAATAGCATGCAGCAGCACACAATTTTCTTTGTAGCTGAAGCACACAGTGTGTACCTTCCCAGTGATATAAACAACATGCTTCTCCTCCTCCTCCTCCTGTATCTCCTTCTGCTCTTCACCACGTTCCTCCTCATCACCCTCAAGCTAGCTGACAATCACCTCCTCCTAGCTCTCCTCACCCCTATCTCTCAGCCTGAAAGACATAGATGGATTAGCTGGTAGCAAAAAACCAACTGAATCTCTAGCTCAAAACCGCCACTCTTTCTTTGCCTCTTTCTAAAACCGAAGTACAAAATGGCCAAAATGAGTTTTATACAGGGCATGTGAGGTACAACTCAGGCAACTTTTGGAGACCAATGGTTCACTTTCTTTTAAACTGAGCAACTCACATAATGTAACTCATATTATTGTTTGTGAGATTTTTGTGGGTTTCCCAGGAGAAATATCATGGGATGTTGCATGAGAGTTACTTGGGACCTGGAAATCTCTGTTATGAGCCCCTGGGGGTGCTCATCCCGGCAGTGGATCCTGGATGGTGTCCAGCAACCAGGGTGTTGTGTCGTGACAGCTGCGGGGGCTTCTGGTAGTTGCCTGGCAATGGGCGCTGTATTGCTCGAATGTCCCTAAATAGCTGGGATGCTTTTTGCTATGTACATGCAGTTGCACAGCTATACTAGGCTATGTTAATAGAAGGCTTGGCTAGATGTGACTCACTGAGTGGCTCATATTTATTTCATTGGTTTGCCAGCCCATTACCTAAATGCCAGTGATAGTTTCATTCTGCAATTTGTTGCTGTGGTGGTTACTTCCTGGCTCAGTTCTATGTCCTGAAGCCCTGATCCTGACTTGGGTAAAAGCTTCAGACTATTCTTTTTTATTCCTGCCTGTGCCTTGTCCTTGTGCTCTGACTGGAATTGTATATCTCAGTTATCCTTGCATAGCCTCCAGCCCCCATTAATTGGATAAAGTTTATAAGTGTATTTACTATACTCTGCTCTAGCCCTTTTCATCATCTGTAGCTTTGTTATCAGGAGCATGCAGGGTTAACCCCCACCCTATCCTAGCATCTAGTTCTGCCTCTGTCCACTTCTTCTGCTTCCTAGTGATCACCCAACGATTGAATAAGCCCCTACTGTTGTGAGTGTAAGTCCAGATGGCACCCTAAGTACCAGTGAGTGTGTCATACTCTAAAGAAACAATGGGTAGCTGTTATTGGCTGAAGACCTCACTTGCGTGACTCTAGGTGACTATATATAATTGCTCAGGTGTTTCATAACACTATTAAATAGTGTGAATTAGGAACAAACTTGCATCATACTCTCAGTAAGATGATGCAAGTTTGTTCTAACACATTATCTCGCACCCTACATCTACCATCAAGTCTGAGGTTTAGGGGTACATTTACTAAAGATCAATTTAGATCAAGTTCAGATTTACTGTTTAATTGATCAACATCGATGCTATGTATCAGGGTAATCTCACATTCACTAACAAACAATTTCTTTACATAATTTTTAAAAACAATGTAAAAATCATCTGTTATTAAATGTGCGATAAAGACCCTGAAACACTATATCAATGTTGATCGCTTAAAGGTGATTTTAAATCAATCTTTAGATTGTTTACCCCTAGGTGCACAGGTAATAAAACACAAGTCAAAGCATGTAACTGATGGAATATTGAAAGCCGAAGTCAAGAAACAGCCAGGAGTAAGCATAGTTAGAGTAATTGTCAAATAAAGCTAAAGGTCAGAGTCCAAGAAATTCAGTGTAATAGGAACCCAGAACAGTTAGATTAAAGAGGAAATGCAATTGCCAAGCACTTATGTAAGTTTGTTTCCTTTCTGCTTTAAGTGCCCACAGGTAGCCGGGGATTGGCTGTAGTCAGAAATTGGATGAAGAACAAGAAAGTTCAGAATGCTTAAGTCTATACCAACATGAGCCTAAATGAACAGTAGCTGTAGCTGCTCAGCAGATAAAGTTACAATATCTGACAGCACAGTACTAGGGAACAAGTCCAGCATAGTCCATCAATGCTTTTTGCTTTATGTGCAGGATTGTGACATTGGTAAAGTATGTAGGTAATGTGTTAGCTGTATTCAAAGCTATTCATTTAATAGGTTTCATTAATTATGCACTAGTATGCATGTATGCCAGATTTATATAGGATAAAAGATTAAGACAACTCTTCACAACACATTCTGCAAATAAAAGAAAAAAACATATAATGTGGCTTTAGCTTTTTACTTTCTAAAGTAGAGTCAGAATTATTAGCTCTATCAAATGACCTTTTCCTGTTTCTAAGTGACCGCTTGTCTGTGCCACAGATCAGCAGACATAAGAGACATGGGTTATTCACAATGAAAAACCTCTAAAATATAAAACTATTAAGAACTATCATCAGAGCTAGTGTCAAAAGAGTAGAAAAAGGATTCAAGCAATCAGTGTCAGCAAATTTACCTTTGTGTTCTCTTGAAGCCTACTTAGCGCTGACATCTTACTAAAGTCAGAAACTGATCATCAGGTCATAGTCTCGTGTGCTTGTAAAGGTACTATATACAGAAAAAAGTAAAATTTTTAAATCCTATAGAATAGAAGAGGAAGTATTCTCTGCTAGACAATCAAAATGAAATTAAATTAAATGAATAAGGTGCATGTTAACTTGAGTATTAAATGTGTTTTTGTATTTTCTTATTAGCATTAACCATGACATATGACAAGTACCTTCAACAGCTCTCGTTAGATAGAGCTTAAGCTCAGCAAGTAAGGTATCCACAATCATAAAGTCCTGGGTTTATTTTAATAGGAATTTCAAGGAGAAGAAACTACAGTTAATAAGCAATTTATACCCCACTCAGTTTCCAACCCTTTGTAAGATAACCATCCACAGACCACTCTGATATCCAGACTGTAGGGGTGAGACTTAACTTAATCACTTGCTATCAAAACATTTAATGGCACCACAACTAGTGATGTTCAAAATTGTTTCTCAAACCTGTTATTTAAATTGGATCTAAAGCTCAAATATATAACGGTAGTCAGCAAACATTACATTGATTAAAAATTACAGCTAATTTCAGGGAAGTGGAACAAGTTTCAACATCAGTGAGCCTATTCACAGAGGATCGAGCTACACTGACATCAAACCGTACATGGTCGGAAAAGCTCAAACATGTTCTAACTTAAAAGGATACATTTATGGTGAGTTATATTTCAAATGGCAATTGTGAATGGTTACATTTAATGAATGATGTTTATAAAAAATATTAAGTCGTTTTCTTATTAATTGGCATTTAACATGAAAAGTATTTTAATAAAGCAAATGTTAACATAGAGAACCTTAATAAAGGTGGGGAATTCAAATGGTGAGCCTCCAATGCAAAATGTAAGCATGAACTGTAAATTTCAATCCAGAAAACTCAAATTAGTGTATATTAAAGATTGTATAGTGAACTGGCTCATGGTCCTTGCACTAGTGAAATTCAATCAAATTTCAAGCATATCTTTTCACTACCACAGGGGATTTAATCTAGACATGTAATTTATTCCTCCCTAGACAATCTGATGATTGGCTGTCCATGATGGTAATCCAGAGAGCCTATATAAAGTGAGACTTAAAATAAATCTAGAGGCTAACATATTGTAGAGGATGAAACAGTCTAAATGCCATGTACTGCTTGTCTGTCCCCCCATTGAGTTGGATACCTAATATATGTCCAAAAATGCAACTAGTATTAACTTCTTTATCTCTTCCGAACCACATAAATTTTTCAACTTTTTTAGTAAACATCATTAGTGTTCCTGTGTAAATATCTTGATCAATTATGCCAATTTTATGACTCTCTACCAGTGGTGGCTCCAGAGGTGAGGCTTCAGGTCAGTTCAAATTTCAAATAGTTGAGCCACACCAACTGCCATTTCAAACTGACTCACTGGCAGTTGGTGTGTCTGCCCTATGCAAATTTTGAATTGAGCTGCAGCCCCACCTCTGGAGCCACCACTGCTCTCTACTAACCATATTATTCTCTATCTATAAACTGAGCACTTGAATCTATTTGACTAGATGACCAAGTTGCATGCGTGGTTTGTTTTTTAAATGAACAACAAACCATTTAGAGTATCAAAGTAGTGGAATGTATTAGCTGATGGACGAGTCACCTAAACTAATGTTAACATATTTTAAAGTACATTCTATCTGTAGATTCAATACCCTACCTTTTTTTAACTGGCTACCTTTATTGTTCTCATCATCATCTTGGGTGACTTCAACATCACAGTTATAAGCTACATTCTTCTTCCAGTGCACAACTTATTGGCCTTTGCTTTGATCTTGTTTTCTCCAATCTTTGTTTAGATTATGGGGGGAATTCAAATGAGGGTGCTTTACGGCAGAGGGATCTTACTCAAAAGTTCTACAGAAAAAGGGGGGGGGTGTTGAAGGTGCACTATCTCTATCATTACTGATATCATACAGCTTAGCATATTATAAGTAGCTGTATGATATCAGTAATGATAGAGATACAGTAGTGCACCTACATCACCCCTTTTTCTGTAGAACTACAAGTCTCAGTAGGTAGCACCTCACATTACTGGCAGCTAGAGGTGTGCAGTCTTAAGGCCCCTCCCTATCTTACTCAAAAGTGTTTGCGAATCGGGGTGCGAATTGGACAGGCAAAAGATGCGAAAAGGGCTGCAGTTGCTGGTGCTTGCAGGCCGCGGCAACAGTAATTCGCACCATTCATCCTCAATTGAATTACCTCCAATCTACCATTAACACACCTTTTCCTATTTCAAATCATCACTTGATCAATTGCAATCTCTCCTCAAAAATAATACACTGTTTGCAATATAACTAATATAAGCCTCCTATTAGTATTCAATGACATCTCTGCAACAACTTTTCTAAATTTTCCAAATTCTCCAATCCTGATCTAGTAGTGCCACATCATAATTTCACAGTCTTTGCTCAAGTGGCTCTAGCTGCGCTTTCTTCTAATATAAAAATAGAAAAAAGGAAATCCCCTGGAGTTTGATCTAAATCTGGGTTTAAAAATAAAATACTTTCTTTGTTAATAAAAGCATACCAAAACATAATATACCTTTATTAAACAAATTAAGCATATAATAAAAGTGATTGCCTAAAGATCATATCAGCACAATGACACAAAGTCCCATGATCCAGCTGGTAAAACAATAACAATTTGTGCAATGTTAATCAAAATACATATCAGGAACCATTGTTAATATCGCACTATAGTTAGTGCTGAAATTTCAATATTAATATTTAATAATTATTAAAGGATTTGTATACCACAAAGAATACTGAAGTGAAGAGATGTGCAAAACACAAACATTAAAGATTTGCTGCCTTATTACTACTAATATGCATCCATGCTGCATTGACCAATATTTAAAAAGGTTGTGTGTACCGTAGTGAAATGAGCATCTCAATGATAATGGAAGTCACTTTCTTAAGCTTACTGTAGTAGCTAATTACCATACTTTGCACAGTATATGGATACAGAATAGGAGTGGAATATGTAACAGTCATCAGATACCGAAAATGGGAGAACAAAGACTGACTAACTGGGTAGATTTAAATCCCAGTGTAATATGAATAGATTAAATTCACCACCGTTTTCTGATCTGGTACTCTACTAATAAAAATATGATAGACAGAAAATGAGCATTTTGCTTAGCTCATAGATCTAACCAAATTAGAACAGAGAACAGTTGTATATGCATCTGGTTTACTTCTGTAGGAACAGTAGTAAATGCATCAGGTTAACTTATGGTGGAAACAGTTGTATACTGTATGTACCTAGTTTACATTAGGAGATGCAGTGGTGGCAGTGTATATTAAACTAACAGTATACAATTCATACACAATATAAGATAGGCTTATTATTAAATAACAAGAACATATTTACTGTGTAAAAGGCAATTAAATCCAGAGCTACTTTATATGTTTGTACACCAAACTGCCTCTGACTGCCATATATTGTTCTATATTGCCCTATACAGCCTTGTATATTCCTTTATATTGCTCTACATTGGCTGCCTTAAGTGACTTAAGTGCATTACACAGAGAACTGTGTAATTATAATTGTAGCGAATAGCAATCTCAGGACTATTCGTCCATCTGTTATTACAGTATCAGCAAAACATCTGTGCTGTACTGTTTGGGTCTATGACTGACAACCTGTACAGAGCCTAGATGCCATGGTGGGGCTGCAAAATTTGTATTGTTAGAGCTTCCTACGGATACGCAGATGTTTTTATATTTCCTTTTTAAAGGTAACAATTAGGGGCATAACTAGAAGTTCGTGGGACCCATAGCAAATGTTTAAATCCCCCACCCCTTCTGTTGTCACTGCAATGTCCCTTAGGGGAGCAGAAGAGAGACAAAAGGGTGTAAGGGTTAGAGAGAGAAAAAAGAAATGAGCAAGAAGAGAGAGAGAGAGAGAGGCTCAGAGAGAAAGAGAGAGTTTCATAGAAAAAGAGGGAATGAGAGAAAAGGAGTGGAGAGAGAGAGGGGGTGTCAAGGAGAAATAGAGAAAGGAATGAGAATGGGGAGTGAGAGAGGCTATCAATGAGAGAGAGAGGGTGTAGGAGAGAAAAAAAGTGTGTCAGAGAAAAAGAGTGAAGGGAGAGGAGCAAGAGAGGGAGGGGAGTGAGAGAGATAGTCTCAGGGAGAGAGAGAGAGAAGAGCAAGATAGAGTAAGAGATAGTGAGAGGGTAGAGACAGAGAATGAGAGTATGTCAAGGAGAAAGAGAGTGTCAGAGAGAAAGAGTATTTCAGGGAGAGAGAGTGTCAGGGAGAGAGAGGGAGAGAGACAATGTCAGGGAGGGAGAGGGAGAAAGAGAGTGTCAGGGAGAGGGAGAGAGAGTGTCAGGGAGAGAGAGAGAGACAATGTCAGGGAGAGAGAAAATAAGAGACAGTGTCAAAGAGAGAGAGAGAGAGATGACAGTGTCAGGGAGAGACAAAGACGTGTTGGGGAGAGAGACACAGTGTCAGGGAGAGAAAAATACAGTGTCAGAGAGAGAGATGGAGAGAGACAGTGTCATGGAGAGAGAGATAGTCAGTGTTGGTGAGAAAGAGTGTGTCAAGGAGAGAGAGAGAGACAGTGTCAGAGAAAGAGACAGACAGTGTCAGGGAGAGAGAGACAGTGTCAGGAAGAGAGGAAGGGAGAGTGTCATCAGTGAGAGAGACTATCAGGGAGAGAGAGAGAGGCAAGAGAGAGTGTCAGGGTGGGAGAGAGAGAAAGGGAGGGGGATCAAGCACTACAGCAGAGGTCTCTGATGGGGCAGCACTTCCTGACATTAGGCTCAACCCCCTAAATACCATTGAATCATGGGACTCGGAGCTAGCCATGTCATGTAGCCCTCCGCTACCCCTTGTTGCATCCTCCGTGTGGTTGCACTGCCCGGGAGGAATGGGGCATTATGATATTAGCGCAGCAGTGGCCATTCTTAGTGGGGGTGAATGGGAGCTATGGACCTTGGGTGAAGGGGGAGCAGTGGGCCCTCAAAGCAGCTCATGCCCCATAGCAGCTGCACCCCCTGCACCCTCAGAAGTTACACCACTGGTAACAATTATATCCCTATAGTTTCTCTTCAGGGAAGATTGATGGCTCTGGACTAAACAATGTCTCTCACCAATGCAACAATGTATGTGATAAATTTATCTACCATATCTACCATATTGATCTGTACTGACCTAACTCAGCCTTGATTAGTATGGGACCATGGCTCTCAAAAAACAACCAAAAGCCATTCCTCACCAAATTTGTTTCAAACCTTGAGATGTCACCTGATAAATTTTCTCCAACTGTCACGGCCTGTACTCAGGCAACCTCCTCAGCTCAATCTTCCACTGCAACACATATCAGGATACCCTCCATGACACATGTCAAATAGTTTTGGTGGATGATTTCCCCCTTACTGTTGGGTCAATGTAACCATTTCATAAATCCTTCCAGGCAGATATTATGTTTGAATACATTCAGCAGTGAAAGATATGAAACAAGAGATCAATTATCAGGGTGATAGGAAGGACCATCATGAAAACAAATTATAACAACTACTGGCTTCCCACAATATCCTTCTCCTGACCACTAATTAACAGTAATGGAGCTGAGGACTTTAAAATATAAATGATCAGATTTGGAGGATCACTTTCAGAATCACCGCCTGAGCTTTAAAGGTTTGCCATGTCCCTCTTCCAGAAGCTACTACCATCTTCTGCTGAATCTGATCTTCTTATTGGCAGAATAAATTGCCTTCCTAAATTTCACAATTCATGAGCCGCTGCTCAAAGAGAAATTACTGGTGCCTGCATCTCACAGGATATTACATTTACCCCATTTTCTTAAAAAAATAAATGTTCACTTACTGTGAGGAGTTTTTTTCGATGATGTTGTATGCATGTTTGTTTTCAGTCTGGAGTGAATATCCATTTTGTTTAACACCAAATTGTATATTTTAATAAAAATATATGCTGTTACTGTATTTTTGTTTTACAAAAGCTAGTCTCTGTATAAACAGGCTTGCCTCATCCCCTGTTTTGACTCCCAATAAAATGCACACTATTAGGTGAGCCACTTACAGTTTTATCCCTCAGCCCACCAATGAATACTGTATGAGACTGGACAAGCAGGTCAAACAAGTAGGTAATTGGGTAAGACCATGCTGCACTGCAGGTGGCCAGATGTAACATATGCAGAGAGATTTAGATTTGGGTGGGGTGTGTTCAAATTGAAATCTAAATTGAGAGTACAAATTAAGCAGCCAATATTTACCATGCACAGAAACAATATAACCCACCCAAATCTAAATCTCTCTGCACATATTACATCTGCCCAACCTGCAGAACAACATGGTTTTGCCCAAATGCTTACTTTTTTGGTTTCCTAACAATCTTTAATAACCCCCAAAGCTGTCTTTTAACACATGAAAAATACACAGGTGTGCTTATCATTTTTATAAACATCTGAATGATTTTCCGTCGCCATATAATTGTATGTTGATGGTGAAATTGTTAGATGTTTGTAGATAATGTTTAGAAAAGTGATTTTTCTCTGTCATATGCTTTCATTCATCATTAGCTACCTGCTTTCATACTTATCAAGGTTCATTGTCTACCTGCTTTCAAACATACTGAGGTTCAATGTAAGTGTCAGATAATGCTGCTTACAGTGCATGTAGCACATACCACCTCTCCATACGGGATCCCGGGTGTCAGAAAACTGATGCCAGAATCCCGACATTGATCAGAATGCCAGCACCCCGAATCGGATCACAATGCTAGCACCCGCATCCCAACAGCCAGAATCCCGATTGAGTGACTGCCGGGATGTTGGAGAGGGAAGCTGTGTTAGGTTTAGTTTCCGGGGGGGGAGGGAAGGGGGGGTTAGGGTTAGGCTTCAGGGAGTGTGGGTTAACTTTTGGCTGCAGGGAGGGGGGGTTAGTGTTAGGCACCCCCTGGGAGGGTTAGGATGAGGCGTCGGGGAAGTGTTATACATAGGCTGTGGAAAGGGGAGGTTAGGTTTAGATACCACTGGGGAGGGTTAGGGTTAGGATGCATGGAGGGGTGGAGAAGGTTTAAGGCTAGGCTGCAGTAAGGGAGGGTTTGGGTTAGGGGGGAAGTGAGTGAGGGGTAGCTTGCTCCCTGACCCCTGTCTGGATTCTAAACAGTGGGATGCTGTTGTTGCTATTCTAACCATTGGCTTCCTGCCTGTTGAAATTTTAGCCCCAACCCCTCCATACTTCTCCCCTATTAGACTGTAAGGTCCACTGGTGTAGGGACTGAGAGGAATCACATCTTCTCTCTACAGCTATAAGTACATTATTGGCAATATATACATATACTAGTGATGTGCGGTGGGCACTTTTCGCATTTTGTGTTTTGGTTTTGGATCTGGATCCTCGCTCATGTTTTGGATCTGTATTGGTTTTGCCAAAACCACCCTTTCGGAGTTTTGGTTTTGGATCTCGATGATTTTTAAAAAAAACACAAAAACAGCTAAAATCACAGAATTTGGGGGTAATTTTGATCCTACAGTATTATTAACCTCAATAACATTCATTCCACTCATTTCAGTCTATTCTGAACACCTCACATCTCACAATATTGTCTTTAGGCCAAAAGGTTGCACCGAGTCCGCTGGATGACTAAGCTAAGCGACCCAATTGGGCGGCACAAACCCCTGGCCCATCTAGGAGTGGCACTGCAGTGGCAGACAAGATCGCAGATTTAAAAAAATAGGCCCCAAACAGCACATGATACAAAGAAGAAAAAGAGGTGCAATGAGGTAACTGGATGGCTAAGCTAAGCGACACAAGTGTGCAGCACAAACACCTGGACCATCTAGGAGTAGCACAGCACTGTCAGACATGATGGCACTTAAAAAAACTAGTCCCCAAACAGCACATTATGCAAAGAAGAAAAAGAGGTGCACTGAGGTTGCTGTATGAGTGAGCAAGGTGACACAAGTGTGTGACACAAACACCTGGCCCATCTAGGAGTGGCACACAGTGGCTGAATTTTGAAAGTGACCCACAATTTTTTGGCCCACTGTATTTCCTGTACGCCCCTGTCATTTCTCAAAAAATTCTGCACCACCAAATTAATTGTATGTGCAAAACGTGCTGTAATTTGACCAGATGTAATACACGCACAATATTGGTGGCACAGAAGAGTGTGCCCCTAAACCACACAAACACGGCAAAGCTTGTAAAATTAATTTGGATAAGAATAACCCTTTTATTTGGACGGAGTTGTATAACAATATGCAGCACATCAGATCGTACCCCTAAACCACACACATGGCAAAGCCTGTAAAAATAATTTGGATAATAATAACCCTTTTATTTGGATGGAGTTATATAACAATATGCAGCACAGCAGAGCATATTCCTAAACCAAACACATACAGCAAAGCCTGTAAAAATTATTTGGATAATAATAACCCTTTTATTTGGATGGAGTTATATAACAATATGCGGCACAGAAGAGCGTACCCCTAAACCACACACACATGGCAAAGCCTGTAAAAATAATTTGGATAATAATAACCCTTTTATTGGATGGAGTTATATAACAATATGCGGCACAGAAGAGCGTACCCCTAAACCACACACATACAGCAAAGCTTGTAAAAATTATTTGGATAATAATAATACTTTTATTTGGATGGAGTTATAAAACAAAATGCAGCACAGAAGAGCAAACCCCTAAACCACACACACACGGCAAAGCCTGTAAAAATAATTTGGATAATAATAACCCTTTTACTTGGACAGAGTTATATAACAATATGCGGCACAGAAGAGCATACCCCTAAACCTCAAAGGGCAAACTCTGTAAAAATTATTTGGATTAAATAATAATAACCCCTTTATTTGGAGTAAATAATAGACAGAACAGGACAGCACCACTGGACTAATATGGCAGTACCCCTGAAGTTATATGGCTGCACCATTGGACTGGACTTATACGGCAGTACCACTGGACTTATACGGCAGTACCCCTGAACTTATACAGCTGTACCACTGGACTTGTATGGCAGCATCACTCGACTTATACGGCAGTACCGTTGGACTTATACGGCAGTACCACTGGACTTATACGGCAGTACCCCTGGACTTATACGGGTGCACCACTGGACTGGACTTACACAGCAGTACCCCTGGACTTATATGGCAGTACCCCTGGACTTATACGGCAGTATCCCTTTACTTATATAGCTGCACCACTGGATTGGAATTATACGGCAGTACCACTGGACTTATACGGCAGTACCCCTGAACTTATATGGCAGTACCACTGAACTTATATGGCAGTACCCCTGAACTTATACGGCTGTACCACTGGACTTATACGGCAGTACCACTGGACTTATTCGGCAGTACCCCATAACTTATACAGCTGTACCACTGGACTTATACGGCAGTATCACTGGACTTATACAGGAGTACCACTGGACTGGTGTAGTATGGTATGCCAGCTGCCGGCATAATGACAGCTGGGTGAGCACAAATGAGCCCCTTGTGGGCTCACTGCACTCGCCACACTGTGGGCACAGTGGCATGCTATGAGAACCATGCTATCTATTCTCCCTCCAGGGGGGCCATGGACACCCAAGAGGGAGAAAAGGTGTTGTTATGTCAGCTGTCGGGATTCTGGTGCCAATATACTGTGCACCAGGACCCCGACAGCTGGCAAACTGAAGACCACCCCCACTGGACTTATACAGCAGTACTGCTGGACTTGACTTATACGGCAGTACTACTGGACTTATATGGTAGTACCACTGGACTGGACTTATACGGCATTACCCCTGGACTTATATGGCTGCTCCACTGGACTGGACTTATATGGCAGTACCACTGGACTTATACGGCAGTACCCCTGGACTTATACGGCAGTACCCTTGAACTTAAATGGCTGTACCTCTGGACTTATACGGCAGTACCACTGGACTTATACGGCAGTACCACTGGACTTGAATTATACGGCAGTACCCCTGGACATAAACGGCAGCAGCACTGGACTTATAGCAGCACAGGACACCACCACTGGACCTATGGCAGCACAGGACACCAGCACTGCATTGGACTTATACAGCAGCAGCACTGGACATATGGGAGCACAGGACACCAACACTGGACTTATGGCAGCACATGACTCCACCACTGGACTGATGCAGAACAACACAGCACCACTGCACTGGACTTATACAGCAGCACTGGACTTATGGCAGCACAGGACACACCACCGTGACTGGACTGATGCAGCACAAGACACCACCACTGGACTGATGCAGCACAAGACAGCACTGGAATGACACATAAGAGCAGGTCACCACACCACTTTCCCGCACAGACAGACACTGAGGAGACACGTCCTCTCGCTACACTCTCCAGGACTGGAGTGAAAATGGCGGCGATGTGTGGCTCCTTATATGGAATCCAAAACCCGCGAGAATCCGACAGCGGGATGATGATGTTTTGCCTCGTTCTGGTTTCCGAGTCTTGCGTGAAGTACCGAGCCGTACTTGGATCTGGGCTCAGGACGTGATATTTGGAGGGTTCTTTTCTCAGAGAACCGAACCCGCTCATCTCTAACATATATATGATAATAATAATGATGATAATAACAGATTTTTGTATTCATTTTCCAAAAATGTAACTGTGGGAGAAGATCTGACTTTGATGTGGCATTTACACTTCTAACACTGTAGAGTTTTTGTCTTTCCAAGGACATCTCTAAAATGCAGTTGCATCTCAAGAAAGTGGACAGGAGACACATCAGTGCAAAAACAATGCTTTTTGCATTGTCCATCTAGTATGCTTTATAAATGAAGCCATGTTAGTATTAAAATGTTAGAACCTAATGCAGCAGAGCTATTTGATGTGTAAATATTATATAATGGCATGCACTTAATCCATCATACAGACATAAAACTAGTACTGTATCTGTGAAGATGCTTGAAATAATTGGTATTATATACTTTAAACCCTTTATTCTTATCCCTGTCTGCAGTGAGAATAAAGAAATCAGAGCATAAGAATAAATGAAGTGCTCCAAGGAATGTAACTTAAAACTACAAATACATATTTTCTAAGTAAAAATGTATTTACAGACACATTTTTAGTCACTCCCTTTGTGTACATGTTTTGCTTTAAGGAATTGCGGCTGAGTACTACTACTTAACTATGGCCCTCATTCCGAGTTGTTCGCTCGGTATTTTTCATCGCATCGCAGTGAAAATCCGCTTAGTACGCATGCGCAATGTTCGCACTGCGACTGCGCCAAGTAACTTTACTATGAAGATAGTATTTTTACTCATGGCTTTTTCTTCGCTCCGGCGATCGTAATGTGATTGACAGGAAATGGGTGTTACTGGGCGGAAACACGGCGTTTCAGGGGCGTGTGGCTGAAAACGCTACCGTTTCCGGAAAAAACGCAGGAGTGGCCGGATAAACGGTGGGAGTGCCTGGGCGAACGCTGGGTGTGTTTGTGACGTCAACCAGGAACGACAAGCACTGAACTGATCGCACAGGCAGAGTAAGTCTGGAGCTACTCTGAAACTGCTAAGTAGTTAGTAATCGCAATATTGCGAATACATCGGTCGCAATTTTAAGAAGCTAAGATTCACTCCCAGTAGGCGGCGGCTTAGCGTGTGTAACTCTGCTAAATTCGCCTTGCGACCGATCAACTCGGAATGAGGGCCAATATTTTCATATATATCCCTTGCATTATTATAGTGTTGGAAAACTAATTAACTAAGAATAAAGCTACATACTAACTGGTTGTAGCTATACCAATCAGTGTATGTGTAACATATTGTTTCCACCTGTTTAAATGTGCTTTAATTAGATGTCCTGCTGGCTCTTTTGTACTGCAGTAACAATTGCTTTCAATATGATAATTCCAGTATTCATTTCCAATATTATTATTTTAGTTTTAGAGAAACCATATATATTTTACACCTAAAAAGAATAAAAACCATGTTTAAATGTTCACGGCTGTGTGCTTCTACACTACTTTCATTCCTGTGTTTATTGATAATGCGTACCTCATTAATTGATCAATATGGTTTACACTGGCAATAAATGCTCTAGTGCATTCTAATTAAAGATTTCCATTCATATATCAGCATCTTTATTTTAATAAGACAACTGGGATTCAGGTTTAGTGCAAAAGTTAAAAACCCTATTATATGTAAGAACTATTAATATATTTCATTTATCTGTAAATGACTTAGTTAATATCAGTGGTAGGGAATATAGATTGTAAGCTCCACTGGGGCAGGGACTGATGTGAATGGGCAAATATTCTCTGGAAAGCGCTGCAGAATATGTGTGCGCTATATAAAGAACTGGTAATAAATAATAATAAAGCTTCCTTTACTGTAATTACATTACTTTACTGTACATTATAGCATTAAACTTCTTACATATAGTACAGCTTATCATAAACCTCATATAGTCTGAGGATTGTCCGTAACCTTAAACCATAACATCTTAACACTTAACTATAATAAATAAAGACACGGAGACTTGGATTTGGCAGAAAATGTTAGCTATTTATTTAACTGAACCATTAACTGATGAATAATTAAACTAAAGTATGGTGGCCAGAAAGAACGGCTAAAACAACCCTATCCCATGAACAAAAACCTATCTTATAAAACTGACGTAAACCTTCCAACAAACAATAGGTATCCGCTCAACCTCCATCTTGACTACCCACCCGTGTAGGTGATGAGGCTGCCCCCGTGAAGGTGGTCCAGCAGATGTAATACTAGTCAACGAAGAAGAACGCACCTAAAAACCAACCACCAAACGACCTCCAATCAACTCCTTTAATACAACAAAAGTTTACTTGCCGTTCTTTCCTGCCACAACAGAACCGTGACAACCCAGACCACGGAAATAGTCAATGCACAAAGCACAAGAAAACAAACACCACCAGTAGGGAGGGAGGGTGGGACGATTACAGCAGAAGAGGCTGACCCAGCCCCTTTACCAGGCTTAAAAACCCTTTACACCTACCCCCAACGTTCATTCCTATTGGCTAACAAGAAACTCCCATAATGCCTTACCGTTCTGCCCCCCAGACTAGCTGAGGTTTAACCCACTCCTCTCCTATTCTGTCAATTCGTTCTCCTAAACTTCATATAGTCTGAGGATTGTCCGTAACCTTAAACCATAACATCTTAACACTTAACTATAATAAATAAAGACACAGAGACTTGGATTTGGCAGAAAATGTTAGCTATTTATTTAAATGAACCATTAACTGATGAATAATTAAACTAAAGTATGGTGGCCAGAAAGAACGGCTAAAACAACCCTATCCCATGAACAAAAACCTATCTTATAAAACTGACGTAAACCTTCCAACAAACAATAGGTATCCGCTCAACCTCCATCTTGACTACCCACCCGTGAAGGTGATGAGGCTGCCCCCGTGAAGGTGGTCCAGCAGATGTAGTACCAGTCAACGAAGGAGAGCGCACCTAAAAACCAACCACCAAACGACCTCCAATCAACTCCTTTAATACAACAAAAGTTAACTTGCCATTCTTTCCCGCCAACAGCGAAGTTCTGCTCAACAGGAACTACGCTCTGCCACCATAGCCCTAACCCAAAGAACCAACCACGAAAACAGATCCTCAAGGAAAATACATAGTCCCTGCCTAGTCAAATGAACCCCATCCGGTCTAAACAAGTAGAAGAACCGAAACTTGATCCGCTGGTGCCACACCACAGCACCGCCAAGAGCCACCACAAACTTAGCAACTGCGGAATTGACCTTCCGCCGAGAGGCATCGATTACCCTACAGTCCGCAACTCCACGCCAACACAACCGCGGCACTATACAGGACCAGATAAGTCTACAGCCCGGCCAAGCACCCGCAATCACCTGTAAGTCATGAACAATGGCCAATCTAAGATTCACTGCCTTCCTCTTTCCCAGGTCATTGCCACCTAAATGAATCACCAACAATTTGGGCAGCCCAAAATGCTTAACCTGCTCCAAAAGGTTAACCTTCAGATCCTGCCACATCATCCCCCTAACTCCTATCCACCTCACGTTATCTGACCCAACAAAGCCAGGAGGCCCCTCCGAAGCCACCAACTCGGCTGCCCAAAAAACATAGGAGTGACCAATCACCCAAACACTAAACTCATCCTCTCGCCAACCTTTAAAGGAAAAAACAAAACAAACAATCGTGAATACACAAAGTAAAGCAAAAAACCCAAGACCAGAACTGGAACCAACTACTAGAATGAGGATCTGCCAAAAAGAAAAATTGAATAGAGGACTATGAATTTCCTCTTGGACAAGCTTCAGGCCAATCGAAGCAACAAAAAGAAACGGAAGGAAGACTCAAAATAAGAAAAAGGGAATTTGGGGGGGGGGGGGGGTTGTTAGGGAGTGGAGGGGGGGAGGGTATGGGGTCACACAGAATAACTCGACTGGAGGTGAAACGTATAAACCTGCTGAGGAACTTGTAATTAGATGTTAATTAGCCGAATTGAATGAATTAAGCCAAATCGGTTCATCAGTTCAGGCAAAAAATCGCAAAGTACTCCAGACCCCCACTGCCAGCAGTTGCGAGTAGCTAGCCATCCGAGTAGGGAGGACAGGGGAGACAAGCCATACAAACGAACAAACTGAACCAAAACGTATAAACAGTAAACGAACAAAATGTTAGTAGAACAACAACTCGCTCACGCAACAACGGCCCGAATGTAACGCTTATAAGCCGCCAACTTCCAGCGGCCCAAAGTCTTAATTTTGTCCACAGCGCGCCCTGCAGATGCTGCGGAAGTGGTGGCTCCAATTCTAAATTAATGTGAACCAAAATCCCGAGGGGAGAGGCCAAAACTGGACAGGCAGCACCGTATCATCCAAGTAAATTGGTATTTCATCAATGGCAACCTATCATAGTGCAGAAGCCAAGACCCTTCTAACAAGGGCCTGACCGCCATGGAAAAAGCCAACTGAAATAAAAGCGTTTCAAAATGGGAGTCCGCCACCGCCGCCACCGTCCCCATGAGGGAAGAAAGCAGAGATGCATCGATAGGGCGCCGACTATCAGGAGGCACCGGCGCCGAGCGTGCCTAACCTTCAGCAGGAAACTCTTTGTAAAATACGGAACACCCTTCAACTTTGAATAAAAGGATATCCCAGCGAGGTATTGAGACACCACGGCTCTCGATCTACCCGTTACGAAGAGTTGCCAAACGAAGTCCAGAAACAATCTCTGACCCCTCTTACCTCTAGGCCCTTGGTCACGGGAAAAGTCTTCCCATTCCTTCCATTCCTTCCAGGCCTGACGGTATCCCGTGAGAGTGGATGGAGCCAAAGATACCTTGGCTAGCCCTTCCAATCCGCCATGATGACCTGCCAAACATAAGAAGGGCAGGGCAAACCCGCTGAATCAGCCTCCGGGGCCAATAAACGGAACCTATCCCACTGCTACCTGGACAATGCATCGGTGATCCCATTATCAACCCCGGGGACGTACTGAGCCCGAAACAGAATATTACATCGCATACAAGTCAGCACGAGCCGCGACAACACCCGCAGGACCTTAGCCCTTTGGTTGTTTACAGCGTGCACGACCCCTAAATTATCGCAGCGAAAAAGAATACTGCGATTGCGAAGGAGCTCCCCCAAACCTCCAAGGCCACCATGATGGGAAAGAGCTCCAGCCAAAACAGGTCGCTGGTCAGCCCCTCCCGTGACTAAGACTCGGGCCATAAAGCCGCGCACCAAGCACCGTCTAGAAAACAACCGAACCCCAATGAGCCCGCCGCGTCCGTGAACAACTGCAAGTCGAAATTATCAACGAGCGGGGCCATCCAGATCAGCACACCATTGAGGTCCGCCAGAAACGAAACCCACACAGGTCTCTCCTAATCTCAGGCGAGAAACGGACAAAATGGTGCGGCCTGGACACCCCAGCCGTGGACCGCTCCAACTTCCGACAAAAAATCCTGCCCATGGGAATCACCCGACTGGCAAACAAAAAGGACAAACAGGAGAGAGGCCCCTCCGTCTTGTCCTCAGCCACAGATACCCCAAAATGCCCCAACAAGGCACGCAGCAAAAACAACAGGAAACCACAGCGAGACGAATGCGCGGGCCCCATACACAAAAAGTCGTCAAGGTAATGCGCGATCCCGCTACCTCCGCAAGAAAACTCCACACACCAATGTAAAAAGGTGCTGAACTTTTCGAAAAAGGCACACGAAACGGAACACCCCATAGTCAGACTCTTGTCTACAAAGTTTTCCTCCCCAAAGCGGAAACCCCTTGAATCGAAACGACTCCGGGTGCAAAGGGAGCAAGCGAAAGGCCGATTCAACATCAAGCTTAGCCATGAGGGCCCCAGGGCCGCAGCCCTGTACCATGCCCAGAGCATCCTCGAAAGACCGATAAACCACCGAACAAAACTCCGGTGGAATTGCATCGTTAACCGAGGACCCTGATGGATAAGACAAATGCCGAATGAGCTGGAACTTACCCGGGGCCTTTTTGGGCACGACACCTACCAGGGAAATAATCAAATCCTCGACAGGCGGCAGCGCAAAGGGGCCCGCCATTCTCCCCAGGCAAACCTCCTGCTCGACCTTTTCCCGAAGTATGTCGGGGAAATCACGAGCAGACTGCAGGTTCCTGGTGGCCCGAACTAAAACTTCCCCCTCCACCGGCAATCGAAAACCCGACGCAAAACCATCAGAAATTTAGCGTCGTCCCTCTTTGGGTACCACCCCAAACATTTGAGCATGGCTCCGAAACAAACTGAGGTCGGCGCCATAACTATCGGCAACCCCCTCAGTTGGTTTTCTGGCCGTGCCCCCGGCCGCCTTAGCTCCCGGTCGCCCCGCGCGAAAGCAATTGGACACCGGGTGGGATCCATTACATCTCAAGCAAAGGTGTTGAAAATGACACCGTTGACCGAGGAGGCACGCGGAATTGTTGAACGCGAAGCACTTCCCCTTCGCCGGCGCCTACTGCGCAGAATGGGCCACGCTCCAAGGGCGGCGCGGCGCAGCCTCAAAGGCGGTCCGTGACTGATTCGTCACTGCTGTCTGAGCCACGGACGTCCCTTTAGCCACCATTTTCATATCCTGCGCCCGTGCGATGCAAAGCCATACCTCCACATCTTTGCACCTGAAGTCAATGATGTGGAGGCAATCGTGCTTCTGACGGAACTGCTTATCATAATGCAGCCACGTATCGTCCTTAGACTGACACTGCATATCATGTACGATGTGAATGTACCTGATAATGTTGATGTGCTCATCAGGGCGATACTCCAAGTAGCACGCCGCGAACACGCAGAAACTCGCCAACCAATTGTCATACGAGCGAAAGGCCTCCGCTCCAATACCGCCCTTCACAAGTGCTTCCTTACCTTCCCTTTGGTGTCCTCCGTCAACGTGAAAAGGTCGACTTATTCCCCCCACCTAATCTTCTTCCTGCAACTCTCACGCAACCCCCTCAACACCACCATGTATTCGCAGCGAACCACGCCCAGCAAATTACGCTGCCTCCATTCCCTACGGGAACTACTACTACTCTTCCTAGACCGCTTATCCCGATGCCGCGCCTCATGCCGTCACGACCGGCTCCTCTTCCCGATCGTCACCCGCGGCCGAATCTGAAAAAGAAGGGAAAGCCGCCACGGGTGCCGAAGCCCCCCGGCGGGGAAGAAAGCAGACGCCCCTGCGGGCGACAGGGCAGCGCCACCCAGCAATGCAGGGGCGGAGCCCATAGCGCGACACGCCTGGAGAAACTGCGCCATGGTGGGGCCAGAAGCCCCAGGAAGAATGGCCGCGTCGACCGAAGCGGGAGCCACGGAAACGCCACCCTGGGACAAAGCCGACAAAAACGGTGCAAACGCCGTTGTCATTGCCGACATTGCCGTCACAATGGCAGAGGGATCCGGAGCCGCAGCCCCAATAGTCCCCCCGCTCCCCGGGTCTGCAGCAGGGATGGCCCTCACGTTGTGCCACGCCATCCCGGTCGGCCCCGCCTGGGACCGGCGCCAGATGGCGTCCGCATACCCGCATTCTCCTGTGATGCACCAGCCGCCCCTTCACTGCCCCGGCCCCCACTGGCCCCGCCCACCAGGAGAACCGGATGGCCACCGTTCCCAGACTGCACCTCCCTCTCTGGCCCTGAACTGCGACAATAGAAGAATCTGGGGAGCCCCGCCTGCTGGAGCGGGGAGAGCTCCCAGGAAGCACGAGTGCCAACAGCATACGTGGGCGCGCGCGCCCGCGAAACAGGAGCCGCCTGGAAGGGGCAGCCAGTGGACGAGCCACTGGCCGCAACCCCGAACAAAACCCCTCATCATCTGGGGATCCTTGAGCGACTCTCATCGGAGGAGGGCGCGCGTCCCCGAGCCGCCGTTGCCAGAGAGGGATTCCCGCCAGCGGGCACCCCCGCTGGCTCCCCCCACCAACCGCCCGATCTCGTCCTCCGCTGCCCAGCGCCCTGCCCCTCACTAGCCTACGCTGCGCCGGGAGAATCCCCCGGCGCCTGCTGCACAGCCAGCGTGGGAGCGGACGCGCGCGCCCGCGGGCGGGCACCCGCAGCAGCGCCAGGAGACTGAGCCCCGGCCAAGAGCACAGCGATCAGGCTCAGGGGACGAGACGGAGAGGGGGCAGAAGTAGAATATCGTGCAGGGGCACCAGAGGAGCTGCGGGGACGGGACATAGCGGCCAGTACTAATTAACCAGGAGGTAATGGGCAACAGAGAGGGGACACAGTGTGGGCACAATTTAAAGTGCACCCAGGCCAGGCAAAGTGAATAATACAGCAATAAGGGGCAAGCAGCACAGAACACAGGAGAAAGGGGGGCGAAGAGCACTCACCCCTACCACGATTAAAGCAGAAGAGGATGACCCAGCCCCTTTACCAGGCTTAAAAACCCTTTCCACCTACCCCCAACGATCATTCCTATTGGCTAACAAGAAACTCCCATAATGCCTTACCGTCCTGCCCCCGAGACTAGCTGTGGTTTAACCCACTCCTCTCCTATTCTGTCAATTCGTTCTCCTTAAGCACGCTTGGCATAGAATAATAATAAATTGTCAGACATCATTGCGGTGTCCAACTGCACACATAACCAAGTATAATAGAAAATCTTAGCTAATATTACATTGCATCTATATGGGTTCAGAGAGAAAATGAGTGAAAATACAGCTCACAAAGGGGGTAATTCCAAGTTGATCGCAGCAGGACATTTTTTAGCAGTTGGGCAAAACCATGTGCACTGCAGGGGGGGCAGATATAACATTTGCAGAGAGAGTTAGATTTGGGTGGGTTATTTTGTTTCTGTGCAGGGTAAATACTGGCTGCTTTATTTTTACACTGCACTTTAGATTGCAGATTGAACACACCACACCCAAATCTAACTCTCTCTGCACATGTTATATCTGCCTCCCCTGCAGTGCACATGGTTTTTCCCAATTGCTATCAAAAATCTTGCTGCGATCAACTTGGAATTACCCCCCAAGTGCCTTTGTCCGAACAGGCACTTTGGAACCATCATTACTAATTGAATTGGCACTCACATGAAGTGACTCTTGTTTTCACACAGCCTGGATTTACAATTACTGTAGGTTTATTACACACATGTAAAAGAACTTTGTGACAGTTGTGTGGTGTAGTCACAATAAAAACACACTTTTTTTTAAAGATGTCTGCAGACCTTTGTGTTTTTGGTTTAAATCACTGTTATGCTTTAGTTTTGGGAATGACAAAAACAAATGTTTTGGTTTTATTTTTATTCTTTAAAACTCGATAAAACCAGCTAAAATCATGTAACTTGGATGCTGGTATGTAGTTTTGCAGCAGGAACTGCAGTCCACACCCTCTTCATACACTCTGGCACTCTGTGAAATGGCTCCTGAAATCATGAGGGAGGAACTTACCGTACAGTACATGCAGTCCAACATAACTCAAGATCAGTTTTTGAAATCTGAACTTGACAAGAAGACCCGAGCCAGGACATAGATTTGCAGGCCAAGATAGCACCATCGACGGGGCCTTGCACAGATGCAGCTTCCAATACGTAAACCTAGTCTTGGGGGGGGGGGGGTTGTGTCCTTAGCTGAGTGTGGGTTGAATTGCATCCTATGTAAAAATTAAACAACTTTTTTTGCTGTCAATTAGTTATTTAAGTGTTATAAAGGTGTTGAGAAAGGTCAATTAGAGACATTCCCTGTTTTGCTGGATGCATTTATCCAAGCCATTGGTTACGTTTGGAACATATCTTATACTGATGGGATGCCATCCATTTAACTTAACTGCTTTTCTTAAGGTACTTCAAGATGTATCTTAAAACATTGAGACGCATATAACGCATGTAATAGAGAAAGCCCAAAGGTATCCAGCATGCAATTCCTAAGGGTGTGTACACACGGTGAGATATTTTCTTTCGATTTTGACTATATAGTCAAAATCGCAAGAAAAGTTAGTGCAGATCGCAAGGTGAAAGTCACCTTTCTATCCCGATTCGATCCTGATGCGCGGTCTTACCAGGTCGGCATCGCAAGAAAAGATAGATTGTGCAGGCAAGTCAATCCTTGCTAGATCGGTGTACTATCTAGTTCATCTCACATGTCAATGACATCTCACATAAGCCAAAATCTCACATAAGTCAAAATCGTAAGCACACATAGTCCATATCTCAAGATAAGTTAGTCAAAATCTGTGCTATCTGGGCTCCGGGGAGTTCAAGGAAAATCGCAAATGAAAATCGGGCATAGCAAGGATCTCACCGTGTGTACACACCCTAAGTCATAAATGAGGCAAAAACTAGCTTCACATTTGAAATGGATGAAGTTACATAGTAACATAGTAATATAGTTGATGAGGTTGAAAAGAGGCGAAATGCCTAACGGGTTCAACCTGTATTCTGTGTTTAGTTGTGCACATTATAATGCACCAGCTGGAGTTATGGTTTCGTACCAATTGACAACTATATTTCGTACAACTCCCAGAAACTTAATGTCAATATATTAAATGCTGTAGCCTTGGATACTTTTTTCAGTTAGAAAGCTGTCCAATCTGATTTTGAATGTATTCACGGTGTCCGCCATTATTACCTTCTCCGGCAGTGAGTTCCAAATCTTTATTGCCCTTACCGTGAAGAACCCTTTCCTACGTTTTGTACGGAATTTTCTCTCCTCTAACCTCAGTGAGTGTCCTATTAGAGATGAGCGGGTTCGGTTTCTTTGAATCCGAACCCGCACGAACTTCACTTTTTTTTCCACGGGTCCGAGCGACTCGGATCTTCCCGCCTTGCTCGGTTAACCCGAGCGCGCCCGAACGTCATCATGACGCTGTCGGATTCTCGCGAGGCTCGGATTCTATCGCGAGACTCGGATTCTATATAAGGAGCCGCGCGTCGCCGCCATTTTCACTCGTGCATTGAGATTGATAGGGAGAGGACGTGTCTGGCGTCCTCTCCATTAGAATAGAGATAGATAGATTAGATAGAGAGAGATTGTGCAGAGTCGCAGACAGAGTTAGTTTACCACAGTCAGTGACCAGTGCAGTTGCTAGTTAACTTTTATTTAATATAATATATCCGTTCACTTCTCTCTGCTATATCCGTTCTCTGCCTGAAAAAAAAAACGATACACAGCACAGTCAGTCACACAGTGTGACTCAGTCTGTGTGCACTCAGCTCAGCCCAGTGTGCTGCACAGTCATCAATGTATAAATTAAAAGCTTATAATTAATTGTGGGGGAGACTGGGGAGCACTGCAGGTTGTTAGCAGGAGCCAGGAGTACAATTATATTAATTAACAGTGCACACTTTTGCTGCAGGAGTGGTGACCAGTGCCTGACCACCAGTATAGTATTGTTGTATACTACTAATATCTCTTTAAATATCAACCAGTCTATATTAGCAGCAGACACAGTACAGTGCGGTAGTTCACGGCTGTGGCTACCTCTGTGTCGGCACACGGCAGGCAGTCCGTCCGACCAGAATTGTATTATTTATTATTATATACCTACCACCTAACCGTGGTTTTTTTTTCATTCTTTATACCGTCATAGTGTCATCCTAATTGTTACGAGTATACTACTATCTCTTTATCAACCAGTGTACAGTGCGGTAGTTCACGGCTGTGGCTACCTCTGTGTCGGCACACGGCAGGCAGTCCGTCCGACCAGAATTGTATTATTTATTATTATATACCTACCACCTAACCGTGGTTTTTTTTTCATTCTTTATACCGTCATAGTGTCATCCTAATTGTTACGAGTATACTACTATCTCTTTATCAACCAGTGTACAGTGCGGTAGTTCACGGCTGTGGCTACCTCTGTGTCGGCACACGGCAGGCAGTCCGTCCGACCAGAATTGTATTATTTATTATTATATACCTACCACCTAACCGTGGTTTTTTTTTCATTCTTTATACCGTCATAGTGTCATCCTAATTGTTACGAGTATACTACTATCTCTTTATCAACCAGTGTACAGTGCGGTAGTTCACGGCTGTGGCTACCTCTGTGTCGGCACACGGCAGGCAGTCCGTCCGACCAGAATTGTATTATTTATTATTATATACCTACCACCTAACCGTGGTTTTTTTTTCATTCTTTATACCGTCATAGTGTCATCCTAATTGTTACGAGTATACTACTATCTCTTTATCAACCAGTGTACAGTGCGGTAGTTCACGGCTGTGGCTACCTCTGTGTCGGCACACGGCAGGCAGTCCGTCCGACCAGAATTGTATTATTTATTATTATATACCTACCACCTAACCGTGGTTTTTTTTTCATTCTTTATACCGTCATAGTGTCATCCTAATTGTTACGAGTATACTACTATCTCTTTATCAACCAGTGTACAGTGCGGTAGTTCACGGCTGTGGCTACCTCTGTGTCGGCACACGGCAGGCAGTCCGTCCGACCAGAATTGTATTATTTATTATTATATACCTACCACCTAACCGTGGTTTTTTTTTCATTCTTTATACCGTCATAGTGTCATCCTAATTGTTACGAGTATACTACTATCTCTTTATCAACCAGTGTACAGTGCGGTAGTTCACGGCTGTGGCTACCTCTGTGTCGGCACACGGCAGGCAGTCCGTCCGACCAGAATTGTATTATTTATTATTATATACCTACCACCTAACCGTGGTTTTTTTTTCATTCTTTATACCGTCATAGTGTCATCCTAATTGTTACGAGTATACTACTATCTCTTTATCAACCAGTGTACAGTGCGGTAGTTCACGGCTGTGGCTACCTCTGTGTCGGCAGTCGGCAGGCAGTCCGTCCATCCATAATTGTATTATTATTATAATATATACCACCTAACCGTGGTTTTTTTTTCATTCTTTATACCGTCATAGTGTCATACTAGTTGTTACGAGTATACTACTATCTCTTTATCAACCAGTGTACAGTGCGGTAGTTCACGGCTGTGGCTACCTCTGTGTCGGCAGTCGGCAGGCAGTCCGTCCATCCATAATTGTATTATTATTATAATATATACCACCTAACCGTGGTTTTTTTTTCATTCTTTATACCGTCGTCATAGTGTCATACTAGTTGTTACGAGTATACTACTATCTCTTTATCAACCAGTGTACAGTGCGGTAGTTCACGGCTGTGGCTACCTCTGTGTCGGCAGTCGGCAGGCAGTCCGTCCATCCATAATTGTATTATTATTATAATATATACCACCTAACCGTGGTTTTTTTTTCATTCTTTATACCGTCGTCATAGTGTCATACTAGTTGTTACGAGTATACTACTATCTCTTTATCAACCAGTGTACAGTGCGGTAGTTCACGGCTGTGGCTACCTCTGTGTCGGCAGTCGGCAGGCAGTCCGTCCATCCATAATTGTATTATTATTATAATATATACCACCTAACCGTGGTTTTTTTTTCATTCTTTATACCGTCGTCATAGTGTCATACTAGTTGTTACGAGTATACTACTATCTCTTTATCAACCAGTGTACAGTGCGGTAGTTCACGGCTGTGGCTACCTCTGTGTCGGCAGTCGGCAGGCAGTCCGTCCATCCATAATTGTATTATTATTATAATATATACCACCTAACCGTGGTTTTTTTTTCATTCTTTATACCGTCGTCATAGTGTCATACTAGTTGTTACGAGTATACTACTATCTCTTTATCAACCAGTGTACAGTGCGGTAGTTCACGGCTGTGGCTACCTCTGTGTCGGCAGTCGGCAGGCAGTCCGTCCATCCATAATTGTATTATTATTATAATATATACCACCTAACCGTGGTTTTTTTATACCACCTAACCGTGGCAGTCCGTCCATAATTGTATACTAGTATCCAATCCATCCATCTCCATTGTTTACCTGAGGTGCCTTTTAGTTCTGCCTATAAAATATGGAGAACAAAAAAGTTGAGGTTCCAAAATTAGGGAAAGATCAAGATCCACTTCCACCTCGTGCTGAAGCTGCTGCCACTAGTCATGGCCGAGACGATGAAATGCCAGCAACGTCGTCTGCCAAGGCCGATGCCCAATGTCATAGTACAGAGCATGTCAAATCCAAAACACCAAATATCAGAAAAAAAAGGACTCCAAAACCTAAAATAAAATTGTCGGAGGAGAAGCGTAAACTTGCCAATATGCCATTTACCACACGGAGTGGCAAGGAACGGCTGAGGCCCTGGCCTATGTTCATGGCTAGTGGTTCAGCTTCACATGAGGATGGAAGCACTCAGCCTCTCGCTAGAAAACTGAAAAGACTCAAGCTGGCAAAAGCACCGCAAAGAACTGTGCGTTCTTTGAAATCCCAAATCCACAAGGAGAGTCCAATTGTGTCGTTTGCGATGCCTGACCTTCCCAACACTGGACGTGAAGAGCATGCGCCTTCCACTATTTGCATGCCCCCTGCAAGTGCTGGAAGGAGCACCCGCAGTCCAGTTCCTGATAGTCAGATTGAAGATGTCAGTGTTGAAGTACACCAGGATGAGGAGGATATGGGTGTTGCTGGCGCTGGGGAGGAAATTGACCAGGAGGATTCTGATGGTGAGGTGGTTTGTTTAAGTCAGGCACCCGGGGAGACACCTGTTGTCCGTGGGAGGAATATGGCCGTTGACATGCCAGGTGAAAATACCAAAAAAATCAGCTCTTCGGTGTGGAGGTATTTCACCAGAAATGCGGACAACAGGTGTCAAGCCGTGTGTTCCCTTTGTCAAGCTGTAATAAGTAGGGGTAAGGACGTTAACCACCTCGGAACATCCTCCCTTATACGTCACCTGCAGCGCATTCATAATAAGTCAGTGACAAGTTCAAAAACTTTGGGTGACAGCGGAAGCAGTCCACTGACCAGTAAATCCCTTCCTCTTGTAACCAAGCTCACGCAAACCACCCCACCAACTCCCTCAGTGTCAATTTCCTCCTTCCCCAGGAATGCCAATAGTCCTGCAGGCCATGTCACTGGCAAGTCTGACGAGTCCTCTCCTGCCTGGGATTCCTCCGATGCATCCTTGCGTGTAACGCCTACTGCTGCTGGCGCTGCTGTTGTTGCCGCTGGGAGTCGATGGTCATCCCAGAGGGGAAGTCGTAAGCCCACTTGTACTACTTCCAGTAAGCAATTGACTGTTCAACAGTCCTTTGCGAGGAAGATGAAATATCACAGCAGTCATCCTACTGCAAAGCGGATAACTGAGGCCTTGGCATCCTGGGTGGTGAGAAACGTGGTTCCGGTATCCATCATTACTGCAGAGCCAACTAGAGACTTGTTGGAGGTACTGTGTCCCCGGTACCAAATACCATCTAGGTTCCATTTCTCTAGGCAGGCGATACCGAAAATGTACACAGACCTCAGAAAAAGAGTCACCAGTGTCCTAAAAAATGCAGCTGTACCCAATGTCCACTTAACCACGGACATGTGGACAAGTGGAGCAGGGCAGGGTCAGGACTATATGACTGTGACAGCCCACTGGGTAGATGTATGGACTCCCGCCGCAAGAACAGCAGCGGCGGCACCAGTAGCAGCATCTCGCAAACGCCAACTCTTTCCTAGGCAGGCTACGCTTTGTATCACCGCTTTCCAGAATACGCACACAGCTGAAAACCTCTTACGGCAACTGAGGAAGATCATCGCGGAATGGCTTACCCCAATTGGACTCTCCTGTGGATTTGTGGCATCGGACAACGCCAGCAATATTGTGTGTGCATTAAATCTGGGCCAATTCCAGCACGTCCCATGTTTTGCACATACCTTGAATTTGGTGGTGCAGAATTTTTTTAAAAACGACAGGGGCGTGCAAGAGATGCTGTCGGTGGCCAGAAGAATTGCGGGACACTTTCGGCGTACAGGCACCACGTACAGAAAACTGGAGCACCACCAAAAACTACTGAACCTGCCCTGCCATCATCTGAAGCAAGAAGTGGTAACGAGGTGGAATTCAACCCTCTATATGCTTCAGAGGTTGGAGGAGCAGCAAAAGGCCATTCAAGCCTATACAATTGAGCACGATATAGTAGGTGGAATGCACCTGTCTCAAGTGCAGTGGAGAATGATTTCAACGTTGTGCAAGGTTCTGATGCCCTTTGAACTTGCCACACGTGAAGTCAGTTCAGACACTGCCAGCCTGAGTCAGGTCATTCCCCTCATCAGGCTTTTGCAGAAGAAGCTGGAGGCATTGAAGGAGGAGCTAACACGGAGCGATTCCGCTAGGCATGTGGGACTTGTGGATGCAGCCCTTAATTCGCTTAACAAGGATTCACGGGTGGTCAATCTGTTGAAATCAGAGCACTACATTTTGGCCACCGTGCTCGATCCTAGATTTAAAGCCTACCTTGGATCTCTCTTTCCGGCAGACACAGGTCTGCTGGGGTTGAAAGACCTGCTGGTGACAAAATTGTCAAGTCAAGCGGAACGCGACCTGTCAACATCTCCTCCTTCACATTCTCCCGCAACTGGGGGTGCGAGGAAAAGGCTCAGAATTCCGAGCCCACCCGCTGGCGGTGATGCAGGGCAGTCTGGAGCGACTGCTGATGCTGACATCTGGTCCGGACTGAAGGACCTGACAACGATTACGGACATGTCGTCTACTGTCACTGCATATGATTCTCTCAACATTGATAGAATGGTGGAGGATTATATGAGTGACCGCATCCAAGTAGGCACGTCACACAGTCCGTACTTATACTGGCAGGAAAAAGAGGCAATTTGGAGGCCCTTGCACAAACTGGCTTTATTCTACCTAAGTTGCCCTCCCACAAGTGTGTACTCCGAAAGAGTGTTTAGTGCCGCCGCTCACCTTGTCAGCAATCGGCGTACGAGGTTACATCCAGAAAATGTGGAGAAGATGATGTTCATTAAAATGAATTATAATCAATTCCTCCGCGGAGACATTGACCAGCAGCAATTGCCTCCACAAAGTACACAGGGAGCTGAGATGGTGGATTCCAGTGGGGACGAATTGATAATCTGTGAGGAGGGGGATGTACACGGTGATATATCGGAGGGTGAAGATGAGGTGGACATCTTGCCTCTGTAGAGCCAGTTTGTGCAAGGAGAGATTAATTGCTTCTTTTTTGGGGGGGGGGTCCAAACCAACCCGTCATATCAGTCACAGTCGTGTGGCAGACCCTGTCACTGAAATGATGGGTTGGTTAAAGTGTGCATGTCCTGTTTTGTTTATACAACATAAGGGTGGGTGGGAGGGCCCAAGGATAATTCCATCTTGCACCTCTTTTTTCTTTTCTTTTTCTTTGCATCATGTGCTGATTGGGGAGGGTTTTTTGGAAGGGACATCCTGCGTGACACTGCAGTGCCACTCCTAGATGGGCCCGGTGTTTGTGTCGGCCACTAGGGTCGCTAATCTTACTCACACAGCTACCTCATTGCGCCTCTTTTTTTCTTTGCGTCATGTGCTGTTTGGGGAGGGTTTTTTGGAAGGGACATCCTGCGTGACACTGCAGTGCCACTCCTAGATGTGCCCGGTGTTTGTGTCGGCCACTAGGGTCGCTAATCTTACTCACACAGTCAGCTACCTCATTGCGCCTCTTTTTTTCTTTGCGTCATGTGCTGTTTGGGGAGGGTTTTTTGGAAGGGCCATCCTGCGTGACACTGCAGTGCCACTCCTAGATGGGCCCGGTGTTTGTGTCGGCCACTAGGGTCGCTTATCTTACTCACACAGCGACCTCGGTGCAAATTTTAGGACTAAAAATAATATTGTGAGGTGTGATGTGTTCAGAATAGGCTGAAAATGAGTGTAAATTATGTTTTTTGAGGTTAATAATACTTTGGGATCAAAATTACCCCCAAATTCTATGATTTAAGCTGTTTTTTAGGGTTTTTTTAAAAAAACACCCGAATCCAAAACACACCCGAATCCGACAAAAAAAATTCGGTGAGGTTTTGCCAAAACGCGGTCGAACCCAAAACACGGCCGCGGAACCGAACCCAAAACCAAAACACAAAACCCGAAAAATTTCCGGCGCTCATCTCTATGTCCTATACAGAGTTCTATTAAAAAAAAAATTCCCTGCTAACTCCTTGTAATGACCCTTTACATATTTGAAGATATTAATAATATCTCCTCTTAGACGCCTCTTTTCTAGTGTATACATATTTAACCTAGTTAGCCTTTCCTCGTACTCCAGTCCCTCTAGCCCTTTAATCAGTTTAGTAGCTCACCTTTGAACTCTTTCGAGTTCCCCAATATCCTTTTTATAATATGGTGACCAGAATTGAACACAATATTCTAGGTGTGGACGCACCAATGATTTGTACTGCGGTAGGATGTGCAATCCAGGTTCCCCCCTTTTTCCACTATATTTGTGTATATATTGTACACTGGAAGGCAAGGCTTCCTTCCTCTGGATTGGCACTCCTCCCATTCACCCTCAGGTGTTTTAATTAGCTGGGTTCCTGCATTTCAGATCACACATTGATAAGGCCCTATTTAGAGGTAAGTCCTGTATAAATTTATAGAATGTGATAGTATTAGGGATGTTAGGGACCCATGTGATGAAGTCACCTGGCCGCGGTACATGGGCCCGCATATTTGCGCAAATGTGTGCTAAGAACTTCAATTATACTCCATGTTAATTGTGAGGGTTTATTTAAATTATTTTTATTATCAGTGTTCTTAGTGCTAAGAGTGTGCATCTGCATCTCTCTTCCCCCAGCATAGTATTAGAAGCCTCAGCATGATAGCACCTCTTGATATCTTTAGTAATAGGATGTGCAATCCAGGTTCCCCCCTTTTTCCCTTGTCTCAATGCCCCATTTTATGCAAGCAGTATTGTTGTTAGTTGTTATTCTTGTTAGTCTTAAAGTGATAGAAGCTTGATGTTATCTACGGATGTCTAATAAATGTTATAGTAAAACAGAGGGGCTGAAGCAATAGCAAAGTCTAGAGGAGGTCTCCGCAGTGCTGCTCTGCTCTCTGTACACCACTGACAGGGGATGTTTCTGATCATATTTGGACACCACAATCCTTCTTTATACTTTCCCCACCGATAACAAATAGACAGGAGTCTGTCCTGTTAGTTTTCTACAACTACCTGACACTGGCAGCAGAACCACATGCTTACATGAAGGTACCTAGTACAACACGCTGAATAGGAGTACAGGTATGAGTACGCTCATATTATGAACAGCTGAATATGCATTTTTCATTCTTGCACAAATGCAAAGAATCAGAGCTTTTGCATTTACTTTGCCAGCATCTGTATTCCCTTATACGTGTACATTATTGACATCTTCCCTACATCCTACATCATACTGTACCTCCTCCCTACAACCTATTTAGTGTAGCTTAATAAATCCACATTAAAATGTACTCCTTTGCAATATTAAATCTGCATATTCCATTGGGATGCAATTCATTGTATTTTATTCCCTTTCTGTAAAAAGGTAAATTCTTCTTTGTTGACAGTATATTGACCTTTTATTGACCCTGACAACTGACCAATTTATAATACTGTTAAAGATGTGCATGGTTGTAATAAATTTTGCATTTTCTTTTTCTAACAGTTTGACCCTTTGATATGTCGATATCTATAATAAATGTCTTATTGCATCAATCTCACTTCTTAATCATGCATGCAGGTATTCTTCTCATGTAAGCCTGTGCACCTACAATACATTCAAGGTCTGATTCAACGATGTATGCAATGCCAATGTTTACAGTTGATCGATTATCGGTATGTCACATTGCACATGCTTCGAGTTGCATTACTGTTGTTGATCACAGTGAGAATTTAATCACAAAGTGATTGACAGTTGGGGCATTTGTGGAAGGTAACAGGGGAGTGGTGGCTCAAACAAAGGTGTGTTGTAGCAGTTTTTAGGGTGCATCACAGCCTGCATCTGCAATCTTGTATGCAGTTGCAATGGCTCCAGCATCTCAGTTCTCATGGCTATTCTGCTTAATCATAGGGTTACTCGGAAGGTCAATAATCTACTGTTCTGCTACCGATGCTACATCTTTTGTAGCACCCAGGCTCAGGAGGAATCAGAGAGGCAGGTCAGTTTGTTTGGATTTCCCCATTTGGACACAATAACCAAACAAAATAGAAGATACAATGCTATTTCATTTATTGAGTAAGTAAAGAGGAGCAATAAACTGCAACCAGATGAACATCTAATGCATTATAGCATTTCAATAATATAACAAAGTTAGGATGCAATTCTACCTTTAACATGGAAAATTGCCTACAGTTTCAAAGCAGTCTAGCTCAGTAAGCATAGTCCAGCGTTTAGCCAAGCATAGAAAATTGGTCCACAGATCACAGCAGCTTAGATCAATATGCATAGTCCAGTGTGTAGCAAAGCACAGGCAATTTTCATACAGTCCCCAGCGGCTGAGCATATAAAGCATAGTCCAGCATGTAGGAAAGCATAGCGAGTTGCATACAATTCTCAGCAGTTCAGCTTTATACTATATCTCAGTCCAGCTTTCAGGAGAGCTTAGCAGTTTGTACAAGTACAGTAAGAAGAACAGATGTCAGATATCTGAAATATCAATAACCAGTATAAACAGCATATCATGCAGTTCTCCCATGCATTAGCATTGCATGAAAATAAAACATAAAGCACTCATTAGCAGTACCTCAGCCATTTTGCAGCGTCATGTCTTAGCAAGAGAATAGTACGTCACAGGGCATAAAGACAACATATCAGTGAACAGAGTATCAGTAGGCATGCAAAAGAAACAGTTGCTGTAGGTAAAAGTTGCAGAATAGGTTAACTCAGCAGGATAAAGGGAAAAGGTGATAGAAGTAATATGTGTCACAATGGCAGTAGGTCACCTGACAATGTAATTGGCAGTAAGTTAAAACAGAATTCAGCACAGGAAAAACATAGCAGAACTCTACCAGAAAGGCATTGCATTAACACCAGGCTCCCATTGTACATTACTAAATGATTCCCTGGGTTTTACGTTAGTCCACCACCCAGAAAGCTCCAGTGAAGGAGCAGTTGTAGGCAAAGGTGCCGCTGTAAGTGGGATACAGTTGCAAATGGATCAGAGTGTGAGTTGTCAAGATCTCACCCCTAGCTGAGGCTACTCTCGCCACCTCTCCACTGCGATCTGGTCACAGCAATACTTCAGGGGCAGCAACAGATGGGATGCTCCTTAGTGATCTGGCAGTGGCGGGCTGGCTAAATGGTGCTACAGGGGCATTATCTGCTGTCAGTTGGACCTTCACCAGCAGTCAGAAGTAATCACAGACACAGCCAGCAGCAGCATTCCAGCTTCGGGCAGCCAGATCATGTGAAACCCTTTTTTGCATCTGCTGACCGCACTTGATCCAGGGGTTAAACTGCAAAAGCCTGACTGCAGCATTCTTTCCAGCAGCAACCTCCTCTAGTGGTCAGACAACACTTCACAGCCATGGTTCGGACAGGCATACAGCACTAGCAAAATGCAGCTAGGATTCGTTTCACTGTGGCAGCTTCCTGTGCAGCAACCGCTGAACCCTCAGACCTATCATGCAGACTGCATTCTCTGGACCACTGGGAATACTCTCCATGATGAACTAGCTACACATGTACATTCCCATATGTGTCCTCCCCTCTCACTCTCTGGCTGCTACTTTTATCCACAAGCTCTGCTGTAAGCCCAGTTCACTCTCTGAACTCTGGCTCATTCTACTTGCTTAATGGCTCCAGTAATACCTAGCCTCTAGGATCTTATGCCCTGCATCCCTATAACCCAATAGATTCCCAGGAAATTTCCAGACTGTTGCTGGCCAGTCTGAGATTTTTCCTTTCCACCATGCACATGCCAGTGTGATGACAGGGCTTAGGGTCTCTCAAGGTTCACTGCAGCTCCACTATTAAACCCTATGGGCTGCTACATATCCCTATTTAAAGCCACTGGTATCTATCAATACAAAGAAAAATACAGTGGCTGCTGGACTCTACCATATAATAACTAGATATATGCGGCAGACACTTTTGGGGTTTTGTGTTTTGGATCTGGATCCCCGCTCATGTTTTGGATCTGGATTGGTTTTGCCAAAACCACCCTTTCGGGTTTTGGTTGTGGATCTTGATGATTTTTGAAAAAATCATAAAAACAGCTTAAATCACAGAATTTGGGGGTCATTTTGATCCTACGGTATTATTAACCTCAATAACATTCATTTCCACTCATTTCTAGTCTATTCTGAACACCTCACACCTCACAATATTGTTTTTAGGCCAAAAGGTTGCACCTAGGTAGCTGGATGACTAAACTAAGCGACACAAGTGGGCGGCACAAATACCCAGCCCATCTAGGAGTAGCGATGCAGTGGCAGACAGGATGGCAGTTTTAAAAACTAGTCCCCAAAGAGCACATAATGCAAAGAAAAAGAAGAGGCACAAGATGGAATTCTCTTGGGCCCTCCCACACACCCTTATGTTGTTTAAATAGGACATGCACAGTTTAATAAATCCATCATTTCAGCAACAGGTGGTCCCCCTGGAAAAAGTTTGCCAAGTTCTCTGAATCAAAGCTAGCTGCAAACATACTACCTCCTTCTTTGAAGACTTTTCACATTATAAGAAGAGGAAAGAGGAAGAGTACAGTGTCAAGAAGATGATTAAAATGAGAGAGGCAGACGCAATCAGGAACAACACACAGGCTTTCACCTCCACTCCTACATAGCTGTGGAATGGAAGAGACTTTATCCAAGCAAATATATAATTACCACATTACTGGACAAACTGAAAAACTAGGGGCCAAAGCCTCCAAATTTGTACCCCCTTCTCCATTTTCATGGATTAAGATAATATCAGATTTAATGCTGGGATGCAAATAAACTGGTGTATACCACAGGATCAAGATTGGATATTTTCCCCTCCACAGAGTCTGGAGACTTATTTTGTGAAAATCTTTGGGTCTCTTTTTTTAAATTTTTTTTTGCAGTTTTATTTACATATTTTGTGGCAGATGCCTTATTTTTGTTTTTCACAGCTCCCAGTTACATGCATGTGAGCATACCTGTGTGTCCCAGTTACACGCTAGTGAGCATATCTGTGTGTCTTGTTTATTTTTTCATATTTTATTTTTAAATAAAGCAGCCCCTTAGATGTTTTAGCAGCCCCTCCTGAGCCGCCACAGCAGCACTGGATGGGCAAGATGAGTTTGGGTGGGTTCGGTACAGTACTAAGCAGGACTGTGCAATGATTTTTTTGTTATTGAGCCCCTGCCCTAGTGGAGCTTACCACTCTACAGTTGAAAATCATTTCATACTATAAATTAGGACTGTGGAAGTAATGCTAACCTCTGTGCCCACAGTATGCCTCAGCCTGGCAAGCCAGACATCTTCCTGGCTGTACACCACCATGAGACTACATACTGGGCCTTATTCAGTAACTGTTTGTGCCTCACAGGAGCTCCTGGCCCATCTAGTGCTGCAGTGCAATGGAAAGCTGATGCAGTGTAAGATCACTGATACTCTGTTCTTCTAACACCGCGAGGTCTTGCATTAACCCTATGCAGCCCTTAGGAAAAAAACCCCGTACAACAAATGTGCATCTTGTAAATAAATAATCCCCAAATTTGGAACATCAATAATAAATCAAACTTAAGGTTGACTAATTGGAGCCATTCATTTGAGTGAGTCCCTAACATGAAATAATTGAGAAGAACCTCTCTCTAATGCTCCGGCAGAAAATCTCAGTTTTACCTCTCCGGCAGTTGCGCTGGATTATGATTCTGTCTCTTCTGAGTCACACTGACTGGCCACAAATGTGGTCTCATTGGAAAACACTTTGCAATTTCCATTTCCACCTTTGCGGCTATGTTTTCACAAGTCTGTTTGTGATGTTGAAGCTTGTTTTATATTCTGCTCTAGGCTTTAATTTAAACCTAGGATCAAGTACAGCGGTACCCCAGAAATTATACATCAGAACCCCTGGACTTATACAGCATAGGCAGCACCCCTGGATAATTACACAGCACAGCAGACAGGAAACAGCACCCCTGGACTTAAATGGCTGTGGGGCAGCACCCCTGGACTGATAGGGCAGAGGGGCAGCACCCAATATAGGGCAGCACCTGTGGAATGATGTGGCAAAGAAAATATGTGGAAGATGGAATTGTCCTTGGGCCCTCCCACCCACCCTTATGTTGCATAAACAGGACATGCACACTTTAACAAACCAATAATTTCAGCGACAGGGTCTGCCACATGACTGTGGCTGAAATTATTGGTTTGTTTGGGCCCCCACCAAAGAAGAAGCAATTAATCTCTCCTTGCACAAACTGGCTCTACATAGGCAAGATGTCATCCTCATCCTCAGATCCCCCCTTTAGTGTTTACATTCTCATCCTCCCAGATAAATAATATTCAAACAAACCACATCATTTAAGTGTCAGTGGACTGCTTACGCTATTACCGAAAGTTTCTGAACTTGACAATGACTTATGATGAATGTGCTGCAGGTGATGTATAAGGGAGGATGTTACTAGGTGGTTAATGTCCTTACTCCTACTTATTATGGATTGACAAAGGCAACAGATGGCTTTACTCCTGTTGTCTGAATTTGTGGAGAAATAATTCCACACCGAAGAGGTGGCTTTTTTTGGGTATTTTGCCCAAGCATGACAATGGGATTTTTTATCCCATGGCCAACAACTATCTCAACTGGTGCCTTATTTAAACAAACCACATCACCATCAGAATCCTCATAGTCAACTTCCACCTCAGCGCCAGCTACACCAATGTCCTCCTCATCCTGTGGTACTTCTGCAGTGACAACTTCAATCTCAATATCGCCAACTGGACTGGTGGAGCTTCTCCTAGCACTTGCAGAGGGCATGCAAATGGTGGTAGGAGCCTCCTCTTCCCATACAGGCTTGTGAAGGTCAGGCCTAGACATCACAACCACGGACAGTGCCATCACCCCTGTATTTTCATAACATTCCTGTAATTTTACATCATACAAGACAAGGCCAGTGTACATTTATTTTCACTCCACCCTTGTATTTTACAGCATACATAACCAGTGTACTTTTATTTTAAAAACAGCACCCCTGTATTTTTACAGCATACAGGACCAGTGTACTTTTATTTTAACAGCAGTACCCCTGTATTTTTACACCATACAGTGCCAGTGTACTTTTATTTTAACAGCAGCACCCTGTATTTTTACAGCATACAAGACAGGACCAGTGTACATTTATTTTCCCTGCACCCCTGTATTTTCACTGCATACAGGAGGACAGTGCCCCTGCCCCCTGTACAACACAGTGACAGCCAGAACAGCAACACCCATGTAAAGCTGCAGCACCCTTAACAGCACAGGGACAGCCAGGACAGCACCCCTAACAGCACAGGGACACCACAGTTACAGGAACAGCACCCCTACAGAGCACACACTAACCACACCCGATGCCACCACCCACAGAGAGAGACAGAGGTCTGTCTCTCTCACTCTCCAAGCCTGGAGTGAAAATGGCGGCGACGTGTGGCTCCTTTTATGGAATCCAAAACCCGTGAGAATTTGAAAGTGGGATGATGACATTTTGCCTCGTTCTGGTTTCCAAGTCTGGCGGGAAGTCCTGAGCCGGACTCGGGTTCTGGTTCGGAACATGATGTTCTGGGGGTTCAGTTCTCTGAGAACCGAACCCGCTCATCTCTAATAATAACCCCCTTTGCTAGGGACAGTAGTGGCAGTGGGGCAAAAGGAGTGACCCCTGCTAACAGTCGAGGTAACCACATCCTTATGGGGTTACCACATCTTTGTACACAGTCACTTGGATTTAGTGTATATCTTTGAAACAGGCTCTAAATCAGGAGAGTTCACATTCTATACCACAATCCAATTAAATGCACTGGTCTTGGGCGGGCTTTGCTCATTCGACTGGCTGTATAAGCAAAAAATAAGACAACCACATGGTTATTCCTAACAAACAAGTTTCAGTTTCAAAATCTGTTAATGGATGTAAGTAGAAGAGGGTGAGCTTATACAGGTTAGGCACTTTTCTTTTATCAAGTCTAACAGGTTAATGGACACACATATTCTACTTCAGAAAAGAGCCGGTCGCCTTTACAAGTGGGAACTGAATCAAAACAATGAATAACATGACTGCGGGTGTTTATCATTGCAACTTACCAGGAATAAATATATTACATTTAGTTGGTCTGTAAAATTGAAGTGATACATTCTTTTACACACATAGAGCTGAAACTCAGTTGAAATGCATTTTTGAATTGTAAATGCAGAGATGTAATCTTGTTAGTACTGAAACATGACATGAGGATCATAGAATGCTTGCTCTATTAAAGCAGAAAACGTGTTAAAGTGCAGATCTGAGTTTGGATGTCATTTATTAAGAGCTGTTCTAACATAAGAAGTGAAGACTGTGAATAAAAAATGTGCATAGCTTTAAATTCCGAATACAAATTTTAGACGTGAAACTTTTGATTTATGAAATATACCTAGTTTACGTTAATATGGACTAAAATTGTTTCTTTGTTTTCCCGACAAACCTAATTAGACATTATGCTTCAAGAGACAGGAACCTCTTTTTATGTTTCTTCTTTGTCTGGCAATTAACTTTTATCCATTTCCTTGTGCTGAATATTATTCCCGGTGTTATAGTCTTGGAAAGTGTTCTACATCAAGTTGTGCTTTAGAAACAAACTTGCACAATCTCTATACCAGGCATATACAAAATCCTTGTACAATTTTTTGACTGGTCATTGTTTTTTTTTTTAGTTTGTTTTTACAAAATACATTGCTAAATGCAGAGTAGAATATAACAGCTAATTAGAGTATGACAGTTAATTAAGCAGAAAAGGAAATTCTATTTGTATCTCCACTACATACAAAAATCTAGCAAGCACAAATCCTGCTAAACAAAAACTTAGTACCAAATAAAATTAAAAGCCTTGTGATGGGCTACCTTGGGTGAGTACACAAAAACACATTTACCTGGTCCTCAAATGACATTTAGTAGTGGCTGAGATAAGCTAGGCATACACTGAGCAATTGTCCGGACAATCAACCAGTTCCAATTCTCGACTGTTGTTAACAAATGGTGTCGGCTCCTGACACCAAGAGTACTGCATGAGGGTCATTGGTCCCATGAGCCAATGTTGTGCAGCAAATGCAGTATGTAAAGATATCATCTGACCAACTGAATGCAAAAAACATGACATCAAGAAACGTATCGTTCATTTAGGAATGATAATTGTGCAGTGTGTATACAGGAAATCAGATTTTCTCTGGATCATTTCAGCTGTTACAAAAAAAAAGTGGATTGTACCAATTATCTATCAGGTGTTTACATAGCTTTAAGAAGCCAATAATCAGGGGTGTATCGGGCAAATTCACTCTTCAAGCAATGCCTGGGTCAGAGGATCGGTAAATCCAATATGTTCGAAATGGGCTATTTGCCGATTTTGACCAAAAAATTATCGGGATCGGCGAGTAAGGGATTTTTAACATGTTGTATTTTGCAGATTCCCTGACAAATCACCAATCATCAGAGTCTGCTGACTGTCAGATGGAATCATCGATCTGCAAATCGGAATCGGGGAATAGTTCCATAGATATATGGCCCGAATTAGAGTTACATATTATAAATACACACACAAACACACACAAGAAAAATATAATCAAGAGATGAAGAATCCTTTTAACATGAAATTAATCCCATTTTGGCTCGTCTGCATTATGTTCTAGCCTGTATTGCTGTATAGGAGAGATGCAGTTGGTGCAATCTGGATTGTCAAATCTTATTATTTTTATGTTTTAATACAAACATTTTCATAATCTGCAACACTCTGCAAGATGACTTTCTTGGCAAACATGTTTTCATACTAAAGCAGCTGTTGTGCACCTTTCTTCCTGCACTTATTATGCTCAGTGTTACAGCAGCTGTTGGAAAAGAAACTGAAATTTACTTGAAATAATTAGCAAAGCCTTATTTCCGGTAATGTCACAGTAAATATCGTTTTACAGCTAGCCTCCATGTCACACGCTCTTGCTTGGTACAGGCAGGGGTGCACTTGAAGATAGTAAATCAGTTTTTGTAGAAGTATAAGCTCTATAAGAGACATATGGGGACATTTAATAGATTTACACGATATAGTAAATTGGAGGTTCTGTGTGACATTACCCATTTGGCAGTACTAGAACATAATGAATTGTCCCCATAGACATTCAATAAAACGACACACAAAAAAAAATGTAAGAACTGACTTAGCTTACAGCTCCTGAATTTGGTCAGGGCATAGGGGTCATTCAGACCCGATCGCACGCTGCAGTTTTTTGCAGCCGTGCGATCGGGTCTGAACAGCGCATGCGTGGGGGCCGCAATACACAGGCGCATCACTGGCTGGCAACGGCCGCCACCGGGCAGCGTTGAAAACAATGAAGAAAGAGCTCACAGAGGCGAACGCAAGAAGATTGACAGGAAGAGGCCGTTCGGGGAGTGTCGAGGAAAACGCAGACATGCAGTGCTGTTTCCAGGGAGGGATACTGACGTCCGTTCCAGCAAGGATCATCGCAGCGGGTGAGTAAGTCCTGGGCTGTGTAGAAACTGCACAAACTTTTTGTTTGTGCAGCTCTCTGCCCAAGCGTTTGCAGCCCTGCACAGCCCTACCCCCCTCCCCTGTGGGCAGCGATTATCTGGTCGCAGCAGTGCAAAAAATAGCCTGCGTGCGACCAGGTCGGAATTAGGCCCATAGTGTCTATGTCAGTGTATTTATGTCCTAATGAGAAATAAGCTGAATATATATTATATTTAACTACAAAATAATTGTAGTAATAAGAATATTGACCAGAGGGACACAAACACACTTCTCATACTTCTCTCAAACATTGTGTACATTGGTCAAAATTATGAAAAACACAAAAATGGATACAGTTTGCAAGATACAGTATTCTCCTCTAGTGACAGCACTGAATATTGTATCCCTGACAATGGCTGAAATCAGTAGTGCAGCGTAAAAGGGCACTTAGTGTAGTGATGTAGTATGTTGTGCAATGATGTGGTGCAATGTGTGGGGACACACACGGAGAGGATATGCTGTTGGGGGGCCATGTGATAAATGCTTTGGAGCACATGGGGTGCAATATTATCCAATGGTATCCCCTTTTTAAAAAAAAATTTGGTAATGTGATAACTTTTGGTGTAACCGGGAGGTGGTGGGGGCGGTGGTGGGGCAGGGCGCAAAATTGCTTCCTTACCCCGGGTGATGGAAATTGTAGTTTCAGCCCTGCGCTATGTAATGCTCATTTGGAAGTATTTATACAAAATTAAGTGATTTATATTATTACATCCCTTATGGGAACCCATATGGTAATACTCCCTATTAAAGGATATGGTAAGACCCCAACAATTCTCAAGAACACCGCAGAACAGTATTATCATTGCATCATCCAACACATTCCAACTCATAAGAGAAAAGCATTCTCTAATGCACACCTCAATAGGTATAGATAAGGTCCGCATTCACTTTCCCCATATCTAAAAAAACTTCTCAGTGTTTCTCTCTTTTTTAAGTGACGCTTCTACCAATTCTATTCTACATATATTGATATTGCCAAGATTAATTTTCATATTCCCACTGTATCCATTCTGCCCTGAGGCATTATGCCGAAGATAGTCCATTCAGCAGTAATTTGAAAATATCTTTCCACATACATATTTATAAAAACACCAATTCTTCTCCAAAATCGTTTAATAACTGGGCATAGACAATGGAAGAGATCTGCCATTCCCTTTGCACATTTTAAACATTTACACAATAATGATAACCTCATTTCCCAATGTCTCAATTGGAGATAAACACTATGAAATACTTTGAGAAACATTTCAACATACGTTGGAACAGGTAGCAGTTTTGCTGATTTTTTTCAAGATCCCATATTATGAATCTAGCATGGATTATTGATTATATATTTACAAGAGTGCCGGCATTCTGTATATATATATATATATATATATATATACAGACGAAAATGAGTTGATCATTGAAACGTTGACCAGGAGACCAGCCTTACCATCTTTCTGAGTGGTGCTGAAGTGTGGTTGTATGCAATTAACACTGTTGCTGTGCAGTGTGAATCTGAGGGCACCAGAGCAAGTGTATCATTTTCATTATTTCAAGCGTTGAGTGCCGGATCCAGGATATATATATATATATATATATATATATAAAAATATATATATACACTATATACTTGGACAAGTCCTATTATTATGACCTACATACCTGCATTGGTAAAAGGGCCGAGTTACAAAAGGGATGATTATCGGATTTTGGGCCAAGGGTGGCAGTATTTCTGAAACAGCGCAATTTGATAACTGTTCACATGCTGCTGTGCCGAAGATGTATCTGGACAAATTGCACCATTGCGAGTAACTGATGTGGAAACTGCGGAGCACCACATGCCACTGAAGTGAGAGGTGAATGTCAGCTATGAAGGTGTGTGAGGGCCGGCCAACACACTACAGTGGAGCAGCTCACCATCAAAATGAACCTGGGGGTTACCAGACATGTGTCTAAAATAACAGTTCAGCCCATCTAGCTGCTGTCCATGCTACACACGACAGTTACTCTTGGTAATAGCTGGTAGTCATAATAATGTGACTTGACTGCGTGTGTATATATATATATATATATATATATATATATATATGTCCCTCTACAGCCTTGCTGCTTTTAGTAGAATGTTGTTGCAGCAGGACTGTGATGCGTACTTAGCGCAGCATGCTGCATGTGTACGCATCGGAAGCAGCTCCCATTGGCAGCACCCTGTTGCCAGAAGGGCCAATTCAGACCTGGACGCTGCTATGACAGCGTTCACAGGCTGATGGCTGGTGAAGTGTGTGCACAAGCAGCAGCCACACTGTGCGTGCGCACACACTGAGATGCAATGGCATCTCACTTGTGCAAATGCCTCTGCCTGATTGACAGGCAGAGGTGTTCGTGGGGCAGGAGGAGGCATGGCGGCTTTAAAGGGACATCGACTCGGCGTTGGGGGGGCATGGCCCGGACAACACAGGCGTGTCCGGACCATTTGCGGGGTGGACCGTGGTGGCTGCATGACATCACACGCAGCCGAAGTGACCCGAAACATGGTGGGTAGCAGCCTGCCTTCGATGGCATTTAGATGCTGCAAAAATCTGAAGCAGCTGCTCATACATCCCACTTGGTCTTTTAACACCAAGGACAGAATCTGGTTGACTATACAAAAACCAGGTTGCATTAAATGCACCAGACGCGTTAATTGCCACTTTATGCTGGTTGGTTCGTCCTTTCTGCATCCAGACAGTGGTAGACCAATACAGATGAAATACAAAATGTATGGTCGGATGGAATATGTAGTTTATCTCTTAACATGCCTATTTGGTCTGGCATACATTGGAATGACCACATATACCTTGCATGAATGTATGGCCAATCATCGCAGTTCAATATATCAAGAATTTAAGACAGGTACATCTGACAAACCTGTGTCACACTTTTTACTCATGGGACACCAGGGCTGGGATGTAATGGGAGCCGATAACAGCAAAACATCTGATGTTTGCTGTTGACCTGCTGACATTTTAAATGTTGGTATTTTGACCTTGTTGGTATTTTGACCTCATCGGGATTTTGACCATTGGTCAATTGTTGTCAGTATTTTGACTGTCTGGATTTTGATTGTAGGTATGTCATACTAAACCCATGTATGCAGCTATCTGGAACTGTGGTTTGCTACACCAATTCTCAGATTTATCTGATCTTAGTGTTGGCAGGGATATTCATGAAGTTATTTTGTTAACGACTCTTGAAGTAGGCATCTTCATGCATGAATATGATATTTCAAATATTTTTCCAAAATATGGTTCTAAAATGTCTATAATAAGAGGTTTATTGATTAAATTTTTTGTTATGGAATGGCATTGGGGAAGAATTTAATTATATGTTGGATTAATTAAATGACTTGGACTCCACGGTTCATTTTACTGGACACACTGAGCCACATAATATTAATTTTCTGGACGTGACAGTATTTTGTGATGGCCCTAAATTGGGCGCTACGTTGTACCAGAAAGACACTGACCAGAACTCTTTACTACTGTATATGCTATGAGTAATCACCGACCCACTTTGAAAAATAGTTTACCCATTTCTTAGTTTACGAGAGAACTCTCTTGCATAACAACATTATTCCCACCATGGTAGAAACACAGATTGTGGAAATTAAAAATTGCTTCCTGGAGAGAGGCTATAAGAAGGGTACAATAGACCTAATGACCATGTCGACCAAGTGGCCATGTCGACCTAATGCATGTCGACCAATAGTGGTCAACCTAATGACTGTTGACCTAAGTGTGGTCGACCTAATGACCCATACCTGTTGCAATAATACACAGAATATAGGCATGCCACATATCATTGGTTTCAGCTAGAACTGGTTGTGCGACTTAGTACACCCATTTGTGGCCAAGATACATTTTCAGGGGTTAAATGCACAAAAATATGAACATTGCGTCTGTTTAGCCTGACTGCAGCAAAGATGTAGGAGGACACATTTATACATGTATGTGTAAAAGGACATCATATTAAGCCATTAGGTCAAAAGTACTCACTAAATCATGTTTCTCCATGTGCTACAAAACACAGTTCCCTTAATGTACCCCCTAAACAGTGTATCTACCTAAACATACAATTTTGGGAATAAACAAACATTTTTTGAAACAACACTTCACTTAATCTGGAAAAAATGGCCACAAATGTCAACAGAATTATGGGGCAGATGTATTAACCTGGAGAAGGCATAAGGAAGTGATAAACCAGTGATATGTGCAAGGTGATAAAGGCACCAGCCAATCAGCTCCAATATGTAAATTAACAGTTAGGATCTGATTGGCTGGTGCCTTTATCACCTTGCATATATCACTGGTTTATCACTTCCTTATGCCTTCTACAGGTTAATACATCTGCCCCATTGTTCTTTGAAAGAAAACAAAGGGCAAAAACAAAAAATCATTGGGAGGAGGAAGCCCCTTGACCCCTCGATGCCCCAGCCCACTGCAGGCACTACGCCTTGTGGAGGTGACTGGTGTGCCACTCTATGTGCCGGAGTGGAGGGTGCTGGCCGTTGTTGTACTTGGCGCTCATGGCCTACTCTTTGAGCAGCCAGCTCTCTCTGCAGGGCCGCAAACATCTAGGTTTGCTCCCAGATGGCCTGCGTATACTCCCAGGTTGCCTGCAGTTTATCCCAGACCACCTTCACCTGCTCTTTTGTGGTCTGGGTCAATTGCTGCAGGTGATTATTGATCTGCAGGGCCATCTGTGTACGGGTGCCATGTGCCACCTCCACAGTTCGATTCATCCAACATATTTGATGCCCAGTGTAGTCCAGCTGGCTGGTCTGGTACTCCATATATGCCTTGTTGTGTTTCTGCAAATGGTGGAGGAAGATGACAATCTCCTCCACATTGGGAATGTTGTTCTGTGGCCAGCGCATAGGTGGTTGTGGCTGATGTGGTGGTGGCACAAGGTGCATATGCTCAATAAGAGTTAGGCTAATGGTGGAGTTGTTGTCCTCCTCATCTTCCCCTGTAGAGGCAGGAGAGGAGGAAGAGGTGCAGTAGACTGCTGTGGAGGATACAGAGGAGATGGAGGATGAGGAGGCTGGGCCATCAGCACATGGCAAAATCAGGGCTGTACACAGTGTGAGGTATTCATTTGAGGAGAACTGCACCCTAGTTCATGCCCTGGTGCAGGTGTATCCATGCCTGCTGGGTGCCCAGGCGTATAGGACTCCTACTTCCCGGAAGAAGGCCATGTGGTGGTTGATCCAGGACGCAGTTAATGTGGTCAGTACCTGCAGTCGAATCTGAATCCAAGGGTAACTATATTGAGGTACACCATATTGGGGGGGGGAGCATAGGGGGGGAGCATATTATTTTATTATTTCATTCCTACCCTATATATCTACTTCAGTCAATGTAAAAATCAATTTATAATTTAATTTCATTCACTTGATCTGATTAATATTATTTTATTATTTTATTAATATTAATATTTTGGGGGAAGGGAGTGGGGGGGGGGGGGGGTACACCAGCTTCACACAACACCATTGGTTTAATAATAGCATCAGGTAGATCTCCTTTAGATCCTGTTTGGATTAGGATTTTTATATATATTTTAAAAGAGCCTAAATGAGTGAAACTAAATCCTAATAGGGAAACCATCATATAAGATAATTTAAATAAATATATCTTGATGTTCTTGTTTGTGCGTAAAGATTGGTGTGACATAAATATATGTACACTAAAATATTATGCATAGATATGTAAAGGTAGAATAGAAATGTGTGTGTATAAATATTAGAACTACATAGGGTAAATCTAAATGTGGCCCTTATCTTTCTCTGAAAAAATCTTTCTCTCTCAAACACTTTTAGCCCACTTGTGTATCTTTTTGATAAGTCTTTTTGATAAATGGATTCCTCATATGTTCTGTATGTGTATGTATGTAATAATCTGTGTTCATGTACCTATACCCTCCTGTGTATACCACAGAGGTATGTATAGATTAGGAACATGTTAGGATTCATCAGAAAGAATATTATTATTTTCTTGTATTTTGAATTAAAATAATATGCAAATAATAAGTAGTAAAAATGATAACAACACAAAATAATAAAATAAGAAAACCTCTTCCCTCTTTGCTATAACAAAAACAACAAAAATAACAATAACAATAAAAATAATAAAAATAAAAATATATAAAAAAAAAACCTCTTTTCTCTCTGATATTCATCTTAAGACAGAGCTCTGTCAGCTTATATTAGGCCTCTACACATGATTATTGCAGAACTTCGGCACTGATGAGATATATTAAAGTTATAGTGCTCCTTTTTGAACTTAGTGGTAAAATTGTAGTTATAAGGTTGGGAGACCTTTTCTGTTTATTATTATTATTATTATTATTATTATTATTTTTATTATATTTATTTTTTTCTGCTTATTTATATTGAGTGTGTCAAAGTCAGAAAAATGTCTCTATGCACGTTGCCATATTTGCACCGCACACTGGTCCGTGCTGCGCATGCGTACGCTCTCCCGTGAAGGCGCATACCCGCAATAGCGTGCACTCGCAGGCGCGGTATGCGTATTTACGGTAGAGTTTATGTAGTCGTAGCGTGCGACTCATTCGTTACATATTTTCACAATTAATGTAGTTTATAGATCATGGTCCCTTTGATAGTTTCTGAAAGTTTGGTTAATATAGAAGGTCCCTGAGCTAAGGAATCCCTCTTTGTATCGTACGAAGGGTCTAACAGGAATCATACAGCAGTGTTTGGTACCCATCGGAAGAGTATTTAATTAGCAATATTCCGGTGTTGGTTTGGAGCGTATTAATCGCTCGTGCGAATAGTTATGGACATAAGAAGTTTATGTCCATTTCTACTATTTACTCATACTCAGGTATGCGGCGGGAAACCTAGTTCCCCACCCACCTGAGCTGTTTGAAATCGTCACAGCCCACCTGTATGAATCAACCTATGACCTTTTGTTATGATGCAGGGCCGAATTCCGACGTCCAATGGACAATGGGATTGTAGGGACTGTAGGATTGCATTGTGTGTGGGGCATAAATAGGCAGGCCGACCACATCCAGCTCTCACTCTTCAACGGTTCTCATTGCTGAAAATCGGGTGCTGGATGTCCAGGCGCATGCGATCGTTTACCCTTGTGCGTAAGTTTCTCTCCGTAATCATTGTCTTTCTGTGAGCCAATTTCTCTCATCTCTCTCTCCGTCTCTCTCTCTCTCTCTCTCTTTCCCTTCTCTTTCTCTCGTATCTCCCCTAGACTAGTATTGTATTGTATTAGATAGTATTGTATTTTGGTTAGGAAGTCTTTGTTATATTGTAGTGTATCATTTGTACTGTTATCCCCTTTTTACAAGTATACTAGATATAATACAGTTAATAGGCTTTGGACCCTAAACCAGTATCTGTGTATTTCCTATAGTGTTAAGTGTTCACTTGAGCGTCGGTGACGCTCAAGCAGCTTTGTAGTTAGTCAGGTTACACAAGGTTGCACTTACACCCTGTACACACATTAAGGTATTCCGTGTATTTCACTGGTATAAGGTTTAGACATAAAGGTATAGCGTTGTGAGCGTCTGCGCCGCTGGTGATCTCGTGGTCTCGAGCGTCCGCTACGCCATAGCGAATCATTACTCTAGTCATAGCCAATAACGTGTCCTGTGATCGCTGGGCCGTGAGCGAACGTGACGCTTGAGCGTCTCGCCTACGGCTGAGCGATCGTTACGCAACTAGCGTACCATTACGGTACTTCTTAAGTAAACAGCGTACAGTGTTCTTAGCTTCATAAAGGGTTGTTTATACGACAAGGGAATTTAGCATTGTCAATTGGGGACTCGTCCTATCCTTCTCATATCTGCACTAGGTAGATCAGCAGACATTATCCCCCCAGCAAAGGGTGGGAGGTTGTCTCGCAGTGCTGACGGGATAAGCGTCTGCTTCGCTTAGATAAAGAGTGCTGAAGGAATCCGGGAACCGGAAGTAAGAACAAAACGCTTGTGTCTTTTAAAACTGTTTTATTTCTCTTCTGTCTTGCGTATACACGCACGCATACATTTATCTGCATTTCTTTTTCAAATTTCGTATATCACTATTCCTGTTTGCCAAGTTTTATAGTTGATTAGAAAGTGCAAAAAGAGATTTGCTGTTATTTCATAGTAGAGGTAATAGTTAAAGTATAGACCAACACACGGCTTGTCTGGGAGATAAGACAGTCAGTGTGGTGTGCGGTAGATGATCAGGGATCATCTACATTGATAAAGGTAGAAATTGTGTTACGGTGGATCTTTGTTTTGCGTACACGTGTCCCTAACAAAAGACTTGCGTACGCAATCCAAAACGGCAGACGCACGCAGCGTACATTACGCAACGTAGCGTCTGGTTACGCAACGTAGCTCAAGTCACGAAAAGTTGAATTAGCGCAAAGCGATAATTAGCGCAAAGGCGATAAGTAACGCACAGCGGTAAATAACGCAAATCTATTTTTGGAAAATCTGAAATTTAGTTTAACAGATCCTGCTCCTAATTAGTAACACTGTTGGACTGAAGACAATTTCTGCGCAGAAATAGATATAGAAACAAAAGTGTACATGTGTTGAGTGAGTGTGGTTTTGTATACAAAAGTTTATATAACTTAAGAGGTTGAACCAAAAGGAAAGTCGGGTACTCGTCAAGGGACACACGTGTAAGTGACATATACGGTGGCTAGGGAGGCATCCTTGGTTAAATAATATTTGAGCATTAGAGTATAGCGGACCATAAGGTAACAGACCAGGAGGTCGTAAGGTACTAAAGAGGTCCGCTATAAAAGTCCAGTGGCACAACGCCTGGGGTGTTGGTGCAGAACCCATATAGGCCATAAGCTCTTGCTGAAGGAATCGCGGCCGGAAACATCGATTCCATTGATCTTTCAGTACATGACAAGTAGTGCTTGTGTACTGAACGATTGGACCACACGTAATTGTGTGCAGTAGTTAGTAATCTGACCTAATACCATTAGAGTAAAGTGGTCACAAACGCTATCTGTACATTCTGACGTGATTTGTGTAATTTTTTATTTTTGGAAGGGAAGTTCGCTGGTCACTCAGGAACTATCTAACAACCCCACCTTTACTGGAAAGAGTAAGTGTCCTGCGGGTAACCCTCATATGTTCCAGTAAACAGAAGGTTCCATAGGGGCCCTGTATCGAGTACGCCAGCACCATATCGGTGTGATCAGGTCGTATTGGTCGAGGTGGGCGAGTGAGTGGGGTACTCGGTAAACCGCCACCGCCGGCCTACTGTGGAGTAATTTGGTTGTCTGTAAAGGCTTGCTGAAAACCTTGATACAGAAATCCAAGGAGGACTAAGCAACACCTGCAGACTATGGGGGCCAGTTGCTCAGGTAGGGGGCGATCAACCCTGGTTCAGGTTGATTCTGTGAACCGACCAGTTGGGTCGGCACGATATGTAATGTGTGAAAAATATGGAAGTCACACCGAATCTTTATGTGATGAATGGGAGAGAATGACTGTACAAGACAGGGACAAATTCCCAAGAATAGGTAGCTTCAGTCCAGACGTGTTACAAAATTTAAGGAGGAGGATATGTCTCGTAAAATCAACAAAGAGACGAATTCAGCATCATGATTACTTACAGTTATGGCACCAGGAAGGTGAGATACAGAGAGGTTTGGCTCTGGCGGCGGGATCTGGGGCAGTCAGGAAGCTGATAGCCACAGCTCCACCTCCACCATACATTGCAGGAGAGAAGTTGATTACGGAGAGAAACGCACTGGGTTGTAAAACACAAACTCTTAGTAACCCTGTAAATGTTAATGATGTTAACCAAATAACTCATGCAAGTATTAACCCGTGCAAGATGTACCCTGTTTTGAACCTTCCTCAGGAGTGTGATCAAGAAGAAGATTCGGCAACAATTTCAGCGCTCTCTCTAGCGGCCACCATATCAGAAACCACAGTAGGAACTGCACCACCCACGAGATTAGTGAAGGCCCCTAGCGGAGGGATAGGTGAGGTCGTGTCAACGGGTAAGTACGGCACCATGCACTACACTGAAACAATTGTACCACAAGTTGTAGAATCTACGCAGAATGAGGCTGTTAGAATTGCTCCTGTAAAGGTGATAGTAGTTCCCAATGGGAAAACAGATGCATCAGGAGCCACACCCGTCAGGAACATTGCCATGTATTGCCCGTTCACTAGAATGGAATTGAGGACCATAGTGTCTGAATTCCCAGACCCCAGAAAAGATTTAGTGGCAAGCCAAAAATACATCAGGGATCTAGGAAACACTTTAGAGCCCAATAATAAGGATTGGCAGATAGTGCTAAGAGCTTGCTTACCTTCCAATGTCGACTCAGTTAAATTCTTGGCTGATTGTGGACTAGATAAAGATGTACCGCTTACAGATGTGTACGACCAGGATAATGTAAAAAGGATAAATTTACAGCTAAAGGAGTATTTCCCAGCCGTTGTTAAATGGAATAAAATATTTTCCATTAAGCAAAAGGAGTCCGAAACGGCAGCAGAATATTTCCACCGGGCACTATCAGAAATGGCAAAATACACTGGTATAGAAGACATTAAGACCAACCCAAACCATCGAGAAGTAGCAGTATCTGTACTGATGGATGGTTTGAAAGAAACCTTAAAAGCTAGGGTACAGACCACACAACCATGTTGGCGAGGTCTGTCAGTGTCCACCTTGAGAGAGGCTGCTGTTGATCACGACAAAAACATCACTAGACACAGGGAGTCGCAAAGTGATAAGTTGATGTCCGTAAGTATACAGGCGCTGACCACAAGGCAGCCTGCGTATGTACCACCGAATCCTGTGGGTAAGGCAAGTGTAATAACATGTTTTTCTTGTAACAGACCGGGACACTTTGCACGAGAATGTAGAACAAAGAATGTACAAAGATCTTTTCAACCCCCTAGACAACAACACAACACACGACATTGGGAGCAGGGTCCACAGAGGCGGAGTTTTGAGCCACATACAGGGGAAACAAAAAGATATCCCCCGAACAGAGACTGGCAGGCCTCTGGTAGTTCCCAGCTAACTCCCCCACAAGTAGTTGCTGCCAATGGGATTCAGGGAGGTCAGCATACCCAATAGGGGTGTGGCCACACCTGTAATCTGCAGCCAGTTAAATTGATTGCCAGTCTTGGAAGCGAACCAGAGATTGCAATCAATGTAGCTGGTAAAACTTTAAACTTTCTTGTAGACACAGGGGCGGCCAAGTCAGTGATAAATTCGACAGTGGGCATGAGAACCACTGGTAGGACAATTCCAGCCATGGGAGTAACAGGAGTAGTCCAGCACTACCCTGTTAGCAAACCAGCCGAGATTACAATAGGGCCTTTGCATACCAAGCATTCCTTTTTGCTGGCTGCATCGGCACCAACTAATCTCCTGGGGAGAGACCTACTATGTAAAATGGGTTGCGTCATTTATTGTACTCCTGAAGGTGTATTCTTGGACATTCCTGAGAATCACGCTCAGGAGGTACGAGACATGTTAGACTCCCCATCAAAATTAATGTCACATTCCATTATGACAAATAGGAACCCATCCCAAGTAGAAGAGATGACATCTCAGATACCAGAGTCACTTTGGACAAAAGATGGACAGGACACTGGATTAATGGCAAACGTAGCTCCAGTAGTTGTACAAGTAAAAGATGATAGGATAGCTCCAAAAATCCCACAGTATCCTCTGAAGCCAGAGGTGGAGTTAGGAGTTTTCCCAGTAATAGAACGCTTGCTGCAACAGGGCATTCTGGTAAGAACGTCCAGCACAGCCAATAGTCCCATCTTCCCTGTTAAAAAAGAGTGGGGGGAGGGGTTACAGGCTAGTGCAGGATCTAAGGGGGATTAACAAAATAGTTGAGAGTCAGTTCCCCGTAGTGCCTAATCCAGCTGTCATCCTAATGCAAATTCCTCCCACTGCCAAATTTTTCACTGTTATTGACCTCTGCTCCGCTTTCTTTTCGGTACCTCTGCACCCTGACAGCCAATATTTGTTTGCATTCACATACAGAGGAGTCCAATACACGTGGACTCGGCTACCCCAAGGTTTCATAGATAGTCCAAGTATATTTTCTCAGGCTTTGCATGATTGTTTACAGTCTTTCCAACCAGAGAGTGGATCAGTATTGATACAGTATGTGGACGATTTATTACTGTGTTCAGATTCACTGGAAGCATCTCTGAAGGATACGAAACAGCTCCTGTTTCATCTTTCAGACACAGGTCACAAGGTTTCCAAGAACAAGTTACAATTATGCCAAACTAAGGTAAAATATTTGGGACACTGTCTAACACAAGGACTGAGACACCTGACCGCTGATAGAATCCAAGCCATTAGAGACATGACACTGCCACAAACCCAGCAACAGATCAGGACGTTTTTAGGAATGTGTGGGTATTGCCGTAATTGGATCCCAGGGTTTTCCATATTGGCGTTACCTTTGCAGGAAATGGTCTCTTCAAACAAACCTGATCGGATTTCGCATACAGACGAATCCGAAACAGCATTTGAGAGACTCAAACAGTGCCTAACGCAGGCACCAGCACTAGGTATGCCAGACTATGGGAAACCCTTTGAACTATACGGAACAGAAAGTGCTGGGTGCGCAGCAGGTGTACTAACCCAAAAACACGGTGACGCCAGCAGGCCAATTGCATACTACAGCGCCCAGCTAGACACGGTAGCGCGATCCCTCCCCACATGCTTGCGTAGCGTTGCGGCGATAGCATTGCTAGTGACAAAAAAGCGAAGATGTCGTGCTAGGCCACAACCTCACAATCCATACACCACATGCGGTATCTGCCTTATTGAATTCTGCCCAAACCAGACACGTCTCATCAGCAAGGTTTACAAGATGGGAATTGGCATTAATGGCCCCAGTAAACATCACCATAAGGAGATGCAGCGCATTAAATCCTGCAACATTTCTCCCAGGTGTGCCTGGTCAGACACAAAGGGTGGAAGGTGAGAGTGATGGGGAAGGAGGATTTAATGCAAAGGGAGATACACATGATTGTATGGAATATTTGACCCAAAATTTTACCGCAAGGCCTGACATCAGTGACAACCCACTGGAAGATGCAGAACTCACGTTCTACACGGACGGTAGTTGTCATAGACATTCAGACTCGGGAGACTTGTGTACTGGATACGCAGTCGTAGATGACCAAGACACCATAGAAGCGGAACCGCTAGGCCCACCTCACTCAGCCCAGGTTGCTGAACTGGTCGCCCTAACCAGAGCATGTGAATTGGCTAAGGGTAAGTCAGCCAATATCTACACCGATTCTAGATACGCCTTCGGGGTAGTACATGATTTCGGAGCCCTATGGCGGCTCAGAAATTTCATGACGGCAGCTGGTACACCGATAGCGCATGCAGCATATATAAAAAGGCTTCTAACAGCGATACAGGAACCCGACAGAGTGGCTGTTATCAAATGTAAAGCACATACATATAGCCAAGACCCAGTATCCCTTGGTAACAGCCGAGCAGACGAAGCCGCAAAGCTTGCAGCTGCTACCCCCATACAGACAGACACCACACAACTGATGGTATTTAATACCATCAACACACAGAAGTTGTGTGAGATGCAGAATTTGTGTTCCACACAGGAAAGAGCAGTCTGGAAGGCAAAGGGATATGGCCAGGAGTCCTCAGGGCTCTGGACGGATGGACATGGTAAACCAGTGGCCCCCAGGGCATACCTTCCATGTCTGGCTGAAGCAGCTCACGGGCTGACTCATCTAGGCAAGGAGGGGATGTGCAAATTGGTAAGAGCATACTGGTGCGCCCCAGGATTCTCCTCTCATGCGAGTAAAAGAGCAATGTCATGCCTTACCTGTCTGAGAAAGAATATTGGAAAAGCAATACCTACAGAACCATCCCATATCCCACCTGCCGGCGGCCCTTTCCAGGTAATACAAATTGACTTCATTCAATTACCCCCATGTCGAAATTTGAAATATGTACTTGTTTGTATAGATGTTTTCTCAAATTGGGTCGAAGCTTTCCCAGCAGCTACAAATACCGCTATGTTTACAGCTAAGAAAATCGTGCAGGAATTTGTATGTAGATATGGTATCCCTAGAATCATTGAAAGTGATAGGGGTACCCATTTTACAGGTGATGTCTTTCAAGGAATGTGTAAGTTGATGGGAATTGATAGCAAGCTGCACACTCCGTACCGTCCACAGGCGAGCGCGAAGGTCGAAAGAGTGAACAGCACTATTAAAAAATAAATTGAGTAAAGTAATGGCAGAGACAGGATTGACGTGGCCAGAAGCTTTACCCATTGTTTTGTATAGCATCAGAACCACTCCCAGGTCCCCTCTTAATCTGTCTCCTTTTGAAATCTTGTTTGGTCGACAACCGCATGTCATGATTAACCCTCAGGATGATTTGAAATGTAACAATGAAGTAACTGTAAAGTACTTGATTAACATGAGTAAGCAGTTGAGGAATCAAAATGATAATCTGAAGTTGATGATTCCTGATTTACCAGGTAGTAATTGTCATGACATTGAACCTGGGGATTATGTAATGATACAAAATTTTCTACGCTCAGGTTGTCTTATTGATAGATGGGAAGGACCATACCAGGTCTTATTGACTAGCACCACAGCATTGAAGGTGGCTGAGAGAGAGACTTGGGTCCATTCATCCCACTGCAAAAAGGTTGCTGATCCAGAGAAGTCCCGTGATAAGGAACAGACGGTAGAGGTTGTATCACTGGAGTGTCTGTTCCAGGAGGACTGAGGCGGCACCTGAGCCTTGAAGACCGAAAGCAGTTGTCGACTCCCTTCTCCCTTTTATTGTTTTTCTCCACTTCCCATCCCCTCTTCCTTGAAATTTCTTTTTTCCCCCTTCTCATTCTTCTCTATTTCCTCCTCAAAGATGGACTTGCCCCAAGAGACTGTGATCCGGATTTTGATGTTAACCATGATGTTGACCAGAGCAGTCTGTTCCGGCGAGAGTACCATAGAGGTCGAGAGAGGTTCTGGAATGGGTTCCGATTATGATGATGGAGGCGTAGTTTTCCAAGATCAACCAAACCAACAAGCAAAGGCGAGTATCAGAAAACGATCCGATAGAAGAAATTGTGATGGATTGTTAGCTGAAGAAAATTGTATCTGTAGGCTCTGTGATAATCTGGTTGAAGATGGATGCATAAAGAAATGCCAATCTAGTTTTAATATCCATATGGACCGGCATCCATTGAGTGACTATCACTCCTTAGTGGGTAACGTGTTAAACCAAACAGATTGTTGGGTATGCTCTCAAGTACCTCAGGGTCACAGCAAATCAGGGCTAGTACCATTTCCTTTAACGTTAGGGGAGGTACTTGAGCTAAATGGTGGGAGACCGGTGGACCGGAGGTTTAATATCTCCAGCCCTCCTAGTTTGAAGCTCCACCAATACCATGTGGATAGGTCCCTCTTATGTTTCAATATCTCCAATCCCAGAAAACCGGGAAATTGGGAAGTGTCATGGAGCAACCTTACCATGACCTTTTCACACAGAGCAGATAGAATGCCTACAGATACAGAGCTGGTACGCCACATAGCCAGTAGAGGAAAATCTTTCCGGTATCGATATACCTTAGGAAATAGGATTACTAGAGTTGGAGAGGTATCACCAGGATACTGTGCACATATCGTACAAACTGATACGTGCATTAGGCAGATGGAAGAATTAGGGTCAGGAGATTTCACCTGGAAGGTTTGTAACATGGTCATGTCCTTCTCCGTCCCATATGTTCTCCCCGATGATGCATATTTCATATGCGGGAGAAAGGCGTACAAGTGGCTTGCCCCAAACTCTGAAGGATTGTGTTATATTGGAAAAGTATTGCCTGAAGTGATGACTGTTACACATGACAAAATGAAGGACATACACCGTGGTGCCCAAGCTCCTTATACTCACACTCATTACGAGCACCGAGTTAAAAGACAACTGTCAGAAAGGTTAGAGCATCCGGCCTCTGATCTTATCCATGAATCCACCGGGATTCAGGTCCTGGTCGCGTTAGATTTCACTCGTACCGCTCGGGGAGTGATGAATTATAGATACATTTCCGCACTCGCCAATTTGTTAGATAATATCACTGAAATGTTTGATGACACGTTTAGATACACTGGAAGAGAACTTCAAGCGTACAAAACAGAACTAGTTCAGCATAGGATGGTTCTTAATTATCTTACAGCAGTAACAGGCGGATATTGTGTTACATTGGCAACACAGTACGGCATAAAGTGTTGCACTTATATCACGAATAGCACCGAGGATCCGGTAGAGGTCATAGACCAAAAGATGGACGATATTCTCCAATTGAAGTGGGAATTTCGTCGAAAACACAATCTCACCCTTGCTGCTGTAGGTAATGAGCTGACTGGTTGGGTGTCATGGTTGAACCCGCGAAATTGGTTCTCCGGTTTAGGAGACTGGGCTCAAGGAGTCATAATGGATGTTGGAAAGTTTCTACTATGTATCTTGGGTGTCGTTATATCGATTGGATTGATATTTAGATGCGGGCAGGCTTTAATGAGGTGCAAACAAAGTACAAGAGTGATGAGCTTGAGGAGTGAGGAAACTGTAATTAACCTGGATTTGATTTATGACCCAATGATAGAAACCAGGATGTGATGAAAATGCGATTATACGGTCCGTTTCTTTCACCTGTTTTTCTGCTTTTCTCCAAGATACAAAGACCCCCTTGGACGAGGAAGTTGACGAGACGCTATACAGACAACAGACAAGCACCAAAGATGAAGTTTTGACCACTTGAGAAATGGACACTTGATGAACTTTGCCATGGATCCCCAGTTTCCCTAGTACTTTTAAACTCACGCTAGCCCAACATTTTTTGTAAATCTGATGGCTCAGACAAAGCTATTTGCTCATGCCCAAGGAGCAATACAGCGCAAAGAAGACGACTCTCAACAGATACCGAACACAACTTCGACGACAGATGTACATTTCCCTGACATAGAATATCATTGCATTTTCCATAAGTGTTCTTTATCTTCATCTCTACAACCCTCAGGTAATGACACACATAGACGATAGGGAATACAGGCACAGATATCAGCAACCACATACCTCCCCCATTCATGTATCATCAACTAAAATGTGCTCCCCATTTTGTTCAAAATCCGAAAAGAGCTCGGTAAAGTTTGACAGCCCATCCACAGACCTGTACCACAGGATAAGAAGGAATTCAAATGTATACTTCGCAATACCTCGAAGCTTGATTTACAACACGTACGGCACGATGATACATGACCCTCCAAACATGGACTCATACACACATGCTTCTACTTTCTCACTAGGTCATACCCTCTTCACACCTACTCCTCTCTTCTTCCTTACCCCACCATGGAAATCAATTAACCCCTGACTTGCATTTTTCTCCTTAAATGTTTTGTGGCAGTTATTATTGACTGCCAAAGGGTGGACTGTCAAAGTCAGAAAAATGTCTCTATGCACGTTGCCATATTTGCACCGCACACTGGTCCGTGCTGCGCATGCGTACGCTCTCCCGTGAAGGCGCATACCCGCAATAGCGTGCACTCGCAGGCGCGGTATGCGTATTTACGGTAGAGTTTATGTAGTCGTAGCGTGCGACTCATTCGTTACATATTTTCACAATTAATGTAGTTTATAGATCATGGTCCCTTTGATAGTTTCTGAAAGTTTGGTTAATATAGAAGGTCCCTGAGCTAAGGAATCCCTCTTTGTATCGTACGAAGGGTCTAACAGGAATCATACAGCAGTGTTTGGTACCCATCGGAAGAGTATTTAATTAGCGATATTCCGGTGTTGGTTTGGAGCGTATTAATCGCTCGTGCGAATAGTTATGGACATAAGAAGTTTATGTCCATTTCTACTATTTACTCATACTCAGGTATGCGGCGGGAAACCTAGTTCCCCACCCACCTGAGCTGTTTGAAATCGTCACAGCCCACCTGTATGAATCAACCTATGACCTTTTGTTATGATGCAGGGCCGAATTCCGACGTCCAATGGACAATGGGATTGTAGGGACTGTAGGATTGCATTGTGTGTGGGGCATAAATAGGCAGGCCGACCACATCCAGCTCTCACTCTTCAACGGTTCTCATTGCTGAAAATCGGGTGCTGGATGTCCAGGCGCATGCGATCGTTTACCCTTGTGCGTAAGTTTCTCTCCGTAATCATTGTCTTTCTGTGAGCCAATTTCTCTCATCTCTCTCTCCGTCTCTCTCTCTCTCTCTCTTTCCCTTCTCTTTCTCTCGTATCTCCCCTAGACTAGTATTGTATTGTATTAGATAGTATTGTATTTTGGTTAGGAAGTCTTTGTTATATTGTAGTGTATCATTTGTACTGTTATCCCCTTTTTACAAGTATACTAGATATAATACAGTTAATAGGCTTTGGACCCTAAACCAGTATCTGTGTATTTCCTATAGTGTTAAGTGTTCACTTGAGCGTCGGTGACGCTCAAGCAGCTTTGTAGTTAGTCAGGTTACACAAGGTTGCACTTACACCCTGTACACACATTAAGGTATTCCGTGTATTTCACTGGTATAAGGTTTAGACATAAAGGTATAGCGTTGTGAGCGTCTGCGCCGCTGGTGATCTCGTGGTCTCGAGCGTCCGCTACGCCATAGCGAATCATTACTCTAGTCATAGCCAATAACGTGTCCTGTGATCGCTGGGCCGTGAGCGAACGTGACGCTTGAGCGTCTCGCCTACGGCTGAGCGATCGTTACGCAACTAGCGTACCATTACGGTACTTCTTAAGTAAACAGCGTACAGTGTTCTTAGCTTCATAAAGGGTTGTTTATACGACAAGGGAATTTAGCATTGTCAAGTGTATTGTTTCTGCAATTATATGCATCTTAAAACAATCAAGGTGTATTGAAAATGTACACATAGATACTAATTAGCATGAGAGTATAGAGACCTGGAATGAGTCAACTTGGTGCACACAGCTTAAACTAACTAGCGATTATTGCTAGCTATAAAAGAGGAATAATTGAACTGAGTGGCAGTCTTGAGGAAGACCCAAGGCATTGTGGGACGAAACGCGTTGATGCTACACTCAAAAATTAGCATTGCACTAATCCACCACTACGGGAACGATTAGCTCCAGAGATCATCCACCAATATCCCGCTGCCGCACCCTTGTAAACAGCACCGCTCTCCCGCTGCTGCTAGCCAGCCATTCACCTGCTCACCAGCTTGTCAGCTGAATACCATCACGGTGTGTGAGACTAACAGCGGGAGCCTGCAGCTGGTACATATGGACATACGGCACACACTACTCGGGGCGGTGACAGCCTCACCACCGGAAGAGGAGGGACGGCTTTACCATCATAGCGGGAGGAATCGGTGAGTTTCTCAACCACATTTTTTGTTATACGGACACTCGGTACATACTACCTGGGGCGGTGACAGCCTCACCAGGGACGGATGCACTATCTCAGTGGGAGCAATTGGTGGTAAATATCTCACACCACTTACAGCTTTACATTGAACTGTCATTCTAGCTGGGATGCCGGCATTTAAAGCTAATAACAACTTGTGTGGATCGTGTAAGAGCAATTGCAACATTTTTTGCACATGTCTACAAAGGACACTCAACTATCTACTCATTAAGCACTGCATACTTATTCAGAGAATTGTTACAATATCATCACCATCTATTGTAACAATTTCCCCTCTGGAATGATATATACTTTTAAACATGTGCTTGATGCTTTTGCTTTTATATGTTTCTTTATTCATATATTTTAATTTTGTAGTTTTTGCATTGTTTAGTAGGAAATATATGTTATTTTATTATACCTAGAGAGTCTCCCAACCTTATTTCTGATACATTCACAGCCATTTATTTATTCTTATAAAGTTTTATAATATCTAATTAATTCATAGCGCAATGTTTAAAAAAAAAATTCTGGTCCCTATATGCCCAGCTTAAAAAGTTTGTTAGGGTGATTCCTGCCCATCCATCTAGATGTAATACAATATTGCCGGACTCCCGTGTACCGCTAAAGCGCTGTGTCATGAGTTTGTTTTGATCATATGACCATTACTGACGCGGTGCATTCTACCAGGACTGTGGAGACCGCACACTTCTGGACACAGGCTGTACAGCTGGAATGCGGAAGTAGGGGCGCGTCACACAGGCCCAGTCAAAGTAAGGTAAAGTATCTCCAATGTGGGTATTTGTTTAACAACCTATATATACTTTGTTGGAGGTATTACTAATGACTTGGATTGGTGTAAGTATCTGATGTGCATAGTTAGACACAGGAGAGATTTTCTATGTTAAGTACGAGTACAGGATGTGATACAAGAGTGGTTCCTGCTATAATGTGGAAGTATGACATTTTGGCACCATTGTTTAATATATCAGGGTATTTAATAGGGACCAGGTAGGCATGGAAGTATTTGCTGCTGGGATTCATGATGGATGCACTGTTTTATCTGCTATTACATTGTTGTGCCTCACGATGAAGGTTTGATGTGACTGAAAACATTTAAGACGCTGTAATACAACATGACGAGAGTGGAATAAACTTATTTTATGTGCAAAAGAATCTGGTGAGTGCCGTTCTATCTATTTCTGTACTTGGATACTCTAGCGGGCATCATGGGTGACAACCCAGGTGTTGTAATCTCCACAGAAGATGTGAGTGCAACCTACAGTTAATTATATATTAATTATACATTCCTAAGGAACTTTCATCTGGATTTTTTTCTTTTTTTAATTAATCGCTCAATGATCAAAGCATATAAACTACTTGTACATATTTCCCTACAAAAAAAATATTGGCAATTATGAATCAGGTCAAAATTTGAAAAGTACACTTACAGCAGAAGCAAGATACTGCTTACAATTCTTACAATTTACTTCTCATTGCCCCCCCTGTCAAATGCTAAATAAAACACAACTACAAAAACTCTTACGTAAAGGAGAACATCAGTGGTGTACATCTCGTACTCCAAATGACTTATTCACATTTGGGACTATCTGCAACTCCTATCATAATGCCCTGGACACTACCAAAGAAACACATGTCCATTCTTTCATCTCTGCTCAAGCCTCTAGCCCAATTGATTTTTTTAATACATTTAAATCACTTATTAACCCTCCCAAATCACTTCACCAACCCACCAGGCACCATCAATGCAGACGCTCTTGCTTCCTACTTCAAGGACAAGATTGATAAGCCAGTGACCTGCTCAATTCCCTCCCTGAACACTCTGGCATTTGATCCCTCAAATGAAGATGAAGTATCAACACTTTTCTCATCCTCTTACTCTGCTACATCTCCTCCTAATCCCATGCCCTCACCCTGTTTCACGTGCTCATCCCAAACTTAACTAAAATCTGTAATCTCTCTCTCTCTCTTTCTCTCTCTCTCTCTCTCTCTCTCTCTCTCTCTCTCCCTCTCTCTCTCTCTCCCTCTCCTGGTATCTTTCCATCACTGTTCAAGCATACAAAGATTTCTCCCATTCTGAAAAAGGGAATTCTGAACTTAACTCTCTTTCAAACTAACAGCCCATCTCTCTGCTTCCTTGCCCCTACAAGCTACTTGAGACTTGCCTACACTTGCCTCACACTTAACTTGCACAACTTATTGGACCCACATCAGTCAGGCTTTCATTCCCAACACTCTACAGAGAAAGCCCTGACTAAACTAGTGAATGACCTTGTCACTGCTAAGTTTAAAGACTATTACTCACTTCTTATTCTTCTAGATCTTTCTGCTGCCTTTGACACTGCTGACCACTTTCTTCTCCTACAAATACTACAATCCCTAAGTCTTCAGGACACAGCTCTTTCTTGGTTCTAATCCCACCTATCTACATTAGTTGCTTTTTTAGTGTTTCACCTCCTCTTCACTACCTCTATCAGTTGGAGTACCACAAGGCTCAGTCTTAATTCCTGTGCTTTTCTCAATGTATACCACATCTCTTGGCAAACTAATCAGTTCTTTTGGATTTCACTATCAGCTGTATACAGATGATACTCACATCTACCTATCCTCCTCTGATTTGTCAACATCTGTAAGGGTTAACGTCTCACTGAGTGTATTTCTGCCTTTTCATATTGGATGTTATCTCGCCACCTCAAGCTTAATTTTTCCATAACAGAATTAATTAAATTATATCTCCAAGAGCCAATAGTAGTTACCAACTTGATATCTCTATCATGGTTTATACAGTAACTTGACAATAAACCCTACTTCACGAGCTCGCTGCCTAGTATTCATCTTTGACTCTGAACTGTCCTTTGTTCCCAGCTTTCAATCTGTTTCAAATTCATGCTATATACATCTATAAAAGATACATTATTACCATATCTTACACGAAACACTGCAAAAACTGTCATCTATGAACTCATCTCCCGAATTGACTATTGCAATTGTCTCTTTACTAGTCTTACCAAAAACAGACTCTCACCACTACAATCCACTTTAAATGAATCTGCAAGTCTAATCTTCCTTGATAAATGTTCATTGTCTGCTGATCTGCTCTGTCAGTCTCTCCATTGGTTAATTGTATTCTACCATATTCAATATAAAATACTTTTACTTTCACAGAAGGCTATTAACCAAACTACACCTACTGTATGTACCTCTCACTTATCTCTTTACTTATCTCAAGATATCTCCCAACCTGATCTCTCCACTCTGCACAAGATCAGTAACTCTCCTCCACACTCATTAATCACTCCCACTCCCGATTCGAGGACTTTTTTGGGGCCTGCACCCACTCTGTGGAATGCCTTCCCACACACAAAAAGACCCTTCTTTAGTCTGAAAACCTTCAAACAGTCTCTAATAACTCACCTCTTCAGGCAGGCAAGCTTATCAAATTCCGGAACCGCCTACATCACCTTCATAAGGTCTACTATTTAATTACATCCCCTCGGTACAGTCCACCCATATGCTCACATATCTTTCTTTACTGTCACATCCTTCTAACCCCAGGCTAACATTTCTGCATGACTATATGAAACAGCCCACCAAGAACCCCTGTAATCTGGCTGGACCATTATGTAGTGGTTAGAACCTATCCTTGTATATCAATGCCTATTTCTCTGTAAATTGTAAGCTTTCAAGGATGGCCTTCCTACCTCTATGTCTCTTTGTTATTTCCCAGTTTTGGGTATACACTATACAATATGTACAATATATTTTTTTGGTCCACATCGAAATTATATATTTCACAATAGATTGTATAGTGTATACCCAGCATAACAGTTGGAAATTTAGTTGAAAAGCAAAACATCTTGTGAGTAAAACAAGCAGCAATAAACTTGTTCGTAACTGCTGTTAATATGCTCTTGCTTATACTGAAGACTTATCTTATTAATGGCAGTCTGATATAAAAAATTTGGTTAGAGACTTTCAAATTTGTATGAATGATGTACGGAGTGGCAATCCTCATGCAAGAGTGAGTTTGGTTTTCAAAACGTGCATTATATTTTGCTTACGCAAATTTGTATTGCATTCAATGAACAGATCATTTTATCATACAGTATACAACAATGGAAATTGAATTTTTGAAGCATGCCTTTATCTGCATGCCGAGCATCCTCTGAGGCTGAGAAGAGAATCATTTTTAGAAGTCCTGCAGCCATCACTTGGAAACCACTCAATATCATTGTTAATTCAATTATTCTTATTACCCCTGAATAATTTCTATCAGTACTATTTTTCTGGAAAAATAGGTTCCGGAACTACAGGCCTGGGGTGGAGCTATTAAAAATGTTATAGATAAATGATAAATAGTTTTTTTTTAGAAAAGAAGGTATTCAAAATGAACTCTAAAATAAAACTTTTTATGGAAAATACATTTTGGTTCAGGAAACTGGGCCCATATGTATTAAGCCTTAAAAAGTGATAAAGTGCAGACGGATAAAGAGTGATAAATGACCAGCCAATCAGCTTCCTAACTGCCATGTTACAGGCTGTGTCTGAAAAATGACAGAAGCTGGTTGGCTGGTCATTTATCACTCTTTATCCATCTTCACTTTATCACTTTTTAAGGCTTAATACATTTTGCCCTGGGTTTCAAATATGTCATACAGGTATTAAATTGGAGGTTTAAGAACTAAGTTCCTGCTGAAACATAGCACTGATTTCTATGTTTAATAGTAAAAATTATTATCGCAAAGCACTGTTCTGTTTCAACACAACAACATTCAGCCTAAAAGTTAAACTAGAGATTATTATATACACACATATCCATGCAGACCATTGGAAGAAAAGTTACACCCTGGAATATTATAGTGGGATGATGCATTTCCCACTAATTTTTGTTTTAGCTATTTCTAAGAGATGGCAGCACTTTACTATTTATGCTTTCTGGTAATCTTCAGGCAGAGAAAGATCTATCTAGTAGCAGGTCTGTACTTGCCGTAAGTGGTTTGTTATTCATTCATCAGTAGCCATGTTGGGGAACCACATACTCCAGAATAGTGTTATTGTAAGTATTTCTTTTCCGTTTCTCTTTTTCTTTTATAAAGCTCCTTATGGCGATGTAACACTGTTTAGATTATTGTGTTAACAATCTAATAATGATGATGATGATGATGATGATGATGATAATATTAATAATATTAATAATAATAGTAATTGTAATAGCACCAGGAATATTCCTTTATGAATTAATCCACCACAAACTTTCCCCAATAAAAATACTTCTAGAGTAGGACATAGGGGTTATTTAGGTTTGTTAGCAGGCACATTGAGGTAGATGTATTAAGCCTGAAGAAGTGATAAAGCAGTGATAAGTGTAAGGTGATAACGCACCAGCCAATAATTAAGTATTAGAAAATGACAGTTAGGAGTTGATTGGCTGGTGCATTATCACCTTCCACTTATCACTTCTTAATCACTGTTTTATCACTTCTCCAGCTTTATACATCTGCCCCAGTGTTGTTTATGCCCAAGAAAATTTGACAGAAAAATATCAATGAAGTACGAAAAATGTCACCGATTTATTTGCAATTCTCATAGTGCTTATGCGGATAGCCAAAAGACTGTAATGCTACTTGGTTCTTTACTTGATAATAATTTAATGTAAATAACATTATGTTTTTCAACCATTTCAACTCTACTTTTACTTTTTTTTTTCTAAATGGTGGATTAAACAGTTACCCTCTATAGTGTTAACGGGATTATGTATTTGTGTAGTATTGCAGGATTAAAAACAAATCAAATTGCAAACTCACAAATGCCACAGAATTTAGAAAATGTATAACACAATTTTCAAAGATATTTAAGATGCATAGCCTTTAAGATCTATGAAAGATGGCAAATAGAAAATGAAAGACAGTAAGAGATTTGTTATTACAGAACAATTGGGAGAAATAACTACTATTGGTAGCTGTTGAATCAAGAATGGTAATTGTTTTGCAGATTTCTGTTTGTGATGCAGTGTTTCCCTGGTTAGAGTTTTTACTTGGTATGTTGTCAGTGACTGAGCTGTAATAAGCAATAGTTCATTTAGAAAGCACTTTTTTCCAGTGCAGATCCTCTTTGAAATTATCAAAAGCATGATGAGGCAGCATGGTGGGGAAATGATCATCTTACTGTCTCACAGCACTGAGGCACCGGTAATGAAGGGGCCCTCAAAATTTTTGTGAAATAAACATTCTCTAACTACAACAGGACTTAAAAAAAGCTTATCTAATGTACAGTATCAGATTAAACTGTCCATCTTATTAAAAAAATTGTTAAAACATGAACATAAAACATATTATATGGATGAGTAATGAACAAAGCAACTATGCTCCTAATTCAGAGATGCATGCAAACTTGGGGGTAAATATAACAGAGTGTGACTCCTAGAAAAAGGTGAGTTTAGCTCTAAACTCTCACTCTTTTACAACTTGCACATTTAATATAGAGTGGGAACATGCAAACTCACATTTTTCTGCCTTTACTATAACTTACAATAGACAAACTCGCATCACAATGTTTTCCCATTTACAACATACAACTCACCCAATGTAATACAGTGAGAGTTTACAGCTTGCACCCAAAACCTTACCACAACTCTCAAAAATTATCGACCAGGTTTAGGCAACTTTGGCAAGTTTGAAAGAAGAATGTCAGTGAGATCTGTGCATGCTTCTGTATGTAAAAGTTAAGAAATAGTTTAAAATAATAAAAAAATTAAGTCCCTCCCCCAGAAAAAATTGCTTTCAGCTGGTCCTGGTTCAAAAAATATGGGGAAAAATTGTGTAAGAATCATCACCATGTAGATAATTTCTTAGGCAGGGGACACCCTACATTGATCCCCTGGCCATAACATTGACCTTCATAACTAGTCAGCCCTGGCCAGGGTTACCTGGGGGATTGTGGAACCCCCATTAAAGGGGTCCCCCCTTCCAGGAACCCAAGGCCAGGGCTGAAGCCTGGGGCTATCCCTGGCACCCCTGGGCTGTGGGTGTTAAGTTGATAGTCCATTAGTTAGTTTTAGTTTGGTAAAAAATATTATCTTTAACAGAAGGGACTACAGGTCCCAGCAAGCCTCCCTGCATGCTAGCACACTGAGAACCACAAAACACGCATACTTTAGAAAGTAAAACTGTAATAAACAACCTCACACACTCACACTTATACTCACACATACGTATCTACACTTCCTGTAGCCATTTGGTCCTCTTTTTTAGTAGCATCCACGTAACCTGTAAAAAAAATACATACTCACCTATTCTAAGTATAGGTCATGTCCTCTTCAGTCCAAGTAGGTATACAAGGGGTTACAAATAAAATAAAATGGAACATCTGAACCAAGACGGACTGAGAAAGTGTATATGTTAACACATAAACTTCCTCTACACGAATGAGCGAGATCCAGGTGACTCTTGTCATTAGAAGAACTGCCAGCCAATCAGCGGGCACCTCCATAGGAGCTGTCCATTGATTAGCTGTGAGCGGGCAGGTTGTCAATCAAATAATAATGATAAAAAAACGCGCTGTAGCTGGGATTCCTGTGCTTTAGCTGCTCTGAATATTATTGAGAAATATAAATAGTGAAGGCAGAGTACTTGATACTATGTATATGTAATATGTATACTGTAACTATTAGTGCTAAGCAAAGTAATTTGTAACTTTTTTTAAAAGTGCAATACCTGTAAAGGAAAAAGGTTAGTATCAAGCGCTCTGCCTTCACTATTTAGGTTGTCAATCAAACTTTTCTCCGTAGACTTAAATGGTGGGAAAGCACCATTGAAGTCTATGGTGGGACAACTACATTGTATCCTATGATGGTTACCACAAGGTGCACCTCAATTAACCTTGTATTTAGTGATGGAAACCACAAGGTTAATAGAGGTGAACCTTGAAGTTCCCACCATAGAGTTCAATGGAGGTGGAGGTTATCCACCATCAAAATTTATGAAGGTAAGTTTGATTGACTGTGCTGCCACTCACAGACAATAAGCAGACAGATCCAATGAAGGTATCTGCTGATTGGCTGGCGGCCCTTGTAATAAAAGGAGTCACCTGTGTTCCGCTCAATTATGTAGAGGAAGTGTATGTGTTAACACATATACTTCCTCAGTTCATCTTGTTTTGTGTGTTCCATTTTATCTATTTTTAACCACTTGGATGCCTACTTGGATTGAAGAGGAAATTATCTACACTTGGAATAGATAAGTGGACTATTTTTTTTACAGGTACATTAGAACCTGAAGAAAAGGATCTAATGGCTACGGGGAGTGTAGGTAAGTATGTGTAAGTATGAGTGTGAGTGTGTGAGGGTGTTTATGACAGTTTTACTTTCTAAGGGGTGCGTATCTTGTGGTTCTCCAAGTACCAGCATGCAGGGGAGGCTTGTTGGGACCTGCAGTCCCTCCCATAAAACAATATTTTTTACCAAACTAAAACTAACTAATGGACTATCAACTCAACAACAACATCCCAGGAATATCAGGGATAGCCCCAGACTTCAGCCCTGGCCTTGGGTGCCTGGTGTGGAGACCCCTTTTTTGGGGTCCCCTCTACCCCAGGGAACCCTGGCTGTGACTGACTAGTTAGGGAGGTTAATGTTGTGTCCAGGGAACTGAAATAAGTGTGTCCCCTGGCTGTGGCATTACCTCCATTTCTAATGGAGCCTGGAGCTGGTTTTAAAAATACAGGGTACCCCTATGTCTTTTACCCCCATATTTTTGAAACCAGGACCAGTCCAAGAGTCCAGTGCTGGTTCTTGAAATAGAAGGGGAACTCTTCACAATTTCCCTCCTGTATTTTTTGAACTAGGACAGGCTCAAAGAGCCTGGGGTGGTTATGCTTTTTTTTCACATTTTTAACTATTTCTTAACTTTTACCTTGCATTCAAAAGCATGCACAGATCTCACTGATCTGTGTATACTTCTGTTTAAATCACACCTTGTAATGAAACTGACATTACAGGGTGCGAATATATGGATATACAACCCTAAGCAATCTCAATGAATAAAATGTGTTTTTAATAAGCAATTTTAAGAACAAAGATGAAAACAAATGAGTTGTATATCAGTTGATAATGCGCCAGTAGCTGGATTTGCAATGAGCTGCACATATAGCAGCTCCTTTTTTAAATGCAGATAATCTAGTGCACAGTCACAAGTAAGGACAACCAACCAGTGGTAATGTTTCAAGTGAATATATCAGTTATTATACACTTTACCGATCCTGTGTTCCACATTGGGGATCCAGAAGAAAGAAAGGGTCTTCTGTATGGCAACGGCAACAAATGAAAGGATTCTGGTCCACAGTTTGCAGGAAAGAAGCAACTTTTTGTATCCTGTGATGCTGTGTTCCACTTGAAAGGAATCCAAATGGAAGATGACCCATACAGCAATGGTCAACAATAGTAGATGGATCCTGGATCGCAGTGTGTAGTGATCGGTGGCTACGTCCTTGGTAGTGTCTCTAGGAGCAGTATTGCAGTATAAGTCCAGCAGCCTGGTGATTTGGTCCCTGACACTTTTTGCTGCTCCAGGCAGCTTTATAAAAAAAAACACATTTTATTCATTGAGATTGTTTAGCGCTGTATATCCATATATTGGTATTTTCTTTTGCTTTACAGGAGACTGACTATCTCCCAAAATTACAGCTGCAAGGATAAACCACTCTTGAATGCGCCTGACATTTATATACTTGTTATATAAATTTCTTTGCTATTACAGGGTGCGAGTTTACATACAAAAAAACTTGCATGGACTTGCATAATGTAATAGCCACAAACTCACACATTTGCGAGTTGTGGGACAAACTCAAACATTCCAATGTGCAAGAAGGTGCAAGTTTAATCTGCACTAAAAACTCAGACCCTGTTACATTTAGCCCTTGATGTTTACTTTCAGTACCTGATGTTTTTGGAACTGCACATGCATGGAAACCGCACTGTGCACGTGTGGATCTGGTGCTGCAATGTCGCTTGCAATGGCCAAAATGCAGCAGCATGATTGACATGTTGCTGGTGTTTGAAGGCGGCGATGCAAAGGGAACAAAAACAGGGAAGTGTAAGACCCATTTCCTGGGTGTGCTGAAGCCAGTGGCTGTGACCTTGGAAGCAGCATCACAGGCTTCAGAAGTGTGAATTTCTTGGTTATCCTGAGTAACCTGATATTTATTCAGATGACTGATATTTAAGCATATAATCCTATGCTGCATCTTTGGATCACATCACAAAAGCATACAGTTGCAATTTCTACTACAGATGCCACCTGCTGCTTTTACATATCTTAGCACTGTCACTGCATACAAATATGCAGTGGCTGTAGCTAAAGCATACATTCTCTGAATCAGGCCCCATATAAGCAAGAAGTGCAAATGCAGAGGCATTTTGAATGTACTGTCAGCCATCATTATCATCAGATCAACATGGTATATTTGTATTTGCCTCTGAGCATCCAAAATGGTGGCACCTGGCTGAGTTTACATGCATTTCTGTGCTTGTCTGCATCTGCATTTATACAATCTCCCCTTTACTGTACTCAACTCACCCTATAGTAAGCTATCCCCTTTCCAGTGGCAGCACTGGAGTCGGGGACACCCGCTGCAGCAAATAGACACTTGTCTGAAATGGGGGCATGTCCTAGCAGGAAGGGGTGTGACATAATGGGAAGCCTCCCTATTATACCACTCTGGAGGCATGCCCAGCATTCCCAGAGTTATTGGGCTTCACCCTGAGACAGTCTGACTGCACTCTTCAGTGACAGGAGCCAGGTTCTGTATGAGAATGTCAGAGTGCAGCACCCAGCTCACTTTCACTGCAGAGGAGCCAGCATTTTGGTGTCACTACCTGGAAGGGTGACACCCGGGTGTGGTCCGCACCCCTCTAGTGATGTCTCTACACCTTTCCTCCTCTATCCTATGTCTCCAGACACAACCAAATATTAGACTTATACAAATATGAATTAATGTGTTCATGGGAGGAATGTAATAGGGTGTGAGAATGAGGAAGTGAGAGATTTTGTGAGAGTTCTCCTGCTTGCTTGTTTGTTTGTTCATTTTTTAAAGTGGCAATCATTTAATGGCAAAACCAGGTGGATTTTGCAATGTAAATGATTGACAAAAAAAATCCCCCAGAACTCTCACAAAATCTCTCACTTCCTGATTCTCACACCCCATTACATTACTCCCATGAGTGATTTTACTTATTTTGTTATGCACACTAGGGTAGGCCTCAATCTGCATCCACCATGTAGTGTGTACCCTTTTTTCCCAGAAAATATCAAACATTCAGCTAATAGTTGGGTAAATATCAATGCAGTAATTGTGACATAGTCAGATTCTCCTTGGAGAACCAATGCAGTTATGGGTCTTATGATGACCGTAAATGGTAAAAATAGGATTTTGGTTACCTACCGGTAAATCCTTTTCTCGTAGTCCGTAGAGGATGCTAGGGTCCACATTAGTACCATGGATATAGACGGGTCCACCAGGAGCCATTGGCACTTTAAGAGTTTGAGAGTGTGGGCTGGTTCCTCCCACTATGCCCCTCCCACCAGACTCAGTCTAGAAACTGTGCCCGAGGAGACGACATACTTCAAGAGAAGGATTATACACAGATTCATACCAGCTCACACATACAAGGCACGTCAAGTCAACTAGCTTGAACTACTCAGCAACTGCTGAAACATTACTTACCAAGTAACAATGCAGTACTCAACTAAAACAAAGTTGTACTGAACCAAATAACATTTGCAGGAGAACTAAGCGCTGGACAGGTGGCCAGCATCCTACGAGAAAAGGATTTACCTATTTTCTCTTACGTCCTATAGGATGCTGGGGTCCACATTAGTACCATGGGGATGTGCTAAAGCTCCAAGAATGGGAGGGAGAACGCTGAGGCTCCTGCAGAACTGATTGACTGAACTTCAGATTATCAGAGGCCAAAGTATCGAACTTGCAAAACTTTGCAAACGTGTTCGACCCAGACCAAGTTGCAGCTCAGCAAAGTTGCACTGCTGAGACACCCCGGGCAGCCACCCAGGAAGACCCCACCTTACGAGTAGAGTGGGCCTTAACAGATTTTGGACATGGCAGCCCTGCCGTAGAATAAGCGTGCTGGATAGTGAACCTAATCCAGCAAGAAATAGTCTGCTTAGAAGCAGGACACCCAATTTTCTTGGGATCATAGAGGACAAACAGAGAGTCCGACTTTCTGTGACGAGAAGTTCTCTTCACATATATCTTCAGAGCCCTTACGACATCCAAGGACTTTGATGTAATTGAGGAGTCAGTAGCCACTGGCACCACAATAGTTTGGTTGATATGAAATGCTGACACAACCTTCGGAAGAAACTGTTGATGAGTCCGGAGCTCAGCTCTATCTTCATGGAAGATCAAGTAAGGGCTTTTACAGGATAAAGCCCCCAGATCGGACACACATCTAGCAGAAGCCAAGGCCAACAAAATGACCACCTTCCATGTAAGAAATTTGACCTCTACCTCCTGTAGAGGTTCAGACCAATCCGACTGGAGGAACTGCAACATCATATTATGGTCCGAAGGCGCCGTAGGCGGTACCAAGGGAGGTAGGATATGCAGAACCTCCTTCAAAAAAGTCTGAACCTCAGGGAGGGCAGCCAATTGTTTCAGAAAGAAAATGGATAGGGCTGAAATCTGGACCTTCACAGAACGCAAACTCAGGCCCACATCCACTCCAGCTTGCAGGAAGAGGAGGAAATGTCTCAGCTGAAACTCCACCGTAGGAAACTTCTTGGACTCACACCAAGAGACATATTTCTTTGATGGTAATACGATGGTAATGCTACCCCTTTCCTAGCCTGTATGAGGGTAGGAATAATCTTCTTCAGAATGCCATTCTGAGCAAAAATCAGGCGCTCAACTTCCATGCCGTCAAACGTAGCAGCGGTAAGTCTTGATAGGCGAACAGCCCGTGCTGCAGCAGGTCCTATCGAAGAGGAAGAGGCCTCATCTCTTCTTGCAGTAGATTCAGAAGGTCTACGTACCAAGCCCTTCTTGGCCAGTCTGGGGCAATGAGGATCGCTTGAACCCTTGTTCTCCTTATGAGCTTTAGAATTCTTGGGATGAGTGGGAGTGGTGGAAACACGTACACTGACTGGAACACCCACGGAGACACCAAGGCATCCACTGCCACTGCCTATGGGTCCCTCGACCAGGTACAATAAAGTCAAAGCTACTTGTTGAGACGAGAGGCCATCATATCTATTTGGGGTAAAACCCAAAGATCTGTTATTTCCTTGAACACCTCCGGATGGAGTCCCCACTTTCCTGGATGGAGATCGTGTCTGCTGAGGAAGTCTGCTTCCCAGTTGTCTACTTCCGGAATGAAGATGGCTGACAGTGCTAACACGTGCTTTTCTGTCCAGAGGAGTGTTCTTGTCACCTCTGACATTGCTGCTCTGCTCTTCATTCCGCCTTGTTGGTTTATGTAAGCCTCTGTTGTTAAGTTGTCCGACTGCACTTGAATGGCCTGATTTCTCAGAAGAGGGGCCCCACCTGAAAAAGACCATTGTAGACGGCTCTTAGTTCCAGGATGTTGATGGGCAGGCCGGCTTCCAGGCTTGACCACCGTCCTTGGAAGGTTACTCCTTGAGTGACTTCTCCCCAGCCTTGAATCCCGAACCTGCGTTCCTCCAGAAGGTGAGGCAATTGGAGCCACCAGAGGAGTGAAATCCTGGCCTTTGGCGACAGATGAATTCTCTGGTGCATGTGGAGGTGAGATCCCGACCACTTGTCCAGGAGATCCAGTTGGAAGGTCCGAGCGTGGAACCTCCCATACTGGAGAGCCTTGTAAGAGGCCACCATTTTTCCTAATAGGCAAATGCATTGATGAACCGACACCTGAGGTGGCTTCAGGACATCCCAGACCATGGCTTGTATCACCAACGCCTTTTCCTGCGGAAGAAACACCCTCTGCACTTCCGTATCCATGATTATTTCCAGAAATGACAACCTCTGGGTTGGTTCCAAATGGAAGGTTCAGAATCCAACCGTGACTCTGGAGCAGTCACATTGTGAGGACAATGGACTGCCGCAGCCTCTCCTTGGACAATGCCTTTATCAGCAGGTCGTCCAGATATGGAATGATGTTCACACCCTACTTGTGGAGGAGAATCATTATTTCCGCCATCACCTTGGTAAACACCCTCGGTGTTGTGGAGAGGCCGAATGGCAGTGCCTGGAACTGGAAATGAAAGTCCAGCAATGCGAAGCGAAGATCAGCCTGATGCGGCAGCCAGATCAGAATGTGGAGGTGCGCATCCTTGATATCCAGGGATATCAGGAATTCCCCTTCTTCCAGACCTGATATCACCGTCCTGAGAGACTCCATCTTGAACTTGAATTCCTTTAGAAAGGGGTTCAATGATTTTAGGTTCAGAATGGGCCTGACCAAACCATCCGGTTTTGGTACCACGAAAAGGTTCGAGTAGTAACCATTGTTCAGCATGTGAGGTGGTACTGGCACAATGACCTGTGCCTCTACCAGCTTTTGGACAGCATCTTGTTGTACAGTGCTGTCCTCCAACAGAGTTGGCAAGCCTGACTTGAAAAAGCGATGAGGGGGGAGACTTTGAAATTCCAGCCTGTATCCCTGAGACACAACATCTACCACCCAGGGATCCAGGCCAGACGATACCCAGACATGACTGAAGTGTCTGAGTCTCGCTCCCTCTGGCCCCACCAATGGGGCGTGCAGTCCACAGTCATGAGGAGGACTTTGGTGTACCTGAAGCAGGCTTTGTTCCTGGGAACCTGCAGTGGCAGGTTTCTTGGAAATAACCCAACCTCCTGTCAACAATTGCCAGGTTTTCCCATTTTTTCCTATTCTCCTCAGGGAAAGGAAATGCCACTTGTACCCTTTCAGGGACCTGGAATTTTTTCTCAGGGTTTACCCATGCTTTTTCAAATATAGCATTCAATTCCTTTGACGCAGGGAAGGTTAGCGAGGCTTTTTTATTTTCTGTGAAAAAAGCCTCCTTAACCTGCTCAGGTGTGGTATCATTAACATTTAACACATCCCTGATAGCCTCTATCAACAATTGCCCCCCTTTGCAAGAGATGTGGACGCCCGCAACACATCCCCATCACCATCTGTAGTGTCAGAATCTGTATCCATGTCGTCTTGTGTGACATGAACAAGCGCACGTTTGTGGGGGTATATAACGGGGCGTCCTGAGTTACCAGAACCAGGCCATACTGCCATAGAGCTCTGCAATACCTGGGTTGCAGATTCATTACTTGCAACTAGAGATGAGCGCCGGAAATTTTTCGGGTTTTGTGTTTTGGTTTTGGGTTCGGTTCCGCGGCCGTGTTTTGGGTTCGACCGCGTTTTGGCAAAACCTAACTGAATTTTTTTTGTCGGATTCGGGTGTGTTTTGGATTCGGGTGTTTTTTTCCAAAAAACCTAAAAAACAGCTTAAATCATAGAATTTGGGGGTCATTTTGATCCCAAAGTATTATTAACCTCAAAAACCATCATTTCCACTCATTTTCAGTCTATTCTGAATACCTCACACCTCACAATATTATTTTTAGTCCTAAAAATTGCACCGAGGTCACTGGATGACTAAGCTAAGCGACCCTAGTGGCCGACACAAACACCTGGCCCATCTAGGAGTGGCACTGCAGTGTCACGCAGGATGTCCCTTCCAAAAAACCCTCCCCAAACAGCACATGACGCAAAGAAAAAAAGAGGCGCAATGAGGTAGCTGTGTGAGTAAGATAAGCGACCCTAGTGGCCGACACAAACACCGGGCCCATCTAGGAGTGTCACTGCAGTGTCACGCAGGATGTCCCTTCCAAAAAACCCTCCCCAAACAGCACATGACGCAAAGAAAAAAAGAGGCGCAATGAGGTAGCTGTGTGAGTAAGATAAGCGACCCTAGTGGCCGACACAAACACCGGGCCCATCTAGGAGTGTCACTGCAGTGTCACGCAGGATGTCCCTTCCAAAAAAACCCTCCCCAAACAGCACATGACGCAAAGAAAAAAAGAGGCGCAATGAGGTAGCTGTGTGAGTAAGATAAGCGACCCTAGTGGCCGACACAAACACCGGGCCCATCTAGGAGTGTCACTGCAGTGTCACGCAGGATGTCCCTTCCAAAAAACCCTCCCCAAACAGCACATGACGCAAAGAAAAAAAGAGGCGCAATGAGGTAGCTGTGTGAGTAAGATAAGCGACCCTAGTGGCCGACACAAACACCGGGCCCATCTAGGAGTGTCACTGCAGTGTCACGCAGGATGTCCCTTCCAAAAAACCCTCCCCAAACAGCACATGACGCAAAGAAAAATTAAAGAAAAAAGAGGTGCAAGATGGAATTGTCCTTGGGCCCTCCCACCCACCCTTATGTTGTATAAACAGGACATGCACACTTTAACCAACCCATCATTTCAGTGACAGGGTCTGCCACACGACTGTGACTGATATGACGGGTTGGTTTGGACCCCCACCAAAAAAGAAGCAATTAATCTCTCCTTGCACAAACTGGCTCTACAGAGGCAAGATGTCCACCTCATCATCATCCTCCGATATATCACCGTGTACATCCCCCTCCTCACAGATTATCAATTCATCCCCACTGGAATCCACCATCTCAGCTCCCTGTGTACTTTGTGGAGGCAATTGCTGCTGGTCAATGTCTCCGCGGAGGAATTGATTATAATTCATTTTAATGAACATCATCTTCTCCACATTTTCTGGATGTAACCTCGTACGCCGATTGCTGACAAGGTGAGCGGCGGCACTAAACACTCTTTCGGAGTACACACTTGTGGGAGGGCAACTTAGGTAGAATAAAGCCAGTTTGTGCAAGGGCCTCCAAATTGCCTCTTTTTCCTGCCAGTATAAGTACGGACTGTGTGACGTGCCTACTTGGATGCGGTCACTCATATAATCCTCCACCATTCTTTCAATGTTGAGAGAATCATATGCAGTGACAGTAGACGACATGTCCGTAATCGTTGTCAGGTCCTTCAGTCCGGACCAGATGTCAGCATCAGCAGTCGCTCCAGACTGCCCTGCATCACCGCCAGCGGGTGGGCTCGGAATTCTGAGCCTTTTCCTCGCACCCCCAGTTGCGGGAGAATGTGAAGGAGGAGATGTTGACAGGTCGCGTTCCGCTTGACTTGACAATTTTCTCACCAGCAGGTCTTTCAACCCCAGCAGACTTGTGTCTGCCGGAAAGAGAGATCCAAGGTAGGCTTTAAATCTAGGATCGAGCACGGTGGCCAAAATGTAGTGCTCTGATTTCAACAGATTGACCACCCGTGAATCCTTGTTAAGCAAATTAAGGGCTCCATCCACAAGTCCCACATGCCTAGCGGAATCGCTCCGTGTTAGCTCCTCCTTCAATGTCTCCAGCTTCTTCTGCAAAAGCCTGATGAGGGGAATGACCTGACTCAGGCTGGCAGTGTCTGAACTGACTTCACGTGTGGCAAGTTCAAACGGCATCAGAACCTTGCACAACGTTGAAATCATTCTCCACTGCGCTTGAGACAGGTGCATTCCACCTCCTATATCGTGCTCAATTGTATAGGCTTGAATGGCCTTTTGCTGCTCCTCCAACCTCTGAAGCATATAGAGGGTTGAATTCCACCTCGTTACCACTTCTTGCTTCAGATGATGGCAGGGCATGTTCAGTAGTTTTTGGTGGTGCTCCAGTCTTCTGTACGTGGTGCCTGTACGCCAAAAGTGTCCCGCAATTCTTCTGGCCACCGACAGCATCTCTTGTACGCCCCTGTCGTTTTTAAAAAAATTCTGCACCACCAAATTCAAGGTATGTGCAAAACATGGGACGTGCTGGAATTTGCCCATATTTAATGCACACACAATATTGCTGGCGTTGTCCGATGCCACAAATCCACAGGAGAGTCCAATTGGGGTAAGCCATTCCGCGATGATCTTCCTCAGTTGCCGTAAGAGGTTTTCAGCTGTGTGCGTATTCTGGAAACTGGTGATACAAAGCGTAGCCTGCCTAGGAAAGAGTTGGCGTTTGCGAGATGCTGCTACTGGTGCCGCCGCTGCTGTTCTTGCGGCGGGAGTCCATACATCTACCCAGTGGGCTGTCACAGTCATATAGTCCTGACCCTGCCCTGCTCCACTTGTCCACATGTCCGTGGTTAAGTGGACATTGGGTACAACTGCATTTTTTAGGACACTGGTGAGTCTTTTTCTGACGTCCGTGTACATTCTCGGTATCGCCTGCCTAGAGAAGTGATACCTAGATGGTATTTGGTAACGGGGGCACACTGCCTCAATAAATTGTCTAGTTCCCTGTGAACTAACGGCGGATACCGGACGCACGTCTAACACCAACATAGTTGTCAAGGCCTCAGTTATCCGCTTTGCAGCAGGATGACTGCTGTGATATTTCATCTTCCTCGCAAAGGACTGTTGAACAGTCAATTGCTTACTGGAAGTAGTACAAGTGGGATTACGACTTCCCCTCTGGGATGACCATCGACTCCCAGCAGCAACAACAGCAGCGCCAGCAGCAGTAGGCTTTACACGTAAGGATGCATCGGAGGAATCCCAGGCAGGAGAGGACTCGTCAGAATTGCCAGTGACATGGCCTGCAGGACTATTGTCATTCCTGGGGAAGGAGGAAATTGACACTGAGGGAGTTGGTGGGGTGGTTTGCGTGAGCTTGGTTACAAGAGGAAGGGATTTACTGGTCAGTGGACTGCTTCCGCTGTCGCCCAAAGTTTTTGAACTTGTCACTGACTTATTATGAATGCGCTGCAGGTGACGTATAAGGGAGGATGTTCCGAGGTGGTTAACGTCCTTACCCCTACTTATTACAGCTTGACAAAGGCAACACACGGCTTGACACCTGTTGTCCGCATTTCTGTTGAAATACTTCCACACCGAAGAGCAGATTTTTTTGGTATTTTCACCAGGCATGTCAGTGGCCATATTCCTCCCACGGACAACAGGTGTCTCCCCGGGTGCCTGACTTAAACAAACCACCTCACCATCAGAATCCTCCTGGTCAATTTCCTCCCCAGCGCCAGCAACACCCATATCCTCCTCATCCTGGTGTACTTCAACACTGACATCTTCAATCTGACTATCAGGAACTGGACTGCGGGTGCTCCTTCCAGCACTTGCAGGGGGCGTGCAAATGGTGGAAGGCGCATGCTCTTCACGTCCAGTGTTGGGAAGGTCAGGCATCGCAACCGACACAATTGGACTCTCCTTGTGGATTTGGGATTTCGAAGAACGCACAGTTCTTTGCGGTGCTTTTGCCAGCTTGAGTCTTTTCAGTTTTCTAGCGAGAGGCTGAGTGCTTCCATCCTCATGTGAAGCTGAACCACTAGCCATGAACATAGGCCAGGGCCTCAGCCGTTCCTTGCCACTCCGTGTGGTAAATGGCATATTGGCAAGTTTACGCTTCTCCTCCGACAATTTTATTTTAGGTTTTGGAGTCCTTTTTTTACTGATATTTGGTGTTTTGGATTTGACATGCTCTGTACTATGACATTGGGCATCGGCCTTGGCAGACGACGTTGCTGGCATTTCATCGTCTCGGCCATGACTAGTGGCAGCAGCTTCAGCACGAGGTGGAAGTGGATCTTGATCTTTCCCTAATTTTGGAACCTCAACATTTTTGTTCTCCATATTTTAATAGGCACAACTAAAAGGCACCTCAGGTAAACAATGGAGATGGATGGATACTAGTATACAATTATGGATGGACTGCCGAGTGCCGACACAGAGGTAGCTACAGCCGTGGACTACTGTACTGTACTGTGTCTGCTGCTAATATAGACTGGTTGATAATGAGATGTAGTATGTATAAAGAAGAAAGAAAAAAAAAACCACGGGTAGGTGGTATACAATTATGGATGGACTGCCGAGTGCCGACACAGAGGTAGCTACAGCCGTGGACTACCGTACTGTACTGTGTCTGCTGCTAATATAGACTGGTTGATAATGAGATGTAGTATGTATAAAGAAGAAAGAAAAAAAAAACCACGGGTAGGTGGTATACAATTATGGATGGACTGCCGAGTGCCGACACAGAGGTAGCTACAGCCGTGGACTACGGTACTGTACTGTGTCTGCTGCTAATATAGACTGGATGATAATGAGATGTAGTATGTATAAAGAAGAAAGAAAAGAAAACCACGGGTAGGTGGTATACAATTATGGATGGACTGCCGAGTGCCGACACAGAGGTAGCTACAGCCGTGGACTACCGTACTGTACTGTGTCTGCTGCTAATATAGACTGGTTGATAATGAGATGTAGTATGTATAAAGAAGAAAGAAAAAAAAAACCACGGGTAGGTGGTATACAATTATGGATGGACTGCCGAGTGCCGACACAGAGGTAGCTACAGCCGTGGAATACCGTACTGTACTGTGTCTGCTGCTAATATAGACTGGATGATAATGAGATGTAGTATGTATAAAGAAGAAAGAAAAAAAAAAAACCACGGGTAGGTGGTATACAATTATGGATGGACTGCCGAGTGCCGACACAGAGGTAGCTACAGCCATGGACTACCGTACTGTACTGTGTCTGCTGCTAATATAGACTGGATGATAATGAGATGTAGTATGTATAAAGAAGAAAGAAAAAAAAAACACGGGTAGGTGGTATACAATTATGGATGGACTGCCGAGTGCCGACACAGAGGTAGCTACAGCCGTGAACTACCGTACTGTGTCTGCTGCTAGTTTAGACTGGATGATAAATAATGATATAAAAAATATATATATATCACTACTGCAGCCGGACAGGTATATATTATATAATGACGGACCTGCTGGACACTGTCTGTCAGCAGAATGAGTTTTTTAATTTTTATAGAATAAAAAAACACCACACAAGTCACACGACGAGTGTACTTTTTCAGGCAGACATTCAATCACAATATACTATACTGGTGGTCAGTGTGGTCAGGTCACTGGTCACAGTGGTCAGTGGTCAGTCACACTGGCAGTGGCACTCTGGCAGCAAAAGTGTGCACTGTTTAATATGTACTCCTGGCTCCTGCTATAACCTATAACTGCTCCCCAGTCTCCCCCACAATTAAGCTGTGTGAGCACAGTCAGATATTATACATAGATGATGCAGCACACTGGGCTGAGCACAGATATGGTATGTGAGTGTGACTGAGTCACTGTGTATCGTTTTTTTCAGGCAGAGAACAAGAACAGAACGGATTATTAAATAATAATAAATTATAAAACTGCACTGGTGGTCAGGTCACTGGTCATCAGTCACTAGTATAACTCCTCCTAAGCTCCAGTAAGTAAATGAAGTGTCTCACTCTCACTCTCCTATCTATTTTAATTTCTAAACGGAGAGGACGCCAGCCACGTCCTCTCCCTATCAATCTCAATGCACGTGTGAAAATGGCCGCGACGCGCGGCTCCTTATATAGAATCCGAGTCTCGCGATAGAATCCGAGCCTCGCGAGAATCCGACAGCGTGATGATGACGTTCGGGCGCGCTCGGGTTAACCGAGCAAGGCGGGAAGATCCGAGTCGCTCGGACCCGTGTAAAAAAACATGAAGTTCGGGCGGGTTCGGATTCAGAGAAACCGAACCCGCTCATCTCTACTTGCAACCCTGTCAGAAATCTGAGAAATCCACAATTTGATAGAGGAAAACCACTCTGGTTCCCTTGCTGGTATCTGTGCTAAACCAGTGCTATCCTGATTACATGGAATGGGATCATCCTGGAAGGATAAATCCTCTGCCAGCATATGACACAGTGTCCCTGGACATAGCTAAAGGAGACCATCAAACACTCCACACACACACACAGGAGGGGGCAGACAGATTCCCCCCCCCCCCCCAAGAATGGCAAGAGAGACACAGAGAGCCGAGCCAACCCACACACAGCGCTTTCAGCAAAGAGAGACCCCTTGTCAGCACAGACTGTGTCCCTTAATAGGAGACACAGTTGGTTTACAGCCACCCCTCCCCCTTCTACAGCCCCCTGGTACTGTGTACTGACAGTTGGAGCTGACAGTTGGAGCTGCTGTGGAGGGACCTGTTCTTCCATCCAGCACTGTGTAGGCAGGAAAATGGCGCTGGAACGCTGCTGGGTCCGCACTGAGGAGAAGCTCTGCCCCTTAATGGTGCTGTCTTCCCGCTCTTCATAGATTATACTGACCTGAGGTAAAACCTGCTGGCTGAGATCCACGGACCCCGACAGATTAGTGGACCAGTGTAGGGGTAAGCGCTGACTCAGGGCGCCCCTCACAGCGCCACACTATGTGCCTCTGAACCTTCACAGGAGTGTAGTTAATACTGCTCTCCCTCCCCATTGCCGCCATCTTCACACCGGCCCCCCGCTTGCTAGGGGGGTCGGTGACTCACTCACCACTTCTTCAGCTCTGTAAAGGGTTGGCAGCATGCTGCTGGGGCGAGCGGTCCCCTGTGGCGGAGGACAATCAGACCCCTCTGGAGCTCAGTGTCCAGTCAGCAGAGACAGTGGCTCAGACCCCACAGGGCGGACACTGCTCTCCCTCTTAGTCCCTCGCTGCAGGCAGGCTGTTGCCAATAGCCTCCTGTAAAATAAAAAACTCTAAAAATAACTTTTACTAGAAAAGCTCTGTAGCGCTCCCCTAGCTGTGACCGGCTCCTCCGTGCACATTTTCTAAACTGAGTCTGGTGGGAGGGGCATAGAGGGAGGAGCCATCCCACACTCTCAAACTCTTAAACTGCCAATGGCTCCTGGTGGACCTGTCTATACCCATGGTATTAATGTGGACCCCAGCATCCTCTAGGACGTAAGAGAAATCACAAATGTCAAAATAGACTAAATCAAACACAGTAAGTAAAAGTATATGAATTCCAAGTATAACATGCTTTTTAGAGCAATTCATAAATGGGCACTTCAAAGAATTGGTTTTATTTTTTGTCTCCTTCTCTGGGAATGCTTCACACCTTGTGCGCAAATCCAGATTAAAAACCCATGGTCATCTAGGCTAGATACGAGTTTGGGGCCCATATAGATATACAGATGGAGTGCTGCATCCATCGCAGGCGGGGGCGAGCGGCATGCCTAGGCGCGCCTGCACCTTGGCCCGCTGCCGAGCATACACAGACAGTCCCATTCAAAGTGAATGGGGCACGTGCACGTCAACAATGCACCCACATACCATTCGTTCCCGGCGGGGCGCACCTAGTTGCTGACGAAGCCACGATTTGCGTGGCGCCATCTGTACATACATAAGACAGAAGAAGAAGGAGGCAGGCAAGGGAAGGGAATTAGATGGATCAATGATTCACACTGCAGCACAGGTGTGGTTGGTGCCATCAGAGGGACCAGCCAATTCGAAGCAGCAGCATAACAGCAGTGCTGGCCACTTTTGCGTTATGGTGCCTAGGTTTCCAAGCAATTAGACCGGCCCTGGTTATGCATCATATACAGAAATAGTGTGTTAGGATTGAATGGAGAAATTGGGTACACTCATTCTGCGAAGCGGTTTCGTATCTATTTTTAATTATTCAGAAACAAGCAGGGTCACCTGTCACTGTGCGGGTCTGATTTGTAATGTGTAGCAAATTATTTGGTAAATAGACCAAAAATGCTATTTGGAAAATATACAAAAGCTCTGATTAGAGAAATAAAATAAAAGTTTAAACAAAATTTTATTTTGGTAAAATTAAATTCATTTTATTGTGACTATGATTTAATAATTACATTTATTATTTTATACTTTTCTTATTACGATAATTATTTTATAACAAAGTAACAGCAAAAACAATAAATTCTATTAATGTATTTAATTTTAACAAAACTAAGTGCTAATATTTGTACTATTACTTAGATTATACCTTACACTTATAATAAATAACAAAGTATAAAGTAAAACTAGAAGTTACAGAACTTCTCGATATACAATATTACAAATGTTTTGAAAGTAGAGTATACAGAAAGATTTGTATCTGTTCCTACTCTAAAGCATCTTACGTACAGTTGACCATGGCGGACGCAGTCCTCTTGTACCAACAACTTTAAGTGTTTCTCCCTGCGCTTTATTGATCAACATGGCAGAACTTAATCTTACTGGAAATTGCAAGTGTTTAATTGAAATGGTATCTCAGATGTTATTAGTGGTATTCTAGGAATAAAAGTGTATTTTCCTTTGCACAACCAGTATTGTGCTTCAATGACACAATATAATTATTCTAATTATCCTTCTGTATGACATTACTATTAGATTTTATACTTTAACTTTAAAAATGCAATTGTTGCGTGAGTTGTTGCTTTGACATTATGTCGTGTTGTTGCGAGGTTTCCTTTCATCAGTCAAACAATTGTTTACAACCAAAAAATGATGTTTCAATATTTGTCACTCTGTTGCTTTGTCGCAAAGTCGCTACGTGGTCTAATAGCAAAATTGTCACAATAATTTAAGATCAATGCACTTTAAAGTAGCACATACCATATCAGTTACAAAGCATAGAATTGATTTTATGAGAATAAAACAGTATCTCCTATTAATGGCCTATCTCTCCCGACTTGTGGGAGACTGTAAAACCCACTCTTATAGGTTTGTATGTCATCCAAAAATCACTCAGATTTTTGCCTTTTTCTGCTTTTCCCTTTACTTGTGGACGCCCTACAACACAGTTTATCCACTAAGGTGAATCTGAGATCATGTTATAAATACATAGTTGGTAAAAAGCATATTTTTTTCATTAGATGAGCATATAAACATACTTTACATTTTCATAAAATTGATTTACTGAAAAAGTGTACACTATGAGGCATATTTAATTAGCTGTGAGTTGACTTGCGTGATCTGTTTCTCCATGCAATGTGCCTGCAGATTTTCAGTCAGAGACCAGTGATCCACCTGTGAGCAGACCACAGGCAACCGTTAACACTCATTTATCCTCGCACATACAGAGAATGTAGGCAAAAATGAGTGTTAACTGCTGGCTTGAGACTGATAGCAGGTTGACCTCGGGTCTCTCAGAACTTTACACTTAGGAGTGGACTGTGCGAATCAACCTGCAGCTAATTAAATCTGCCCTTAAGTCTATTTTCTCTTACATGACTTTTGAATATATTGTTTTTCACCTTCAAAAGAGGCTTATAGGACTCTCCATCACTCCTCTAACTGTACAATAAACAGAGCAGATTTTCTGAATTTTTATTTTTCCATAAATTATGATGGTGAAATTGTTTTGTTTTTTCTACTGTTTGCAGTTGCTGGTCATTTGATACTGTATGCAGCCCAACTTTTATTCAGATAGGAGCTGAATGGTTGTATGTAACATACAATTCAACAACTAATAAGTTGATGACTATAAGGAATTCATAAATACTGTAAAGGGCCCCATACACTACAACGATATGTCTGAGGCTGAAGTCGGAGGCGATTTAACTTGAACTCAGTGGTTCCATACCATTTCATACGATTTGGTGCATTTTGCATGTGATACATCGTATGCGATCCCAGCCATGCCTGTGGGAACCGACATATCACGAGTGCAGCACTAATGTTCTAGGGGAGCCGATCCAACCCTCACGGGTATGCGCATCGGATCGGAAACACATCCAAAATGCCCGATTTCACCCGTTATCGTTCTACTGTATGGGGCCCTTAAGAGTGGTAAAAAAGGGAAATAAAATCAGTTTTCAAACCCTAAGCTCTGTTTATCTGCTCAAAACTCCATTAACAAATATTTTTGTCCACCAAGCACCATCTCCTTAATTTAGGTTCATTCAAGACCCTATCATCTTAATAAGGATTATCTTCTTCAGCAGTTCAGTTTTGAGCTCTGCACCACATCTGGCATTTGGACATTTCCACTGGGAAAGCTTTTTACAACTAAAGACAAAATGTGCCCAGATTTCAAGAATAGCAGTTGTAAGCCAAATAATTGAGAAGTTACAGGACTTTGTGTTGGGCCTCAATTATTTACCAAAAAATAAAAAAATAAAAATAAAAGAGAAGTGTGAGCTCAGCTGGATCCAAGACATTTAAAATTTACTGCTATACTGCCATATGAATAACAAATTCAGACTCAGTTACATAATATATGGTTTGAGGGGCTAAACGTAGCATAGGAAACAAACAATTTAGGCTATATAACTTGCTAAACCATTGCTAGGCAGTCACCTGTGAAATAATGCATCATTCTAGGTAATGTCCCTGGAATCATGGTATACCTGGCAGAATGCTAAACCTCATACAATGACAAATCATGACTGTGTGTGGGGTTCACTGCATTTTATTAGCTTTTGAAAATCTAACTAATTTTAACAATTTCATGCGTGGGTCTTGCATAGAAGACTATCAGTCACAGAACCTTATTTATCACCATAGGCATCAGCTTACTCATGATATGTTTTGAAATAAAAAATTACTATAGACAAATAAAGAAATACAAAGACTAATGGGCAGATTTATTAATATTTTGTTTTACTAAAATAATGTGAAAAGTCTTTTCACATTATTTTAGTATAACTTGAATGTATAAAAGGGCTTTTCAGGAAAAACTGCTCCAAACCCTTTAATTCACTTTATTTTAGTAAGAAGATCGTATTTCCCATACTTATAATAGGACATGCTATCTGAGTAAATTTACTAAAAGAAAAATGTAAAATGATCACAGAGAGCCCTGTGATAATAATGCTGTCCTGAGAAAGCGTTATGAGATATGCTGCCTGCCGCACCGCTTTCTCTGCCAATTGCTATTAATATTACTGGACTTTAAATCCAAATCTAATGATCAATTATCAATATCCTACAGAAATATAAAAAACTGTTTTGAATTTTAACCACTTGCCTGGCACTGTCGCATGTGATGTGACCGGAACCAGAAGTGCTTCATCTAGCAAGGTCACATAACATGCAGAACGGATTAGGATATCCGATCTGCTCTTGTGCATAATGGAATTCCTCTGGCTTACAGGACACCTGCCTTGACGCAGCCATCTTTGACAGCCATCATCGCTGCAGGAATCACGCCCCAGAATGCCTTGGCATTCGTGTCATCCTTAGTCCCCCCTGACACACGCTCCGCTGCGCTCTGCCTGTTGAGGAGAATATGCAATGAGAGTGGGGGGTAATCCCCTCACGGATATATCACCAGTGGGGTTAGGGGAGGGGTAAAATAAAGATATATTATGATGGAGGGGGAAGATGGGCTAAAATAGTAATTTTTTTTTATTGGTCACAGGACAGGAGGGGGATGCAGAATATGAGAGTCTTTTACAGGGGGGAGGCTGGTTTTTAAAACATGGATTTTTTTTTACTACTTAGCGGGTGTGTGGGTACTATTATTAGGATTTAAGACCATTGCAGGGGTCTATTGCCAATGGGGTGTGGGAAGTTATTTTATAATGGGGGCCTATGAACACGGTGACGATGGGGGTGCAACACTAGATTAAAAATACATTTAAAACTTTATCAAGTAATAAAAACTTGAAAATTTCTGAGCAGTTTCGTGGCTAAAAAAAACACATCATAAATTAAATGGTAAAGAGCCTGATTTTGAGTTGCGCACAGGTCCAAATGCACACAAGTCCAAATGCAGCTGGATTCTGAATGTGAATGGATTGCAAATGGGATGCTTATGCATCTAAATTAATGTACTAATGCATACACATCACACCACCCCCTTCTTCCATATGCAAAAGCATCCATCATCATTATCTGTGGCACCTACCTCATTATTCTAAGTGCAAGAGATAACTAAAATAGGCATTAAACCAGCACATACTGTACATGTATCAGATTAGGTACTAAGGTTGGCTACCACTACATTACCAAAAGACTCTTCTCTTCTGTGTACACCCAGTTGACACCCAAAAATGCCTATTTCTGTGATTTTTCTGACTGCAGATATATAAAGATGTAAATGTTTGTTACAGCAAATGCGTCAATGGCAGTTCGAAAAAGATCATTAACCTAGAATACAAATACAGTATGTGGTTTATGCATCTTCATATGACCTGCAAACAATTAAGGCTACTGTACTAAACCAATTCATTACCGCTCAGGAAATGTTATATACATTCAGTATAACCCATTAGTAGTTCCAGAGGTTAACTACTTTACAAAGCATCTGTTCAAATCTATTAATTATCCCTGATATTGACATCACTAAAGTCTCTATTAATGGACATCTTTTCTTTTTTTAACCTTCCTCTTGGTGGGCTAATACTCTTTCTAAACCCATACTACTGTCTCTGTGCAGACAACACCTTAACCTAGTGTATCTGTACTTTCAGAATGCCCCCCATCTATTTTCCTGTGTGTCCTACTGATTCACTGCCATCCAGAGGCGGAAATAGAGAGTGGTGTGCCCAGTTGCAACAATATGCATTGGGCCACCCCCCATGCTATAAGTATGGAAAGGGCACGCCAAAGGCCACACAATAATACCTCCAATTCAATTTACGCCACACAGTAAGCTCCTTATACGTGTTAAACCATAGAGTAAAGCTCCGTATACACATTACGCCACACAGTAAATCTCCTTATACATATTATACCACAGAGTAGTGCTCCTCATACATGTTATGACACACAGTAGTGCTCCTTAAACAAAAATTATATAAATATATAAATATCTGGATTTTAGATAGATAGATAGATATATATATAGCAAAACACACACACACACACACACACACACACACACACACACACAAATACATACAGTATATGCTGGAATTTACATCAATATACATTTCATAGTGTAGCTGGCTTTCTCTGGCTCAGGCGCTGTAAGGCTCTTCATAGAAGCTGCTGAACGTGCAGATTTCCTGTGATCATAGGCATTTCTATTATTGGTGCAGTGTGTGCGGAGCACACAGACCCCTAGATCTGAGGGGGGGGGGCACACCACACACACTGCACCCATACAGTATACTTACCTCTCCGGAGTCCCACAGTGGTGGCCCTGCAGTGCAGACACAAATCACTTGGATAATGGCCGCCGCAGCCATTTCCGAGTGATTGCGCATGCGCACTAAAGATGTACAAGGGAACAAGGCATGGGCGCCATGTTCCTGGAGACCTGCGCATGTGCAATAGACTCTGGCATTATGCCAGAGTCTACTAGCTGCTGAAGAGGAGTGGGCCCGCAACGGAGGCTGCACGCGGGTTCCCTCCTCTCTTAAAACACACCTGCCCATGACTCTCCCTCCCCAGTCCGGGGTCAGCAGAGACCAGGGAAACTCACATCTGCGGCAGCGCTGTTCCGAGTTGAAGTGTGATGAATTATCAACCTTCATTCGAATTGATACTTTCGGAGTGGCTCCCTCGCTGACGCAGGACCGCATCCAGCAATCCTCCTTTCAGCATATTATGGGTCAATATGACTCAGTAGTTGCCACTGTGGGCCCCTTCACTGTGGCGGACCCCAGTGCAATGCATTGGATGTACCGCCACTAGTTCCCTCTCTGCTGCCATCCCCACTTGGATGTGCCAATTCTGTCTAAAATTCAACATGTCCAAGCGGAGTTAATAATCTTCGGCAAGTCCTCTAGAGAGCTGATTCTGAGCTGGGAGCAAAACAAAAAAGAGTAAGTAACCATACACTATAGAAAAACCATGTTGTGGGGCAGATTGAAAATGTGCAGAGATTAGATGTAAGAGGGGTGTCTTCAAACTCAAATCTAAATTGTAGTAGAAAAATAAAGCTACCCAGTATTCGTGGACTACAGTACATGCAAAATAAGTCAATATACTATATACCCTACATGCAGAAAAATAAATGTATTTGCACCCCTGGCAATTCAACATAGTTTGTTCCAGGTACAAAGTTTCATGCTTTTTTTGTTGTTGTTGCTTTGCTCCCAACTCAGACTTAGCCCCAGAGTCACAATCTCCCTATTAGCTCCACCTCACCATTTTCTAAAGTTCCTCATGCCTTATTCCTTGATTGTATTTACAGCTTTACCCACTCCTTTAGTCCTATGAACTGTTGTGTCACCTCAGCCTTCCAAAAAGATCCAGAATATTTCCCCTTATCAATGCATTATTCTTGGATGACAGCACTCACATTTGCAATAGTTCTCCAGTACAACATAATCTAAACACAGCAACAACAGGGTTCTTCCTCTCTAAAATATCTACATCCTCTGAATCCCTTTGTTAGTCTCTAGACTTACTCAACCTAATATAAAATAGAACCCCCATATCCAAATCCTTCACCAAAACTACCTACCTACCCTTCATCTATTATCTTGCCCTCGGATACAGCACTTCACATCTCACCTTTGTAGATAAGTCTCTTATCTGTGCCTCACCTCCTCTTATTACAACCAGTGAATTGCACTTTGAAGACTCTGACTGAGATGCTCCCCAGATATGAAACCTTCAACCCAACCTCATTAGACTTTGCAGAAAGCTTTAATTCTTGTAGTAGACTCCCAAAACACATCTGTTACCTAACTCACTTCATACCTGATACTAATCCTATTGTCTAAGCACTGCACCTTTCACTCTGAAAAAATAAACTCTCACAAGCAAGGCAGTCTCTACTTTCTATCTCCTGTCCTAACCTTCTTGATCAAGCTCATATGTATTTGTTTTATGTTTTTTTGTGATAGATATTATAAATGATTTATTACATTCACTGTCTGGTGCTTTTGACTTCTGTGGCACCTTCCAGATAAATGATGAGGGTTTTTTTAAAAAAAATTAGGTCTCATTTCAGTGGAAGTTTATTATGTTACAAAAGAACATTTAAACAAGAATTAAAGTTTCCTCATTACCAGTAGCAGTTATCTAACATAAAGATAAGTGTGAAAAGAAGAGGTACATACTGTAGACTAACAACGGGTTCATAGAACAAATACACCTATTTATTAGTGTTCTCATGCACTACTGCGACAGTCTCTCTTGGCGCACCAGGTCCTGTCTTGGATGCGCCGAGCGACTCAAAATTTGCATCAAGTCCTGGCTGTTATACCTTAAGAACCACCACCTGTAATAATTTCAAGTTGTCAATACTCCTGATCCACTGCTCACTTCATCATTAAAAATACATTATATCTTACAGTACATTAAAAAACACATTGAATTTACCAAAATAAATTCAATGCATTCATTACAAAGAAATAAACAAAATACATCATAAAAAGTCATTTGCACTGTGGCGTACAATTTTGCACTTGCACAAATTATCCCTAGTGGTATATAAGGAATGGAAATCCCAAGATTACTAATGTTTGACCACTTAACTGGCAAGGCAAGATCACACGAGACAGCACTGCCCCACTGTGTCTCCCAGTTTTTGATGAGGAGAACCGTTCTGCAGATGTGCATAATATAATATTTAAATATTTGTAAAAACACTATTTAATATATATCAAATAAAATACAATGTTATTACTGGTCTTAAAGGGTAAAATTGTCAGTTAAGTGGTCAAAGAATTTTAGCCAAATATTTCAAAAATTCAACAGTATTGAAAAAAAAATATGAATGTTCTGCTGTTACCATTTTTTTTTACATGATGTAAGAACTGTTCCCCAAAATACTGGACACATGTTGTTTACACAAAAAATATTCTTGGATAGAAAAGCAATGAAGTGAAAAAGATATTAATCTAAATAGCAATGTGAACTTCAGCTTTTAATTGAAGTTATAATTTTAGTAAATCACTGCAACCTAGTTCTAATTGGATAACTGGGTAAATCAAGTGAACTAGCCAGGTTAAATCTACTTTTGTGCAAAACAACAGATAATGTTCAGTTGTAGACTGTCCTTGTATATTCTACTTTGTTTATGTAAAATCAGATAGTGGTTTCCGCAGCAACCAGAAAATCATTAGCTCAAGCTGTCACCCACAATGCTTTGCTTATATACTTATCTATAAACTGATATAAATCATGACGAATGTATTTAGACCAGAAAATACAAAGTGTGAGGAATGTATTCAGACCAGAAAATAATCATGCAACTGAACCACTTAATGTAACACTCAATGAAGTGCATTTAAGAGTGATGCTTTATGGAGATTAAATGTGTATTTATTTTTAAATGCATTCTTGATTTAAGTAAATACAGGTTACAGTGTGTTGATATGCTTACAATATATTTGTTTTAAAGAGAGAAGTAAAAGGGTTGACCTCAGATTAGTGTAACCTTCCACACAATATGCATGAAGGCTCTGAAATTAATAAAATTACATAAAATGTTAACTCCTTCCAATTGCAATTGAACATACAGTATATACAGCTGATAAAGATGATTGTGCACTACATGTACTATATGTACTATCACTGGTGGATTACTTTTGGACTAGTTACAGGCTCCATGATTGTTGCACACATCACTTAATATGACATAGAGTAATATATTATTATCCTTATTTATATGTCACCACAAGAGATCTCCAGCGCCTAACAAAGTACATAAACAAATGAGCAAAACAAGAAAACAGCGACTTACAGTACAAGATAATATGACATTGAAATTATCATCATGGTTGCAGAAACCAGGGGTTAGGTGTCATTGTAGGGAGTATAACGTAGTTGATCGCTCAAGTAAGAGAAAGAAAAACACATAAGAAGGCCGTGCTCATGAAAGCTTACATTCTAAAGGGGCGGGGCAGACAGACAGGGGTGGCACAGATGGGGTAGACAGTGAGCATGGAACAGAAGGTTAGAATGAGAGATGGCTGAGTTCGATGAAGACATGGGTCTTAGGGGGACATTTACAAAGCAGTGATTAGAAAGGAGAAGTGAGCCAGTGGAGAAGTTGCCCATGGCAACCAATCAGGACTGAAGTAACATCTATAATTTGCATACTATAAAATTATACAGAGCTGCTGATTGGTTGATGGGGCAACTTCTCCACTGGCTCACTTCACCACTGCTTAGTAAATGTCCCCATCAGTTTTGTAGAGAGGTGGAGAGTCTGATAGGGAGAGATAGAGAAATCCAGAGATAGGAAGTAACACATGGAGGTGGGACTGTAAGAATTTAATCAGTATGCAGGAGCGGCAGCATGCAGTTGTTAAATAAAGAGGGTGGGCGTGTAAAGGGAGATAAGGTCAGAGATGTAAATCTAAGTTAACCCAAAGGTATGAATGTCATTTTGAAGTTTGTTTTTTTGTGACTCAGGGGGCACTGGCTAGTACCAGCCAGATATACACACAATATATGAGCCAAAAGCCTCATGTGGGCATGATACACAAGTGCAGCAGTATATAATGATTTCAATTTGGTAAGTTTTGATCAGAAATGTAGGGAAAAGATAGGAAGGGGAGGCACTACCTCACCTGCCATAGACTTTTTACTCCACAGTTTTGACTATAAAAATGATTAGAATAATACAAAGATGACATTTCTGACATATTATACTTTAAATAACGATCATAACCCACTTCTTTATCAAAGCCTTCCAGCTCTTATACTAACCCACTGCCCCATGCTCCTTGTCCACTGTCTCCCCCATCTGTGTCACCTCTGTCTGTCTGTCCATCCCCTTTAGAATGTAAGCTCTCATGAGCATGGCTCTCTTTACTCATGTACTTTTACTTCCATCATTTGTAAAATCATCTCCTCCCCCATTGTATACAATGACACCTAACCCTTGGTTGCTGCCACCCTGTTATTGAGTATTATCATCAACGTTGTGTGTGCACATGACACAGCAGCCCATTCCTGGCAGAGGTAGGTTGCCAGAAACAGCGTAGATGGTTCTGCCAAGGAGCGGAAGATTGCTGGGCCTCGCCGGAGAGGTATATTAAAACAGCATATTTGTTACAATCACTCCGATACTAAGCAAAATACTGTATGCCGCTGGGAATAAGGATAGTTATTTAATGGGCCCTAAGGATTGTTTCAGCTCCTGCCTTCCAAAATCAGATGAACTCTCAGATGATCTGTATCAAATATGAAATCATCCTTAGGGTCAGTTACAGTATGTGGTGGACAGAGTTGTTCCTTCTGATTGTCCACATTTTCTTATGATTGGAAGCCACAAGCACTGACTCACTAGTAGCCATTTGTTTTCAGACTATGGGATACTGTAGTTTGTTTCATTTGTGGAATCCATCCATTTGATATACTGTAAGGACTTTTTTCCCATTGGGATTTTAGTGTCAGCTGGAACCCTTTTTTAGTAAGTCTGCAGACATATGCACATATGTTCTTCCACTCCATATTAATTGTTATTAAAGAATTGCATTTCTAAACATTTACAGTGTTATTATATTATTTGTTTGGAAATGAAGGGGTCTATTTACTAAGCTTAGGATGGAGATAAATCCGACGGACATAAAGTCCCAGCCAATCAGCTTCTAACTACCATGTCACAGGCTGGGTTTGAAAAATGTCAGTTAGGAGCCGATTAGCTGGGACTTAATCTCCGTTGTATTTATCTCCATCCAAGGCTTAGTAAATAGACCCCTAAATATTTATCCTATTTGCAATCCCTTCTTTACTTTTCCTTGTTTTTACATGTGTCAGGGGTCAGCACCTATTATTGGGGAGAGCCTGGTCATTATTCCCACATTAATAAAGTCAAATAGCGACAAAAAATAAGACTTAATGCCACTAATAAAACAACCCTTAATAGAAGGCAGGCAGGAGTGTGCAAAGGAGACCTAGATGATGCAATTCAACAAGATTTCTATGTACCTATTTCATAGTAGCCGCCTTATTACTACAGTATTTGAGCTACTGTAGCATACACTGAATCTGTGTTATGTACATAAATTAAATAAATTTGTGTCTCATTTGACTGTTCAGGGTCTTTCTTGGATATAAGAAAAGAAAAAGAAATAGGACAGGATGTAATGAAGTCTGAGTTCAGTGGCCGTGCTGGATGCCGGCCATACTCAGAAATTTTTTTAAAAGGGCAATCATGTACAAGGCATGTTTTAGCCTTATACATGATTGCCCATTTAAAAAAAACGTCTGAGTTCGTCCGACATCCCGCCGAACTCGGACTTCATTACCTCCCACTCTATAGTTAAATATATAAAGTTAGTTTTTGACAAGACAGGTCTAGGGCACAGACCAGGGTTTGAGCTCCATACTCTTAGAACTGTGCATAAATACTATGATACACACATGCGAGCCATTTTTCAAAATAAAGTAGTTCCTGTAATGCAACCAATACAGTATATTAGCTTCATTCTCACCAATGTTCAGTGACTACCACTTAGACCCAGCTTCTCATCTTCATGTCCACTATAATCCAATACCCACTATATACTAACCTATGCCTAGTCTATAACCCCACCAGTCCAGCAACAACAATTTACTTATGTACAGTAGTGTACTTCTCACTAGGCACTTGAGGCACGTGCCTAGGTGTGGCAAATGCTGAGGGGCAACGCAGTTAGATGAGGCCAGTTTTTTTTTTATGACTTTCTAATATATTTTGCAACTGGTAGGGAGATCCGGAGGGAGGGGGGTTTAAAAGAACAGTAAATTGTGTTACAGGAAATGGTGGGGGTTGAGAATGGGTCTGCTTTGGCGGTCTAGAGATATTGTGACAACACCCAAAATGAGGGGGCAGTGACTTAATGGGGGGCGACCAATGATGTTGTGCCTAGGGACGGCTTGACCACTAAATTTGCCCATGCTTATGTACCCATCTATAGATCTATATATACTCTTACTACATTTGATAGACTATGTAGAAAGAGCTACATGATTTAATTTAATAACATTATGGGGCTTTTGCCCAACACCAGTCACAGCTGTTTTTAGCCAATTAAACAAAATTTGTCTTCATGCGGTATAGCCGGAGTTTGTTACTGATCAGCTTCTGTCAAAGGGGACAGAATAGTATACACCATGGCTCCCAGGAGCAGAAATCATCTGGTAGTGTTCATGACAGATCCTTTTAGTGTACTACTAATGCTGTCCTGATCATAACCAGGAGTAGGTCCAGGAGCTTTCATTAAATATTAGTAGACTACAAGTGACCTTGTCCTTGTTAATCAATGGGCTTGTAGTGGTGGTAAAACTAAAATGTGCTGAAGACTATTAGAAAAACTGCAATTGCGAGAACTAGTCTTTAAAAGTGACTGGTGCTAAAGTAGACAGAATTAGATTGTTTGGATACCCCGTGAGATTTAGGGTCCAGCTTATTCCTTTGTTTGTTCTCTGCAAAGGCTGACCCCTACAAGCTGTACACTTGCAAGACCTCGGGAAAATAAAGAGACTATTTAGACAATGTTTATATTTTTCCTTTGCACTTCTTAATATAAATACCACAAATGATTAACATTTTGATCCATTGGATGCAAATACAATTAATTAGATCCCTTTTTATTTTTCATCCTACATTTTGCCTGTCAGTGAACTACTCTGCTAGATAAAAATATTAGTAGAACACCCTTCATGTAATTGCTTAAAATGTGCTATACATTGTAGTTCTAGATAAAGGATGTGCTTTTGACACTAACTTTTTATTTTCACTATATTGTGTGATGGACATGCCCTCTTTGAAAGAGATTGCCTGTCACTGAAAATGATTTGTGTCATCATCCTGGCTGTCACGTATTCTTATGATATCCAGAAACTGAAGGAACGTCAGGCTATCAAGCACATTCCTGGATGAAAGGTGTCTCTTGCAAAAAGTGTAATATGGCTTGTCACTATCTTGTATAAACTTTCTGCAAGAGTTCAACAAATGAAACATCTTACAGCCTCACCTTTATTTTATATCCACGTAAACCATGTTTTATTGCTACCATGAGCATATTAATGTGCATTGTGTAATTTAGCTGTAAAACAGGGATCAGTATGAAATACCGACGGGCCGTATACAACGGCAGTATACAATGGTATACGACGGCATCCCAGCCATCAGTATGCTGGCAGCGGGTAGAGCGTAGAGAATCCCCTTGCGGGCTTGCTGCGCTCGCCACAAGTTCCTTTCCCTCTCTTTTGGTGTCGTGGATTCTAGCTGGCGGCATTGTCAGCAGTCGGAATTTCCAGCATCAGTATCCTGCCAGCCAAGAACCCGACTGCCGGCAATTTAACTGTATCCCGTTTAACAAACTTTTAAATAATAATAGACCTCTTGCAGATTTATTTATAAACTGTAGAATTTGCAATGCCCACTTTTAAGAACATTTCAGTGACAATTACTCATTTTAAAATCATAATTTTTGCTCTATTGCATTTAGTTTACATAAGCAGAGTCTTTTTATGTGCACATGTGTAGGCTCTACTTACTTTCTATTGGGCCAAGTCATTTGCATCATTACTTTTTCACCTGCTTTATTGGATGGGCTTGTTCATGTAGCACATGGTCCCTGAAGAAGCCACTGTAACTGGTTTCCTCTGTACTGCTCTGGGACAGTACGGTGCACAGTATAACTATAGAATATGATGAAATGTTCATACCTACCTACATTCAGCCCACCCACATGTTACTTTATAATTTAATATAATTGAAACAGTGCTGAATTAAACAAATGCTTTATTACAATAATAAAGTATTTTTAAAAGGCTTTTGTTTACAGATGTGCGGGCTGATTTTCCTGAAATACGGACACAGCCGAACTTATGAGTTCTGAGTTAAATTGAATCCCAGTTCAGAAACACTTCGAGGATCCGACTGGTATAGATTCCCGGCTCGGGCCTGTTGTCAGTTCAGAACTCATATTTTAAAACTAAACTCGGGTTTTGAAATTACATGATTTTGGCTGCTTTTATAGATTTTTAGCCATTTTCTTCATCAATGTTTATAAATTTTTAATGATTTTAAAGGAATCCAATTCCGAACCAAAAACTGAATCTGAAATAAAATACCTGAATGCGTTTTTTTTCAAAACCAAAATACTATGATGAATTAGAACCAAAACCAACATGAAGGTCTGCACACATCTCTACTTCTGTTATGGCAATGGCCTCTGAGTATGTTGTTACCAGAATAGGGTGTACAACTTTGATGATTAATAAATATTTTCCTACAACAGGGTCTTCATGAGCATTAACCCTTTTAATATATAGGGCAAAGGGTAAAAAAGCTTTTTTGCCAGCAACAAACCTATTTTCTCCATATCAGCCTGTGTGCAAAGCGTAAACCCACCATTTAAGGATGCGCCATTGTTCCAATGCTTTGTGCTTGCCCCAGGCTACAATTTACTAGCCATTGGCTGGCTGGCAATATGCCTGCCCATACTTCATGCTTTGGTAGGAATGTTTTTACTCTGTCTTGTTGCAACATATTCATGTGTAAATTGCTGGTTCTATTCAATGTAGGCATATTTCTTTATAAACATATCTGCCCCTGAATTAATCTAGACACATTTAGGATTCCAAAGGTCTAAACTAGTGGCAGAACTTGTGATGAGCCCAGGTAAAATATATGCTGTGAGCACACGTCACTCACCCCACCCCAAGTCCAGAACATACCACAAGGCAATGGGTGATAGGGGGAGGCAGAGGATGATAAGGAGAGGCAGTGGGTGACATGCTGAGGCAGTGAGTGTGACTGGTACAAACACACAGTTTTTGTGTTTATAGAATGGGGGGGATGTACCTTGGTGGGGGCGGGAACACAGCAGCATCTGCAATATATGTGAGTGAGGGCCCACACCACATGTGCTTCCCTCAGTCAAGGAGGCTCTGGCGCCAGGTATTCCTGCCATCAGCTGCCTCTACGTCACAGGCAGCTATCACAGAGGCAATACACAGCAGTAATCATTGGTGCTGATAGCCAGCAGGATTCCCCTTTCAGTCCAGCTCCAGTGGCGCATTGATGCAGCTGCACACACTTAAGATCAGTCCTGCCTCCCTAAAATAAGGGCTAGTCACTAATATGGTAGGGCTCACCCTGCTCCCAGCGCTAGACCAGTCTTCATACACTGATCAAAATGGTCGGGCAAAAGGCAGAGAGTAATAATACTCATTGAAACATGGCAGTCAGGCTGCAGCAAATGCCAGATATAGTGGGGGCGTGGCCTAGTCACACATCTAAGCAGTGTGCCCTCTATTTGTGAATAGCGCTACAGCCATGCCGCATTTGGACATGCCCCTTTAAATCCCTACGGTTGGTGCTGGTTGTTCATGCCCAATCACCCTATTGGTTAACCACCATTATGAGACAATGAGCAATTGCTTTGCTATATTATCCAGCGTGTGCTCCAGTGTGGCTGCCATGTTTGAATGATTAATATTCTTACCTAGTAAGTTGCATTTGTTTCTGAATTAAGTGGCTATGATTTTAATTAATTTATCTGCTGTTTTTCCACTTGTGTGGTAGGTACACAATGGAACCAAAACATCAGATATTTCTGTAACACTGGTATGTAACTACTAAAACACTGAATTTTTTTATATTGCTGGAACTAAAGTATCCTTTAATTTGTTCTATTTACATGTGAAAGCTAAGAGGACTCTGCTAGCATACTGAGGCTGCACTCCAGAGTGAAAGGACACAAATACTGATTCATATATACAGTATACATAATATACAAAGTATATTGGAATATCCAGAACCCTTAATCAGGCCCTGACTACATTCATGTTATGCATTACTGTTGGGTATAGTTAAGTCCAATTCTGCTCAGTGATTTTATATATATATATAAATATATATCCAGATAGCAGCCGGCACTCGCTCCTCTCACTGTACTATGCCCCGGTGCCTCCCAGAGCAGGTCTCACAACCAGATACACATAGAGAAATGGTGGCACTCACGGGACTTCACTCCAGTAAATAATGGACACAGCGGTCACAAGTCGAATATCAACGTTTCGTTAATTTAATAACGTCATCAGGATCAGCATCCTGATGACGTTATTAAATTAACGAAACATTGATATTCGACTTGTGACCGCTGTGTCCATTATTTACTGGAGTGAAGTCCCGTGAGTGCCACCATTTCTCTATGTATATATATATATATATATATATATATATATATATATACATACATATATAAATATATATATATATATATATATATATATTTATTTCCTCTGTTACAATTTTTCTGATTTATTTTTATGGCTAAAAATATGCACCATAAATATTTTATCTTACATTCTTGTCCCTATAAACTTGCATTTCTATTTACAAATTTCTTACTGACATTTTTTGTTTAGATTTTTTGTAGATAAAACACTGAAAGTTTGGTTTTTTAAAGCAATTATAACTAAAGGGCAGCAGGGCACACTAGAATACTGAAAATCCTTTTGTATTGGCATTTATTTCTCTTTTGTATTACTTTCAAAGCTTCAACTAAACACTAGGATATCACTCCCACACAGAGTTCTCAGTTGCAGAAAAGGGAAAGCAAGTGCAAATGCACTTTGAAATAACAGGATATAGACACTTAATAGCAATTACTGGACAAGTATGGGTCTCTTGAATGGAAAAGGAGACCCACTTAAATTGCATTCAGCACCCCATGGTGTAAATTTTAGGATTGTAAGGGCGATAAGCACATTATTTACCTGTCATACCCACCTTTTAAAATCAATCCAGTCTAAAGAGCTGTACAATGTACCCCACAATTTGAACATGTAATTTGGCATTCACATTATTTTGCCACTGGACAAGAAATAAAATTCTCAAAACATAATAGCCAAAATATAATAAAATAAATGGATTAACTTTCAACACTTTTCATTATTTAAAAATTAAATGTTGGCTTTTAATACTTTCATTTCTAAGTTGGTGAAAAGTTTGATTTGTAAGGCAGAGGTTTAGGTTTGAAAGAATATAACTTACAGAAAAATTCTAACACTACCCTTGGAACTTTCATCCATTAACAAATATAGCATGATTTTAGTGTTGTACTGTAAGCCCTAGAGCAGACAGATCAAATTTAGAAACTATTTAAGGCCCCTAACTTTTTATATCTCGTATAAGAAGTGGTTTACCATGGTAATTTAGACCAAAAAAATTGTTGCCAGGATAGAGGCTCCAAAAAGAATCTATGGGATAATTTTATCAAAGCTTAGAGAGAAATAAAGTGGAGAGAAATAAAGTACCAAATTATCAGCTCCTGCCATTTTCTAAATGTCTGTAAAATGTCAGAATTAATACTTAATCTCTCTTACATAAAGGAAAAGTACAATCTCAGTTGCGCTCCAAATCGTCCAATACTTGAGTTGGTTTTCGAAATGATGATTCTCCATATGGAATGGTGTGTTATCCGATGGTAACCACATAAAAAAATAAGACAATCATACAATAGTGTAATACTGTAAATATGATAATGTCCCACCACTTGGTGATATAATATGGAAGATGAATTTGTGGATAGTCCCAATCCAATAGAAAAGTCTCTCCTTCCTTTATGTAGACACCCACAAAGATGTTAGATGAGTACTTGAGTGAATTTTTACAGGTGTGCTTACTTGCAATAAATAGATGTGAAGCACATAAAGGATTCTTTAGACTTCTATAGGTTCTTGATTGGTATGAATAGGATCAGATGTCTCTCAATATGAAGCCAAAAAACTTATTATATTTAGTATAAGAAATAGTTTACCATGGTAATTTAGATGAAAAAAAATGTTTCCAGGATAGAGGCTCCAAAAAGAGTCTATGGGGGTATTTTATCAAAGCTAAGAGGGAGATAAAGTGGAGAGAAATAAAATACCAATTAATCAGCTCCTGCCATTTGTCAAATGTCTGTAAAAAGTCAGAAGCTCATACATTAGTACTTAATCTCTCTTCACTATACAGTATATACAGTATCTCCAAGCTCTGATAAATCCCAGAGAAGGGTGCTGTCCTAGCCTTCTCAGTGCATATGTGCAGTAAAAATGAGTGATAGGAGAGTGATAGGAGAGAAGGGGAGGTGTATACAGGCTGACAGGGAAGTGTCACAATTATAAATCTGGATGATTGATTCTAATCTACCAGCTAAGGGTTTGTACTACCTAAACAGGGAGTTTAATCCATTGGTGGATTTTGAATTTACTTTGCCCTGTATGCAGGTTTTAGCGTCCTGAAATGGTTCCTACAGTAGCATAATAGTTTGGTGCATGGTCAGTAAGCAAGGTCAGTATACAAGAAGGTCTCGCTAATGGAAAAGATTAATTACAGAGAGTATCTTACTAGCCAGGATCAAATAAAAATAAACAGTATACAGCCAAAGAGATTATTATTATTATTATTATCCTTTATTTAAATTGCACCACAATGGTTTCACATAGCTTAACAAAATACATACGCAAATTAGCAAAGAAGAAAAACAGTGATTTAAAGCACAAGACAATTTAGGATAAGTACATGTATATAAACATTGCTGCATTTTTGAACATGACACTGAAAAAAACTTCAGGATGGCCAAAACTGAAGGCTAGGTGCCATTTTACGGAGTATGGTGTAAAAGATAGTCTAAGTAAGAGAAGTAAAGCACATGATGAAAGAGGACCCTGCTCGTGAAAGGGTCAGACAGACAACGGTGACATAGATAGTGTAGACAGTGAGCATGGAACAGAGGCTTAAGATGAGAGATGGAATGGGAGGAGGGAATGGGAGGAAATAAAGGCAGTAAAGTGATTGTAGTCAATATGATTGAGGAGTTTTGAGACAAAAGGGAGGAGAGATAGGTAGGTAGTTAGAGAGAGTTAGTATCGGGGGTAGATCTTTAAGAATAGGAGAGACAAGGACATGCTTGAATGCAGAGGGGGGCAGTGTCTGAAAAGAGGGAGATATTGAGAATGTGTCAATATGGGAATAGGCAGAAGGAGAGAGGTAGCGGAGGAGGTGGGGGGGTAGTATCAAGTGTGGAGGTGGAGGGGAGTCAGACTGGATGAGGGCCTTGACTTCCTCTTTAGATCTATGGGAAAACGAAGTCAAGGTTGGTAGCTAGGATGGGAAGGGGTGGTCAGGGAAAGGAGGGTGCGGGTTGTTTAGGGTCTGGTGGGAGGTGATGTCCAGATGTATGGAGTATTGGATGTGAAGTGGGTGGCAAGGACATTATGTCGTAAAGAAAATACTCTGTTGCTTGTTTAGTGTCAGAGGGAAGTTTAACTAGGTTGGTCTGTTTTGTATTGCCAGAGTAAAATCAGAGGTAGTACAAATAAAACAGTCCTACAGAAGTTGTATTTTCTCAACTCTAGGAAGAACCATACAGAAAGAAGTAGGACACCCAACTACTGGCACATACCTGTCCAGTTCTGGCACTAAATTACTTTACACTGCCCTTTAAGTATGGACTCCTAACACTCCCCAGATTAGAGAAAACTTCTTCCACATGTTAATGATGCACATGGAGATCTCTATAAAAGATTAGTACTGTATATTGTATGGAAAGGCTCCTGCAAAACACTAGAACACATCCCTAAATATCTCATTGACAATGTTTGGTACACTGAAGGAGAGAACATAGGGCATTATCAAGTATTCAAATTTCCTATCACTAGTTTAAATAAATGTCCTTCCACCCATCCCCTTTTTGGATCCTAATGAGATTATAAACCCCACCAAGATCTAATTTGATGGAAATGGAGGCTCACTTGATTTGATTCTGTCAAAGAGCTATTAACAGCAGTGGGTAATAATTATAGATTGTTATTGCATTTAAAATGTATTAATATATGCACATACATGATCCACCATCTTTCTACTTCATATAGAAAAAGGCTGTCTCTGCTGGTAAACTAGATTTTCATATAATACCTATTTCAAGATTTTCAGTAATGTACTCAGCCATGCCTTTGCATTCTGGTAGGGCTAATGGAAATATACAACCTCTATGGGGAGATTTCCCAGAGAATAAATTACAGTGCAGTCACACTTCTGGTGAGAAGACAATCTGTTTTCTTTTGTTTGCTGAAAAAAATCATAAAATGAAGCATGCTGGAAAGGAATAAGAAACTTGGTAGAAGACAAGATCTTTATTGGTTTTACTGTAGAGAAACAACTGACACAACAATAAGAGACACAAGACAATACAATAAAGTTATGTAAAAAGCAAGTGGAGCTACTGTACAGTAAGCCCAATATGATGGTATACTTGGAAATTACATTAGCACTAATAATGAAATATTTTGTTCATGGAGTGCACCAATATGAACTTTCACAAGCACTTTCTAAAAATAGACTGTAGTATTCCAGATCTCTTTCTTATTTACAGGAGCAAGGAAAACTGGGATTCATAAAGAATCCTTAGTTAAAGCCAATTTTAAAACTCTTGAGGAATTAATGAAATTTGCAGGTTCCACAATCACTTAAGGCCAAAAACCAGGCATGAATAAAACCTACATAGAATGAGACCTCAGTAACAAATACAAGCAATAAGGCTGGCTGAAAAAATTTACTGATTGTATGTATCATGTCCTCCATTAACCATTAGGCTGCCCAGTTTCCCAAATGACCAGGGTAATTGAGAAATGATGCAAGATGTGAACCGCTTCACTGCAATATAGGCAAAGGTTGTACAGTATCTCATTTTTCCTACTTCCATGGAGATACACACCCTGCCCACTTGCATAACTTCATTAGGATTCACTGGAGTATAGAATTGAAGAGTGGCTGTTTATTTGAAACTGGTTTTCTAAGATTGCTCCTTCTCATGAGAATGTTCCTTGAAGCGCAGTTCAACCTTGACATATAAAAAGTTGAGACCATCAATATTTGTTGGTAGTTTCCAGGAGGTTAATTCATCCTTTACATGATCTGAAAGTACTTGTCAGAAAGCTTATAGTAATGTCTGAATTGAATATTTTCACACTTTCTTAAAGGTACTGAGAAAGGTATTGTTGTCATGAATAACTAGATAATTGAGATCCCACATGGGAGAAGCAAATGCTATTGCCTGTCCAGATTGCAAAGTCATAGTAAAGTATATGCCACTTTAGCCTTTTCTGAAGAAAAGTTGGCATGCTCTTAAAGTAGTTCTAACTGAATTGAACATAGGGGGTCATTCCGAGTTGATCGCTCGCTGCCATTTTTCACAGCGCAGTGATCAGGTTACTACTGCGCATGTGTATGCACCACAATGCGCACTTGCGTCGTATGTGTACAAAGCAGATCGTAGCTGGGCGATGGATTTAATGAAGAATCCATTCGCACAGCCGATCGCAAGGAGATTGACAGGAAGAGGGCGTTTGTGGGTGGCAACTGACCCATTTCTGGTTGTGTTTGGAAAAACACAGGTATGTCCAGGAGTTTGCAGAGGAGGTGTCTGACGTCAATTCCAGGACCAAAAAGACTGAAGTGATCGCAAGGACTGAGTAAGTCCAGAGCTACTCAGAAACTGAAAAAAAACTTATTTTTCCCCCGTCCCGCTGGGCTGCACAAGTGTTTGCACACTTGCAAAGCAAAAATACACTCCCCTGTGGGCGGCGACTATGTGTTTGCACAGCTGCAAAAAGTAGTTAGCGTGCGATCAACTCGGAATGATCCCCATTGATGTAGAAATACACTGCAGTATTTTGGATTGCCATCAAGTATGTTCATGTTGGGATTTTAAATTGCGAGGACACCCCTTCTTCTGGCGGAGCTTAAGCAGAGGGTATCACATTAGCAATAGTCAGTAGTAGTTCACTATTAGCATCCACAAGTACTGCATTGATTAAGTTTTCAATAGATTTTAGTCTCTCTACCCTTAAAACAAAATGATAGAGTCAGTCTTTTGGAGATGTGTAACCATCTGAATTCATCCATATGAAATGTGCATTCCCCTCACACAACCCAAAGTGTGGAAAGAATTGTCAAGTTAGTGACTGAGGCTTTTAAAAAAAGTGCTGTGATAGTTTCATTAGGTCTACTCTCCGGTCATGTGCAGTAATGCCGAAATTTGATTTAAAAAAAGATTACATGCCGCTAGAAAAGTGAGCAGTGATTGGCTGAGCATGTTATAAGATGACAGAGTGGGTGGCAGGCGGGACTTGAGCTGCAGCCACCTCCACGTGTTGAGTCCTGGGTTGTTGCATGTACTGTATTTGTTCACAACAAGCTGAGAGCTGCAGGCAGAGGGCAACAGATACCCTACTACTGCATTTTAGATGATACGGCTATGTTGAGTGCACTTACTATATGACACTATTAGTGATGTGCACCGGAAATTTTTCAGGTTTTGTGTTTTGGTTTTGTATTCAGTTCCGCGGCTGCGTTTTGGATTCGGACGCGTTTTGGCAAAACCTCCCTGAAAATTTTTTGTCGGATTCGGGTGTGTTTTGGATTCGGGTGTTTTTTTACAAAAAACCCTCAAAAACAGCTTAAATCAGAATTTGGGGGTCATTTTGATCCCATAGTATTATTAACTTCTATAACCATAATTTACACTCATTTCCAGTCTATTCTGAACACCTCACACCTCACAATATTATTTTTAGTCCTAAAATTTGCACCGAGGTCGCTGGATGACTAAGCTAAGCGACCCAAGTGGCCGACACAAACACCTGGCCCATCTAGGAGTGGCACTGCAGTGTCAGACAGGATGACAGATTAAAAAAATAGTCCCGAAACAGCACATGATGCAAAGAAAAAAAGAGGCACAATGAGGTAGCTGTGTGACTAAGCTAAGCGACCCAAGTGGCCGACACAAACACCTGGCCCATCTAGGAGTGGCACTGCAGTGTCAGACAGGATGGCATTCAAAAAAATAGTCCCCAAACAGCACATGTTGCAAAGAAAAAAAGAGGCGCAATGAGGTAGCTGTGTGACTAAGCTAAGCGACCCAAGTGGCCGACACAAACACCTGGCCCATCTAGGAGTGGCACTGCAGTGTCAGACAGGATGGCCCTTCAAAAAAATAGTCCCCAAACAGCACATGATGCAAAGAAAAAAAGAGGTGCAATGAGGTAGCTGTGTGACTAAGCTAAGCGACCCAAGTGGCTGAAACAAACACCTGGCCCATCTAGGAGTGGCACTGCTGTGTCAGACAGGATGGCACTTCAAAAAATAGTCCCCAAACAGCACATGATGCAAAGAAAAATGAAAGAAAAAAGAGGTGCAAGATGGAATTGTCCTTGGGCCCTCCCACCCACCCTTATGTTGTATAAACAGGACATGCACACTTTAACAAACCCATCATTTCAGCGACAGGGTCTGCCACACAACTGTGACTGAAATGACTGGTTGGTTTGGGCCCCCACCAAAAAAGAAGCAATCAATCTCTCCTTGCACAAACTGGCTCTACAGAGGCAAGATGTCCACCTCCTCCTCATCGTCCGATTCCTCACCCCTTTCAATGTGTACATCCCCCTCCTCACAGATTATTCATTCGTCCCCACTGGAATCCACCATCTCAGGTCCCTGTGTACTTTCTGGAGGCAATTGCTGATGAATGTCTCCATGGAGGAATTGATTATAATTCATTTTGATGAACATCATCTTCTCCACATTTTCTGGAAGAAACCTCGTACGCCAATTGCTGACAAGGTGAGCGGCCACACTAAACACTCTTTTGGAGTACACACTGGAGGGGGGAAAACTTAGGTCAAATAAAGCCAGTTTGTGCAAGGGCCTCCAAATTGCCTCTTTTTCCTGCCAGTATACGTACGGACTGTCTGACGTGCCTACTTGGATGCGGTCTCTCATATAAGCCTCCACCATTCTTTCAATGGTGACAGAATCATATGCAGTGACAGTAGACGACATGTCAGTAATCGTTGGCAGGTCCTTCAGTCCGGGCCAGATGTCAGCACTCGCTCCAGACTGCCCTGCATCACCGCCAGCGGGTGGGCTCGGAATTCTTAGCCTTTTCCTCGCAGCCCCAGTTGCGGGAGAATGTGAAGGAGGAGCTGTTGACGGGTCACGTTCCGCTTGACTTGACAATTTTCTTACCAGCAGGTCTTTGAACCTCTGCAGACTTGTGTCTGCCGGAAAGAGAGATACAACGTAGGTTTTAAATCTAGGATCGAGCACGGTGGCCAAAATGTAGTGCTCTGATTTCAACAGATTGACCACCCGTGAATCCTGGTTAAGCAAATTAAGGCTCCCTCCACAAGTCCCAAATGCCTAGCGGAATCGCTCTGTTTTAGCTCCTCCTTCAATCTTTCCAGCTTCTTCTGCAAAAGCCTGATGAGGGGAATGACCTGACTCAGGCTGGCAGTGTCTGAACTGACTTCACGTGTGGCAAGTTCAAAGGGTTGCAGAACCTTGCACAACGTTGAAATCATTCTCCACTACGCTTGAGTCAGGTGCATTCCCCCTCCTTTGCCTATATCGCAGGTAGCAGTATAGGCTTGAATGGCCTTTTGCTGCTCCTCCATCCTCTGAAGCATGTAGAGGGTTGAATTCCACCTCGTTACCACCTCTTGTTTCAGATGATAGCAGGGCAGGTTCAGGAGTGTTTGCTGGTGCTCTAGTCTTCGGCACGTGGTGGCTGAATGCCGAAAGTGGCCCGCTATTCTTCAGGCCACCGACAGCATCTCTTGCATGCCCCTGTTGTTTTTTTAAATAATTCTGCACCACCAAATTCATTGCATGTGCAAAACATGGGACTTGCTGGAATTTGCCCAGATGTAATGCACGCACAATATTGGTGGCGTTGTCCGATGTCACAAATCCCCAGGAGAGTCCTATTGGGGGAAGCCATTCTGCGATGATGTTCCTCAGTTTCCGTAAGAGGTTGTCCAGCTGTGTGCCTTTTATGGAAAGCAGTGATACAAAGCATAGCCTGCCTAGGAACGATTTGGCATTTGCGAGATGCTGCTACTGGTGCCGCCGCTGCTGTTCTTGCTGCGGGAGGCAATACATCTACCCAGTGGGCTGTCACAGTCATATAGTCCTGAGTCTGCCCTGGTCCACTTGTCCACATGTCCGTGGTTAAGTGGACATTGGGTACAACTGCATTTTTTAGGACACTGGTGACTCTTTTTCTGACGTCTGTGTACATTTTCGGTATCGCCCGCCTAGAGAAATGGAACCTAGATGGTATTTGGTACCGGGAACACAGTACCTCAATCAATTCTCTAGTTCCCTGTGAATTAACGGTGGATACCGGAAACACGTTTCTCACCACCCAGGCTGCCAAGGCCTGAGTTATCCGCTTTGCAGCAGGATGACTGCTGTGATATTTCATCTTCCTCGCAAAGGACTGTTGGACAGTCAATTGCTTACTGGAAGTAGTACAAGTGGTCTTCCGACTTCCCCTCTGGGATGACGATCGACTCCCAGTAGCAACAACAGCAGCACCAGCAGCAGTAGGCGTTACACTCAAGGATGCATCGGAGGAATCCCAGGCAGGAGAGGACTCGTCAGACTTGACAGTGACATCGACTATTGGCTTTCCTGTCTAAGGAGGAAATTGACACTGAGGGAGTTGGTGGTGTGGTTTGCAGGAGCTTGGTTACAAGAGGAAGGGATTTAGTTGGCAGTGGACTGCTTCTGCTGTCACCCAAAGTTTTTGAACTTGTCAATGACTTCTGATGAATGCGCTCCAGGTGACGGTAAAGGGAGGATGTTCCTAGGTGGTTAACGTCCTTACCCCTACTTATTACAGCTTGACAAAGGCAACACACAGCTTGACACCAGTTGTCTGCATTTCGGTTGAAATAATTCCACACCGAAGAGGTGATTTTTTTTTTGTATTTTGACCAGGCATGTCAATGGCCATATTAGTCCCACGGACAACAGGTGTCTCACCGGGTGCCTGACTTAAACAAACCACCTCACCATCAGAATCCTCCTTGTCAATTTCCTCCCCAGCGCCAGCAACACCCATATCCTCATCCTGGTGTACTTCAACAGTGACATCTTCTATTTGACTATCAGGAACTGGACTGCGGGTGCTCCTTCCAGCACTTGCAGGGGGCGTGCAAATGGTGGAAGGCACCACCTCTTCCCGTCCAGTGTTGGGAAGGTCAGGCATCGCAACCGACACAATTGGACTCTCCTTGGGGATTTGTGATTTAGAATAACGCACAGTTCTTTGCTGTGCTTTTGCCATCTTAACTCTTTTAAGTTTTCTAGCAGGAGGATGAGTGCTTCCATCCTCATGTGAAGCTGAACCACTAGCCATGAACATAGGCCAGGCCCTCAGCCGTTCCTTGCCACTCCGTGTTGTAAATGGCACATTGGCAAGTTTAAGCTTCTCTTCAGACAATTTTGATTTTGATTTTTGGGTCATTTTACTGAGCTTTATTTTTTGGGATTTTACATGCTCTCTACTATGACATTGGGCATCGGCCTTGGCAGACGACGTTAATGGCATTTCATCATCTCGGCCATGACTAGTGGCAGCAGCTTCAGCACGAGGTGGAAGTGGATCTTGATCTTTCCCTATTTTACCCTCCACATTTTTGTTCTCCATTTTTTAATGTGTGGAATTATATGCCAGTAATATATCAATAGCAATGGTCTACTACTATATATACTGCGCACAACTGAAATGCACCACAGGTATGGATGGATAGTATACTTGACAACACAGAGGTAGGTAGAGCAGTGGCCTACTGTACCGTACCGCTATATATTATATACTGGTGGTCAGCAAAATTATGCACTGTCCTCCTACTATATATATACTGTGCAAAACTTAAATGCACCACAGGTATGGATGGATAGTATACTTGATGACACAGAGGTAGGTAGAGCAGTGGCCTACTGTACCGTACTGCTATATATTAAATACTGGTGGTCAGCAAAATTATGCACTGTCCTCCTACTATTTATATACTGTGCAAAACTTAAATGCACCACAGGTATGGATGGGATAGTATACTTGACGACACAGAGGTAGAGCAGTGGACTACTGTACCGTACTGCTATATATATACTGGTGGTCAGCAAAATTCTGCACTGTCCTCCCACTATATACTACAATGCAGCACAGATATGGAGCGTTTTTCAGGCAGAGAACGTATACTGGTGGTCACTGGTCAGCAAAACTCTGCATTGTCCTCCTACTATATAATACTGCTGGTCCCCACTCCCCACAATAAAGCAATTAGCACACTGAGCACAGATATTTGCAGCACACTGAGCACAGATATGGAGCGTTTTTCAGGCAGAGAACGTAGATATTTGCAGCACACTGAGCACAGATATTTGCAGCACACTGAGCACAGATATTTGCAGCACACTGAACATAGAAACTGAGAGGACGCCAGCCACGTCCACTCAGGATCATCTCCAATGCACGAGATTAAAAAATGGCGGTGACGCGCAGCTCCTTATATAGAATACGAATCTCGCGAGAATCCGACCGTGGGATGATGACATTCGGGTGCGCTCGGGTTAACCGAGCAAGGCGGGAGGATCCGAATCTGCTCGGACCCGTGCAAAAAAGGGTGAAGTTCGGGGGGGTTCGGATCCCGAGGAACCGAACCCGCTCATCACTAGACACTATACAGTGAACAGTGTGTGTATTACGAGTCAAAACTATTATATTCTGCTACTTAGCAACAAACAGTATGAAAAAAGCACTTGCAGAGTGCTATGCGGTAGTCTTTTATGGACATGCCTATGGGTTGTAAATATGAAATCTTTATTATCTGATTTAGAAAAACTAAATGGTAATAATTTTTTTGAGTGGTCCCACAAATTTATTTAGACTCTCACAATCGATGTGGAAATTTTTTCCTTTTTAACCCATTTTTCAACCCACCCAATTATCCATCCATATAGGAGGATGTAGGACACCAACCAAAATGCAAACACATGAAAGGGGTTGGTATGATATGCCGGTGTTCGGGATGCCGGTGGTCAGAAGACCGACCACAGCATCCTGAAGATGAAAATCCTGATAGGGGCTAGGTAAGTATAGTTACCATTCCCTAATGCCCCCCCTAACCCTAACCCCCCTGTTGCCGCAGCCTAAACATAACCTCCCCCCGCTCCAGAAGCCTAACCCTCTCTGGTGGTGCCTAAAGTGTTCGGGATTCCAGCACCGGGATTGTGATCCTTGTCGGGATGCTGGCGCTGGCATTCTGAGCAGTGTCAGGAATTCGGTCAGCAGTACTTCGACTGTCGGGATCCCGATGGTCTAATTTTTGTTAATTATTTATCTCAAGTCCAGTATTGAGCTACACACAATATTGGGCTGTGGTTCCTAAATTGAGCTTGTTACAACTTTCTGGACTTAATTTAATACTACAGTATTACTAATATTTATTGACAATTTGATTTACTAGACTTTCTTGGTTCCATGGGCAGGATGTATCATACATTGCATATTGCATGTGATACATCCCTCTACTTGTCGCATGCATAGCAGTGTTTATTAATTCCATATGCATGAATAATTTCTGATAAGAGCTGTCCTTTGCATTGTGAGTACTCTGGGTTTATGACCCAGGAGTCATATTGTGCAAGTGTGGTGGGGTCAAGAGAGCGATCCTTCTTATCACTCTGTGAAATTCTGTGTAAATAAGCCCATAGATGGCAGTGCCTATTGGGTATAAGCTCTTGAAAGTTATGCTTTCCAGAGCTTACTACATATAGGGATTGCAGCGAACCTCAGAATATTGACAACATTTTGTTATTAGTACTGTACATCCTTCCCCAAGTGGGCTTATAAATTTTTTTTAGATTCAGCTTAATACTGCATTTTTGACCCTATGGGTATATACATGGCACTTTTTTTATTATTCTCAAATAAACAGATTTATATTTCTATTTGTGCAATTTTCCATTAAGATTTTTATTGATTTTTTAAATATTTTTTCTTTATATTTTTTCTTATATGTTTTTTAGATAAATTGTAGACCAATGAATAATCAAAATCTAACAGTCCAATTAAAATTCAATCCCTGCCTCTGGTCTCAGGTAATGTGTGATATGAGTTCGACATTAAGGGTTGTATATTCAGAATGTCAACAGGAGAATGTCAACAAGGTCTGAGTGACAACATTCAGAATGCCAATATGATCTCAGTGCTACATTTATATACCAGTCGCATTGTCAACACTGACCTAACGTCAACAAGTCATTATACTTGTCGACAGTGAGAATGTTGGCAGTACTAGTATACCCTAATCACAGTCTAACTCTAACCAAAATCTCAATTGATAATCCCTGCATCTCTGTGCATTAAGCCACACACACCCTCATCTGTGTATTCAATACTTAATAATCTGTATTTTAAAAAGGAAGATTTATAATTCCCTTCCTTTTAACTCCGCCTCCCTTTAATTACATCCTCCATTTCACGTCTCCCCTTTTTTGGTAATAAAACTCCATTGTCTTTTATTTCTAACTAGTAGAATATTATGAGCACTGTTTTATGTTTGTTAAATGTGGAATCTAGTTTGATTTGCTCATATAGATAGATTATATATAAAAGAACCTCTATATATATATAAAAGAACCTTTATACACCCCCCCCCCTTTTCTTCGTGAAAGCAACTATGAAGAAGGTGGAGCAATAAGTCAGTGCTTTTGATCTTTATTTGCTGACCAGGAAGCCCATAGGATAATGGAACGCATGACCTCATTTGGAACGCATATAGGAAAAAGGAAGCCACGTCTGGACGTTCTATAAAAGCCATGAGAGGAGACGGAACGATCATTCTGTGATCCTGACGTAGCCCTTACAGGCGAAACGTGTCGAGTGCAGATAACATCGATCCCGAGCAACGTTGTGTAGCGCTACGAGCAGCGGGCACGGGATTTCCGCCGGCGGAATCCGGATCTCTTCTCAGCGGCCTTGGGGACCTCACAGCAAGTGAAGTGACCCTATTGGAGACGCCTTTTGGAAAATATCAAAGGCTATAAAGGTACTTTTGCACCGTAAAGGGACTGTCAATCTATAACATCAACGGCTGTGCAGGTGCACCGAGTAGTGAATGTGGAGGTCCCACTGTCAATAGTGTTGGTTTATTTAACATAACCCTAAGTGTGCCTACGTAATCTCTGAGGAAGGTATCATTTGCAACTGATTTTACCAAGATAGAGGGAGTAAGTCGCAGACCAGCGCGCCCTTTCTATTTTTATTACTCACTCACTGTGACTTTTATGTACTGGAGACCACCACATCACAGTGGGGTATAAGAATTTCTTCACTCCATCCCTATATGTTATATGTTTGTTTGTGTTGTGTCTTTGTTTACCGGTAATAGGTAGTCACACTATATATTTTTATTGTTCCTGACTTTGAAACCATCATCAAATTAATATCCTGTAAATAAAACAGCAAGACTTTTGAAATAAAGTGTTTTTTTCTTAATTTATTTTCCAAAATATCTTTACATTCTGGTTCTTTGCGCTGGGAAAAATTCCTTGTATGTTGTATCCTTTATAGCGGAGTAAGGTAGTGGCCCCGCCTCCTTCAGCTGCATTGTCCAGGATTATCCTATCCCTTCACTATAGCGCAGTACCCAAACCCTTTTTTGTTTCCTTAAGAACCTTTTACTAGTTACCTGCAGCTCCTGCAGCACATCTCACTGTTTAAGTACTACAGTGAGCCAAACTGCCCCTGCAGGCCCACACTCAGTAGCATATTGTGGACAACACTACAATAAATAAATAAAAATAATAAGAATTACTAATTAAAAAAAAAAAATAATAATAATAATAATAACCAAGAAGAACACAAAGCCACCGTGTCTATCAGCACCAGAAACTCCTGCTGTCCTCTTGGGAAGAGGTGCCTGGTCACTGGCTGGACCGTGATCGGTACCCCCATCTGTCCACTTATTCCCTAAGGGACTACACCTGTGCTTTTTATTGTTCAATTGATGCTCTGAAGTGGCTATGAGGCGTACTTGAAAATCTTCATATGGCTGACCTGTCCTACTGATACTCCACCCTGTGTCTCCAACTGGGACTCCCATTTCCTTCCCTTATCCCTGCAACTTGCCTGTCCTCTTTTTTTTTTTTCTTCTCACTGGCATTATGGCCCAGAAAAATAAGAAATCTCAGCAGGTTTCGGCAAACTTTTTCGGGAATAAATCTAAAGGTGCTCAGAACCAAATGTCGTCCCCTGCATCTCCTTCCTCCACTCTGTCTTCGGGCACAGATATCGACCCACAGATTCAAGCAGTTATGACGGGGCTCCTTGAAGGTGTTCAAACGGCCTTTAAACAAGAACTTTCTAAGGCAATCTCAGAATTCAGACTAGAAATTACGTCTCTTGGCGACAGGATGGACTCTTTGGAAACAAAGACGGATGATCAATGCCGGTCGCAACAGCAGTTTGATACGGAACTCACGAGGCTCCATGAGGAAGTTTAACTGTTGAAGGAACGGCAAGAGGACCAAGAGAATCGCTCTCACCGTAATAATCTCAGAATACGCAACGTGATGGAGACGATTCAGAGTTCCGCATTGCCTGCCTTTTTACAAGACCTTTTTCAATCTTTAGTGCCGGACCTTACAGGCGAGGAATGTCTCTGTGATAGGGCACACAGAGCCCTGCGCTCTAAGCCTTCTGCTTCTCAACCACCTAGAGACATAATAGTCCGCCTTCATTACTATAGATCGAAAGAAAGAATCCTATCTGCAACTCGGGACGTCCAGGACATATCTTTCCGGGAGATGCAATTGCAAATCTTTCAAGATCTAGCCCCGTCGACACTCCAGAAACGCCGGGATCTTCAACCGGTTACGAAACTCCTTAGTCACCACCAAATAAGATACCGTTGGGGATTCCCTTTTATGTTGCAAGTCCAAGAACTCAGTTCATGCTGTTAAAACTTTATCGCAAGGACAGGAGCTGCTATCTAAACTGGATCTCCTCCCTGAAGCGACCGGTGTTACCTCCTTTGCCGCTGTTTCTCCGAAACCTCAACGTTCCAGACCACCGCTCCCTGAATGGTCGAGAGTGACTCGTACCCAGAACTCAGACTGTGCTTCTACCTAAAACCTGAGGTTACCTTCTGACCTATGTCCCTCTTCATATAAGGTTACTTGATTTGCCCGATGATTTCTTTATACAGTGGACAGGCTTGTCCACACCTTCATTTGCACCCAACTCATTATATCCTTTTTCAGTATTAATGTTGGATGTTAAGCTTTTATATGTTATTATGTTCTTAACCTTATAATTAGTTATATGTTGCTACTGTTATTTTTGTCTCCCCTTCCCTCCCCCTCCCCTCCTTTACTCCTTCTTCCTTCCCTCATTCCCTTTCCCTTCCCTCTTTCTTCCCCTCCCCCCAGTCACCGGATTGTTACAGGTATAAGGCCCCATTGCAGGGCTTGGTTTTGATGTTCTGACACACGTCGGATTGTTAAGGATCAGGTTTACAATGCCATGTTATATACTTCTTCCACGGCCCCCATGCACACTCTTTTGATGTTTCTTGTTATTCATATTCAGATTTTAGTTACGGTCCCACAAACTGACCTTTCTTTACAGGGTTTTTGCCTTTGTTGGCGCCTTTGCTTCTTTTGTCTTTCTCTTCTTTCTTTTCTTTGTTATTCTTCTCTCCCTTTCTCTTTCCACCTGCTCCTGCGGGATGGTCCCCGAGAGGTTTGGTATTCATTCAGGGTTTTTTCTTACTGTGTTTTCTGCATAGCGACCCGATTAATGTTATCCCATGGCCCTTAAGTTGTTATCTGTCAACGTAAATGGACTCAACTCACCCTAAAACGCACCGTTTTGCTGAGCGCTTGCAGAAGGGAGAGGGCCGATATTGTGTTTCTTCAAAAGACTCACTTTATGGGCCTTCACTCGAAACTTCAGGGTAAACAATTTACTCAATCCTTTTTTACATCCGCTAACTGTAAAAAACAGGGTGTCGCTGTTCTAATACATCGTAAAATTCCTTTTGTACACATTAAAACAGTGACTGACCCAGAAGGGCGCTATATAATGGTTGTTGGCACTCTGCGCTCTGTAACCTTGACCTTAATTTCAGTTTATGCCCCTAATCAAGACCAATCTCAGTTCTTCCAATAATTGTTTCGACATGTTGGTAGAATCGCTCAAGGACATATAATCTTAGGGGGAGACTTTAATGCTGTACTTGACCCTCATGTTGATAGATCTACCCCCGCTCCCCGTAAGACAGCCGCTCCCTTAATTAAGGTCTCTCGTACCCTTCTCTCCTCCCTCCAACAGTATAACTTCTGTGACTCCTGGCGCCTAAAACATGCCCTAGCAAAAGACTACACTCATTTCTCTGCTCCACACCAGCTTTACTCCCATATCGATATGATACACATATCCCAATCTTTAACGTCCCTGATCGCAGATGCCGGGATTGTCCCATTCATGTGGACTGATCACTCAGGAACATATATTTTATTAGACATATACGATGCCCCCAGGGGAGATCGAAAATGGCGCCTGAACGATTCTATTCTACAGCACCCATCCACCCAAGCTAAAAAAGGGTAGCCATTCAGCATTACTTTGTAGAAAACGCCTCTCACGACATCTCCCCTGGAATAATCTGGGAGGCACATAAGGCCACACTTAGGGGCCAATTGATGGCCAAGTCCTCTGCCATTCGGAGGAAAACTGTGCAGGAAATAGCGTTGCTTGAATCTCAAATTGCCACTCTTACTTCCCAGCATAAACAATATCCATGTACTGCTTTACGCATAGATAATCTTAAGGGTCAATTAAATGCTCTTCTCTCCCACCGCGCAGCAATTATTATTATTTTACAAAAATTGCACCAACGTTTTTATGACAAAGCTGACAAGATTGATGCTGTCCTGGCGAACAAACTGAGACGAAAACGAGCATTAGGTTCAATTGATAAATTATACTCTAACAAATTGGGGTCCCTTACTAATGATCCTAAGGTAATGGTGGACAAATTTAAAGACTATTATGAATCACTTTATAACCTTTCGGGATCTCCCTCTCCCACCCCCACTGGGTCTGAGGGTGTGCGTTCATACCTCTCGACGGTTCCTCTACCCTGTATTACAGATGACCAGCTCTTAGATTTAAATAAAGCCATCTCAGTGGATGAAACTGTTGCAGCTATTAGGTCCATGAGGTCCTCAGCAGCCCCGGGCCCTGACGGGTTCACAGCCCAATATTACAAACTATTTGCCGCAGACCTGGCCCCACGTCTTACTTCCCTCTTTAATAATGTTCTAGAAGGGACATCGTTTGCTCCAGCTACAGCCCAGGCTGATATTGTGGTAATCCCGAAACCTGACAGAGACCCTAAATTATGTCAAAACTACTGGCCTATTTCCTTGCTAAATGTCGACCTAAAGATATATGCCAAGGTTTTGGCTTCTCGATTGGCTCCTCTTCTTCCACACCTGATTCACCCAGATCAGGTGGGTTTTATACCAGGGTGCCAAGTCCCTGACAACACTAGAAGAACTATTGATCTAATTCATTCTATCAATAAACAGAAATCGACTGCAGTTATACAGGCATTAGACGCCGAGAAGGCGTTTGACCGAATTTCATGGTCTTTTGCCTTTGAAGTTCTACAAAAATTTGGCTTTTCTGGAAGATTCTATGAGGGGATCTCAGCATTGTACCGTTCCCCTTCAGCGAGGGTCTCTGTCTACCAATCCCCCTCTTCTACCTTCGGGATTGCTAACGGTACCAGACAGGGTTGCCCGCTTTCACCCCTAATATTTGCTTTAATAATGGAACCTCTAGCAGCGAGGATCCGCTGTAATGCGGTGATCACGGGGGTCACGGCGGACCTCAAAGAACATAAAATATCATTATACGCGGATGATGTCCTAATCTCTCTTTCTGACCCTGCCCATTCTATAGCACCACTTTTTTCCGAAATTAACACCTACTCTACACACTCCGGTTACAAAATGAATACTAGTAAAATGGAGTTACTTGATTTTTATGTCCCTGCTACTATTAAACACACTTTAGAAGCCACATTTCCATTCGCATGGCATAAACAAAAGATTAAATATTTAGGAGTTTTTCTGACTCGCAAACACCACCAGCTTTTTCAGGCTAATTTTCCCCGTTTATTGGACCAAATCAAGTTAGATCTTCACTCTTAGTCCAACCAATTTATCTCATGGATTGGCCGCGTGAATTCGGTGAAAATGAACGTACTCCCTCGGCTCCTATACCTTTTTCAAACCCTCCCTGTATATATTCCTCCCTATGTATTTAAGTCCTTGCAATTTCATACGTCTCACTTTGTCTGCGCCGGTAAACGACCTAGGGTAAAACTGAGTGTATTGCAATGTCCTTCCCGCAGTGGAGGTTTAGGTATCCCTGACTTCAAAAAATATTACTTGGCAGCTCAACTTGCTCAATGCGTGCAATGGTGCAATCCTGAGGGTTGATATCGAGGCAGATGATCTGGGCCTCTCTTCGCTCTCCTCCCTACTATGGCTCCCTAAAACACGTCGCCTCAGATCGGTGCTCTCTCACCCGATAGTTATGCGCTCCTTATCCATTTGGGACTATGTCAACAGGAAATTTAAATTAGCTTCCAGCCCATCCCCTTTAATCCCTCTATTCCATAATCCTGATTTCCCTCCGTGCTTGATTAGTTCTGCTTTTTCTCAGTGGAAGAGGGATAATATTCTATATCTCAATGACATTACTACAGATGTTAGCTTCCCCCAATTTTCCCAGATTCAGGAACGGATTGGGTTCCCCCCTGCAGATTTTTATCAATACCTACAGATCAGACACTTACACTCTAAAATGGGTAATCTCCTTATTCAAAGGCCACTCACAAGCTTTGAGACACTTTGTTGGAAACGCTCTTCAACCAAAGGCTTAATTTCCAATCTTTCCGCACTACTGGTCGGGGAGGCATCTACAACAGGAGACTCTCACGAGATTGCGTGTGGGAGGGACTTGGGTTCTGAACTGACCTCTGAAGATTGGTCGGAGATATGGGACAACGCTGACTCTAGCTCTATATGTGTCAAAATTAAGGAAAACATATACAAATTGATTTACAGGTGGTATTATGTACCCTCCAAGCTGCGAGCTATGTTTCCCGACACCTCTGATAGATGCTGGAGGGGCTGTTCTGCAGAAGGTACCTTTATGCATATTTGGTGGCAATGCCCTAAAATCACCACACTCTGGAAAGAGATTATAATTCTTATTTCCAGTGTTCTTGAGGTTCCCGTACCCTATGACCCTAAATATTTCCTTCTGCCACTGGGGTTTACGAATTTAACTAGACATCAAAATATGCTAGTGCGACATATTATAAATGCTACAACATGTCAAATAGCAACTGATTGGAAGAAGCCCTCCCCCCCCCCTTTACACTCTATTATTTCTCATATTTGGTTTAACTATAAGATGGAACACATGACGAGCATAATTAAACACTCTGCCAAACCCTTTTAGAAGATTTGGAGCCCTTGGTTTACATCTCAACATGCCTCTTCCCCATTCTTTGGCTAATATATCCCACGGGATAGACATAGTGTATTAAAAAGAAAATTATTTTTATTTAACTTTTTTATTTTATTTTTTATATATATATGTATATTTCTTCCCCTATTGATCGTGACCTTCCTCTCGGGGTTCCACCCCCCTCTCCGCCCCGCAAGGGTATCACTCTATTCTTCTACTTTTTCTTCTTTCTCTTTTCCTATCTATTTTTCATACTTAGTCCTCTTACGGTTTGACCTACCGTCCTTTGTGAAGACACTTTCTTCTCTTCATAGACAAAATTGGATCACTCAGTCGATTGTTATGACTTAGTTTTATTGCATACTCTCTTAGTCATGTGACTGTATATCATTGTTATGTATACTTCTTTGTATCGCATTGTGATCTCTCTAATAAAAAGTTTATTAAAAAAAAAATGTACAATTTAGCAGTGTATGTAAATGTATTTGTATAATATTAGTACTTACTTGTAGCTGAACTCACTAACACTCCATTCCCTCTCTCAGATCACAACCTAATCACCTGCATGCTCTCCTCCATTACTTCAAACTCAATGTCTATGAAGTCTACCAAGCAGCCTCTAACTCGCAGAAATATTAACGCTATTAATTTTCAACAACTATCTAACTCACTTCAACCACTGCTCTCACTAATTTCTACATTCACCTCTCCTGAGACTGCTGTATCACACCTTAACCTCCAGAAACAGTGCTCGATGATGTGGCTCCGGCTACCCATCACAATCCACGTAGACTTAGATGTCAACCGTGGCACTCTAAACACACAAGACACCTACAAAACGTTCACATAAAGTAGAACACCAGTGGCGTAAATCTTTTACAGTAGTTCAAGTGACTTTCGCACATATAAGACTGTGTACCACTCTTGATCCTCCCTCACCCAAACCACCAGCCACTATCAGTGTGCAAGATCTTGCTTCCTATTTCAAGGACAATATTGTTAAGATCTGAAATGAAATGGTATGCTTTTCCACAGCCAGTGACCTTCTCAATTCCCTTCCTGAACCCTTTAACACCTTCTCTTCATTTGATCCTACAAATGAAGAGGAAGTATCTGCACTCTTCTCATCTGCCTACTCTAATACCTCTCCCCTTGACTCTTTACCCTCAAAATTAGTAAATCTCTGTCTGCTGTGCTTTTCCCAACCTTAACTAAAATCTGTAATCTCTCTGTCTATTGGTATCTTTCTTTCTCTATACAAGCATGCAGTGATTACTCCCATTTTGAAAAACAAAACTCAGACCCTAACTCTCAAACTACCATCCCATCTCTCAACTCCCATGCCCCTCCAAGCTACTTGAGAACTTGCCTACACTCGCCTCACACACTTTCTTAACTCACACAGATTACTGGACCCACTTCAGTCAGGATTTCTTGCCCAACACTCCACAGAGGCTAAGGTAGTGAATGATTTGGTCACTGCTAAATCTAAAGCTCATTACTCACTACTTATTCTGCTTGATCTCTCTGCTGCTTTTGATACTGTTGACCACTCTCTTCTCATACAAACACTACAATCCCTAGGTCGTCAGGACACAGCCCTTTCTTTGTTTTCATCCTACTTATCTAATCACTCCTTCAGTGTTAGTTTCTCTGATTCCACCTCTCCTTCGCTACCTCTCTCAGTTGGAGTACCACAAGGCTCAGTCTTAGGTCCTCTGGTTTTCTCTATACCACATCTCTTGGCAAACTAATCAACTCTTTTGGATTTCAGTACCATCTGTATACAAATTATGCTCAAATCTACCGATCCTCCACTGATTTGTCACCATCTGTATTGGGCTGTGTCAATGAAAGCCTTTCTGCCATTTCATCTTGGATGACATCTCGCCACCTCAAACTTAATATTTCCAAAACAGACTTAATTATATTTCCACCGTCCAACAGTAGTTACCAACCTGATATCTCTATCACTGTTGATAACTCAGCAATCTTCCCTGCCCCACAAGCATGCTGCCTATGTGTCATTCTTGACTCTGAACTGTCCTTTGTTCCCCACATTCAATCTGTCTCAAGTTCATGTTACATACATCTAAGAAACATATCCAAAATACAACCATATCTTACACAAGACACAGCAAAAACTCTAATCCATGCTCTCATTATCTCCCGCATTGATTATTGTAATAGTCTCCTGACATGTCTTCCCAAACATAGGCTCTCACCACTACAATCCATATTGAATGCAGCTGCGAGGCTAATCTTACTCGCTAGACGTTCATCGTCTGCATATCCGCTCTGTCAGTCTCTCCGTTGGTTACCGGAATTCTACCGTATTAAATATAAAATACTTTTACTCACATACAAGGCTATTAACCAAACTGCACCAACATACATCTCTTCACTCATCTCAAAATATCTCCCTACCCAATTTCTCTGCTCTGCACAAGATCTGCGTCTCTCATCCACATGCATTACTTGTTCACACTCAAAATTACAGGACTTTATCCAGGCTTCACCCACTCTGTGGAATGCCCTCCCACACACAATAAGACTCGCCTCTAGATGGAAATGTAATGGGGTGTGAGAATCAGAAAGTGAGAGATTTTGGGAGATTTCTTCTGTTTTTTTTAAAGTGGCAATCATTTACATGGCAAAATCAAGTTGATTTTGCCATGTAAATGTTTGGAACTTTAAAAAAAACAGGAGAAATCTCCCAAAATCTCTCACTTTCTTATTCTCACACCCTATTACATTTCCCCCCATGTCTCCAAACCTTTAAACGTTCCATGAAAACTTACCTCTTCTGATGAGCCTATCAAATTCCAGACCCACCCACATAACCTTCAGTGCTTCCCTATCTAATTACATCCTCTATGTACAGTACACATAACATCACATATCTTGTCTTTCTTTACTCTCACACCCTCCTGACCCTTGGCCAACATTGCTGGGTGATCATATCATACAACCCATTAGGAACCTAGCAATCTGGTGGAACATTATGCAATAGGTAGCATCTATTCTTGTGTATCAATACCTATTTTCCTATAGATTGTAAGCATGCGAGCAGGGCCTTCCTACCTCTACTGTATGTCTGTCTGTTTTTAGCCAGTTTTGCTCTATTACTGTTGTTCTAAATGTAAAGTGCAACGGAATATGCTGCGCTATATAAGAAACTGTTAATAAATAAAATAAATAAATAACCCTAAACCTAGCCACAGCCTAATCCTAACGCTCAGATATTCATAATGTAGACAAGTATAACATCAACATTTTGTCAATGTCATTCTGACCAACAGTGTTGACCTTCTAAATGTCAGTATTCTGAAACATACATTACAGTGTCAACATTCTAATTATTGACAATGTAACTACATACCACCTCAGGTTTCATGGATTGGTAAAACTAAAGAGCACTTGGCTGGGTAAAAGATTGTTAGAATTCAGGAGGTATAATGTGATACCTAGAACAATGCCACTTTCTATAATATTGATGACAGTCCTGTAGTTAGGGCAGTCAAAAGAATTGTATTAAAACATTTGAATTTATTAGTGAGAAGTTTCTTTCTCATGTTTGTGTTTAGATTTTAGTATAATATTAACTGGCCTTGTATTTCAACTGATACTGTATTTCAAGGTTGTATAACTATGATCTTTTGTATTATTTGTGTTGTATGTATGGCTTTTCTCTTATTTTTAAGCAATTGATTTTAACTAAAATATTAAAATATGTATGTACAGTACATTTAAGTTTGTTTTTTTTAAAGTAGAAGATGTACTGGAACCTAATGGGATCTATATATGTAATAAAACTCTAAGGGTAGTGTCTGTACTGCGACTACTGAGACAGAAATTGCATTTTTCTCAGCACTCCTCCTGCTAAAAAATGCATGTAAAGAGCCTCCCACAATGGAAAAAGACGCCCACCGATGCATTCGCAAATTTGAGTTGAGTATCATAGACAATTCTGGTTGACCTGTGCATACTCAGGATAACTCAGCTGCAGTCGCAGCCAAGCCGTTTTTAATTGCATCAATCGCAGCTGACGTCAGATGCACGCCCCAAAAATGGCCATGATTCTCCTGCATTTTCCCAACTATTTCCCATAAACGCCATGTAACCTCCCACAAATGGCTACTTTCTGGAAATTGCTGAGTGATCACACTTTGCTGGGCCTGCAATCGCATTGGAAACACGTTTAGGCTTTCACGCACGTGTAATGTGGTCGCAGTGCACGCGCAATTTTGCAACTTAAGCTTAATAAGGCCCAATGAACTATGGAGATGAATAAAAAATCAGAGTTTATCTGTTCGTTCCGGCATTACACAAAAACTACTGGATAAAGTTGGATTGCATTTTCACTATTGTATAGTTTATTTACCTAGAAAGAAACTGAGTTATGTATAATCTCAATGTGACATCAGGTAGAGGAGCAATACAGGAAAAAACAGACACTTGACACTCAGGACAAACGCTCAGGGCTGCAGGAGTAGATCTCATGACCAGTTGCTTCTCCCATGGGCAGCTTTACGTGGCTTACTGAAGAGTTAGTAGCCCCAAGCGTCTGTTTGTGATAATCCCTGAAGGAAAAACTGCAAACATTGTTTACAAAGAAATTTTGTGATCAGTGTGTACAATATAAAATATATTTATCACAATATTATATGGCACTACTGTCTTTGTAAAAGGATTTCTTCTGAGCAATAACAGACATCCACATGAGTTAAGCTCCGGCCAAACGCTATTTTCTTCTGATTCTTTAATTATAGAACTGGAGCATAATCATAATTTATTTTATGAAAGACAATGAAAATTATTTATAATATATAATTGCATAAGATTGCATGTGTAAAACAGACAACTGTAACAGTGCATGAAAATATAGTCAATGGAAATGTGCAAAATGTTATTAAGGTAAAATTACAGAAAGTAAACACAGGGTATGGGTGTGTGATAAGGTTTAAGTAAAAACAGAGCGTGTCACAAGGCCTCACAGAGGGAGTGGGGGAGTAAGCCAATTGTAAAATCTAATAAAAGAGAATATACTATATGGTCTGATGTATTTTATTAGAACCAGTGGGTGAGGCACTATGATATGCAGGGGCACAACGTTTTTTGGTTGGGGGCAAGATATCATTTCATTTTGGAGCCCCTAAGTTGCTGAATGTCACCCCCTCAGCAGCAGCTGAACTCACCCGCAACATGACTTTTCTGATTACAGAGATCGATATATATAATCTATGTCTATCTATATTTATATAGATATTCCTATCTACCTATCTGTCTGTTGTATACATACACACATACACAAACATTTATGTTAAAAACAGCATAAATAACATGATGGGGAATGCAGATAATAGTGTAAAAGAATAAAAGGATAGCCCTGGAGGTGCGTGGAGAAGGGCTATGATGGGGAATTGATGGAGCAGCTGTAAAAGGGGATTATCTATATCCTGACACTGCCTGTGGTAGATGGCATCCCACGACTTACTACATTGACTGGCACCTCTGAATTTTTTTTTTTGGTGGGGGGGCATGCCACACACTTGCCCCACCTATTCTGACACCTGTGATAATATGTTATCCGGGGAGCCAGAACTTGTTATATGAAGGGCAGAATGAACATGTGTTCAACCTGGCTCGCTGTGCTGTGTGAACGGGAAGCCGGGTTGATGTGACCCATTTCCCATTTACTCTGTGTGGACGGGTGGTGATTGGAGATCATGTGATCTCTAAGCACCGCCCTCACGTGTCACCACTGATGCCACCAACCCGGCAATAAACCGTGTTGGGGACAGCGGTGGCGAGGGGTCTGAGGCAGGTTGCATGTGGGAAGCAGTCATGTCAGTCTCCCAGGTGTGACCTGCCTAAGACGGTCTGAAAGGGGTATTAAATGAACTGTATTTTTGGGGAAAAAGGTAAAAGTATAGGGTGGTGTTGCAGGTCATATGAATCAATATAATGCTCCTTTGTACAGGCGTATAAAAGTTGTAAAGTGGTTCCAGAAATATAAGAGTAAAATCATTTTAATGCAATCAACTCATTTGAAAGAAATTGAGAACTACGGGATGAGCAATATCTAGGTACCATACTTCTCAAACAGATGTAACAACTATTAAGTTGCTAATACTATAGACACAATGAAGTAGATATGGGCCAGAATCCTTGAGCTGCACTTTTGGTGAGTTCATTGCTTATGCATTCATGTTGTTTCAAATGTTGAGTCCAAATGAGCATATTATCATATAAAATGGTGCTGTAGATGGGATGTACTTGACAAAGGGATATTATAAATAATGTACAGTATAATAACAAAGAAAAGATCACTTTCTCATTGGTATACTCACATTTAAGTCACTTGATATAGACCACAATTTTCTATGTTTGTAAATATGAATACATTCCTAGGCAATATTTCTGTTTAATGTGCATCCTACTAATTTACTAATTTTCAGGCTGCTATAATAAAATGCTTCACTTTCACATATAAGAATAAATAAGTACAGTTTGTTAAATTTATATTCATCTGACCTTGTTTTTTTCTCGACGCTATGTTATTAAGATGGCATTTTAGGTATACCTACAAGTCAGCTTTGAAAGGAAGAAATTAGTTAAGTCATTGGTACTGTATTTACCAATCTGTGTTACTCCTGCTGGTCACATTATTTATCCTTTGCTACAGTATCTGCTATGTTATCTAGATGCTGTTAATGTCATTATAGTCTGAACATATTTGTGTGCTGATAAGAGTTTAGTACGGTGCATAAATAAAGCTGTAAATGATGACCTTGCTGTGGGCAGGTCAGTGCTGACACAATATTTCATATGGTGAACCACATAGATGGTTCGTGGGATATATTGATAAAGACTAACTCACAAAAAGAAACAAACAGTACCAATGTATAAAACTGTCTGCATTGCAGGAGCCACTTTTATTTCCTATTGATAAAACTGCATTATACAGAAAGCTATTCAACAAATGTTATCGATGGAAACTGGGCATTTATTACTACTATAAATAGTTGCAAAGCACAGATAACTTCTATGACCTTGCTATATACTGCACATAACATACATTAACCTAATAATATCCAGTGATTATTATAAGAAATAATATACAGTATGCACATACAGCTGTGTTATGAAAATCTCAGTAATCACAGTTTGTACATGGTTTCCTTATATCAGTATTTTTTCAATGAGCAGATTCATTCTTTATTTTTGAGTAACAGAAAAGAAAAGACGCAGTGCATCCTATTATGTATAGTACTCCTATGTCTTCCAGCTTTCCCAGGACAAGATGGCACTGTGTAATAGGGTGCAAGATTTCCAAGGTCTATATAACTGCATGCAACATCACATGAGATTTCTGATGGGGAAGCCAGCTAAAAACTCACAAACCTGGAATGTGAGTCACATTTTGCGAGTTGTTTAGCTTAAAAGAAAGTAGAGATGTGCGGAGGGCACTTTTCGTGTTTTGCATTTTGGTTTTGGACCTGGATCCCCGCTCGTGTTTTGGATCTGGATAGGTTTTGCCAAAACCACCCTTTCAGGTTTTGGTTTTGGATCTGGATGATTTTTGGAAAAAAAAACATAAAAATAGCTAAAATCACAGAATTTGGGGGTAATTTTGATCCTACGGTATTATTAACCTCAATAACTTTCATTTCCACTCATTTCCAATCTATTCTGAACACCTCACACCTCACAATATTGCTTTTAGGCCTAAAAGTTGCACCGAGGTTGCTGTATGACTAAGCTAAGCGACACAAGTGTGCGGCGCAAACACCTGGCCCATCTAGCACTGCAGTACCACTGCACTAATGGCGGATACCGGATGCACATCTAACACCAACATAGCTGTCAAGGCCTCAGTTATCAACTTTGCAACAGGATGACTGCTGTCATATTTCATCTTCCTCGCAAAGGACTGTTCGACAGTCATTTGTTAGTTGAAGTAGTACAAGTGGTCTTCCGACTTCCCCTCTGGGATGACAATTGACTCCCAGCAGCAACAACAGCAGCGGTAGCAGCAGCAGTAGCAGGAAGTGGTTCTTGATCTTTCTCTATTTTATCCTCCAAATTTTTGTACTCCATTATTTTTCTGGAGTTATATAACAAAATGCAGCACAGGAGAGCGTACCTCTACACCACACAGGGCAAACCCTTTAAAAATTATTTGGATTAAATATTAATAACCCCTTTATTTGGAGTAAATAATATACATCACAGGACATCACCACTGAACTTATATGGCAGCACCACTGGACTGGACTTATACGGCAGTACCACTGAACTTATACGGCAGTATCACTGGACTTATATGGCAGTACCACTGGACTTATATACAGCAGTATCACTGGACTTATACGGCAGTATCACTGGATTTATATGGCAGTACCACTTGACTTATATGGCAGTACCACTGGATTTATATGGCAGTATTACTGGACTTATACGGCAGTACCAATGGACATATACGGCAGTATCACTGGACATATAAGGCAGTATCACTGGATTTATACAGCAGTACCACTGGATTTTTTATGGCAGTACCACTGGATTTATATGGCAGTACCACTAGACTGGATTTATATGGCAGTATCACTGGACTTATACAGCAGTACCAATAGACATATATGGCAGTATCACTGGACTTATACTGCAGCATAGATACACCACCACTGGACTGATGCAGCACAACACAGCACCACTGGTCTGGACTTATAGAGTAGCACTGGACATATGGCAACAGAGGACACCACCACTGTGACTGGACTGATGCAGCACAAGACACCACCACTGGACTGATGCAGCAAAAGACAGCACTGGAATGACACACATAAGACAGAGCAGGTCGCCACACCACTTTCCTGCACAGACAGACACTGAGGAGAGAGATACATGTTCTCGCTACACTCTGCAGGACTGGAGTGAAAATGGCGGCGACGCGCTTCTCCTTATATGGAATACAAAACCCGTGAGAATCCGACAACGGGATGATGATGTTTTGCTTTGTTCTGGTTTCCGAGTCTGTCGGGAAGTCCTAAGCCGGATTCGGATCCAGGCTTGGGACGTGATGTTCAGTAGGGTTTGGTTCTCAGAGAATCGATCCCGCTCATCTCTAAAAGAACGTTATCTACTGGTCCCCAGAAGTCGCCTGATTTGTAGCTCACAGGTCTTATATAAGTTCCACCTCCTCCATTTTGTACTTTGATTGGAAGGAGTCAGTGACGGAATGGAGGATTTGTTACTGAGAGTTTACTTTGTTTGCTACCAGTTTGTCTTTCAGACTCAGGGTTCGAGATGAGCAGGTCAAGGAGGAGGTTAAAAAGAAGAATAGTGGTGATGAAAAAGAGATGCAGGAGGAGGAGATGATGAAGAGCCAGCTGTGTCTCTCTCTGAGAAGAGGCATACCAGCAGGAACATGCACTTCTCATATGATGATAATTGTGCACTGGTGCACGCAATGGTGCCAGTGTTTGAATGCCTCCTTGGTGCACAGTCACACAGCACCACTCAGGCTCAGAAGTCATCGTTGCATACCATCAGTGATGCCAGGAATGTTGATAGCTCCAGCCGGCAGTGTCTCAAGAATGTAAAGAAGAGCTTCAATGATGTCTTGAAAGCCAAGATGGCCAAGGAGCTGCATGAGGCACAAAGGACAGGGGGTGGGCATGCAGTGGCCATCCACTACACATAATATGAGTAGGAGCTGAAGCTGATTATTGCACCCGAAATCCTCCTGAGAACCCACAATGAGGATATGGACCGGCCTCTATCTCAAGTCCTACTGAGTAACAAAACTAATTTTCCCTTTTAACTGTACCAACCTAATTCAGTCTGCACTTTGAACTTTTATAGTATTAGAATCTTGTTTTAGTTAAATAAACTTTTACTGTTTGAATACCACTAAATCTACTTCCAAAATCCTGATGGGTGTGAGGAACTCTAGCAGATGAAGTGTTATTTGAAAATGTGTTCAGTGTTCACCATTTCTTTTTTTCCTTTCCATAGCTGCATAACAGAGGAGGCCTCCTGCCCTGGCAAGGCCGTCTACCCAGGTTGCAAAAAGGCATCATCCACAAACCAATGACAGTGAGGCTGGTGAGTACAAAAAACATGGGGCTAACTATAGTGAGTGCTAAGTGTGCCATTGCTATGGGGCCCGGATGCTTAGGGGGGCCTGGTCTCAGGCTTTATAGTTGCATACCACTTTATCAGATTTGCCTGGTAAGCATTTGGTTCTGATACATTGCCCAGCCAGAATAGTGAGACATTACATTTTTCTGTGAGACCTGTGTATGTAGTGGATGTTATATTGGTAAGGGGCACTGTAATATGGCATAATGTGAGCTACTCAGTGTAATGTGAAGGAGACTTGCGAGATATGTAATAGGGTCCAAGTTTGCAGAGGTCAGGTATTTCAACAGATATTGCTTGTATTTTTAAAGCAGCAATCATTTACAAGACAAGCTCAGGTGTTTAATTGCTCTCATTAGAGGTCATACTCTGATAGAGATTCTGCACCTAGCATAGGGCTGGTGTAAGTTTCATTGGTGTGACTGATGGTTGCATCTAAAGGTGCACCAAGTTGTATTATAGCAAAAATTAAATATTTCTGTAAAACATACAAAGTGGCGCAACAGGGGATGCTGCCTGTGGGGCAAACTGAACCGATTGGATTTCACCTTAAATCAAAAAACATATACAACATAGAAAGGTAGGACCAGTTCGCTCCTTGCGCAAAGGGAAAGGGAGGGGAAATAGCCAGGAAATTACTTGTGTCTATATTACTTTCCTATATATATCTCAAGAAATGGAAAGCGATAGTCTGCGTACCCCCACTCACACTATACGAGAGTAGGTCGTATCCATAAAGGTATCTTTTTCCTTTGAAACTATATCACATCAATCTAGATTTTATACCAGGAGTGGATCAGGAATAAAATAGAAAAAGACTGGGTGTCGTATCCCAACTCACACAAAGAAGGAGGTGGTGACTCCTATCAAGGTATCTTTGGCTATTCAGTGTAGCTTTGGATATGCCTCCACATCACAAGGTGATCTCGTGAAATTAAAAGATGGAAAAGACAACCAATGTGTAGTATTTTGGATAACACCACTCTTATGTATATTTACACATCATATGGCATATCTGTGCCTCACTTACACCATGGTTATATCTTACAGTTACTTCTATGTAATAAACTGAACATAGTCAAGAACAATGAAGGGTCTAAGTGAAAGGGCACCCCAGACTCACACAGTAATCAATAGGGTGACTCTTATAATGGTATCTTTATGTGTTCAGTCACATCTAATTGGCGTACCCCAACTCACAGATGAATATGTGGAGTCACTCCCATCAAGGTTTCTTTACTGAATTCATGCTATGTTGACCATTCATAAATTGGACTCTCAAACACTCATGGTATCCAAAAGATTCAACAGTAAGTTTATTCTTCCAAAGGATACACCAATCAGTAAACACATGTGCAAAATACAAAATGAAGATAGTTCATGGATTCCACAGAAGAACCATCAAATGGTTAAAAAAGTACAAAAAATAAAAAAGTATGAAACAATTAAAAAGTTTTAAAAAGTCCATGTAAATTCTCTGTTAGGAGCGAACTGATCCTACTTTTCTAAGTTGTATTATAGCGTCTAAAGACACTTATCTTTGTCCTTGCATATATAGAAGCATTAATGTACAATTGGGAAGTGCTTGGAGCGGTATCAGCATAAAATCACAAATGTTACACCAGCAAAAGACACAAACATGGATGCGGGAACATCTGATTCAGAAACAGACACATTCCTAATGCACTGTACATATTGGTCTCACAGTATCTACGAGTATATGGATGTAGACACAGTAGGTGATGAGAGGTTTACTTGGGGGTCAATCTGCAAGTCCACTTTTTCAACTTAGCCCAGAGGTTCCAAATTGCGGTCCTCAAGGCACCCTAATAGACCAGGTTTTGAGTATATCCGTGGCTGAGCTCAGATGTCTAAATCAATTTGACTGATGTACTAATTGAGGCATTTGTGGCCAAGCATGGATATACTTAAAACCTGGACAGTTAGGGTGCCTTGAGGGCATTTGGGAACCTCTGCCTAAAGCTGGTCATACACCTAAAGATTTATTGTCAGATTTGTCTGGTTGGAACGAAAATCTGGTAATATATGGAAGCAAAAGACAATTGACCATTTGATCCTAAGTGCCGTAAAACTGCCAAAAATGGTTGTTCAGACAAATTGGTTGAATCAAATGGATTTAACCAATTTATATGATTGACAATTTTTGTCTGTTTTCCAGTGTTTGGGAACAAATGGTCAATTGCTCTCATTCATTACCAGATTTTCATTCCAACCAGCCAGATCGGACAGTAAATCTTTAGGTGTATGGCCAGCTTTATCCACTTTAGTAGATTCGCCAATCCAATCATAAGATCAGATTTTCTCTGAATCTGGACATAGCCTTGGGAGTGTTCTAAGTTGGCTGTTTGTTTTTAACTCATTCCCTTTTTTGGAAAATCAGGATTCAGACTTATTTGGCTCATTCTAATCTTTAGGCAATCCTTAATCTTGTGATAACCTAAATCTCAAGATTATTCCTTGATTTAGTATGTTACTTGGGGGTCTATTCATCATCACTTGATTTCTTCAAAAGCAGGTGAAAAGTAAAATTAGCACATACTTTTATATATAATAAGTGCCAGGGCTATTCATTATAAAGGTAACAAAGGAGATATAATGGATATCTCCTGCTTACCTTTCAATCCCGATCTGGCCCACAGCCACCATACCCTAGTATGAAGACTTAAATTCATCAAGCTCCAAAAGCACAACATTTTCAAAGCTTAACAGCTGGAATGGTTGCTATTTGTTCCCACACCCCCTCTATTTTTCGGGTGTGGTTCGTTTTATCGGCATCCGTTTGTGCGACAATGTTTTGATCGACCACGGTAGTTCGAACAATACAACTCATCGACTGTCTGTATATCGGCAGTATCTTTAGTTCGACATGTATTTGTTCGACCATAACAAATGATCGACAGCTACTTTATCGAATAGTTTACTTAGACATGGATTAAGATCGACAGTAGTTTGTTCGACAACTGCGTTAGACCGACAGTAACTAGTTCGACATTAAATAGGCCGACTGCCATTAGTTCGAACATCTTTTAGTTCGAAATTTGTTAGACCGACCGCTAATTTGGTAGACAAAACTTAGATCGACACTCAAAAGGCTCGACAGGTAATAGGTCGACATACACAAGATCGACAAAACTAAGGGCGACAAAACTTAGATCGACACTTAAAAGGCTCGACAGGTAATAGGTCGACATACACAAGCCTACATTTACACGCCTAGCTATACACCCCACTACATTACGCGCTCCATGTTTCACCGTGGCACCGTGCCAGGGCGTTGTGTTACTTGTAGTGCCACGGTGAAACATGGAGCGCGTAATGTAGTGGGGTGTATAGCTAGGCGTGTAAATGTAGACAGGCAGCGGGGTGACTAGGGGGGATGGAGGCGGTGTCTAACTTTGGACGGGTATCGTGGGGAATAGCAGGGGGGGGTGTCAGCGTTGCAGATGTGCAGCAGGGTGCCCAGGTGTGCTTGCAGACATGGGTGGGGTGTTTCTTGAATGGTGTGACTGTGCTACCAGAGCGAGGAGCAGTGCCAGGGCGTTGTGTTACTTGTAGTGCCACGGTGAAACATGGAGCGCATAATGTAGTGGGGTGTATAGCTAGGCGTGTAAATGTAGACAGGCAGCGGGGTGACTAGGGGGGATGGAGGCGGCGTCTAACTTTGGACGGGTATCGTGGGAATAGCGGGGGGGGGGGGAGGGTGTCAGCATTGCAGATGTGCAGCAGGGTGCCCAGGTGTGCTTGCAGACATGGGTGGGGTGTTTCTTGAAGGGTGTGACTGTGCTACCAAAGCGGGGAGCAGTGCCAGGGCGTTGTGTTACTTGTAGTGCCACGGTTTAACATGGAGCGCGTAATGTAGTGGGGTGTATAGCTAGGCGTGTAAATGTAGACAGGCAGCGGGATGACTAGGGGGGATGGAGGCGGCGTCTAACTTTGGATGGGTATCGTGGGGAATAGCGGGGGGGGGAGGGTGTCAGCGTTGCAGATGTGCAGCAGGGTGCCCAGGTGTGCTTGCAGACATGGGTGGGGTGTTTCTTGAAGGGTGTGACTGTGCTACCAGAGCGGGGAGCAGTGCCAGGGCGTTGTGTTACTTGTAGTGCCACGGTGAAACATGTAGCGCGTAATGTAGTGGGGTGTATAGCTAGGCGTGTAAATGTAGACAGGCAGTGGGGTGACTAGGGGGGATGGAGGCGGCGTCTAACTTTGGACGGGTATCGTGGGAATAGCGGGGGGGGAGGGTGTCAGCATTGCAGATGTGCAGCAGGGTGCCCAGGTGTGCTTGCAGACATGGGTGGGGTGTTTCTTGAAGGGTGTGACTGTGCTACCAGAGTGGGGAGCAGTGCCAGGGCGTTGTGTTACTTGTAGTGCCACGGTGAAACATGGAGCGCGTAATGTAGTGGGGTGTATAGCTAGGCGTGTAAATGTAGACGGGCAGCGGGGTGACTAGGGGGGATGGAGGCGGCATCTAACTTTGGACGGGTATCATGGGGAATAGCGGGGGGGGAGGGTGTCAGCGTTGCAGATGTGCAGCAGGGTGCCCAGGTGTGCTTGCAGACATGGGTGGGGTGTTTCTTGAAGGGTGTGACTGTGCTACCAAAGCGGGGAGCAGTGCCAGGGCGTTGTGTTACTTGTAGTGCCACGGTGAAACATGGAGCGCGTAATGTAGTGGGGTGTATAGCTAGGTGTGTAAATGTAGACAGGCAGCGGGGTGACTAGGGGGGATGGAGGTGGCGTCTAACTTTGGACGGGTATCGTGGGGAATAGCGGGGGGGGGAGGGTGTCAGCGTTGCAGATGTGCAGCAGGGTGCCCAGGTGTGCTTGCAGACATGGGTGGGGTGTTTCTTGAAGGGTGTGACTGTGCTACCAAAGCGGGGAGCAGTGCCAGGGCGTTGTGTTACTTGTAGTGCCACGGTGAAACATGGAGCGCGTAATGTAGTGGGGTGTATAGCTAGGCGTGTAAATGTAGACGGGCGGGGTGACTAGGGGGGATGGAGGCGGCATCTAACTTTGGACGGGTATCGTGGGGAATAGCGGGGGGGGGGGGGTTGCAGATGTGCAGCAGGTCAGGGTACTGTGTAGGTGGTGGATGTAAGGGCTAGGCAGGGATAGCGCTGTAGAGTGTTTTTCTATACTTGGCCTATTTATATGTCGATATATTAAATGTAGTGTCGGTCTATGGTTTGTCGATCTCCAGTAAGTCGATGTAGTGTGTGTCGATGTTGATGTGATGTCGATCTTGTGTTTGTCGATGTTCGATCACTGTCGATGTAGGTGTTGTCTATGTTGCGTGGTCGATGTTCACATTGTCGAACAAGCGGCTGCCGATCCATCGACCGGATACCCTATTTTCCTATGGGAAGGAGTGCCAGTTGCTAAGAGGGGTCTGTTCCCTCTTCCCCAGTTCGGCTCCTTTTACCAAAAGTTGCAAGTGCCTGAACTCAAAGTCACGCATGCACAGTAGCATTGCTGATTCAGACTAAGTTTGCAATTAAATGATTTGCAGTGACAGCTAATCTTTAATGTTAAATTGCTCCAGTGATTGCAGCAAGTTAAATACTTAATTATCCGAGGCCACCTGCCCCCAAATAATTAACATAATGAATATGCAGATAAATGTGAGTGATGATAGTGATGATAGTGTTGCAAATATATCTCTTTAAACTTTATAACAATATTATGCTTTATTACTCTTCTTGACAGCTACAGTATAATGTTGATTAATTCGACTAGAAGAGTTGATGGTAATAAGGATTGAATTGGCTATAGCCTGGTGTCCAGAGTTAACTTCAAAGACTGAAGGTGTTAACTTCTATCTTGACTATCATGTTCGAATGTATTAATGTAGTATGTATACAGATAGTGATTTCTTTGATGCCATTAATTACATTAGACAATAAATACACTAATAATACCCAGTTCAGGGAATCTGTAATTCAGTTACGAAGGATGAGGAGGAGCAAACAAGAATTGTTGCTTGCTAGATATGCTCTCATGTTCAGCTACACAATCTGTATCCATTCTGCCACGGCTGCAACCTTGAACAACTAACCCTATCTTCCAGTTTCCACCTTGCTGAGTCTACCATGTTGAACCTTAAATCAACTAACTTAAGTCTTTTAAACCCAAAGACCTAGACCTATTCTTGCTGGCCATACACTCCTATTAATTCGGCAGCATGCTATACACAAAGGCATGGTTACTGCCTGTCCTCTCTATCCATCTGGGGAATTCAATATTGTCCTAAAAAATCTTAACATTTAATATATTCCCTTATTGTCCAGCATTGTAATACTAGGCCAGATGCATCACCACTTGAAAAGTGATAAAATGGAGAGTGAAAAAGTACCAGCCAATCAACTCCTAACTGTCATTTTTCAAACACAGCCTGTGACATGGCAGTTAGGAGCTGATTGGCTGGTACTTTTTCACTCTTCCATTTTTATCTTCTAGCCCAAAGCATTGTAAAAGTGCTGTTTTTTTTTAACTATGTTTACTAATAAGGTACATATGTTTGGACATGTTATTATCCTGTTAACAAAATATATTAGTTTTGCGGTTTACCATAGAGAGCTATAACACAATTAGCAGTTTGCAATATTACCAGTACTAAAACAACCATCATTAAAATACTTAAAATGTAAATGCAATTACATAAAGAACAGATTTTCCAGGTTTGTATCATGGATATGGACATTAATATCCAACTTACTGTACAGAAAAATTATATTATAAGTAAAAAAGAAAAAAAAGTAGCTTGTTTAGGTCTAACCAAGAAGTCAAGTGATGTCGTATGGTGAAAATCATATTTCCTCGATTGCAAGTCCAAAGAGGGTTCTTGATATTGCTATCTACTCTTAAAGATTCTACTGCTAACTTTTCTGACATGCTGAGATTAATTTTCACATCATCAGAAGTTTCTCTAGGGTATTCACTATAATTTCATTTTTAGATTTTATATCCACTGGCATTTCATGACACTTGTTCACCTCCAGAACATGACAATGTTTAGTGAGAAATAAAAATTGTGACTTGCAATATTACTATTAAACATTTAAACGTTTATTTTCACATTATATCACAGATATTTTATTATATATTTGTCACTATGAGAAATAAAAATGTATTATGTGATGCTTCTACTCTTTATTTAGCCTGAAATATACTTATTTATAGTGAAATGTCAATAATTATTATACAGGTTGAGTATCCCATATCCAAATATTCCGAAATACGGAATATTCCGAATTACGGACTTTTTCGAGTGAGTGTGAGATAGTGAAACCTTTGTTTTTATCAATGTACACAAACTTTGTTTAATACACAAAGTTATTAAAATATTGTATTAAATGACCTTCAGGCTGTGTGTATAATGTATAAGGTGTATGTGAAACATAAATTAATTGTGTGAATGTACACACACTTTGTTTAATGCACAAAGTTATAAAAAAATATTGGCTAAAACTACCTTCAGGCTGTGTGTAATGTGTATATGTAACATAAATGCATTCTGTGCTTAGCTTTAGGAAACATCACCATGATCTCTCATTATGGTATGCAATTATTCCAAAATACGGAAAAATCCGATATCTAAAATACCTCTGGTCCCAAGCATTTTGGATAAGGGATACTCAACCTGTACAGTACATTTCCTGTTGTACTTTTCATATATTAGGCAGCTTTGTGTGTAACTGTAAAAATGTATAATAGAAAATGTATAAATAAAAATTCTTTATAAAGGGCAACATGGTGGTGAACACAATTTAAACATGTAGACAGTTTGTGAAGATTTTTTTTTAATGCTTATGTGAGAGTTAAGATTAATAAGGCTAATAGCTGATTTGAAGTGACAAACCAATCTTCCACCATGATTTAGATGTGTTAGGGAAAGTATTACATTAAAAAATGAAGATTACAGCATCAGTTTACCTGTATCTTTGCCACCAGAAGTCATGAACACAGAATTATGTATATTCAAATTAGAATTATTATACTCTTTTATATCTAGACAAGGGTTGTACATTTATTTTGCACAAGGTGTACAGATCTGGGGAAAGACTGTCTATGCAAATTTCTGTATAATCACAGACTGACTAAAGTAAAAACCAATGGGAATCTAATAAAATGATGGACTTTAGAACACTTAAGAACATCGGAACAACAATCAATACTTTTATATAGATGAGTATAGAATCAGCAGATTTACTAATGGTCGGAAAAGAAAATATTTTATGAGAATAAAGTTTATTTACAGTATGTAGCCTTTTAGGTAGAATGTTTCCCAAACATGGCTACTTACCTATTTGTGAGCTATGCCTATAGTTTTTGATTCTATGGTTTGTTATAAATGTTAGTTCTCTAGCTTGGTTTTGTGATTCACTATGGTGTAGTGGATTATTGAATATCAATCTAATAGTTGTCATGCTTTGATCACCTAGTACACATAGTTATAGTATCTTACATTGTCAGCCATTGAGTTGTGAATGTTGCTGTAGACTACTACACATATACACTATAGGTCTGATGCTGATTTGATAACGCGTTTGCATTGTGCATGGTCCAAAATTGAGCATATGCAGCAATAAGAAATGCAGAGCCATACAGATTTCAACTACATCTACACTGACTGAAAAGGCTTAACCAGGCTGTAGCAAGGTGTTCTCATACAGACAGTTGGGTGCAAGTGTGCACTGATGCTGATGACTTGTAGGAAACCAAGAGTGAGGACATTACGTCTATTGTTAAAGCCTGGAGAGAACTACTGTGCAGTCTTAATGATGCTCCTTTAAAAGAACATCAAGTCTTTTACCAAGATGGCCACCACTTGGTCTTCTGCGCATGCGTAACACCATGTCGTCACTCGGTGACACAGAGGGACACAGAGATGTTCCCTTTAGCTTAGTGAGACCGTGTGATGTACTGCATTCCACACACTATTTACCACTTGTATCCTGCACCACTACCAATATACAGTCACCGCTTGGTGGTCTGTATGCTTTGTTCCAGCTCTGCTAAACATAGAGAGTCTGTTATAGGCATAAATGTGAGTATGGCTGTACATCCACATTGCTGCTAAATAAACCACACCACTGGTTAAGTACTGGGCTGTCTTGTGACTTTCAGGAATCCGTTGGTGTTTACTATTATGCTGCCATGCCATCACCAACAGTGCATACATATTTCACCATATACAAAGTGTCATAACAGGGTAGCACTGCGACAAACCCACCCACTGAGTGCATGACAGCATGATGTTGTGCTGAGGAGGCAGGGTTGCCATCACTGGGAAGTATGGCACCCCGGACACTCCCGGCAGCTATACTTGCTGCACGGTGCATGCCTAGGCATCACAGCAGCAGCAATACTGGAAGAAGCGTGCCATTCCAGAAACTCTGGTAGCCAGATGCAGTAGACATTGGGCATCAATGGTGCAACCCCCAAGACTCTATGCCCTGGGTGATGGCACTGCTCTTGCACCCCATAGTTATGACCTGCATATAGCTCTGCATGCAGGTAAATATACAGTATAGCATTTTATTTTTTCCAAGCATGCATATAGGGTGTAACATACACCCACTAGATTGTTAGCTCTTCAGAGCAGGGCCCTCTTTCATCTTGTTGTCAAAGTCCTCTTCTCGACACATTTCACTCGCAGCTCTCTCCTACTCAACGACCATCTTTACCCAGTTTTTCTCCTGCTGGTAAAGGCTCATCTCTATCTATGGCCACCAGCCCCTAGTAGTACGATGATTACTCCCTCGCTACTTCCATCTAAGCTGTATTATGTTTTGAGAATTGTGGTGCTCTTTGTTACCTGTACTCTATATTTGTTATTTATTTACTGTAATGCTAAGTTTTGTCTCCCTGTACTGTCCTTTGTACTGCGCTGCGAAACACTTGTGGCACCTTATAAATAAAATGTATAATAAATAATAATACTCCCGATTTACATTCAACTCTGCATCAAGCCAAATATTTATACACATATGCATTTCTTTTAAGCATTGCAGGTATTAGCCTGCTGCAGCTTGAAACGTGGAAATAAAACCATTCCAGAGAAAACTAATATTAAATAGAATTTATCAAAGCCTGCAAGTTTTGCTTTTACCTGTACCTGCCAAAAATCTCAGTTTTGGAATTTTCATACACAATCTGATCCAAACACAAAACACATAATGAATGGGGCATTACTTGTTACATTTGAGACAAACATTAATCTAAATAAAATGAAAAAATGACTCCCTGCATTGGTCACTACTCAGCATAAGGTGACATTATTTCTTCCTGAATCAAACATAAATTGTTTGGTAGGAGAGCGTTGCTTTACAGAATAAGCACCTATTACTTTGAATCTTGGAACACTGAGACTTAAAGCTCTCAACTATTACAGGGTAAACAGGGTTAAGACAGTAGTGACACCAACAGGAGATGTTTATTTGTTCAGTGAGCTCTTCCAACAATAAACTTTAATATAAGAAATAGACAGTTACAGCTGTTGGCAATTCAAAGCTGTTATTTCAGATTATGAGTGTATTTTAAACATAACAAACAGGTCAATTTCCCAGACTTTGTTTCTCTCATGTCATAGGGCATTTAAACTGCAAAACTGCTATAAGGAACAAAAGTCAACAAAGTGCTATGAGGAGAGAAATGTGGGTCAGTTGTGTAAAGAATGGAAAGAAAAATCCATAAAAATGTATGATAGAAAAGTATACTACAGTATTAGCCAATACTAAGAGAGAGCAGCTTAAAAAGCGGAAGGCCATTGTTTCCAATTCTTTCCAATTGGAACTCTGTCAATGTCGTCAACTTGACTGATAGGAAAGTTACTCGTAGAACTTGGTATAAATGAAAGTTTTATGGTGGACTCTGGGGCTAATTCAGTAAGGATCACAAAAGCAATCCTTACTGCATTTCCCCGATGTTTGAGGACATCGTGTGCGCAGCACCTGTTCTGCGCATGTGCAGACCAGGTCCTGCAGTCGCAGCGCATATATGCAAATGCCTCTGCCTGATTGATTGATTGCATTTGTGTGGAGGGATGGGGGTGGCCAGCATTCAAGAAAATAGGGGTGTGTTACCCCCATTTTCCAAGTGTGGCGAGGCCAAGGATTGCATCTCTAGATGCAGTTTCCTTGGCCCCTCAAGCTGCCCTGTGACAGCAAGGCTGAGTAATCTGAAGATAACTATACCTGCCATCACAGATGAACATCACAGCTATATTTTTCCAATATAGAGAAGGCTCTTCTCGGCTCGGAGACTGAAGCACACAGTGAATACATATTACATTGCATATAAAACATGATTTGAATACATGTACTGTAGTTCACCCCTGTTACAATAGGGATGGGAGTGTGTGACTACCACAGCTGTCTAGTGTGTTCGGACCCCGGTGTCCTATTGTATATACAATTACTGTTGAAAATGTATGTATGTTGGTAGGTGGACTACTGCTTCTAATATGCAACCACTGCAGAGTAATTCTATAGCTACTATATATAAACCAGCTGAACCTACATGTTCCAGGCTGTTATGACATGCTGGGATGTGTCTTTTAAAAATTTGCTTCTTCTGCTTCTTCTGTTGGATGCTTTGCAGTCACCCCACCACATGTCACTGCTTCTACTGTTGGAGACATTTATTCAAGCACTTCCCATTGCCACTAGGCAGGATAAAATCTGTTGCTTTCAACTTACCTCTTGGTTCTCTAATCAACTTTTTGCTAAGCTTCCTAAGGTCACTGTTTAAATTTCACAGCTTTTCTAATGCATTTCTTATGTTGCATGTCTCCCATAATAATAGTCTCTGAGCAAGTTATTGTTCAATTTTTTGTTCTATTTGTCTAGTGACATATTTTGCTTAATCTCTTCGGAATGCTACGTACTTGTCTTGCAAATTATTTTGTCATTTTTTTCTTTTATTAATAATACTAACACTAATACCATTACTACTACTAATAATAATTTTAATACTAATAATTTTATTTACAGTATATAGAACTCTTGCTTCAACAGGACTCAAGGTGATTTACAGATATTAAAAACCAAGCACATAATACAGAAGATTTAAGTAAGAGAGCAACAGACAAGCCACACAGACATAAGAGAAAAACTAGAGCAAGCAATAAGCATAATGCAAGGTTGGTATAGTCATTTTGGGAAATTATCTCCATGGGTTGTATATTGACTCCTCAAAGGTACCAGGTGAGGCAGCCATGTTGGGTGCAGTACGTAGAATTACCTTTGGAGGAATATATTACCCCTAGGATAGATGACACAAAATGGGTGGTTGCAGCATCCTAATGCTAGGAGTGGGATCCCACAATCTCTATTAGCTCCATGCATTTTTCATCCCATCCACAAGAGCACCAGGTGAGACTGCCATGCAGGGGCGCCAGAATAATTTCACACTGGGAGGGGGGGGGAGAAGTTAGAATTTAATTTTGGCACCCCTGCTGCAGTGCTGGTCTTCTCTCCTTCTACCTGATACTCCCCCCCCCCATCAGGGGGAACACTTACTTCAGCATCCCCATGGGTGGCGTCAACTTTAAAACTAGTCTGCTGTCGCAGGGTGCGGTGTCCCTTCTTCTGTACTAGCCGGCTGTCTCTTCACTGATGCATTACTGGGAGGAGTTGTGGCCATGCTGAGCCTGTTGGAACATTCCGAAGCCACAGCCAAGCCTCCTCACAGTAATGCAGCAGCAGCATCAGTGAAGAGACAGCCGGCTAGTACAGAAGTGAGACCACACCATTCCTGCAACAGAAGACTACTATTAAAGTAGAAGCCGCCCATTTGGATGTGGAAGTAAGTGCTCCCACACGCCTCCATCATGTTTGGGGGGTCAAGATGTCCCCTTTACCCGCCCCATTCCAACACCTCTGCTGCCATGTTAAGTGCACTATGAAGGTTGTACTGTGGGAGATGAGCCATGCAAGGACCCAAGGTATATTTGGGAACACAGGCACATGTGTACTGGTTAGAGATGAGCAGGTTCGGTTCTCAGAGAACCAAACCCCACCAGACTTCACATCACGAGTCCGAATCCGAGTCATGCTCAGGTTTTCCTGCCTGACTTGGAAACCAGAACGAGGCAAAATGTCATCATCCCGCTGTCAGCATTTTCACTCCAGCATTGGAGAGTGTTGAGAGAGGACGTGTCTCCATCCTCAGTGTCCTCAGTGGTAGTGTCTTGTGCTGCATCTGTCCAGTTGTAGTGGTTGTGTCCTCTGCTGCCATATGTCTAGTGCTGCTGTATAAGTCCAGTACAGTGGTGCTGTGTTGTGCTACATCAATCCAGTGTTGGTGTGTTGTGCTGCATCAGTCCAGTCACAGTGGTGGTGTCCTCTGCTGCCATATGTCCAGTGCTGCTGTATAAATCCAGTCCATTGCAGTGGTGCTGTGTTGTCCTGCATCAGTCCAGTGGTGGTGTCCCTGTGCTGCCGTATATGTCCAGTGATACTGCCGTATATATCCAGTGATACTGCCGTATATGTCCAGAGGTACTATTGTATAAATTAAGTGATCCCGCCGTATAATTCCAGTGGTACTGGCGTATAATTCCAGTGATCCTGCCATATAATTCCAGTGGTACTGGTGTATAAATCCAGTAATCCTGCCATATAATTTCAGTGGTACTGTCGTATAAGTCCAGTCCAGTGATACTGCTGTACATGTCCAGTGATACTGCCGTATATGTCCATTGATACTGCCGTATATTTCCAGTGTTATTGTCATATAAATCCAGTGATCCTGCCGTATAATTCCAGTGATCCTGCCGTATAATTCCAGTGGTTCTGGCGTATAAATCCAGTCCAGTAATACTGCCGTATATGTACATTGAAACTGCCGTATATGTCCAGCAGTACTGCCATATAAATCCAGTGATACTGCCATATAATTCCAGTGATCCTGACGTATAATTCCAGTGGTAATGGTGTATAAATCCAGTCCAGTGATACTGCCATATATTTTCAGTGATACTGCCGTATATGTCCATTAATACTGCCGTACACGTCCAGCGGTACTGCCGTATAAATCCAGTGATCCTGCCGTATAATTCCAGTGATCCTGCAGTATAATTCCAGTGGTACTGGCGTATAAGTCCAGTGATCCTTCCGTATAATTCCAGTGGTACTGGCGTATAAGTCCAGTCCAGTGATACTGCTGTACATGTCCAGTGATACTGCCGTATATGTCCATTGATACTGTCGTATATGTCCAGCGGTACTGCCATATAAATCCAGTGATCCTGCCATATAATTCCAGTGATCCTGCTGTATAATTCCAGTTGTACTGGTGTATAAATCCAGACCAGTGATACTGCCATATATGTCCAGTGATACTGCCATATATGTCCAGTGATACTGCCGTATATGTCCATTGATACTGCCGTATATGTCTAGAGGTACTGCCATAAAAATCCAGTGATCATGCCCTATAATTCCAGTGATCCTGCCGCATAATTACAGTGGTACTGGCGTATAAATTTAGTCCATTTATACTGCCGTATATGTCCATTGATACTGCTGTATATGTCCATTGATACTGCCGTTTATGTCCAGCGGTACTGCCGTATAAATACAGTAATCCTTCTGTATAATTCCAGTGGTATTGGCGTATAAATCCAGAGATCCTGCTGTATAATTCCATTGGTACTGGCATATAAATCCAGTCCAGTAATACTGCTGTATATGTCCAGTGATACTGCCGTATATGTCCAGTGGTACTGCCGTATAAATCCTGTGATCCTGCCGTATAATTCCAGTAATCCTGCCATATATTTCCAGTGGTACTGGCGTATAAATCCAATCCAGTGATACTGCCATATATGTCCAGTGATACTGCCGTATATATCCATTGATACTGCCGTATATGTCCAGTGGTGCTGCTGTGTATATCCAGTGATCCTGCCATATAATTCTAGTGGTACTGGTGTATAAGTCAAGTCCAGTGATACTGCTGTATATGTCCAGTGATACTGCCGTATATGTCCAGTGATACTGCCGTATATGTCCATTGATACTGCCGTGTATATGTCCAGCGGTACTGCCGTATATGTCCAGTGGTACTGCCGTATAAATCCAGTAATACTGCCGTATATGTCCAGTGATACTGCCGTATATGTCCATTGAAACTGCCATATATGTCCAGCGGTACTGCCGTATATGTCCAGTGGTACAGCCGTATAAATCCAGTGATCCTGCCGTATAATTCCAGTGGTACTGCCATATAATTCCAGTGATACTGCCGGATATATATATACCCTGCTGCACAGCGGATTACTGAGGCCATAACAACTATGCTGGTGTTAGATGTGCCTCCGGTATCCACCATTAGTGCAGTAGGACTGCAATTCCAACCCTAGATGGGCCAGGTGTTTTTGCCGCACACTTGTGTCCCTTAGCTTAGTCATACAGCTACTTCATTGCCCTCTTTTACTTCTTGGCTTGATGTGCTGTTTGGGTACTATTTTTTTTTAAGTGCCATCCTGTCTGATACTGCAATGCCACTCCTAGATGGGCCAATTGTTTGTGTTGCTTAGCTTAGTCATACAGCTACCTCATTGCACCTCTTTTTCATCTTTTGCATGATGTGCTGTTTGGGGCCTTTTTTATATCTGCCCTCCTGTCTGACACTGCAGTGCCACTCCTAGATGGGTCAATTGTTTGTGTCGCTTAGCTTAGTCATACAGCTACCTCATTGCAATTATTTTTCTTCTTTGCATGATGTTACTGTTTGGGTCCTAGTTTTTTTAAGTGCCATCCTATCTGCCACTGCAGTGCCACTCCTAGATGGGCCAGGTGTTTGTGCCGCACACTTGTGTCGCTTAGCTTAGTCATACAGCAACCTTGGTGCACCTCTTTTTCATCTTTGCATCATGTGCTGTTTGGGGCATGGTTTTTAAAGTGCCATCCTGTCTGACACTGCAGTGCCGCTCCTAAATGGGCCAATTGTTTGTATCGCTTAGCTTAGTCATACATTTACCTCATTGCACCTCTTTTACATCTTTGCATGATGTGCTGTTTGGGGTGTTTTTTTATATCTGCCATCCTGTCTGCCACTGCAGTGCCACTCCTAGATGGGCCTGGTGTTTGTGCCACACACTTGTGTCACTTTGCTTAGTCATACAGCAACCTCATTGCAATTCTTTTTCTTCTTTGCATGATGTGCTGTTTGGGGCCTATTTTTTAAATCTGCCATCCTCTCTGCCACTGTAGTGCCACTCCTAGATGGGCCAGGTGTTTGTGACGCACACTTGTGTCGCTTAGCTTAGTCATACAGCAACCTCATTGCAATTCTTTTTCTTCTTTGCATGATGTGCTGTTTGAGGCCTATTTTTTAAATCTGCCATCCTGTCTGACAGTGCAGTGCCACTCCTAGATGGGCCAGGTGTTTGTGCCGCACACTTGTGTCGCTTAGCTTAGTCATACAGCCACCTCGGAGCAACCTTTTGGGCTAAAAACAATATTGTGAGGTGTTCAGAATAGACTGGAAATGAGTGCAAATGAATGTTATTGAGTTTAATAATACCGTAGGATCAAAATGACCCCCAAATTCTGTTATTTTAGCCATTTTTATGATTTTTTTAAAAAAATAATCCAGATCCAAAACCAAAACTAAAACACGAAAGGGTTGTTTTGGCAAAACCAAAACACAAGTGGGGAATTAGAACCAAAACCAAAACATGAAAAGTTCCCGCCGCACATCTCTAGTACTGGTATGATATGCCCTGTATGGAAAAATCTATGCACACTGAGGATGAGCAATTGATAGAAGTGAAACATATGATTGAAGGTTAGAGACATGAAAGGTGCAAAGAAGTGGAGATTGTGAAGTGGCATTGGGGAGAGACAGCATGAGGCAGCATCAGCATAGGCGCATAGACATACAATCAACAAAAGAAATGATAGTTACAGATTAATAGGCAGATTTGACCAAACCAGAATGCTACCTTGTGTACCAGGCTAAGTGGGCAGCATAAACGTGAGTCTGCCTCAACTGGAGGCTAGATGAAAAGGATCCATGAGCAAATCAGAATCAACTTTATTGGACAGGTGTACTCACGTACACTAGGAATTTTTTGTGGTACAGTGCATTGCCAAGCAGCAACATGAAGAGGGAATACATAGCATAAGAAGGGGGAAGAACGTAGCATACATTACAAACATTACATGTATGAGTTCAGACAGCACATTGCAACTGTACGACAGACTTGACATATTAGACATATTATACATGTTAGACTATTTATATATTTATATATATATATATATTGCTGAGCTGGTGGACAGCTAGTGGGAAGAAGCTTTTAATGGATCTGGTCAACTTCCCGGGAAAGGACCTGTAGCGTCTGCCTGATGGAAGCGGTTCAAACAGTTTGTGACCTGGGTGCTGCATATCTGCCACAATTTTCTCCGCTCGCTTCCTGACCCTTGACTGGTATAATTCCTGGACAGGAGGGAGGTTAGCCCCAACAATCTTTTCAGCTGTCCTCACCACCCTTTGCAGCCTCCATCTGTCACTCTCATTAGCAGCTTCATACCAGACTGTGATTAAGGCACATAGGACCGATTCTATGATTGCTGTGTAGAATATAAGCAGCAGCTTCTGCGGGATGTTGAATTACCTGAGTTGCCTCAGAAAGAACATCCGCTGCTGGGCCTTCTTTATGACAGTGCTTATGTTGGGTCCCCATTTGAGGTCTCTGAAAATTTTTGACCCCTAGGAATTTGAAGCAGTCGACCCACAAAACCACGTTGTCGAGAATTACGAGCGGTTGCATGGTATTGGGTTTCCTTCTGAAGTCCACCACCATCTCAACTGTTTTGAGGGGATTTAGGTCAAGGTTTTTCCTGCTGCACCACTACATTAGCCATTACACTTCGCGTCTGTATGCAGATTCGTCTTCGTCCTTGATTAAGCCGATGACGGTGGTGTCATCTGAGAATTGTATAATTTTTATTGCTTGCTTGGCCGAGGTGCAGTCATTGGTATATAGAGAGCAGAGCAGGGGGGAGACATATCCTCAAGGAGACACATCCTTGAGGAGCCCCCGTGCTGATCGTGTGCCCACTAGACGTGAATGACCCGGCTTTTACCACCTGTTTCCTTGCTGTCAGAAAGTCGACGATCCAGAAGCATGTTGATTCTGGGACCCCTAGGGAGAGGAGTTTGGCTTGCAGGATACTGGGGACGATTGTGTTGAATGCCGAATTGAAGTCGACAAATAGGACTGTCGCATAAGAGCCCGGTCGGTCTAGGTGCTGTAGGATGTAGTGCAGCCCCAAGTTAACTGCATCCTCGACACTCCTGTTCACTCGGTATGTGAACTGCAAGGGGTCTAGGTGGGTGTTAGTGTTAGTCACTTCTCTCAGGTGGTCCATTGCAGACTCCAAAAGCATAAGGCCAGGTGGAAGCAGACAGAGAAGGGGACAGTACAGTGTTCAAAGGAAAGGGACATCCATCCATAACAGCAGGAGATCAAATGGTAGAACATCACCATTTGAGTCCTGGGGCAGCGGCTGTGTCATGTAGAGTCAGTGATGACCTGAGGCAGCTGGGATATGCAGGTGTAGGAAGGAAGCAGATGGAGCTATTCCCCGTGTAGTTTCAGACACAGGCAGAATGTAGCATGCAGACAGTAAGATGGCGACCACAACACGATGGCACCCATGAACTTGATTTCCAGCACTTCAGTGTCCTCCTCTGGGAGTGACAGCATTTAAGGCATCCTGTGCTCAGGGGCTTCTGCTGGTAACATGGCCGGAGGGCTTCCTTCGTGGTCTTCAATTTTAGATGCAGGTGATTCAATACACCATTCCCTTGCACTCAAAACCCTTCATCACCTTTTCCATTAATGACATACTTATTACACATGAAAGAAAACAATCTATAATTACATTATTACAATGATTAGTCAGTATGTTTATGACATACTACTGTAGTCAATAAATAGTGACTTTACATTTACTCCTCTTTCCATTTTAACAAATTGAACTCTAACACTATGGGGTATATTTACTAAAATTCATATTTTTCAGAATGAGGTTAAAGTTCAAACACGAATGACATCGCAAGTGTAAATTTGCAAATTTTTGAATTTATTACGACTAATTTACTAAGCTGTCGTATTCTGCATTTTCGTGTTTTCCGATGTCTATGTCATTCGTATTTTTTGGCAGTGTTTTACAGGAGTGAATAGTAAAACACTGCCGACATTAACACAATGAATCTCGGTCGGATCTGTGAGATCCGTGCAGGGCTTCATTGTGCACCTTTCGTAAAAAAAATAACATTGTTACAAATCTTTAAAAAAAAATGTGTGGGGTCCCCCCCTAAGCAAAACCAGCCTTGGGCTCTTTGAGCCGGTCCTGGTTGACAAAATATGGGGGGGGAATGACAGGGGTTCCCCCATATTTGAACAACCAGCACCGGGCTCTGCACCTGGTCCTGGTTCAAAAAATACGGGGGGACAAAAAGCGTAGGGGTCCCCCGTATTTTTGAAACCAGCACCGGGCTCCACTAGCCAGGTACATAATGCCACAGCCGGGGGACACTTTTATACTGGTCCCGGCGGCGCTGGCATTACATACCCAACTAGTCACCCCTGGCCGGGGTACCCTGGAGGAGTGGGAACCCCTTAAATCAAGGGGTCCCCCCCTCCAGCCACCCAAGGGCCAGGGGTGAAGCCCGAGGCTGTCCCCCCCATCTAAGGACAGAGGATGGGGGGCTGATAGCCTTGTGAAAAAAATGTGAATATTGTTTTTAGTAGCAGTACTACAAATCCCAGCAAGCCTCCCCCGCAAGCTGGTACTTGGAGAACCACAAGTACCAGCATGCGGTGGAAAACCGGGCCCGCTGGTACCTGCAGTACTACTACTAAAAAAATACCCAAATAAAAACAGGAGACACACACCGTGACAGTATAAGTTTATTACATACATGCACACCTCCAAACATACATACTTACCTATGTTCACACGAGGCTCGGTCCTCTTCTCCATGTAGAATCCTAGGGGTACCTGTGAAAAAAATTATACTCACATAATCCAGGGTACCTTCTGTCCTTTGTATAATCCATGTACTTGGCAAAATAAAAAAAAGGAAACCCGACCACGCACTGAAAGGGGTCCTATGTTTACACATGGGACCCCTTTCCCCGACTGCCAGGACCCCCCCTGACTACTGTCAAAGAGGGTCCCTTCTGCCAATCAGGGAGCGCCACATCGTGGCACCCTCCTGATTGGCTGTGTGCTCCTGTAGTGTCTGTGAGTCAGCACACGGCAGAGATACAATGTAGCGCCTATGCGCTCCATTGTATCCAATGGTGGGAACTTTGCGGTCAGCGGTTGACCGAAAGTAACCTCACCGCTGACCGCAAAGTTCCCACCATTGGATACAATGAAGCGCATAGGCGCTACATTGTATCTCTACCGTGTGCTGCCTCACAGACACGACAGGAGCACACAGCCAATCAGGAGGGTGCCACGACATGGCGCTCCCTGATTGGCAGAAGGGACCCTCTTTGATAGTAGTCAGGGGGGTCCTGGCAGTTGGGGAAAGGGGTCCCATGTGAAAACATGAGAACCATTTCAGTGCGTGGTCGGGTTTCCATTTTTTTATTTTGCCAAGTACGTGGATTATACAAAGGACAGAAGGTACCCTGGATTATGTGAGTATAATTTTTTTCACAGGTACCCCTAGGATTCTACATGGAGAAGAGGACCGAGCCTCGTGTGAACATAGGTAAGTATGTATGTTTGGAGGTGTGCATGTATGTAATAAACTTATACTGTCACGGTGTGTGTCTCCTGTTTTTATTTGGGTATTTTTTTAGTAGTAGTACTGCAGGTACCAGCGGGCCCGGTTTTCCACTGCATGCTGGTACTTGTGGTTCTCCAAGTACCAGCTTGTGGGGGAGGCTTGCTGGGATTTGTAGTACTGCTACTAAAAACAATATTCACATTTTTTTCACAAGGCTATCAGCCCCCCATCCGCCGCCTTTGGATGGGGGAGACAGCCTCGGGCTTCAACCCTGGCCCTTGGGTGGCTGGAGGGGGGGACCCCTTGATTTAAGGGGTTCCCACTCCTCCAGGGTACCCCGGCCAGGGGTGACTAGTTGGGTATGTAATGCCAGGGCCGCCGGGACCAGTATAAAAGTGTCCCCCGGCTGTGGCATTATGTACCTGGCTAGTGGAGCCTGGTGCTGGTTTCAAAATTACGGGGGACCCCTACGCTTTTTGTACCCCGTATTTTTGGAACCAGTACCAGGCGCAGAGCCCGGTGCTGGTTGTTCAAATATGGGGGAACCCCTGACATTTTTTCCCCATATTTTTTCAACCAGGACCGGCTCAAAGAGCCCGAGGCTGGTTTTGCTTAGGAGGGGGGACCCCACACATTTTTTTCCAGAAAATGTAACACTTTCCCACCCCTTCCCACTGATAAACATGCACGGATCTCATGGATCCGTGCATGCCTATCAGAACACGGTAAAAAAAAGCAGGTCTGTTTTAAATCTGCTTTTTTTTACGATTTGTATTTTTTCACGGCAGTGTTTGGCTATTGCCAGCAGTGTTTGTGAAATACACTTTTTTAGTAAATTACCGAGTTGTATCAAAAAACAGTCGTATTTGACCGATGGTGTATACATTCGTATTTTTTTTCTTTGACTTCCAAAAAAATACGAATGCCCTCATCACTGCCGAGATTTGAGTTTAGTAAAATCCCGAGATGACACTTTGAAGAAAAAACACCATCTCGGTCAAAATCGGGAGCTTAGTAAATATACCCCTATGTTGAATTTGGGCTAACAAGCAAATAACCAGAATAAGTTTACATCGGAGGTTGTCATTGTGACCCATGGCAATTCATCACCTAAAGCTGCCATACCTCTTCAGATGTGTAGACCTTGTTTATCTGTATAGCGGAAACTGCTTCCATAAGCCAAACCTTGTTTATCCTTTGTAACACAGCTGTCAAACTAAATTTCTACTGTGACCATTTGGATGCTATATATTCAGCATACAATAGCAATTTATTTTGCTCTGAAACCTAGTGGGATACTACCTAATAAACCTTCTCTATCACACTGAAATATTGATCTGTTATGTTTTCCTCCAGGCTCGGAGAGATTGTTGGGTCATATGCTCCATTAGAAGAGTTTCTGATCAACAGCAAATTCATATAACTAATCCTTGCATATGACTCTTATTTCAGTCTCAGCACATTAGGAGGGAGCACCGAAATTCACAGTAATTTCCATCATTTACTCTGATTGCAGTAACAACTGTATCTGTCACTGACTTTATTTTTACCTATTTGAATTTACCTTGGACATAGTGTCCATGTCAGTGCTTAGATAACATCATTGCAGAGAACAATGTGTGAATGCACAATGCTGCTACTTTGATGTGTAAAAGCAAAAATACAATTAACTAGGAGGGCCACAGATATTGTCACTGAGGGCTGTGTGTAGCTCCCCATCCTTCTGTTTCTCCCCACTAATAGACATACATCTGCCCTTTAAATGGCTGCATAGTTCAAACTGAAACATATTAATCTCCGGAAAGTCTACACTTTTTATGTTGTCTGGACCTGATTCAGTAGGATTCTCACCATAGTGGAGGAGCTCATGGCCAATCAGAGGGCAGGCACTACATGATGCACTCTGATTGACTACTGGATCTCCTAGTGACAGTAGTCACGTGAAGGTTGGCATTCGATAGAGAAAAGGTCAATGGGGCTAATTCAGACCTGATCACGGGCGAGCAGGTCTGAATTGCGCATGCCAGAGATGCGATCGGCATCTCAGCCCAGCGATCGCCTCTTCCTGATTGACAGACAGAGGCATTCGCTGGGCAGGAGGGGGCAGGCCGGCGGCATGGTCCAGGATAACGCAGGTGTACCCGAACTGTGCTGATGGCGAGACGCGGTGGCTGCGTGACGTCACACACAGCCGCTGCGACTCGGAGAGCATTGGGTAACTCCCTGCCAGTGCTCAGGAGCTGTGCTGGAAGGGAGCTACTCTTCAGGTACAAAAGCATTGCTGCCATGCAATGCTTTTGAACCCGTGCGAGAGGGGGGGGGGGGCAGAGCTAGACATGCAGGGTGGACTAGCCCTGTGCTGGGTGTCCCCCTGCATTTCTGTGAAAGCGATCGTAGATGTGCTAAATTTAGCACATCTTCGATCAAGTCTGAATTATCCCCAATGTGTACACACAGACCTCATCCATACGTGTGGTCTGGGTATTTCTGTTTGTTTGTTTTTTATCCCCTGGATGCTTACTTTGGACTGAAAAGGACTGATCTACTTTAGGAAGAGTTGAGTTTTTTTTTATAGGTTACGTGGATTCTTCATAGAAAATAGGACCGAAGAGCTAAAGAAACTGCAGTGTGAGTGTGAATGTATGTTTTATTACACTATCACGGTGTGTGTGTGTGTGTGTGTGGGTGTGTGTGTGTGTGTACTGTCCTTTTTATTTTTATTTTACAGGGGGACTACAGATTTCAGCAAGCCTTTTACTACCACACATGATAATATTTGTGGTTCTCCAAGTACCAGAGGGTAAGGCTTGCTGGGAGCTGTAACAGAGAATATTGGGGGGTCATTCCGAGTTGATCGCTCGCTAGCTATTCTTTGCAGCGCTGTGAAGATAGTCGCCGCCTAAAGGGGAGTGTATTTTTGCTTTGCAACTGTGCGATCGCATGTGCAGCCGAGCACTACAAAAAGTTTTGTGCAGTTTCTGAGTAGCTCAGAACTTACTCAGCCGCTGCGATCACTTCAGCCTGTTCTTGCCTGGAATTGCATCAGACACCTGCCCTGCAAACGCTTCGACACGCCTGTGTTTTTCCAACCACTCCCAGAAAATGGTCAGTTGACACCCACAAATGCCTTCTTCCTGTCAATCTCCTTGCGATTGGCTGTGCGAATGGATTCTTCATAAAACCCACTACTTTGTACCAGTGCGATGCGACTGCGCATTGCGGTGCATATGCATGCGTAGTTCTGACCTGATCGCAGTGCTGCAAAAATGCTACCAAGCCATCAGGTCTGAATTACCCCCAATGAGTGTTGTTGCTGGTTACTCTGGCGGCTGTCATGACTCTTTCATCCTCAATCATTCATCCCTCTTTGACAAATTTGAGGCTGGACAAATGCCAGATGGATGGCTGCTAGGTATGTAACTACACTGTATATGCATTTAAATGTTAGCAGAAACAAAGTACCCACTATGTAACTAATATGTAGTATAGACTGTAAAGTAGGTATACAGCAACATATGTCTTTAAGGTGATGGGATATGGCTGTTTCTCTTGGCTTCTGAATCCATTGTCGTGCCCTGATTCCCCTGCTGAACACAACTACAGTCATGCACATTAGGCCACTCAGAATGTGATAGAAAGTTTTGGTGTGCTGAAATCTAGGTTTCAGTGTCTTGATAAGTCTGCTGGCCTTTTGTTGTATAGTCACTTAAAGGTGACTAGGATTGTGTTCTGCTGCTGTTTTCTTCATAACATCTGTTTGCACCAACATCTGCCACATGATGATGATGATGATGATAATGACGATGATGAAGAAAGCAGTCAGCAAGTACAGGAGTTAGAACCATATGGCAACACTTGGAGTACAGATGTAGGGAGGCAGGTAAGGCAGGAACTAATAGAACAACCTTTTTCTGGTAAGTATATTTATGACACTATGTATTTTCTGGAATTTAATTTGTTTTTTTTTAAACACATATCTAATCCCAAAAACACACTGCATTTGTTAAATACAATTGCTGCATGTGTAATATATGTTTATTTGTTGTTCACATTTATTTTTATGTAGGTGGGAAATGGATGAGAAATGTAGAAATGCAACAAATACGCAAATATGCATTTATTTTGGAATTTTGTTGTTTTCACCCAGCATAATGTTGCTGACAACCACAGAAAAAAACCATGGTATTTACTCTGTTCATGATTGATTTTAACTGAACATGTTTTTTTCCCAACAGAATGAACTCCCACTACATATTCTAAAAATTTTTTTGCACCTTTGGAGGCAGATGCTACTTTAACAGTGATGTCTGGACGTGTACGGGTGGAGAGGTAACAGGGGAAATTAATGGAGTTGGTTTCCTGAACTGTTGCTTGGTTGTTCACCTTGTTGTGTTGTGAGGTGCTGGCTCAGGTTAGTCAGTGTTGCATTGAGGTCTCTTGTTGCTGCAGTGTGGCACTCCATAATGCGGATGATGCTCTGGAGTAACATTTGGTTACTATCCAAAATGTGGAGGTAATTTTGGTGCTGTCTCTGTTGTTCATCCATTTTTTGCAGAAATGTGTCCATCATACGTGTGTTGTCTGATCACATTAATTCTAGTGTGTTTGCAATTCTAATAACTTAAACATTTTGTCTGCTTGTATTTCAACTCATTCTGGGTAGAAGATATGCCAGACTTCAAATAAATTGAGTCTGTCTGCGCAGACAATCCAGGTTATTTGCCTGCTGTGTTGTCCAAGTGCTCCAAAACACCTGCTCCTGTGTCTGTACTTGTGGAGGCTGATTTGTGGTGCAGTGGTGGTTTGTCTTGGTAGCGTACTCACATTTGGTGGTGTTGTTCGAGGTGGATTTATTGCCTCCAAATTTAATACAAATGTTTCCTTCATTTGTGAGTCATGATGTTGGTCCTGCTGATTGTCTCCCTGGTTTGTTGGCTCTGTAATGAAAGAGCATTTGTATTTAATTTGTGTTTTAATGTTATATTATAATTTGTCAAGTAAAGACTCAATGCATTTTAATGTTGACTAAAAATAGTGTTGGTGGCAAGACCATACAATCATAACAATGGGTATTTAACATGATGGTCATGCCTCTATAGTATATTAGATATGATGCTTTATAATGGTTTTACAAACGTAACACGTTACACAAATACAATACCTAACACCCCTGTTTAATGTATCTTTAAATGGGTGTGTGAAAAAACAACCATACACATATTTTGATGTGGTATTGTGCCAACAACAAAAAAAATACATCCCCATCACCACACCCAGATGTTGGAAGCGTACTCTTTGGTAAAATAACCCTTGTGTTTTTGCAGCAGCTCCTACAGGTTAATATGCTACTCTATGGCTGTAGTCGACACCACAAGTTTTGGTTACACCTGTGAGTCCATAATACTATATTTAACATTGTTTGGTGTTGGTGTTCCGGCATATGTATGGGATCCACTGGTATCCTTACACCCTGCATAATCCATGTCTGCCCTGTGTAAGTATGTGTTTTTTTGTTTTTTTTTTACTCACCAGGCAGCTGTGAGGAATGTGGTGACCTTGATGGAGGACTCTCCAAAAGTTGGAGTGGGGGCCTTGAAGACACATCTGAAATGCGCCATTGTGGTGGAGAAACTTGTGGTCTGGTGTGTACATCTTGGCAGGGTTTCTTGTAACGCATGTGTCTTGACCTGCCAGAAACATCAGGACGCCACTTTCTAGGAGGAGGTGTGGATGCTCCTAAAAAAAACCCCACCAATTAATATCATGCAAGACATTTGCATTTTTTAAGATCCCAAAGAAAATGTACTTATCAGCTTCCCCATCATCCTCATCTTCAGGCTGAGTGGGGGCACGCCGTACTGTTGTAGTCTTTTCCAACTGGAAAATAATATTGTACAGTTGTAAAAAACACCAAGTTGGCATGGTCAAAATTATGCATAATATTTAACAATACTATTTTGTAATTACACACATTGCTGACAAGACGAATAAACAATGACATTGTTAAGTGTATATTTTTTGGTCTTTCTGAACAACCAGCAAACATATAAATACACACATAACTGATCAATGTGCTAAGTTTGATAAACAAACCACAAAATTAAAACCACACAATTAAGCAACTACTCATTTGCAAAAACAACAAAACACAAAAGAACAAATGAGAATAATGATGACAATTAATGTACTGGCACATATTTCAATGTTTTTAAAAAAAAAAAAAACAGTTTCAAGTAAAACTTAACATAATCACTATTTCACCTAACAAAATTAAACAACATATACTGTAAAGGATTGAATGAGTCCTTGACAACAACATAATTAAATGCCAACAAAAAACACTAACAGGAAATGAGGTGTTGTACTACAAAGTATAAACAAACTGGGCATTACGAACAAAAAGTACATAGGTGAATACACTAACTTAACAAAAGAAACAAAGCCAAAAATGCTCCACAAACATTCATTGTACATAAAGAATATCGTGTTGTCACCAAGAGTAAGGTGCTCAGACTCATGACCCAGACAAATAAGTATACAGTATTGCAATGTATGCATTACACCACAAAACATTACTGCACTAATGTGAGTAGACTTATTAAGGCCCTTTAAAAAAATATTTTGCACATAAAATGAGACACATATGCATAAAGTGATTGGCAGCATTTGAAAAAAAAAAACATATTTAATACATGGGGACAAATCTAAACACAAAAGCACAAAAATAGGAATTTAATACCTACTGGTAATTCCTTTTCTCCTAGTCCATAGTAGATACTGGGGTCTTGTACTTTTGTACCATGGGGGGGTATAGATCGGGTCAACTGAAGCCTGGCACTTTAAAACTTTTAGTGTGCACATGTGTGTGTTGGCTCCTTCCCTCCTTGCCCCTCCTACCAGACTCAGTCTAGGAAAACTGTGCCCGAGGAGATGGACATGATATGAGAGAAGAAACAATACAGCAGCGGTGAGGCAACAAGCCAACACACAACCATAAATGAAAGGAGGGTGCTAACCAGAACAGAGGATAGCAACATCAACCTAACCCAGATAGCACAGCTATCCCAACAACAGAATGGGACCACTACGTCGGTCCAACCAAACACTTGCACAGGTAAGCAGGAACAAAGCACTGAGGCAGGCGCCCAGTTTCCACTAGGAGAAAAGGAATTACCGGTAGGTATTAAATTCCTATTTTCTCTTACGTCCTAGTGGAAACTGGGGTCTTGTACTTTAGTACCATGGGGAAGCCCCAAGGTTCCCAAATGGGTGGGAGAGTGTTGAGACCCCTGTAAAACTTTTGAAAATGACTACCTGACCAAACTTAAGGTCATCAATGGCCAAGGTATTGAACCTATAGAATTTAACAAACATGTTCAAACCAGACCAAGTTGCAGCTCGGCACAACTGTAGGGCCGATACACCCCGGGCAGTCGCCCAGGAATACCCCACCAACCTCGTCGAGTGGGCCTGAATAGATATCAGCAAGGGCAGAGCCACCGAAGTATAGGCCTGTTGAATGGTCAACCGGAGCCAATGAGCAATAGATTGCTTAGAAGCCAGCCGACCAATCTTGGTGGCATCATAAAGGACAAACAGCGAGTCAGATTTCCGATGACATTCCGTCCTTTTGACATAAATCTTCAGAGCCCTTACCACATCCAAGGACACAGGACTCAGGACCAACGGAAGCGTCAGACAACACTGGAAACACAATAGGTTAATTCACATGAAAAGCTGACACCAGTTTAGGCAAAAACTGAGGGCAGGTCCTAAGTTCCGCCCTGTCTGCATGAAAAATCAAATAAGGGCTCTTACAGTATAAGGCCCCTAATTCAGAGACACGTCTGGCAGACGCCAATGCTAATAACATCACCGTTTTCCAGGTTAGAAACTTTAACTCCAACCTATGTAAGGGTTCAAACCAGTCCGATTGGAGAAAGGACAAAACCACATTGAGGTCCCACGGAGCCGTGGGAGGAATACAAGGTGGTTGCATATGAAGAACACCCTTAAGGAAAGTCTGTACTTCTGGTAACATGGCAAGCTGTTTCTGGAACAAAATAGAGAGACGAAATCCGGACTTTGATTGAGCCTAAACATAGGCCCATATCCACTCCTGCTTGTAGGAAAAGTTGAAAAAGACCAATTCTAAATTCCACGGGAGACACCCTTCTACTTTTACACCAGGAAACGTACTTTTTACAGATACGATGATAATGTCTTGATGTAGCCATCTTCCTGGCCTGGACCATGGTGGAAATAACCCGGGAGGGAAGACCCTTACTTCAAAGAATTTCCCTCTCAGCTTCCAAGCCATCAAACGTAGCCGCTGTAAGTCTGGATAGACGAATGGACCTTGCTGCAGAAGATTGTCGTGGAGCAGCAGAGGCCAGGGATCCTCCAGAGACAGGGTCAGGAGGTCGGAGCACCACGCCCATCGAGGCCAATCCTTGGCAATTAGAATTGCCGGAATGCTTTCCCTTCTTAGCCTTTTTAGTACCCTTGGGATCGGCGGTAGATAGGAGGGAACAGGTACACAAACTGGTACATCCATTATCGTCAGCGCATCCACTGCTACAGCCTGCGGATCCCTCATTCTGGAACAGTAACGGTGTAGCTTCTTGTTGAGTCAAGAAGCCATCAGATCGATCTGTGGACAGCCCCACCGGTGAACTAACTGTTGAAACACCTGGGGATGTAGGCCCCATTCCCCTGTATGGAGGTTGTGCCTGCTGAGGAAGTCCATTTCCCAGTTGTACACCCCTGGAATGAATATGGCTAGGATGGCCCTTGCGTTTGCCTCCGCCCACAGAAGGATTTTTGAGACCTCTTGCATCGCCTCTCTGCTTCTTGTTCCTCCTTTTCGGTTTATGTATGCCACCGCCGTGGCATTGTCCGACTGAACCTGGATCGCCTGATCCTTCAGGAGATGAGAAGCCTGCAAAAGAGCATTGTAAGCTCCAGGATGAGCTCCAGGATGTTTATCGGCAGAGCCGATTCAAGTCTCTCCCATATCCCCTGGAACTGGGCCCCCTGAGTCACAGCCCCCCAACCTCGGAGGCTGGCATCTGTCGTCAGTAGAATTCACGAGTGGATATTGAAACTCCTGCCCCTTACCAGGTGAGAAACTTGTAGCCACCATAATAGAGAGATCCAGGCTCTCAGAGATAATGTCACTTCCTGATACATGTGAAGATGAGACCCCGACCATTTGTCCAGCAGATCCAGCTGAAAGAGTCATGCATAAAATCTGCCGTATTGGATTGCCTTGTAAGCAGCTACCATCTTGCCCAGGAATCAGATGCAAAGATGAATGGATACCTTGTGAGGACTGAGCACCGAGCGAATCTTAGCCTGGATAGTCAAGGCCTATTCCATCAGGAGAAACACCTTTTGAGACAATGTATTCAGTATCATACCCAGGAACTGAAGATGCTGGGTCAGTTCCAGGTGAGATTTCTGAAAATGTAGGATCCACCCATGATTCGTAAGTAGGCGAGTCGTCAGATCGATGCTGTGCAGCAGACGTTCCCTGGACACAGCCTTTATTAGGAGATCATCCAAGTATTGGACTATGTTCACTCCCATCATGCGCAGTTGCAGCATCATCTCTGCCGTAACTTTGGTGCAGACCCTCGGAGCTGTGGATAATCAGAAGGGTAAAGCCTGAAACTGGAAATGGTCTCTAATATGGAAAACCTGAGGTAAGCCTGATGTGGTGGCCACATGGGAATGTGTAGGTAAGCATCCTTGATGTCCAGAGACACCAGGAACTCCCCTTCCTCCAGAGCAGATACCACCGCCTGCAGGGATTCCATCTTGAATTTGAACACCCACAGAGATGGGTTTAGAGACTTGAGGTTCAAGTTGGGGCTCACCGAACCATCTGGTTTTGGAACGACAAAAAAACTGGAGTAAAAACCCCTGTTGTGTAATGGAGGAGGTACAGGAACTACCACTCCTGTCTGCAAAAGTTTTTGAATAGCCTCTTGCAAGGTAACTTTTGCTGCGGGTAAAGCTGGTAAGCCTGACTTGAAAAACCTGGTAAGAGGGAGTGCTTGAAATTCCAGCTGGTATCCTTGGGAAATTAGGTCTCTCACCCAAGGATCCAGGCAGGACTTCGTCCACACGTGGGCGAAGTGTTGAAGTCTAGCACATACCTGAAAGTCGCCTTGTCGTTGGGGCCAACCATCACGCGGAAGGATTTGCAGCAGGGGTTCCGTTGGTCTGGTCCAGGGAGACAGCAGGTCCATGTTTACAGGACTTACTACGAGATCCTCTGGAAGTGGTGTAGACCCCTCGGCCCCTGCCTCTGAACCTTGCCACATGAAAGGAGGACTACAAGCAGGGTCCTGTGTATGGACGTCTAGAGGCCACGCAGCCGACGGCAGATAAGTTGACTTAGCAGCCGTTGCTTGGGAGATACATTTATTAAGTTTGTCACCAAACAAAGCATCACATGTAAAGGGAAGATTTTCTACACCCTTTTTGGAATAAGCGTCTGCCGACCACTGACGAACCACAGGGCTCTGTGCGCCAAAACAGCCATAGCAGTAGTGCGGCCATTAATCTTACATAACTCTTTTATAGCCTCGCTAATAAAATTTGCAGCATCCTGTATATGTTGCAGCAGAGTAACCACTGTACCTCGTCTCCGGGCAAAGAGTCCAAACCGTCAATAACGTTATCAGATCACTTGACTGTTGCCCTGGAAATTCACCCACAAACAATTGTGGGGCATTGAGCAGCTCCTACCACCGTATATACTGCCTTGAGCATGGTCTCAATCTTATGGTAAGCTGGTTCTTTTAGGGATATAGCCCCTGGCACTAGCAGTACCATCTTCTTACACAGTCTGGACACAGACGTATCGACGGATGGGGATTTTTCTCATACCTTTCTGTCCTCAGTGGGAAAGGGAAAAGTAGTTAAAAATCTCTGAGGAAATTTTACATTTTTTTTTATCATAGTTAACCTTGCCTCACTGGCCAGGTAGTTCACTATTTAGACACAGGAAAAGCCACTGAGGCCTTTGGTTTAACATTAAAATACAACACCTCATCTGGCTCTGACTCCTGATCTGGTATGTGAAGGGCCTCTCTCACAGCAAAGATGAGGTCCTCCACCCCTGGGAACAGAGAGCTGTCCTCATCCATATCATCATCATTATCTACATAAGGCTGATCAGTATCAGACTGGAGCACCTGTGGCAGTGAGCGTTTTTGTGAAACCACTAGATGGGTCTGAGAAGCTTTCTTTGTATCTGCTGCCTTGGCCACAGAATCAATAGAATGCTTCAACACCTGTCTCTCCCTTTTAGGCGCAGCTAATTCTGAATTAACATGCTTGATCATGCTGGTAAAGCTGTCCAGCAGGGCAGGTGCTTGTGAACTGTGTCCTTGTGGAGACAAGGAACATTGTTCACACATCAGTGACCCCGCTGAAGACGTGGATGAATTACATGCAGTACACATAACCATGTCTGCAAATATCCCTCACCCTGTAAAACAGCACAGCCCACTGACCAAACACCTCCACACAGACCCTAGACAGCCCCAGGAGGGACACTTGAGGAGCGGACACCAGCACACAGAAACACAGCAGTATAAGAGTAACTAAGTGTATGATCTGATAGGAGTTCAGCGGTGCTATCGCTAGTGTGCTCTTCCCTGTCTAAGACCCGCTGGTACCAGTACAGAGTCCTGTAGCAACATGGGTCTCTGGAGGAGCAGCGTTGTGTGCAGCTTGATCTGCAGCAGCAGGAAAATGGTGACTTCCCACCTCAGGTCCCGCTCCGGGAAGCCCCGCCCCCTGTAATGGCACACGGTCCCTGTTAATAGATTATACTGGCTATGTCAAAAATAGATATATACAGTACCACCAAAGTCTTTCTGTGACAGAGAGCACCGAGGGGCGTCTGCCCTTTGCCAGTTCGTCCGCGGCAGGAACCGCAGCTCAGGGCCCGTGACCACCATGCGACCTGCCACCAAATCTGCACCGGGGGCCCACTAACCGGGACCCCGGTGTAACACTCACTGCACCTGTATCTTTGGCCTCTGTTACAGGGTGGCGGCTAGTTGCTGGAGTGGGCACACAAACTAACGATGTGTGATCAGTACCTCAGGAGCTCAGTATCCTGTCAGCTGGGATTACAAACCATTAACCCTCAGGAGGTTGGTTCAGTTCCCCCTCTATGTCCTACAAAGCAGGTAGTCTGTCTGCCAAGCAGAGCTACCTGAAAATAATAAACTAAATTAAACTTGAAGAAAAAATCTCTGGAGCTCTAGAGAAGTGCACCCGGATACTCAGGCACATTTTTCAAAACTGAGTCTGGTAGGAGGGGCATAGAGGGGAGAAGCCAGCACACACATGCACACACTAAAAGTTTTAAAGTGCCAGGCTCCAGTGGACCCGATCTATACCCCCCATGGTACTAAAGTACAAGACCCCAATATCCACTAGGACGTAAGAGAAATTTAAATGTTTAACCTTTTTTCACATATAAAATACACTCACCGTCTTGCATGGGCCGATCCAAATCCCGCACATAAGTAGCCCTCACAACATCAGGAGTAATTAGGCTCCTCATGGGTTCCTTGTACTCAAGATATGTGGCCACGAATGGCTGTCCACCTCCTGTCTGTCAAGCAGACTTTGCCTCCTTGGCCATTTTAGCCTTGACATGGCACTTGATATCATAAAAACGTTTGCGGCACATGTCGTCTGTCTGCTTGACAATGTCCTCACTGTTTACAGCTGCCACAACTGTGGACCATAAGATGGTTTTCTTGCGTGATGTCACCTTCAATGACTCTGGCCCAAACAGCTGACGATGGTATTTCATCAGCTCACGCACCAAAGCCACATTATCAGATAATGTACTTTACATTGCGGCCAGTCTTAGTTGTGGTGCATGGCTGCGGAGCTGCATCACTGTCACTGTAGGCTCCAGCAGCCACCTCTCCCACCTCCTCAACCTCACTAACCTCACCCCTCTCACTCACCTTCTCCACCTCACTCACCTCAGACTGAGATATAATTTAGACAAACACTAAATACTGAAAAATAAATACAAACAAAACACACTCCTCCACTACCTCTACACAGCACACACCAACCACACACACACAAACACTGACAAAATAAAAAATACGAGGACCAAAACTCAGACAAACTACTAAATGACAAAACAACAAGAATGACAAGACTAATTTCAAACACAATACAGCACTCAGAACTCACAAATACACCAACCTACTGACCAACTCCACAGACCACAACCTCTCACCTCTCCACTAACTAAACCCACGAGGTTCGGACGGTTTGGGGCATATTTATATTGTTGCGCTAAGACACTCCAACATATGAAACTCAACCAATCACAACCAAGTGATTAAGACGAAAGTACAAGTGGATACACGGGCGCAAAAAAAAACCCACTGCCGCCTTAGTAAAAATTTTAATTGGAAGCAACAACCACCCATCTTCGTCCGAACAACACTAATCCGGTCGAGAAATACATTGGAAAATACGAATTCCATCGACTTTGGAAAACACGAAAATCAAAAACACGGTAGCTTAGTAAATTACTGATTATGTACTCGACACGAACTAACAAAATTGAGATCAAACTAACCAATTTCGCAGAAATACGAACCGTAGTAAATATACTGCTATATGTCTGCAGGGACAGGATGTTCACAGTACTGCTGCTGTTTTGCAGCCTGGTCTCATAGTAACTTCCCTGCAGATTACACCGTCTACTTAATAAGCGTGGCCATAACAGCAGGCTGGGGAAGGGATGGAGGACTTGGGAGACCAGTAACCAGAAATAATATCCTGCTGCCCAAGGATGAGCTATGTCTACTACACCAATGATGGAAAGCATGAGACAGACGCCCACAGAGGCCTGGCCACTACTGCCGCAGAGGCCCAGCAGCATAAACTTTGGATCAGGCATGATGATACCATCAGAACCTGCTCCTACCTACCTCAGATGGAGGGCATGAAGACTGGTACTAGTACTCACAACATTCTCTGATACCCCTCACTACTCAAGGTAACATACCCTGATACCAGGCATTCACATGCCCAGGTATTCCTTACTACTAGAGGAAAGCATCCTTTACATTCCCAGGTACCCCTTACTATCGAATATATTCTCCTTCACATGACCAGTTACAGTACACCTTACCACTAGAGGCAGGCTGATACACATATGGATGCTGCTTTGAGGGGCAGGCACATGTCATGGACCACCCTCTCTCAAATGGCTTCACACTGCCCATTACCAATATGACCACTGATCAGCAGCAAAAACTTGTAGTCATCACACTCTTGTTGTCCTTGGTCTGAAGGATACCCACAGCTCTTTAGCCTTGAGGCTCCAACAGCCTTAGGGGGTAATTCTGACCCAATCGCACGCTGCAGTTTATCGCAGCAGTGCAATCGGGTCAGAACTGCACATGCGCTGGCGCCTGCCTAATTGACAGATCGCCTCTGCCCAATTGACAGGCAGATGCGGTCGCTGGGTGAGGGGGGGGGGGCAGAATGGCGGCATTTGGACATCATTTCGTGATGCCACATGCAGCCGCTGCAGGCCGGGGAGCGACGAGTAGCTCCCGGCCAGCATGCTAAAGCTGCGTTGGCCAGGAGCTACTCCTAAAGTGCAAAAGCATTGCCGCTGTGCAATGCTTTTGCACTTCTGCGGGGGTGGCCGGCACTGACATGCGGGGTGGGATAGCCCTGTGCTGGGCATCCCCCCGCATGTCTATGGTCATGATCGTAGCCCTGCAAAAATTTGCAGGGCTACGATCAACTCGGATTCCCCCCATTAATTCAGTTCTCCTAAAAGCTGTGAGGAAAGACAGTAACGAGAAAAGCACACTTCTGATTAGTACATGCCTCAAAATGTATGAACTTACCTTGTCTGAGCTAGGTATGACACAATGTAAAATGCAGGGAATCTTATTGTGGTCCAAAACAAGGACTATTACATGCAGAATGTATTTTCAGATCAGCTATACAACTGCAAACAGAAATTGTTGATGGATATATACAGTATTGCCAGACTAATCCTGGAAAGGACTTGCCTACTCAGCAACAAATGGCATTTGATACCTATGGCAAGTTACACAGACATGTTTTTAATAGTGATGAGCGGGTTCAGTTCCTCGGAATCCGAACCCCCCCGAACTTCACCCATTTTACACGGTTCCGAGGCAGACTCGGAACCTCACACCTTGCTCGGTTAACCCGAGCGCGCACGAACGTCATCATCCCGCTGTCGGATTCTCACGAGATTCTATATAAAGAGGCGCGAGTCGCCGCCATTTTCACTCGTGCATTGGAGATGATAGGGAGAGGACGTGTAGCGTTCTCTCAGTTTCTGTGTTCAGTGTGCTGCAAATATCTGTGCTCAGTGTCCTGCAAATATCTGTGCTCAGTGTGCTTGCAAATATCTGTGCTCAGTGTGCTGAAAATATCTACATTCTCTGCCTGAAAAACGCACCTTATCTGTGCTGCACTGTAGTATATAGTATGAGGACAGTGCAGAATTTTGCTGACCAGTGACCAACAGTATTATATAGCAGTACGGTAAAGTAGTCCACTCCTCTACCTACCTCTGTGTCATCAAGTATACTATTCATCCATACCTGTGGTGCATTTTAGTTGTGCGCAGTATATATAGTAGGAGGACAGTGCAGAATTTTGCTGACCACCAGTATATAATATATAGCAGTACGGTACAGTAGGCCACTGCTCTACCTACCTCTGTGTCGTCAAGTATACTATCCATTCATATCTGTGGTGCATTTTAGTTGTGCGCAGTATATACAGTAGGAGGAAAGTGTAGAATTTTGCTGACCACCAGTATATAATATATAGCAGTACAGTACAGTAGGCCAATGCTCTACCTACCTCTGTGTCATCAAGTATACTATCCTTCTATACCTGTGGTGCATTTTAGTTGTGCACAGTATATATAGTAGGAGGACAGTGCAGAATTTTGCTGACCACCAGTATATAATATATAGCAGTATGGTACAGTAGTCCACTGCTCTACCTACCTCTGTGTTGTCAAGTATACTATCCATCCATACCTGTGGTGCATTTTAGTTGTGCACAGTATATATAGTAGGAGGACAGTGCAGAATTTTGCTGACCACCAGTATATAATATATAGCAGTACGGTACAGTAGTCCACTGCTCTACCTACCTCTGTGTCGTCAAGTATACTATCCATCCATACCTGTGGTGCATTTTAGTTGTGCGCAGTATATATAGTAGGAGGACAGTGCAGAATTTTGCTGACCACCAGTATATAGTGTATAGCAGTACAGTACAGTAGGCCACTGCTCTACCTACCTCTGTGTCGTCAAGTATACTATCCATCCATACCTGTGGTGCATTTTAGTTGTGCGCAGTATATATAGTAGGAGGACAGTGCAGAATTTTGCTGACCACCAGTATATAATATATAGCAGTACGGTACAGTAGGCCACTGCTCTTCCTACCTCTGTGTCGTCAAGTATACTATCCATCCATACCTGTGGTGCATTTTAGTTGTGCGCAGTATATATAGTAGGAGGACAGTGCAGAATTTTGCTGACCACCAGTATATAATATATAGCAGTACGGTACAGTAGTCCACAGCTCTACCTACCTCTGTGTCGTCAAGTATACTATCCATCCTTACCTGTGGTGCATTTTAGTTGTGCGCAGTATATATAGTAGGAGGACAGTGCAGAATTTTGCTGACCACCAGTATATAATATATAGCAGTACAGTACAGTAGGCCACTGCTTTACCTACCTCTGTGTCGTCAAGTATACTATCCATCTATACCTGTGGTGCATTTTAGTTGTGCGCAGTATATATAGTAGGAGGACAGTGCAGAATTTTGCTGACCACCAGTATATAATATATAGCAGTACGGTACAGTAGGCCACTGCTCTACCTACCTCTGTGTCGTCAAGTATACTATCCATCCATACCTGTGGTGCATTTTAGTTGTGCGCAGTATATATAGTAGGAGGACAGTGCAGAATTTTGCTGACCACCAGTATATAATATATAGCAGTAAGGTACAATAGTCCACTGCTCTACCTACCTCTGTGTCGTCAAGCATACTATCTATCCATACCTGTGGTGCATTTTAGTTGTGCGCAGTATATAGAGTAGGAGGACAGTGTAGAATTTTGCTAACCACCAGTATATAATATATAGCAGAACAGTACAGTAGGCCATTGCTATTGATATATTACTGGCATATAATTCCACACATTAAAAAATGGAGAACAAAAATGTGGAGGATAAAATAGGGAAAGATCAAGATCCACTTCCACCTCGTGCTGAAGCTGCTGCCACTAGTCATGGCCGAGACAATGAAATGCTATCAACGTCGTCTGCCAAGGCCGATGCCCAATGTCATAGTAGAGAGCATGTAAAATCCAAAAAACAAAAGTTCAGTAAAATGACCCAAAAATCAAAATTAAAAGCATCTGATGAGAAGCGTAAACTTGCCAATATGCCATTTACGACACGGAGTGGCAAGGAACGGCTGAGGCCATGGCCTATGTTCATGGCTAGTGGTTCAGATTCACATGAGGATGGAAGCACTCATCCTCTTGCTAGAAAAATGAAAAGACTTAAGCTGCCAAAAGCACAACAAAGAACTGTGCGTTCTTCTAAATCACAAATCCTCAAGGAGAGTCCAATTGTGTCGGTTGAGATGCCTGACCTTCCCAACACTGGACGGGAAGAGGTGGCGCCTTCCACCATTTGCACGCCCCCTGCAAATGCTGGAAGGAGCACCCGCAGTCCAGTTCCTGATAGTTAAATTGAAGATGTCACTGTTGAAGTACACCAGGATGAGGATATGGGTGTTGCTTGCGCTGAGGAGGAAATTGACAAGGAGAATTCTGATGGTGAGGTGGTTTGTTTAAGTCAGGCACCCGGGGAGACACCTGTTGTCCGTGGGACGAATATGGCCATTGACATGCCTGGTCAAATTACCAAAAAAATCACCTCGTCTGTGTGGAATTATTTTAACAGAAATGCGGACAACAGGTGTCAAGCCGTGTGTTGCCTTTGTCAAGCTGTGATAAGTAGGGGTACGGATGTTAACCACCTAGGAACATCCTCCCTTATACGTCACCTGGAGCGCATTCATCAGAAGTCATTGACAAGTTCAAAAACTTTGGGTGACAGCGGAAGCAGTCCACTGACAAGTAAATCCCTTCCTCTTGTAATCAAGCTCCTGCAAACCACACCACCAACTCGCTCAGTGTCAAGTTCCTCCTTAGACAGGAAAGCCAATAGTCCTGCAGGCCATGTCACTGTCAAGTCTGACGAGTCCTCTCCTGCCTGGGATTCCTCCGATGCATCCTTGAGTGTAACACCTACTGCTGCTGGCGCTGCTGTTGTTGCTGCTGGAGGTCGATCGTCATCCCAAAGGGGAAGTCCGAAGACCACTTGAACTACTTCCAGTAAGCAATTGACTGTCCAACAGTCCTTTGCGAGGAAGATGAAATATCACAGCAGTCAACCTGCTGCAAAGCGGATAACTCAGAACTTGGCAGCCTGGGTGGTGTTAAACGTGTTTCCGGTATCCACCGTTAATTCACAGGGAATTAGAGAATTGATTGAGGTACTGTGTCCCCGGTACCAAATACCATCTAGTTTTCATTTCTCTAGGCAGGCGATACCGAGAATGTACACAGATGTCAGAAAAAGAGTCACCAGTGTCCTAAAAAATGCAGTTGTACCCAATGTCCACTTAACCACAGACATGTGGACAAGTGGAGCAGGGCAGACTCAGGACTATATGACTGTGACAGCCCACTGTGTAGATGTATTGCCTCCCGCAGTAAGAACAGCAGCGGCGGCACCAGTAGCAGCATATCGCAAACGCCAACTTGTTCCTAGGCAGGCTACGCTTTGTATCACCGCTTTCCATAAAAGGCACACAGCTGACAACCTCTTACAGAAACTGAGGAACATCATCGCAGAATGGCTTACCCCAATTCGACTCTCCTGGGGATTTGTGACATCGGACAACGCCACCAATATTGTGCGTGCATTACATGTGGGCAAATTCCAGCACGTCCCATGTTTTGCACATACATTGAATTTGGTGGTGCAGAATTATTTAAAAAATTACAGGGGCGTGCAAGAGATGCTGTCGGTGGCCCGAAGAATTGCGGGCCACTTTCGGCATTCAGCCACCGCGTGCCGAAGACTGGAGCACCAGCAAACATTCCTGAACCTGCCCCGCCATCATCTGAAGCAAGAGGTGGTAACGAGGTGGAATTCAACCCTCTACATGCTTCAGAGGATGGAGGAGCAGCAAAAGGCCATTCAAGCCTATACAGCTACCTACGATATAGGCAAAGGAGGGGGAATGCACCTGACTCAAGCGCAGTGGAGAATGATTTAAACGTTGTGCAAGGTTCTGCAACCCTTTGAACTTGCCACACGTGAAGTCAGTTCAGACACTGACAGCCTGAGTCAGGTCATTCCCCTCATCAGGCTTTTGCAGAAGAAGCTGGAGAGATTGAAGGAGAAGCTAAAACAGAGCGATTCCGCTAGGCATGTGGGACTTGTGGATGGAGCCCTTAATTCGCTTAACCAGGATTCACGGGTGGTCAATCTGTTGAAATCAGAGCACTACATTTTGGCCACCGTGCTCAATCCTAGATTTAAAACCTACGTTGTATCTCTCTTTCTGGCAGACACAAGTCTGCAGAGGTTCAAAGACCTGCTGGTGAGAAAATTGTCCAGTCAAGTGGAACGTGACCCGCCAACAGCTCCTCCTTCACATTCTCCCGCAACTGGGGGTGTGAGGAAAAGGCTAAGAATTCTGAGCCCACCCGCTGGCTGTGATGCAGGGCAGTCTGGAGCGAGTACTGACATCTGGTCTGGACTGAAGGACCTGCCAACGATTACTGACATGTCGTCTACTGTCACTGCATATGATTCTGTCACCATTGAAAGAATGGTGGAGGATTATATGAGTGACCGCATCCAAGTAGGCACGTCAGACAGTCCGTACGTATACTGGCAGGAAAAAGAGGCAATTTGGAGGCCCTTGCACAAACTGGCTTTATTCTACCTAAGTTGCCCCCCCTCCAGTGTGTACTCCGAAAGAGTGCTTAGTGCAGCCGCTCACCTTGTCAGCAATTGGCATACGAGGTTACTTCCAGAAAATGTGGAGAAGATGATGTTCATCAAAATGAATTATAATCAATTCCTCCATGGAGACATTCACCCGCGATTGCCTCCAGAAAGTACACAGGGACCTGAGATGGTGGATTCCAGTGGGGAGAATTAATAATCTGTGAGGAGGGGGATGCACACAGTGAAAGGGGTGAGGAATCAGAGGATAAGGAGGAGGTGGACATCTTGCCTCTGTAGAGCCAGTTTGTGCAAGGAGAGATTGATTGCTTCTTTTTTGGTGGGGGCCCAAACCAACCAGTCATTTCAGTAACAGTCGTGTGGCAGACCCTGTCGCTGAAATGATGGGTTTGTTAAAGTGTGCATGTCCTGTTTATACAACATAAGGGTTTGTGGGAGGGCCCAAGGACAATTCCATCTTGCACCTCTTTTTTCTTTCATTTATATTTGCATCATGTGCTGTTTGGGGACTATTTTTTGAAGTGCCATCCTGTCTGACACTGCAGTGCCACTCCTAGATGGGCCAGGTGTTTGTGTCGGCCACCTGGGTCGCTTACTTTAGCCATCTAGTGACCTCATTGCACCTCTTTTTTTCTTTGCATCATATGCTGTTTGGGGACTATTTTTTAAATCTGCCATCCTGTCTGACACTGCAGTGCCACTCCTAGATGGGCCAGGTGTTTGTGTCGGCCACTTGGGTCACTTAGCTTAGTCTCACAGCTACTTCATTGCACCTCTTTTTTTCTGTGCATCGTGTGCTGTTTGGGGACTATTTTTTAAATCTGCCATCCTGTCTGACACTGCAGTGCCACTCTTAGATGGGCCAGGTGTTTGTGTCGGCTACTTGGGTCGCTTAGCTTAGTCACACAGCTACCTCATTGCACCTCTTTTTTTCTTTGTATCATGTGCTGTTTGGGGACTATTTTTTAAATCTCCCATCCTGTCTGACACTGCAGTGCCACTCCTAGATGGGCCAGATATTTGTGTCGGCCTCTTGGGTCGCTTAGCTTAGTCACACAGCTACCTCATTGCACCTCTTTTTTTCTTTGCATCATGTGCTGTTTGGGGACTATTTTTTAAATCTGCCATCCTGTCTGACACTGCAGTGCCACTCCTAGATGGGCCAGGTGTTTGTGTCGGCCACTTGGGTCGCTTAGCTTAGTCACACAGCTACCTCATTGCACCTCTTTTTTTCTCTGCATCATGTGCTGTTTGGGGACTATTTTTTAAATCTGCCATCCTGTCTGAGACTGCAGTGCCACTCCTAGATGGGCCAGGTGTTTGTGTCGGCCACTTGGGTCGCTTAGCTTAGTCATCCAGCAACCTTGGTGCAAATTTTAGGACTAAAAATAATATTGTGAGGTGTGAGGTGTTCAGAATAGATTGGAAATAAGTGGAAATTATGGTTATTGAGGTTAATAATACTATGGGATCATAATGACCCCCAAATTCTATGATTTAAGCTGTTTTTGTGGGTTTTTTTGTAAAAAAAACACCCAAATCCAAAACGCACCCGAATCCGACAAAACATTTTCAGGGAGATTTTGCCAAAACGCATCCGAATCCAAAACACGGCCGCGGAACCGAATCCAAAACCAAAACACAAAACCCGAAAAATTTCCGGTGCACATCACTAGTTTTTATGACATTGATAGAGTTACAACAGTATGCAATAGAGTATTGTGAATTTGGTTCCGAAAATAAGGACTCTCGGGCAAGTTTTCCAATAAAATACAGTATCTTTACTGCCATCAGACACTGTGCATTGCATACTCAGGCTTAGGCCTGGAAACAGGTATAAATAGAAAATAAGCACACAAACATAAAAAGTCATAGCCCTGCTTGTTTTCAGCAATCAGTCCACTGCAACGGCCTACCTTCACCATCTGGCATGCTTTCCTGGCACAGCCAACGTCTACAGTCACTGGCACTATAAGCTACATCCTACTCGCTGTCCCCTAATAGGCATCAGGGCCATGTGCATTGGGTGTATAAAAGTTTTAAACACCTCTCCTGCTTCTGACTTCCTGTTGGCTCTGTGTAAGCTGGAAATCCATTACTTCTACTTTTCCACTTGTAGCTGTGCAATCCAGAAAGCCCGGAGTTATAAATAACTACTGCAGGTGCAGAATTTGCAGGTATTGTGTTTTTTCACCCTTGGAGGGAGCTGGTCCCTCCAGAAGTGAATAAATCAGGTGAGAGACCACCCCCCTCACCACAGTATAGATATATCAGAAAAGAATGTAAAGACATAGAAACAGAAATGGAAATGGCCAAGCTGTGGGGTTGCAATAAAATGCAGCTGAGGACAATAACAATGGTGGGTGGTGACCTGGAAATCAGGTTATTTACAGGTTATGCCCACATAAAGAATGTGCTCGACAAAATGTAATATCCTTTTGCGTGTGGCAGGTCCCAAATACCTAATAGCACTAACAGAACATCTTTGAGGTACTTCAAATCCAGGCGTCAGACAGTGCACATTGTGGAAAAACATCCTCATCACCTTTGAATCACAAAGATTTAATGACACATAAAAAGTTGCATCATATTTATTTAGATTTTCTGACATTTACAGACTCATCAGTGAAACATATAGATGTTACCAGCTTTAAAAAGAGATAAAAGATAATTGATAAAGTGCTTCTAAAAACAACAAAAGGTAAAGATATTTAATTATGGAAGTAAGTGCCCTATCTCATTGAAAAGATCTTTTGAAGTTATGATAAAACAATATTTCAATGGCTCATTCAACATGGCCAAATGTGCAAAAGGTAATCTCTTACTGCATCAACCTTGGGCTTGATACATATTGTGGCACATAACCAGACTTCTACTTCCATTACTTATATGAAGAGAAATCAAACCAAGGTGACATAGATGCTTTAATAAAACAATGTAAAAATATGTCTAAAGGAATTGGAAAACTGAAATACTGTTATGTTTCATCATATGATCATTCTGTTCTACAAATTGCTCAGAAACATTGATGGATTCAAATACATATAGGGATAGATACACTAAGCCCTAGAGAGTGAAAAAGTGGAGAGAGTTAAAATACCAACCAATCACCTCCAACTGTCATTTTTCAAACACAGACTGTAACATGGCAGTTAGGAGCTGATTGGTACTTTATCTCTCTCCACTTTATCTCGCTCCAAGGCTCAGTATATCTCCCCCTACAGGAGACAACTAGTGGCAGTGCCGTAACTGGACATTTTTTAGCGCTGGCCACATACCTCCCTTTTACACATTACATTAGGCAGAGTCTCCCTTTTTACACATTACGTAGTCAGAGTCCCCCTTTTTACACATTACGGCAGGCAGAGTCCCCTTTTTACACATTAGGCATGTAGAGTCCCCATTTTTTACACATTAGGCAGGCAGAGCCCCCCTTTTTCACACATTATGGCAGGCAGTCCCCCTTTTTTAACACATTATGGCAGGCAGTCCCCATTGTTTACACATTATGGCAGGCAGTCCCCCTTTTTTCCACACTATGGCAGGCAGTCCCCATTTTTTACATATTATGGCAGGCAGTCCTCTCTTTTTTTTACAATTATGGTAGGCAGTCCCCTTTTTTACACAAATTAGAAAGAAGTCAATGACACATGTGCTAGTAAAGTATTTAAAAACCACAAATTCAATTTATTAAAATAATAATATCTTATACCCCACTGGACAGAAAGCATATTAAAAACCCACAACATATAAAGTGCAATATAGTATGAGCTTTTATATAAAACAGCACTTCCCAGGAGGCTTATTTAAGGATTTGTCCATAAAGCAGCAAATATGAATCGCTTTAATGCTGATTAAGATGGTTCACTTGCGACTACAGCGCTGCAGTTTTATAACTCTGTGCACAGAATGTTCCAGCTGGAAATCTCACAGCATAGTGATAATAAAAGCTCTTTATCTTGCAGTGTCCATAAGTGCTATACACCTCTACTTATTAGGAGGTCCCCGGCTAATGGTTAAATCCTTTAAGTACAGCTCTGGCTTGGGGCTCCAGATAGAAACTGAGGGCAGAGACAGTTTCCTGCACATGCAGGTCGGCTGTCTGTCAGTAGTCCACACACTGTAAGGGCCATAATGTAACACGTTTCCCCGCCTTTAATTGCTCAATCAGTGTCTTCCTCAGACATACGACCCTTTTTTACACATTATGACAGGCAGTTCCCCATTTTTTTTTTATTTTTTTTTACACATTATGACAGGCAGTCCCCCTTTTTTACACATTACGGCAGGCAGTCCCTCTTTTTTATTTTACACATTATGGCAGGCAGTCCCAATTATTTATAGATTATGACAGGCAGTCCCCCTTTTTTTATAGCTTATGACAGGCAGTCTCCCCTTTTTACATATTATGGGGGGAGGGAGGGGAAAGAGACATGGGGAGAGAGTGAGTTATAATCACCTGCAATGCTCCAGCATGCTTCTCCTCTGTACTCTTCCTGTTCCTTCCCTACACTGCACTTACTGGCTTCTGTTCCCCTACTGGAGGTGCCGTGTGTGTGTGGGACGGCCACGGGAAGCATACTCTCTCTGTGCTGCAGGACGTGGATGCGGGGCATGATCGAGCGAGTGGGCGGGGCTTCGGCTGCCCACTTGTCTCACACTGACAAGAAGAGCTGCAGCTGGGGAGGAGGAGCAGGGAAGGGGCGGAGCCTGCAGGCACTCTCCATGCTGCAAGACGCGAATGCAGGACATGAGGTAGTGAGTGGGCCTAGCTTCGGCTGCCCACTCACACTAACAACAGCTACGGTCGGAGATTGGGACCAGGGAAGGTGTGGAGCCTGCAGACATTCTGTTCGTGCTGCAGGACATGGATGTGGTGGGGGGAAGACTTTTAGCTACCGGCTTCTGTTTCCCCACAAGGTGCCATGGTTGGGGGGCATGGAAGCTTACACTCTCTGTGCAGGGAGGTGGTGGAGGCGGAGCCTGTGGATAGGCAGCTGCGGCACTGCCCGGTGTCTTTTAGGTAACTACATGATGTGCAACATTAAAGAGCTGGGCGCACCTCGCAGCGGGAAGCACTCAGCTAGCAGCAGAGGTTTTGGAGCTGCCTTCCATCACAGACAGTAGCGACCCTGTGGTTTGTTCTGGCGGTCCTGTGCACCTAGTGCACATGCGCTGGGTGCCAGGCACCGCTGGCACACATCTAGTTACGGCCCAAACTAATGGTAAAAATGCATGCATTTGAAAAACTAAACATAACTGAACAATTTTCTGTCCCAACAACATGGGTCTCATAATGTATTATCATACCACAATCAAATTAATCTTTGTTGACATATGAAGTGGGATGTAATGGCATTCGAGATCATCAGAGGTGCTGGATACTGGTCGATCTTTGATGTTTTTTGAAAGGTGCAGCATGAATGGTTAACATTACTGCCTCACAGCACTAAGGCATGGGTTAGATTCCCAACGTGGCCCTAACTGCGTGGAGTTTGTATATTCTCACCGTGCTTGCATGAGTTTCCTCTGGGTGCTCTGGTAGGTTAATTGGGTCCTGTCAAATTAACAAAATTAACCCTAACATGTATACTCCACTGGGGCAGGGACTGATGTGAATGTCCAAATATTATCTGTAAAGCGCTGCAGAATATGTGTGCGCTATATAAAAAAAATTGGTAATAGATAAATAAATAATAAATAATAAATCACTTACAGGGCATGGTTTTACATAATTCCAAGAGAGGAAGGAAAAGGACAAAAAAAGTCTCTTCCAGGAGCACTCTTATTAATATTTGTTTCAAATATTCATCGCATTTGTCATATAAGTGAGGTCCCCTTTGTGCATGCCAAAACGGAATAGGTAAGTATTAAAACATAGGGGGTCATTCCGAGTTGTTCGCTCGCAAGCTGCTTTTAGCAGCTTTGCACACGCTAAGCCGCCGCCTACTGGGAGTGAATCTTAGCTTATCAAAATTGCGAACGAAAGATTAGCAAAATAGCGAATAGACACCTCTTAGCAGTTTCAGAGTAGCTCCACACTTACTCGGCATCTGCGATCAGTTCAGTGCTTGTCGTTCCTGGTTTGACGTCACAAACACACCCAGCGTTCGCCCAGACACTCCTCCGTTTCTCCAGCCACTCCCGCGTTTTTCCCAGAAACGGTAGCGTTTTTTCGCACACACCCATAAAACGGCCTGTTTCCGCCCAGAAACACCCACTTCCTGTCAATCACATTACGATCACCAGAACGAAGAAAAAACCTTGTAATGCCGTGAGTAAAATACCTAACTGCATAGCAAATTTACTTGGCGCAGTCGCACTGCGGACATTGCGCATGCGCATTAGCGACTAATCGCTCCGTTGCGAGAAAAAAATACCGAGCGAACAACTCGGAATGACCCCCATAGCCTTTAATTCAATATATCAATAAAAGTTGCAATACAAAGTAATAAAATAAAATAGAAAGATGAGAATGTATTCGTCCTCAGATAACACCTATGAATTCTTAGATTACATAAGCCCTTAAATTCGGTGAAAATATGGTATGAATGTCTAAAAGAGACTAATTAAATTTTTCCCTCAATATGTATATATGGGGGTCTCTACTCCATCAGATAGCTATCTGATCACGCGTTAAATCTGTCGGCTGCTGTATTATTAAACAAATAGACAGTTGTGGCTAACTAAGGTATTCTGTATGTTCACAAAAAGGGTCACTTGTTGATTATGGAAAAATTCCAAATATGTAAATTAAGATCATTATGTATACATCCCTTAAATGTAGATATATTGACAGAATGCAATAGTAAAAAGGACTCTGAAAACAATGGTGAATCTGCTTTCAACGTTAGACTTTATGTTCATCCAAAATGGCTAAATCCTACAACACCTGGTATTCCCATGGGGTCTCCCCCATAGTACTGACCAGGCCCTTCAATTTATTGCTTCCAAGATCGGATGGAATTGGGCACATTCAATGAGGTATGGTTGTAGGATTGAATTATGAACACAACGAATCATTGATGAGAGTTCACGAATATAGACAGTGTTGAGAAAAAGGGAAGAATATAGAAAAGAATAGAAATAAGAAAAAGTGGGATGTGCTGTCAGTGTTAGAGAGAGTTATACCGTGCATTTTTAATATTGATTCCTTGCTCTGAATCACTGATGAGAGTCCCGAAAGGAGAAAAAGTTAAGTTGTATCAGTTAATTATAGCAATAAAAATAACAGCCAATTTTGATTAATTTTGGATAAGGATTTACTCTCTAATTCTTGAGGTTCTTCCCTAAACGAAATTGTTGTTCTGTATGCTGTGTTAAAAAGGAATCTAGTTTTTACAGACCTGTTCACTGATTGCAGCTACATGTACATAATACTGAGCACTAATTTCTGCTACAGTGTATACCGATACTATGTTTGACAACATTTCATTAATTGTATCTATAAACTGGATACATGAACCAATAAACAGAACACACAGTATTCATTCATCTGTTATATCCATAGAGAGTATGGAGAATGTTGCCAAGGGAGTAATTAGTAATGTGTCAATATCTACTAGAGAAGTTCCCAAAATTGCCAAAATGTACAGGGATCTTAAATTTTAGTTTAATCAAGTCATAAAATATGTTTAGGGATACAGCCTCCGGGTGGAAATTCAGTTCACTTAATAACAAGAATAACAACCATTGGTTATAAATATGATATCATAGTCAGACAGAAAATGTATTGTGTGAGTCTCCAAAGAATTTTAGCATATGAATGATCACTTCCACAGCAATCAAGTAGACTTACTACCTGCAGCAGGTGCGATTTTAACTCACATTGTGCCTAGTAAATTGTGATATAACGGAAATAGCCACAATTGCACTCATAAATAATCACTGCTGGCGCAGTCCATATTAGCCTCAATACTATAACAAAGTGCGATAATGATCCATAATGTACTGCTGGTATACTATAAGAAAGTGCGATAATGATCCATAATGTACTGCTGGTATGCTCATAAATTAATGTTCAAACACATATTAAGTGTAAGACCAGCAGCAAAATACACATAATTACTAGGTGCTAATTAAAGTGAGTGATCTTTTACTGCACCGCTGACTGAGTGTCATTCAGTCATGTCTTTGGTCCAGGGGTGCCGCTGCTCACCCGTTGTAGGTGTCTGGGGCATCTATCATCAGACACCGGGAGGGAAACCACACCGCCGGCTGGATACCCGTCCGCCACGCACCCCTGGACCACGGACACGACTGAGTGACACTCAGTCAGCGGTGCTGTAAAAGATCACTCACTTTAATTAGCACCTAGTAATTATGTGTATTTTGCTGCTGGTCTTACACATAGGGGTCTATTCACGAAGCAGTGAATAGTGTGGAGAAGTATGCCAGTGGAGAAGTTGTCCATGGCAACCAATCAGCATTGAAGTAACTTTTCTAATTTGCATACTGTACAATTTTACGGAAGAGCTGATTGGTTGCCATGGGCAACTTCTCCACAGGCTCACTTCTCCACACTTTTCACTGCTTCATGCTTAATATATGTTTGAAAATTATTTTATGAGCATACCAGCAGTACTGTACATTATGGATCATTATCACACTTTGTTATATTATACCAGCAGTACATTATGGATCATTGTCATATTGTCATTATTGCTATAATTTACTGATACAACTTAACTTTTTCTCCTTTCGGGACTCTCATCAGTGATTCAGAGCAAGGAATCAATATTAAAAATGCACGGTATAACTCTCTCTAACACTGACAGCAGATCCCACTTTTTCTTATTTCTATTCTTTTCTATATTCTTCCCTTTTTCTCAACACTGTCTATATTCGTGAACTCTCATCAATGATTCATTGTGTTCATAATTCAATCCTACAACCATACCTCATTGAATGTGCCCAATTCCATCCGATCTTGGAAGCAATAAATTGAAGGGCCTGGTCAGTACTATGGGGGAGACCCCATGGGAATACCAGGTGTTGTAGGATTTAGCCATTTTGGATGAACATAAAGTCTAACGTTGAAAGCAGATTCACCATTTTTTTCAGAGTCCTTTTACTATTGCATTCTGTCAATATATCTACATTTAAGGGATGTATACCTAATGACCTTAATTTACATATTTGGAATTTTTCCATAATCAACAAGTGACCCTTTTTGTGAACATACAGAATACCTTAGTTAGCCACAACTGTCTGTTTGTTTAATAATACAGCAGCCGACAGATTTAACGCGTGATCAGATAGCTATCTGACAGAGTAGAGAACCCCATATATACATATTGAGGGAAAAACTTAATTAGTCTCTTTTAGACATTCATACCATATTTTCACCCAATTTAAGGGCTTATGTAATCTAAGAATTCATAGGTGTTATCTGAGGACGAATACATCCTTATCTTTCTTTTTTATTTTATTACTTTGAATTGCAACTTTTATTGATATATTGAATTAAAGGCTATGTTTTAATACTTACCTATTCCGTTTTGGCATGCACAAAGGGGACCTCACTTATATGACAAATGTGATGAATATTTGAAACAAATATAAATAAGAGCGCTCCTGGAAGAGAATTTTTTTGTCCTTTTCCTTCCTCTCTTGGAATTACATAGTATGTATCTACAAAAAACTCCGGGAGCACCACCAATAGAACACTGTCATAAATCTCTAAATACAGTATAAGGATATTGGTTTAAGTTATGTACTAATTGAACTATTTCTCCTGATTACCAGTGTGGACTCATAACTCTTTTTGTATAGGGCATGGTTTTGCCTGGTGTTTGCCCCTTTACAAAAATGTCCAAGATTGGCTGGCACCCCGCACCTCCGGCGATCTCAGACACCATTACATCCCACTGCTGGTGTCCTAACTTAGCCTCCTAATATAGCCTACTATGAACAACATTATAGATATAATCACAAGGGCATCTTCACTTCCAAAATTAGATCTCAACACAAAATATTGCCAATTGGAGAATTATGAGTAGGAGTAACAAATTACCATATTCCGAATTCATCTTGGTTACAAGATAATAATGTCTGTTATTTAGTGTACAGCTCGCTCTAAATCTAATCAACTACAGTCAGCATTTTCTTGTTTTTGGAGCTACATATTAAGAATTTAACTTAGCTTTTTAATGTCTGTGTTACAATCTGGGCAGTATATCTGGACAGAGTGTTGATTGAAATGATCTTGGTAATGTATCTGGATGGAGTGTTACGCAAGCCCAGCAATCCTCAAGTCTACTGCATACTAAAGCTTCACCTTTAGCAGCCACCTTTCATAGGTGGATTAAGTCCACCCAGTACTCAGATGCCCCCAGGTCTTAATGTGGACAAGGAAACTATTGGAGACTGGGCAAGTGCAAGGAATATGCTGGAGTAGACACCCACCTGGCTCAGAGTGGGTTAAATCTGGACAGATAGGCACACACTAGACAAGGACTAGACAAAACTGGACTGGCAGGTACTGGTAAATAGTAGGAGTATAACAAACAGTGGGATCAGGACTGGATAAGACAAGACTGGACTGGCAGGTACTGGTAAATTTGAAAGGCATGCTGTTCCTTGTAGTGCTAATGGGAGATCCTGGGGGTGGCTCCCAGGTAAGTTAGCCCTCTGTCTGGATGCGTTTTAGAATGAGCCTTTATCATGAGGCTTTACTGTAGACAAATCACATGGCCCTATGTGGGCACTGCCATTATGCAGTGTTAGGACTGCTGATATCGGAGAAGCCTTGACATTACCAGCAGCTAAACATGTCTTTGCAAACGCATGCAACCAATTTATCTGAAATTGTATTACCAGATGGGTTCAGATATGGTTACAAGTAATTTTTAGTATGATGGGGGGGATACCAGGGGGGGAAGCACCCCACCTCTCTGTCTGCTGTTTGTTTGTGACCCCTCCCTTTTTCTAGCACCTGATATATAATTATCTCCAGGAATGATTGAGCAACTGCCACTGTTTTTCTGCATGTGTGAGAAGGCATTGAATGGGAGCAGCATTTGGAAGGCATGCTGTTCCTTGTAATGCTAATGGGATATCATGGGGATGGCTCCCAGGTAAGTTAGCCCTCTGTCTGTATGCATTATTGTATGAGCCTTTATCATGAGGCCTTACTGTAGACAAATCACATGGCCCTATGTGGGCACTGCCATTATGTAGCATTAGGACTGCTGATATCGGAGAAGCCTTGACATAGCCAGCAGCTAAACATGTCTTTGCAAATGCATGCATCCAATTTCTCTGAAATTATATTACCAGATAGGTTCAGATATGGTTGCAGGTAATTTTTAGTGTGCTGGGGGGTTACCAGGGGGGGAAATCATCCCCCATCTCTGTCTGCTGTTTGTTTGTGACCCCTCCCCTTTTCTAGCACCTGACATATAATTATCTCCAGGAATGATTTAGCAACTGCCACTGTTTGTCTGCAGGTAATGGTAAATAGCAGGAGTATAGCACACAGTGGGATCAGCACTGGATAAGACACACATCAACTGGTACATAAATGACAAGTAATGCTCTGAACTCTTGCTACTGGCAACAACAGAAATGCATTACAATAGAATACAGACAGGGAAAGTAGAACAAACATACAAACAACACAGAATGCTCCAGGCTGGTGGATGTTACTCCTGGCAACCGCAGTACCATCACAAAGGAGCAGAGAAGACCGAGACAAGGAATTGTTCAGAGAACAGACTAATAGGACTATGACAATGTACACAGATAAACAGGCCAGAGAGAGACTGTAGCGGAATGGGACTGTGGAAATAGAGACAAAGGTGGTGGTATGTGTAAAGCAGCTGTATGTAAATGAAATGATACTGGATAACAACAGAAAGACGAAGATACAGACAAGACAAAGAACAAGTATGGTGTGGAGAAATCCCCACTGCAGCTAAAGCCAAGACAGACAGAAACCAGACAGGACAGGGGCTGGTAATGACACTTTAGCACAGGATCTCACAGGACAAGGCTATAAAACAGAGAACCAAAGGCTTCCACAGCAAACTGGATCTATGACCAGCAGGGAGTAATGGGCAGACTGGGAATATAAAAAGAGCACCAACCAATGGCAAGGTTCAGTGCATCCAGACCCCCTTTAAATACTAACTCAGTACAACTGTGCTACTGCTCATCACCCAGGCTCCTGACTTAACAAGAACCACATGCTGAAGTCAGGTAACGAAGCACTCCCAACCAGGTGTGCTGCAACACACAGAAGACAGTCTCCAAGTTGCTAGGAGACAGCCAGATCAGCAAGCAAGGATGAGCTGCTGCTGCAACTCATAAGAGCCTGTTACTAAATCTTGTCTGTTGACTTGACGCTATTATTTCATCACTGGTATTGAGCGCCAAAACTAAATTAGTGAACAAACCATATGCATAAGTCACATAGGACTTATGCATATGGTTTGTTCACTAATTACAGAATACAGACATTAAGTGAAACAGTTGAAACATATAGATAAAGATAGATAGATAGATAGATAGATAGATAGATAGATAGATAGATAGATAGATAGATAGAATCATAAAATAGGGTTCTTCATTTGGAAATAAATTTTATTTCAACAACTTAGGCATTTAAATAGCAATGTCACACTCAAAGATCTAAATGCAGAAAACAATCTGGATAAAAATGTGCTCTCTTAAGAAGAGCAACACGAGAGCCTGTATATTGTCTTACAGCTTTTATAATTGCTTTAGAAACAAGCATATGCTGCAAAAATGAAAACAAAATATGGCAAATTACAAATACTTGTAGTTTTCACAGAGAAGATTTAGAAATGGAATTGCCATAATAAAATGTAATTCGAATCATTATACTAAAAAGCCTTTTTTTTTACATGATCAACAAATTTGTAACTTCGTCTCTAAAGAGGACTTTTCATCAAACTATTACATAAGTAATGACCTGTGTTACTGTTCGCTTGATAAATCTGCTACAAAGCACTCACTGGAAAGCACCATTTCTCTCTATGTCTTCTCCTCTACTGATTTAGGGGTCGATTTATCACCATCCGCATATGAGTATGTGGATGTGATGTGATAAAATCGACACAATGAGATAATTGATTATATTGCAGGGATGTATCAATTTTCGCATTCAGGGACAGAGCTTGCGAGAAAGCTCTGTCCCTGCAATGCCACTCTGCAGCCTTATCAGGGTATTTTCAGAAAATATACCCCACCACTACTGCCGCCGGGTACCCCCCTTACCTTTGCGATGACTCCACCGCTGTTCATACTCATCTACCCTGAGATCGGTGATCGGTGCTCCTGGAGGGCTTCCAGTTATCAGGGCTCCCTGCTGCTGTGACCGACGGTAATGTAAAGTGAGCTGCCAATTTGCAGCATTACTTTACTGTACTAGGGGTCACAGGAGTGGCAGGGAGCTCTGATGACCGTCATCCCTCACTAGAGCACCAATGATCCCTAGGTAGGTGAGTATAATATTTTTTTCTCTGTGGTTAGTTTTTGTGAATTTAAAAAAAAAATAGAATGAAAGGGTTTGGAGTAGTTTTCACTAAAAATGCACCAAAAGCCCTTTATTACATTCAAGTGATATTCAAATAATGTGAAACGTGTGTGAAAACACCCTTTTTCACATTATTTTATTACATTTTTTTTAAATAAATCTGCCCTTTAGAGAGCTGATGTAAGATGGGTATTGTACAAACAAACATTTTTAACAAACATTTGTATATAAACTTCTAATTAGAACTGTGAAACAGGCCAATAAAAGCCCCAGTTGCTAACCTCATACAAAGACCACTTCGACTGATCGATCAGAGCATCCATTTTTCATATGATCCTGTAATGTTTCATGTAACTACATACTGTCTTTTGATATTAATTCACTTATTGATGACCCCACTCCTTCCAAGATATTTCCACTTATGATCAAAGCAGTGGAAATCTATAATAAGTGCGGGGGTTCCTGTCTAACATTTTATGACTGCATTGTCCGTAACATTTATATTTACTATGATTCTTGTTATGTTCCTCAGTGCCTCAGATCTAGCCAACACGAATCATTACCTACACAGTGGATTCATTCCCTTCACAATTTATTACACCTTGTTCTTGGACTTCCTTTTTATTGCTTGATTTATGTACATGTTGCGTTAATATTTAAATTAGTATTAGTATTTAAGAGCATTATTGACAAGCATGCAGTCAGGGCCTTGGCATACATTTGTTAAGAATGCATTTGAAGGGTGTTGTTAGAACCAGAGTTTGAACTGGATTTGGACTTTGTACTACTCTAGAATCTACAATGAAACAAGTTTACAAACACAGCAAATCAGGATCATTATGTGGCCTCTCTTCACCTCTGCCATGAGAACACCAGGACCACTCCTACCACCCCTCTGGCTGAGAACATCAGGACATCCCAGGGCTTATCCCTCAATGTTAGCAAAGAGCTGTAGGGGGAGAGCACCAGAATTAGGCTCAGCAAGGACATTTCCTGCAGACATTAGTGTGCTCCTACATTCTCATACGCACCCATACTGCTCCCATGAGACCAGTACATTTATGATTTTACATCATATAATATTTTACCCCTTGTGGTGGTTACCTGAAAATTTGTTCTTACCGTGTATTGTTTTTACAGCGTACTTCTGCCCCACTGTGTGCAATTCCTGTAATGTGTACTTCAAATGATTGCACACCCTGCCAGCAGCAACCTACGCAGTGTACCCCAAATAGTTGCCTCGGATGGTTGCTCCGTGGGGAGGATGTACTTCACGTGGATCTTTCCATACAGAGTACGTCATGTAACACAAGTATCAGTTTTCCCATATATGCATTGGGCCCTTGTATGGCTCACCTCCCACAGTGTAACAATCGTAGTGCACACCAACATAGCTGTCTCATCTGATACGATTGATGATGGGATAAAAATATATGAACCTGACAATTTTTTTGGGACCATAGTCTGAGCATTAGGATGATGCAATCACCCATTTTGAGTCATCTCTCCCAGGGGTAGACTATTAACCCAGTGTAATACTATGTGATGCGCCCAAGGTGGGTGCCTCACCTGCTACCTTGTGAGGGTGGAATAGACAACCCGTGGAAGTTATTACGAAAAATGCCACACTTTAGAAGTGCCACACATTATCTAAGCATGCCTCCCCCTTCATGCTACTCAGTAAGGGGAAACAAAAAAACTATGTATGGGCTAATCATGCACAATGCAGATCCATAGGTAGTGATTACAGACACTGAGCATGAGAGCAGCCAACACCAGGGCATAGGTGCCACTGCCACATCATACACACACAGACTGGGCATAGTGACTGCCTTCTTCATCTTCCAGTCTGACAAGCACCTCCAGCTCATCAGAGAACTGCACCTCGTAGTCATCCTCTATCCCGTACAGATCATTCATGTCCAAGTCTCCTTGGCACCTGGCACCAGTATAGAATTGCCACCAGTTCCTTCCTTCCTGGTGATGCCGTAGCCTCCATCTTGTGTTGTGGCAGCTCCCAAGCTCCTCCGATTGGCTGCTTCCAGACAAGCAGCACTGTGATTGGTTGGTGTTGCTGCAGATGACTGGATTGTGTGCTGAGAGAGGACAGTATGTATCATCATTGTGCAACATGGTCACCCATCACCGAGTGCTCCTATTACCAGCAGGCAAGACTGACTTTAATGTATGTTAGTAGTGACGTACCACCTTGGCACCCCTCAAATCAGTCACCCGGTCATGTGCCAATACCCCCCGCCCTCCAGTTACGGCCCTGGTATGGGCATTTTAATGAGTATATCCTCTATCAGTAGATAGTACAGTTTTAATAGTATGACACTATGTTGCAAATATTTTCATTCAATAAGGATTACTTTTTTCCTATTTGGAAGATACAGTAGGTGTGGCATACGAGTTCAACATTCAGGAGAACGATAGTCTGACAATTTTCCTTTTAGCGATACTACTGGAACCACTGAAGGAACAGCCATCAGCTGATCGCCGGACAAGGAAGACAAAGCTGGAGACACTGGACTCACTGAGCCAGATAAGTCACCACTGTACCACCAGGATCGTTTTGTCATCATTCTAAACATGATGACATTTCATCAGTGTCAACATGATGATGTCTAAGTGGTCAATATGACCATTACGAATGTGGACATGATTAAATGATGATAGATAGATAGATAGATAGATAGATAGATAGATAGATAGATAGATAGATAGATAGATAAATAGATAATTTATTTAGTCTGCTCATTTTACTTATTACTGTATTTATCCTCAGGAAACACCTATATTCATCACAATCATGTTTGCATTTTGTTACTGTCATTTTTTCAGAGATGTATAATACAAATGATTTCAAGCATGTACCGTGCTAGTCTTTTGGTAAAATAATATTTTCAAATTACTGCTGGCCTTACATCCACCAATTGTGACAGTGTGTTGTTGAAAGAGAAATTACATGAAGCAGAGAAATGGCATAGACGCTATGTGTTTTATTTTTTTTAACTTATAATTTCATTTTACATTCAGTGTATCTACTAGTCTAATAGTATAATAGCTCAGCTATTAGATGCAACCTGGTCAGATCAGCATGTTCCCTGCTAAATGTAGTCTACCCACGGTAAACATGCAATGATGTGGCCAAATACAAATAAAAAAAAGACTTTGAATTGTCCAGGGCAATATATTATATTGAATATCAAAAGCTGTGTTATCAGGTTAGTGGGTTCTTGCAGATTCTCTTTGGACAAACACAACTAGACCCTTGAACATCTTTTGAACTAATGGAGTAGCACCAGTCAATACTGTACTTCCAGTGCAGTGCAAGGACTTCTGCACCTTTTAATATAGAAAAGTGCACTTATGTATGTGTACAAATGTGATGTCACCAATATTCTCCTCCTCTTATAGACATTATAAAAGAGCATTTAGGAGTAAAATGTTATAAAATGGATTAAATAAATGGTGGTCCAAAAGTGATAGAGGACAAGACTGGAAAGTAACTTTTTACTTTCAGCAACATTCACATTTTTAACACAGACCGTGGTAATCCAAATTGTCTGGACATATCGACTTACAAAATCAGACTACGGACACATAAATGTTTGGTGGACAAATATTTACAGTATATGATACTTGCCTACCCTCCCGGAAGCTGCGGGAGACTCCTGACTTTTGGGGTAGTTCCCTGCAGCCCCGGAAGAGTAGGCAGTTCTCCCACATCCTGCCCGCTTCCTAGTGATGTGGGCAGGATGGTGTGATAATTACCGGCAATCACGGGGCCGTCAGCAGGAAGCAGGGCAAAATGACTGGCATTACGTCCTTTAGCTCTGCCCCTTGCACCAAACCTACAAATCACAGGTGTTTTCTGTGTTGGGGCAGGGCCTATAGCTCCACCCCTTGCCGAGGGACCCGCAAATCATGGGTGTTCCCCAGTATTGGGGACAGGGCATAATAACGAGACAGTTCGGCCATGCACCACCAGGTGGCGTGCAGTGTCTCTTCTCTGGGCTTCTCCCAGAGAGCAGAATGGAAAAGTAGGTAAGAATGCAGTATATTCATTCACTGTGTGTCACCAGTATAGCTAAGTCAATATTTAGAAATAATGAAAGCTAATGCTTGGCATACAATATCCAATTATCTGGGCAATCCGCCTGATATTGGCACATCGCCCAGATAATTGTACTGTGTATGTGCACTACTGATCCAAAAACATAGATCAATTGGACATGCTAAATATTCCAGCTCTGTCCTTTGTGATATTTTTTAGGTTGCAAGTCAACCAGTGGTAGTGCATGCACTGTCCTGCCAACTGACGTACATTTGCCCTGTTCCTTCAAAGGCAAGAACGGGAAAATATTTTCTCCCAAGGAGAAGAAGCATATATCGTGAACATATACACTGTGAGATGCATTTTTATATGGCCATATTGTATGCCCCTGTCAGATAAAATGTACTTCAGTCTGACAGGCATGTTATCTGACCATGTATACTGAACATAAGCAAAGAAATAGTACACTACAGGTGTCAGGTCTTTATAAAAAAAGTAATAGTCATATGTGCTTTCATGATGTACATTGCAGCATTTCCACACTATCTGGAAAGTATTTGTAAGAATTACCAAGTGATTCTTAAGCCTATTGCAATGATTTCTCTATCGATTAAAAACACAACTATGTAATGCCACAGTCCCTTAGGAAATGCAAAGACCCCAATTAATAAATATCCCAGATTGCAGGATTAAGCTGCAACAGGTGCCTTGTTTGCTTTAATTTACTTTTTCCAGGTGAATTCCTGCTATATTGAGTAAACCTATGAAGGTTGGCTAGTGTGATAACTGAGTAATTTCCATGTTAAACATTTCATGCTTCTTTATGGATAATAGTGCAGCACATTTTGTATTCTATAAGGATGTGCTATTTGCTTGTCTTCACATTTCTGCTACTGACCTGCACTATGTTTATTAATCTAAGTAATTACTGGATAGCTGCTAAAAAACTGTATGATTTAAGATTATATCTATATTGGTAGATGCTCAATTAGCTTAGTGATATCGTTCAGGTGCTCGAAAGGGAGGGGTATTTCTAAGCAAGAAAAAAAGGCATTTGTTTCACCCAGCACCCTGAATGATAACCGTAACCAGATATAAATTCCACATAATAACAGAATTCAGAGATCTTCGTTAGGAGGAGGTGCAGGCCCTGACATGCCACATGGAGCATTATGGGGTTGCTCCAAGGTAGGTAGCTCTTAGCTTAGACATATTGTAGTAAGGAGCCATTATCATGTGGCTCCTTGCTGGTTAATCTTAGACCCAGATTGGGGTAATGGAGGTGTGAGGTGTGGTGCCTCTGGACTGGCTGAGCTGGATGGCCTTAGTGTGGCATACCTTTACATTCTACTAACACTTTTCACTTATTAATTTTTTAACACTATTTCTCTATTTTAATTGCATTTCATTTTTGTATTACTTTCTCTATAGCTTCGGCTTCCTAAATACTAATTTATTAACACTATAGTTTTTTCACTGGTATGCTACGCTGGGCTTTCTCGCTTATGCTGGTGTTTTGGGGTGCCACACCCTGCACCTAGATATAGCGCTAGGGACCCAAAATATACAGAGACGCCTTGATGCGGCTTTGGGGCTTATTCACACGTTTGCGCAAATAAGTATAATGAAGATCTCTGAATTCTATTATCATGTGGAATTTATATCTGGTTACGGTTATCATTCAGGGTGCTGGGGGAAACAAATGCCTTTTTTTCTTGATTTAAGATTATGCAGACACAAATTCTTTGATCATGATCAATCTGTCCTCTCTTTGTACAGCATAGGTGTTAAAAAAAGGTGCCTCAAAGTCATTAATTTAGACATGACCAAATCACATTTGGTTTGATATGTAAATAAGTTGTTTCAAAAATGCCATCTGATGTTAAGGGAGAAAATACAGCTTCACCTGATTGTACACCACAATCAAATACAGTGTGTGTGTGTGTGTGTGTGTGTGTGTGTGTGTGTGTGTGTGTGTGTGTACAATTAGGGTGGAGTTAAATTGTTTGAAAGGTCGGTTGGGTGTCTTTTTTTCCCTGCCTATTAGGAAAAAAACAGACTCCCATCTGGCTTTTCAAACAATTGAATACCCCCCTATAATATCACTTTAAGCATACCTCCCAACATGACCCTCTCCAGGAGTGACACAATGCTCTGCTTCTGGACTTTTCCCTTTCTCTATGATTGCCGGCACCTGCGTTGAACAGGTTAATGGATAATAAAGGTGTTTCAGCACAGGTGATGGCAATCACAAATTAAGAGGTAAGTGCTGGAGCAGAGCATTCTGTCCCTCCTGGAGAGGGTCATGTTGGGAGGTATACTTTAAGTAGTGATGTGCACCAGAAATTTTTTAGGTTTTGTGTTTTGGTTTTGGACTCTTTTCCGAGGCCGTGTTTTGGATTCGGACGCGTTTTGGCAAAACCTTCCTGAAAATTTTTTGTCGGATGCTGGTGTGTTTTGGATTCGGGTGTTTTTTTTACAAAAAACCCCCTCAAAAACAGCTTAAATCATAGAATGTGTGGGTCATTTTCATCCCCTAGTATTATTAACCTCAATAACCATAATATCCACTAATTTTCAGTCTATTCTGAACACCTCACACCACACAATATTATTTTTAGTCCTAAAATTTGCACCGAGGTTGCTAGATGACTAAGCTAAGCGACCCAAGTGGCCGACACAAACCCCTGGCCCATCTAGGAATGGCACTGCAGTGTCAGACAGGATGGCAGATTTGAAAAATAGTCCCCAAAAAGCACATGATGCAAAGAAAAAAAGAGGTGCAATTAGGTAGCTGTGTGACTAAGCTAAGCGACCCAAGTGGCCGACACAAACACCTGGCCCATCTAGGAGTGGCACTGCAGTGTCAGACAGGATGGCAGATATTAAAAATAGTCCCCAAACAGCACATGATGCAAAGAAAAAAAAGAGGTGCACCAAGGTCGCTGAGTGACTAAGCTAAGCGACCCAAGTGGCCGACACAAACACCTGGCCCATCTAGGAGTGGCACTGCAGTGTCAGACAGGATGGCAGATTTAAAAAATAGTCCCCAAACAGCACATGATGCAAAGAAAAAAAGAGGTGCACCAAGGTCGCTGGATGGCTGAGCTAAGCAACACAAGTGACCGACACAAACACCTGGCCCATCTAGGAGTGGCACTGCAGTGTCAGGCAGGATGGCACTTCAAAAAATAGTCCCCAAACAGCACATGATGCAAAGAAAAATAAAAGAAAAAAGAGGTGCAAGATGGAATTGTCCTTGGGCCCTCCCACCCACCCTTATGTTGTATAAGCAGGACATGCACACTTTAACAAACCCATCATTCAGACTGTTATTGAAATGACTGGTTGGTTTGGGCCCCCACCAAAAAAGAAGCAATAAATCTCTCCTTGCACAAACTGGCTCTACAGAGGCAAGATGTCCACCTCCTCCTCATCGTCCGATTCCTCACCCCTTTCACTGTGTACATCCCCCTCCTCACAGATTATTAATTCGTCCCCACTGGAATCCACCATCTCAGTTCCCTGTGTACTTTCTGGAGGCAATTGCTGGTGAATGTCTCCATGGAGGAATTGATTATAATTCATTTTGATGAACATCATCTTCTCCACATTTTCTGAAAGTAACCTTGTACGCCGATTGCTGACAAGGTGAGCGATTGCACTAAACACTCTTTCGGAGTACACAGTGGAGGGGGGCAACTTAGGTCAAATAAAGCCAGTTTGTGCAATGACCTCCAAATTGCCTCTTTTTCCTGCCAGTATACGTACAGTCCGTGCCTACTTGGATGCGGTCACTCATATAATCCTCCACCATTCTTTCAATGGTGACAGAATCATATGCAGTGACAGTAGACGACATGTCAGTAATCGTTGGCAGGTCCTTCAGTCCGGACCAGATGTCAGCACTCGCTCCAGACTGCCCTGCATCGCCGCCAGCGGGTGGGCTCGGAATTCTTAGCGTTTTCCTCGCACCCCCAGTTGCGGGAGAATGTGAAGGAGGAGCTGTTGACAGGTCACGTTCCGCTTGACTTGACAATTTTCTCTCCAGCAGGTCTTTGAACCTCTGCAGACTTGTGTCTGCCAGAAAGAGAGATACAACGTAGGTTTTAAATCTAGGATCGAGCACGGTGGCCAAGATGTAGTGCTCTGATTTCAACAGATTGACCACCCGTGAATCCTGGTTAAGCGAATTAAGGGCTCCATCCCCAAGTCCCACATGCCTAGCGGAATCGCTCTGTTTTAGCTCCTCCTTCAATGTCTCCAGCTTCTTCTGCAAAAGCCTGATGAGGGGAATGACCTGACTCAGCTTGGCAGTGTCTGAACTGACTTCACGTGTGGCAAGTTCAAAGGGTTGCAGAACCTTGTACAACGTTGAAATCATTCTCCACTGCGCTTGAGTCAGGTGCATTCCCCCTCCTTTGCCTATCTCATAGGCAGATGTATAGGCTTGAATGGCCTTTTGCTGCTCCTCCATCCTCTGAAGCATATAGAGGGTTGAATTCCACCTCGTTACCACCTCTTCCTTCAGATGATGGCAGGGCAGGTTCAGGACTGTTTGCTGGTGCTCCAGTCTTCGGCACGCGGTGGCTGAATGCCGAAAGTGGACCGCAATTCTTCGGGCCACCGACAGCATCTCTTGCACGTCCAAGTAGTTTTTTAAATAATTCTGCACCACCAAATTCAATGTATGTGCAAAACATGGTACGTGCTGGAATTTGCCCAGATGTAATGCACGCTCAAAATTGGTGGCGTTGTCCGATGTCACAAATCCCCAGGAGAGTCCAATTGGGGTAAGCCATTCTGCGATGATGTTCCTCAGTTTCCGTAAGAGGTTGTCAGCTGTGTGCCTCTTATGGAAAGCGGTGATACAAAGCGTAGCCGGCCTTGGAACGAGTTGGCATTTGCGAGATGCTGCTACTGGTGCCGCCGCTGCTGTTCTTGCTGCGGGAGGCAATACATCTACCCAGTGGGCTGTCACAGTCATATAGTCCTGAGTCTGCCCTGCTCCACTTGTCCACATGTCCGTGGTTAAGTGGACATTGGGTCAACTGCATTTTTTAGGACACTGGTGACTCTTTTTCTGACGTCTGTGTACATTTTCGGTATCGCCTGCCTAGAGATAAGGAACCTAGATGGTATTTGGTACCGGGGACACAGTACCTCAATCAAGTCTATAGTTGCCTCTGAATTAACGATAGATACCGAAACCACGTTTCTCACCATCCAGGCTGCCAAGGCCTGAGTTATCCGCTTTGCAGCAGGATGACTGCTGTGATATTTCATCTTCCTCGCAAAGGACTGTTGGACAGTCAATTGCTTACTGGAAGTAGTACAAGTGGTCTTCCGACTTCCCCTCTGGGATGACAATCGACTCCCAGCAGCAACAACAGCAGCGCCAGCAGCAGTAGGCGTTACACACAATGATGCATCGGAGGAATCCCAGGCAGGAGAGGACTCGTCAGACTTGCCAGTGACATGGCCTGCAGGAATATTGGCTTTCCTGGGTAAGGAGGAAATTGACACTGAGGGAGTTGGTGGTGTGGTTTGCAGGAGCTTGGTTACAAGAGGAAGGGATTTAGTGGTCAGTGGACTGCTTCCGCTGTCATACAAAGTTTTTGAACTTGTCACTGACTTATGATGAATGCGCTGCAGGTGACGTATAAGGGAGGATGTTCCGAGGTGGTTAACGTCCTTACCCCTACTTATTACAGCTTGACAAAGGCAACACACGGCTTGACACCTGTTGTCCGCATTTGTGTTAAAATAATTCCACACCGAAGAGCTGATTTTTTTTGTATTTTGACCAGGCATGTCAATGGCCATATTCGTCCCACAGACAAGAGGTGTCTCCCCGGGTGCCTGACTTAAACAAACCACCTCACCATCAGAATCCTCCTTGTCAATTTCCTCCCCAGCGCCAGCAACACCCATATCCTCATCCTGGTGTACTTCAACAGTGACATCTTCAATTTGACTCTCAGGAACTGGACTGCGGGTGCTCCTTCCAGCACTTGCAGGGGGCATGCAAATGGTGGAAGGCGCAAGCTCTTCCCGTCCAGTGTTGGGAAGGTCAGGCATCGCAACCGACACAATTGGACTCTCCTTGGGGATTTGTGATTTAGAAGAACGCACAGTTCTTTGCTGTGCTTTTGCCAGCTTAAGTCTTTTCATTTTATTAGCGAGAGGATGAGTGCTTCCATCCTCATGTGAAGCTGAACCACTAGCCATGAACATAGGCCAGGGCCTCAGCCGTTCCTTGCCACTCCATGTCGTAAATGGCATATTGGCAAGTTTACGCTTCTCATCAGACGCTTTCAATTTAAATTTTTGGGTCATTTTACTGAACTTTTGTTTTTTGGATTTTACATGCTCTCTACTATGACATTGGGCATCGGCCTTGGCAGACGACGTTGATGGCATTTCATCGTCTCGGCCATGACTAGTGGCAGCAGCTTCAGCACGAGGTGGAAGTGGATCTTGATCTTTCCCTATTTTACCCTCCACATTTTTTTCTCCATTTTTAAATGTGTGGAATTATATGCCAGTATCAATAGCAATGGCCTACTACTATATATACTGCGCACAACTAAAATGCACCACAGGTATAGAATGTAGATGGATAGTATACTTAATGACGACACAGAGGTAGGCACAGCAGTGGCCTTCCGTATCGCACTGCTATATATAGTATACTGGTGGACACTGTGTCGGCAAACTGCAAAACTAAAATGCACCACAGGTATAGAATGTAGATATATAGTATACTTACTGATGACACAGAGGTTGGCACAGCAGTGGCCTTCCGTATCGCACTGCTATATTTAGTATACTGGTGGACACTGTGTCGGCAAACTGCAAAACTAAAATGCACCACAGGTAGAGAATGTAGATGGATAGTATACTTAATGACGACACAGAGGTAGGCACAGCAGTGGCCTTCCGTATCGCACTGCTACATATAGTATACTGGTGGACACTGTGTCGGCAAACTGCAAAACTAAAATGCACCACAGGTATAGAATGTAGATGGATAGTATACTTAATGACGACACAGTGGTAGGCACAGCAGTGGCCTTCCGTATCGCACTGCTATATATAGTATACTGGTGGACACTGTGTCGGCAAACTGCAAAACTAAAATGCACCACAGGTATAGAATGTAGATGGATAGTATACTTAATGACGACACAGAGGTAGGCACAGCAGTGGCCTTCCGTATCGCACTGCTATATATAGTATACTGGTGGATACTGTGTCGGCAAACTGCAAAACTAAAATGCACCACAGGTATAAAATGTAGATGGATAGTATACTTAATGACGACACAGAGGTAGGCACAGCAGTGGCCTTCCGTATCGCACTGCTATATATAGTATACTGGTGGACACTGTGTCGGCAAACTGCAAAACTAAAATGCACCACAGGTATAGAATGTAGATGGATAGTATACTTAATGACGACACAGAGGTAGGCACAGCAGTGGCCTTCCGTATTGCACTGCTATATATAGTATACTGGTGGACACTGTGTCGGCAAACGGCAAAACTAAAATGCACCACAGGTATAGAATGTAGATGGATAGTATACTTAATGACAACACAGAGGTAGGCACAGCAGTGGCCTTCCGTATCACACTGCTATATATAGTATACTGGTGGACACTGTGTCGGCAAACGGCAAAACTAAAATGCACCACAGGTATAGAATGTAGATGGATAGTATACTTAATGACGACACAGAGGTAGGCACAGCAGTGGCCTTCCGTATCGCACTGCTATATATAGTATACTGGTGGACACTGTGTCGGCAAACTGCAAAACTAAAATGCACCACAGGTACAGAATGTAGATGGATAGTATACTTAATGACGACACAGAGGTAGGCACAGTAGTGGCCTTCCGTATCGCACTGCTACAGTATATATAGTATACTGGTGGTCACTCTGCACTGTACTCCTCCTATATAATATTAATTATACTGGTGGTCCCCAGTCCCCACAATAAAGCAGCACACTGAGCACAGATATGGAGTGTTTTTCAGGCAGACAACGTATACTGGTGGTCACTGTCAGCAAAACTCTGCACTGTACTCCTGCTTTATAATACATACAGCTGCTCCCCAGTCCCCACAATTAAGCAGTGTGAGCACAGATATATTTATTATGCAGCACACTGAGCACAGATATGGAGCGTTTTTTTCAGGCAGAGAACGGACTGGTGGTCACTGATCAGCAAAACTCTGTACTGTACTCCTCCTGTCCTAACAGCTGCTCCCCAGTCCTCCCCACAATTAAGCAATCAAGTTCAACAATGAATAAAGTGAATAAACGGAGAGGACGCCAGCAACGTCCTCTCCCTATCATCTCGTGTGCACGAGTGAAAATGGCGGCGACGCGCAGCTGCTTATAAAGAATCCGAATCTCGCGAGAATCCGACAGCGGGATGATGACGTTCGGGCGCGCTCGGGTTAGCCGAGCAAGGCGGGAAGGTTTGAACCTGCCTCGGACCCGTGTAAAATGGGTGAAGTTCGGGGGGGTTCGGTTTCCGTGAAACCGAACCCGCTCATCACTAGTATATACTAGTGGTCAGCAAACTGTGCAAAACTGAAATGCACCACAGGTATGGATGGATAGTATACTTGACGACACAGAGGTCGGTAGAGCAGTGGCCTAATGTACCGTATTGCTATATATTTTATACTGGTGGACAGCAAACTGTGCAAAACTGAAATGCACCACAGGTATGGATGGATAGTATACTTGACGACACAGAGGTAGATAGAGCAGTGGCCTACTGTACCGTACTGCTATATATTATATACTGGTGGACAGCAAACTGTGCAAAACTGAAATGCACCACAGGTATGGATGGATAGTATACTTGACGAGACAGAGGAAGGTAGAGCAGTGGCCTACTGTACCGTACTGCTATATATTATATACTGGTGGACAGCAAACTGCAAAACTGAAATGCACCACAGGTATGGATGGATGGTATACTTGACGACAAAGAGGTAGGTAGAGCAGTGGCCTATTGTACTGTACTGCTATATAGTATATACTGGTGGTCAGCAAACTGTGCAAAACTGAAATGCACCACAGGTATGGATGGATAGTATACTTGACAACACAGAGGTAGGTAGAGCAGTGGCCTAATGTACCGTACTGCTATATAGTATATTCTGGTGTTCAGCCAACTGTGCAAAACTGAAATGCACCACAGGTATGGATGGATAGTATTCTTGACAACACAGAGGTAGGTAGAGCAGTGGCCTACTGTACCGTACTGCTATATATTGTATACTGGTGGACACCAAACTGTGCAAAACTGAAATGCACCACAGGTATGGATGGATAGTATACTTGACGACACAGATGTAGGTAGAACAGTGGCCTACTGTACCTTACTGCTATCTAATATATACTGGTGGTCAGCAAACTGTGCAAAACTGAAATGCACCACAGGTATGGATGGATAGTATACTTGACGACACAGAGGTAGGTAGAGCAGTGGCCTACTGTACCGTATTGCTATATATTATAAACTGGTGGACAGCAAACTGTGCAAAACTGAAATGTATAACAGGTATGGATGGATAGTATACTTGACAACACAGAGGTAGGTAGAGCAGTGGCCTACTGTACCGTACTTCTATATAGTATATACTGGTGGTCAGCAAACTGTGCAAAACTGAAATGCACCACAGGTATGGATGGATAGTATACTTGACGACACAGAGGTAGGTAGAGCAGTGGCCTTCTGTACCGTACTGCTATATAGTATATACTGGTGGTCAGCAAACTGTGCAAAACTGAAATGCACCACAGGTATGGATGGATAGTTTACTTGACGACACAGAGGTAGGTAGAGCAGTGGCCTTCTGTACCGTACTGCTATATAGTATATACTGGTGGTCAGCAAACTGTGCAAAACTGAAATGCACCACAGGTATGGATGGATAGTATACCTGATGACACAGAGGTAGGTAGAGCAGTGGCCTTCTGTACCGTACTGCTATATAGTATATACTGGTGGTCAGCAAACTGTCCAAAACTGAAATGCACTACAGGTATAGATGGATAGTATACTTGACGACACAGAGGTAGGTAAAACAGTGGACTACTGTACCGTACTGCTATATATATATAGTTATACTGGTGGTCAGCAAAATTCTACACTGTCCTCCTACTATATACAACAATGCAGCACAGATATGGAGCGTTTTTCAGGCCGAGAACGTATAATACTGGTGGTCACTGGTCACTGGTCAGCAAAACTCTGCACTGTCCTCCTACTATATAATACTGCTGGTCCCCAGTCCCCGCAACAAAGCAATTAGCACACTGAGCACAGATATTTGCAGCACACTGAGCACAGTCAGATATGGAGCGTTTTTCAGGCAGAAAACGTAGATATTTGCACTTGCAGCACACTGAGCACAGATATTTGCAGCACACTGAGCACAGATATTTGCAGCACAATTTGCAGCCCACTGAACATAGAAACTGAGAGGACGCCAGCCACGTCCTCTCACAATCATCTCCAATGCACGAGTGAAAAATGGCGGCGACGCGCGGCTCCTTATATAGAATACGAATCTCGCGAAAATCCGACCGCGGGATGATGATGTTCGAGCGCGCTCGGGTTAACCGAGCAAGGCGGGAGAATCCGAGTCTGCCTCGGACCCGTGTAAAAAGGATGACGTTCGGGGGGGTTCGGATCCCGACAAACCGAACCCGCTCATCACTAACTTTAAGGGACCAATTTAATTAAAATCTATTGCACATTAGGTTTATCTTGAAAGCAATGATGGACTCAAACAGCAAATTAAAGAAGTGCCATGGATGCATGTGCTGTATAGATATTAATAGAAACCTAAATTGCCCAATGTCTAGTCCCTCCAAACTTGTAGTTTTATACAATTGAAATATATATTTTGTAATACCATGTGGCAATGCAGTTTGCTACACCCCTTTAGTGGAAAGGTTGACAGGCTTTCCGGGAGTCTGCAGGCTCATGCTGCAGACATGATTAAAATGTTTAAACTTTCCTGCACACAGGGTAGATATATTGGTGGTCATTCCGAGTTGTTCGCTCGCAAGCTGCTTTTAACAGCTTTGCACTCGCTAAGCCGCCGCCTACTGGGAGTGAATCTTAGCTTATCAAAATTGCGAACGAAAGATTAGCAAAATTGCGATTAGACACTTCTTAGCAGTTTCTGAGTAGCTTCAAACTTACTCAGCATCTGCGATCAGTTCAGTGCTTGTCGTTCCTGGTTTGATGTCATAAACACTCCTCCGTTTCTCCAGCCACTCCCGCGTTTTTCCCAGAAACGGTAGCGTTTTTTCACACACTCCCATAAAACGGCCTGATTCCGCCCAGAAACACCCACTTCCTGTCAATCACACTCCGATCACCAGAACGAAGAAAAAACCTCGTAATGCCGTGAGTAAAATACCTAACTGCATAGCAAATTTACTTGGCGCAGTCGCAGTGCGAACATTGCGCATGCGCAGTTAGCGGAAAATCGCTGCGATGTGAAGAAAAATACCGAGCGAACAACTCGGAATGACCACCATTATACCTCCCAACATGACCCTCTCCAGGAGGTACAGAATGCTCTGCTCCTGGGCTTCCCTCTTAATTTATGGTTGCCTTTCTTATCCATTAACCTGTTCAACACAGGTGCCGACAATCATAAATTAAGAGAAAAGTCCAGAAGTAGAGCATTGTGTCCCTCCTGGAGAGGGTCATGTTGGGAGGTATGATATACTGTACACAGGTGGAGGACATGGGAGAATAGGGGGCAGATGTATTAAGTCTGGAGAAGTAATAAAGCAGTAATAAATACAAGGTGATAATGCACCAGCCAATTAGCTCCAATATGTAAATTTACAGTTAGGAGCTGATTGGCTGGTGCGTTATCACCTTCCACTTATCACACGCGGCAGTCGCATCCAGGTGGTATGCGCACGCACACTGGCCGTTGTGAACATACTCAATATTACACATTGCAGCCGCATCAAGGGAGAATGCAGCCACAGTGTGATTGACAGCAGCGGCCAACAGTGGGCGTTATTGCAACATTGGGGGTGGAACCAGGACCTTTTTGGGGTGGCTACATGATGTCATACACAGCCACCTTCTGAAAAAAATGGTGGCAGACCGACTTAGAGCCTAGCCAGGCTGCGCTGCCAGGGGTCAATCTTAGTTCCGATGCATCCACCGCATCGGGAGGCGGCCTCACACAGGGCGGGATGTATTAACATACATCGCCGCCCCTCGCCGGTTACCGCAGCGATGTTGATCGCATATGTACTAACATATGCAATCAACATCGCGATGCGGTGACGGAGGCCCCCCGCGATACCTGTTAGGTGGTCTGCGGGGGGTCTCCGTCACCTCCCCGGGGTCCCCACACTGGCTAGATGCCGGGAAGCAGCAGCAGGCTGCCCCCGGCACCTCCTCCTCCCCTCTGCAGCCGGAAGGACGTCCGGCTGCGTTGCTAGGGGGAGGAGGACACTACCTTCCGGGTCCAGGGCAGCCTGGAGGAAGGTAAGCCAGGGGGAAGGGGGGTCGGCGTCTGCGGCGGGGGTCGACGGTGTTGGCGGGTTGCGGCGGTCGGCGAAAAAAGCCCATAGGCTTCTATAGGGTTTCGCCATCCAGAGATGGCGAAACCCTGGACGCCGAAAACGCTGCGGTAGGGTCTTAGTAAATATGAAAATGCGGTAAAACCCCCATTTTCGGGGGTTTTACCGCATTTTTGCTTTAGTACATCCCGCCCACATGCTGGGCAGCCTTGCCTTGTGCTGGGTGACCCCAGCTTGTTAGGAGATGAACGCCGATCTGGCTGCGTATGAAGATGGGATGCCGTTGCCGGTATCCAGTCTGTCTGTTATTATACCAGACCCCTTAAAGCCCCTTGGTTTTTTTCTGCCTGTCATTCCCACTGATACTTCCTCTTCATATCCCAGTGAATCCTTATAACCCAATTTACCCCCTTTACTCCATCCTATAGAGATCCTCTGCTTTTACCCTTAACCCTCTGCCTGCCATCCACTGCTTCTCCCAGTGCCAGATTAAGGTCCACATGGGCCTGGAACTGACATTTTTTAAGGGCCTACTGCATGCCACAGCTGTACCATATATGAACCATGAACTAGGTTATTGGACCTGTAATATGCAGGTCACGTCAGTCTCTACCCTGTCCCATCTGTATGTCCTGTATTGTGCTCTTTCCCTTCCCTCACCTGTGTGTCCGATAGTGTGCAGTCGCCCTTTTCTTTGTTGTGTATAGTGCCCCCACCTCTTCTGCATGTGTTAGATGCACTAACCCTAAATAGTATCCTCTTCACCCCATAAGGTTTTGTATTGTCCTCCCCCCATGTGAATAACTTACCTCTCATCCTCTGCATGCTCTGGCCCTCTCGAGTACCTCTACTATTCCAGGCTCTGCCACTGCAGAGTTTGTCCTGAAGGAAACATCATAAAATGTTTGTGCTGCTGCCTGGTGTTGATAATTCAAGCACTGTGGGTTATAATATGGTCCAGAGTCAGTTGCCATTACTTCATCACTGCTGCTGCCACCTGACCCTGTGTCACTGACACTATCAGAGGGACCCAGCAATACAATCACCCCACACATTCCTATACAGATCCTGCAGCACTGTCACTGAGCTTACGCTGCTCCAGAACCTTGCAGACAGGCCATACCCCTTCACTGTAGTGAGCGGGACTCTGAGTCAGTCGGGCCAGGCCTGCTTCCTGACCATGAGCCTACACTGGTGTAACAGCAACACCAGGCGCCATCTGGGACTGAGAGAAGGAGCAGATCATCCCAACGGAAGGAAACCTAGCATTTCAAATTGGATTCAATGCCACTGACAGTGAAACACTTCTTGCGTGCGGTAGGCACCAAGTGGCTGGTAGGTATGGTGGTATGGTGTAATGCATGTATCCATGTACCACTAATATCCTTGTGGCCTATTTTCAATGGGAGGCCTTGAGTTGCAGCATCACCCACCCCTTTGTTAATCCAGCTTTGCCCACCACTCTGTGCTTCTCCCTTCCACCATCTTTCTGTCATCCTTCTCACCCTCTGCTTGTTATCCTCACCTTGTTACCCTCTCTGCATCACCCTCTCCTTACATCCGCCACCCTTTCATTGCCACCCACTGGACCTTCCTGTCATCTTCTGCTTGTCACCCTCTCCCCATCACCCTCTCCACATCATCCACTCCATCTCAACATCACTCTCTGCCTATACCTGTTATCCTGTCCCTGTCACCCACTGCTTGTCATCCTCTCTCATCTGTTTCTGTGTATGTCTATGTGTGTGTATTCCTATCTGTGCCTGTGTGTGTTTTTTTTTCCCTGTGGGAGCCTGTGTGTGTGTGTGTGTGTGTGTGTGTGTGTGTGTGTGTGTGTTTTTGCCTGTCAGTGTAAAGTTTAGGTATTATCTAAGTTTAGTTAAGATAAGAAGGTACAGTTCATAGATATTGAAAAGTATACACTAGTGATGAGCGGGTTCGGTTCCTCGGGATCCGAACCCCCTTCCGAACTTCACCCTTTTTTGCACGGGTCCAAGCAGACTCGGATCCTCCCGCCTTGCTCGGTTAACTTGAGCGCGCCCGAACGTCATCATCCCGCGGTCGGATTCTTGCGAGATTCGTATTCTATATAAGGAGCCGCGCGTCGCCGCCATTTTTCACTCGTGCATTGGAGATGATCGTGAGAGGACGTGGCTGGCGTCTTCTCAGTTTCTATGTTCAGTGTGCTGCAAATATCTGTGCTCAGTGTGCTGCAAATATCTGTGCTCAGTGTGCTGCAAATATCTACGTTCTCTGCCTGAAAAACACTCCATATCTGTGCTCAGTGTGCTGCAAATATCTGTGCTCAGTGTGCTAATTGCTTTATTGTGGGGACTGGGGACCAGCAGGATTATATAGTAGGAGGACAGTGCAGAGTTTTGCTGACCAGTGACCACCAGTATACGTTCTCGGCCTGAAAAACGCTCCATATCTGTGCTGCATTGTAGTATATAGTAGGAGGACAGAGCATAAGTTTGCTGACCACCAATATATATATAGCAGTACGGTACAGTAGTCCACTGCTCTACCTCTGTGTCGTCAAGAATACTATCCCATCCATACCTGTGGTGCATTTACGTTTTGCACAGTATATATATCTAGTAGGAGGACAGTGTATAATTTTGCTGACCACCAGTATATAATATATAGCAGTACGGTACAGTAGGCCACTGCTCTACCTACCTCTGTGTCGTCAAGTATACTATCCCATCCATACCTGTGGTGCATTTAAGTTTTGCACAGTATATATATAGTAGGAGGACTGTGCATAATTTTGCTGACCACAAGTTTATAATATATAGCAGTACGGTACAGTAGTCCACTGCTCTACCTACCGCTGTGTCGTCAAGTATACTATCCATCCATACCTATGATGCATTTAAGTTTTGCACAGTATATATATATAGTAGGAGGACAGTGCATAATTTTGCTGACCACCAGTATATAATATATAGCAGTACTGTACAGTAGGCCACTGCTCTACCTACCTCTGTGTCGTCAAATATACTATCCCATCCATACCTGTGGTGCATTTAAGTTTTGCACAGTATATATATAGTAGGAGGACAGTGCATAATTTTGCTGAACACCAGTATATAATATATAGCAGTACGGTACAGTAGGCCACTGCTCTACCTTCCTCTGTGTCATCAAGTATACTATCCATCCATACCTGTGGTGCATTTCAGTTTTGCACAGTATATATATATAGTAGGAGGACAGTGCATCATTTTGCTGACCACCAGTATATAATATATAGCAGTAAGGTACAGTAGGCCACTGCTCTACCTACCTCTGTGTCGTCAAGTATACTATCCATCCATACCTGTGGTGCATTTCAGTTGTGCAAAGTATATATAGATATATTACTGGCATATAATTCCACACATTAAAAAATGGAGAACAAAAATGTGGAGGGTAAAATAGGGAAAGATCAAGATCCACTTCCACCTCGTGCTGAAGCTGCTGCCACTAGTCATGGCCGAGACGATGAAATGCCATCAACATCGTCTGCCAAGGCCGATCCCCAATGTCATATCAGAGAGCATGTAAAATCCAAGAAAATAAAGCTCAGTAAAATGACCCAAAAATCTAAATCAAAATCGTCTGAGGAGAAGCGTAAACTTGCCAATATGCCATTTAAGACATGGAGTGGCAAGGAACGGCAGAGGCCCTGGCCTATGTTCATGGCTAGTGGTTCAGCTTCACATGAGGATGTGAAAACTTAAAAGAGTTAAGATGGAAAAAGCACAGCAAAGAACTGTGCATTCTTCTAAATCACAAATCCCCAAGTAAAGTCCAATTGTGTTGGTTGCGATGCCTGACCTTCCCAACACTGGATGGGAAGAGGTGGCGCCTTCCACCATTTGCACGCCCCCTGCAAGTGCTGGAGGGAGCACCCGCAGTCCAGTTCCTGATAGTCAAATTGAAGATGTCACTGTTGAAGTACACCAGGATGAGGATATGGATGTTGCTGGCGCTGGGGAGGAAATTGACAAGGAGGATTCTGATGGTGAGGTGGTTTGTTTAAGTCAGGCACCCGGGGAGATACCTGTTGTCCGTGGGACGAATATGGCCATTGACATGCCTGGTCAAAATACAAAAAAAATCAGCTCTTCGGTGTGGAATTATTTCAACAGAAATGCGGACAACTGGTGTCAAGCCGTGTGTTGCCTTTGTCAAGCTGTAATAAGTAGGGGTAAGGACGTTAACCACCTAGGAACATCCTCCGTTATACGTCACCTGGAGCGCATTCATCAGAAGTCATTGACAAGTTCAAAAACTTTGGGTGACAGCGGAAGCAGTCCACTGACAACTAAATCCCTTCCTCTTGTAACCAAGCTCCTACAAACCACACCACCAACTCCCTCAGTGTCAATTTCCTCCTTAGACAGGAAAGCCAATAGTCCAGCAAGCCATGTCACTGTCAAGTCTGACGAGTCCTCTCCTAACTGGGATTCCTCCGATGCATCCTTGAGTGTAACGCCTACTGCTGCTGGCACTGCTGTTGTTGCTGCTGGGAGTCGATCGTCATCCCAGAGGGGTAGTCGGAAGACCACTTGTACTACTTCCAGTAAGCAATTGTCCTTTGCAAGGAAGATGAAATATCACAGCAGTCATCCTGCTGCAAAGCGGATAACTCAGGCCTTGGCAGCCTGGGTGGTGAGAAATGTGTTTCTGGTATCCACCATTAATTCACAGGGAACTAGAGAATTGATTGAGGTACTGTGTCCCCGGTACCAAATACCATCTAGGTTCCATTTCTCTAGGCAGGCGATACCGAAAATGTACACAGACGTCAGAAAAATAGTCACCAGTGTCCTAAAAAATGCAGTTGTACCCAATGTCCACTTAACCATAGACATGTGGACAAGTGGAGCAGGGCAGACTCAGGACTATATGACTGTGACAGCCCACTGGGTAGATGTATTGCCTCCCGCAGCAAGAGCAGCAGTGGCGGCACCAGTAGCAGCATCTCGCAAATGCCAACTCGTTCCCTGGCCGGCTACGCTTTGTATCACCGCTTTCCATAAGAGGCACACAGCTGAAAACCTCTTACGGAAACTGAGGAACATCATCGCAGAATGGCTTACCCCAATTGGACTCTCCTGGGGATTTGTGACATCGGACAACGCCACCAATATTGTGCGTGCATTACGTCTGGGCAAATTCCAGCACGTCCCATGTTTTACACATACATTGAATTTGGTGGTACAGAATTATTTAAAAAACGACATGGGCATGCAAGAGATGCTGTCGGTGGCCTGAACAATAGCGGGCCACTTTCGGCATTCAGCCACCACGTGCCGAAGACTGGAGCACCAGCAAACACTCCTGAACCTGCCCTGCTATCATCTGAAACAAGAGGTGGTAACGAGGTGGAATTCAACCCTCTACATGCTTCAGAGGATGGAGGAGCAGCAAAAGGCCATTCAAGCCTATACTGCTACCTACGATATAGGCAAAGGAGGGGGAATGCACCTGACTCAAGCGTAGTGGAGAATGATTTAAACGTTGTGCAAGGTTCTGCAACCCTTTGAACTTGCCACACGTGAAGTCAGTTCAGACACTGCCAGCCTTAGTCAGGTCATTCCCCTCATCAGGCTTTTGCAGAAGAAGCTGGAGAGATTAAAGGAGGAGCTAAAACAGAGCGATTCCGCTAGGCATGTGGGACTTGGGGATGGAGCCCTTAATTCGCTTAACCAGGATTCACGGGAGGTCAATTTGTTGATATCAGAGCACTACATTTTGGCAACCGTGCTCGGTCCTAGATTTAAAACCTATGTTGTATCTTTCTTTCCGGCAGACACAAGTCTGCAGAGGTTCAAAGACCTGCTGGTGAGAAAATTGTCAAGTCAAGCGGAACGTGACCCGTCAACAGCTCCTCCTTCACATTCTCCCGCAACTGGGGCTGCGAGGAAAAGGCTAAGAATTCCGATCCCACCCGCTGGCGGTGATGCAGGGCAGTCTGGAGCGAGTGCTGACATCTGGTCCGGACTGAATGACCTGCCAACGATTACTGACATGTCGTCTACTGTTACTGCATATGATTCTGTCACCATTGAAAGAATGGTGGGGGATTATATGAGTGACCGCATCCAAGTAGGCACGTCAGACAGTCCGTATGTATACTGGCAGGAAAAAGAGGCAATTTGGAGGCCCTTGCACAATCTGGCTTTTTTTTACCTAAATTGCCCCCCATCCACTGTGTACTCCGAAATAGTGTTTAGTGCAGCCAGTCACCTTGTCAGCAATTGGCGTACGAGGTTACTTTCAGAAAATGTGGAGAAGATGATGTTCCTCAAAATGAATTATAATCAATTCCTCCGTGGAGACATTCACCAGCAATTGCCTCCAGAAAGTACACAGGGACCTGAGTTGTGGATTCCAGTGGGGACGAATTAATAATCTGTGAGGAGGGTGATGTACACAGTGAAAGGGGTGAGGAATCGGCAATGAGGAGGAGGTGGACATCTTGCCTCTTTAGAGGCAGTTTGTGCAAGGAGAGATTGATTGCTTCTTTTTTGGTGGGGGCCCAAACCAACCAGTCATTTCAGTCACAGTCGTGTGGCAGACCCTGTCGCTGAAATTATGGGTTTGTTAAAGTGTGCATGTACTGTTTATACAACATAAGGGTGGGTGGGAGGGCCCAAGGACAATTCCATCTTGCACCTCTTTTTTCTTTCATTTTTCTTTGCATCATGTGCTGTTTGGGGACTATTTTTTGAAGTGCCATCCTGTCTGACACTGCAGTGCCACTCCTAGATGGGCCAGGTGTTTGTGTCAGCCACTTGGGTTGCTTAGCTTAGTCACATTGCTACCTCATTGCACCTCTTTTTTTCTTTGCATCATGTGCTGTTTGGGGACAATTTTTTTTTAATCTGCCATCCTGTCTGACACTGCAGTGCCACTCCTAGATGGGCCAGGTGTTTGTGTCAGCCACTTGGGTCGCTTAGCTTAGTCACACAGCTACCTCATTGCGCCTCTTTTTTTCTTTGCATCATGTGCTGTTTGGGGACAATTTTTCTTTAATCTGCCATCCTGTCTGAAACTGCAGTGCCACTCCTAGATGGGCCAGGTGATTGTGACGGCCACTTCGGTCACTTAGCTTAGTCATCCAGCGAACTCGGTGCAAATTTTAGGACTAAAAATAATATTGTGAGGTGTGAGCTATACAGAATAGACTGCAAATGAGTGGATATTATGGTTATTGAGGTTAATAATACTATGGGATGAAAATGACCACCAAATTCTATGATTTAAGCTGTTTTTGAGGGTTTTTTGTAAAAAAAACACCCGAATCCAAATCACACCCGAATCCTACAAAAAAATTAATGGAGGTTTTGCCAAAACGCGTCTGCATCCAAAACACGGCCGCAGAACCGAAAAAAATCCAAAACCAGAAAAATTTCCGGTGCACATCACTAGTATACACCATAAATTACAACGCATTATATTTACCATACCTGCAGAGGCATAACTAGGGATTTTGGAGCCCAGGGCAAGATGTAAAATGGCGCTCCCCCCCCCAAAAAAAAAGCACAAAAAAGAGGCGCGCGCTGAAAATGGGCGTGGCCACACTCCAGAAGGGGTGTGGTCACGCTCCAGAAGGGGTGTGGCCACTGAAAATGGCCCATAGTGCCAGTTACATTGCCCCACAGTGCCAGATACAATGCCCCACAGTGCCGGATACATGCCCCGCAGTGCCGGATACATGCCCCGCAGTGCCAGTTACATTGCCCCATAGTGCCAGTTACATTGCCCCACAGTGCCAGTTACATTGCCCCACAGTGCCAATTACATTGCCTCACAGTGCCAGTTACATTGCCCCGCAGTGCCAATTACATTGCCCCACTGTGCCAGTTACATTGCCCCACAGTGCCAGATACAATGCCCCACAGTGCCAGATACAATGCCCCACAGTGCCAGATACAATGCCCCACAGTGCCAGTTACATGCCCCACAGTGCCAGTTACATTGCCCCACTGTGCCAGATACATGCCCCACAGTGCAAGTTACATTGCCTCACTGTGCCAGATACATGCCCTACAGTGCCAGTTACATTGCCCCACTGTGCCAGATACATGCCCCACAGGGCCAGTTACATTGCCCCACTGTGCCAGATACATGCCCCACAGTGCCAGTTACATGCCCCACAGTGCCAGATACATACCCCACAGTGCCAGGCCCCACTCAGTGCCAGTTACATGCCCCATTTGGTGCCAGTTACATTGCCCCACTGTGCCAGATACATGCCCCATAGTGCCAGTTACATGCCCCACAGTGCCAGTTACATGCCCCACAGTGCCAGATACATGCCCCACAGTGCCAGGCCCCACTCAGTGCCAGTTACATGCCCCATTTGGTGCCAGATACATGCCCCACTGTGCCTGTGCCCATGCCCCCCCCCCGTTCACTCACCGGCCGCTTATGTGAGGGGAGGAGAGCGCAGCGCAGTTCCTCTCCTTCCCCTCACCACCTCTCCTTCCCCTCACCGCTCCGTCCAGGTCTCTCATCCCGTCTCCGGCGGCTGTGTCTGGTGCCAGTTCGCTAGCCAATCAGAGCTGAGGACCAGAAGGGGTGTGGTCACGCTCCAGAAGGGGTGTGGCCACTGAAAATGGCCCATAGTGCCAGTTACATTGCCCCACAGTGCCAGATACAATGCCCCACAGTGCCGGATACATGCCCCGCAGTGCCAGTTACATTGCCCCATAGTGCCAGTTACATTGCCCCACAGTGCCAGTTACATTGCCCCACAGTGCCAATTACATTGCCTCACAGTGCCAGTTACATTGCCTCACTGTGCCAGATACATGCCCTACAGTGCCAGTTACATTGCCCCACTGTGCCAGATACATGCCCCACAGTGCCAGTTACATTGCCCCACTGTGCCAGATACATGCCCCACAGTGCCAGTTACATTGCCCCACTGTGCCAGATACATGCCCCTCAGTGCCAGTTACATGCCCCACAGTGCCAGATACATACCCCACAGTGCCAGGCCCCACTCAGTGCCATTTACATGCCCCATTTGGTGCCAGTTACATTGCCCCACTGTGCCAGATACATGCCCCATAGTGCCAGTTACATGCCCCACAGTGCCAGTTACATGCCCCACAGTGCCAGATACATGCCCCACAGTGCCAGGCCCCACTCAGTGCCAGTTACATGCCCCATTTGGTGCCAGATACATGCCCCACTGTGCCTGTGCCCATGCCCCCCCCCCCGTTCACTCACCGGCCGCTTATGTGAGGGGAGGAGAGCGCAGCGCAGTGCCTCTCCTTCCCCTCACCGCTCCATCCAGGTCTCTCATCCCATCTCCGGCGGCTGTGTCTGGTGCCAGTTCGCTAGCCAATCAGAGCTGAGGACCGGCGGCCAATCAGAAGCCGGTCCGCAAGCTCTGATTGGCTAACACCGGAGATCGGACACAGCAGTGCTGCTGGCAACGCTGCTAGTGCTGGCAGTGGCGGTGAGGGGAGGGAGAGATGCTGCGCTCTCCTCCCCTCACATTTAGGGTTGACGGGGGCGAGTGAGGCATGATGCCCTGGCCGCCGGCGGCGCCCCCCTCTCCTGGGCCTGCCAAGGTGCCCAGGGCACGTGCCCCACTCGCCCTACCCTAGATACGCCTCTGCATACCTGCAATTCAAAATTCCTTACTTAATATTTCTTAATAAATAAGCCCTAAATATGATTATCTATTACATACTTGAAACCTAGAGGTTAAGAAATGCTGACTACTGATAATTGGTAATTCGGTTTATACTTGAAAGCCAGTATGTTTTGAGGTAGTTTCTATTGTAATGAATTCAGTGATTTCTCGATGATGCTTAATTTTGAAGAATGTATTGGGTTACTGCTAGGTACGTTAAATTAAGAAATGCATGGTGCAAAGGGGGTAATTCCAAGTTGATCGCAGCAGGAATTCTGTTAGCAGTTGGGCAAAACCATGTGCACTGCAGGGGAGTCAGATATAACATGTGCAAAGAGAGTTAGATTTGGGTGTGGTGAGTTAAATCTGCAATCTAAATTGCAGTGTAAAAATAAAGCAGCCAGTATTTACCTTGCACAGAAACAAAATAACCCACCCAAATCTAACTCTCTCTGCAAATGTTATATCTGCCCTCCCTGCAGTGTACATAGGCCCTCATTCCGAGTTGTTCGCTCGCAAGCTGCTTTTAGCAGCTTTGCACACGCTAAGCCGCCGCCTACTGGGAGTGAATCTTAGCATAGTAGATTTGCGAACGAAAGATTAGCAGATTTGCGAATAGACAGCTCTTAGCAGTTTCTGAGTAACTCGAGACTTACTCTTCCACTGCGATCAGTTCAGTCAGTTTCGTTCCTGGTTTGATGTCACAAACACACCCAGCGTTCGCCCAGACACTCCCCCGTTTCTTCAGACCCTCCCGCGTTTTTCCCAGAAACGGCAGCGTTTTTTCGCACACACCCATAAAACGGCCAGTTTCCGCCCAGAAACACCCACTTCCTGTCAATCACATTACGGTCACCAGAACGAAGAAAAAACCTCGTAATGCCATGAGTAAAATACCTAACTTAATAGCAAATTTACTTGGCGCAGTCGCACTGAGGACATTGCGCATGTGCATTAGCGACTAATCGCTCCATTGCGGAAAAAAAAAATAACGAGCGATTAACTCGGAATGACCACCATGGTTTTGCCCAACTGCTAAAAAATTTCCTGCTGAGATCAACTTGGAATTACCCCAAAAGTGTTAGTCTTTGCTAGATACAGCAATTTGATGGTCACTGTGCTAATCAAGGTTTGTGTGTATTTACAATATTTTATTATGAGATATAACAAGTATCTTGAAAAATAAGATTGCTTATACAGAGCATATGTTTCAAAGTTCAAAGGTGATGCATATACAATAAAAAAAATGCTGGGCTCTTTAAGACTGATTATTTTTTACTGGACAAAAATAAAAATGATACATGTTGTAGATGTTGTTACAACCACCACCAAAGTTATTTCCAAATAACATCTATGTATAATTTTTATGTGTTCCCAATAAAATGTGAAATTGTCACAACTGAAAAAGGCATCTTTGTGGGTTTAAAAGCTAACCTGTGACAACACCTATGTATAATGTTTATGTTTCTTTAATAAAACTGTTCACAAATGGCAAAGAGCATGGAATACTGGGTGATAAAGACAGTAATGGCGCAAAAGATACACACTGCATTAAACACAAGCAGCACAATGAAACAAACATAACAGGAAAGGTCTTTAAGACAAAATAAATCTGTGAAATGGAAAAAAAGCACTATATAAAGCTTAATGAAGCACATTGTTAGCTTCTTCTAATTGATCTATGATGAACTACCAAAATAATCCAATACATTTGGAAGGGTTAACCATGACTGAAGAGACATTTTTAAAATTTTCATTATACTACTTACTATTACATCCCACATTCAATATTTTACTCTACTTTCAGTGTCTTTATAATTTTTATAATACACTAGTTACCATGATGGGGACCCAATTCTACTTATACAATTCACAGTTCATTTTCCACTATAAAGGTATGAAAAAAGTGCTTAGCATAAGTAAAGATGTGCATTGGACCATTTTTGCTGGATTCGGATTTGGCACTAATTGATTGTCTGACTTTGGATCAGATTTGCATATCTGCTATATGACTGGTTATGGACTTGGATTTTAATTGCATTTTTTTTTCTTCAAAAAATGTACAAAAATGTTTTGGCCTGTTTTTGTTCCTAGAGTATTATTCCACTCATTTCAAGTTAATTTTGATCACCTCACAGCTCACAATATTGTTTTCACCGATATTGGCCAAAGTTATACAGTGTCAAGAGCTCATCGTGATTGCCATTCTTATCCTCACCCTCATCAGTGTGTACATAATCCTCACACAATATTAATTCATCTCTGCCGGAATCCACTATCACAGAAGTCTCTGTACTTTGACATACTTTTTGGGAAAAGTCTTCCTCATGGAATATGTATCTTTTCCACATTTTGAGGAAGTAGTCTCCTCTGCTGTTCGCTCACAAGTTTCTTGGCTGTGCTGAAAACTTTCTCTAAGCACGCACTGGAAGGTGTGCAGCTTAAGTAATGCAAAACCAGTTTGTACAAGTGTCTCCAAATTGCCTTTTTTCCTTCCAGTAATCGAAGGGACAGGCAGTTTCATACAGAAACAAAAGTCAAAGCACAACAGGATACAGCCTTCTCAATGAAGTTGTTACAAAGATCCATTGGATTCTCACATAGTCCCCAAATACCCCTCCTACTGCCTGGCTGACTACTACTTCTTCTTTTAACATGCTCAAACAGTTGATTGTGATCATGCCGGTGTTAGGCGCCACGTTGCCCGGTGCCTAGCAACAAGGGACGCCGGGCGCGCTGAGCCGCCGGGTCCCTAGCAACGCTAGGACGCCGGGCGCGCCGAGCCGCCGGGACCTTAGCAACGGGGACGCCACAGGCGGACCGCGTTCCCCGTTGCTGGGTCAATTAATTAGTGTGCACACATGTTTCTCTGGTCGTGCAGCAAGGCAGCTGCACGACATTTATTGTAATTAGGTTCTGTACTCTGATTGGAGGATTCCCTGCTAAATGCCTTCTCAGGGTCTCACACAGACGCCGGTGATAGTTTCCTGCATGCTGCTCATGTTTGGTGAACGTCTGTTCCTGGTCTGTTGTGCCTGGTCGTTCCAGTCCTCTGAGTTCCTGAGTCTTGGTGTTTGTCATCTCATCCCAAGGAGTTCACCTGGTCCTCAGTTACCTGTGACAGTCTATAGAGGATCTCGTTTGGTTTCGTGAGTGGCGGCTCTGCCACGTGCTGCGGCCTAGGCCGCTTCATATTGTTTTCTGGTTTTGGAGCATTTGCGGAGGTATCCGCTTCCACAGTCCTCTCCGGTACTCGGCGGTGCCGTGTAGGAGAGTGGACAAGTGGAGTATTTTGGTTGTTCTTTTCCCTGGCGGAAATCCGCGCATACTTTAGTTTTAGGTTTGTTAGTAGCCCCTGGCCTTGTTGTTTAGTTAGAGGGCCCCTTGTTATCACCCTGTCTCGGTTCACTCTTTGTCTCTCATTAAGACCTGAGGGGGCATCGGAGTTGGGCAGACGTAATCCACCCTTCAAACGCGGCTGCCATGGGCCCAAGAAACCATAGTCTCGCAAGAGTGTACTGACAGCACGGGCGAGACAACGGAGATAGGGTGCCAGGGGCTATTCCCATTCCTTTCCCCATTCCCAGCATTACGTTCTGGTATTCAGGTCCCTTCATATAAGATCACCCCAGACCTGAGTATTAGAATCATAACAGCCGGCTGCTTAACTTTGCACACAGAATACCTGGCCTGGATCTTACATCCTGCATTTTACACTTCTGTGCCATCCCTGCCACACTACATATATACAGTATATATTTGTATTTTTCTGTTTTATTTTTATTTGCAGCATGGTTCAAACTGCGTGAATCACAGGCAGGTAATTATCCATTATGCAATACCATCAGGGAGGTGTCTGAATGGCTCAAAATTTATGCTGCAGCAGGACAACAACCCCAAACATACAGCCAATGTCATTAAAAACTATCTTCAGCATAAAGAAGAACAAGGATTCTTGGGGGTGATGATATGACTCCCACAGAGCCCTGATCTCCATATCATCAAGTCTGTCTAGGATTAGATTTAGAGAAATAAGGATTTGGGCAAGCATACATCTACAGAAGATATGCAGTTAGTTCTACAAAATAATTGGAACAACCTTCCTGCCGAATTCCTTCAAAATCTGTGTGCAAGTGTACCTAGAAGAATGGATGCTGTTTTGAAGGCAAAGGGTGGTCACACCAAATATATATTTGATTTAGATTTGTCTCCTGTTCATTCATTTTGTACTTTGTTATTTGCTAAAACTAAACTATAACAGTTCTATTTCTGAAAGCATTATTACTTTACAGCATTTATTTCACACCTGTCTAAAACTTTTGCACAGTATTGTATATTTCTTTTCTGTTTTCAATCTTGCAGCTCAGTTGAAACTGTGTGGAATCACAGGGCTTATAAATGCATTTGAAAAAAGCGCAATAGGATGTAGTGCACCAAACAGTACGACAATAGAACTTACCTATTGTATATATATTTTTCTTTTTCTTTTTTTTTAACATGCAGCTTGGTTCGAATAGCGTGGAATTACAAGACTTATAGATGCACGTGAACAAAGAGCACTACGGTATAGCACACTAAACAATACAATTTATAGCAGAGTACAGAGCTGAATACAGTACCGTGCAACATGCCCCTATACACAGTCACTATATAGCGCACAGCAGAGTACAGCACAGTATATAGCAGCATGCAATGTGCCCCCACGTAGTCACTTTAGACTAAGCACAGCCTGAGCACAGCCACTTCTGAGTCTTCTCTCAGCCCAGCCAATAAAACAGAGTACAGCGCAGCATTCAGCAGCGTGCATCACAGTGGAACTGCACCAAATCCTGGCTGCCATGCCTGATATAAAATCCAAGTCCCATGAGAATCCAATACTGGGGAGATGATATTCGGCCTCGAAGTGGGATCTGAATGTGGTGGGAAGACCTGATCCACAGCTTGGTTGGACTCGGATTCCCGGTGTTCAGAACGTTTCGGATTCATTCATATCCAAACCACTCATCTCTACCCATATGTGTTTCAAATTCAATGCACATACGATTTATATGTATTTCACATATTTTATGCGCACATGTTTTATATGCAGCGTTTCATAAGTTATCCTATGTTACTAGCCCATTCATTTCAGTTTCAGTTTCCAGCATATGCGCTTCATTTAGAAACCACCTTAAATGAATGGGGTGTTGAAATGAATGGGAAGCTCTGTACATAAATTAATGATTACATATTATCAGGCAATATGTCCCTCAACATTCCTTTATCAGCCGAGCACTAAGAAACCTGGGTGATTTTCCTACTAAAGACCTTGAGTGTGTAGTCCACCTACCATAAGGAAACTAACACAGGCTAAACAGCTTGGACATTTTCCCACTAAGCCAGTGGTTCACAAACTGTCTGCAGTGGCACCCTGGGGTGCCTCGGGACACTTGCTGGGGAGCCCTGTATTGGTGGTCCAGGACCAATTCAAATTATTTATGGACAATGTAATAGGCAAAACCAGTGCTGGTGGCTGCCAATCATAAAATATGTGGACAAACAGAAGCAAATCTAGTCCCTCAGCACACAACTGAACCTACGAATGACATATAAACGCGATCTACTTAATTGAATATTTCTTTCTAAATTTCTCAACAAGTAAGTTTTAGCCTAGAGGTGCCGTGAGACATATTCTGATGCCCTAGGGCGCCGTGATTCAAAAAAGTTTGAGAACCACTGCACTAAGCTATAGACAGAAGGCAATGGATTTTCCTTGCTAGAGAGGAAACCAATTCACAGACACCACTCACTTGTCTGTTTTTTTCTTGGGCGGCTACAGTCTACACACTGTTGACTTTACAAGCAGTATCCTAAGCAAACTTAGCACCCTTATTTTTACTTGCATATTGCACAAAGCACTGTTATACGGTATACTCACTGTAAATAAAGACTATGCCAATATTTAAGGCATACGAATACCTAAGGAGAGCAGCATACTTTTTATTTATTCAAGGTATGTACATACCCCTTAGAAAAAGAGAAGTCTATTCATGGCAGAGCATTCATATGCATATCATACTAGATTTTCCTAAATGTCACTCTTTAATGTTACTTAGTAAAGCTGTGCATGAAATGTTTGACACAACAACAAAGCTCATGGTGGATTTCTGTTTTCAGTGAATGAAGAATAATAACAAAGAAATGCCAGTTTGCTGAAATAACGACATCACATATTGATATGGGTAACTGTAAGAAATTGTCATTTATGACAACTTGCCCTTTGCCATCTTCATCAGGAGCATATATTAAGTCTGAGCTCTGAGGAAATTCCAGGTCAGTTTACAAGTGTGTAACGTTCCCTTTAAATAAAAATGTTTGCTTTCTTTAAAATATTATTGAAAAACCTATAGGGCCAGGCGCCAATGAATGACCATATGAACTAATTGTATTAATTAATACAAAAATTAAATATGATATTAAACATATACTAAAATTAGCTGCAGCACCCTGATAATGAGTATGAATAAACTACTTAACAACAAAAGTGGACAGAAGGCAAGTAATAAAGTGGCGCCTATAATGTGAACACAAAGGTACAGTATTGGTATGGCCAAATGATGTAATCAATAAACATATATTACTAAATAATAACACCACATTTAATAAAAAACAATTCACACAACATATAACAAAAGGAGTTCCCACATAAATATCAATATCTAAAATAAGGTGTTTTATAAACAGCTAATAAAAATTTGGGGTCGGTAAATAGAATCTCTGTCTGTATTCATAATACAGTATAAACTGTCCACATGCCGGCTACAGATGATGGACTAGTCAAAGTCTTAAAGCTGCTTTCTGGTTATAGATGATCCAAAAGTGTGTACTTGAACTTGTTCAAAATTACCAGTATATAGGGCCTAATTCATGTTTGTACACAACTGCTGATTATCAGTCAATAGAGTAATTATCGTCAGACTGTGCATAGGCTGCGATCGCAATGCACATGTGCGAAGGTACCAATGTGATTTCATTGGCAATGAGCATTTCATGCAAAAATGATTGACAGGAAGTGACCGTTTGGAGGTGTTAACTAGGGTGGCCAATCCTGGGATCGGCAGGATCCCGGGATTTAGGCCTAAATTTGGCCGGGATTCAATCCTGGGGATTTCGGGATTAGAAAGCCCTCTTGTTTTTTTACTGCTGAGTAGCTGCCCGGATCCCTTCTCCAAACTCCCCCTGCCCCCGTCTGTGTGCACTGCTCAGCGTGACGTGAAGTCAGAGGTCACGCTGCGCGGTCTGATGCCAGCTGCCCGGACAACACCTTGCCGCCTGCAGCAAGTGAAGCTGTCTGCACTCTGAGGATGATGATTAGTTCTGTGGGCTGGGCGGGTCCAGGAAGGGGGGGGGGTTGCGCTGGAGATTTTAATTTTCAAATCTTCAATCCAATCCCGGGTGTCCCGTGATTCCTGTGATTGATCATTTTTCAATCCCGATGCCCAGGATTGAAAAAGAGGACCGGGATTGGCCTCCCTAGTGTTAACGGGGAGTTTACGGGCAGTGGTTGGGAAAACGCAGGCCTGTCATGGCATTTTTGGATCCTGCTGATGGCTGTGAGTTCACACAAACAAGCGGCATCTGAGTCACTATTGCTGTGTCCAGTCAGCGTAGTCATAGTCAAACCCTTAGCCCAGATGGTCCTCATCTTTGCATATATGTGTACACAATTGTGAATGAGTTTGTTATGGCTGCGGTGGTCGTCCCTTTTCATGTCAGGGTGGCAGCTTCACTTGCTAACATTAGCAGTTCCATAGCCTAGAATATCGCAAATTGCATTTGCATACAAACATGAATCAGTCCCAATCTCTGGCTTGTAGGATGATAAGTCTTTAGTGGGAATCCATGTATCTCCAATTGTGTATCAACACTACCAAGGAGAATCCTGATGTGAGCTCACAAATCAGTCTGAAGGTTTATAGAACACCTTATTTTGATATTGATATTTACAAGTATGTGAGAACTCTATTTGTTATACAGTATGTTGTGTGATTTTTTTTTAAAATAAATACAGTGTTATTATTTAGTAATATACTCTACATGTCTTGATTCATTCTGCCATACCAACACCTTTATTTCCCATTATAAGCACCTCACCACGTTATTGCTTGTTTTAAATATGAAAGATTAGGACTGCTGCAACATATAGCTATTTTATTGGATATTTGCTGCATATTGTGAGCTGTAGATTACTGTATGTTATATTTTTTTATAATCTCTGTATTTATGACATTTGCAGTTCCTTGCATATTTATTGTTTATGTAAAGCTCCTTGTTCTTTTATTTTTTTTATTGTGATTAGACCTACAATTGATAGACAGTAATTGTCTGTCCATCAGTATCACAGTATAACACTTTCAAAGAAAGCGAAAACTTTGCGTGATGATAGGAACAGAATACATATGAAATGCCGGTGGTCACATGACCGACTGCGGCATTCCGACAATGATGATCCCGACATTGGAGGGTTTAAGTGTATCTAACCCCCCCTTGTCCCCTACCCTAACCTTAACCCTCGGGGTGCGGCGGCTTAAGTTATCAACGCCCCCCCCCAGTACCTAACCCTAACCTCCCCTGGTGCCTAACCCTAACCCCCCTCCGAGTCCTAATGCTAACAGTGACCCTGACACATAACTTTTCGGATGATGGCTGTATGTGATCTGGCACCAGTCTACTGCGTATTGTTGGGATTCCTTCGTCGGTCACATGACCGCGGGCATCCCAACAGCCAGGATGCTGAACACATCCCGTTAGAAACATATATGGTCTAAAAAGATAATAGTAACAAAATATTAAAATAAACACAAAGTAGCCTTGTAGGAAGTTTTAACAACTTTTAGCAAGTATTCAATGATACAAAAAATAATGCATATGAAAAATAAGGTCTATTTTCTCTTTAGTGGTAGATTGACTAAAGCAAACAGCTTCTTTTAATCCTCCGCACTATCCTAGTGATACAGTAATTTATTGGTCTAAACTTCATATTATAGTAAAAACCACAATCAAAAGCACACAGCTGGATTAATTACATCTTACTTCAATTTACAAAGTCTGAATCAAATAAAATGACTCATAAATGCTAGATTCAAATTTAAATAATATTTTACTAGCAAATGACTAATGACAAGCTGGGCAGAGGCAAAATAAGCAAAATAGATAGAATCTCAACAACGTATAATAACACATCTGGCACCCTTCTCATAGCATGGATCTTTATCATACATTTTTAAATACTTATTGTATTTTTTTAGCCTTTTTCGTAATTTTAAAAGTAATCTTATGCAACTCTTGCTTATCTATTTTAAATTTAAGTCTGCCCAGCTTGCTCTACAGCATAGGTTCTCAAATTCTTTGTCATGGTCAGCAGCAGCTGCAGCCCATGGACTGCAGTGCCCACTGCCTATTGGGGGTGGGGGGTGGCCGCATAGCACATAGAAACATACATGTGAAGATTTATGTAACATGTGCTGGAAGAATCGCCAATGGCACTGTATATCCCAGCCACCATGCAGAACCCAGGACTCAGCATTAAGCTTCACTCTCCTAAACCCAGCCCCAGATTCTTATTGGCTAGTGTCAAAGATATCTGGGGGCAGATTTAGTAGAGTGAAGCCTAATGCCGAGTGATGGGGAGTGGCTGAACTAGCAGCAGTGTATTGCACAGAGGCACGCTGTTATGAAGGGGCCCGCAGCCGTCGGCATTATTATAAGTCAGACTGACTCATTATGTGCTGGCTGCCACTGCACTGCAGTATGTAACAAATGAATGCATCAGGTCAAAGGCGTAGTATCTACCATACATGCAGAGGAGGCAGGTCCCCCCTGGACCTGCCTCCCCTATACCAAGCTTCACACCCTAAAGGATCACAATCACTAGAAGACAGAAATTCCTACCAACCCCCGGCTATCGCTCTGAATACGGCTCCTGCTGGGAGGGGTGATGATGTCATGCCTCCTCCCAGCAAACCCACAGCCAGCCATCTTCTTATGAAATCCAGCGGGGTCCCTACAGGTTTCTACTAGCCTGCTGGGAAGGGCAATTGTGTCACACCTTCTCCCAGCCACCCAGCACCTGACTGTCTTTCCCTGCATCCAGAGCAGACCCAGCCCAGTTATCTACCCAGTGCGCCAAAAGGTAGGCAGCTGCACTGGTGTTCTAAGTCTGCCTGAAAAGGGGAAGAAGAGGTGCTAGGTTTGCCCAGTAAGAGAGGGGGGGTGGCAAGAGGGAAAAGAGGTGCTGGGTGTGCCCAGTAAGGGAGAGGGGTGGCAAGGGAGGAGAGGTTCTAAGTGTTCCCAGTAAGGGAGGAGGGGTGGCAAAAGGAAAAAGAGGTGCTAGGTGTGCCCAGTAATGGGGGGTGGGGGGGCTGGCAAGAAGGGAAAGTAGTGCTAGTTGTGCATAGTAAGGGAGGGGGTGGCAAGGAGGGGAAGAGGTGCTATGTGTGCCCAGTTTGCAAGAGGTGCTAGGTGTGCACAGTAATGGAGGGGGATGGCAAGAGGGGGAAGAGGTGCTTGGTGTGACCAGTAAGAGAGAGGGTGACAAGAGGTAGAAAAGCTTCTACGTGTGACCAATAAGAGAGGGGGTAGGAGACAAGAGGGGAAACAGGTGCTAGGTGTGCCCAGTAAGGCGGGGGGCAAGGGGAGGGAGAAGTTCTAGGTATGCTCAGTAAGGGAGGGGATTTGGCAAGTGGGAGAAGGGGAAAGAGGTGCTAGGTGTGCCCAGTAAGGGGGGGTCACAAGAGGGGGAAGAGTTTTTAGGTATGCTCAGTAAGGGAGGAGATGTTGCAAGTGGAAGAAGAGGTGCTAGGTGTGCACATTAAGGGAGGGGGTAGCAATGGTGGAAAAGCTGCTAAGTATGACCAGTAGGAGAGGGGGGAGGTAGCAAGTGTGTGAGAGGAGCTTTGTGTGCACAGTAAGGGGTGCGATGGCAAGAGGGGGGAGAGGAGCTAGGTGTGCTCATTAAGGAAGGGCTGCAGCAAGGGGGGACTCCTATGTGTGCCCAGTAAGGGAGGCGGCAAGAGGTGCTAGGTGTGCCCAGTAAGGGACAAGGGGGGTAAGAGGTATTAGGCTTGCCCAGGAAGGGAAGGGACATGGTAAGAGGTGCTAGGTGTGATATGACCAGTAAAGGGGGCAGGGGGGAGGTGCTAGGTGTGCCCAGTAAGGCAAGGGGAGCCTTTCATAGCAAGGCCTCTGCATCATGTGATGTAAGGCAGGGAGCCACGTGGCAGCATTAACAGTTCAAATGAAGGGTGATACATAATCACCCTTCAAGTTGGCAGCTGAATTGTCTTTACTCTGCATCTGCACTAAAGCCTGGCTGTGGGCACGCACTGAATGCTGGGACCCTGGGAGTAGGACTTTGGAGAAGTGATGGGAATGGAAACGGCCCTCTATTGGTGTGTTCACTGGACTGGAGGCATGAGCAGCTTCAGTGAAAAGCAAGAGCAAGTCAGAGCAAAGCAGGCTAGCATAGCAAGGTATGTTGCAAAGCTAAAAATGGAATTCCCAGGCATATATATGTGCATGAATCTTAGTCGTGCCCATGCCCATTAACATTGTATTGAGCGTGTGTCTGTGTGACTAGGCATGCCAGGAGTGCCCATGTGGCCGCTTCATAGCCACAATGAGCGTGGCTATAGCTGAAGAAATCTAATCTAAGGACAGAGAAATGTGTGTACCTTGAAGTGTAACCTAATTTACATCTTCAGATAAGACAACCAAAGAAAAACAAGACATTGTTCAATTCATAAGAGGCATGGTGCATGATAATTGCGCCACATATTCTCTTGTAACCTCTTCATGGTAATTTCACATTGCAGTACATCTGACGTACAGTAAGTGACCTTGTATCTGTTTTTCTCCATTTTTATTTGGTAAGAATAGTATCTTCATAATCACAATCTGTATGTACATTTATGTTCATATTTTTATCACTGTTTAAGCACTGTGAATAATCTTTCAAATTAAAGCCAATTTATGTTGGGCTTTGTGTTTCTTAAATGCAGTGTTAATTTTGACAGCAAAAACTTTGACTAAGAGTATTCAACTACAGTTTATTTCAGAATTAAAATTAGACTCACATTAGACTCAAATGGAAAACTGAGATCCACTGACTAAATCTTAACTAAAACAAAGCAAAAAAGGTTACTAAAACTATATTAAAATCCTTGTCAAAATTAACACCGGAAGTAGGATTTTACCTTTTTAAAGAACAGTTATGTGTTCTACATATCTGCAGAAAATAAATATGACCTGCTGTGAAGGAAATAGGATTGTGCATTGCACTTGTTTGCTCTAACAAACTTAAGGCACTCATTTGTTTATGATACATGGAAGTACACGGTAAGTCAGACTCAGTATGTAACATATTCTCAGACTTCTGAGCATTGATTACTAAACACATATTTAAAGATATGCTAACTTCTCAAAAGAATCTTAGAGAAATGTTCTTCAGCAAAATTAATATCATTAAATTGTTTGCAAAAGTTATGACTAAAATATTGACTACTATTAGACTAAACTGAAAACTGAGATCCACTGACTAAATCTTGACTTAAATGAAGCTAAAGAAAAAGAATAAAATGTGATTATAAACCAACATCAATTTTAAGTAAGCAACTAAGACTATAACAAACTTGAAAATCTTTGTAAAAATCAACACTATTTAAATGGCTCCACAATCCTGGGCACTGCCGGTACCATGCATGCTACATATACTGTATGTGTTACAGGTTATTGTTTGAATAAGCATAAGTGGTTTGTAAATGTAAATTGTAGTGTGATCAGAAACTTCCTATTTGAACCAATATCTGCGGTGGAAGTTAGATTTGGAAATAATCGTGATGGGGAATAGATAATGTGGGAGTATATTTATTGGGTAACAGACTAGAACATCACTTTGATGAACTCTGAATTAGAAACCACGGCTCTAGTGAGTGCTGTCTTCATCAACATCACTGACAGTGGTTACAGATTGAAGTACAGCATCTGGGAACAGGTTGACTGTGACACTTGGGGCTTTGTACCCTAAACAGTTCATGTTTACCCGGTCACTTAGCAGGTGCACAGGTGTATTTAATATTCACTGACACAATTTAAAAGATCCATAGGTGGAACTAATTATTTCACTTTTGATTGTGTTAGGAGACCTGTAAAACATGAACTGTTTGGGGTCCTGAGAACTGAGTTTGAGAACTTAAGCTCTACAGAACTGCTCTGAATTAATTGGCAGATTCACATGTGAAGATAGAGACAGTGAACTTATAGCAACTTAATTGCTCTGCTTTCAAACCTCATGTTTTTGTCTACTGTGAACCACTTGGGACAGTGTCCTACTGTATGTGAAAGGTGAATTCAAATGTCTTTAGTAGAGTTAGAATATAATGATAATAGTATACTGTATGTCACTTCCAATCTGAGCTTTGTTTAGGCTTGTCATAATATCCCTATAATCTGGTACACCTACAGTACTGTATGCTCTCAATCTAAGCCTGCATTTCACATGATTTTAAACTTGTGTAAATCATAGGTTTCCCCAATTAAAGAGATATTGGGGGTCATTTAGAGTTGATCGTAGCTGTGCTAAATTTAGCACGGCTACGATCATTCACACTCACATGCGGGGGGACGCCCAGCACAGGGCTAGTCCGCCCCGCATGTCAGTGCCGCCCCCCCCCCCTCCAGAAGTGCAAAGGCATCGCATATCGGTGATGGCTTTGCACTTCAAGAGTAGCTCCCGACCAGCGCATCTTTAGCGTGCTGGCCAGGAGCTACTCGTCGCTCCCGACCCGCAGTGTCTGCGTGTGATGTCACGCAGCCATCGCGGCCCGCCCCCCAACAGTCCGGCCACACCTGCATTGGCCGGACCACACCCCTAAATGGCGGCTTAACGCCGCCGTCCAGCCCCCTCCTGACCAGCGACCGCCTCTGCCTCAGAGGTGATCGCTAGGCAATGACGGCTGCCATGCGTCAGCGCACTGCAGCGCCGGCGCATGCGCAGCTCCAACCCAATCGCTGCGCTGCGACACCCCCATAATGACAAGCCTAGTTACACTTTTGATTATTAGTAAACTATTGAGAATATGAAAAGCACTTACAAGGTTAAAGACATTGAGAAGGAAAGAAAGAATGCAATAAATAAGTAGAAGAAAGGCATCCCATAGAAATGTTATGCACTTAAATATCATGTACCATTTGTAGAATGACTAAAATGTTTTTTCAAAAGAAATTTTCTTTTTGGAATAGTTTCAGTGAGTGGATGTAATTATACTTGACATTTACTTTCTCTGTGGGAATGTACATTTGGTTATTTAATACTTATTTTTTTATTGAAGCACAGTTTTCCAATAATGTAAATGTAGCCATATCACATTTGGTTATTTAAATACAGTACATTAGCATTTAGTGCAACAACAAAAAAATATCAGAAATTAAGCCAGAACTTTTAGAAACGGCAGAGGAAGTTCTGTGTTTTTAAATAGACAGGACTCGCTGAATGGCCATGGGTGGCAATCGGCTGGCTGATGAAATGGTGACATGTGTTATACACAATTGTCTACATGGCTTTCTTGATTCTGTTAGTCATCATTCCTAATACTTGTCCTGTTAATAATCCAGTCAAACATATTTTGAAAACTCTAAAGTTAACAGTTGTCAGTACAGCTTAAGTAACAGTCTAATTGCAATGTACACACTTAGCATCATTGAGGAAATCTAAACATGCCTTAGGCATTATTTGAAGTAGCTGTTGATGTGGGTAAAGTTTATGTGAATCTGATAACTCATGTGATCATACAGAGCCAATTTATTGAAAGCTGGTAGTTTGCTGATGTTATAGGACATTTTTCAGGGGTACATTAATCATGCCAGTACATTGGTTGTTCATTCACTCATTAATACTCATGAATATTCATAGTTACCCAAATAATGGTTAACTTCATGCTGGCACATAAAATAGTGAATATTGAAACAAACAGTACAGCTGTTAAGTCTGACAAATGTAAACATATATTTACAGTGGTCCAGATATCGATATACAGTATAAGCTGTTGTATGCCAGAAAAAGGCACCTAGATTTTGTATCCATAAGCTGGTCCCAAATCTAATCTTATAGAATTTTGTGTAAGTTATACTTATCTCTTATTATTTTTCATATTTTTCATATTATTTTTCATATTTTATCTAGTAAAAATAGTTTTGCCCATGAAAGAAAGTAACACAAAAAATACTGAGAAATATCCCTAACATATAAGCATTAATCAAACTGCCAATCAATTAAAATAAACTTGATGCTTTTTGGAATCTATAATTCTCTAAAAGTTTTGGAAAACATGACGCATTGTTTTATCAACAATTCATGGAACTTCCATTTTGAATCTCTAGAAAAATCTTGTGCAGATTGTTTTACTGTGCTTTAACAATGTTTTCTTGTGTCTTGATTGTGGTACTGACATTTTGATGTTAACATGTTTTATTGCCACTAAACTCTCTGAAAGCAAACAATTTGTTTCAGAAAAAAACACTTATACTCAAAAGTAACTGTTTAAATAAAAGTATCCCTGCAGCAGTACAGTCTGGAGATAACTGTAACATGGAATGTAACAGTAACAGTTTTCCCTCAAAATTTGTTATATCCATTTAAGAAAAGATTAATAAGCCGATGGAAAGGTCAGGAACCTACACAATAACACACGTACCTTGCCTTGGAAATTCATCAGACTCTCTGTGAACTAGGTCAGAGACACGATTCCCATAATGCATTCTGTTTTCATGATCATAAACCTTTAATGTTTCACTGGAGCTGTAGGACTTCTGAGTAGGCACTCTGCAGTTTTCACTGTCCAATGAAGAGCTGGTATATCTACATTCTTTGCCACACCGACCTCTTGTTAAAGATCTGTGTCTTCGAACTTTTATATCCATTTTATCTGTAGTAGCTGTCTCAGGTTAATAGATTGAGAAATATTCCCTTGAATATATTCCTCAGCCTAAAATTAAAAAGAGATGAACACTTGATTAAAAAAAAACAGGTCCAACTAAGTCTTAATTACAAAATACAAGGTAATGGGTGGTGCCCTCCTAGTGCAGAATCTAAGCAGCCTAAATTCAAAAGTAAAAAGGAACACACTTATAATTCCCCAAATAGCAATAAACACATTTATTGTTTTCCAATGTTGCTCAGGATACACATTATTATTACTTCCCTTGGCGTATTAGTGAAGGTCTGTTTCCCCTCTTTCCAATCTCGTTGTAGGGAGATGTCAATATATGTACAACATAAAACATAAAACATCCTTTGTGTATTATCAAATGTGAATAATATTCTAGTCCTAATAAGGGCACCTTTAAAGTTATGATCTTTTGGGGATGCCCCCTAAACAGGGCACTCACAAGTTAGTGATAAATACAGGTGCCTCATAAAATAATCTTGTTCCATCCAGGTGTATCACTATCACCATAAGTAGATATTTAAGTAGACTCACAAGCTCAGGAGTGGTAATAAGCACATCAGGTGGGTCCTTACAAACTTAGAACAGCTTTATCTTTTCCTTTCCAAGCAAGGCTTTTTCATTTGTGAAAATGAAAAAGCCATGCTTGGAAAGATAAAGCTGTACAACAATTGGACAAAAAAAAACATATTTATACAGTATCTGAATCTTAATTACAAAGTGGGTTCTTTTCCCCAATAAATTGTTTAGTGTTTTAGTATACACATGAAGAGATGTTCATGATAATTAAGGTCCATCTTAACAAAATATGTTTTGACATGGATTCATAACTTATTCTTTAGCCATAACACTTTAGCTGTCTTAACATCGTATTGTATCACCATTTTTAGAAACATGCATTTACTTTAATAACATTGAGTCTGTCTGTGGAAACAGGTTGGATAATTACCGATACATAAAATTGATTAACTCAACTGTACATGATTAAAGAAATTCACAAAACATGACCAGTTGGTGCTACTTAAGGATCAGAGTTGATCACTATTATTAATCACTATTGTAGACGTATTTTTATTGTCAATTTAATTTTAGGGGGTTGAATATTTTAGCAAGGCACGGTTTGTGTGTGTGTGTGTGTGTGTGTGTATATATGTATGTAAACACAGAGAGAGAGATAATTTATTTGGAAATCTCCCTCTCTTTAGTCCTATTTTTGTATTTTGATAATTACAAGTTTGTCATTACATGGTTATGGTATATAAATTGCCAGTCGTCCTTACTACAGTACTGCTTAACTACTACTTTATTATTCACATTAGACTCATTGGCTAATAAACTGTAAAGAACCCTGTACATAGGCATGTCTACAGTCCCAGCAGTCCCCCCTGATGGCAGCCCTTATGAAAGAGTTTTCCATAATACTGTTTTGCATGAAAATAATTTTGCAAATAACTCAAGTTCATTTTTCCCCTTCTGCATTGCAGAACTGTTTGCATATATTACCTTTTACTTAAACCAAGGGCAAATGCTGCAAAACCCACCCTGCATTCAGTTGCAAGAATAGCTCATTTGGAATTTGCAATTAATTCATATAAAGCAAAAATCATTAAGTATATTAGGTGTAATGTGCATGCATACAATACAGTGACGAGACAGAAAAGGACGGTAACCATGGATCCATTTACGAGTACATTCTATTAGAGATGTGCAGCGGGCATTTTTTTTTTTTTTGGATTTAGTTCCACGGTCGTGTTATGGATTCGGACGCATTTTGGCAAAACCTCCCTTAAGAATTTTTGTCGGATTCGGGTGCGTTTTGGATTCGTTTAAAAAAAAAAAAAACACCCCTCAAAACAGCTTAAATCATAGAATTTGGGAGTAATTTTGATCCTATAGTATTATTAACCTCAATAACCATAATTTCCATTAATTTCCAGTCTATTCTCAACACCTCACACCTCACAATATTTTTTTTAGTCCTAAAATTGCATCAAGGTCGCTGGATGACTAAGCTAAGCGACCCAAGTGGGCGGCACAAACACCTGGCCCATCTAGGAGTGGCACTGCAGCGTCAGACAGGATGGCACTTAAAAAATAGTCCCCAAACAGCAAATGATGCAAAGATAAATAAAAAAACAGAGGTGCAAGATGGAATTGTCCTTGGGCCCTCCCACCCACCCTTATGTTGTATAAATAGGACATGCACACTTTAACAAAGCAATCATTTCAGCGACAGGGTCTGCCACACAACTGTGGCTGAAATGACTGGTTGGTTTGGGCCCCCACCAAAAAAGAAGCAATTAATCTCTCCTTGCACAAACTCGCTCTACAGAGGCAAGATGTCCACCTCCTCCTCATCGTCCGATTCCTTACCCCTTTCACTGTGTACATCCCCCTCCTCACAGAGTATTAACTCGTCCCCACTGGAATCCATCATCACAGGTCCCTGTGTACTTTCTGGAGGCAATTGCTGGTAAATGTCTCCACGGAGGAATTGATTATAATTAATTTTGATGAACATCATCTTCTCCACATTTTCTGGAAGTAACCTTCTACGCCGATGGCTGGCAAGGTTACCAGCTGCACTAAACACTCTTTCATAGTACACACTGGATGGGGGGGGGGGGGGCAACTTAGGTAAAATAAAAACCAGTTTGTGCAAGGGCCTCCAAATTGCCTCTTTTTCCTGCCAGTATACGTACGGACTGTCTAACATGCCTACAGTGATGCTGTCACTCATATAATCCTCCACCATTCTTTCAATGGTGACAGAATCATATGCAGTGACAGTAGACGACATGTCAGTAATCGGTGGCAGGTCCTTCAGTCCGGACCAGATGTCAGCACTCGCTCCAGACTGCCCTGCATCACCACCAGCGGGTGGGTTTGGAATTCTTAGCCTTTTCCTCTCAGCCCCAGTTGCGGGAGAATGTAAAGGAGGAGCTGTTGACGGGTCACGTTCCGCTTGACTTGACAATTTTCTCACCAGCAGGCCTTTGAACCTCTGCAGACTTGTGTCTGCCGGAAAGAGAGATAAAACGTAGGCTTTAAACCTAGGATCGAGCACGGTGGCCAAAATGTAGTGCTCTGATTTCAACAGATTGACCACCCGTGAATCCTGGTTAAGCGAATGAAGGGCTCCATCCACAAGTCCCACATGCTTAGCGGAATTGCTCTGTTTTAGCTCCTCCTTCAATCTCTCCAGCTGCTTCTGCAAAAGCCTGATGAGGGGAATGACCTGACTTAGGCTGGCAGTGTCTGAACTGACTTCACGTGTGGCAAGTTCAAAGGGTTGGAGAACCTTGCACAACATTGAAATCATTCTCCACTGCGCTTGAGTCAGGTGCATTGCCCCTCCTTTGCCTATATTGTAGGCAGATGTATAGGCTTGAATGGCCTTTTGCTGCTCCTCCATCCTCTGAAGCATAAAGAGGGTTGAATTCCACCTCGTTACCACCACTTGCTTCAGCTGATGGCAGGGCATGTTCCGGATTGTTTGCTGGTGCTCCAATCTTTCGCACGCGGTGGCTGAATGCCGAAAGTGGCCCACAATTCTTCGGGCCAATTACAGCATCTCATGCTTGCCCCTGTCGTTTTTAAAAAAATTCTGCACCACCAAATTAATTGTATGTGCAAAACATGGGACGTGCTGAAAATTGCCCACATGTAATGCACGCACAATATTGGTGGAGTTGTCTGATGTCACAAATCCCCAGGAGAGTCCAATTGGGGTAAGCCAATCTGCAATGATGTTCCTCAGTTTCCGTAAGAGGTTGTCAGCTGTGTGCCTCTTATGGAAAGCGGTGATACAAAGCGTAGCCTGCCTAGGAATGAGTTGGCATTTGCGAGATGCTGCTACTGGAGCTGCTGCTGCTGTTGTTGCTGCGTGAGGCAATACATCTACCCAGTGGGCTGTCACAGTCATATAGTCCTGAGTCTGCCCTGCTCCACTTGTCCACTTGTCCACATGTTCATGGTTAAGTGGACAATTGGTACAACTGCATTATTTAGGACACTTGTGACTCTTTTTCTGACATCTGTGTACATTCTCAGTATTGCCTGCCTATAGAAGTGGAACCTAGTATTTGGTACCGGGGACACACTACCTCAAGCAATTCTATAAGTCCCTGTGAAGTAACGGCAGATACCGGATGCACGTCTAACACCAACATAGTTGTCAAGGCCTGAGTTATCCGCTTTGCAACAGGATGACTGCTGTGATATTTCATCTTCCTTGCAAAGGACTGTTGGACAGTCAATTGCTTACTGGAAGTAGTACAAGTGGTCTTCCGACTTCCCCTCTGGGATTACAATGGACACCCAGCAGCAACAACAGCAGCACCAGCAGCTGTAGGCGATACACTCAAGGATCAATCGTAGGAATCCCAGTTAGGAAGGGACTCATCAGACTTGCCAGGGACATGGCCTGCAGGACTATTGGCATTCCTATCTAAGGAGGAAATTGACATTGAGGGAGTTGGTGGTGTGGTTTGCAGGAGTTTGGATACAAGAGAAAGAAGGGATTTAGTTGTCAGTGGACTGCTTCTGCTGTCACCCAAAGTTTTTTAACTTGTCAATGACTTTTGATGAATGCGCTCCAGGTGACGTATAAGGGAGGATGTTCCTAGGTAGTTAATGTCCTTACCCCTACTTATTACAGCTTGACAAAGGCAACACATGGCTTGACACCAGTTGTCCGCATTTCTGTTGAAATAATTCCACACCGAAGAGGTGTTTTTTTTTTGTATTTTGACCAGGCATGTCAATGGCCATATTCATCCCACGGACAGCAGGTGTTTCCCCAGGTGCCTGACTTAAACAAACCACCTCACCATCAGAATCCTCCTTGTCAATTTCCTCCTCAGCGCCAGCAACACCCATATCCTCATCCTGGTGTACTTCAACAGTGACATCTTCAATTTGATTATCAGGAACTGGACTGTAGGTGCTCCTTCCAGCACTTGCAGGGGGCGTGCAAATGGTGGAAGGATCCACCTCTTACCGTCCAGTGTTGGGAAGGTCAGGCATCACAACCGACACAATTGGACTCTCCTTGGGGATTTGTGATTTAGAAGAACGCACAGTTCTTTGCTGTGCTTTTGCCAGCTTAACTCTTTTTATTTTTCTAGCGGGAGGATGAGTGCTTCCATCCTCATGTGAAGCTGAACCACTAGCCATGAACATAGGCCAGGGCCTTAGCCATTCCTTGCGACTAAGTGTTGTAAATGGCATATTGGCAAGTTTACGCTTCTCCCCAGACTCTTTTAATTTACATTTTTGGGTAATTTTACTGAACTTTTGTTTTTTGGATTTTACATGCTCTCTACTATGACATTGGGCATCGGCCTTGGTAGACGACGTTGAAGGCATTGAATCATCTCTCCATGAAAAGTGGCAGCAGCTTCAGCACTAGGTGGAAGTGGATCTTGATCTTTCCCTATTTTACCCTCCAAATTTTTGTTCTCCATTTTTTAATGTGTGGAATTATATGCCAGTAATATATCTGGAATTATACGGCAGTAATGTCTGGAATTAGATACCACTAGATAGGTACAAGATACCACTGTGACTGGAATGATGATCACCTATGCACAGTGACAGGACACTACCACAGCACCCTACAGCAGCAAGATGCAGCACAAGACACTGGACTTTTAGTAATGTACTGTAGTATACTGGTCACCACAATGCAGCTCAAGACAATGAGTAGTGATACTGAGCACTGATGAGGATACTAGAACTGACACTGGGCAGCGAGAACAGCATTGGACTATTGTACTGTAGTATACTGGTCACTAATATGCAGCAGCAAGAGAATGAGTAGTGATACTGAGCACTGATGAGGATACTAGAACTGACACTGGGCAGCGAGAACAGCACTGGACTATTGTACTGTAGTATACTGGTCACCACAATGCAGCACAAGACAATGAGTAGTGATACTGAGCACTGATGAGGATACTAGAACTGGCACTGGGCAGCAAGAACAGCACTGGACTATTGTACTGTAGTATACTGGTCACCACAATGCAGCAGCAAGACAATGAGTAGTGATACTGAGCACTGATGAGGATACTAGAACTGACACTGGGCAGCGAGAACAGCACTGGACTATTGTACTGTAGTATACTGGTCACCACAATGCAGCACAAGACAATGAGTAGTGATACTGAGCACTGATGAGGATACTAGAACTGACACTGGGCAGGGAGAACAGCACTAGACTATTGTACTGTAGTATACTGGTCACCACAATGCAGCAGCAAGACAATGAGTAGTGATACTGAGCACTGATGAGGATACTAGAACTGACACTGGGCAGCGAGAACAGCACTGGACTATTGTACTGTAGTATACTGGTCACCACAATGCAGCAGCAAGACAATGAGTAGTGATACTGAGCACTGATGAGGATACTAGAACTGACACTGGGCAGCGAGAACAGCACTGGACTATTGTACTGTAGTATACTGGTCACCACAATGCAGCAGCAAGACAATGAGCACTGATCCTGAGCACTGATGAGGATACTAGAACTGACACTGGGCAACGAGAACAGCACTGGACTATTGTACTGTAGTATACTGGTCACTACAATGCAGCAGCAAGACAATGAGCACTGATCCTGAGCACTGATGAGGATACTAGAACTGACACTGGGCAGAAAGAACAGCACTGGACTATTGTACTGTGGTAAACTGGTCACCATAATGCAGCAGCAAAACAATGAGCACTGATCCTGAGCACTGATGAGGATACTAAAACTGACACTGAGCAGCGAGATGCAGCACTGGACTATTGTACTGTAGTATATTGGTCACCACAATGCAGCACAGATACTGAGCACTGATATTGAGCTTTCTACTCAGAGAACATAGCCATGTCCTTTCGCTCTCTCGACAATGCACGAGTGAAAATGGCGGCGATGCGCGGCTCTTTATATGGAATCCGAATCTCGCGAGAATCCGACAGCGGGATGATGACGTTTTTCCCTATTCGGGTTTTCCAAGTCAGGGCGGGAAGAACAGAGGCTGCCTCGGACCCATGTAAACCACGTGAAGTTTGGGGGGGTTCGGTTCTCGGATAACCGAATCCGCTCATCTCTACATTCTACACATACACCATCTACAATTTTCTTGAATATTATCAGGAAAGTGCAGTCAGGGGATGCAGGGGAGGCAATGCCTCTCTTGTCATAATGATTACAATAATACAAATAAATGTATAACACAGATTCTGTGTCATAGAGATGCTCTATTTTAATCATTTCCCCTGTGAAATACAGTCGCAGGAGGCAATGAGAGTGGTGCCTCCTGCTGACGGCAGTGAAGGAGCTGAGGTGGGGGGTGGACATAGGGCGGAGTCAATTCATGGGCTGCAAAAGCCCATTGAAAAATGACTGTAGAGCGGCACCAGTACAGGAGCGTCAATGACAGGGGCATGCTTTTAGCCCACATGAAAGCACGTCCCTGTCAGCCTAGCAGATGTGGTTGGCCCAGCGGATCCAGTGCTGCTAGATCTGCTGGGTAGTGGGCATATGCAGCAGCGGTAGATCGCAGGGGCAGGACCCGCCGGTGATAGTGTGGGTGGCAGAAGAATCCATTCCCTGCTAGCCATTGTTCATACTTCAGCAGCGCATACCCATTTAAAAAATGGCACTGCAGAGCCCCCCCCCCTTTGCCTGGCTTGTATAAGCCAGTGCGAGGCAGCGGCTGGGAAATCCGTCGGCGGTGAGGCAGCATGGAAGAGCTCCTGAAGAAATAAGTCTCCAGTAGCCCTGGGGGCGGCGGCCATGAAAAAGAGCTTAAAGGCTACCACCCTCAGGTGAAGATACAAGAAGAAGACATTAGAAGTCCTTGGAAGGTGGCAGCCATGAAAAAGAACCAAAAGGCCGCCGCCGACAGGTGAAGATGCAGTGTAATAAATTATTCAAACATTAGGACAGGAGGACTACAGGTGCCAGCGGGCCCTTTATGTCCAGTCATGCTGGCACTTGTGGTTCACCAGGTGCCAGCATGCTGGGAAAGGCTTGCTGGGACCTGTAGGCCACTTGTAAAGAACAATATTAACATACAATGAACCCCGCACCACCACCAGGGGTGCGGGACACAGCACTGAGCTATCAGTCCAGTGCTGGTTGTTCCTCGTGAGGGGGGACACCATTTTATTTTTTTGGGGTCCTCACTTTCTGAGGCATTAATGTGATGGCAGGGGGACCCCACACTGAGTTTCCTTCCTGCTATGGCATTATCCCCCTTGCTGGTTGTGCCTGGTGTTGGTTATTGTTAAATGGGGAAACTGAACACTTTTTTTGGGGGGGGGGGATTAGCCAGTGCCACCCCAGTCATAGAACTCACTGCACATCACTGAATATAATCAATAATGTATAAATAAATGACAAGAAATAAACAAGGAATAAAAATCCATCAGCTACAATAAAAAGAAAGAAAGAAAGAAAGAAAGAAAGAAAGAAAGAAAGAAAGAAAGAAAGAAAGAAAGAAAGAAAGAAAGAAAGAAAGAAAGAAAGAAAGAGAGGCCACCTGCTATTATTTTAGCTGTCTCTGATAATCAGATGGTCTAAACTACAAATAATAAGCTTACCAATTTAGTTTTTCTCTTTTACAATGATTATTTTCTATTGGTCTGCCTATATTATTCCACCTTCTTTATTGGCACATATTTGCTGGTTTAGATAATTTGAGCAGCTTGCTTTGTTTTTCTTTGTCGTTGCTGCCAAGTTCACAATGATCTTGTAATTTGAAGAATACTGTACCATCATTTTATTCATGATGTCATGCTCTATATGGAAAGAGTGATTCTATGTCAGAAAAATGATGTGAATGTCAAAGTATAAAGATTTCTTAAATTACTGTGAAACGATGCCAGACAAAATGTGACTTATCATGGCTGACACTAATTCTTAATGATGAAGATAGCACGTACAAAGCACATAGGGCTAGCTTCCCATAGAGACTTTGTGTGTGTGTATTGATACTTTGGGTGGAAAGATGCCAACCACAGAAATGTGTGTATTCATCATGTGGTTTCTACAGTAACTGTGACATTGAAAACCATTACTTTCATGAGTTTCCATAAAGTTCTGACCGAAGAACTTCTATCTATTGAACATTGTCATATTTGAACATATAATATAAAAAAGACATGCATAAGGTCAACAGTGTCAAAAGGTCGACTGGTAGACAGTGAGTAAGGCTGTCAGTTACAAAAGTTTAGCCGTGTAGTCATGACAATGGATGACACAAAAAAGGTAGTCACAAGTTTTCTGGGTTTTTTTTTCCATTTCTTCGTGTGTCATTTTATATATTTAACCATATCTTAGTACAATCAGTGGAAATGTGTACCCTCGCAGACTCTCTGTGTTATGCTTGACACAGGTTACTATTCCGTCCATGTGGATAATAAAGCAAGCAAATGTTTGAAAAACATGAAAAAAAAACCCAAAACTTATATCAACATATTGTGTCTCGACCATTGTCATATCGACCTTTTGAACATGTCCTGTCGACCTTAAGCACTGTCTGCCTTTTACCTGTAAACATTTTGACCCTGTTAACCTTTTAACCCTGTCAGCATAAATGTATGTCGACCATATGGGGTCGACCTATTGACTGTCGACCTTTACATTGGAACCCCATGCACCATTAAAAAAACAAATTAACCTGCACTACAAGGAAATAGAGATGAGTGGGTCCAGTTCTCCGAGAACTGGAGCCACCTGAATTTCCTGATCCTTGCTGAGATCCGAGTCTAGCTTGCGTTTTCCCATCTAACTCAGATCCCAAAATGAGGAACAACGTCATCATCCTGCTGTCGAATTCTCGCAGGGGGTTTGGATTCTATAAAGGTCCTGGTGATTGCTGTCATTTTCACTATGGCTGTGGATAGAGGCTGGCTGGCTGGCAAGGGGGGCAGGGTGCCATCTGCCCCCTGGACCAGTAACATTTAAGTGATCCAGGGCCAACTGGCTGCAGGAAGCAAACAGAGGTCTGATTGCTTCCGATTGCTCTGAGTTATAATGTTTAACCCCCTGCCTGGCTGCTTAACAGCAGGGCTATAAGAAAATGGCTGCCTCCATAGCAGGCTATAAGAAAATGGTCACCATTGATTAATGGAGAGGCAGGTGTCCTTTGCCAAGACCCTAGGGGCTGGAGAGTGGATAAAGGGGTCAGGGTTTATTGGAGAAGTTGGGCTACTCTTCCTTCTGCTGTAGTACAGTATGTACAGGGAGGGGGCCAGGAGGCCAGTACACTTAGGAGCAGTCTAGAATAGTACTATGTAAACTCCCTGCATAAAGAGTGGACTTCTGGGCCAGCTTCACCTCTGGAGATATTGTATTGGGAGTCAGCAGCTGTCTGCAAATAATGCAGATAAAAACTGGTACACTGGTTTTGTACTGTATAGCTCCACCTCTGCCCCCACCTTGTAGACACTGCCACTGTAAAGCTCTACCCCCATGTACACTGACACTGTGCAGTCCCACCTGCTCCCCCAATTTGTATACTCTGTCACTGTGCAGCCCCCCTCTGACCCCACCCTGTGTGCACTGGTACTATGCAGACCCACCTGTGCCCACTGACATCGTGCAGTCCCCCCTGTGCCCTCACCCTGTGTACACTGGTACTATGCAGCCCCACTTGTGCCCACTGAGACCATGCATCCCCCTGTGCCCCCAACCTGTGTACACTGGTACTATGTATTCTACCTGTGCCCACTGATACTGTGCAGCACCACCTAAACATTATAAGCAACTTGATAGGTGCTATAGTTTTGGTCCAAATACAAATTTGTGTACATGCATTACCTCCATAAACTATAAACTGATGATTACCCTGCGTACATATAGTTGCTGAAATTAGTTACAGTACTGTGTCAACTGTATGCTGCTGGAACAGTGATGTTGAGGGTTATTGTGATTTATGAATTGCTTATTCAAACGCCTCAGTGTTATGAATGTGTTTGTTTTGATCTGCACCTTGTTACTTTTTTTTGTCTTGATATACATTTTATGTAATTTGATATTGAAGGAGCTGAGGGAGGTGATGTGAAGTGGTTGTTGTACAGTATATTGGACCTCATTCTGGTCCAGTTGCTACATTTTATTGGAATTTTGTTCATGCGAAAGACCATTGAGTGTGTGCACAAATAGGTCCTGTGATGTAGGAAGTAGGATGGCAGCAGATTGTCAGTGATAGACAGTCTGCTGCCATTTTGGGGAGAGGAGAGGTGGCAATGCCCTCAGTTTCCCATAACGGAGGCACGTTGCTGCTGTTTAGGGGGAGAGAAGAGGCCAAGGAATCTCTACAAGCTGTCCGATGGGGAGTCAGTGATCCGATGCCTGCGTCCCAGGATGCCGGTCAGATTACTAATGCAGCAGGAGGCGTCTACTTGTAATAGACACCCCCTGCTGCATCACCATACAGTGCTATCAATGCTGCTTCCAAGGAAGTGACAGCCACTCCATCCAGATCTGAATTAGGTCCATTGTTTCCTACAGTATGTGTTATATAAGTCATTAGAATAGTTTCTGTTTGTTGGACAGGGCTGGTAGGTGATGTATTTATTGTTCTTAGACATAATGATTTTTCAGATAGTTCACCACACATTTAAACTGCATCTCCATTAGATAAACCATTCCTGCAGTTTGTTATCTGCCACATCCATTTTGCCATTGCCACGCGCCGGTAGAAAATCCAGGGCCACTTGAGTTCATTTTTCCCCCAGGCTAAAAGCTGGTAGCCAACCCCTTAGTCTGGATACACAATCAAATCCATGACATTGCCCCATCTAAAGTGATGGGTGAAATGCAATTACGAATGTCCAAAAAACAATTGAATTCCCCTCCAAGATATTTATAAACAATTACTGTATATATGCATTTGTGCAGCATGGTAGCACAGTGGTTATTATTTCTACTATTGTTACTTCAAATCACAGGGGTCATGAGTTTCATTCCCAAGCAGACCCTATCAGTGTATAGTTTGTACATTCTCCACATGTTTCAGTAGGGTTCTTCCAGGTACTTCAGCTTATATTCACATGGAAAAAATATACTGGAATAGACTACAATAGGCCAGGGACTGAAGTGAATAATAAAAATCCCCTTCAATGCTGCAAGTGTTATATTAATAAATTATAATAAATATTTAACATTGAAGAAAACAGCCTCATTATTAGTTTATAAAGTATATTGTGTTTGCACAACGAAATTCCCTTCAATTAAATAAAAGGTTTGTTAATTAAAAAATGCTTTGGAAGTTAAAAATAATAGAATAGAAAATCATGACATACTGTACATGTACTGTGTACACTATGACTAGGGGGGTAATTCAGAGTTGATCATAGAAGCAAATTTGTTAGCAGATGGGCAAAACCATGTGCACTGCAGGTGGGGCAGATATAAAATGTGCAGAGAGAGGCCCACATTATCATTGATAGTTGTGGTTTTAATCAGTGCAATACCTTTTATCAACTTTGCTTTTTTCAGCAGGGATTTAGCAAGTTAGATTAACAAATGAGCCAAAGACTGAGTCATAGATGAGCAGTTAATTTGCACTATTAGTAGATTACAACTGCAGAAGTCACATTTGATGATCAGAGGAGTGCCCGGCGAGGTCTGCTGATGTATATTGAAAGGCTCCCAAAGCATTTATCTCTTTTTAATGAGTACTTGAGAAGTTCTCAATCTATTTTTTTGCTACAGTGCAAATTGCTATCTATTCTAGAGCTTGAATCTTGAGTCTGCAAGATACCGTACTTGCCTTGTATTGTGATGGATACAAAATCTCCTGAGTTTAGCATGAATAGCTACAAATATTCATATTATTTCATGACATTGTTTTCACGACAATTCTCAATGCTTAATATGCATGGTAAAATAAAATGATCAAATAGACTTTAGTTCAGCTCTGTTAACACAGTAATTCATTTTGCTACAATACATTGCACCTTGTCTAGTTTTATGAGAGTTTCAGGCATCTATTTTATCAATTCAACTTTAAAAGTGCAGCAGTTTCCTTTTGTTCATTAATCTGTGTCTCATACTTCTAGTTTGCTATGAAACCCAAGTGTCATTTACTTGCTCACATTTAAACACAGAACAATAGACATTCAATGCAATGTACTGTAAATTGAGATTGCAAGACCAATGCTGGACTTGACAGTAATTGCTTACAAGCTGACAAGTCTAAAAGGCTCCTTTAGTGACAATTCTTTGCAACCAAAATTGGATTGTAAGTTCTTGAGGCAAAAAAATTAACTTATAGAGCAGCTTAACTTTAATGAGATTTGCCTCCCCTGTCCCTGCAGCCTAACCCTAACCCTAACCTTCCCCTGTCCCTGTAGCCTAACCCTATCCCTAACCATCCCCTATCCCTGCAGCCTAACCCTATCCCTAAACCATTCCCTATCCCTGCAGCCTAACCCTATCCCTAACCATCCCTTATCCCTGCAGCCTAACCCTAACCCTAACCATTCCCTGTTCCTGCAGCCTAACCCTAACCTTCCCATGTCCCTGCAGCCTAACCCTAACCTTGCCCTATCCCTGCAGCCTAACCCTAACCCTAACCTTCCCCTGGCCCTGCAACCTAACCCTAACCATAACCTTCACTGTCCCTGCAGCCTAACCCTAAACTTTCGAGAAGTGCCTAACCCTAAATGGTCTGCATCCTCAGCATGTCAATATTTCACATGGTAAAGCAGATGTTAATATATTGTGAGCAGGTCAACAGTCTGAGGATGTTGCTATGGTACCTGTCAATAGTTTAAAAGATGTCGACATTCCCATGTCAACATTATGAATGTTACCATGATCACTGTTGACCTTCTGACCAGATACTCAACAAATGATAAAAGCAGCCATAAACAACACTCCTTGTAACAGTGGTTACCATTTAAAATGACATTGTATTCAGAAATAATTGAAACATAAAACAGTGTGCTTTCACTTCTATATTATTCATGCATTTGATTTTACTATATGGTGAAAATGGGTTTGTTATTTATTCTAGTTTCTGTCTATCATTCATTCAGTAATGTTCTCCCAGCCTTTGGTTCATTACACATTAGTGAATCATAAGTAACAATGAAGTTGACAGTCCTAAGATGGAGAGCAAGAGACATAGGCGTTTCTATTATTGGTTCAGTGTGTGCGGTGTACACGGGCCCTTGGGCCAGGAGGGGCCCATACCGCACACACTGCACCCATAGAGTATACTTACCCCTCCGGAGTCCCCCTGCAACAGCCCTGCAGTGCGTGCACAAATCACTTGGAAAATGGCAGCCACGGCCATTTCCATGTGATTTATGCATGCGCACTGGAGATGTCCCTGGGAACAAGGTGCAGGCACCATGTACCCGGAGACCTGTGCATGTGAGTTTACTAGCTGACGGAGAGGAGGGAATGGAGGCTGCACGCGGGTCCCTTCCTCTCTTAAAATGCCCCTGGCAAGAAAATGCTATAGTGTATTTTAAAATTTACCTATCAACCCCCGATTAATCTTCATTACATATCTACATTTGTCTTTGTGATGGAATAAAATGAGAAATGTATTGAGCTATACAACACTAAACACATGTATGTTCCATTTATTCAAACAGTAGCTTACAGTACATCCTCTACCATATTTTTTTACACATATTAGTAATTTTTTGTAATTAATACAAAAATAATAATTTATATCATCATTGTTTTGAAAAAGTAGTAAAAAAGAGGAAAAAGAACAGCCCTGTGTGCATACAAAGTAATGTGCAAATAAATGTTAGACAATAACAAGTAAAAAGAATGCTGCTGCTGGTTTGCTAAATGAATACAAATTTAATGAAACACATATAAAAATTGAATAAAAAAGCTGATATTACAAAGGAAATACTTAAATATAAAAAAATGCAAATACACAGATATATACAGTAAAAGCTGAATCTTATAAAACAGTAACATATTTTGGCATAAATATGTTGCACTAATGACTCCTTTCATTTTTATGTACAGGATGTTTACATTTGTATTCATTTTAGCATATCTGCAACAGCAGCTTGGTCCGTACCATATATTATTATTTTTCTGTCATATTAGTCATCTATAGGTTCATATCCAGTGCCTCGGGTATTTTTGGGGGTATATTAGATGAAAATGTATTAACAACATAATACATTAATAAAATTGAATATATTATTCTTATGGCTGACCAGTGCTTTCATCTTTTTTTAGTAATTTGCATAATAATAATAATAATAATAATAATAAACAAGTTACACTGTAAAAGAAAAACAGAATAACTACAGAGAAAATACACATACAGTATAAATAGACTAAGTTGCAGCAAAAGTAGATTTGTTCTGTGCAATTTACAATCATACAATAATCAGTGCAATAGAATTTTATAACTCAGAATACTGTAAGTCTAATTCAAATAATAGTTTGTAAGTGAATCGACAACTATCTCCAAGGACAACTTGTTAGTTGGCGCAGAAGAGAAAGATTAAATTAAATTCAAATGATTTACTGCCAGCTAAACCCCAAATCTCTGAAAACGTAAGAGTAATGAAATAACATTGGTTTCAGAATTCTATGCCTGCATTCTAACGTCACTGTGTTTTTTATTGCCATGTAGCTTGCCAGTCCTGGAAAACATAATGCTGTAATCAGTGTAAGGGCCAAAAAAAAAAAAACGCTCTAAGTGCACCATTTTTTATTCACACCCCATTTTGCCTTTGTATCACTTAATATTGTATCCAGCAGTCCAGTTACAATAGCGTCTATTTACCATCTATCTGTACAAGTGCTTTTTATGAAACCTTAGTGCTGCAGCTAGCTAATAAACAAGTCAAAGTATTTAAACGCCACGGTAAACTGATATTTTCCTGTTCATAAATTGCTTACCACACTATTATGTTTAATATTGAGCTATGTAGTGTCCCTTTCTGACTCCATTTCAGGAATCTTGTTTATTTATTTATTTACAGAAGAATTTTTTATGATTTTGAGATATGTTTGATTGTTTTGGAGTGCTAAATAAACACTTCTTATTAAAGGTAGGTACACACTTGACGATACGCTCAGTGAGCAATATCATCTAGTGTTTTTCCCTTGACTCCCGGGCAGCCAATATACTGCATACACACTGGACAATATCGCTAACAATATCGTTCAGTGACATTATGCTGCAGCCGGCCCGTACATGCAGTTTTGGATGATATGTCCTAATTGAGCTGCATGCACAGGCGACAGAGGGGAACGATAACCACCTGCAGAAGCACACATCATCCATCACTCGTAGTGTAAACACTGGGCGATAGTTTAATCGATATCGCACTGGAGGGTAACAATGAGCGATATCATCTAAAATATTGCCTAGTGTGTACGCACCTTAATTCCTATTACTGTTAAAAAAACTTACATAATTACTAACAAATGACTCTAAAAACCCCTTCTCTGAAATCATACATGATTCATATTTCCTTAAAGTACCTATTCTGTACTTTCACATTATACTAAGATTCCCATTTACCCCATTACCTACCTATAGTTCCGTTATTAATAACAAAATCACACATTCATTTTTGTCTTTAGTTTCTAGCATTACTATACAGTATGTTTAGATGCAATCATTAATAGTCGTTGATAGAATAGTCTTACAATTATATAAAAGAACCAAAATACTTACAATGGTTGATATTGAATACACCCTTGCTATAAAACTGATAACAAGCTACTGTACTGCCTCTAGAACAGTATGCTCCAAACTTTTTGGTGGGCTGCCGCCCAGTTGGTACCATAAATTCGTCCCAGCGCCCCCCCCCCCTCTTCCCACCCATTGAGGCCACTACGTAAATTCTAAAATGTAATTAATGTTTTATATAGCATATAATATGCAATATATCCACAATGAAGCTGGGCTGAGATGGGAGCAAAGTAAAAACAGCAAGCAGAATTTTGGCCTTGGACAAACCATGCTGCATTACAGCTGGGGCAGATTTCTTAGAGTTTTACATTCGGGAGGTGCGTATCCAAACTTAAATCTCAGTGTAAGAATACAGCTGTGCAGCATTTGTGGGCTACATGCAAAAGCAGCCAGTATTTACCCAGCCTGTAAATTATGTATTTGCACCTCTTGCCATGCAACATGGTTTGTCCGGGTGCAAAGTTGCTTGATTTTTTATTTGCACCCAACTCAGAAGCAGCTCCCATATGTATACTTTCTTTCTTCTTGGTCATTCACAAATCTATATTGTTTTGCTTCAAACATATTATTTATGTTGCTGAAAACATTTTTATATACTACTGTATATATAGAGCATGGGTGAGAAATTATTTCAGTTTCATGAAGTATTAATATACTGTTATGGGTCACACACACAAATTTTATATTTACATTACCCATCAATAAAATTGTCATGGCAATTACTGTATTCTCTACACAAATTAATCTACACACGTTTGGCAGGATAAAACCCTTCCAACTTTCAGTGCAGAAGAAATGTACTCTGTCCCTTGGTACTGTCAATAATGTGTATCTGGTCTTCTCACACCCCTCTATTTTATCCTGTTCCCAAATCTATTATATCCTATTAGCCCACCCAGTACACCCCACAATTCTACCCAATTACTCACCCCTCTGAACATTTTACTCAAACCTATTAATTTTCCAACCATACTCCATCCATGAAGTGCGACTGGATAATATACCAAACACATTTCCTCACTGTAATCTGGCTGGACCAATATGCATTCTTAGGTGCTCAACCTTATGTACCAACTTCCTATTTGCTTATAGATTGCAGCTTGCCATCTGAAAGTGCATGGTGCTGTAGGAGCCTCAAGTGATATGCCTGTGCACACAACTCTGGATATTACAGCACTGTCCACTTTTACTCACATCTTTGAGGTACTGACATTTTGGTACAATGACATCCAGCAACATTGTCTGTGTTATTAATCATTCTCCTGTTTACTGTTTGTCCCAGACTGCTGAAGACTATGCTGTAGCTATATAGACATCAATTTTAATCAGATAATATGTTAACAAGTCATTCCTAAAACAAGATGGCAACATAATTAGACAATCTCATAGAAAGAATTTGGAAACAAATTATACACAGGGGCATCTTAACAGTAATGTAGGCCCTGGGCAAAGCAATTCCCTGGGGCCCCTACACACCCATTCACAAGAATACATAAAAAAATAATAATCATAATTGACCCCTTCTGTGGCCCCTAGTCATCTATCTATATGCTTCCATACAGTGAATGTCTGTCAGCAATCTGATTGGTGGATAGCTCCACCCATCCACCAATCAGCTTGCTGTCTGACTGCAGGCTAGGATTCAGGTAGGGAATGCTGCTTGGCCACAGCCGGGCAGCATTCTCTACTTGCCTCCCAAGAAGCTCTAGAGACAGTAGCTTGGGGCACATATGCCCCCCATCCAGTTCCAGCTCGCCCCTTCTCAATAATGAGGGCCTTACTTTAAGATAGCCCTGATTATACATACAAAGAAGATATTGCATTAGGTGTATATTAAATGTACTGTATTAGAGGTTGATGTTAGTGAAATGAAAACCAAATACATATAAAGCACACGTAACAGCAGTACCAAAGCACCAACATATTACATACAGTACATGTAAGAGCAGTGTTCCTAGATTCTACACAGGACTGTAAACCGTGCATTATTATACCTCCCAACTGCAGCAATCGTTCCATTAGACGACCTCAAGGCCCATCCAAACCACCCTAATCAGGACAGATTCAGGCTGATGAGTGAGTTGAAGATGAACCTTGGTCATACTCATCTACACAGCAGATACAATGATCCCTGCCCACATCTAGAACCAGAGTCCATCACATAAGCCATGCCCCCAACACACCAAGCTGCGTTCATATTGTCTCACAGCCACAGGCCACCCCCTCTGCCTGACATGCTGAGCGATGCAGAGATCCGTTTGGTCTGATATCTTCCCCTCAGGCAGTGAAAAACCACTTCTCATTTATTTCTAGTTCTGATGGGTAGTTTTAGGTGCATTAATACAGGAAACTGATTCTGATAAGTCCCTGGAGCTTGCAATGTGTCTAAGATGCTGGTATTCTCTTTAATGAGATCCCTAATTTTGCAACATACTAGAACCTTCAGCACCAACTTAGGGCAATCCAACTCCTCCCAGAGGGGATACACACTGCTCAAGATGCTTCAATCAGCTTTCTACATAGTTTGAGAGACAAGTGAACTATAATTTGTTGTGAAAGAAGCCATTTTGCAGGAAATTCTGGTATTGAGATTTTCTTTTTCTCCCAAGCAGTGAGCAAGGGGTATTGAGGGAATCAGTATGGTATCCCGGCTGTTGGGATCCCAGCGGTCAGAAGACTGACGCCGGAATCGCGACAGCTGCTTCGTGCCCGATGGCAACTTTTGGTCACCACACTAATCTATTCCCCCTCGGGTGGTGACACGGACCACCACCTGAGTCAGGATTCCAGGCAGCGGTCAGGAATTAGACCTCCGGCATTACAGGAGGTGTTGGGATTCTGGAGTTGCTATCCCGACAGCCAGCAAATTGACTGCATACTGTATAAAAGGGAGGGGGTTTGTACAGGTACCCATGGTCTGGGACTCTCTGAAGACCCAGTCCAGCATGGGAGAAATAATTATACCCTGAAAATGATGCAGCATTGCACCCTTCATCCAAAAGACACTTGATAGGGCAACCCCCACGTATCGAGTCCTGGATAACCTCACAATGGCCTTGCAGTGAACAGACAAATGTCCATTCCATTTACAGGAACCCCAGTGCCCACTGACATAGTGACAGTAGCCAAGGGAGAAAAATATAATGGTGTACTCAAAAAGCCATCCAAAATATATAGAAGACAGTGAGAAAAATGTACAGATTAGAGAAGAAAACAGTGAAGGAGAGCTGGAAGGTCCTGTGGGAAAATCACTGTGGATAAACAGGAGTATGAACAGGCAACAAAGTAGAAGAGAAAAAATGAATGTCTCTGTAGAGTCAAAAATAACAAAAGCCCAGGTGTCATTCCCTGTACCTGCTCCTAATGTAAACCCAAAAATCTAGTACAGTTTGATGTTTGTATACGTCTCTGAATGTTATTAGTTCTGTAGCTTTATGCTCTTTATATTTTACTTTTTGCTGTTCTTTAAAATGCATGTTGTACTTCATGAATAAAAACTAGGAGACTGGACTTCTTTTTGCAGATTCATAAATATCCAAATGCTAAAAGTGCCCTAAATCGTGAGCTACCATTAAAAAGTATTCTGTTTCCTTCAGCACAGCATATTTTGATAAGTGGACTTCGCGCAGAGCATGATAAGCAATTACATGCAGAACATTTGTGTTTAATATGGTGTGTTAGATTGTAATATGCGGAGAAATAAGTCTTCTGGGATCGACTTAAACACTGTAACTTGATCGACTCAATTTCTTTCACATTAGCAGGTGCCGTATCTGGAGTCCACTTGTACTGGAACAAGAACAGCTTCAGCAAAATGATGACCTTTGTCTCAAATCATCTGACCTACTGACTGCAATTATAAACATAGTAAATGAAGACAGCCCACGCTCACATTCTGGAAACTTATTTCACTGGCCATAAACATCATTTTATTAACCATTTAATAAACTAATGCACCTTGCAGTTAAATGAGTATCACTAAGGGGCTGATTCTGAATTGGATGCTGCTGCATCCATGTGTGCGTCATTTGCCAGTATTGTTTCTGTGATTATATGTATGCATCAAATTTTGATGCTCAAATACTGCTTGGTGCACCGTTAGACGCAGTGGTGGAATTTGTGAGTGGTGGGCCCGGGTGCAAAAATATGCTTTGGGTTTCCTCCCATGCCCACCCCAAGTTCACAATATGCCACATGGCAGTAGGTTACAGGGAGAGGCAGTGTGTGATAGGGAGAGGCAGAGAGTGACAGAGAGAGACAGTGGGTGGCAAGGATAGGTAGAGGGTGACAGTACTGGGCCAGTCATCAGGCATTGCTCAATATTAGGGGGTAGGCGGCAGGACAAGGAAACATTTTTATGCTTGTCTCGGCAGCAGTGTGTCCCTTAGTTCTCAGAGGGCCTGGTGCAGCACACCTGCTGCACCAATGGTAGTTCTGCCACTGTTTAGACGCAGTCATCGGTCACACCATTGAAACTTGCACCAGCCTCATGCTACATGCAGATTCTCCATCAGAGTATGGCTTCCAATATGAATGATTATGCATCTGAATTCACAACCACTTCAGCGAAGCACCTGCAACACTCTCTCATAACTCACCCATAAGACGGACCATCTCAGCTTTACATAAGCAACAGGCACACTATAGCAGGGTCCACCTCAATCATTGCCCATAATGAATAGTTAGTACGGGCTTGTCATAGAGCCATCCTATCAGTTCTCTGACATAGTCGTCCATAGCACATCCCCTCAAAGCACAGCTCTGCTCTCCGGGACAGATACCGCTACTCTGCTACTCATTTCAAGCTGTCATTGGCCTTACCCTCTGACACTGCTCATGTGACGTGCTCCTGACCTCCTGAGCAGCTGCAGAGGCTGCTGGGAATTGTGGTCTGCCTGTGTAATGACATACACAGGTATTGCTATGCGTCGTGCAATGCACAGTGTCAGGTATAATACGTTTTCATTTTAGACCAAATAGACCAGTAATTGCAGCACACATGGACAAAGTATTTCAGATGCATAACCAGATTACTTTGGTCTGGTCTGATATTCTGTGAAAATATCAAAGTAATTCAGTCTACAGTATATTGCTGAAAATGTACAGCCTAGCTGGAACCACCCCTTTGCTGGGTCTTATGTCAGATTGTGGAAAAACTGTGCTTGTCCATTTATTTAATAGCAAATGTAGCCACAGAAAAAATCCTGCCAATCCTGCCAATTTACAACCATTCTGACTGATTGTCATGAATGTATGTACATGAACTACAGTAGAATCAGCATATGCTTTTGTCAGTGTCTAGTCGACATGATTCCTGTTGAGATTGTGCAGGTTGATATGATGAACAGTAGTAAATTCCAAAATACTATTGTGATTTTTTTAATTAGATTTACGAGCCTGTTTGATGTGTCTGACTTAAATCTTAATTATGGTATTGTAACTACTGATGGTCTGGGGATGACTCTTACTATAGTTTTTTTTTCTTTTCTTATTTCACCAGTTTTCTCTGTGAATGTGTGGTGATAAATGATTACGAAGTAAAATCATTTGAAAATCATAATGATAAATCACTCAATATATAGAGGCACTTCAAGATTGCCTGAATCATTTAGACAGTGATACTGTTTGTCGGATTGTCTGAAATCTCAGGGGTGAAATAGTCAGATCAAGATTATGTAAGTCCCTGGCCAGGATGCATTTTCAGGACCCTTGTCAATCTGAATGGCATTAGCAGTTGTTTTTATTTCAGGTTTTCTGATCTTAAGATGGGTACACATCGCATAGTGTGTTCACTTCCCTCCCAGGCTGCCCGACATAGTGCGTCCACACTGAGTGATACCGCAAACAATATTGCTCAGTGACGTCACACCACGGCCGGCCAATAGATGTAGTTTTGCCCAACATAGCCAATATTGACCTGCATGTATGGCCGACAGAGGGGGGCATTAACAACCCCCGGGAACGCGCATTAGTCGTCATTTGCGGCATACACACTATGCATTGTTTTAGTCAATATCGCTCAGATGGGTGTGGATAGGATATTTTATTTTTTATTTGTATACTCTCCTATAAAGCAACATAAAGGAAACAAATCAATAGCTAAACTGCCAGAAGTGGGACACACATAAAATATAATTGTACGCTGTTTTGCTGAATATGTCCAAGTAAGATAGCCCACAACAAGAAGCTTTAGTCACTTCAGTTATCTGCTATAATTATGATGGAAAACTCTCTGTTAATAAGCGTCACAAAAACTGCCAGAACAATGTCAAAAAGATTTTGATCTATAAACAAACTTTTATCTACAATCAAGGGGCAAAGTGAATTAACAGTTCTCGACCACCCAGACCTTAAAAATCTGCTGCTTATTAAAAAGCCTGCTCTGTGAAATAATTTTTCACATAATTGTATCATAAATATAAATGTCCTCATCATATTATTCCTAACTTTATGTATACCCCTTTCATGATGCTTTCACACATGTGGTCTAGCACGCCCGGAAAATTCCCGGGTCTCAGTTGTGTGACCCTGGTCGGGAGCAACGACATGAACCCAATACTTTAGGGTCATTTTCAGTCAGACCTGCCTAAATCCTGTGTTGATGCGCATACAAGTGCTAGTGTTAAAGTGGTATCAGACTTACTTAAAAATCCCGGGTGTTTGCGTATCAACCCGGAATTTCGGTATGTCTGAAACAGCACAGTATTATGTCCCTGGTCCCCGACCCTGCTACTTACCAGTGTAGGGCTGAGACTCTGGAAATTGCCGGCTTGTTAAACCCAGCAATTTTCCGGGACTGATGTCTGAAAGGGGTATTAGTGTTCAAATTAGCACGATATTGTAAGAAAAATGTATTGCTTTGGAGCTGAAACATTTCACTTTAATGCTCTTTACATAACCATATTTAACGTACAAATAATAATAATAATAATAATAATAATAATAATAACAATAATAATAATAATAATAATAATTCTTATTATTATTATTATTATTATTTATAATAATATTATTATTATAATATTAAACTGTGTGTCTGATGGATTTAAATTAGTATTTTTGACATTGCTGCAGGCATCAATAAAGCACATAAAAAAAACAATACATTGTAATGGTTATGGAATAAATGTCTTTAAATTATTATCTTACAAATTATTTTGTGAGATTCTCAAAAGTCAGCCAACTGCCACCTCTTCACATATACTTTGAAAACAACATGGGAAGCTGCGCATAATAATTTCCATTAGGGCAACAAACTTGAAGTAACAGAACAGCATTAACCTCATTATTTGGCAGTTCTCTACCTATAGTGAACACTAAATATATCAGAAATAACACAACACCATGCAGAGATCTTTTCTTTAAAAATGTTCAAGGGGAGCTCTGTAAACAACAGTTTATAAAAAATAAGGAGAAAAATAGCAACCTCAAGTAAAAATTTTACAGCTCGAAAGCTTGTTCTCTGAAATTCCAAATTAATAATAGTGCATCAAAAAGTACTCAGCATTTTAAAGAGCCACCCACCAAACTTAAAATATTATTTGTTCTAATGTACAGGAAATTAATTTGAGTGGGCAGCAGCATAAATATGTTCAATTCTTTTTCACACTCCAGTGATGCTTGTACAACCCCCCAAAAAGTTCAATTTGTATGTATTCTAAACAGATAGATAGATAGATAGATAGATAGATAGATAGATAGATCAGATGTCCTGCTAAAGGATACTTCTACTAAATGGACTACTAAGGATTGAGTGACATAATCTGGTCTCGAAAGATAAGTTTCCTGGGGTTCACACGATCTGGCAGATCTCCAACAGTCTGCTCCTGCATATCTTATTTTAGCATGCTCTTGCAATGTCTGTCTCAAAAACCACACTGGACAGCACAAAGAGAGTGCAGCAAACACTGTAGGATGAAGGGGTTACAGGGGCAAGGAAACTGTGACAGATATCACAGAACCTGTAGTTATGCGTGAGACCTGCTCCGGTCTTTACAAATTAGAGAGTCTTTTTATGCAAAAGAATTTACTTGTCTTGTTTCACAAATATTAATAAATATAGTTAAGTAGAATGGGTTATCGTTGCAACAAAATTGCAGTTAAACTAATCCCATTTGGGGTATGAAGTCTCTAAGTCAACATTCATAAGACATTCATAATGTTGAATGTTATGATGTCGACATAATTGTACAAGAAGAAGTAATATTATTCTTTACAGTGGGACTACAGGTTCCATCAAGCCTGCCCTGACATGCTGATGAACCACAAATGCCATCATGCCATGACAGAAAAGGCCCACGAAAGCATGAGTGTGAATATGTAATAAAGGATTACAATAGTTGGTGGCATTACCCCCTGGCTAATTGAGCCAGATGATGGTTGCTTGAAAACAAGGGGATCCCATGCTGGTTTTTCTCATGATTTTCTAGTACCAGAGGTCCAGGGATAGTGATTCTTTCTTGGGAGGATGCCACAATATTTTTCTTTATTAATTTTCACCATTGTATCACTTTGTACATAATGATCTCTGCAGTGCTTCTCTGTGGACAGGTTTGCCATCGTTTTGTCCCTTCTGTTTGTCATTAGGTTTGAACAGAAAGTTCAAATTCAACGACATTTAGAAGTGGAAAATCCTACTGACATTGATGTTGGGTTTTGATTAAAGCTGAAACTTGACGGATGATAAATATTGGAGTTTAAAAGTCAGAAATTCCGTTGATGTCAGTTGGTTTTAGAATGATTTAGAAAAAACCTAAAACCAACCTTTAGTGACTATACCCCTTTGAGTCTGTTGCTGTAACTGATGTGATTATCTACCACTAACATTAGTGCAGTATACTAATAGGTTTGCACAGGAGCCAACATGGGTGTGCCGCTCTGGGACTTCCCCCCCTCTTCTTCCACATTATGAACTACTCCCCCTCCAGGACATACACTGCTTACCTGGGTGGCCGCAGTGATAAGTCTATGTCAGAGAGCAAGGGGTGGTAGTCCATGACTCGGCGGTGGGAAGGGAAGTTCCAGAGCGGCACACCAATGTTGAATCCTGAGCACACCTATGAGTGTACAAAAACATAAATGTCTCTACAGTTATTCTTAGATCCACAAACAAGATCAAAGCAGCTTTTAGCAAGAAAATGTACATGTTGTAAACTTCCTGTGTTTTGCAGCACACCACCTCCCCAAACATAGAGAACAAACACTAAAAATCTACTGCTTCAGTTTGCCTCACTACAAGAACATAATTACATTTCTTGGTAAACATTACCTATATGTCTCAAGACAAGGCTTCAATTCCAAAAAAGGTGAGGACTTATCATGATGGGCTCTTTGCCGCATCACAATCAGGGAGTGTCATGTTCCTCAGGGACATTCCCTAGGTTGTCTCTAATTCCCCTTACTTCCAATGGAAAAAACATGCATTGGCATTTGCAGTTGCCACTCACCATTGTGTGCAGACCAAAACTCCCAACATGTCAGGCAAATTTCTGGCTGGTGAGACAAATAATCAGGGTCCTAAATCAGGATAGACCCACCCACAAGTGGGCTGTTTGAGGCACTGGTATATTTTATACACAGTACTTACAAGTAGTAATGAGCATTTTGAAATCTTTCAATATTTTAACTAGTGTTGGGTTACAATCTAAAATCTCTACTTAGGCTTGTCCATAATGTGCGTGCAATAAGTGTATCATTTGAAAGTAGCAAATATTTAGAGACGTAGACAGTAAAAAATTGGGGATAGTAATTATGAGCACAAACCATACTTCTACATATACACATTTATTTTAGCTCTCTCTCATTGCTTCCAGACTAAAAACACATTTAGTATTGTTAATCTTAGAAACCTTAGCCCCTCATTTAAAAATAATCTGGCGAAGACAGAAATATAAACCTATGGGAAATCATTTATTAGAGTACAGTAAGAACAGTGCAGCACATTCAGCAGAGTGCCAAATAGGAAGGAAGAAAGGACTATGTTTTCACCTCACTTTGAAGCCTCCCCACCTAAGAAGAATATAGAGGTCCCTTTTCCAGCCTTTGTTCCTTGACAATCTTCACCAAATGCATGTATGAGTTTGCTCTGATGGGAAAACCTTTGTTGCTATGCTCTTTCTTTGAAAGTTAAAACATTGAGCAGTCTGTACTGCTTAGCAGCTCTGAATACTAACATATTACCCACAGAACGAAATACTGTAGAAACAGCTATAGTCAGAAAATAACCCACAGCTGTGATCAATGCTATTATAAAGCAAGTTACATGGCACACTATCCTGAATTGTTTAAATTCATTACAGAACACAACTCCATTTGCAATAGTTTGTATCTTTTACTGGTTTTCTGAAATCCCCAATAATGATTAAATACGTCCCTGCTGCACTGCTGTGGTTTATATAAATGAGTTATAGAACAGATATTTTCTGTAACTAAAATATTTTCTGTCAGTTAACCCGCGGTGAAGAGATGCCAAAGAAAGAAAGAAAATAGACATACAATACTTTCCTTTTAAAATATATTTTATTTACAAAGGGTGCTCATTATTTTTAGAGATGCTGGGTGTGCCAATGACCGCTGCCAACTACCTGCCACCGCCGATCCCGAGTTACATCATCACCCGGTGTCTGCTGGCTGGGACGCGGCTAGTCATTATCTACAGGAGGAATCCGGGAAACCCATATATGGGAGGCACTAAACATCAGCCCAGCCACAGACCACTCATTACAGTATAGAGGTAGGGTCAGATAGCACACAACTGGTGCAGTCAAAGCTGCGGACTCACCTATACGAGAACCACACTCTTTCAAGGAAAGAGCGTAAACATATATCTTAACCAATTGTTTCCATTACAGGTGCCACTTTTTACATATTAATATATAGCGCTAATTTTTATTTTAAATTTATTAATTTATATTGAGCAGCTTTTCACAGATATGAGCGCGGTGCAAATGGTAAATAGGGTTTTTTGGTACCTGTTTACCAATGCATGTTGTCAAATGTATCAAAAATGTATAATCAGTGTATAATAAACAGGTGTCGGTGTCATCTGGTAATACCTTTATTCAGTCACAATGCTGAGTATCAGTCAGAAAAAAAATATATAAACACATATAAACATCAAATGAAAATAAAAATTTTGCAAGCTAGATTTTCTTACACATAATATGTTAATTTTAAGTGTGGGGTCAGAATGTCCGTATTCTGTGGTGCACAAAGTTCATATCTAGCACAGTTAATTGGTTTAGGGGGTAATTCCAGGTTGATCGCAGCAGGACATTTTTTAGCAGTTGGTCAAAACCATGTGCACTGCAGGGGGGGGCAGATATTACATTTGCAGAGAGAGTTAGATTTGGGTGGGTTATTTTGTTTCTGTGCAGGGTAAATACTGGCTGCTTTATTTTTACACTGCAATTTAGATTGCAGATTGAACTCACCACACCCAAATCTTTCTCTCTCTGCACATGTTATATCTGCCCACCTGCAGTGCACATGGTTTTGCCCAACTGCTAACAAAGTTCCTGCTGCGATCAACTCAGAATTACCCCCTTAATACAGTTCGCAGTCTCTTAGGGGTGCAATGTTGACCCTTCGGTCTGGGAATCCCCACTTGATGATAGAAAAAAAGTTTTTAGTCTGAGGGGGGTCGTGTTGTGAGAAGCCGGCGTCCTGGCCTGCCAGGTACAACAAACTTACCCACACTTCTTATGTTTCTCCAATGTCTCACTAAGCTGTGAGTGTTCTACTGATGTTTCCACTTTTGCTGCTGTACCCCTCTCTCCGTCCCTGGTAGCTCTCCAAATGTGCAGGGCTTGGGATCCACCTCGCTCTGCTGGTCAGTCGCCGGGTCCCGCTGGAAGCCGCACTGTGACCAGAAGTCGCACTGCTGTAAGTCTCCGCTTCCTCTGGATCCCTGTGCGCCATCAAAGGCCGCTCCACTCACCAGCCGGCGAGGAGATTTATGGATGTAATTTGTGGTGTTTGGTTGGTAGGATTGCAGGTTACCGGTGCTTTCTTTAGGCTGTGTGTGAGTGCCGATGAGTGGCTTCAACATGTTTCATCCCTTAGGCCTTTTTCAAGGATACTGGTGCTTGTCCATAGGGGTCTCTTTATTTGCCTCTCAGACCAATCAGTGCTGAGGGTGTGTCCAAAAGTTTTTGATTGACACCTCAAAGGGTCTGGTTCACATAGATCACTTGTATGATAAAGATTGTGTGACAGACTTTTTTCCTTTTATGGCATGGTGTATGCAGTTTCAGTAATGCATATGCTTAACAGTTAATACAAAATAGACCTATTCATGATGTGTATTGCAATTATGTGTCAAGATACACATGCACAGTAAGTAATTTAAATAATGGTAAGTGTGTTCTTTATCTTGTCAGTATAACATTGTTGAAGTCAAGGTTTAGGCCTGTTGGTGCCACAGTTCTTAGATTAAAGATCCATTTAACTCATTTCTATCCAGTGTTTTGTTGAAGTCGTCGCCCCCCCCCCCCCCCAGTGCACACATTTACTATTTTTACTTCACAACAAGTACAGTATACAAGATCTCTCTTCTGGGTCAAGCTTGTTGGAAGTTCAATACAAAGGAAATGGTGGGAACTGATAGGAATCATTCCCATATATACAGCTGGCTTTTAAATCTATCAAGTCAGAATTGTAAAACAATGATAAATAGGGGGGAGTGTTCTTTCAATTTAATTTTAATTGCAAACTATTAACTGTCTTGCTGTCCTGTTTTGGATCTATATAGGTGGTTCATGTTCCAACATCAATACCAGATATTATTTGAGCAGCAACCTAAAAATTATACCTTTATTTCCCAAAAAGTTTACAATTCCAGAATATATCATTAGTTTGCTTTTTTTCCTCACATGGAAAAAGACAATCTGTCAAAACTGGCCAATAAAGTGCTTTTATTACTGTAATATGAAACAAACTGAATACTAGTGTATTGTTATGTATTTTTTTCTTCTAACAACCACCATGAAATAAAATCTGTACTTGGAAATGATAATGCATTTATTATATGTCAGAATGAAACACATAAAAAGTGCAGGAATTATATAGACGCCCAACAAGGCATATAATTTTGAAAACAGACAATTTACCATATAAAATGAGGGATGCCTTATGTTTATTGATGTGGAGATGAGGGTATATCGAAATTAGAATCCTCCCATCTTTGGACTTCATAACACATATACTACATCTGTAGTATATGGGGTTATTGTCTGTGATCACCAAACAATAAGTATTGTCTGGGGGATTCCCTTCTTTTAAACAAGGGTGCCCCTGAGTGTGAGTGTTCCAGATTTGAGGAAATTGTACAGGTAAAGTGCCCTCCTCCATTCACTGGCTCTACTAGTTTTTCTGTACTGGAAAAAAAGAAGAAGCAAAAAAGACACCCAGTGCAAGAAGATACTCACGTGACCTGGCATGACAAGAGGGGCTGTTTGGCATGACTGCAGCAAATATTAATGAGGACACATCTGTACAAGTTTTTTTCTGGTGAGAGTGAATACTATTTAAAAAAAAATTTCCATTATGCATTTTAAAGTCAGTTTACTCTTTTACTTGCAAAACAGTAACAATATAACTACTGTATCCTGAAAACCAGTTAACTATACATACATAAAAATTATTATTCGCAACTACTGCTTTCAAGCTGATTTAGGAGTCTGCAGATTTACTTTTAGAATAAAAAAATACTCATTATATATTTTAAGAACTATCATTTTTGAGTTTGGCTATGTCAGAAGACATAAGGTGTCCTTGAGTAATTTACACAAATAATACCAGGCAACTGTAACAGCATATTATTAGTAATACAATTTCTAAACATGACGTCCTTCATATATCATATAATTTGTTTGTAATGTAAATGTTCTTTGTATCCTTCTGTTTTATTGTATCTTAAGACAGTTATTATTTCTATTAACTTATAATGTTTTAGGACAATATAGTATATCACAGACAGAAAACATGCATTTGCCTCTTGAAAAGAAATATGGAGAGCATTAGTCATTCCTAGCCGCAGTGATTTCAAAGCAATAAATAAAATTCTTCTTTCTGCAGTCTTAATTAATAGGTTCCATAGTTAGATGGACTATATCATGAAATGAAGACTGAAATACCTACAGCTGTAGCTTAAAGATACTGAAATGCATTAACACATGCTTTACACATATTCTGCACTCCCCAAACCAACTACTATACAATTCTATATTTAAAGGAATAAAACCAAGAGGTATGTAGTGGTGGATTTCCCACTAGGCACGAGAGACATGTACCTAGGAGCAGCACTTGCTGGGGGGTGGCACACCAGGCAGATAAGGCCAGGTGATTATTATTTTTTTGCTCATTAAATCTAATTTTTTACATATTTTGTTTTGCAACTGATAAGAGTGGAACAATAGGTAGCAAACTGTGTTCTGGAAAGTGGTAGTGGGGTGAGGTTGGGGCTGCTTTGGCTGTCTTGTCACATTCAGACTGGCCCCCGAGATATGAAGTGGGCATTAATGTGATGGGGAGGGGGTTAATGTGCCTTGGGGCAGTCTGGACTCTAAATCCACCCTTGGAGGTATGCAGTGTCCTCAATTTAACTAGGCAGACTTGACACTAAATAGAATTTTGTAAAGATTTTATATGGTTTCAATTTCAACAGTACGCAAAAACATTGTACACACAATGCTATGCAATAGAATGCTTTTGAAATTCTTAATGATCAGTGTACCACTGATTCCTTCACAGGGAGGGAGACAGGTAAACTGTCCATTGGTTGGCAACTGCAGTGACAATTGCATTGACCAATGCAGCTGACTTACAACTACAACATCAGACAGACATGTTGGATGATTCAGCGTTTTCCACCGATTGATATTTTGAGATTAGTCACACAAATACACAGTTTCATTATCTGGACGAGCCACAAAACTATGGCGGATCTCATGCATAATTGTATAAAGTATGACCAGCATTAGACACAGAAAAATGCTATATATAGGGGTCTATTTACTAAGCCAATCAGCTCCTGTCATGTCACAGGCTGTTTGAAAAATGGCAGTTAGGAGCTGATTGGTTGGTACTTCATCTCTGTCCACTTTATCTCCATCCAAGGCTTAGAAAATAGACCCTATAGTTTGGAGAGGCAAGATTGGTATGCTTTACTTCATACAAGATGAAAAACAAATGTTGTTTATTTGTATGTGTGTGTCTACTCTTAATGTGCTTTAATATTATGTTTTGCATTTATTAATTTTGTTGTGGACATTGGTTCTTCTAATATGCTTTTTCAAACCTTAGTCTATTTGTAGAGAATATATAAATTGTTTAAACTTCTATATCAGCTATAGTGTTGAATCATTTTAATAAGAAAAAATACATATACAGTATGACCGTATTGCAGAAAGGAACACATGCCTTCAAAATTAAGCACAAGTAAGCATTACAGAAACATTCACAATTTGCTTAAGGTGTAGCCAGGAGGCTGGTGATTTACTGAATTAACAGTTTTATTATAATGTTCTCCCTTTGTCATTAACTTATCACCACTTTTATTGATTATGACAATCGTCTTTCGTGGCTGTCTTGTCTGTAGTTTATGTCCCTATGTGCTCTTGCACAGTTAATCATATTGACTCCACTTGCACTGCAAGCACATTAAAAGATTAAGCGTGTTGTCCCAATTTAAGATAACAGTAGACTCTACAACAGCTACAGCACATTTATTTTCTATTAAATGTTTGTTTTTGTTTTTCTCCAATTGTGTAAAATTATAGTTATATCTATGATTAGAGTTATTGTGTAGGAACAATTTTAATTTTTAAAATTATATGGTACATATTGTATAACAATTGTCAAGCCTTGGCTGAACTTTTCATTAATCATTTCTGCTTGATACTTAACGTCAAAAACATGTGCTTTATTATTTTCAGAATTGTTTTTCCCTTGTAACTTTCAATCACAGATCCACTCAAATATTATGAATCTATGTAGAAAGCTGAAATTCGCAAAACTATATCTTAAAATAAACCTTGTTTTCATATTTAGTGCCCCAATATACCCTGTACAATGGTAATGTTATATAATAACAAATAGTGATTCCTTTACATGCTAAATATATTGCATTAAAGCTTTAATTATTTTATGTTTCTTTTAATAAACTGGACTTCATTAAATGTAATACTGGTAATGCTACAATTCTTAATCATTTGCCAAGGCTATGAAACACAATAGAATTCAAAACATTTTTATTTAAGAAATAAGTTTAACTGAAGTTATTGTAAGTAATTGAGGCCTCAAAGCAAACTTGGTTGGACATTGTAAATGTTCCACCCAATTCCCATTAGAATTATTTCACTTTATTATTTTCTTCTTCCCTTTTATTTGTGAAAATAAACAATACTTTCAGAGCACACACTCTGATTTAATAAATATATATATATATATATATATACACATATATATATATATATATATATATATGTGATTGATTTTTAGTATTAGACATATCCATATTTGCCTAATCTCCTGATTTGTTAGAAAGACTTATTCATTAAGGTTAAATCTCCCACTCCTGTTAGCAGCCAATTCTTCCGAACGGACATTTAGCTAAGTATAGGGTGGGTGGGAATATGCCATAATGACACAAATTGTCACCCACCCCAATGAACATTTGATGAGTAGGGGAATGAAGCCCAATTAAAATAATAACTGAGTTTGTCCTTCATTCTTGATGTGAATAAAGTCCTTAAATTATCCTGAACCATTTTTTATACCTTTTTCTCAGCAACTTAATTGTGATGGCACATATTGGAAATTGAGGGCATTAAAGCTATATTTGCCAAAAAATATGCAGCGTCTTTTGTGTAACAAGCAAATATTTGTCTTTAACAGTAAGCACACTTGGGGGATCTACATACAGATTTTCTAAAATGTAAATTGGTTTTGTGGCTTGTTATTGTATGAGCAGGGCTAGATTTAGGGCTACATGGGCCCAGGTTGAAAATTATGAAGGGCCTACTTGAGAAACAATGTGGCTAATGTTGTGTAGGTGTAGTAAGTGTTCTGTGGGCATGGCTAGTGTCATGATGGCATTTCCAGTGCATGTGGAGGGAACTGATAACATAAGAGGCATCTGGAGGAGCGGTAAAGATCTGATGGCATATGAGGGACATGTGGACGATTTTGACATCATAAAAGCAGCATTAGAAAGAAGTATGATTGCATATAAGTGGTGCATGTAGAGAGGTCCAATGTCACGTGGGGAGATTTAAGAGGCATGTGGGAGGTTTGGTACATGTGGGGTGGCAGAGGGATATACAACTAGGCTCATTCTCTGGATATACAACAAGATTGAGGAGAATGAGCCCCATTTATACTCCTCAGGGGCTAAAAAAAAGTTTTACATACAGTATCTACCAACAGGCAGGAAGTCCTAGCAGCTGTGTGGCGAGAGGGACTTTAAAGCCTTTTGCTGAAAACAGGGCTTTTCTCTGCATAGTATTATTCACAGAGCGGGTTTCTATGGAGAAGTTCCTGCTCTATGCCTGAATCACATCACCATACTATACTCATGCTTTTCAGAGTGCCACAGCTGAATGACTGTAATATACTCCTTTTCATGTGATGATCACAAGATAGCAGCAGCCTCTGATGAGATTATTCCCATGAGACTGATGACCAGAAGTGTTAAAGGGACATACAATCAGAGCTTAGCACATGCTCTTCTGACCCCTTGAGCTCAATCCCATGGTATCTACTCAATGTGTGAAGAAAGGACATCCCATGCAGCTCTAGCTGTGCATGCATTCTCGTTCACTCCCTAGGTCATTCCCAGACCCCCATTGTTGGGCCTACAATATCACTTGGGTGGTTGGTGGTGGTGATGGGGGGATAGCCTTAAAGCAATCATGGGCCAATTTTTAGTTAAGGCATGGTGATTGTATAATATAAGTCATATGTGGAAGACCTGAGGCACAGTCTGCTGTTAGAGCTTCTTGAAGGTACCAATGTCTATAGTCTCAAGCACAACAACAGGTTGGGGAGTATAATTATGATTTTACCCATACATCTACAGTTCTGGATTTGTATTTTAGTCATTATTAAAATATAATACATATGTATACAGTATATCAATGCAAACATACTGACCAGCATATAGTACTATGTCATGTGTTTTACAAGCTTTTACTTCATTGTTTATGCAGTTACTTGATAACAATCTTCATAAAATACTTTAATAGTACTATTGTTTCATCATTCCGTCCACAGGTTCCTGTCACAGGCAACTCTAACAGAACCAACCTAAGATGAGCCGGCACCTTGTGAGTCCAACTACAAACAAGGCAAGGCAATGATAACAACATAGGAGCCAAAAGGAGATCCATACATATATGTTTACATTTAAAGGGTTGTCATGGCTACCATACATGCTGCAGAAACAGGCAGAGGTCACATTTTGCAGAGTTTGTCACCATAGACAGAGGGAGATGATGACAGCATCAATATGCTTAGTCACATGATATTATAAACACTATGCAGTATATATAGTTAAAGAACATATAATTCACTTAGCACATCTGAACCATATGTAAACCATATATAAAGAAAATGAATATACTGTATATATTAGTGATGAGTGGGTTCGGTTTCTCGGAAACCGAACCCTCCCGAACTTCACCCTTTTTACACGGGTCCGAGGCATACTCGGATTCTCCCGTATGGCTCGGGTAACCCGAGCGCGCCCGAATGTCATCATCCCGCTGTCGGATTCTCGCGAGATTCGGATTCTATATAGGCAGCCGCGCCATTTTCACTCGTGCATTGGAAATGTTAGGGAGAGGACGTGGCTGGCATCCTCTCCGTTTATGTTGATGCATTGCAAATATTTTGTGCTTGCTTATTACTTAATTGTGGGGACTGGGGAGCAGCTGTATATAGGAGGAGTACAGTGAAGAGTTTTGCTGACAGTGACCACCAGTAATACGTTGCCTGCCTGAAAAATACTCCATATCCGTGCTCAGTGTGCTGCATATATCTGTGCTCACACTGTTTAATTGTGGGGATTGGGGAGCAGCTGTATTATATAGCAGGAGTACAGTGCAGAGTTTTGCTGACAGTGACCACCAGTATATGTTGTCTGCCTGAAAAACACTCCATATCTGTGCTCAGTGTGCTGCTTTATTGTGGGGACTGGGGACCACCAGTATAATATTATATAGGAGGAGTACAGTGCAGAGTTTTGCTGACACAGTGACCACCAGTATATAATATATAGCATTACGGTACAGTAGGCCACTACTGTACCTACCTCTGTGTCGTCATTAAGTATACTATCCATCTAGATTCTATACCTGTGGTGCATTTCAGTTGTGCAGTTTGCTGACAGAGTGACCACCAGTATATATAGCAGTACGGTACGGAAGGCCACTGCTGTACCTACCTCTGTGTCGTCATTAAGTATACTATCCATCTACATTCTATACCTGTGGTGCATTTTAGTTTTGCAGTTTGCTGACACAGTGACCACCAGTATACTATATATAGCAGTACGGTACGGAAGGCCACTGCTGTACCTACCTCTGTGTCGTCATTAATTATACTATCCATCTACATTCTATACCTGTGGTGCATTTTAGTTTTGCAGTTTGCTGACACAGTGACCACCAGTATACTATATATAGCAGTACGGTACGGAAGGCCACTGCTGTACTTACCTCTGTGTCGTCATTAAGTATACTATCCATCTACATTCTATACCTGTGGTGCATTTTAGTTTTGCAGTTTGCTGACACAGTGACCACCAGTATACTATATATAGCAGTACGGTACGGAAGGCCACTGCTGTACCTACCCCTGTGTCATCATTAAGTATACTATCCATCTACATTCTATACCTGTGGTGCATTTTAGTTTTGCAGTTTGCTGACACAGTGACCACCAGTATGCTATATATAGCAGTACGGTACGGAAGGCCACTGCTGTACCTACCTCTGTGTCGTCATTAAGTATACTATCCATCTCCATTCTATACCTGTGGTGGATTTTAGTTTTGCAGTTTGCTGACACAGTGACCACCAGTATACTACATATAGCAGTACGGTACGGAAGGCCTCTGCTGTACATACCTCTGTGTCGTCATTAAGTATACTATCCATCTACATTCTATACCTGTGGTGCATTTTAGTTTTGCAGTTTGCTGACACAGTGACCACCAGTATACTATATATAGCAGTACGGTACAGAAGGCCACTGCTGTACCTACCCCTGTGTCATCATTAAGTATACTATCCATCTACATTCTATACCTGTGGTGCACTTTAGTTTTGCAGTTTGCTGACACAGTGACCACCAGTATGCTATATATAGCAGTACGGTACGGAAGGCCACTGCTGTACCTACCTCTGTGTCGTCATTAAGTATACTATCCATCTACATTCTATACCTGTGGTGCATTTTAGTTTTGCAGTTTGCTGACACAGTGACAACCAGTATATATAGCAGTACGGTACGGAAGGCCACTGCTGTACCTACCTCTGTGTCGTCATTAAGTATACTATCCATCTACTTTCTATACCTGTGGTGCAATTTAGTTTTGCAGTTTGCTGACACAGTGACCACCAGTATACTATATATAGCAGTACAGTACGGAAGGCCACTGCTGTACCTACCCCAGTGTCATCATTAAGTATACTATCCATCTCCATTCTATACCTGTGGTGCATTTTAGTTTTGCAGTTTGCTGACACAGTGACCACCAGTATACTATATATAGCAGTACGGTACGGAAGGCCACTGCTGTACCTACCTCTGTGTCGTCATTAAGTATACTATCCATCTACATTCTATACCTGTGGTGCGCCTCTTTTTTTCTTTGCATCATGTGCTGTTTGCGTACTATTTTTTTGAAGTGCAATCCTGCCTGACACTGCAGTGCCACTCCTAGATGGGCCAGGTGTTTGTGTCGGCCACTTGTGTCGCTTAGCTTAGTCACACAGCGACCTTGGTGCGCCTCTTTTTTTCTTTGCATCATGTGCTGTTTGGGGACTATTTTTTGGGAGTGCCATCCTGCCTGACACTGCAGTGCCACTCCTAGATGGGCCAGGTGTTTGTGTCGGCCACTTGTGTCGCTTAGCTTAGCCATCCAGCGACCTCGGTGCAAATTTTAGGACTAAAAATAATATTGTGAGGTGTGAGGTGTTCAGAATAGACTGGAAATGAGTGGAAATTATGGTTATTGAGGTTAATAATACTATGGGATCAAAATGACCCCCAAATTCTATGATTTAAGCTGTTTTTTTTTTTTTTTTTTGAAAAAAACACCCGAATCCAAAACACACCCGAATCCGACAAAAAATTTTCGGTGAAGTTTTGCCAAAACGCGTCCAAATCCAAAACACGGCCGCGGAACCGAATCCAAAACCAAAACACAAAACCCGAAAAATGTCTGGTGCACATCACTAGTATATATACAGGATATATATATATATATATATATATATATATATATATATATATAAATATATATAAATATATATATGTACAAAGTATGTACAAAGTAATGATTATGTGTACATGCAGATGCGTCCTCATTCCTTGTATGCTTAGCGTCCATGCACCATATGGCGTGAGATGTCCAACACATCTAAGATGCTCCAAGAAGTTAACCTACTGTCTTTTGCTTAACATTAAGAATCTTACTGTATTATTATCGCAGACGCAGCGAAACACCAGTCACTGTGACTTTCCAGCACAGGAATTCATTTTTCTCTTACGTCCTAGAGGATACTGGGGTTCCATTTAGTACCATGGGGTATAGACGGGTACTTTGGGAGCCACTGGCACTTTAAGAGTTTAACAGTGTGGCCTGGCTTCTCCCTCTATGCCCCTCCTACCAGACACAGTTTAGAAAATGTGCCCGGAGGAGCCGGTCACAGCTAGGGGAGCTCATAGGAGTTTTCTTAGTTTTATTGTTTTCTAGAGTTTGTTATTTTACAGGCAGGCTGCTGGCAACAGCCTCCCTGCTTCATGGGACTTAGGGGGGAGTAGTGTCCAACCCAGAGAGGTTAATGGCCGCTATCTTCGCTGACAGGACACTGAGCTCCTGAGGGTGATGATCGTTAGCCACCCGAGGCGACCGCTCACTCCTGCAGCATGCCGCCACCCCCTAACACAGCCAGAAGAAAGAAGAGTGGTGAATCTGACGCCGGAGTCCCGGTAAGCGGGTCCCCGGCAAAAATAGCGGCACAAGGGTGGAAGCACAGCTCTGACAGGCTGCGCTCCCTAAAGCTCAGTGGCACACTGTGTATGGCGCTATGAGGGGCGTCCTGGGCCAGCGCGATACCCTACACTGGTCAAACATAGCTTTCAAGGTCTAACCCACTGTCAGGCCAGTGTAATCTCCAAGTGCGGGAAGATGTGCCATTACAGGAGGCGGAGCTTCTCCTCATAGTGGATCCAGCACTAACCAGTGCCATTTTCTCCCTGCAGACACACGCTGTCAGGGAACGCTGTCCTCCACATAGCTACACTGAGGTAAAAGGTGTTATAAACAAGGGGGGAGTGATATTATGTACTAGCTACCCTGTTAATGTTACGTTAGTCAGCAGGGTTTTTATCTTTATAAAAGCCTATAAGGGCGCGTTGTGGCTGGCTTCTTGTGCTCTGTGACTCTCTGAAGATATTATGGGGGGGGGGGAACTGTGTTGACATTTTCCTGCGTTTGTGTATTCCACTTTACCATGTTTTAGGGACTTTGACCTGTACTGCAGAATGTATATCTTCTCCTGTGGAGTCTATACCATGCTCAAAACTGTACACATCTCAGACTTCGGTGGCAGTTCCCCCTGGGGTGGCCTCCATAAGGTGTACTTTAAAATATATTACTTCATATATATCCCATACTGGGTAGAAGCCGCAGTTTTAAGAAGTGTAGGGTTGCAAATCCCACTGCTGTGCCTCTCACCCCAATTCCGTACCCTAGAAAGCGTACACTTGTCCATATAATGCATATATATGAGGGGTCCAACATATGTTTGAGGCTATTAGGGATGAGGAACATTATTATATGTATATAATGAATGCCTTCTCACTGTGTAGGGCATTTAACTCCTTATTTGGGAAAACCTGAGTAACATATAGTAACACAGTAACTAGAGATGAGCGGGTTTGGTTCGCCGAGAACCGAACCCCCCTGAACTCCATGTGTCAAACACAGGTCCGAGCCAGGCTCGGTTGTTCCCGCCTGACTCGGAAAACCCGAACGAGGCAAAACGTCATCATCCCGCTGTCAGATTCTCACAAGATTCGGATTCCATATAAAGAGCCGCGCGTCGCCGCCATTTTCACTTGGGCATTGTAGAGGGTACAGAGAGGACGTGGCTACGTTCTCTCAGTGTCAAATCTCAGTATCAGTGCTCAGTATCAGTGCTTATTGCTGCTCACTAATACTAGTACAGTGTCTCTCTTGTGCTGCATCTTGCTGCTGTAGGGTTATGTGGTAGTAGTGTCCTGTGACTGTGTATCGTTCATCATCATTCCAGTCACAGTGGTATCTGGGGGGGTGACAATTCCAGAGTGCTTTTGTGCTGCTCAGTAATACTAGTGCAGTGTCTCTCTTGTGCTGCATCGTGCTGCTGTAGGATTATGTGGTAGTAGTGTCCTGTGACTGTACATCGGTCATCATCATTCCAGTCACAGTGGTATCAATTCCAGAGTGCTTTTGTGCTGCTCACTAATACTAGTACAGAGTCAGTTCTCAGTAGTATCATCAGTGCTCAGTATCACTGCTCATTGTCTTGTGATGCTCAGTAATACTACATTACTAATACTAGTACAGTGTCTTGTGCTAATTGTGATGCTCAGTGTCAGTTCTCAGTAGTATCATCAGTGCTCAGTATCACTGCTCATTGTCTTGTGCTGCATCATGGTGCTCAGTAATACTACATTACTAATACTAGTGCAGTGTCTTGTGCTACATCATGCTGCTCAGTAGTATCATCAGTGCTCAGTAGTATCATCAGTGCTCAGTATCACTGATCATTGCATTGTCTTGTGGTGCTCAGTAATACTACATTACTAATACTAGTACAGTGTCTTGTGCTAATCGTGCTGCTCAGTATCAGTGCTCAGTAGTATCATCAGTGCTCAGTATCAGTGCTCATTGTCTTGTGGTGCTCAGTAATACTACATTACTAATACTAGTACAGTGTCTTGTGCTGCATTGTGCTGCTCAGTATCAGTGCTCAGTAGTATCATCAGTGCTCGGTATCACTGTTCATTGGCCCTCATTCCGAGTTGATAGCTCGCTAGCTGCTTTTAGCAGCAGTGCACACGCTAGGCCGCCGCCCTCTGGGAGTTTATCTTACCTTAGCAGAAGTGCCAACGAAAGATTAGCAGAATTGCTCGAAAATCTTTTCCTGCAGTTTCCGAGTAGCTCCAGACCTACTCCTAGATTGCGATCACCTCAGTCTGTTTAGTTCCTGGTTTGACGTCACAAACACGCCCTGCGTTCGGCCAGCCACTCCCCCGTTTCTCCAGCCACTTCTGCGTTGTAGTCTGACATGCCTGCGTTTTTTAGCACACTCCTGGAAAACGCTCAGTTACCACCCAGAAACACCCACTTCCTGTCAATCAATCACCGATCAGCAGAGCGACTGAAAAGCGTTGCTCGCCCCTGTGTAAAATTGCTTAGTTTTGTGTGAAATTACTTGGCGTGTGCGCCCTGCAGCCAATACGCATGCGCAGAACAGCTGATTTTTAGCCTCATCGCTATGCTGCGAAAAATCGCAGCGAGCGATCAACTCGGAATGACCCCCATTGTCTTTTGGTGCTCAGTAACACTACATTACTAATACTAGTACAGTGTCTTGTGCTAATCGTGCTGCTCAGTGTCTGCCATTTGATATAATTGCCGTGATACTGGCTTTTAATTCTAGTGATTTTGTCAATTTCTACCAGTGATTTGGACCAATAATACCATTGATTAGAACGAATGATTCTTGTGATACTGGCTTTTAATTCTAGTGATTTTGTCATTTTCTTCCAGTGATTTGGACCAATAATTCCATTGATTAGAATGAATAATTTCAGTGATATTGCCTTACAATTCACATGATACTGGAGTCTAATTCTAGATGGGCCAGGTGTTTGTGTCGCTTAGCTTAGCCATCCAGCGACCTTGGTGCACCTCTTTTTTTCTTTGCATCAAGTGCTGTTTGGGGACTATTTTTTAAAGTGCCATCCTGTCTGACACTGCAGTGCCACTCCTAGATGGGCCAGGTGTTTGTGCCGCCCACTTGGGTCGCTTAGCTTACTCATCCAGCAACCTCGGTGCAAATTTTAGGACTAAAAATAATATTGTGAGGTGTTCAGAATAGACAGGAAATGAGTGGAAATTATTGTTATTGAGGTTAATAATACTATAGGATCAAAATTACCCCCAAATTCTATGATTTTAGCTGTTTTTGAGTTTTTTTTAAAAATCACCCGAATCCAAAACGCATCCAAATCCAAAACCCGAAAGGGTGGTTTTGCCAATACGCGTCCAAATCCAAAACACGACCGCAGACCTGAATCCAAAACCAAAACACAAAACACGAAAAATGCCAGCTGCACATCTTTAATAGTAACTAAGGTTGAAAAAAGACAATTGTCCATCGAGTTCAGCCTATTTGTGGTCTCCCATGCAGTCCTATTATAGGACTAGTTATTTTTATGTTAGGACTAGTTATATTAACTATAATGCGTGACTACGCACCATAACACTGAATATCTTCATCCAATAGGAATTTCTCTAACCCATTCTTAAAGGTGTTAACTGAGTACGCTGTTACTACTCTCTCAGGCAGGGAATTCCAAACATGTGATGTCCTTACTGTGAAAAAACCTTTTTGCCTCAATGTGCGGAAACTCCTCTACTCTAACCTAAGCGAGTGACCACGTGTCCTCTGTGCTGATCTTATAGAAAACAGGTCCCTCCCAAGCTCTGTGTATTGACCCCTTATGTATTTGTAGCTGTTGATCATGTCCCCTCTTAGTCTCCTCTTTTCCAATGTAAACATGCCTAGCCTTGCAAGCCTTTCCTCGTATTCCAGTGTCTCCATGCCCTTGATTAGTTTGGTTGCCCGCCTCTGAACCTTTTCTAGCTCCAGGATATACTTTTTGTAATATGGTGCCCAAAATTGCACACAGTATTCAAGATGTGGCCTCACTAGTGATTTATATAATGGGAGTATAATACTCTCGTCCCTTGTATCAATTTCCCGTTTTATGCATGCTAATATCTTATTTGCCTTCTTTGCTTCACTCCTACTTTGGGTACTGCTGCTTAATTTGTTATCAATGTGAACCCCTAAGTCTTTTCCAGTACAGAATCCCCTAATATTACCCCATTTAGTATGTAGGTGTTATTTTTGGTCTTGCCCCCACAGTGCATTACCTTACACTTGTCTGTGTTGAATTTCATTCTCCATTTTGCCGCCCATGCTTCCAGTTTAGTTAAGTCGTTCTGAAGAGACTCAGCTCCCCCTCCGTATTTATAACCTTACACAATTTGGTGTCGTCTGCGAAAATTGACATAGACCTACTGTTATGTCGTTGATGAAAATGTTGAACAAAAGTGGTCCAAGCACAGACCCTTGTGGCACACCACTTAGTACTTTAGTCCAATTTGAAAATGATCCATTGACCACAACGCGCTGCTCCCTATTATGTAACCAATTACTAACCCAAGTGCATATTGTGCTCCCTAGCCCTATTTCTTGTAGCTTATACTGTAGATAAGACACATGTGTGGTACAGTATCGAAAGCTTTGGCAAAGTCTAAAAAGATTACATCCACCTCCTTACCCTGATCAAGGTTCGCACTTACTGTTTCATAAAAGCCAAGTAAGTTGGTTTGACATGATCTGTCCTTCACAAATCCATGTTGGTTCCTTTTAAAGACCTTATTTGATTCAAGGAACTTTTGAATACTGTCCCTTAGAATACCTTCCAATACTTTCCCCACTATAGATGTAAGACTAACTGGTCTATAATTACCTGGTTCAACTTTGCTCCCTGTTTGAATATTGGCACTACCTCCGCTATACGCCAGTCTTTGGGAACCTTACCCGATTTAACCGAATCCATGAAGATCAAAAATAGAGGTATTGGTAGTTCAGCGTGCAGCTCCATAAGAACTCTCGGGTGAATTCCCTCTGGACCAGGTGACTTATTAATCTTTATCTTTTTTAATCGGTCACTGACTAACTCCACACATAAATAAGCATATAGCAGTGGGACATTATCTTTGTGGAGATTTTGTGTTAGACCCAGAATTTGGTACTCTCTGGTAAATACGGTTGAAAAAAACTTGTTTGGTTTGCTTGCTATGTCATTATCATTTTTGATTAAGTCTCCCCTCTTGTCCTTTAAAGGGCCTATACTCTCCTTCTTTAGTCTCTTGCTGTTGATGTACTTAAAAAAAATTGGGATTTGCTTTGCTTTCCTTTGCTACCAGTTATTTAGTTTCTACTTTAGCCGCTCTTATTCCTTTTTTGCATATTTTGTTACAGTCTTTATAGTGCTGGAATGACTCCGTATCCCCCTCAGATTTGTATTTTTTAAATGCTCGTATTTTTTTGTCCATTAATTCCTTTATGTTTTTGTTAAACCACATTGGTTTGGGATTTTTATTGCTTTTTTTGCTGCTGGTGGGAATACATTTACAAGTATTATTAATTAGCAGTGATTTTAATACATCCCATTTCTCTGTAGTATTTTTTCCTTGAAACAGAATTTCCCATTCCATGTACCTTAACACTTCCTTCATCATGTCAAAGTTTGCTTTGCTAAAGTTTAGAGTCCTAGTTGAGCCAGTATAGGACTGCTTACGAAAACTGATATTGAATGTGACCATATTGTGGTCGCTGTTACCTATGGGCTCTCATACTTCAATATTTGATACCAATTCCCCATTGTTAGTTAATACCAGGTCTAAGATTGCATTGTACCTAGTTAGTTCCTCGATTAATTGAAGTAATTATCATTTAGCATGTTTAAAAACATATTGCCCCTAGCAGTATCACATGAATTGATTTTCCAGTTTATCTCGGGATAGTTAAAGTCTCCCATCACTACTATGTCTCCTACTTCTGCTGCTCTTTCAATTTGATTCAGTAACAATTTCTCGTCAGACACATTAAGACCAGGCGGCCTGTAGCATAACCCCAATAATAACTTCTTTATTCCTACACCTATACTGCAATTCCTTCTAATGTGATTCCACATATTCCTCCACTTCCTTTAGAGGGCGTTGGGGAAATCCAGAAAACGTGCGCTGCCAGGTTCCCAGGGATGGATTTCAAATTCGCCCTTTTTCAAACCCTTCGGTTTGTCGGTGGACCTCACTGCCTGGGGATCAGGCAGGTGGTAGCGAGACTAAAGAGATTCAGTAACACATCTGGGCGATATCCTGCCTAGACCCCTGGAAACAGTTGGGTTGCCCAGGGGTGCAGACTAGAATTTCTAGTATTCCCACCTCACAGATTATTCAAATCAGACTTACTAGCTTCTCAGGCAGAAAGTGTACTACTGATGGAAGCTATCATAACATTTGTCAAACTAATGTCATTATTCCAGTTCCACCTCATTTACGTAACAGGGGTTACTATTTAAACCTGGGGTCATTGATTTCCTACTGGTGGGTGTTCAATTCGGGATGGAGTCTGGGAGTGGTGATCTCTGCTCAAGATGTAAAGTAATTCCTGGTTTCCCGGGATATCAGGGGTGTGTACTTCACATTCCAATCTGTCCGCCTCTCTAGGCCTATTTAAGGTTGCACTACAACTATGTCACTTCCAGTTCCAAACACTGAACTTGGCTTCTACGCAACAAAGGGGGTATTCATCAGGGCCATGGCAGCCTTCATACTCCAGCTCCACAAACCGGGAGTGGACATAATTCCATATTTGGGCGACCTTAACATCCTCCAGGGAGATGTTGTTATGGAGTGTTGCTGTCTCAAATCAACTGTCCCCTGGGATCTTGGGTGGATCATGAAGCTTCCAATTTCGCATTTGAAGCCGATAAGGAGGTGTTCCTTCCTGGGGATGATTCTCAACACGGAAGTGCAGAGGGTGTTTCTACCAGTGAAGAAAGCATTGGTGATCCAATCAATGGACCGGGATGTCCTGATGCCAGCCCAGGTATCGGTTCATTAGTGCATTCTCCTTCTGGGGAGGATGGTTACCTCCTAAGAGGCTCGACAGTATGGAAGAATTCCTTGCATTATATTTCCCACTGGATCTCCTTGTCTTATGGTCAGGACCCTTATCTTCACATGCACCAGCGGATACGCATGTCGCCGAAAGCCAGAATTTCACTCCTCTGGTGGCTGCAAACTTCTCCCCTACTCGAGGGCCGCAGATTCGGGATTCAGAATTGGATTCATCTAACCACGGATGCAAGTATCAGGGGTTGGGAAGCAGTCGCTCAGGAGGAAAACTTCCAAGGAAAGTGGTCAGTTCAGGAATCTCTCCTTCCAATAAACATTCTGGATCTGAAGGCCGTGTATAACAACCTTCTACAAGCGGCGCATCTTCTGCGAGAGCAAGTCATTCAGGTTCAGTCGGACAACGTTCACAGCGGTGTCCTATATAAACAGTCAGAGCGAAATGAAGAACAGGGCTGCAATGTCAGAGGTGACAATAATCCTCCTCAGGACAGAGAAGCATGCACGGGTGCTGTCAGCAATCTTCATTCCAGGAAGCAGACTTCCTCAGCAGACACGATCTCCATCCAGGAGAATGGGGCCTCCACCCGGAGGTATTCGCAGAGGTAACAAGCCGATGTGGTGTACCTCAGATAGAAATGATGGCCTCTCACCTCAATGAGAAGCTTCGGAGGTACTGTTCCAGGTCATGAGACCCACAAGTAGTGGCGGTGGACGCCCTGATACCTCCGTGGGTGTTCCAGTCAGTGTAAGTGTTCCCTCCACTTCCACTCATCCCATGGATTCCCAAGCTAATAAAAAGATCAAGAGTTCAGTCGATCCTCATTGCTCCAGACTGGCCAAGAAGTGCTTGGTATGTGGATCTTCTGGAGTTACTGCTGGAAGATCCGAGGCCTCTTCCTCTTCGCGAGGACGTTCTGCAACAGGGGCTGTTCACTTATCAAGACTTACCACGGCTACATTTGACAACATGGAGGTTGAACGCTAGATCTTAGCTCAGAAGGGCATTCCGAACAAAGTCTTTCCTTCCCTGATACAGGCTAGGAGAAGGGTAATGTCTAAACATTACCATCGCACTTGAAAAAAGTATGTGTCTTGGTGTGAATCCAAGAAGTTTCCTACGGGGACGTTTCAACTAGGACGGTTTCTCCTCTTTCTGCAAGCAGGTGTGGTTGTGGGCCTATGCTTGGGCTCCATAAAAGGTCCAGATTTTGGCCTTGTCTATTTTCTTACAGAAACAATTGGCTGCTCTCCCTGAGGTTCAGACTTTCTTGATAGGGGTTCTGCACATCCAGCCACCCTTTGTGCCTCCTATGACACCTTGGGATCTTAAGGTGGTGTTGCAGTTCCTGCGGTGGATTGGTTCGAGCTTTTACAGGAGGTGGACGTCAAGTTTCTAACTTGGGAGGTGGTCACACTGTTGGCATTGGCATCTGATCGATGGGTGTCGAAATTGGGGAATTGTCGTGCAAGAGCACCTACTTGTTTTTCCATGAAGATGGAGCTGAGCTCAGAACACATCAGCAATTTCTTCCAAAGGTTGTGTCGGTTTTTCACATCACCAACCTACTGTGATGCCAGTGGCTACTGACTCCTCAGTTACCTCACAGTCCTTGGATGTTGTGAGGGCTTTGAAAGTTTCTGTGTAGAGGACTTCTCATCACAGGTAGTCGGGCGCTCTGTTTGTCCTTTATAATCCCAACACGGTTGGGTGTCCTGCTTCTAAGCAGACATTTGATCACTGGATTGGGTTTACTATCCAGCATGCTTATTCTACGGCAGGCCTGCCATGTCCAAGATCTGTTAAGGCCCACTCTACTTGTACAGTGGGTTGTCCCTGGGCAGCTGACCGGGGTGTCTCGGCTTTACAGCTTTGCCGATCAGCTGCTTGGTCGGGGTCAAACACGTTTGCTGAAGTTCTACAAGTTCGATACTTTGGCATCTGAGGACCTAAAGTTTGGTCACTCTGTTTTGCAGGATCCTCAGCACTCTTCCTCCCATACTGGGAGCTTTGGTACATCCCCATGGTACTAAATGGAGCCCCAGCATCCTCTAGGACGTAAGAGGAAATAGGATTTTAATTACCTACTGGTAAATACTTTTCTTGTAGTAAGTAGAGGATGCTGGGCGCCCGCCCAGTGCTTCATTTTCCTGCGTTGCTACTTGGTTAAGTATTGGTTCAGTGGTTGCTGTTCCTCTTTCATGCATGGCTAGCATGGTTTCTTCAGGTTACATGCTGAGTGTCATGGTTGCTTTCTGTTTCATGCTAGATAACATGTTTTCTTCGTGTTGCATGATGGTTGGCATGATTTCTTCATGTTTCATCCTAGTTGGCATGATTTCTTCATGTTGCCTGCTGGTTAGCATGGTTTCTTCATGTTACCTGCTGGTTGACATGGTTTCTTCATGTTTCATGCGGTTTTGCATGATTTCTTCATGGTGCATGCTGGTTAGCATGGTTTCTCCATGTTGCATGCTGGTCAGCATGGTTTTTTCGATTCGGTGTGTGCTGTAGAGATGTGCACTTGAAATTTTTCGGGTTTTGTGTTTTGGTTTTGGGTTCGGTTCCGCGGCCATGTTTTGGGTTCGACTGCGTTTTGGCAAAACCTCACCGAATTTTTTTTGTCGGATTCGGGTGTGTTTTGGATTCGGGTGTTTTTTTCAAAAAACGCTAAAAAACAGCTTAAATCATAGAATTTGGGGGTCATTTTGATCCCAAAGTATTATTAACCTCAAAAACCATAATTTCCACTCATTTTCAGTCTATTCTGAATACCTCACACCTCACAATATTATTTTTAGTCCTAAAATTTGCACCGAGGTCGCTGGATGACTAAGCTAAGCGACCCTAGTGGCCGACACAAACACCTGGCCCATCTAGGAGTGGCACTGCAGTGTCACGCAGGATGGCCCTTCCAAAAAACCCTCCCCAAACAGCACATGACGCAAAGAAAAAAAGAGGCGCAATGAGGTAGCTGTGTGAGTAAGATAAGCGACCCTAGTGGCCGACAAAAACACCGGGCCCATCTAGGAGTGGCACTGCAGTGTCACGCAGGATGTCCCTTCCAAAAAACCCTCCCCAAACAGCACATGACGAAAGAAAAAAAGAGGCGCAATGAGGTAGCTGTGTGAGTAAGATAAGCGACCCTAGTGGCCGACACAAACACCGGGCCCATCTAGGAGTGGCACTGCAGTGTCACGCAGGATGTCCCTTCCAAAAAACCCTCCCCAAACAGCACATGACGCAAAGAAAAAAAGAGGCGCAATGAGGTAGCTGTGTGAGTAAGATAAGCGACCCTAGTGGCCGACACAAACACCGGGCCCATCTAGGAGTGGCACTGCAGTGTCACGCAGGATGTCCCTTCCAAAAAACCCTCCCCAAACAGCACATGACGCAAAGAAAAAAAGAGGCGCAATGAGGTAGCTGTGTGAGTAAGATAAGCGACCCTAGAGGCCGACACAAACACCTGGCCCATCTAGGAGTGGCACTGCAGTGTCACGCAGGATGGCCCTTCCAAAAAACCCTCCCCAAACAGCACATGACGCAAAGAAAAAAAGAGGCGCAATGAGGTAGCTGTGTGAGTAAGATAAGCGACCCTAGTGGCCGACACAAACACCGGGCCCATCTAGGAGTGGCACTGCAGTGTCACGCAGGATGTCCCTTCCAAAAAACCCTCCCCAAACAGCACATGACGCAAAGAAAAAAAGAGGCGCAATGAGGTAGCTGTGTGAGTAAGATAAGCGACCCTAGTGGCCGACACAAACACCGGGCCCATCTAGGAGTGGCACTGCAGTGTCACGCAGGATGTCGCTTCCAAAAAACCCTCCCCAAACAGCACATGACGCAAAGAAAAAAAGAGGCGCAATGAGGTAGCTGTGTGAGTAAGATAAGCGACCCTAGTGGCCGACACAAACACCGGGCCCATCTAGGAGTGGCACTGCAGTGTCACGCAGGGTGTCCCTTCCAAAAAACCCTCCCCAAACAGCACATGACGCAAAGAAAAAAAGAGGCGCAATGAGGTAGCTGTGTGAGTAAGATAAGCGACCCTAGTGGCCGACACAAACACCTGGCCCATCTAGGAGTGGCACTGCAGTGTCACGCAGGATGGCCCTTCCAAAAAACCCTCCCCAAACAGCACATGACGCAAAGAAAAAAGAGGCGCAATGAGGTAGCTGTGTGAGTAAGATAAGCGACCCTAGTGGCCGACACAAACACCGGGCCCATCTGGGAGTGGCACTGCAGTGTCACGCAGGATGTCCCTTCCAAAAAACCATCGCCAAACAGCACATGACGCAAAGAAAAAAAGAGGCGCAATGAGGTAGCTGTGTGAGTAAGATAAGCGACCCTAGTGGCCGACACAAACACCGGGCCCATCTAGGAGTGGCACTGCAGTGTCACGCAGGATGTCCCTTCCAAAAAACCCTCCCCAAACAGCACATGACGCAAAGAAAAAAAGAGGCGCAATGAGGTAGCTGTGTGAGTAAGATAAGCGACCCTAGTGGCCGACACAAACACCGTGCCCATCTAGGAGTGGCACTGCAGTGTCACGCAGGATGTCCCTTCCAAAAAACCCTCCCCAAACAGCACATGACGCAAAGAAAAAAAGAGGCGCAATGAGGTAGCTGTGTGAGTAAGATAAGCGACCCTAGTGGCCGACACAAACACCTGGCCCATCTAGGAGTGGCACTGCAGTGTCACGCAGGATGTCCCTTCCAAAAAACCCTCCCCAAACAGCACATGACGCAAAGAAAAAAAGAGGCGCAATGAGGTAGCTGTGTGAGTAAGATAAGCGACCCTAGTGGTCGACACAAACACCGGGCCCATCTAGGAGTGGCACTGCAGTGTCACGCAGGATGTCCCTTCCAAAAAACCCTCCCCAAACAGCACATGACGCAAAGAAAAAAAGAGGCGCAATGAGGTAGCTGTGTGAGTAAGATAAGCGACCCTAGTGGCCGACACAAACACCGGGCCCATCTAGGAGTGGCACTGCAGTGTCACGCAGGATGTCCCTTCCAAAAAACCCTCCCCAAACAGCACATGACGCAAAGAAAAAAAGAGGCGCAATGAGGTAGCTGTGTGAGTAAGATAAGCGACCCTAGTGGCCGACACAAACACCGGGCCCATCTAGGAGTGGCACTGCAGTGTCACGCAGGATGTCCCTTCCAAAAAACCCTCCCCAAACAGCACATGACGCAAAGAAAAAAAGAGGCGCAATGAGGTAGCTGTGTGAGTAAGATAAGCGACCCTAGTGGCCGACACAAACACCTGGCCCATCTAGGAGTGGCACTGCAGTGTCACGCAGGATGGCCCTTCCAAAAAACCCTCCCCAAACAGCACATGACGCAAAGAAAAAAAGAGGCGCAATGAGGTAGCTGTGTGAGTAAGATAAGCGACCCTAGTGGCCGACACAAACACCGGGCCCATCTAGGAGTGGCACTGCAGTGTCACGCAGGATGTCCCTTCCAAAAAACCCTCCCCAAACAGCACATGACGCAAAGAAAAAAAGAGGCGCAATGAGGTAGCTGTGTGAGTAAGATAAGCGACCCTAGTGGCCGACACAAACACCGGGCCCATCTAGGAGTGTCACTGCAGTGTCACGCAGGATGTCCCTTCCAAAAAACCCTCCCCAAACAGCACATGACGCAAAGAAAAAAAGAGGCGCAATGAGGTAGCTGTGTGAGTAAGATAAGCGACCCTAGTGGCCGACACAAACACCTGGCCCATCTAGGAGTGGCACTGCAGTGTCACGCAGGATGGCCCTTCCAAAAAACCCTCCCCAAACAGCACATGACGCAAAGAAAAAAAGAGGCGCAATGAGGTAGCTGTCTGAGTAAGATAAGCGACCCTAGTGGCCGACACAAACACCGGGCCCATCTAGGAGTGGCACTGCAGTGTCACGCAGGATGTCCCTTCCAAAAAACCCTCCCCAAACAGCACATGACGCAAAGAAAAAAAGAGGCGCAATGAGGTAGCTGTGTGAGTAAGATAAGCGACCCTAGTGGCCGACACAAACACCGGGCCCATCTAGGAGTGGCACTGCAGTGTCACGCAGGATGTCCCTTCCAAAAAACCCTCCCCAAACAGCACATGACGCAAAGAAAAAAAGAGGCGCAATGAGGTAGCTGTGTGAGTAAGATAAGCGACCCTAGTGGCCGACACAAACACCGGGCCCATCTAGGAGTGGCACTGCAGTGTCACGCAGGATGTCCCTTCCAAAAAACCCTCCCCAAACAGCACATGACGCAAAGAAAAAAAGAGGCGCAATGAGGTAGCTGTGTGAGTAAGATAAGCGACCCTAGTGGCCGACACAAACACCTGGCACATCTAGGAGTGGCACTGCAGTGTCACGCAGGATGGCCCTTCCAAAAAACCCTCCCCAAACAGCACATGACGCAAAGAAAAAAAGAGGCGCAATGAGGTAGCTGTGTGAGTAAGATAAGCGACCCTAGTGGCCGACACAAACACCGGGCCCATCTAGGAGTGGCACTGCAGTGTCACGCAGGATGTCCCTTCCAAAAAACCCTCCCCAAACAGCACATGACGCAAAGAAAAAAAGAGGCGCAATGAGGTAGCTGTGTGAGTAAGATAAGCGACCCTAGTGGCCGACACATACACCGGGCCCATCTAGGAGTGGCACTGCAGTGTCACGCAGGATGGCCCTTCCAAAAAACACTCCCCAAACAGCACATGACGCAAATAAAAATGAAAGAAAAAAAGAGGTGCAAGATGGAATTGTCCTTGGGCCCTCCCACCCACCCTTATGTTGTATAAACAGGACATGCACACTTTAACCAACCCATCATTTCAGTGACAGGGTCTGCCACACGACTGTGACTGAAATGACGGGTTGGTTTGGACCCCCACCTAAAAAGAAGCAATTAATCTCTCCTTGCACAAACTGGCTCTACAGAGGCAAGATGTCCACCTCATCATCATCCTCCGATATATCACCGTGTACATCCCCCTCCTCACAGATTATCAATTCGTCCCCACTGGAATCCACCATCTCAGCTCCCTGTGTACTTTGTGGAGGCAATTGCTGCTGGTCAATGTCTCCACGGAGGAATTGATTATAATTCATTTTAATGAACATCATCTTCTCCACATTTTCTGGATGTAACCTCGTACGCCGATTGCTGACAAGGTGAGCGGCGGCACTAAACACTCTTTCGGAGTACACACTTGTGGGAGGGCAACTTAGGTAGAATAAAGCCAGTTTGTGCAAGGGCCTCCAAATTGCCTCTTTTTCCTGCCAGTATAAGTACGGACTGTGTGATGTGCCTACTTGGATGCGGTCACTCATATAATCCTCCACCATTCTTTCAATGGTGAGAGAATCATATGCAGTGACAGTAGACGACATGTCCGTAATCGTTGTCAGGTCCTTCAGTCCGGACCAGATGTCAGCATCAGCAGTCGCTCCAGACTGCCCTGCATCACCGCCAGCGGGTGGGCTCGGAATTCTGAGCCTTTTCCTCGCACCCCCAGTTGCGGGAGAATGTGAAGGAGGAGATGTTGACAGGGCGCGTTCCGCTTGACTTGACAATTTTCTCACCAGCAGGTCTTTGAACCCCAGCAGACTTGTGTCTGCCGGAAAGAGAGATCCAAGGTAGGCTTTAAATCTAGGATCGAGCATGGTGGCCAAAATCTAGTGCTCTGATTTCAACAGATTGACCACCCGTGAATCCTTGTTAAGCGAATTAAGGGCTCCATCCACAAGTCCCACATGCCTAGCGGAATCGCTCCGTGTTAGCTCCTCCTTCAATGTCTCCAGCTTCTTCTGCAAAAGCCTGATGAGGGGAATGACCTGACTCAGGCTGGCAGTGTCTGAACTGACTTCACGTGTGGCAAGTTCAAAGGGCATCAGAACCTTGCACAATGTTGAAATCATTCTCCACTGCGCTTGAGACAGGTGCATTCCACCTCCTATATCGTGCTGAATTGTAAAGGCTTGAATGGCCTTTTGCTGCTCCTCCAACCTCTGAAGCATATAGAGGGTTGATTTCCACCTCGTTACCACTTCTTGCTTCAGATGATGGCAGGGCAGGTTCAGTTGTTTTTGGTGGTGCTTCAGTCTTCTGTACGTGGTGCCTGTACGCCGAAAGTGTCCCGCAATTCTTCTGGCCACCGACAGCATCTCTTGCACACCCCTGTCGTTTTTAAAAAAATTCTGCACCACCAAATTCAAGGTATGTGCAAAACATGGGACGTGCTGGAATTTGCCCATATTTAATGCACACACAATATTGCTGGCGTTGTCCGATGCCACAAATCCACAGGAGAGTCCAATTGGGGTAAGCCATTCCGCGATGATCTTCCTCAGTTGCCGTAAGAGGTTTTCAGCTGTGTGCGTATTCTGGAAAAAACCCTCCCCAAACAGCACATGACGCAAAGAAAAAAAGAGGCGCAATGAGGTAGCTGTGTGAGTAAGATAAGCGACCCTAGTGGCCGACACAAACACCGGGCCCATCTAGGAGTGGCACTGCAGTGTCACGCAGGATGGCCCTTCCAAAAAACACTCCCCAAACAGCACATGACGCAAATAAAAATTAAAGAAAAAAGAGGTGCAAGATGGAATTGTCCTTGGGCCCTCCCACCCACCCTTATGTTGTATAAACAGGACATGCACACTTTAACCAACCCATCATTTCAGTGACAGGGTCTGCCACACGACTGTGACTGAAATGACGGGTTGGTTTGGACCCCCACCTAAAAAGAAGCAATTAATCTCTCCTTGCACAAACTGGCTCTACAGAGACAAGATGTCCACCTCATCATCATCCTCCGATATATCACCGTGTACATCCCCCTCCTCACAGATTATCAATTCGTCCCCACTGGAATCCACCATCTCAGCTCCCTGTGTACTTTGTGGAGGCAATTGCTGCTGGTCAATGTCTCCACGGAGGAATTGATTATAATTCATTTTAATGAACATCATCTTCTCCACATTTTCTGGATGTAACCTCGTACGCCGATTGCTGACAAGGTGAGCGGCGGCACTAAACACTCTTTCGAAGTACACACTTGTGGGTTGGCAACTTAGGTAGAATAAAGCCAGTTTGTGCAAGGGCCTCCAAATTGCCTCTTTTTCCTGCCAGTATAAGTACGGACTGTGTGACGTGCCTACTTGGATGCGGTCACTCATATAATCCTCCACCATTCTTTCAATGGTGAGAGAATCATATGCAGTGACAGTAGACGACATGTCCGTAATCGTTGTCAGGTCCTTCAGTCCGGACCAGATGTCAGCATCAGCAGTCGCTCCAGACTGCCCTGCATCACCGCCAGCGGGTGGGCTCGGAATTCTGAGCCTTTTCCTCACACCCCCAGTTGCGGGAGAATGTGAAGGAGGAGATGTTGACAGGGCGCGTTCCGCTTGACTTGACAATTTTCTCACCAGCAGGTCTTTGAACCCCAGCAGACTTGTGTCTGCCGGAAAGAGAGATCCAAGGTAGGCTTTAAATCTAGGATCGAGCATGGTGGCCAAAATCTAGTGCTCTGATTTCAACAGATTGACCACCCGTGAATCCTTGTTAAGCGAATTAAGGGCTCCATCCACAAGTCCCACATGCCTAGCGGAATCGCTCCGTGTTAGCTCCTCCTTCAATGTCTCCAGCTTCTTCTGCAAAAGCCTGATGAGGGGAATGACCTGACTCAGGCTGGCAGTGTCTGAACTGACTTCACGTGTGGCAAGTTCAAAGGGCATCAGAACCTTGCACAATGTTGAAATCATTCTCCACTGCGCTTGAGACAGGTGCATTCCACCTCCTATATCGTGCTGAATTGTAAAGGCTTGAATGGCCTTTTGCTGCTCCTCCAACCTCTGAAGCATATAGAGGGTTGATTTCCACCTCGTTACCACTTCTTGCTTCAGATGATGGCAGGGCAGGTTCAGTTGTTTTTGGTGGTGCTTCAGTCTTCTGTACGTGGTGCCTGTACGCCGAAAGTGTCCCGCAATTCTTCTGGCCACCGACAGCATCTCTTGCACACCCCTGTCGTTTTTAAAAAAATTCTGCACCACCAAATTCAAGGTATGTGCAAAACATGGGACGTGCTGGAATTTGCCCATATTTAATGCACACACAATATTGCTGGCGTTGTCCGATGCCACAAATCCACAGGAGAGTCCAATTGGGGTAAGCCATTCGCGATGATCTTCCTCAGTTGCCGTAAGAGGTTTTCAGCTGTGTGCGTATTCTGGAAAGCGGTGATACAAAGCGTAGCCTGCCTAGGAAAGAGTTGGCGTTTGCGAGATGCTGCTACTGGTGCCGCCGCTGCTGTTCTTGCGGCGGGAGTCCATACATCTACCCAGTGGGCTGTCACAGTCATATAGTCCTGACCCTGCCCTGCTCCACTTGTCCACATGTCCGTGGTTAAGTGGACATTGGGTACAACTGCATTTTTTAGGACACTGGTGAGTCTTTTTCTGATGTCCGTGTACATTCTCGGTATCGCCTGCCTAGAGAAGTGGAACCTAGATGGTATATGGTAACGGGGGCACACTGCCTCAATAAATTGTCTAGTTCCCTGTGAACTAATGGCGGATACCGGACGCACGTCTAACACCAACATAGTTGTCAAGGCCTCAGTTATCCGCTTTGCAGCAGGATGACTGCTGTGATATTTCATCTTCCTCGCAAAGGACTGTTGGACAGTCAATTGCTTACTGGAAGTAGTACAAGTGGGCTTACGACTTCCCCTCTGGGATGACGATCGACTCCCAGCAGCAACAACAGCAGCGCCAGCAGCAGTAGGCATTACACTCAAGGATGCATCGGAGGAATCCCAGGCAGGAGAGGACTCGTCAGAATTGCCAGTGACATGGCCTGCAGGACTATTGGCATTCCTGGGTAAGGAGGAAATTGACACTGAGGGAGTTGGTGGGGTGGTTTGCGTGAGCTTGGTTACAAGAGGAAGGGATTTACTGGTCAGTGGACTGCTTCCGCTGTCACCCAAAGTTTTTGAACTTGTCACTGACTTATTATGAATGCGCTGCAGGTGACGTATAAGGGAGGATGTTCCGAGGTGGTTAACGTCCTTACCCCTACTTATTACAGCTTGACAAAGGCAACACACGGCTTGACACCTGTTGTCCGCATTTCTGTTGAAATACTTCCACACCGAAGAGCTGATTTTTTTGGTATTTTCACCAGGCATGTCAATGGCCATATTCCTCCCACGGACAACAGGTGTCTCCCCGGGTGCCTGACTTAAACAAACCACCTCACCATCAGAATCCTCCTGGTCAATTTCCTCCCCAGCGCCAGCAACACCCATATCCTCCTCATCCTGGTGTACTTCAACACTGACATCTTCAATCTGACTATCAGGAACTGGACTGCGGGTGCTCCTTCCAGCACTTGCAGGGGGCGTGCAAATGGTGGAAGGCGCATGCTCTTCACGTCCAGTGTTGGGAAGGTCAGGCATCGCAACCGACACAATTGGACTCCCCTTGTGGATTTGGGATTTCAAAGAACGCACAGTTCTTTGCGGTGCTTTTGCCAGCTTGAGTCTTTTCATTTTTCTAGCGAGAGGCTGAGTGCTTCCATCCTCATGTGAAGCTGAACCACTAGCCATGAACATAGGCCAGGGCCTCAGCCGTTCCTTGCCACTCCGTGTGGTAAATGGCATATTGGCAAGTTTACGCTTCTCCTCCGACAATTTTATTTTAGGTTTTGGAGTCCTTTTTTTACTGATATTTGGTGTTTTGGATTTTACATGCTCTGTACTATGACATTGGGCATCGGCCTTGGCAGACGACGTTGCTGGCATTTCATCGTCTCGGCCATGACTAGTGGCAGCAGCTTCAGCACGAGGTGGAAGTGGATCTTGATTTTTCCCTAATTTTGGAACCTCAACATTTTTGTTCTCCATATTTTAATAGGCACAACTAAAAGGCACCTCAGGTAAACAATGGAGATGGATGGATACTAGTATACTTATGGATGGACTGCCGAGTGCCGACACAGAGGTAGCTACAGCCGTGGACTACCGTACTGTGTCTGCTGCTAATATAGACTGGATGATAATGAGATGAAATCAATATATATGTATATATAATATCACTAGTACTGCAGCCGGACAGGTATATATATTATATATTTATTATGTAATGACTGATGACGGACCTGCTGGACACTGTCAGCTCAGCAGCACCGCAGACTGCTACAGTAAGCTACTATAGTAGTATGTATAAAGAAGAAAGAAAAAAAAAACAACCACGGGTAGGTGGTATACAATTATGGATGGACTGCCGAGTGCCGCCACAGAGGTAGCTACAGCCGTGGACTAACGTACTGTGTCTGCTGATAATATAGACTGGATGATAATGAGATGAAATCAATATATATGTATATATAATATCACTAGTACTGCAGCCGGACAGGTATATATTATATATTTATTATGTAATGACTGATGACGGACCTGCTGGACACTGTCAGCTCAGCAGCACCGCAGACTGCTACAGTAAGCTACTATAGTAGTATGTATAAAGAAGAAAGAAAAAAACAACAACCACGGGTAGGTGGTATACAATTATGGATGGACTGCCGAGTGCCGACACAGAGGTAGCTACAGCCGTGGACTAACGTACTGTGTCTGCTGATAATATAGACTGGATGATAATGAGATGAAATCAATATATATGTATATATAATATCACTAGTACTGCAGCCGGACAGGTATATATATTATATATTTATTATGTAATGACTGATGACGGACCTGCTGGACACTGTCAGCTCAGCAGCACCGCAGACTGCTACAGTAAGCTACTATAGTAGTATGTATAAAGAAGAAAGAAAAAAACAACAACCACGGGTAGGTGGTATACAATTATGGATGGACTGCCGAGTGCCGACACAGAGGTAGCTACAGCCGTGGACTAACGTACTGTGTCTGCTGATAATATAGACTGGATGATAATGAGATGAAATCAATATATATGTATATATAATATCACTAGTACTGCAGCCGGACAGGTATATATATTATATATTTATTATGTAATGACTGATGACGGACCTGCTGGACAGTGTCAGCACAGCAGCACCGCAGACTGCTACAGTAAGCTACTATAGTAGTATGTATAAAGAAGAAAGAAAAAAAAAACAACCACGGGTAGGTGGTATACAATTATGGATGGACTGCCGAGTGCCGACACAGAGGTAGCTACAGCCGTGGACTAACGTACTGTGTCTGCTGATAATATAGACTGGATGATAATGAGATGAAATCAATATATATGTATATATAATATCACTAGTACTGCAGCCGGACAGGTATATATATTATATATTTATTATGTAATGACTGATGACGGACCTGCTGGACACTGTCAGCTCAGCAGCACCGCAGACTGCTACAGTAAGCTACTATAGTAGTATGTATAAAGAAAAAAAAAAAAAAACACGGGTAGGTGCTAGGTGGTATACAATATTATATATATATTATATACAATTATATATATATATATATATATATATATAATATATATTAAACTCATAAACTGGTGGTGATTATTAAACTGGTGGTCAGGTCACTGGTCACACTATCAGCAACTTGCAAGTAGTACTCCTGAGTCCTAAGCAGACAATCACAATATATATTATACTGGTGGTCAGTGTGGTCACAAACAATGGCAGTGTGGCTGGCACTCTGGCAGCAAAAGTGTGCACTGTACGTTATATGTACTCCTGAGTCCTGAGTCCTGCTCTCAGACTCTAACTGCTCCCCACTGTCAGTGTCTCCCCCACAAGTCAGATAATACAGTCACACTATCTCTCTCTATCACTTCAGCAAGTACTAGTAGTAGTAGTACTCCTCCTAATGCTCCCCAAATTACTACTGTGTCTCTCTCTGTCTCACTCTCTTCTCGAATCTCTATAAACGGAGAGGACGCCAGCCACGTCCTCTCCCTATGAATCTCAATGCACGTGTGAAAAATGGCGGCGACGCGCGGCTCCTTATATAGAATCCGAGTCTCGCGATAGAATCCGAGCCTCGCGAGAATCCGACAGCGTGATGATGACGTTCGGGCGCGCTCGGGTTTACCGAGCAAGGCGGGAAGATCCGAGTCGCTCGGACCCGTGTAAAAAAACCTGAAGTTCGGGCGGGTTTGGATTCCGAGGAACCGAACCCGCTCATCTCTAGTGTGCTGGTGTGAATCTCTCCACTATCTGTATTTCCTTCTCTCAAAGTATGTCCGTCTCCTCGGGCACAGTTTCTAGACTGAGTCTGGTAGGAGGGGCATAGAGGGAGGAGCCAGCCCACACTGTTAAACTCTTAAAGTGCCAGTGGCTTCCAAAGGACCCGTCTATACCGCATGGTACTAAATGGAACCCCAGCATCCTCTACGGACTACGAGAAAAGGATTTACCGGAAGGTAATTAAAATCCTACTTTAACATGTACAAAGTCACAGATGAAGCACAACTGAACTTGCCTTGAGAAAATGCTGCAGCTGCTGCATCGCAGCGCTTCACACAGATTCAGACTCAATCCTCACACAGATGTACAAATGTCGCAGAGCAAATTGATCATTGTAATCTAGCAAAGTAGTTTTGTCTCTATAATACCTAAAGGACAGAAATATCATGTTTCATAAGAAAATATCTGAAACTAACATTTGGCAATGCAGAATTTATTAGCATATTAATTTTGAGTGATATGGTGTGCAAAGGTACTGTAACATACAATGTGAAATGGATGTACTCTAGGCACGGTAGACTGGCAAGACTTGCAGACACTGTGGAATATTAATAATGAAATCACCAGCAATACAAATTAGTCAAGAGAGTTAAGGAGTTGTTTTTTTGAGAGTGAACAAATTAAGTACTAGCCTGATTCAGAGATGTATGCAAACCATTGGCATTTCTATAATGTGTGCATTGTGTGCGGTGCACACCGACCCCTGGGTCCAGGAGGGGCACACACCGCACACATTGCACCCATATTTTAATACTGGCCTCTCCAGAGTCCCGCGTCGGGCACTCCAGCAGCGGCAAAAATCTCTTCCAAAATGGCCATTGCGCTTGCGCAGTAGTGAAATTGGTCTCCAGAACATGGCAGGCACCATGTTTCCATAGACCTGTGCATACGCAGTAGACTCCAGCATGATGCTGGCGACTACTGCGCCATGCAGAGGAGGAGGCCCACCTGGAGTGTGCAAAGGGGACCCTTCCTCTGTTAAAATGCCCCTGATGCAAACCCAATTCGATTAAGTCACACTGCTCATGTGCCACAATAGTCTTGTGATGGCAACCGCAGAGGGAATTATCTGTAAAGTGATTGGTAGGGACTGCTTAGGGGCAGTTATAGGGAGTGCCGGCAAAAAAACAGGTGTGTCACGACCATTTTCAAGTTGTATGCTGGGGCCTGCAACTGCACTCCCATGTATAGCTGCAATAGCTCCATCATCTCACTACATGCGGGCATGCTGTGCGACATCTCACTACATGCGGCCATGCCGGTCAGAATCCCGGCAGTCATAATTCTGATGCCAGAATACCAACACTATTCGCAATGCCAACACCGGCATCCCGAATAGAATGTCCAGACTGGCACCAGAATTCCGACAGCCAGGATCCCGAATGACCAGATACCGCTGCGCTGGACAGGTATGCCGTGTGTGTGTGTGGGGGAGGGAGAGGTGTTAGGTTTAGGGCCCTAGACCACCAGATGTCAGCCAATAGGCCAGTGGGTGCAATCAGGCCAAAGGCCTGTGAGGCATGGGAAGCAGACAGAGAGCCAATGCCACAAGTAAAAGTGATTCTTGGATTTAGGCCCTTGTCACTTTAAGTACCCTACGGTAGGTGGGCAATAGTCTGCGATCCTGTTGAGTGGCTGTGCTTGAGGCCTAGTCCACTCTTTAGTAACAGTTTGGTATAATGTGTATAAGGGTTAGTACTGTGTGGCATTATGTGAATAAGGGGCTCTGCAGTGGTGTAATGTTAATAAGAGGCTCTATTTTGTGCCTTAATGTATATAATGGGTACTACTGTGCATCATAATGTGATTAAGTGACTCTACTGTGGTGTAATGTGTATAAGGGGCTCTACTGTGTGATGTAACTTGTATAAGAGGTATTACTTGTGGTGTAATATGTATAAGGGGTACTACTGTGTGGTGTAATGTGTATAAGGGGTACTACTGCATGGCATAACATGTACTGTATAAGGGGTAATACTATGTGGCGTAATGTGAATAAGGGGTACTTCTATAATATGTAATGTTTGAGTTCTCAAACTCAGTCCTCAGAACTCCACACAGTTCATGTTTTCCAGGTCACCTGTGGATTTTTAAAATGCAACAGTTGGTCATACACAGTGCACCTGCCGGGTGATATGGAAAACTTGAACTACAAGTTGTAATGCCTGCATCAATACTTTTGCCACATGGGTGTTTTGGTTTAGTGTTAAATGGATCTGAATGACAATGGCCCATCGGGGGAAGTGGGAACAAGAGTAATCTTGCTTGGAGAAAGAAATGAAAGGGTTTTCCTGAAACTTCTAAACACAGAGATAAGTAAACTGTATTACATCATCAACTCACTGTGTAGGTCTGGAAAATCACACAGATTGGCTACATTTTTATGTTCAACCATCTTAAGGTTTTTTTTTTGTTTAAGCAATTTCTCAGTAATCAATAAGAAGTCAGTTTGTAATTGTATTTTTGTAATACTTTTGTGCCTTTTATACAATACAGTTTTATCATTATGTATGTACTAGTATGTACACTACTTTTGTAAAGTGAACTTAAGAAGGGTTTTACATTTTAAAAGAACAATTAAGTGTTCTAGATATTTTCAGAAAATAAATATGATTGTGTATTGCACTTATTTGTTCTAACAAACTAAAGGCAATAATTTGTATATGATATATGGGAGTACTACTGTAAATCAGATTCAGTATGTAACACATTCTAAGCCTACTGAGTCTAGATTACTAAACACATAGTTAAAGGTATGCTAACTTCTCAAGGGAATTATAGAGAAATGTTCTTCAGCAAAATTCATTACAGAATCATTAAACTGCAAAAGTTATAACTAAAACATTGACTAAAATTAGACTAAAATGTAAACTGAGATCCAATAACTAAATCTTGAAAAGATGAAGCAAAAAAAAGACTAAATTATGACTTTAAACCAAGTGCAAATTTAAGTAAGCAATTAAGTCTAAAACTAAATTGAAAATCCTTGTTAAATTGAACACTGCAATTAGCACATTTTGGCAAATTCTCTGAGTCATAAATCACACCTGTGGCAGCATTAGATAACAACTATGATTCAGGCCCAATATGCGGACAGTAAGACCACATATAAATTGCAGATAATATTGAATATCAAATTACTGTAAGTTTCTTTATTAATCAACTCCTGGTTCTCCTGGTCGTTCTGCTAATAGCAATCTAAAAAGTTGTGCCAGGTTAACTTTTTCTAATACTTTGTTCGATAAATATATAGAATGTAATAAATATGTTAAAGTTGCTGCAGCTATATTCTGATCAATAAATACACAAAACCCTTATAAGTTAATATCTCACTCATACAGTAAATAAGAGGTGTTTCTGTTCAAGAGTGCAACTAGTATAGCTATACATACATATATACATTTATGTATGCATTAGTTACTTCAGTACCGGACTTGGGGTAGTTCACATATTATCTTCCCTTTGCTATAGCCCAGGCCTGGCCAACCTTTGGCTTTCCAGCTGTCCCGTCATGCCCTTTTACACTTTTGCTATTAGGAAACGCTAAAATTGTGGCAGAGCATGCTGAGATGTGTAGTTTCACAACAGTTGGAGAGCCACAGGTTGGTCAGGCCTGCGGTAGCTGATCATTGGATTCAGTCCCTCCTGCAAACAAGACCTCCTAGTCTTGATTAAGTATAAAACCTGATTTCTGCTCATTCACATCTAGTGACTATTGTAATAGAGTCCCATTTAAAAGTACTAATTGTGACGCAGGCAAGTAGGATAAGTAAATTTTTTTCTCTTTTGGTGTCAGGATCCCGATGTCCGTCTGGATTTTTAAGCTGGCATCAGGCCGTTGGTCATGATTCCAGCATTGGTACTGTATTTCGTCCGCTAGGATCCTGTCCGGCGGCATTGTCACTACATCCCATGAAAAGAGTGGAGAAGTGGGCCAGTGGAGGAGTTGCCAACGGCAAACAATCAGCTTATAAGTAGAGATGTGCGCCGGACCCGATAATTTGGATTTGGATTCGTCAGTGTGATTTGGATTTGCCAAACAGCCGTGATGGACTTTGGATTTGGATTTTTTTCAAAAATTGTCAAAAACAACCAAAATCACATAATTCTTGCATTTTCTTTGTCCCTAGAGTATTATTAAACTCATTAACATTCATTTCCAGTCTTTTGCAGACAATTTTGATCACCTTCTAGCTCACAATGTTGTTTTCATCCACTTTAGGTCAAAGTCTGCAGCAAGCTTGCTGGTTACTTACTACTAGGCAACAGAGCAGAGTCACAAATAGATGGCAGTTTGTAGCATATCTACGAAACACTGCCACACAGCAGTGGGATAAATGAACGGTGGTGCAAGATGGAATTGTCCTTGGGCACTCCCACCCACCCTTATGCTGGTTATTAAACATGACATGTACAGTTTAACAAACCAATCATTTCAGTGACAAGGACTGCCACACTTGTGGCTGAAATGATTGGTTTGTTTGGGCCCCCAAAAAATAAGCTACCAATTGCCTTAAAGCAACAGCTCTACAGTGTCTAGAAGATGTCATCGCCACTGCTATCCTCATCCTCATATTTGGTTCTGTAAACTGATTGTTATCCATTTTTCAATTCACAGATTACAATTTACAAATCAGGGGTGCAGTGTACAGAACAAACAATGCAAAGAGCAAATAATTTTTTTAAATCTGTTGGCGACGCAGCTTGTCCCACAACGCATTTCACACACGGTACAATACAACTATGGTGTACTGGGGTGCAGTGCACACACCTAACAATTTTATTTTTGGGGGGACGCACCTTGGACCTAATTCAGATCTGATCGCAGTAGCAAATTGGGCAAAATCATGTGCACTGCAGGGGAGGCAGATATAACATGTGCAGAGAGAGTTAGAGTTAGATTTGGGTGGGGTGTGTTCAAACTGAAATCTAAATTGCAGTATAAAAATAAAGCAGCCAGTATTTACCCCGCACAGAAAAAATATAACCCACCCAAATCTAACTCTCTCTGCACATGTTACATCTGCCCTACCTGCAGTGCGCATGGTTTTGACCATTAGCTAACAAATTTTCTGCTGCGATCGGATCTGAATTAGGCCCATTGGGGGTCATTCCGACCCATTCGCCCGCTGCAGTTTGTTGCAGTGGTGCGAACGGGTCAGAACTGCGCATGCGCGTTGGTCGCATCATCATCGGGCAGCGACACCGCCTGCAGAAAAAGTGATCGCAGCAGTGATCGCAAGAAGACTGACAGGCGGAAGGCATTCCGGGGCATCAACTGACCATTTTACAGGCGTGGTGAGGCAAACGCAGACGTGTCCAGGCGTTTGGAGGGCGGATGTCTGACATCAATTCCGGGACCTTCGTCGCTGGATTTGTCGCACAGGCTAAGTAAGTCTGACCCTGGTCTTGTTTTGCAGGAAACTTTTTTAGCATAGCAGGGCTGCACAAGCATTCGCAGCCCTGCTATGCTAAAATACACTCCCCCATAGGCGGCGTCAAGTTGATCGCTTGAGCAGCAAAAAGTTGCTACGTGCGATCAACTCGGAATGACCCCTATTGTCAGTTACCAGTCTCTCTCTCTCTCTCTCTTCAACCTTAGCTTGTTCACCTTAAAGGTAGACCAAACTTACTTTTAAATCCATCTGTTTGTGGAGTAGTAAATCTTTACACTGACAATCTTTCTGGAATAGCACTAAGTATACTCAGATTCATTAAATTTGGGACATCTTTCACTGCCAGAGCTACAGTATGCTCCTTAGATAGTCACTTAGGAGACGCCTCCGCTCCAAAGCAGATAAATAAAAGTATCTCTGTTCTCTGTGTCAGACACTGTGATTCTTGCCTCCTCCCTGCTCTTTATCTTTACTTCTGCTGCAGTCTCTTACTGATTTTCTCTGCGTTTGTCCTGTCTGACACCATTGCATACTGCCCCACCTCCTTCCTCACACTTCTCCCCCAACAACTGCCACCTGCTTCCAGCTGCCCCTGGCATTACCACCTGACACAGCTCATACAGTTACATGTCCTCCTGACTTCTTGAGAAGCTGCATAGGATGCTGGGATTTGCAGTCCTTGGTCTGTCTGTGTAACGTCATGCACATACACTGTAGAGTAATGCTTAGTGTCAGCTGTATAGCGGGGCATTACACCACTAGATCCTATTGTCTTCTTGTAGACTGTAAACTCTCATGAGCACGGACTTCTCCGTCAATCTTTTCTGTATTTGTTTAGTGTTAATGTTTTATTATTTTTATGTATAATGTGCTGTATTAGCAGTACAGCATTATAAAGGTTTGTAGCCCCTTACTGACTAGCTATGATAAGAACAAATCCACAAGCATGTCTGTCCACAACAAGCTGAAAAGCTTGATAGCAGAGAGCATACGACCATAAACCCTGCTTATATGGCATTTTATCCTCTACCGGCATGGATTTAAAAGTGCTCTCATCTTTTGCATTTGCTCAGGGTCAGGAAAACACTTGGGGGGAGATTCAAATGTTATACAAGTCAGTTGGGAGTCTGTTTTTTTCTATCTAATAGACAGGGAAAAACAGACACCCAACCGACTTTGCAAACATTTGAAATTTGAATCTCCCCCTTGGAATCCAAACTTGTCGTGTAGCTCATTGGGAACAGGCAAGTTTGAGGATTTCTCCAGAGTTCAGATAAAGGATCAGTGTACAATCAGTAAGATTGACCAAATTAGCCATACGGTTGCATAAAAGAAACCAAAATATATGATCAAATCTCAGGTTTATCATAAGCAAGTCTGTACCTTCAAACCTATGTACTACTGACATAATAACATTGTGGTTCCCATTACAAGGATCTGCAAGAACAGCAGTGATAAGTGTTGTAACTACTTCAAAATAGTTTTTATTTGAAATACTATGGGGTATTCAATTAGCGCAGTTTTTTCAACCAGTCGAAAAAATTAAACTTTTTGCCCATTTTTCAGCTGAATATACATTCGACCCATTCCATGCCCGTGCTGTTTTTTCGAGTGGTTGAAAAAGACGGCACTGATGAAAACCATGTGTATCGGCAAATTCGCCACTGATACAAGTGTTTGGGCAAAATCGCGGGCGTTTTCGCCCTTTTTTGGTGCAATTTTCATCCATACCGATTTGATTTTTTTTAAAAAGTGAAACGGCATGGGCGAAAATGGATTAAAAAATGGGCAAAAATGCCAGCAATTCGACCAGTGGAAAAAACAGCACTTAATTGAATACCCCCCTATATTTTTAGAAATTATATTTGTTTTTATGTAATACAGGTTGAGTATCCCATATCCAAAATGCTTGGGACCAGAGGTATTTTGGATATTGGATTTTTCCGTATTTTGGAATAATTGTATACCATAATGAGATATCATGGCAATGGGACCCAAGTCTAAGCACAGAATGCATTTATGTTACATATACACCTTATACACACAGCCGGAAAGGTAATTTTAGCCAATATTTTTTGTAACTTTGTGCATTGAACAAAGTGTATCTACATTCACACAATTCATTTATGTTTCATATACACCTTATACACACAGCCTGAAGGTCATTTAATACAATATTTTTAATAACTCTGTGTATTAAACAAAGTTTGTGTACATTGAGCCATCAAAAAACAAAGGTTTCACTATCTCACTCTCACTCAAAAAAGTCTGTATTTCGGAATATTCCGTATTTCGGAATATTTGGATATGGGATACTCAACCTGTATATGGACACATGGGGCAAGGTTTTAAGGATATCCATGCTTGTGCTCAAATGGTATAATCAAACTGACTAATTAAGCCACCTGTGATTAAGAATATCCTTAAACATGGTCTGCTAGGGTGCCTTGAGGATTGAGTTTAGTGAAAGGAAACTTGCTGTTAATGTCAAAAGGACATTGTTGTTTTTCTCATGGCAAATGAGTAGCTTTAAAGTTTGTGGAGAAACAAAAACTGCTTTAAAACACCAAGCAACTACTGTGAACAATATCAAATAAAACTATGTTCATTCAACATAACCACCCTACTAAATTGTCTATATTGTACTTTTTTTTACTGTTATCTGGGCTGATCGAATCCCAAGAGCTATGTTACAGTAAACCTTTGTTATCTTGTATAGAAAATACTGGTCTGATGATTGTCAAACCACTCAAAGGAAAATACATTTCTACACAATATGTACTTTAATGACACAAGGATGCCTCTCATGTCTCATATTGGTTGTTGAGGGAAAGCTTAGTATTTCAGAAGATACTGGAAACACTCCTATTATTTGGTCATTGCTATTAGTTATTTTCTATCAGTATTTATATATTGCATTGTAGTTGTACATCGTTTGTGGTTATGGTTGATAATCTTCAGATTGCTGCCACTATCGATTTGAAAGTGTTGTATGCATTTGGAAACTTGTTAGTTACCTACAGTATGAATGATATCCAGCAATATTACAGGGAAGTGGTTTTACAGCAACTAAACTAATAAAATGAAGTATATTATATATACCTCTGACCACGTACTGATGTGAAACGTTATATAGCATGGTTCTATAGACAAGCAGAAATATCTGAGTAAATTCAGTCCTTGTTATTTATGTAGGATTATGCATATGCCTGGACAAAGTGTGCTGTTAACATGTGGAATAAATGTTGGCTGGAAAATGTTCTTCGTACTGCCACCTACACTTACAATAAAAATAATCAAACTGAAAATAACTACTAGACAAGGACATGACTAATAACTACTGCCTTCTAAAAACAGAAGTCCAATTTCACCTATCTTACCTCTAAAGTTTCATCCATTATTATTTGCATCTTTACAGATCTGACACATGTACCTTAATGGGTTCACATGTACTGTATCTAGCCGGCATCTTGTATTCGCAGCAAGCCAGGTGCGGAAAGTGTGCCAGCGACTAAGACGTGTGTTTGCGTCTAAGTATTGGAGACCATAGGAATACATGGGTGGTGTACTGAGACACAAGACGCGACTCGTGAGCCCTTGCGGCCATGTCGCAGGATGGATGAGTGTAGCTGCATCTGTATATACTCATATTTTTCCCCCAGTATATATCAATAAACCAATATGCATCTAGGCTGAATGCACCCTAGTGGTTAGACATACAGTATTGGAGCAGAGTAAAACAGTGTTGATATATATAGCCTATTGGGATGGTGGTCACTATAGGTGCAGAGCAGATGTGAAAGTAACTGTTAGGCCACACAGAGAGTCCTTAACCAGGATTCTTAATTTATTTGTAAACAGTAGATACAGGCAGTGCCAGTGGCATAAGTTCATCCCAGATGCCTGGCGGCAAGATAAATATTGCTGCCCCCTCATATATAGAAAAAAATATGTATGTATATATATATATATATATACAATATATATATATATATATATATATATATATATATATAGAGAGAGAGAGAGAGAGAGAGAGAGAGAGAGAGAGAGAGAGAGAGAGAGTTCTGAAAGAAAAATATTTACATTTCATTGTCATTTATTTTGAATCATACATTTCTTAGCAGTCATACACAGAATTGAAAGCCATGGCCTATTAAAAATTAGATGGTAAAATTAATAGAACTTCATTATTATTAAGAAAACCTAACTAACTAACTAACTAACTAACTAATGCAAACATCAGGTATGTATGCTTGTGTCCTCAAAACTTCTACTCACAAATATTCTACTATGATCTTGAGTTGGCAGAAACTTGCGACAAACTAGATTACAGAAGGCTTAGTTTCTTGAGGTTTCCTGTGCACGCGCTCAGGTGGGATAACATTGAACTATGTCATGTGCACATCGGCCACTAGATGGAGATGACCATCACTACTGTACATTACATGTTCATACTGTATGTTGCGTCAACATTTTTTACAAACTGACATCTGACAGAAGATGAGCTTTTATGAGAGAAACTGTAATGTGAATCTGATTTCTTTGGTTTGTGTACTTTAAAGTTTTTGTTTCTTTGAGTTGATTTATTTATTATACTTTTGGAAACAATTTAAGAAAACCTGATTGTAATTTTCTTTCAAGATCAAATCAATATGATTTTGATCCGCTGTTGCGAGGACTCTAAAAGGTGCGGGCCCATATGTCGGTGCCTACTCTGTCTATTTCGTAAAGGGTATGGGTCATTGGGTTGACATGCATTAGGTTGACAGTCATTAGGTCGACCACTATTGTATAGTGACTAGGTCGACACCTGAAATAGGTTATCACAGTCATTAGGTCGACATGAATAAGGTCGACTTGGAAAAAGGTCAACATTAGTTTATTTTTTATTTTTTTGGTGTCGTTTTCATTGTAAAGTGACGGAGAACCCCAATTACTGCACTGTGTCCCTTCACATTGCTCGCTTTGCTTGCCATGCTTCAGACAAGGTGCCTCGCTGCGCTCAGCACAGCGTAGTCCACGTAGATCGTAAAGTATGAAAAAGTACAAAAAAGTGAAAAACTCACGTCGACCTTTTTCCATGTCGACCTAGTACATGTCGACCCAGTGACCATGTCGACCTAATGCATGTCGACCAATAGTGGTCTACCTAATGACTGCCGACCTAAGTGTGGTCAACCTAATGACTGTATCCCTTGGTACGCCAGCACTGGATTACCATACTATGTAATTGGGCACTACGGATCCCTTGTGGTGCCATATAAATAAAGGACTATAAAAATAATACAAGGTTATGAAAGGGTTAACAGCAGTGTTTTCCAGCTAATAGCTGTCTCGCCTCAGGAGCCAAGTAATGGACATGTGTGACACTGATGGCAACAGCATGCACACGTGCAACAGCACGTCAGGTTGGAGGTTAATCCTACTTGCAGGCAGGGGTGGATTTAGAGGTGAGTATGCCCCTAGGCACACCTGTAACGCCGCCCCCCACCTGCCTAAGTTAATTATTTTTATTGATTGGTTACAAGCCCTCATTTGATGATAGCCAATTTAATAGAATAATAATAAAGAAGTCACTATGACATTTTTTTTATTTTTTATTATGTATACATATTTAATAGTTAGGACAGCTTACAGGGGCAGTAAGTGCATGTCCTACCCGTTTTTACTCCATTCAAGATGGCATATGGTACAGTACAGTAGAAATATTTTGCAGTTACTGGTACTTTTTGGGCTGATAGTACCAACACAAGCATCCAAGTGCCACCCCCAAACAAGTACTGCACCTAGGCACGTGCCTCACATGCCTAATGGGAAATGTGCCACTTCTTGCCGGCTGCGGCTTTTAGTATCCGGAGTGTATGCAGTAATAGTATACAGTAAAAGACAGATCAAGAGTACAATTCTTGATGCATTCAGTATGAATAACAGGGCATTAATTATAACAAGATAATGAGGTGACCAAAAAGCTGTGAGTACTAGTTATCCCAAAGCCATGTCTACAGCAATCCAGTACTGAATGATCACTGCAATCATTTTCTATGCTATATCCAGTACTGAATGATCACTGCAATCATTTTCTATGCTATATCCAGTACTGAATGATCACTGCAATCATTTTCTATGCTATATGCAAGTTTGTAAAATTTGATTTGGGTGGTTTACAGGAATAAGCAGATTTTTAGGATACTTGGGAAGAAAAGAACTATGGGGGTCATTCCGAGTTGTTCGCTCGGTAAAAATCTTCGCATCGCAGCGATTTTCCGCTTAGTGCGCATGCGCAATGTTCGCACTGTGACTGCGCCAAGTAAATTTGCTATGCAGTTAGGAATTTTACTCACGGCTTTTTCATCTTTCTGGCGATCGTAATGTGATTGACAGGAAGTGGGTGTTACTGGGCGGAAACAGGCCGTTTTATGGGCGTGTGGAAAAAAACGCTACCGTTTCCGGAAAAAACACAGGAGTGGCTGGAGAAACGGGGGAGTGTCTGGGCGAACGCTGGGTGTGTTTGTGACGTCAAACCAGGAAGGACAAGCACTGAACTGATCGCAGATGCCGAGTAAGTCTGGAGCTACTCAGAAACTGCTACGAGGTGTGTAATCGCAATATTGTGAATACATCGTTCGCAATTTTAGGAAGCTAAGATTCACTCCCAGTAGGCGGCGGCTTAGCGTGAGCAAATCTGCAAAAATCAGCTTGCGAGCGAACAACTCGGAATGACCCCCTATACTTTTACTGAGATATCTTCCCACTAAATGAGATCTACAACATACTGCACTGTACCATTAAATACGGCAGTAATTAACATTACTGTAAAGGGGGGTACTCACGGGAGAGATGTGTGCTAAGCGATCTTAACACAGACCGCTCAGCACACATCTCTCACCCCGCTCAGCACAGCGCGATGTGCTGAGCGAGGGGGAAAGCCGACGGGGGGCCGCTCACTTCACACAACGGTGAAGTGAGCGACCCGCTAGATTGAGCCTGCATGCAGCTCAATCTAGCATCGGCGATAGCGATGCGCGGGGCCGCGTATCGCTATCGCTGGAGGGCATACACACGGCAGATCCGTGCTTAAAATCTAAGCAATCTAGCAAGATTGCTTAGATTTTAAGCACGGATCTCTCCGTGTGTACCCCCCTTTAGGTTTACTATTGAACTGCTGCTGTGGAACTACACATACCAGCATGCACTATGATATCACAATCAAACCTTGATAAAATAACTGCTCCAAAACAGTTAAAATAATTCCATGGCTGACAAACAGATTAACAATTTGGTCCCATAAATACACATTGTAAATGCCATGTACATAGTGCATTACCATTATGATGTAAGAGTGCAGTCTGGTGTCCTAATTATAATAAATCTCCACTGCTCGGTCAGCTGGAGGCTAGTTATTATACTTTCTCAGCCCACCATTCTCCCGTTTGTCCTTGAGAGGATCAATGTAAACTAATAATAAAAGTCCCCAGAAGAGTCCACTAATTTCACTCCTAGGATTTGTGTATAATAGATGAAAGATATACAAAGAGAGAACAGCAATTAATATGTCACATATCATGTATCAATGTGCTAAAAGCAAATGCTGAATTTATGTGATTTTAAACTAGGCTTGTCAAATTCTAAATATATGTAATTATGTAATTGAGTCCAGTCTTTACACTTTTCATTATATAGACAGACAGACAGACAGACAGACAGACAGATAGATAGATAGATAGATAGATAGATAGATAGAAAGATAGATAATGTGTAATTCAATAAAAAAAGGACCGCTCCATAGTACATGATTCTGTAGTTAAAAGGTAATTTATTCCAACAACGCCACACACATCGGTTAGAAAACGTACCACAATAGGCGGTATCAACCACCGTAAGTATGTCACATAGATAATAAAACTTTAAAATGTACTTAACCGCATCCAAAGAGTGCTTCGCTGCTGCACCGTAGTCCTCACGCTAGGCCATGTCACTACGCGTTTTGTCACTCAGGACTTCGTCAGAGGGCTGGCCTAGCGCTGATCAGTCACTCTATTTCTCCTCCCCCGTACCAATCAGGTTTACGGAAGCACATTTACTCTCATTTAATACATGACAGTTACTGTTCATGCATAATAAAAACAATATCCACATCCAAAACAAAAAAAGCAGACTAGAGATGAGCGGGTTCGGTTCTCAGAGAACCAAACACCCCGAACTTTGCCTTCCGAGTCTGGATCCGAGCCAGGCTTGGATTTTCCCTCTTGACTCGGAAACCCGAACGCGGCAAAACGTCATCATCCCGCTGTCTGATTCTTGCAGGATTTGGATTCCATTTAAGGAGCCGCGCGTCGCAGCCATTTTCACTCCAGTCCCGGAGAGTGCAGTGAGAGGACGTGTCTCCGTCCTCAGTGTCTGTGTGGGGGCGGGAAAGTGGTGTGGCAAGTCTACTTACTGCTGTCTTGTGCTGCTCAGTCTAGTCCAGTGTAGTCAGTGTCTTATGCTGCATCAGTCCAGCCAGTCACAGTGTTGGTGTCCCCTGCTGCTATATGTCCCCAGTGCTGCTGGCTGCTGTATAAGTCTCTCGCATTTTAGCTGTGTTGTCCTGCATCAGACCAGGGGTAGTGTCTTGTGCAGCATCAGTCCAGTGACCAGTCACAGTGGTGGTGTCCTCTGCTGCCATATATCCAGTGTAGCTGTATAAGTCCCTTTTAGTGCTGCTGTGTTGTCCTGCATTATACCAGGGAAAGTGTCTTGTGCAGCATCAGTCCAGTGACCAGTCACAGTGGTGGTGTCCTCTGCTGCTATATATCCAGTGTTAAAAAAAGGGGGGGACCTGGATTGCACATCCTATTACTAAAGATATCAAGAGGTGCTATCATGCTGAGGCTTCTAATACAATGCTGGGGGAAGAGAGATGCAGATGCACACTCTTTGCACTAAGAACACTGATAATAAAAATCATTTAAATAAACCCTCACAATTAACATGGGGTATAATTGAAGTTCTTAGCACACATTTGCGCAAATATGCGGGCCCATGTACCGCGGCCAGGTGACTTCATCACATGGGTCCCTAACATCCCTAATATTATCACATTCTATAAATTTATACAGGACTTACCTCTAAATAGGGCCTTATCAATGTGTGATCTGAAATGCAGGAACCCAGCTAATTAAAACACCTGAGGGTGAATGGGAGGAGTGCCAATCCAGAGGAAGGAAGCCTTGCCTTCCAGTGTACAATATATACACAAATATAGTGGAAAAAAGGGGGGGACCTGGATTGCACATCCTATTACTAAAGATATCAAGAGGTGCTATCATGCTGAGGCTTCTAATACAATGCTGGGGGAAGAGAGATGCAGATGCACACTCTTTGCACTAAGAACACTGATAATAAAAATCATTTAAATAAACCCTCACAATTAACATGGGGTATAATTGAAGTTCTTAGCACACATTTGCGCAAATATGCGGGCCCATGTACCGCGGCCAGGTGACTTCATCACATGGGTCCCTAACATCCCTAATATTATCACATTCTATAAATTTATACAGGACTTACCTCTAAATAGGGCCTTATCAATGTGTGATCTGAAATGCAGGAACCCAGCTAATTAAAACACCTGAGGGTGAATGGGAGGAGTGCCAATCCAGAGGAAGGAAGCCTTGCCTTCCAGTGTACAATATATACACAAATATAGTGGAAAAAAGGGGGGGACCTGGATTGCACATCCTATTACTAAAGATATCAAGAGGTGCTATCATGCTGAGGCTTCTAATACAATGCTGGGGGAAGAGAGATGCAGATGCACACTCTTTGCACTAAGAACACTGATAATAAAAATCATTTAAATAAACCCTCACAATTAACATGGGGTATAATTGAAGTTCTTAGCACACATTTGCGCAAATATGCGGGCCCATGTACCGCGGCCAGGTGACTTCATCACATGGGTCCCTAACATCCCTAATATTATCACATTCTATAAATTTATACAGGACTTACCTCTAAATAGGGCCTTATCAATGTGTGATCTGAAATGCAGGAACCCAGCTAATTAAAACACCTGAGGGTGAATGGGAGGAGTGCCAATCCAGAGGAAGGAAGCCTTGCCTTCCAGTGTACAATATATACACAAATATAGTGGAAAAAAGGGGGGGACCTGGATTGCACATCCTATTACTAAAGATATCAAGAGGTGCTATCATGCTGAGGCTTCTAATACAATGCTGGGGGAAGAGAGATGCAGATGCACACTCTTTGCACTAAGAACACTGATAATAAAAATCATTTAAATAAACCTTCATATATATCTTTAGTAATAGGATGTGCAATCCAGGTCCCCCCCTTTTTTCCACTATATTTGTGTATATATTGTACACTGGAAGGCAAGGCTTCCTTCCTCTGGATTGGCACTCCTCCCATTCACCCTCAGGTGTTTTAATTAGCTGGGTTCCTGCATTTCAGATCACACATTGATAAGGCCCTATTTAGAGGTAAGTCCTGTATAAATTTATAGAATGTGATAATATTAGGGATGTTAGGGACCCATGTGATGAAGTCACCTGGCCGCGGTACATGGGCCCGCATATTTGCGCAAATGTGTGCTAAGAACTTCAATTATACCCCATGTTAATTGTGAGGGGTTATTTAAATGATTTTTATTATCAGTGTTCTTAGTGCAAAGAGTGTGCATCTGCATCTCTCTTCCCCCAGCATTGTATTAGAAGCCTCAGCATGATAGCACCTCTTGATATCTTTAGTAATAGGATGTGCAATCCAGGTCCCCCCCTTTTTTCCACTATATTTGTGTATATATTGTACACTGGAAGGCAAGGCTTCCTTCCTCTGGATTGGCACTCCTCCCATTCACCCTCAGGTGTTTTAATTAGCTGGGTTCCTGCATTTCAGATCACACATTGATAAGGCCCTATTTAGAGGTAAGTCCTGTATAAATTTATAGAATGTGATAATATTAGGGATGTTAGGGACCCATGTGATGAAGTCACCTGGCCGCGGTACATGGGCCCGCATATTTGCGCAAATGTGTGCTAAGAACTTCAATTATACCCCATGTTAATTGTGAGGGTTTATTTAAATGATTTTTATTATCAGTGTTCTTAGTGCAAAGAGTGTGCATCTGCATCTCTCTTCCCCCAGCATTGTATTAGAAGCCTCAGCATGATAGCACCTCTTGATATCTTTAGTAATAGGATGTGCAATCCAGGTCCCCCCCTTTTTTCCACTATATTTGTGTATATATTGTACACTGGAAGGCAAGGCTTCCTTCCTCTGGATTGGCACTCCTCCCATTCACCCTCAGGTGTTTTAATTAGCTGGGTTCCTGCATTTCAGATCACACATTGATAAGGCCCTATTTAGAGGTAAGTCCTGTATAAATTTATAGAATGTGATAATATTAGGGATGTTAGGGACCCATGTGATGAAGTCACCTGGCCGCGGTACATGGGCCCGCATATTTGCGCAAATGTGTGCTAAGAACTTCAATTATACCCCATGTTAATTGTGAGGGTTTATTTAAATGATTTTTATTATCAGTGTTCTTAGTGCAAAGAGTGTGCATCTGCATCTCTCTTCCCCCAGCAATATATCCAGTGTTACTGCCATATAATTCCCGTGATACTGGCGTATAATTCCTGTGATATTGCCGTATAATTCCCGTGATACTGGCATATAATTCCTGTGACATTGCCATATAATTCTCGGAATACTGGCGTATAATTCCTGTGACATTGCTGTATAATTCTCGGAATACTGGCGTATAATTCCTGTGATATTGCCGTAAATTTCTCGGAATACTGGCGTATAATTCATGTGACATTGGCGTATAATTCTCAGAATACTGGCGTATAATTCCTGTGACATTGCCATATAATTCCTGTGATATTGCCGTATAATTCTCGGAATACTGGCGTATAATTCCTGTGACATTGCTGCATAATTCGTGGAACACTGGTGTATAATTCCTGTGACATTTTCGTATAATTCTCGGAATACAGGCGTATAATTCCTGTGACATTGCCGTATAATTCTCGGAATACTGGCGTATAATTCCTGTGATATTGCCGTATAATTCCTGTGATATTGCCGTATAATTCTCGGAATACTGCCGTATAATTCCTGTGACATTGCCGTATAATTCTCTGAATACTGGCGTATAATTCCTGTGATATTGCTGTATAATTCTCGGAAAACTGGCGTATAATTTCTGTGACATTGCCATATAATTCTCGGAATACTGGCGTATAATTCCTGTGACATTGACATATTATTCTCGGAATACTGGTGTACTATAATTCCTGTGATATTGCCATATAATTTCTGTGATATTGCCGTATAATTCTCGGAATACTGGCGTATAATTCCTGTGATATTGCCGTATAATTCCTGTGATATTGCCGTATAATTCTCGGAATACTGGCGTATAATTCCTGTGATATTGCCGTATAATTCCTGTGACATTGCCGTATAATTCTCTGAATACTGTCGTATAATTCCTGTGACATTGCCGTATAATTCTCGGAATACTGTCGTATAATTCCTGTGACATTGCTGTATAATTCTCTGAATACTGGCGTATAATTCCTGTGACATTGCTGTATAATTCTCTGAATACTGGCGTATAATTCCTGTGATATTGCCGTATAATTCTCGGAATACTGGCGTATAATTCCTGTGACATTGCTGTATAATTCTCTGAATACTGGCGTATAATTCCTGTGACATTGCCGTATAATTCCTGTGATATTGCCGTATAAATCCTGAGATATTGCCATATAATTCTCGGAATACTGACATATAATTCCTGTGATATTGCCGTATAATTCTCGGAATACTGACTTATAATTCCTCTGATATTGCCATATAATTCCCGTGATACTGCTGTATAATTCCAGTTATCCTGCCGTATAATTCCAGTTATCCTGCCGTATAATTTCATATAAATCCATATAATTCTGTATAAATCCAGTCCAGTGGTGCTGCCATATAAGTTCAGTGGTGCTGTCCTGTGCTGTATAATATTTACTCCAAATAAAGGGGTTATTAATATTTAATCCAAATAATTTTTACAGGGTTTGCCCTGTGAGGTGTAGGGGTACGCTATCTTGTGCCGCATATTGTGTTATATAACTCCAGAAAAATAACGGAGAACAAACATTTCGAGGAGTTAATAGGGAAAGATCAAGAACCACTTCCTCCTAGTGCTGAAGCTGCTGCCACTAGCCATGACATAGATGATGAAATGCCATCAACGTCAATTGCCAAGGCCGATGCCCAATGTGATAGTAGAGGGCGTGTAAAATCCAAAAAGCTAAAGTTCAGTAAAAAGGACCAAAAAAAGAAATTGAAATCGTCTGAGGAGAAACGTAAACTTGCCAATATGCCATTTATGACACGGAGTGGCAAGGAACGGCTGAGGCACTGGCCTATGTTCATGGCTAGTGGTTCAGCTTCACATGTCGATGGAAGCCCTCATCATACCGCTAGAAAAATTAAAAGAGTTAAGTTGGAAAGAGCACAGAAAAGAACTGTGCGCTCTGAGATGGTATCACAAATCCCCAAGGAGAGTCCAATTGTGTCGGCGGTTGCGATGCCTGACCTTCCCAACACTGGACAGGAAGAGATGGCTCCTTCCTCCATTTGCACACCCCCTGCAAGTGCTGGAAGGAGCACCCACAGTCCAGTTCCTGATATTGAAATTGAAGATGTCACTGTTGAAGTACACCAGGATGAGGATATGGGTGTTGCTGGTGTTGAGGAGGAAATTGACGATGAGGATTCTGATGGTGATGTGGTTTGTTTAAGTCAGGCACCGGGAGAGACACCTGTTGTCCTTGGGACGAAGAAGCCCATTGTGATGCCTGGACAAACTATCAAAAAAGCCACCTCTTTGGTGTGGAATTATTTCTCCTCAAATCCGAACAACAGGTGTCAAGCCATCTGTTGCCTCTGTCAATCTGTAATAAGTAGGGGTAAGGATGTTAACCACCTAGGAACATCCTCCCTTATACGTCACCTGCTGCGCATTCATCAGAAGTCACTGTCAAGTTCAGAAACTTTGGGTAAGAGCGTAACTTCCTCATGTACCCAAGCTCCTGCAAGCCACACCACCAACTCCCTCAACGTCAACTTCCTCCTCAGTCAGGAATGTCCATAGTCCTGCAGGCCATGTCACTGTCAAGACTGAGTAGTCCTCTCTTAACCAGGGTCCCTCCATAGGATCCTTGAGTGGTACACCTGCTGTTGCTGCTGTTGTTGTTGCTGGGAGTCGATCGTCATCCCAGAGGGGAAGTCGGAAGACCACTTGTACTACTTCCAGTAAGCAATTGACTGTCCAACAGTCCTTTGTGAGGAAGATAAAATATGACAGCTGTCATCCTTTTGCAAAGCAGATAACTGAGGCCTTGACAGCTATGTTGGTGTTAGAGGTGCGTCCGGTATCCACCATTAGTTCAGAGTCACTTAAAGATTTGTTTGAGATACTGTGTCCTCGGTATCAATTCCCATCTAGGTTTCACTTCTCTAGGCAGGGTATACCGAGAATGTGCACAGACGTCAGAAAAAAAGTCACCAGTGTCCTAAAAAATGCAGTTGTATCCAGTGTCCACTTAACCACGGACATGTGGACAAGTGGAGCAGGGCAGACTGAGGACTATATGACTGTAAAAGCCCACTGGGTAGATGTATGGCCTCCCGCAGTGGCACCAGTAGCAGCATCTCGCAAACGCCAACTCATTCCTAGGCAGGCTACGCTATGTATCATCGCTCTCCATAAGAGGCACACAGCTGACAACATCTTACAGAAACTGAGGAACATCATCGCAAAATAGCTTACTCCAATTGGACTCTCATGGGGATTTGTGATATCGGACAATGCCACCAATATTGTGCATGCATTACAACAGGGAAAATTTCAGCACGTCCCATGTTTTGCACATACATTAATTTGGTGGTGCAGATTTTTTTTAAAAATGAGAGGGGTGTGCAGGAGATGCTGTCGGTGGCCCAAAAAATTGCTGGTCATTTTCGGCATTCTGCCACTGCGTGCCGAAGACTGTAGCACCAGCAAACACTCCTGAACCTGCCCCGCCATCAACTGAAGCAAGAGGTGGTAATGAGGTGGAATTCAACACTCTATATGCTTCAGAGGATGGAGGAGCAGCAAAAGGCCATTCAAGCCTATACATCCACCTACGATATAGGCAAAGGAGGGGTAATGCACCTGACTCAAGCGCAGTGGAGAATGATTTCCGTTTTGTGCAAGGTTCTCCAACCCTTCGAACTTTCCACACGTGAAGTCAGTTCAGACACTGCCAGCTTGAGTCAGGTCATTCCCCTCATCAAGCTTTTGCAGAAGCAGCTGGATAAATTGAAGGAGGAGCTAAGATGGAGCGATTCTGCAGAGTATGTGGGACTTGTGGATGGAGCCCTTCATTCACTTTGCCAGGATTCAAGGGTGGTCAATCTGTTGAAATCAGAGCTCTACATTATGGCCACCATGCTCGATCCTAGGTTTAAAGCCTACGTTATATCTCTGTTTCCAGCAGACACAAGTGTGCAGAGGCGCAAAGACCTGCTGGTTAGTAAATTGTCAACTCAAGCGGAACGTGACCCATCAACAGCTCCTCCTTCAATTTCTCCCGCCACTGGGGCTGCAAGTAAATATAACATTTCCTAGCCCACCCGCTGGCGGTGATGCAGGGAAGTCAGGAGCGAAAGCTGACATCTGGTCCAGACTGAAGGACCTTCCAACGATTACTGACATGTCTACTGTCACTGCATTTTATTCTGTCACCATTGAAAGGATGGTGGAGGATTATATGAGTGACAGCATCCAAGTAGGCATGTCAGACAATCCGTACGTATACTGGCAGGAAAAAGAGGCAATTTGGAGGCCCTTAGCACAAACTTGCTTTATTTTATCTAAGTTGTCCCCCCTCCAGTGTGTACTCCGAAAGAGTGTTTAGTGCAGCCGGTAACCTTGTCAGCGATCTGCATAGGAGGTTTCTTCCACAAAATGTGGAGAAGATGATGTTCATCAAAATGAATTATAAAGTCTTCCGGGAAGACCTTTACCTGCAATTGCCTCCAGAACGTACACTGGAACCTGTAATGGTGGATTCCAGTGGGGACGAATTAATACTCAGTAAGGAGGATGTACACGGTGAAAGGGGTGAGGAATCGGAGGATGATGATGAGGTGGACATCTTGCCTCTGTAGAGCCAGTTTGTGCAAGGAGAAACTGATTGCTTCTTTTTTGGTGGGGGCCCAAACAAATCAGTCATTTCAGCCACAGTCGTGTGGCAGACCCTGTCGCTGAAATGATTGGTTTGTTAAAGTGTGCATGTCCTGTTTATACAACATAAGGGTGGGTGGGAGGGCCAAAGGACAATTCCATCTTGCACCTCTTTTTCTTCTTTGCATCATGTGCTGTTTGGGCACTAGTTTTTTTTTTGTGCCATCCTGTCTGTAACTGCAGTGCCACTCCTAGATGGACCAGGTGTTTGTGCCGCACACTTGTGTCGCTTAGCTTGGCCATTCAGCTACCTCATTGAACCTCTTTTTCTTCTTTGCATCATGTGCTGTTAGGGGACTAGTTTTTTTTGTGCCATCCTGTCTGTAACTGCAGTGCCACTCCTAGATGGGCCAGGTGTTTGTGCCGCACACTTGTGTCATTTAGCTTGGCCATCCAGCTACCTAATTGCACCTCTTTTTCTTCTTTGCATCATGTGCTGTTTGGGGCCTTTTTTTTATATCTGCCCTCCTGTCTGCCACTGCAGTGCCACGCCTAGATGGGCATAATTGTTTGTGTCGCTTGGCTTAGTCATACCTCATTGCAAATATTTTTCTTCTTTGCATTATGTGCTGTTTGGGGACTAGTTTTTGAATAGTGCCATCCTGTCTGTAACTGCATTGCCACTCCTAGATGGGCCAGGTGTTTGTGCCGCACACTTGTGTCGCTTAGCTTAGTCATACAGCCACCTCGGTGCAACTTTTAGGCCTAAAAAAAATATTGTGATGTGTGAGGTGTTCAGAATAGACTGGAAATGAGTGGAAATTATTTTTATTGCGGTTAATAATACTGTAGGAGCAAAATTACCCCCAAATTCTGTGATTTTAGCTGTTTCTATGTTTCCCCCCCAAAAAATCATCCAAATCCAAAACCAAAACCAAAACCAAAACATGAAAGGGTGGTTTTGGCAAAACCAAAACATTAAAATGGAATTAGAACCAAAACCAAAACACAAAACACGAATAGTGCCAGCCGCTCATCTCTATTAGCAGACGGTTTTACAATACTAGGCGAATTGCTATATACACAATACAAAACACACTTTTAACACATGGAAACTTTCCAATCACTCATTAATAAAATAATCCAATGGCTTCCTCCATATTCCTATTTGTGTCAGTCTCTGTACTGATTCTATTTTCCGATTAAACCACCTTTAATTAATAAATGGGATAATGTCAAAACATTTAAACATTTAAACTGAAAGGAGACAGCGTGTTTAAAGTAAGTATCCAATATGTCTCTCGTTTAGCTAGAAGCTTCAACCTATCACCGGGTGGTATTCATGTGGCCGCCGGTCAGCTGACCGACAGTCACATGACCTCCTCCACCAGCCCGACGGGTCACTGTTCCGATGGTCGGCATGCCGACCAACAGGGACTATTTCCACTCGTGGGTGTCCAAGACACCCATAGAGTGGGAACAGAACCCGTGGCAACCGCAGGTCGCCACCGAGCCCACAGCGTGGCGAGCGCAGCGAGCGCGCAAGGGGCTTGCTGCACTCGCCCCTCCCCGCCGGGATCCCGGCGTCGGTATGCTGCCGGGACCCCGGCGTTGGTAAGCTGACCGGCGGTCAGGAGACCGCCGGTCAGCCGTACTACACCCCTACCACCTCCCCTCTGATCAAGGACAACATGTTCGAGTTCTACAAATCTTAATAAATGAGGGTTGCTGTTTTGGCATATTTTAAATTGACGGGGCGCACTATGATTATCAAGCTTTTTTTTTTTTAACATTTCTATAATGCTCCAAAACATGCAATTTTAGTGCTCTCTTTGACTTCCCGCTATATTTCTTACCACAATTACAAATTAACATATACAGTATACAACGTATGTGGTATTACAATTAATTAGTCCATTTATTTTATAATCATGCTTCTCCAAACTATCCTTGAAAATCTTCTTTCCTGCCATTCCATGTGCACACATTTTACATCCTCCACAGGTAAAAAATCCTTCACTGTTCTTCAAAAATGTGTTATTACCAACACTATTCTGTTCGAACAGTATGTGCAATTCACTAGGGGCCAAAAAAAATGTTTTATGTTTTTGCTCTCCTAAATACTAATTCTGGTTTAGCTAGAACTTTATCTCCTAATACTGGACACATGCCTGTGTTTGTCCAGAATTTTCCGGATATTAGCCCCCTAGACATTATACTGTGTTACAAACGGACAAGTAAATTCTTTCCTCCCTGCCTCTATATCGGTTTTCGTTTTATACTCTATTAAAGCCTTCCTCTCTATTGTTCTCGTTCAATCCAGAGCTGATGTTATAAATGTTTGTGGATATCCTTTCTCCTGAAATCATAATATACTGTAAATATGTGCTTGTCCTTCAAATGTATCTGCACAATTACAATTTCTCCTTAGTCTCAATAGTTGGGAGAAAGGGAGTTTTTTCTTCCATCTGTTGTAATGGCAACTTTTATACTCCAAATAATTATTGCTGTTAACCGGATTAAAATATGTACAAGTATCAACACCCATGGAATCCTTGTCCACACTGAGAGTTAAGTCTAAAAATGTGATTTCCACCTTATGCACATTATATGTAAAACTCAAATGAAATTAATTCCGATGTATATATTGAACAAAATCCAAAAACAATCCCTCTGACCCATCCCACACTATTATCAGATCATCAATATAGCGTTTATATACTACCAAGTTATTTCTGTAAGGATTATCAACATATATACATTCTTGATCTCATTCTCCTAAATACAAGTTTGCAAAACTTGAGGCGCAAATTGTCCATATCGCCTTCCCACAGTGCTATACAAAATAGTTGTTCCACAAAGGGACTTGTAAGGTGGACTGTTATTTGCGCAAAAACATATATATATATATATATCTATCAACGGTGACCCGACACTCCTAAATGGTATCAGCGTGCTCCAGTGCCCGGCTTAGATACTGGATCCAGGTATAGTAGATAGGAAAAAAGGTGGCACTCTGGAGGCTTGATAATGCAGTGAATTTAAAGAAATCATCCAATTCACTGCATTATTAAGCCTCCAGAGTGCCACCTTTCCTATCTACTATATGTATATATATATATATATATATATATATATATATATATATATATTTCATAAGAATATTTCATTCATTCAGATCTAGGATTTGTTATTTTAGTGTTCCCTTTATTTTTTTGAGCAGTGTATATATATATATATATATATATATATTAATATAATGTTGCTTGTATCCATACTGTGATGGCATCTGCAGCAGATCTCTATTGGAGGGAGTGCCAGAAAATTCTATCTATCTATCTATCTATCTATCTATCTATCTATCTATCTATCTATCTATCTATCTATCTATCTATCTATCCATTATTTTTATATATATATATATATATATATATATATATATAAGTAGCGGCTATTGCCACGGGCAAGCAGGCTTTTTGCCCGGGGTGCCGCTACCCTGAGGGCCCCGCCATGGCAAGAGCCGCTACTAATCCTCCCTCCCTCCCTGCTCCCCGGCTGCAGCGAGCACCATGTGCACCCGCTGCAGCCGGCATCACTGACTGGCGCTAGAGGTCAAAATTGACCCCTAGTGTCAGTGCAGCGCTGCTATGGGAGAGACGTCATGATGTCTCTCCCATAGAGAGGAGCCGGAGCCCGGAGACAGCAGCAGCGGTAGCAGCGGTCCGGAAGCAGGAGCGAGGCTGGTAAGTATTGTTTTTTTTCTTTTAGGCTTTGAAAGCATCGCTACTACTGGGGGCACATACTGGGGGCACATACAGGGGGCACAGCTACAAGGGGCACTACTTCTGGGGGCACAGCTACAAGGGGCACAACTACAGAGGGCACATACTGGGGGCACTGCTACAGGGGGAACAGCTGCAGGGGGCACAGCTACAGAGGGCACATACTGGGGGCACTGCTACAGGGGAAACAGCTACTGGGGGCACTGCTACAGGAGGAACAGCTACTGGGGGCACTACTACAGGGGGCACTGCTACAGGGGGCACTGCTACAAGGGACACAGCTACTGGGGGCAGATCTACAGGGGGCACATGCTGGGGGCACTGCTACAGGGGAAACAGCTACTGGAGGAAAATCAACTGGGGGCACAGCTACAGGGGGCACTGCTACAGGGGGACCACATACTGGGGGCAAATTAACTGGGGGCACAACTACTGGGGGCACAGCTACTGGGGCAAATCTACAGGGGGGCACAGCTAAAGGGGGCAAATCAACTGGGGGGCTCAACTACTTGGGGCAAATCTGTGGGCACAGCTACTGGGGTCATAACTGTGGCCACGACCCTCCCCTATGAAGCCACGACCCTATTTTTCGCGAACTAACTGCTTTGCCGGGGGCGCCAGTGGAAACTTTCGCACTGGGCGCCGCAAGGTGTAGAACCAGCCCTGATATAGATAGATAGATAGATAGATAGATAGATAGATAGATAGATAGATAGATAGATAGATAGATATCCAAACAGAAAGGATTGCGACACTCCACAAGTGATTGCAATAAAAATCTTTAGTGGTTTGCATATGTGCTTCTTTATGCAAAACACTAAAGATTTCTATTGCCCTAGCTTTTGGAGTTTGTGTTTGTATAGTGTTATCTACTTTCTGAAGGCACTCATCCACTGTTTAGTTCCAGCGACGAGTGACGGTTCTTTTCTACACACACACACACACACACACACACACACACACACACACACACACACACACACACACACACACAAATCTCTCTCTCTCTCTCTCTCTCTCTCTACATATATATATATATATATAGATATATCTATATGTATATATATATATATATATATGTATATTAGTAGACACTGGGGTGAAAGAGCTAGAGGAGTACATTGTAGAAGCAAGGGTCAAAGAGTTTGCAAAGTTTGTCAGAAGTAGGCAAGGTATTTTAAAGTAATTAAGACAACACTGGATTAAAGTAGAGAAGCACACTTATGTTTGGAATTAGGGTGTGCAGTCCAAGCACTAGCATGCACCAGTAAAGGGTTAATGCTGCCCTGTATTAGGAGCTCTGGGCTGCATTGTAAGCAGGGGTGGATTGGGATGGAAAACCAATCTGGGAAATTTATGGAAGCAGCCCTAATGGGTATGTCTGATATGGAATAATAGAATGAATGGGGACAGTCCCTGACATCACCTGGCTTCACCGTGACTGGCAGTGAGTTCTTATGGAAGTCCCACCTGTCAGTCACAGACACTACAGGCAGTCCTATTGGGTGGTGTTTCCTCCCTCTGGGACTGCAAGACCGGGCTGTGATTAGCAGAGAGCTGACTTCCTGTAGGAAGCCACTCCTTGCCTTTCGCGCAGCCCAATTCGGCTTCTATGGGCTGCAGTCGGTGCAAAAATATGCTAATAGGGCAGTAGGCTTCTTGTGTAAATAGAAGCCTACTGCCGACTTCTGTAAATCGCTGCTGAGTCCAAAGAAGCAACAGCACATCACTATCGGTCAACAATTGGCCATCTTACTCAGAATGGACACCCAAACTCAGCAGCCGAGGCCAGTAAATCTTCATTGGAAGACACAAACACTGGCCTTGACATGCCTCAAAAATTAGATTGACACGCTTCTGTTTTTGAGAACGCTCTATGTCGCTGCATGCCAATCATGCTGTTGCTTAGGGGACACTCTGTGTGACAACTAAACTGCACATGTGCAGTACAGGTCCTGAGCATGCGCAGTTAAGCAACCATCGTGTACGTAAGCCAGCAGTTTACATATATCTCTGAATTAGACCTAATATCACTCTGCAATACTGTAGGTAATGTTGTTTCTGCGCCTCTCTGAAAGATGGGTCTGTACTTTACTAGAAATCCCCACTCAGCCCAGCTCCTCTCTGACTCTGCAAACTTCTGTATCTACCTAAACACCCCTCTTGCTCTGTAAACCCATGTTTAGATGCATTTGAGCAAATTGAGGCTGATGGCTGGTCCCAAGCAATTTTGCAGCAGAGGATTTGCCGCTATGAATTTTCTGCTACAGTAGTTTTAAAGTGGGTTCTTCAGGACACGTTTTTCTTGCAGCATGTTTAGTTTATGAAAATTCAGAATAGATATTATTTTTATCAATACTGTAAGATGCTGTAAGCATCGCCTTTTTAACTTTCAGAGAAGGACAGCCGACACCTAAATATAATAGAGAGTGTCAGTTATCACTGTCTATTATTTATAGGTTTTTCACTTTGTTGACTTTCCAGAAACATTTTTGTTTTATTAATACTATGTAATTTTGTATTGTTTGTACAGACTGGAAAAAAAATAGAAACTGCCAGCTGCTACACTGTAAGTCTCTTTCTATGTCCTTTCTTGTTTTATCTGGACAAATAAATTTTTTTTTCTAATCAGTAGTTAATTAGTGAGGATGTTGTTTCACATTTCTACAATATACAGGCTTTTGTTTCAGTGACACAATTTGGTTTTGCTGCTACATACTGACTACATCAAGTCAGCAGTTGCAGGCAGCAATATCACACATCTAAAACCACAAAACATCAATACATGGTGGCTCCAGAGGGGGAGGCATTTATATGCCGCCTGTCGGGATCCCGGTGCTCTCAATACCGACGCCGGAATCCTGACAGCTGACATACCGACAACTATTCTCCCTCTTGTGGTGTCCACGACACCCCTGGAGGGAGAATAAATAGCGTGGCATGTGTAGAGCACCACCGTGCCTGCAAGGGGCTCTTTTGCACTCACCCCGCTGCCTGCATGACGGCGGTCGGGATCCCGGCACCGGTATGCTGGGCGTCGGGGTCCCAAGTGCCAGCATAACATACTACACCCATCCAGAGGTGGGGCTGCAGCACAGTACAAAATTCAAACAGGGGACTATACCAACTGTGACCCCAAACCCTGCCGCACGGAACTCACTGTCAATCCCCTTTCTGAGTTTTAGACTATGTTGCAGCCCCACCTCTGGAACTGTCACTGGTCCCAATTAATTTGCACTAACCTGCATATATTATACCAAGACAAGTAATATAGATATAGAACTGATTTAAGCTTGCATCCTCTAATAGGGGCACAATTAGCTGAATATGAATGACTCAGGAAAGTACAGTAGTTAGTATTATGTTTTCAGCTGCATCACAACATTAGAAGCCGCAGATTAAAGTGGTAGTAGTTTGTTTGCAGGGAAATACTGCCATCTCCTTCATCCCAACTGCTTGTTGCTAAGCAACATGTCAATGTTATGCTGGGAATGTGACCCTTGGCTATAATGTTGTAACACTATCAGTCTGAAGAACTAAGTATGTTGCTTCCAAGTGAGGGCAGGGTGGGCCTGGCCCGCATGGGTCCCGGGGAAACTTCTGGTGTGTCCTTCTGCCTGAAGACCCACGTCCTCCTATAGGAATTAGGTTCCAAACTGTGCACATCAGTTATATATCTTACATATGTTACCTTATACTGCACAGGACTATGGTGTATTTTCTACAGTTGCAAATCTGGTACATTATCATGCATGCTTTAGTAGTATTTACTATATACATTTATCAAGGTGCCAAAACATGCACTCTTTAATGGTTAGTCAAACCTCTGTGGTGGCTGGCCATGCCCCTATGTATGCCCCTACCACTGCAATTGCCCAGTGGGCCCTTCATGCCCCAGTCCAACACTGAGTGGTGGGTACCCTTTCCAAATGCGAGTGGGGCGCCCCCAGCTTGGACTTGCCCAGATACCTATAGTAGTTTCAAATTGAAACTTTGTTTTTCATACAGAAAACATTAAGGGCTGCTAAGGGTCTATACACTTTGCAGAATATTAGCTGAATGACTGAAGCACCTCCTTTTGTATGTGGAAGCCAGGAAACCAAGTTTCCCACTGAAATTAGTTATTTGGCATTTGTGCGCGCATGCCGAAGGCGCTCGGGCACACGAGAAAGGGGGCGCGTGCAATGTAAAGGGCGCACGGACACTGCAAATGGGGGCGTGTTGCGAGTCAGGGAGCGTGGACTTGTGGCACGCCCCCATATTGCTTAGCAATAGGGCATGCTTTGCGGCAGCTGGGGACAAACCAGACAGCCAGGAGCTGCGCTGAGTGCAGTCTTCCTGGCTCTCTGTGGACCGGATCGGCCCACCAGACCATCAGCCCTTCTGGCATGTGCCAGATGGCCAGTCCCGCCCTGATTGTTGATATACAGTATGCCAATCAATTTGGATGATTTAGATGTACTGTATGTGCTCTCATATCGTCCAAATTGACCATCGATATCGTCCAGTGTGTATTAAAAATTGACCATCGATAATATCAATGGTCGAAAACATCATCCAGTGTGTAGGTCCCTTTACAGCTTTCAGATTTTATTCCCACCTATTCATTTTGCATGAACTATATGTGACTGTTGAAACAGAAACCTTACTAAACTGCTAAACTGTTATTTGCTAATTCTTTTATTTAATTACTTAATACTGACTGGTAACTCTGTGTGATTTCATTTTGGAAACAATATATGTATGTTAAGTGCGAAGTTCAAACCTGATCTTAAGCAACGTAAATGAATATATAGAGCACTTATGAATTTTAAGATGTACTACGGTCATTTAATATGCAGATTTTTGACAATTTACTTTATTTGTAAATCGTGCCGCCTTAAATTACTTAATTTAAAAAAACTAGTACATAATAAATGCTGACCCTAACCTGTATTGCATTTATATATTTGTACTGTGTTTGTATTAATCAGTTCTCAGAGTGGAGTGCCTGATTTTATAGTGCTTTAAATATATAAATAACAAATGCAGATAGTATTTTTATACTCTGTAAAGTGCCGACGCTGTACATTGAAATAATCGTGATACAACTAAGCAGCAAACTGACACAAAACACAAGGAAAAGGTGATTCTGCCACAGGAATTAATGCAATCTTCACAAGTGTTAATTATAACTCATAAAAGTTTACTCCCTACTCTGCACAAACTAAATATAGAAAGACATCCTATATACTAGAAGACTAACGCTACTCCTGACCTCTATGGTGTGTCGGTGGCCACTAGATTGCGCCCAAACCAGCAAGATCTGCACACACACACACACACACACACACACACACACACACACACACACACCTACACCTACACACCTCAGCATGACAGAGCCCCATCTCTCAGTAGCTCTGTCTATTTGATGGGCTGGTAACAAGTTTTTCATTAACTTAATAAACATTTACTAGTGTTCATTAAAAATATCCAATACAGCAATAGTTTGATTTAGTAAAATAATAAAACCAGGGATAAGATGAGAACAAATATGTGTATCACATAGGAAAGAATACGTGAGATAAAAACTATATATACTCTAATGAGACCAGGTACTTGACCCTACAAATTCAGCTTACTGTTTGAGGCTGAGTAGGCTACACTAAATGAAAAATGTATAATATACATGATGATCCAATAATGGGATTATGCACTAAAATAAATCTTATCAATGGTAAGAAAAGTTAGTTATCACAAGTCAGGGAGGCAAACTGACTTGATAACCATTTAATGCCTGTCACTTACATTTTGGTTATTATGCATCAAACCAATATATATTGAATATTATAATATTGAAATGGTTAGAAGTGCAAGTCCCCCCACCAGTGAACAAAAACTGGATGTCAACCTCTATCTATGTCCCTTGCAGGACAGAGGATACTCAAGATATGAATCCATAATCTCAGTTACTGTGTATGTGATGTAGGGGCTAATTCAGTTTCATGCAAGCGGGTTGCAAACAAATACAGTTCTACATCTGTATCCAGAATTGGCCACATCCATGTGGCAGCACAGACACTTTCAGCCTCCTGTGAAAGTATTGTCATCACTAGCAGTGTGCAGTTACTCTAGCCTTGTCCTTGGTACCCGAAATCCATCTGAATTCATGCAATCACCTCTAAATAGCCTGTAGTGACATATATATAGCCATGACACCCCCATGGAACACGTATTCTAAGTGCAAAAACCTAGTTACACCCACCTAGTTACAATGTAACAACACTCTGCATGGAAACAGTATTCTTCTTATTGTTGCTTGACAGACTGCTAAATACTACCATCACCTTGGATCGAATGCACTATGAGCCTGATTCAGACTTGTGCACAAGTCAGTTTTACAAATGTACCTTGGAAATTTTTGTACTGTGATTGGCCTGTAGCCAACCATATGCACATCTAATCAACTACAGTTGATTCAAAGTCATACATATCTGATGTTCAGTACTTTCTACATGTGCTGGACCCATACTGGTCTGCGAAGTAGGTCGCAGTATGGCATCAGACTGTAATTGATTGACAGGCTGATACCATTTGGGCCATTGAGGAAGCGACAATGACCTCAGTTTCCCAAAATGAAGGCATGTCGCCGCTGTTGTGGGGGACTGTTGAGGTCAGGATCTCCATTGGAAGACATAGACTTCCTGGCCTCTTTGATGCATCCATGGTGGTCTGCTTGCATGACCCATGGGTCAAGCAGCTGGCTTATGGTGTCGCCGTTGGTCTGATGCTTGGACCACTAATGCATGCAGGAGGCATGATGCATCCTGCTGCATTACAATATTAAGGGTATCACTGCTGCTTCTCATCACATCTGATTCAGACCCAATGTCAACAGTATATGTCAGTGTTAGATTTAGGATTAGGCTGCAGTTAGGGTTTGTGGTACCGATAGGTTTAAGGTAAAGTTGTGGTTAGGGTTAATGTTAAGATAGAGTTAGAGCTTTAATACTATAAAATGCTACATGGGCAAGCTGACATGATAGGCGTAATGAAGATATAATGACCATGTCAACATTATGGCCACATCGACATTGTACATGTTGACATGTCACATGTCAACATAAGTTCCATGGCAACATTCTGAAAGTCAATATTCAGGTCATGATGACATTCTGATGTTGAAATATTGTACTATGGCCATTCCAGTCATATAGTTTTCAACTATTATAGCTAGATATGTGTGCAGACCCCGGTGTTTTGGTTTTGATTTTAGTCCATCGCTGTGTTTTGGTTTTCGAAAAACCACCCTCAGGTGTTTTGGTTCGGATTCAGTTTTTGATTTGGTTTAAAAATCAATATTCATTGATAAAAAATAACAAGAAATAACTGATAAAACAGCTATGATCATGTCATTTTTGCAATCCAAAAATTCAGATTTAAAATCCAAATTCTGACCGGCGGAAGATCCAAACTGGGACTCTGTTCGGATTGAAACTCCTTGTGGGATCCGGACTGGGTTTTGGTTTGGTTCGGATAGACAAAATTAAAGATAAGCAGGTTCGGTTCTCTGAAATCCGAACCCTACCAAACATCACGTCCCGAGGCCAGATCCGAGTCTGGCTCGGGACTTCCCTCCAGACTCGAAAACCAGAATGAGGCAAAACGTCATTATCCCACTGTCAGATTCTCGCGGGTTTTGGATTCCATAAAAGGAGCCACGCGTCTCCGCCATTTTAACTCCAGTCCTGGAGTGTGGTGAGAGGATGTATCTCTCTCCTCACTGTCTGTGCGGGAAAGTGGTGTGGCGACCTGCTCTGTCTTATGTGTGTCATTCCAGTGCTGTGTTGTGCTGCATCAGTCCAGTGGTGGTGTCTTGTGCTACATCAGTCCAGTCACTGTGGTGGTGCCCTCTGCTGCCATATGTCCAGTGCTGCTGTATAAGTCCAGTCCATTGCAGTAGTGCTCTGTTGTCCTGCATCAGTCCAGTGGTGGTGTCTTGTGTTGCTGTATAAGTCCTGTGGTACTGCCACATAAGTCCAGTGATACTGCCGTATAAATCCAGTGATACTGCTGTGTAATTCCAGTGATACTGCCGTATAATTTCTGTACGGAGGTACTGCCGTATAAGTCCAGTGGTACTGCCGTATAAATCCAGTGGTACTGCCGAATAAATCCAGTACAGTGATACTGCCATATAAGTCCAGTGATACTGCCATATATGTCCAGTGGTACTGCTATATAAGTCCAGTGATACTGCCATATAAATCCAGTCCAGTGATACTACCGTATAAATCCAGTCCAGTGGTACTACCATATAAGTCCAGTGATACTGCCGTATAAGTCCAGTGATACTGCCATATATGTCCAGTGGTACTACCATATAAGTCCAGTGATACTGCCATATAAATCCAGTCCAGTGATACTGCTGTATAAATCCAGTCCAGTGGTACTACCATATAAGTCCAGTGGTACTGCCGTATAAGTCCAGTGATACTGCCATATAAATCCAGTCCAGTGATACTGCCGTATAAATCCAGTCCAGTGGTACTACCATATAAGTCCAGTGATACTGCCGTATATGTCCAGTGATACTGCCATATATGTCCAGTCCAGTGGTACTGCCGTATAAGTCCAGTGATACAGCCATGTATGCCCAATGGTACTGCCGTATAAGTCCAATGATACTGCTGTATAAATCCAGTCCAGTGGTACTGCCATATAAGTCCAGTGGTTCTGTCATATATGACCAGTGGTACTGCCGTATAAGTCCAGTTGTACTGCCGTATAGATCCAGTACAGTGATACTGTCATATAAGTCCAGTGATACTGCTGTATATGTCCAGTGGTACTGCCGTATAAGTCCAGTGATACTCCTTCTTTCAGTTGGAGTACCGCAGGGCTCAGTCTTAAGTCCTCTACTTTTCTCAATCTTTACCTCATCTCTTGGGAAACTAATCAGCTCTTTTGGATTTCAGTATCATCTATACGGAGATGATACTCAAATCTACCTATCCTCCCCTGATTTGTCTTTATCTGTATTGGGCCAGGTCACTGAATGCCTCTCTGCCACTTCATCTTGGATGTCATCTTGCCATCTCAAACTTAATATTTCCAAACCAGAGTTCATTATATTTCCACCGGCCAATAGCTGTTAACAACCTGATATTTCTATTACTGTTGAGATCTCTACAATCAACCCTACACCACAATCTCGCTGCCTAGGTGTCATGCTTGACTCAGAACCGTCGTTTGGTCCCCACATTCAATCTGTCTCAAAATCATGTTATATGCATCTAAGAAATATATCCAAGATATGATCATACTTTACACAAGATCCTGCTAAAACCCTAATCCATGCTCTCATTATCTCCTGCATTGATTATTGCAATAGTCTTCTTACTGGTCTTACTAAGAAGAGACTCTCACCATTACAATCCATTCGGAATGCAGCTGTGAGGCTAATATTCCTTGCTAGATATTCATCGTTTGTATTCTACCATATTCAACATAAAATACTGTTACTTACACACAAGGCTTTTGACCACACTACACCAATATACATCTCTTCGCTTATCTCAAAATATCTCCAAACCGGCCCTTTCGCTCTTCACATGATATAAGTCCAGTGATACAGCCGTATAAATCCAGTCCAGTGGTACTGCTGTATAAGTACAGTGATACTGCCATATAAGTCCAGTGATACTGCCGTATATGTCCAGTGATACTGCCATATAAGTCCAGTGATACTGCCATATAAGTCCAGTGATACTGCCGTATATGTCCAGTGGTACTGCCATATAAGACCAGTGATACTGCCGTATAAATCCAGTCCAGTGGTACTGCCGTATAAGTCCAGTGATACTGCCATATAAGTCCAGTGATACTGCCGTATATGTCCAGTGGTACTGCCATATAAGTCCAGTGATACTGCCGTATAAATCCAGTCCAGTGGTACTGCCGTATAAGTCCAGTGATACTGCCATATAAGTCCAGTGATACTGCATAAGTCAAGTCCTGTGGTGTTGCCATATAAGTTCAGTGGCGCTGTCGCATGCTGTATATTACTTACTCCAATTAAAGGGGTTATATTTAATCCAAATAATTTTTGCAGGGTTTGCCCTGTATGGTGTAGAGGTACGCTCTCCTGTGCTGCATATTGTTATATAACTCAAGAAAAATAATGGAGAACAAAAATTTGGGGGATAAAAAAGGGAAAGATCAAGAACTACTACCTCTTACTGCTGATGCCGCTGCTGCTGCTGCTGCTGCTGCTGTTGTTGCTGCTGGGAGTCAATCGTCATCCCTAAGGGGAAATTGGAAAACCACTTGTACTACTTCAACTAAGCAATTGACTGTCCAACACTCCTTTGCGAGGAAGATGAAATATGACAGCAGTCATCCTGTTGCAAAGAGGATAACTGAGTCCTTGACAGCTACTGTATGTTTGTTTTAGACGTGCATCCGGTATCCACCATTAGTGCAGTGGGAGTTAGACAATTGATGGAGGTAGTGTGTCCCTGGTACCAAATCCCATTAGATTCAACTTCACTAGGAAAGCGATTCTCGGACTGTACAGGGACATTAGGAAAAGTGTCCTCAGTGTCCTGAAAAATGCAGTTGTACCCAGTGTCCACTTAACCATGAACATGTGGACAAGTGGAGAAGGGCAAACTAAAGACTACATGACTCTGACAGCCCTCTGGATAGATGTATTGCCTCCCGCAGCAATAACAGCAGCGGCACCAGTAGCAGCATCTCACAAATGCCAGCTTGTTCCTAGGCAGGCTATGCTATGTATCAACGGTTTCTGTAAGAGGCACACTGCTGACAACCTCTTACGGAAACTGAGGGACATCATCGCACAATGGCTTACCCCACTTAGACTCTCCTGGGGATTTTTGATATTGGACAATGCCACTAATATTGTGCGTAGATTACATCTGGGCAAATTCCAGCATGTGCCATGTTTTGCACATACAATTTATTTGGTGGTGCAGAATTTTTTGAGGAATGACAGTGGCGTGCAGGAGATGATGTCGATGGCCCAAAAAATTGCAGGCCACTTTTGACATTCAGCCACTGCATGCCACTCCAAGATGGGCCAGGTGTTTGTGCCGCACAGTTGTGTCACTTAACTTAGTCATACAGCAACCTCGGTGTACCTCTTTTTTTCTTTGCATCATGTGCTGTTTGGGGACTAGATTTTTTAAGTGACATCCTTTCTGCCACTGCAGTGCCACTCCTAGATGGGCCAGGTATTTGTGCCGTACACTTGTGTCACTTAGCTTAGTCATACAGCTACCTCATTGCACCTATTTTACTTTTTTGCATGATATGCTGTTTGGGCCTAGTTTATTTAAGTGCCATCCTGTCTGCCACTGCAGAGCCACTCCTATATGGGCCATGTGTTTGTGCCGCACACTTGTGTCACTTAGCTTAGTCATACAGCTACCTCATTGCACCTCTTTTACTTCTTTGCATGACGTGCTTTTTGGGGTCTAGTTTTTAAGTGCCATCCTGTCTGTGACTGCAGTGCCACTCCTAGATGAGCCAGGTGTTTGTGCCGCACATTTGTGTCACTTAGCTTAGTCATACAGTGACCACGGTGCAACTTTAAGGCCTAAAAACAATATTGTGAGGTGTGAGGTGTTCAGAATAGACTGGAAATTGGTGGAAATTAATGTTATTGTGGTTAATAATACCATAGGATCAAAATTACCCCCAAATTCTGTGATTTTAGCTATTTTTATGGTTTTTTTTTCCAAAAATCATCCAGATCTAAAACCAAAACCAAAACACAAAAGGGTGGTTTTGGCAAAACCTATCCAGATCCAAAACACAAGTGGGGATCCAGATCCAAAACCAAAACACAAAGCATGAAAAGTGTCCGCCGCACATCTCTAGACAAAATTTGATTGGATTTGGATTCTGGAGAACCAAACCGCACATCTCTAATGCTACCCCTTCGATCAGCAAGAGATCACTGATGGTTAAGAGTTCTAACGATATTTTTAACAAGTTTATATGTATACTGATGTATGTAAACTCTGCTCCACATACTGAACATATGGGTGCTGGAGGTATATGGAGCATAGATAACTCTCCCCACTAAGGTAAGGTAATTAGTAATCATGCTGTGCAGAATGATTAATAAAGACTCAGTGTAACCATATCAACTTGGCTATTAATAAGCCGCCAACTAAATCCTCTAAACATTAGTTTATATAGATATTAATGACCATTAATATATGCAATATTTCAACTGTGCTAGTTCCTGGCTCTTATAATTGGTAGTTACATTCTACGGGTTAGTTTCTGTCTCCAGGCAGATTTTTAAACACCGGCCTTAGTAGTAGTAAAGGTGCTATCTTATAACCTATCACAACAGAAAAAAAGTCTCAGAATTTGAGAATAAGCACATTAACATGACTTTTTCTTATTTTCAACAGCTAGGTTCATGCACATGGCTGATACGTTTTAAATCATTTAGGGCCTGAGTCTGAGTCAGACGCAGCAGCATCCATGTATGCATCTTTTGCAACAGTCACGTCTTTCTGCTAATGTCACTACAAAGCCCCTCCTTGGTGGACATCCATGCATCTGAATGTGCAAGGACATAGACGCTCACTTTCAGCATACTTAAGCACACAATTAATGCTTGGTGTGTCTTTAGTACTCTGATGGGAAAATACAAATAGCCACAAAAAGACATTTTTGCTTCAAAACCCGCACATTTACCACAAAACGCAGAAAGTGGTTATTTAATTATCTGCCAAAATGGAGTCTCAGTAATAATACAACAAATATCAATTCACCACCTCTGAGCAGGTGGAAATGTGGAAAAAATCCCTATTTTAAGTTAAAAATGTAGGGATTTGGTTCAGAATCACTGGGACACCCCCGGAATGACTAATTAAGCACTTTGAAGTTTTTAATTATTTTTATTTGGCCAATAATGACTTGTCAATTTTGGTGTGAAAACGTGCAAAATGCTTTAAATTGGGGTGCAAGGTATGGGACAGGGGTATATTGGGGTGCCTTATGAGTGGGACAAGTCTTTTTACACTTGCAGGTGAGATTAAAAAAACATTTGTATGTAAAATGTGGCATAAAATGACACAAAAATATACTTATTTTTCACTTTTCACTGCTAGCAACAATTTTCTCGGTAATCTCATTTTCACAAATTTTCAATTCAACAGGCGAATCACGGGACCGTGCCAGCAGGCTTTTTGCAGGATAAAAGTAGTGAAAGCCACAAAAAAGGCAATTCTAAATTATCGCAGTTTCGCGGCTAATTGAATACTGTATGTTGAAAGGAAACTTTGAGATGTGCTAATGAATGTGGCTTTTGTATGTAGCTTTGTTTCTATCTCTGTGTGTGCAAGCCTTGGAGAAGAAATCTGCATTAAGGGGGTCATTCCGAGTTGTTCGCTCGCTAGCTGCTTTTAACAGCATTGCACACGCTAGGCCGCCGCCCTCTGGGAGTGCATCTTAGCTTAGCAGAATAGCGAACGAAAGAGTAGCAGAATTGCTCAAAAATCTTTTCCTGCAGTTTCTGAGTAGCTCCAGACCTACTCCTAGATTGCGATCACCTCAGTCTGTTTAGTTTCCGGTTTGACGTCACAAAAACGCCCTGCGTTCGGCCAGCCACTCCCCCGTTTCTCCAGCCACTCCTGCGTTTTAGCCTGACACGCCTGCTTTTTTTAGCACACTCCCGGAAAACGCTGTTACCACCCAGAAACACCCTCTTCCTGTAAATCAATCACCGATCAGCAGAGCGACTGAAAAGCGTCGCTCGCCCCTGTGTAAAATTGCTTAGTTTTGTGTGAAATTACTTGGCGTGTGCGCCCTGCGGCCCATACGCATGCGCAGAACAGCCGATATTTAGCCTGACCGCTATGCTGCGAAAAACGTCAGCGAGCGATCAACTCGGAATGACCCCCATTATCTTGTGGTGCTCAGTAACAGTACATTAAACGCCCCTTTCCTGTCAATCATTTACCGATCAGCAGAGCGACTGAAAAGCGCTGCAGAATCCACAGCAAATCTGCTAAGTTTTTAGTTAAATAACTAAGCGCATGCGCCCTGCGTGCCTTGCGCATGCACAATTTGCAACAAATCGCAGCATAGCGAAAATCGGCAATGAGCGAACAACTCGGAATGACCCCCTAGAGACCTAAGCTAAATACTAGAGCAGTGGTTCTCAACTGTGGTCATCAAGTACCCCCAACAGTTCATGTTTTCCAGGTCACCTCACAGGATTGCAAGTGAAATCATTTGCTCCACCTGTGGGTCTTTTAAAATGAGTCAGTGAGTTATGAATACAACTGTGCACCAGCTAGGTGACCTGGAAAACATGAACTGTTGGGGATACTTGAGGACCAAGGTTTAGAACCACTGTACAAGATTATGCATTTTTATGTAGTATTTCATTTGCATGTGCAGTAATATATCATGTAGCAGCATCAGTAGATTGGTGAGCTAGCCTTGCAATGATTATTTCTCTCTCTCGAGTGGCTGCTTGTCTCTCTTGTTGAGTCGCCAAGCATGCTTGTACTTCCTTTGAAGACTCCTCATATTTTGCCACACTTTTACTTCTAGCAGCTGAGAAGCTGTGACCCAGACTGGATAATTCTTTGGCTGTCATTTTCTGAATCTCTGTGGTTGTGCTTTAACAGTGAATGGTCCTAAAAAGGACCACAATTTTGAAGGGTGATATGTGAAAAGAAGTATACTAAAGGGCATGGGCATAGCCAGAACTTTGTGGGCCCCATAGCAACATTTTGAAAGGGCCCCTGTCCCAATGCTTCTAGAGAGACAGCAGTTGTTAATTTTATGCCCTATTATTATTATTATTATTATTATCCTTTAGTTATATGGTGCCACAAGGGATCCACAGCGCCCATTACACAGTACATAATCAAATGAGCAAACAAGTAAACAGCACTTACAGTACATGACAATATAGGACAGGTATAGAAAACCCGGGGCACATGAGGAAAGAAGTCCCTGCTCTTGTGAGCTTACAATCTAAAAGGTGAGGGCTAACAGACCGGAGTGAGACAGAAGGGGTAGACAGTGAGCATAGACAAGAGGGTTAGGAGGAGAGTTGGCTGGGTTTGGGGAAGAAGTGGGTCTTGAGAGCATGTTTGAAGTTTTGTAGAGAGGTGGAGAGTCAGATGGGGAAAGGTAGAGCATTCCATAGATAGGGAGCAGCACATGCAAAATCTTGTAGGTAGGAGTGGGAGGAAGTAATCAGTTGGCAGGAGAGGCGGTGTGCATTAGCAGAGTGAAGAGGACGGCTGGGAATGTAAAGAGAGATAAGGTCCGAGATGTAAGAGGGAGAAGAGTGGGTGAGGGCTTTGTAGGTGAGTGTCAGAAGCTTGAATTGGATTCTGAATGGGAAGGGTAGCCAGTGAAGTTCCTGCAAGAGATGGGATGTGGATGTAATACGTTTGGTGAGGAAGATGAGACGGGAAGCAGCATTGAGGATAGATTGAAGTGGAGAGAGGCCTTTTTGAGGGAGGCCAGATAGGAGGAGATTGCAGTAGTCCAATCTGGAGATGACCAGTGAGTGGATGAGGGTCTTAGTAGCATCCTGGATGAGAAAGGGTCTGATCCCAGAGATGTTTGTGAGATGGAAATGGCAGGTTTTTGAGAGGTACTGAATGTGTGGTTTGAAGGAGAGGGTGGAGTCAAGGATTACTCCAAGACATTGTACTTGGGTGCTAGAGGAGATAATTGTGCCATCAATGGATAATGAAATTGTGGGAGGTGAGGTTATGTGGGAGGGAGGGAAGATAATCAGCTCAGTCTTAGACATGTTAAGTTTAAGAAAGCGCTGGGACATCCAGGAGGAGATAGCAGAGAGACAGTTGGAGATACGAGTGAGGAGAGCAGGGGAGAGGTCAGGGGAGGAAAGGTAGATTTGAGTATCATCAGTGTAGAGATGATATTTTAAGTCAAAAGAGCTAATGAGCTCACCTAATGAGGATGTGTAGAGAGAGAAAAGGAGAGGTCTAAGAACAGAACCTTGGTGGACACCTACTGGTAGAGGAAGTGGGGGGAGGTGGAGTCATGAGAGGAGACAGAGAATGAATGGTCAGAAAGGTAGTAGGACACCCAGGAGAGAGCAGTATCATGCAAACAAAGGGAGTAAAGGATTTGCAGGAGGAGAGGGTGGTCTACAGTGTCAAAATCAGCAGAGAGGTCAAGAAGAATAAGCAGAGAGTAGTGGTCCCTGGATTTAGCAGCAAGGAGGTCATTGCAGACTTTCATGAGGGCAGTTTCAGTGGAGTGCTGAGGACAATTATAGTGCCCTAGTTCATTTTCTGATCCATGGTAGAGCCTTATTTAATGTTATGCCCCATAGTAGTGCCCTAGTTTCTTTTATGAATTTCAGTAGTGCTTAAGTTCACCCTATGTCACATTTCAGAGCTGCCAATATACATTATTCCGCACCGTACCCCCAATTCACATTATGATATATAATACTCCCCATTCATATTGTGCCTCATTACAGTGCCCCGCTTCATATTATATAACATTAAAATGCCCTCCAGTTAATTTTATACCACACTACAATGAGCAGGTCCAGGGGCATACCTAGATATATTGCAGGCCCCAAGGAAAAAGTTTCCTTGGGGCCTGCAATACAAAATAAACACATGTAATTTGACAGGGAAGGTGTCCCCTTTCAGCTCTGGGCCCCATAGCAGCTGCACTTGCTGCACCTATAGTAGCTACATCCTGTATATAAAACATGTAACTTTGACAGGGAAGATGGCCCCTCACAGCTCTGAGCCCCATAGCAGCTGCACTCCCTTTACCTATGGTAGCTATGCCCTTGTATGTAACACAAGTAACTGTGCCAGGAAGGTGGACCCTCTCAGCTCTGAACCCCATAGCAGCTGCACTCCCTGCACCTATGGTAGCTACGCCCATGCTAAAGGGGGAACGATTTTAGAAGGAAAACATAAGTAATTCACTCACTGATAACAATGCAAATTATGAGGAAATGACAGTGCAGGCATGACTGTTTGGAATGGGGTATATCAGTAGCAGACTGACTTGCAGAACAGAAATCAGAATAGCTTCCAAAATCACTGCGGTTTCAGAAATCACTGTAGAACAGAAATCATTGCCAAAGAGAAATCTCTATGGACCAACATTAGAGACCATGACTAGTACCAGTCAGTGCAGATGCAGTGTGACAGTTGATCCTTTAACTCACTGTTTTTCTGTTGGAGCTCTACTTTCTCCTCGCTGGTACATATCAGCCTGTACCTTCAGATTAGTGATTTTTTTGGTACTGGGAGTCATCCTGGGCAAAGTTGCTTAAACAAAAATTTCACTTCAGAGACTCTATGGCCTAATTGGTGGCCACCATGTAGACATCAATGGCCCTGATGAAGTTCAATCCTAGGCAAAAACCTAATGCTGGTCAAACTAAACCACCATGTCAAATCTGGCAGAGTTAGGAACAAAACTCTGGCTGTGCATAAAGGACAAATAGACAGACACATACACAGTTTCTTGCATATTATATACAGTAGAACTATTAGACACTTTGGGCTTGGTTCAGAGTTGCATGTAATGAAATTTGCATATGGATCTCACAATTTTTCACAGACTGCACACACACTGGGGCTTGCATTCATAACTTAGAGCAACTAAGGACAATTCAGTATGGTATCATCTCAGCCACCTTTCCGCCAAGATAGAACTGGTGCAAAAATGTGCTGATGATGATAACTATCTTCACTATCAGAAGGATAGTGGGAGGTGCAGTAGTATGCAGAAGACCAACAGCGGAATCCCAATGGACACAATCCAACAGATCTCACTGGTAAGTACTGGGTTCAGGCACTAGGAGAGGGGGTTAGGCTACAGGGATGATGGACGTTAGGGTTAGGCTGCAAAAGGGGGAGGTTAGGGTTAGGCTGTGGAAGGGGGAGGTTAGGGTTAGGCTGTGGGATGGGTGGGTTAGAGATAGTGGTAGAGTTAAAATACTTACCAGGATCTGTTGGGATTCTGTCCTTCAGGATTCCTCTGTCAGTCTTCTGACTGTCTGAATCCCGGCAGCCGGGATTTCTTACCCAACCTGGTGCAGTTGCATAGATGTTCGGCTGCAGGTGGAAATCCACATTCATAAATGAACTTGTAAAGTGGACACAGTTATGATACTTTTACCAGTTACTCTGGGAGCATGTGTAAAGCAGCGTGAGAAAACCAGCCCTATTGCCTATTTTTAATAAATAGGCCAATAAAGGGCTATTACTAGATCTATTGGGCCCCATTGCTAACGGGGGTCGCAATGCATATGGGCCCAAGGGCATGCCTTGTTATGCATACTGGGGCCATCTTTCCATGCTGCTGTATATGAAAAGCATATTCATTTACTGTATGGCCAGTGGCTCTGTCATTGTTTCAATTTCATAAAAATAACGTACAGTACATATAACTTTTCCTTGAGAAAACATTTGCATAGAATTCCTAATTTATTTTAAATTTCTAAATAATTTTTGATCACTAAATTCACTATTTGGTGACCTACAAGTGCACATAAAGAATAAGGTTGATCTCTATCATTATCACTTGAAACATTCAGATGTTGATCCACACTAATTAAATATGCAGATCAATTTATTTTGGAGTAATGTTAATGATATGTTATCAGAAGGGAGTGGGAATGCTCATTATAGCAGCACAGTTTGACCATAAAAAAGGGACCGATGTGCCCCCATAATTCTCAGCAAAGTGAGCAGTTGCACATGGCAACACAACTGTAGCAGTATGAATGTAAATGGCAGTAGTCAGTCATGGATTCTGTGTTTGGCAGGAAGCATACCTAATTGCTGTAGAGTGGAGTCAGTCTACAAAAGACTTGCAGCCAGGTGAGGCTGCTGCCCATGTGTCCAGTCAAGATGAGTTGTAAAAGCCAGTTAGGCTACAGTGGCAGTCAAAGAGCCCAGTGTGCCAGGTAGCCAGTAGTGGCCAGTGTCTAAACCTGCAAGAGGCAGGGAAGATTGTCAGTATCTGTGACAGCTCTTATGTTGCTGAGCAGAAGCCAGGCCAGTGGGTCTTGAGTGTGAGAAGGCAATGAAGCAGGAGACTATATGTGAGTAGTTGTGGCAGTCAAGCCAAGTCAGGCCAGAGTTTGGGTATATACCTGCAAAAGACATGAATAAGACTTTTTGAGAGGGACTTTGCAGACAAGGTGCCCAAGTATATTGAGGGGCAAAGAGGTGAGATAGTGCCCTGCACAGGGTCTAGGCTATTTGCTGTGTGTGGACCTTGATTAAGTACCTAGACAATGCACCACTCTACCGAGCTAAATAAAGTACTCCAGAATTGTCACACAAACATAGCTCTGAATTCATTTGCTTCCATTAATACTGTACCTGTGTCTTAGATTGTATACCCAGCCACTCTGAATGTATTCTCAAATGTATTTGAGTCAGTATGGAGCAAAACTTGTATCACCTGGAAATCCTGTTAGTTATTACAGAACAACTTAACGGCAGCAGTGAGAAAATATATCAGTTTCCCAGGTTTCAACTAAACTGAGATAACACAGAAAGATATCCCCACAACTGCTGTAAATTGGGTAATTTACACTTTGTCTATACTCTGACATCTGTAAATGACTTTTATTACAATCAAATAAAATTAACTTGAGTTACAAAAGAGCTGCTGTTCCCTGTTTTGCGATAAACAGGATCAAATACACTTCTCTAATGTCAGGGAACACATGCACTCACAAAGAAATCCCTACAGCAACCTGCTAATTATTCTAAAAGGAAACACTGGTTATCCATTCATAGTTTTATTATCATCTCTAAGGTATATCTTATAGTGTCTTGAATACCTTGTCCAACACATGTTTATTGCAGGCAATTTTAATACAGTATATACAGTATATACATAACTTAAATAAGACAGAATTCCCAGTGGAGTTCTGAACCTTTATTTGGCAGAACAAATCCATAACCTCTTTTTTCTATTCCATAAAAAGCATACTTATATATAATACAATATAGAATGACTAGGCATAATTCAGTAGATTGCTCAATTAACTTTACACTCCTCTAGGTTGGAGCAGTAGCAGCTTTCACGACTTCAGGGCTACCTTATAATACAATTACTGAGTTTATTATCATAATCATAATCCTTCTTGTTTATACATTGTATTGTTTCTAGTGGCAAGAATACAATCATGCAAAGTGAGATTACTAGAAAAAGAAGAAACTCAGTTATTATGATGCACATTTATACTCCACCTTTATATTTACATATATTATTCTCAATGACACATCAGCTTGGCAATAAAGGCATTAGGTAATGGCACTGAATACTGAGAGGACCTATTGCAGGTTGTTATTTTGATCTAAAATAAGTTTTTTTTTTTTTTTGCCCATTAGCAAACATTACACAGTTCAACTTGGCATTGCAACCTCCAACTTGTCTTATTAAGGAGCACAATCGTAGAATGATATACTGGAAATGTTACCATCAGCAAATCTTATCCACCATCAACTCATCTCCTATGCATGTTTTTAGATTGTTGTTGTTATTATTCTTATTCTTCTTAATATCATTATTATCTTTGCTTCTCCAGTGTTACCATATTACTATACCATCCTTGTTAATTTTTGCTGTTTGTTCTTGTTCCTCATACCACTCACCTCTATCCATTGGCAATATACTACAGCTTTTGTTTGTTTTAATGCCTCACCATGTCTTGCTCTTCTTTCTCTTCCCTTCCCTTCCTCACTTCCCCTTTCACAATTCATATACTTGCAATCATACTCGCTTCCCTCTCACCTGAAATACAACTCTCCTCTGCTCTCATCCACATGACTATTTTATTGTCTTTCCCTCTTTCATGTGCCCAATGGAATGACAGGTAAATTCTAACTCCCTCAATCTCTCTATTATGGAAATTCTCTAGCTGACACTTCTTCTCTAGCTACCAACTCTATTAGAGGGTCTCTCCTTCACCCACATGCCCAGACCCAAAGGCAGTCATGGAGGCATGTCAGAGTCCATCTAATCCTACCCACTGCACTTTCCATGTCATTCTCCCTGAACCTTCTTTGTGCTTTTTTCTCCTATGAGAACCCCTGGTTCTGTCTCATAATTCATTGTTAATATCTGTCTGGCATCACCACTTTGTCCCCTCTGACCACCCCCCTTATCCTGGGAAACTTTATCACTTTGGCACATTATCCCTCCAACCCTGCTTCCCTCAAACTTCTCTCCATCTCCTATTCATTTGGCCCCTCTTTACTGACCTACTTCCCTTCTCATTTCAATTGTCACTCCCATTGTATTAATGAAATTCTTCTCGGCACGCGAAATGTACAGTAAAAGCAGAAATGTGTTCTTGATAAATCTGAAAGTCAAACAAAACTGCCTTGCTTCCAGTCTTGGTCCACTAAGTTCAGAAAAAAATAATTTCTAACCTTATACCATAAGGCAGCGGTGGCCAACCAGTGGCTCTAGAGCCACATGTGGCTCTTTCTTTATTCAAATGTGGCTCCCAACACTTGAAATCACGTGACCAGAACAGATCTGGAAACCACTGCACTCCAGCCAGACACGCAGAAGTGCTACAGGCACTGAGAACTGAGGGAGCCAGATACCAAAGGACACCCACTGGCAAACAGAGGACACATAAGGGGCTGCTGCAATGGCATGAGTTGGGGGGGGCGGGGCTGTATTAACACATGAGGATGGGCTGAGTGACACAAGGGGAAGCTGGCTGGAGTGACACAGGAGTGTCCTGGCAGGAGTGAAACATCAAGGAGCTGACTGGAGTGATACAGGAGGGTGCTGGCAGGAGTAACTCATGGGGAGCTGGCTGGAGTAACATAGGAGGGGGGTAGCAGAAGTGACACATGGGGGAGCTGGCTGGAGTGACACAGTAGGGTGCTGGCAGTAGTGACACATGGAAGAGCTGACTGGAGTAACACAGAAGGGTATTGGCAGGAGTGACTCATGGGGAACTTGCTGGAGTGACATAGGGAGCTGGCTGGAGTGACAGGAGGATGTTGGATGGAGTGACACATGGGGGAGCTGAAGTGTATTATGTGAATCTGGCTTTTTCAATGTATTTTATGTTGGATCTGGCATTTTCAATGTATTTTATACCAGGGGTGTGGTCTAGAAGTCACAAGGCCACACCCCATTTTGCATGCACGCCTTCGGCTCGATGTCGGCTCTTTGATGTACCCAACTAGATTTTTTGGCTCTTTGTCTGTGACTAGCTGGCCACCCCTGCCATAAGGTCTGGTCAATATATATGAAATCAAATCTGCCATGTAATTATTTGCACAATTTTGTCAATAGAGCCCATATCAAAATAATTGCAGTAATTAGTAATCACCAACATAGACACACATATTGTACATTGCCATGTATTTTAACTGAGCCCTCCTTTCATATAATTTTATTAAATAGTAATGATAATAGTAATTCTTGTAATCTTTGTCTTTTTTGGTGTAAAATATTATCAAATGCAATAATAATACCCAAAAGAGAGAGTTTATAGCAGTCTTAAAAGATATCAGTCCTTATCTCAAAAGTAACCCTTCTATAGAGGTCATTACTGTTATTAAAATTCTAATAAGCAAATACTGCCAAGAAATATTATCTGTGTATCATCTATATGCTGTTATTTTAGTTAATAGGGAAATTAAATTCTGCCATGTGCTCTTTTTTCTCTTATCTTTCACATAATTGTAATAAGAAAAGGTAAGTTTATTGATACTCTGGGGAACCTTAATCTTCTTTAAAATATACCAAGTAAAGTCAATATTGCACTTAATCTATGTATGCTGATTAACACTTATAATCCCACTTGGAAATCAAACACGCAGGATAATAATTCCACTCGTTTTTCCACCAAGAAATGAAAGGGTTAATATCGTCATGCTCTTGGAATGACCAGAGGAAAACTGATTATAATTCATTCAATATCTATTTAAAGAGACAGCAGGACTGAAACTATGTTAAACCCATGTGAGAATATATTAGGCCGTTTTGTTGAAATTCTAATTATAAAGACCAGCTAAGCTTCATTTCCTTCTAATTTTAACATATCTATGACTAGAACAGTTCTGCATCTTGCAGAGGTTTTGTGTGTTAGAAAATGATTACATTATTATGTAAAATTTTAGCATTATAACCATTCCATCTAGGAACGACTGGTATTTCCAGACCTGTCAATCAGAGCAAGTTAACAGATGTAATAAGAAATCATTAGTAAAGAGTAAAAATGTGGCTGCATTAGAAGCAGATCTTCCATGTGTATCGATTAACATCTGCTATTAACCCTCATAAACAGCTCATCTTGTAATGCATAAATCCAATTCAAATGTTCTCCATAGCTGGTTAATGTCAGTTAATTGTTTCAACAGTGTGCGATAAACACACCATGGAAGCGTGAAGGGGCATTTCTAATGACACATTATCTTGTTGCACAATACTGAAGAATTTGCATTCACATGATTGCAACTAGAAGCTGCGTGTGTTTGATTTAAACAGTTCCTGCTACTTTATCTTATAGTTCACCATTGATGTTTGCCTGACATTTTCTATTCAGTATAGAGCATTGTAAACTACCACTTGTCGAGTTTGTACACCTTGAAAATTAGATGTGCATTGCAATAGCATCCTTTACGGCAGCTTCTAGATTTTTGCCAGGCAAAAGTACAATGGGCAAGGAACTTCACAAGGAGAAGCCACCTATCTTTCAATGGATTATACATGGTCGCATCACATTATATGACCACCAGCCAGAGTAAACACCGTGTGCAGCATGGGCAGCAGATAGATGTTCACTAAACTGTCATTTTAGACACACGTCTGGTAGCCCCCAAGTTGATTTTGACGGTGAGCTGCTCAACTGTAGCATGTCGGTCAGCCCGCAGTTTGCTCGTTGGTTATTCACAATGGTGCCATTTGTCCAGTCATGATACACCTTCACCACAGCAGCATGCGAACAGTTCACAAAATGCACTGTTCCAGAAATACTGCCACCTTTGACCCGAAAAAGCCGATAATCATCCTGTTTGTAACTTGGATAAATTGCCCCTTTTACCCATGACAGCAATAAGTAACATGTGTACAAATAGCTTGTTGCACAACTTATACACCCACTAAGCCAGCGCACAACATGTGACATACTTCATGGGCTATACGCTTCCAATGTCAAATGTAGGAAGTGGTCATAATAATGTGACTCGACCGTGTAATTAGGTTTACAAATTGTTTCCTACTGCTGCAAAGTGGTTGAAGGATAAACAAATGGACAGTGGATTGGCCAATAACTGAAATTGTAGCGCCGTCTTAAAGTACATGAAGCCTATGTTTAATTATTGTGAAGAAAACTGAATTATATAAGGTGATAAATTACAAGAAAAACGGACTTACAGAATCCTGTCCCTTATCACATATCTGACTCTAAGGATGACATATAAAAACAATTTACTTAGTTTCATATTTTTTCTGAATTTCTCAATAAAGAAACTTTTGGCCTAGAGGATGGCGTGAAAAAGATTCTGATACTCTAGGGTGCCGTGAATCAAAAAAGTTTGGGAACCACTGGTATATACCAACTACTCATGTAGGTATATTATAGTAATAAATCTAAGTAGGGAATTCAATTAGCCATGGTAATTTACCGTGGGCTAATTCATCCCCCCGGGATTATGCAATTTGTCCAAAAGGCAGCCTGCATGCTGCAGTTAACAGGAAGTTTTTTCTGGTCTGAAATTGCGATAAATAGCCTGTTTACGGGTGCCACAAACCCGTTAATAAACAGGTCCAGGAACTTATCCTGGATTTTATGTGTTAACAGTTACACCCAAAAACAGTTAAATTAATGGGCGATAAAATAGATATCAGCAGACCTTTGTGTACTGACATTTTCTCTGCTAATAATTGATGTATATTCAAGCTGTAGGCTGTACCCAGCACCTACATTCAGGTAGTCTGTCCATGCGGAATGGACACAGTGCACATGCGTGACCTTACACATTGCGGCCGCATCTTGAAAGGATGAGATTGCAGGTGATTGACAGCAGTGGGCATAAGGGGGAGGGGGAAGGTGGGCCAAGCGGGGGCAGGTGGGAGTGTTTTAAAAAAAGGGGGGCTCTAATTGAATAACCCCTGGGCATTAACGTCAGAGTCTACCTCATTTTTTCACACCCGTTAAATTAACAAGTCTAATGGAATTCAACCCTAAATTTCTAATAATTGTTATTTAACAGTAAGTTACTAAGGGCCTAATTCAGATCTGATCGCAGCAGCAATTTGTTAGCTAATGGGCAAAACCATGTGCAGTGCGGGGGAAGGCAGATATAACATTTGCAGAGAGAGTTAGATTTGGGTGGGTTATCTTGTTTCTGTGCAGGGTAAATACAGGCTGCCTTATTTTTACACTAAAATTTAGATTTGTTTTTAACACACCACACCTAAATCTAACTCTCTCTGTATGTTATAACTGCCCCCCCCCCCTCCCTGTAGTGGACATGGTTTTGCCCATTAGCTAACAAAATTGCTGCTACAATATGATCTGATTTAGGTCCCAAGTCAAGAGAAAACTGGTTTAGACAATTTCTACAACCACTTTAAAGTAAACCCATACTGGGATATCAAACTAAAAATGAGAGCATATAGATGGCATCTGTATCCCAGATTACTGTCTTTAAGGGCAAAAAACTTTCATATATTTTTTTTTAAGTACATATTTATCTATATGAAGACGAGTGTATTTTTGCTCAACCTATTATCAGGTTTACACTGGAGAAATTAGAGCATTGTCCAGTGTTTGCTAAGTTTACCTCAATTCAGTAATTGCTTACCACACTTCTGCCTACTTCAATTCAGTAATTGCTTACCACACTTCTGCCTACTTCAATTCAGTAATTGCTTACCACACTTCTGCCTACTTCAATTCAGTAATTGCTTACCACAACATAATTGGTGAATAGCTTTGCTTTATGCTTTTCATCCCTGGGTATAACCATATTTAGATGGTTTTCCCCTATACCCAGTAATGATGTCTGGAGATGCCAGAAAGGCCTTGCTTAATCCCTATTGGGTCAAGCTACTATGCCACTGGCCATGCATGCTCGTCTCACCGTGATTCTGATGGTGAAGGAGGGAAACCCCCCATAAATGTTTGCAGTTTTAGCAAGGAGCCCTGGATTGGTAAATTGTGATGCAGCAATAATCTGTGTTGCCACAATAATTGTCAATACAGATTTTTAGTTAGCGCATCGCTTTAATAAAAACCCATATGTAATGAAATGTAGCGAAAACAGAGAGAAACATCCAACCAGCTTTGCAACATAACAACCACCCTTCCTTTCATCCTCAAACAAAATCATCTGTGCATTTAAACGTATGTATATATCTTTCAAACTATAATCCTCACGACCCCTAAGAACTATTTTTATTATTTATTACTTTCCCAATCTTTCGCATACACTGTTCTACCACAGGTTACATCATTCCCATTTACATAATTTAAAATACATTCCATCAGGGTTTACTCTACTTTCTCTCTGAGTGTTGCAGCTATCTACCGCCCACCTGGGCATCCCAAACAATTTCTGGAAGATTTTTCTGCCTGGTTCCCTCACTTACTATCTTCTGACATCTCCACCATCATCATGGGTGTTTCAATATTAATATTGAGTGTCCAAAATCTTCTGCTCATGCCTCCAAACTTCTCTCTCTAACCTCCTCTCTCGGCCTCTCAAACTGGACTGACTCTTCTACTCATCAGGAGGGCAACTGCCTTGATAAAGTATTCACCAGACTATGCTCCCTTTTCTGAACTCCCTAACACTCCTTTCCCTCTCTCAGATCACAACCTTATCACCTGCATGCTTTCCTCCTTTAATTCAAATTCTGTGTTGCTGAAATCTTCCAATCCTCCTCAAATCCGCAGAAATAATAACACAAGTAATCGTCAAGAACTTTCCACCTCACTCCAACAGCTTTCACCTATTTCTGCATTCACCTCTCCTGAGATAGCTGTATCACACCTGAACCAGACTCTAGAAATAGCCCTTGATGACGTGGCTCCTGCTAAGCATCACACTCCATGTAGGCCTAGATGTCAACCATGGCACTCTAAATTACCAAGACATCTACAAAAACTCACACGTAAAGTTGAATGTCATTGGCGTAAACTCGTATTTCAAGCAACTTCCTCAGATATAAGACTGTCTACCACTCTTATCGAAATGCCCTGGACACTGCCAAACAAACATATTTCCAAACTCTCATCTCTGCTTAAGCCTCTAACCCCAAATGACAATTTAATACATTCAAATCACTTCTGCTTCCTCCCTCACCTACCCCACCAGTCAATATGAAGGCACAAGATCTTGCTTCCTACTTCAAGAAGAAGATTGATAAGATCAGAGCTGAAATGGTATGCTCTTTGTCAGCCAGTGACCTGCTCAGTTCTTTACCTGAACCTTCTGGCACTCTCTCTTCATTTGATCCCACAAATGAAGATGAAGTATCATTACTCTTCTTATCCTGCTTCTCTACTACCTCTCCTCTTGATCCTTTACCCTCACAAATAAGTAAATCTCTGTCTCCAGTGCTCATCCCTACCTTAACTAACATCTGTAATCTCTTTCTCTCTACTGGTATTTTTCCTTCACTGTTCAAGCATGCAGTGATTACTCCCATTTTGACAAAAACAAAATTCTGACCTTAACTTTCTCTCAAACTACCGCCCCATCTCTCAGCTCCCTTGCCTCTTTAAGCTACTTGAGAGACTTGCCTACACTCAACTCACACACTTTCTTAATTCACACAACTTATTGGACCCACTTCAGTCAGGCTTCCATTCCATACACTCCTCTCTGGAGCACTGACAAAAGTGATTAATGATTTGGTCACTGTGAAGTCTAAAGGCCTTTGCTCAATTCTTATTCTCTAGTTCTATCTGCTGATTTTGACACTGTTGACCACTCTCTTCTCATACAAACACTACAATCCCTAGGTCTTAAATGGACCTTCAGTGTTTGCTTCTCTGAATCTACCTCCTCTTTGCTACCTCTTTCAGTTGGAGTACCACAAGGCTCAGTTAATTGGTCCTCTGCTTTTCTCAATTTATACCTCATCTCTTGGTAAACTAATCAGCTCTTTTGGATTTCAGTATCATCTGTACGCAGATGATACTCAAATCTACCTATCCTCCCCTGATTTGTCGCTATCTGTATTGGGCCATGTCACTGAATGCCTTTCTGTCATTTCATCTTGGATGACATCTCATCACCTGAAACTTAATATTTCAAAAACAGAGTTAATTATATTTCTAACGGCCAATAGTAGTTACCAACCAGACATCTCTATCACAGTTACCAACCTGATATCTCTATCACTGTTGAAAACTTGACAATCAACCCTTCCCCACAAGCTCGCTGCCTAGGTGCCATCCTTGACTCTGATCTGTCCTATGTTTCAATCTGTCTCAAAATCATGTTACATGCATCTAAAAAACATACAGTATTCAAAATACGACCATACCTTACACAAGACACTGCTAAAACTCTAATCCATGCTCTCTTTATCTCCCACATTGATTATTGCAATAGTTTCCTAGCTGGACTTCCCAAAATGAGACTCTCACCACTACAATCCATTCTTAATGCAGCTGCGAGACTAATCTTCCTCGCTAGACGTTCATCGTCTGCAGATCCACTCAGTAAGTCCCTCCACTGGTTACCTGTATTCTACCGTATTCAATATAAAATACTTTTACTCACACACAAGGCCATTAACCACACTACACCAACATACATCACTTCGCTTATCGCAAAATATCTCCCAACCCAACCACTTTGCTCTTCACTTTCCTCTCTCCTACTCACGATTGCAGGACTTTCTTTGGGCTGCACCCACCTGTGGAATGCCCTACCACACACAATAAGACTCTCCTCTAGTCACCAAACCTTCAAGTGTTCCCCTGAAAATTTCTTCAGGCAAGCGTATCAAATTCCAGAACGGCCCACATAACGTTCATAAACTTTCCTATTATAATAATAATTTTATTTATATATGCTCTTTCTCCAATAGAACTCAAGGCGCTTAACAGATACATAGCATAATATAGTACAGAAAATAATGAAGTACATTTTCATAAAATACAGAAGAATGAAGATACTAAAAGGGACATTATGGAAATGCTTGAGTAAACAGTAAAGTCTTGAGTCTACTTTTTAAGGATTCTATAGTTGGGGCCTCTCGCACTGTGCGGGGAAGTGAGTTCCATAGAGTCGGAGCCGCATGACTAAAAACTCGACCCCCAGATGAATTACGGTAGATTCTAGATACTGCTAAAAGTCCTTCATCTACAGATCGCAGTAATCGAGTGGGGCAGTATGGAGTCAGAAGCTGTTTCAGGTACCTTGGGCCCTGGTCATATAATGCTTTGAAACTCAGTAAGCCAATCTTGAAGATGATTCGCCATCTTACAGGCAGCCACTGAAGGGAGTAGAGGATGGGTGTTATGTGGCTAGAACGGGGCTGGTTGGTTAACAGCCTGGCAGCTGTGTTTTGCACCAGCTGTAAGCATTGCAATTCTTTTGCTGGGAGACCAAGGTAGAGGGCATTACAGTAGTCTAATCGAGATGATATAAATGCATGTTAGGACTTTTGTCATATAATCTGAGGGAATTAAGTGCTTGATTCTGGCTATGTTCCTCAGGTGAAAGAATGAGGATTTGATTGTGGCTGATATCTGATGCTTAAGTGTCAAGCCACCATCCAGGACAACGCCAAGATTCTGAACACGATCACTGGTCTGTAATTCTGAATCCCTGAGTGTAAGTCCAGTTGGTTGGCTATGCTGCAGTCTTGTCCTTTGATGTTGTGGTCGTATCATAAGGACCTCTGTTTTATCCGGGTTCAGTCACAGCCAACTAGCGCTCATCCACTCCTGTAGCTCAGCTAGACAGCCATTTAGGGTTGCTATTGGGTTATCAGTGCCCGGAGCAAAGGACAAGTACAGTTGTGGATCATCTCCATAGCAGTGGTAGACCAGGCCATGGCGCCTGATTATTTCACCCAATGGGAGCATGTATACTGCAAAAAGCATGGGGGATAGTATAGAACCTTGTGGGACACCACATGGCAATGGCACTTGTGGTGATGAGTATAATCCAGACGATACTCTCTGTGACCTGCCTGTGAGAAATGATTTGAACCAGCTAAGGACTGTGCCATCCAGACCACAGAAATGTATCAGTCGCTCAATCAGAAGCCCATGGTCCATGGTATCAAATGCTGACGAGAGATCCAGAAGGATTAATATTGAACAGTCACCTCTGTCTCTTGCCATCAGAAGATCATTTAACACTCACACCAGGGCTATTTCAGTGCTATGTTATCTCCTGAATCCTGATTGAAATGGATCATAAATATCATGGGTTGTCAGGCGGGTTTCCAGTTGATTTGCAACCACTTTCTCAATAACCTTTCCTAGGAAAGGAAGGTTTGATACCGGTCTGTAGCTGTTCATGCAGTCGGGATCTAAATTAGGTTTTTTAAGAAGCGGTCTAACAATTGCATCCTTTAGGGGTCCAGGAAAAATGCCTGTCTGCAAAGAGCATTGAACAATTTTTGTAAAGACAGGACCAATTATATCCATACAACCTATTAAAACCTTGGTTGAGTCTACTTTTGAGGCTGGGTCCAGATCACAGGTGGTGGGACGCAAAATCCGAGCAATTTCAGCAGTGTCCTTTACAACCACTGGGTCAAAGCTGGTCCATGAAGGCAGGTAGCTTATATTGGAAGGCTTTGTAGTTTGGCACTCCTTTGATGGCACTGTGGAGATTCCAGCCCGGATGGTGGATATTTTATCTGCAAAGAAGTTTGCAAACTCGTTGCATCTTGCCTGGGAGAGGCTCTCATCAGTCTGCAGGCATGCTGGCTTGCAAAGCAACTCCACTGTGTGGAAAAGTTGAGCTGGCCTATTGTTTGCTGCTGTGATCTCATTTGACAGGAACTGTGATTTCTTAAGAGTGATTGTTGATAGATATTCTTCGTTATGCTTTATTAGTTTTATTTTGTCATCAACTACAGTAGGTTAGTCTTCCTCCATCATCTTTCCAGTCTATGCCCCCTTTTCTTGAGCTCACTAACACTGTTGTCGAACCATGGAGCTTGACGTTGTGGTTTACGAGGTCTTCTACGCACAGGGGCGATAATATCAATTGCAGCCATAATATCCCTATTATAATAATGGACTAGGGAACAGGGATCTTCACAGGCACCCAGTATAGCAGAGAGATCCAGATTTGCTGCAAGAGCCTGGGGAGTCATACCCCTCCTTGGACGATACCTGGTCAACTCCACAGGCAGAGATCTTATTTGAGGGGTTGCAACTGAGAACCAAAGGGAGTAGTGGTCTGACCAGATGACTGGGTTTATTTTTAGGTCAGTGACTTCTAATCCAATCTGAAAGACAAGATCGAGAGTGTGACCACTTTTATGTGTGGCAGAGGGAATGACCTGTGTGAAGCCCAGACCATTCATTGTGCACAGGAGGTCTTGGCCAAGGCGTGAGAGCTCATCATCCACCCATGCATTGAAATCCCTGAGGATGAGCCATCTTTGATGTTCCAGAACCAGGCCAGCAACAGTGTCTGCAATTTCTTGTAGAAATATCTTTCCATCTCCAGGTGGCCGGTAAATGAGAAGTACTCTGAAACCTAATCCTGTCAAACTCCGGGCAGCAATGCACTCGAATGAGCGAGTAATTTCAATAGGGTGGACCCTAAGTTTAAGTTCTTTTTTTGAAGCAGATAACCACCCCGCCACCCCTGCGGTCCAGTCTTGGGTTGTGGATGACAGAGTAGTTTGTTGGTACTGCAGCCTCCAATATAGGTGCTGCATTTTCATCTAGCCAGGTCTCTGTAATACAGGCTAGATCTGCAGATTCAATAAGGTCAGCAATTGTTGCAGTCTTGTTTCTTATAGATCTGGCATTACAAAGTACTGACCTGATTAGGCATACCAGAGGGCCTTCAGTTTTCTTTATGTTAAGTGCAGGAGCTCTGGGTATGGGGGTCACAAAGCGAGAGTTGACAGTTCTGTTCTTCCAAACACAGGGCCGTCTTTTGGGTATCACTTCTATTTGATTGTTCTTTGAATATGGGGGTGAGCAGGTGGGCAAAGGACTTATATGGTTACCGGGGGAAATACATTTCCGGCCTGCTCGCTTCCCACGAATGCGCCTGTGATTTCTATTTAAAGTGCCAAGGGATTGGAGAATAGAAGCCTGTGATGGTGTGATAGGAACTGCAGAACGTGGTGGGCGGTGTGAAAGAATGAAGCTTGAGCAATACGTATACATTTGGTCATCAATGACAGATTACTATAAGTTTGAGCTGCATATGATGATGAGAGAGGGAGAGAAAGTAGTGTTTTTATTTGTTTGTTTGTTTGTTTGTTTGTTTGTTTGTTATTCTTTTTTTCCTTTTTGTATTTTGGTATGTGATCCAAAATTATAATGGGTTTATTATTATTATTATTACATTTTATTAATAAGGCGACACATGTGTTTCGCAGCGCCGTACAAAGGACAGTACAGGGAGACAAAACATAGCATTACAGTAAATAAATGACAGAAATAGCGTACAGGTAACAGAGCACCACACGTTCTCAAGACATAATACAGCTAAGATGTAAGTATTGATGGAGTGATCATCGTACTACTAGAGGCTGGTGGCCATAGATGGAGATGAGCCTTTACTAGCAGGATAAAGATGGTCATTGAGTAGGGGAGAGCTGCGAGTAAAATGTGTCGAGACGAGGGCTTAGATAACAAGAGGAAAGAGGGCCCTGCTCTGAAGAGCTAACAATCTAGTGGGGAGGGGCGACAGACAGATGACAAGAGGTGCAGGCAAGTGGGAGGTAGCCAGATGGCAGTATGCATGCAAAGCTGAGGTGTTCACGGCATGAGGCAGGGGGGTGGAGGCGCGGCTTCAGCACTGGGTTATGCATCGGGAGGGTATGCTTTGATGAATAGGTGGGTTTTTAGTGCCCATTTGAAGCTTTGCAAGGTCGGGGAGAGTCTAATGGGGCGGGGGAGTGCGTTCCACTGAAGGGGTGCAGCACGGGTAAAATCCTGAACTCGTGCATGGGAAGCAGTGACCAGGGCGGTGGAGAGGCGACAGTCATTAGTCGACCGTAGGGGGCGGGAGGGAGTATGAAGGGAAAGGAGGTTGGAGATGTAGTGAGCAGTGGAATTAGAGATGGCCTTGTATGTGAGGGTGAGGAGTTTGAAGAGGATTCTGTAGGGGAATGGGAGCCAGTGTAGATTTTGTCGAAAGGGAGTGGCAGATGTGGTGCGGCGGGATAGGAAGATAAGCCTAGCTGCGGAGTTCAGGACAGATTGGAGGGGAGCAAGATGGGAGCAAGCGAGGCCAGTGATGAGAACATTGCAGTAGTCAAGTCGTGAGATGACCAGTGAGTGGTTTATGAACAAAGTTATTGCTATAACCTATTGGGTATATTTGAAGCAAGTGATAAATAAAATAACTGCTGATTTAGTCAATTATCCTAGGGTAGGCAGTCTTTTGGAAAGGTGTTAGAATCCAATTCCTACTGTGTAGGTGTGAAAAGTCTCAGTGTGAGAGGCCTTTGAAGTAGATTTCTTGTGGGGGTAGTGATAACGTGTCCTGGAAATGGATCCTGATTTGAAACAGTGAGCCTTCAGCAATTCAGAGCCTGAATATACTAATATTAGTAGATTAATGCAATAAGTCAGTTATTTGTTGCTCAGAGAACAGAGGTGGATGATGTCTAAGTGAGGGGCTGGATGTAGCCAAAGATAGGTTGTAATCTACAGTACCTTATCTTGGTAATGTCCAATGCAGAGTACAGTAGCTGCTAAACTGAAGGATTTCTCAGTGGAGGTATGCAGAGGATTCAATCCAGGATTCAATCCAGTGTGTATCTCAGTGCAGGAATGCAATCCGTTGGTTTTGATGAAATGTCCGCGTAGAGTAGTACAAGTTAAAGGTAAGTCCTTGGATATTTATGATGATTCATAGATCAGTTGTGGTAAATTTAAGCTGTTTTATGGAGATGATCAGGAGCATGCAAAAGATGAGGCAGCCATCTTGGGCGCCAGTATTAAATTGCATCCACTCTGCACAGTCCATACATATCCTCACATGTCTTCTCATTCTACGCTTTCCCTTTCTCCCGACCTCGGTTCATCATTGCTGTGTGACCATATCATACAGCCCACCAAGAACCTTTGCAATCTGGTGGACAACTATGCAATAGATAGCACCTATCCTTGTGTATCCATGCCTATTTCCCTATAGACTGTAAGCTTGCGAGCAGGGCCTTCCTACCTCTATGGCTGTTTGTTATTACCCAGTTTTGTTATATCAGGCTTGGCCAACCTGTGTCTCTGCAGCTGTTGTGAAACTACAAGTCCCTGCATGCCCTGCCACAGTTTTAGCATTCCCTAATAACAAAACTGTGACAGGGCATGCTAGGGTTTGTAGTTTCACAACAGCTGGAGAGCCACAGGTTGGCCAGGCCTGTATTATATCATTGTTATTTCCAATTGTAAAGCAGAACGGAATTTGCTGCTTTATATAAGAAACTGTTAATAAATTATAATAAATACATGCTTTACTTTGACTGCATTACATTGCTTCTCCAAACATCTAACTTTTCCATCCAGTAACTGTTTTTTTTTATTGTATACATATGCAAATCTAATGTATGCTTAGTAATAATCAAAATCAATCTGCTCATTATTGCACCAAATTCAGATGTATATTAAGTACAATTTTATTTAAATGGTCAATATCTTCAAGTTAGTGTAAATGAATTCACAGTATGTGTAAAACCATCAGTTTCTGTAATATAGTTTTATGTGTCTTCATCTGCTTTAAATTTTATAAAATGGTAGAGCTACACTATTTCATATAATGCAACATTTCTCAACAGTCACCTATAGGTCATCTGTTTGACAATAATACTACTTAAAAAAAGTCATACCTGGCTCTCATTAGCAGGAAATTGCCATATACTGTAAACTTATGAATAGGCAGAACAATCACATAGCATTTAGCTGAATGTAAACAAAATCATGGAACAGTACCAATAGAGCAAGTTGCTATATATAATACAAATATTGAGACTAAGGATACATTCCATTACAATGACACTGCTGGGTTACTGACACTGTTAACATTAAGGATAATGAAAATTGCATTCACAGTGGTTAATATAGAAAACTCCTCTCATAAAATAATTGTATAATACATTGAGAGAACTATTACTCACTTTGGGCTTGATTCATGTTGTAAGTAAAGCAAAAAAAAGCAAGTATCTTTGTGCCTGGAACAAACCAAGAAGAGCACATACATTTATATTGTTTCTGTGCAGAATAAATGCTGGCTACTTTTGCATGTAGCCCACACATGTTAGCTTTATTTTTACACTGCAATTTAGAATTCAGTTTGAACAAACCCCACCCAAATCTAAATCTCTCTGCACATATTACATATGCCCCATTTGCAGTGAAACATGATTTTGCCCATCTGCTTTTTTTTTTGCTTTACTTACAAACATGTTTCAGGCCCTGTGTTAAAAGACTAAAGAAGTTTTATTGAGCATAAATGACAAACATTTTTGTAAGCAAAAATCAATGACATTAGCATGTGCCCGCGGCCTTACCTGGCCTGGAATTCATAGCTCCTACATCCCTCCACTTATTGGATATATACCAGTGTTAATAATGCCATTATGTACCTAGAAATGCAATTATAATCTCTACCGATAAGAGCTGCCAGGAGACCCAGGAGTCCTTCTGCACATGAGTAGTATGACTATAGTAGTACCTTGATAAGCACCATTTCTCACAGGAAAGTGTATAGATAGGGTGTGGGCTGTAGTTGTTATTCAATAGATACCATTAGTAAGCATTAGAGAGAGATGCAGGTGTAGTGGGTGGAAAGGGTCACTGTAGGGCTGGCTCCACCGCACTGGGAGCCAGGCTAGTAAGGAGGCACTGCTACAGTATTTCAAATGTAGTGCTGGCTGCCAGCCAACCAGAGCTCGCAGACCAGCAGCAGCGGCTCCTGATTGGCTGCAGGACCGTGAGCTTTGATTGGCTCATGAGTCGGTGCCATATTTCAAATGGTCACCTTTCACCGGAGACCTGGACACCCAGCAGTGTCAGAAGCCTGGACCACATGCCGGAGAACGAACTGCTCACTGGAGACTATACCCGACTGCCGGAGACCTGGACTTCAGTGAGGGTCAGGAGAGATGCACACTGCGCTTTCCTCTCCTCAGGAATCTGGCACTAAAGGGTGCATTAGGTGTAACTTGCTTTAACGGGAGACATTATGTGTAACTGGCATTATGTGTGTCTGGCACTGCTGTGGGCACTATGTGTGAAGTGCATTACTGGGGGCATAATGTGTATGTGTCACTGCTTGGGGATTACGTGTAACTGGCATTAAAGGGGGCATTACGTGTGTCTGGCACTGCTGGGGGCTTTATGTTTATCTGGCACTGCTGGGGACATTACATGTATCTGACACTATACTGGGACATTTTGTTGCACTTTGCATGACCTTTTTAATATACAACATAAAATTGGGTGGAAAGGCCCAAGGACAATTCCATTGTACACCATTTTTCTTAATAGGCTTTGCCAAGTTTCTGTGTGTTTCACAGGCAGTATATATTACTGTACTTTACATTATTTTAAGACAAAGCAAAATTCTGACCACATGAAAACAAGGTTACAAGTCTTCACACAATTATCACTACTATGCTATTGTACAATTAATTTAAATAGTATATGGGAAATACTAATAGGCACCATCAGGACTGGTAATGGGACTCTCTTTTATATCACTCTACTTGACTTTGAGGAGTGCAGATTGTCTGAGTTGCTCATTACAACGTTTTCTCCTTTAGGAGAAATGTTGAATTTCGCAAACTCTCTTCTAGAAGTCATGTCAGCAGCATATATTTTGTTCTGGACAGCCACTTGTCACAGGCATTTATGTTCTATGGCTGTATGATTTTATTTGATTTGACTGGGCTTAACTTATTTATTAATTATCAATATATACTTTCTAAAATTATTATTTTTTTGTCCTGAGGAATATGATTTGCTATTTGGATTCAGCATGTTTGTAAAGTAATGTTTGGATGCTTGTTTTTTTTTAATACAGTAGTGTACTGTATTCCATGCTACTAAATACAAAGAACTCCTCCTCCATTTACTTATATTGACCTGTGCTTTGCTGATTGGAAAGAATTGTCACTAAGTTAATCATAAATTTCTACTTTGTACTTTCTAAAATTATCAATTTCTATTGTCCTGCTGCCTGTGATTTGCTAGTTGGATTACGACCAGTGCCAGTGCTGGTATGAACCAGTTTGTCATACCAGAACTTCACTTTGGTAGCCAGAGCAGGGAAAGTCAGTGACAGTATGACTGCTCCTAACACAGGTCAAATGTGGCTGCAGCATTTAAATTTGGTGCCAGTTGTGAGCCAATTATTGCATTTTAAATTTGGCTCCAGCCACAAATCATTTGCTACCAACGATGACAGTGAGCTGTGGTATGAAGGGTGCTGTGGCATAGTGCGATGCAGGGTGCTATGCTGCAGTGCGGAGAGGGGAGCTATGCTGCAGTGCAATGCAGGTACATATGCTGCAGTGGGGTGAGGGGATTTGTGCTGCAGTATGATGCAGGGAGATGTGGTGCATTGTGGTAAGGGGAAATGTGCTGCAGTGCGGTGAAGGGGGCTTTGCTGCAGTGCGGTGAGGGGAGCTGTGCTGCAGTGTGGAGAGGAGTGCTGTGGTATAGTGTGGTGCTGGGAGCGGTGCTGTGAAGTGGGGGGGAGGGTTACGGATATATCAGAAAGGCTCAGGCCTTGGGCTTGCCTAAGTAAAGCTCCCCTGATACTTTTATACCCCCACTTCAAATACTCCACTTCAACCATTGTTTCAGACTCCAATTATGGCCCTCATTCCGAGTTGATCGGTCGCAAGGCGAATGTAGCAGAGTTACACACGCTAAGCCGCCGCCTACTGGGAGTGAATCTTAGCTTCTTAAAATTGCGACCGATGTATTCGCAATATTGCGATTACTAACTACTTAGCAGTTTCAGAGTAGCTCCAGACTTACTCTGCCTGTGCGATCATTTCAGTGCTTGTCATTCCTGGTTGACGTCACAAACACACCCAGCGTTCGCCCAGGCACTCCCACCGTTTCCCCGGCCACTCCTGCGTTTTTTCCGGAAACGGTAGCGTTTTCAGCCACACGCCCCTGAAACGCCGTGTTTCCGCCCAGTAACACCCATTTCCTGTCAATCACATTACGATCGCCGGAGCGAAGAAAAAGCCGTGAGTAAAATTACTTTCATCATAGTAAAGTTACTTGGCGCAGTCGCAGTGCGAACATTGCGCATGCGTACTAAGCGGATTTTCACTGCGATGCGATGAAAAATACCGAGCGAACAACTCGGAATGAGGGCCTATATTGGATAATATGCACAGCATTATATAACATTGGTTTTCTCATAGGTCTAACTGTGTCACAGAGGCTTAACCTACAGTATATACATGTGCACAGGGTGATGTGGATCATAAAAGCTAAAAACATGGACACATCAAAATTAAGACATTATTTTCACATAGTTGATTGTATTACATTTGACCCAGTCAACATCATCTTACTTTTAAATTAAATATAGCATGTTTCATACAGAATAATCAAAGGATGAACATATCTTCATGCTGGAAAACGTATACAGTATAATGTAATAGGTGCAGACCTTTAAAGTAAAGATGGTTACACTGCACAAATAATTTGTCCCAAATGTTCTTTCCTCCGAACGTTTTCCTAATTCACAACTGACATATTTTGTACATGAACAAAACAATATTTTATAGATCACTCTTTGCCCAGATACAATGTGTAGATGGCAAATTGGTAAATGGTATATGTCGAGTGTAATGTGAAAAAGACAATCTGCTATAATGTAGAGAAGAGCATACATTCGGTATAGTGTTAGGTTAGCGTGGTGGGTTAGCGTGGATATATATCCATATATCTTAGCAGCATTGTAGGCCCTGGAAAAATCAATGCACTGAGGCCCCTAATCACCCATTCTCGGGAAGCAAATACAAAAAAAATCATAACATGCCCCTCCTGTGGCCCTTGAAAACAAATGCTGAGGTGCTCTGTAATGGACCTCTGTTCTACTAAATGAATCACAATAGTGCCTAAATTGTAAACTAGCTCCTCACGTGAGTGAACTGTCAATCAGAGAACTCTGTAGAATTTCCACCACAAAATTCAGTATATTGGGGGTCATTCCGAGTTGATCACTAGCTGCTTTCATTCGCTCTGCAGCAATGAGGCAAAAAAATGGAACTTCTGCGCATGCGCATGCGATGCAATGTGCACGCGCATCATACTATTGCAATGAACGATGTAGTTTCACACAAGGTCTAGAGAAGCATTTCAGTCGCACTGCTTGCCGCAGAGTGATTGACAGAAAGAGGGTGTTTCTGGGCGTCAACTGACCGTTTTCAGGGAGTGTTCGGAAAAACGCAGGCGTGCCAGGAATAACGCAGGCATGACTGGGTGAACGCAGGGCATGGTCATGACGTCAAAACAGTAACTGAACAGTCTGAAGTGATTGCAAGCGCTGAGTAGATATTGAGCTACTCTAAAACTGCACAAAAAAAGTTTGCCGCTGCTCTGCGATCCTTTCGTTCGCACTTCTGCTAAGCTAAAATACACTACCAGTGGGAGGTGGCATAGCGTTTGCATGGCTGCTAAAAACTGCTAGCGAGCGAACAACTCGGAATTACCCCCAATGCCCACAAACAGACCTCCTGTGGTCCTGCACGGTCTCTCCATATGTTTCCATACAGTAAATGGCTATCAGCACTCTGATTGCTGGATAGCTCCAGCCATCCATTAATCAACATGCAGGCAGCCATTCACTGTCTGAGGCAGGTAGAAAATGCTGCCTCAATGCTCTTGTGCAAAGGCCCCTAGAATTGAGGGGCCCTAGGCAGCTGACCAGTGTGTCTATAGAAGAAGCACAGCATATGGTAGACTGGGCTGTAATATGTCCATCTCTATAAATTAAGGGATTCACATAAATTACCACTGAATTTTTCAATAGCATAGACTTAGAAAATGCATTAATTGCCATTTGCTTTGATATCTGGTCAGTTTATGTCTAATCTAAGTAAATAGTAAAACTTCTAACAAGACCCGTTTCACCCAGTACACAAAGGTCTGGTCATTTGCTTACTAATTATTTTTCAGTTGCTCAATCGGTGCCGAATGAATGGATGTAAGGAAACATTTCTAACACTAACATTAATTAATATAGCACAATTTGAGTTGGGAGAAACTTAGAAGTAACAGGAGCTAACCTTGTATCTCTATTGATATGGGCATAGATGGCAACTTCTTACTTGAAGATTTCAGTATTGTATTATAGTGTATTTGCTGAAGAGAATCAGATATTAACATGAAAGTAACTAACTGCACCCATTGTTTGCGGTGGGATATATTGTGACATGTATTAAATTAAATTGCTTCCAAAATTATACCAGTCTCCCTTAAATACTTTGAAAACATCCTTGCAGCCATTCAATGATTGCAGTACACTTCACACCTAAGGAATGGGTCTTATGGTAATATGCGATATAGGAAATAATTACATTTAACCTCATGTATAGCATCATTCCTTAACTCATTTCTGAGCTTTCAAACCTGTATGCAAATCACATTGTGGAAATAACAAGGTAGATGTTTTGTTTGTTTACTACTGTAGATGCTTAGGTTCAGGCTCAACCATTTAGAGGGGTATTCAATTGAAGTCGGAAACTGCCGTCTTGTCGGAAAGACGGCAGCTTCAGACTGTTTTAGGTTGGAAGGGGTTGGAACCTGTCGGAAAGCACACAGTTCGGTGGCTTAAGCCGCCTAACCACGTGTATTGATGGAAGCGTGGCCAAACCAACAGGTTTTAGCCCCGTTTCCAACAATGTCAATCCGACTTTAAAAAAAGTTGGTTTGGCATTGTTGGGAATGGGCCAAACCTGTTGGGTTTGGACCCGCATTGAATATTCACATGTCGGATCCTTTTCGTTGGAAAGGATCCGACATGAATTGAATACACCCCATAGTCATGTTTTACTACCGAGCTTGGGGCTTGATTCAGAGATTGTTTATAAGCTGCCGCTGTTGTGTCTTTGTATTTAGGAACAGTATGAAAATATGTAAATGTCGCAGTCACCGAGATTTGTACTGAGAAACACACTAGTGGCTCTGCAGATCCTCTGCTTGTGTACCAAATTGCAAGCTTCAGTCACACCATCAGACTTCTGAGTAAACCTACAGTTATTCCGAAAAGCCGTTGCAAAATTGTGCACAAGGATCCAGTCACTGTCTGCGACACAGTTGCTGGCTGTCACCACATCACTCGTAATCTCCCACAAATGCTCATTAACTGTCAATCACTCGGTGAGTAACATTAGTAATTCATCGCAGCAAATGCACAGTGCAACTAAGGGCCTAATTCAGACCTAATCGCAAAAGCAAAAATCTTTCTCTAATAGGCAAAACCATGTGAAATGTGAAATATAAATTGCAGTGTAAAAATAAAGCAGCCAGTATAAAATAAAATAAAAAATAAAGTAGCCTGCACAGAAACAAAATAACCCACCCAAATCTCACTCTCTCTGCACATGTTATATCTGACACTCCTGCAATGCACATGGTTTTGCCCATTAGAGAAAAAGTTTGCTGTTTCGATCAGGTCTGAATTAGGCCCTAATTCGCATGAGCTGAACAAAAAACATCATCGTTTGCGTAATCATCAGCAATTGCAATGTCTCTGAAACAGGCCCTTAATTCCTATATGTAAGACAATGACATTGAAGCTTATGAAGATAAATGAATAACCCACCTGTAATACATGTCATTTTACAATGTAAATCTTTTCAGTAAAAGAATATGATTTTTTATATTTCTATAGAACAGAGCAGAAGGGTTTAAAAGCAGTCACTGCAGAAGCTACAGAAGGTGGCAGTGTAACTCAGTTAAACTATCACAAAATATCCTTTCTATTTGTAACTCATTTATTTCTAAGAAACCACAAAGAATCAAAACAAAAACAAGATGGTGATTTTATGGTAATCTTTAGCAGTTTTGTAGGTCAGTGTATCAGCTTATCGCTGTTTGTAGCTATATTTCATTCTGTAAAGAAGATTTTGGCCAACCTTCCCAATTTGTTTTGTATACATCTGTACAGAAGAACCAGATTTTCTCAGAGCAAAAAGGATAACAAATTATTTAAATTAAATTGTTCACTCAGTCTCTGGGCCAAACTGATATATGGATGCCAAGTGTCCTTGATATTTACAGACTGGTTTGTGGAGATTTTTGTCTCTGATAAGTTGCTGATTTTTCCCTTCATGATCACTGTATCGCTTCATTAATGCTGCACCATTTAATCAATGGTTAAAGTGAGTACTTAAAATGCAATTGAATTGTATAATAGCCACATTCATTGGGCAGGTAATTTCATATAGTGCCCTAGGTGTACAGTATATGCAGCATTGAAAATTATATGAGAAGCAAATGTCTGTGTATATTGAATTCAACTAAAGCTTAGAGCTAAGCAGAGGTCAGCAGTATGAATATCATTTCAGCTTCCTAATCATTTAACTGTAGGATTATCATTACTGTTATATTATTGCTCACTAATTATCAAATGACAAAAATAAACCTAGAAGAATTGCACAGACTTTACTTATTAAAGAAAATATAAAAGTAAGAAGAGGGGCCTTCCCATGAGAGCTTACAATCTAAAGGGAAAAGCAGAACAAATACAGATGTAGCCACGTTCATCCAACCTGCGGCATAGCCACATGGCACAGGTGCAGCGCCTTAGTATGACGCCCATGTATTCCCATGGGCACGTATACGTAGAAGTACGCGCATTTCCTAGTTGTGGGCACACTCGCCACACCTGGCTTGGTGCGAATACAGCAAGCTATAGACTAGATGAGCGTGGCTCCATCTGTATTACACAAGAGCAGGCCCAGCAACAGGGGGGTCAAAGGGGACATCCCTACCGGGCCCCGAGCTTCAGGGGGGCCCTATGGATCAGACTCATCAGAGGCTTAAAAAATGGGGCAACAGAACCTAATAATGCTTTAGAAACTGAAACACCCCAGCTGCCTGAAAATATGGTAAAAAAAACAATTATCAGGCCAAACAATACTCCCTTCTCCCTCCTCCAGCTACCCCGTCATTGGGTTTGGTCCCATTGGTATCTGCTTTGTTGCCGTCATTACGCATGGGGCATGCCACTTAGCTGGCCCATCTCTGTCTGCCCCATCTACTGCCACTGAAGAGCCGGCCAACCCAACTGCACACACCGGCTACACTGACAGTGTAAGTCAGGGCTCCATATAGTAGCTGGCCACAGTAACACCTCTGTCCAATTTTGCTCCCTACATGGATGGCACCCTCACCACAATGGTACTGTCATATTTATGTATATAAATATGTATGTGTGGAGTTCTATGTGTATAATATATATATATATATATATATATATATATATAAAAATTGCTCTATTTGGACTCCTGGCTGGGGAGGACATACAGCTGGCATTGGGACCATTCTACTTGAAAGGTGTGCTGCCCGAACTATGCATATACATTAGGTTTGCTGCAGGAGCTTTCCTTATTGGGCTATCACACCCTGTGCTTTATGTATTTATCATCAGGACTCTGTTTGTATTCACATGTTGTGATTTGCTTTTAATCACTATGGCGGAGGGAACCGGTTACATTGAGGATGCAGTTTATGAGGCCATTAATTTAGCTAAAATCACACAGGGTACTTGTTTAACCTTTTCTGAATCTGAGGCGGATGGGATCCTTTTTAAAGAGATTTTTGGTGATGAAACTGAGAAATCTGCAGAACATCTATTTCGTGATCTTTTAAAATTGAAACAGCGTCAGTTGGATTTCCATTATCATGGTCTGACTCTGAGTAATTATTACAAAGAAAAGATGATACCATGTGGTTTTAGGGTCAAGAACTGTCCCACTATTGGTAGACATAATGCCACATTTTGTAAGCGGTGGATTGCCATACTTAACAAGTGCAGTTATGATCTGATGTTGCTTGTTATAGAGGAAGCCAGTAGAGAATTGACTGTGATACGTGATAAAATCAAAACCTTTGAGACCTCATTCATGGGTATTTTGGAGGCGGATACTGATACAAAGTGGTTGGAGAGATTGGATAAACAGGTGTCTGTATACAAGCATGATCTAGTACAGTTTAAATGCCATAAACTGAATAAAGTAACAGCTGATTATGATCAGAATAAAGTTTATTTATGGACAGGCTCAGAGCAAAATAGAAGGATGTATCATAATAGGAGGAGACAACATAAGTTCAGAGGCGACTCTGATTCTTTACCTGACAATCCGACCACAAGTGACTCTGACAATGGCAATACTGCAGTTACCGCCCCTTTAGGCGTTCTGACCCGTACACAGATCAGAGATGGAAGATGCAGTGCGGCGGCCATAAGGCGAGGTCGAGGAAGGCCAGTAAGGCTGCCACTTCAGAGGAGAAAGTAGTATTCAATTTGCCTTTACGTGATCTTGCAGTGACTGAACTTAAGAGTGTTAGGTTTGGGGTTGTCGTTTGTCCCAACTGTACACTTTAATAAATTTAATTGAGAAGTTGAACAATATCGCCTAAACAGACAGCTCCGTCTACATGAACATTTTCATGGGCCTAAAGCAGCTGGTACTAACAGCGATTCAGAGACATTACCTACGCAACTGGGCAAATGACAAAAAAGGTCCACTTTTGAACCCTACACTAATAATGTGTCAATTAAAACTTTTTCTGGGATGCTTTCCCACAATGTTTATTCTGTTATCAAATCTGATTCTTTCTCTATGCCTCATTCCAACAATCTATCTGCTATTGAGTTTCAGGCACTTAATCTTATCCAGTTATAATGACATCATTATATATAGTTGTTCAAGATTTGGTTGACTACAAAAATGAAATCATGCATCAATTAGCAGATGTCAAAGTTTATAGATTGTTGGATCATGCTCCCACTTCTGAATTTATGCTTAAATTGTCCAATAGATTGTCTCGAGCAGTTAATGATGGGCTAATTTCACAACATTTATGTAATGCCCATATACCCAAATGGCCAGTTACACCATTGTTGTATTCTTTACCGAAAATACATAAAGATGCGTCTTGTCCACCAGGTCATCCCATCATTACTGCTTGTGACTCATTATTTCAGAATTGTGCTTTTTATCTAGATAGTTTGCTTCAACCTTGCATATTGGGATATCCTGGTTACCTACTGGACACCACTAGCTTTTTAAACAAAGCTGCTTATTGACAATCCATTGTACGCAGGAACAGATATTGACTTGGTATGTGATCTCCTAGGTGTCCGGCTGTGCGATGGGGTCCAATGTGGCCCCATCATACGCTAATTCATACATGTTCCGGGTGGAACGTGACATTTTTTCAGTAACATTAATATTTCTGACAAAATATTTTTTTTATGTTAAATACATCAACGTTTTGGTCATTATTTGGACTGGAACAAAGGAACAGTTGGTATCATTCATTGGAGATCACAACAAGTCTGATAGTCCAATTAAGTTTTCTTATGACATCAGTAATTGCTCTATTCATTTTCTTGATGTTGTGGTTAAGCTTGAGAACCAGCAAATATCCACTAATTTGCACACTAAGATTACCGACAGGTAACCATTGTTACATTCGAACAGCTTTCACCCTAAACCCTTTAAACCCTTTAAATACGGACTCCCTTTTTCTCAATTCCTTAGAGCATGTCGCATCTGTAGCAACAAGGAGGATGCCAGTATCCAGATTGATACTATGATTAAAAAATTCTTAGCTAGGGGCTACTCTTTACCTTCCTTATTATTGGCTAAACAGAAAGCATTGGGTAAACCACAAAATTTCTTATTACAATCAACTAGGATAGACACTTCAGACAACCACATGCCGTGGGTTAATCACTTCAATACCTCTAGTGATTCTATAAAGTCAGTGTCTAAACAGTTGTGGCCCATTGTAAGTTCAGATGATGATCTTAATCTTAGGGAAAAGAGGCTCATGCCCTGCTATACTAGGGGCCGCAACATTCGAGATTGGGTAGTTAAGACTGACATCACTAATATGTCTAGTGCTATCAGCACACAACATTTTCTAAGTAGACGGAACGGGTGTTACAAATGCATCAATTGTGTCACGTGTCGGTATCTCATAGCTGGTGAAAGTTTTTGCCATCCGTATAGTGGGAAAAAGTTTTATTTCAGACACAAGGTTACATGCACGACTAAGTTCATTGTCTATTTTATTAGATGTCCCTGTGGACTATTTTACATCGGCAAAACCGACAGAACATTACACGAGAGCATGGCGACACATCAGTCTACCATTCGTGCTGCGATTGAATCTGGCAGGGGTGATCATCCTGTTGCACGTCACTTTGCTGAGGCTGGTCATAATATGGCCAACCTCAGGTACATGATTATTGATCACATACTACCATCATTACAGGGGTGCAATCGATCATTAAAGCTTCTTAAGTGTGAATCTGGCTGGATTCACAGATTAGGGACTCTTACACCATGTGGGCTAAATGACAGTCTCGGTCTTCATGCATTTATATAAGATATATAAGATTGGATTACCCTCATGATTCATATTAATATTATATGCTTATTATCTGTGTGATGTTGCATATTGCATATTTTGAATTACATTGTATTGTAATGTGCTATTAGACCCATACTGTGCCCTGGATGTACATTTTGTTTCCCTTATGTTACACACTTTTGTTTTTATTTGTATTGGTTTCCGTGGCTATGGACAGTGAGAGATGACGTCATTTGTGGGTGCCATACTTCCTGGTTCTGGACGCCGCGGCGATTCACGAGGTGGGGATATAAGGTAAGCAGATGTCAGTTGTCATGTATCTTTTGCCTGTTGACGATGTAATACACATCAAAACATTGCATTACATTCCTGTGTGACCGTGTTTCCTTTATCCGTGTGCTGCTTGAAAGATTGCTCTAATTGGACTCCTGGCTGGGGAGGACCTACAGCTGGCACCGGGACCATTCTATTTGAAAGGTGTGCTGCCCGAAACTATGCATATATATATATATATATATATATATATATATATATATATATATATATATACTATTTTCTTTAAAGCTACTCTATGCTTTATAAAGTAAGGGGGGAGGTCAAGGTTGTGGGACCCCAGAGATATTGATGTACCAGGCTCCAAGATTTCTGTTTCTGGGCCTACACAGGAGGGTTGATGCTGACTAGAATGCAAGACTGACTGAATTACTCCCACATTAAGTGCATGGAAATAAATGCACATATTCACCTGTATGCATATTGTATTTGGACCATCACATCTGTACACTTGGTTTGATAACTATTATAAAGGAGCTCTTGCACTTGGTACAATACAAACGTCTAAAAACTGCAATGAATGGGCCTGTGTGCACTTTGTCCTAAAGCATGCACAGTTTGAAAATACTAAAGATATTCTCCACAAATGGTGGTACAAACAACTTTGTATCAGCATTTGAAACCGTGGTGAATTGAAAGCATATATCAATTCTTATAAATTGTTTTCTGCCTTAAATTAGGTCACAGAGAAAAAATAGAAGTTGCCCTTTTTGAACACTAAAAACATTGGTAATCAGAACAATTCTAATAAACTCTGCAATTGAACATGGAGTAAAATTGAGGTTCTTAGCACAATTTTGGCAAAAAATATGGGCCCAGCTACCACAGCCAGGTGACCTTATCAGTTGGGTCCCTAACACTGCTATGGTTCAAGTCCAGATTATAAGACCCCCATCACGTTTGTGTGATGATCTAATTGTGGCTGTGGCACATTCACGCCACACCTAATATGTATGGCATGTGCCCCAGCTCTGGGTGTAGTATGGTATGCTGGCAGCCAGGCTCCCGGCGACCAGCATACCGGCACTGGGAGCCCGACCGCTGGCATACCGACAGCGTGGCAAGCGCAAAGGAGCCCCTTGCGGGCTCGCTGCACTCGCCATGCTATTTATTCTCCCTCCAGGGGGGTCATGGACCCCCACGAGGGAGAATATCTGTCGGTATGCCGGGTGTCGGGATCCCGGTGCTGGTATACTGTGCGCCGGGATCCCAACATTCGGCATACTGAAGACCACCCCCAGCTCTCACTGCGACATTAGAGAGAACCAGGAATGGGAGGGTGTAAGTATAACAGGTTAGGAACAGGTAGAACTGCTGAGTCAGTGGCTGAGAGCATATATTATACCATTTCACACTAATGCATGCATCTGCTGTAGTTTCTGTGCTGAGACTCTAGATCCACAAGTGCCTGTGCTATATAAAGAGACTGTGTACAGGGAGCATGCTGCTGAATGCTGCATTTTACTCTACTGTATTGGCTGTTCTGTGTCCAGACTCAAACGTGGATGTGCTCTAAAGTGACTGTGTATAGGAGGCACTCTGCACTCTGCTGTAAATTGTACTGTTTGGTGTGCTTTACCCTAGTGTGCTTTGTTTACGTGCAGCTATAACACCCAATCCAAAACCGGACGACTAATCAGAGCGAGATCCAAATCCAAAATGGTCTGGCGCACATCTCAAGTAGCATGTAATGGACGTGTTATGGGTGTGTCAAAGGACTGATTGTGCACTCAAACAGACCACGTACACACTAGAATGAGTATTCCTAATCAGGCTCTACACAGCATTATGTATCCTAGCATCTGTTTATAGATAGGGGTAGTCAAACAAATGAAAAAAAAATTACAGTTTGAAAAGATTAAAATTTAAACTCGTCACATATACCCCTTTCCCACTGTTGATGTTATAATAGGATAAAACAGCAGATAGTCAATATTCCTGTTCCTATAAGAACCTCCAAATAGTGGATAGGTATTTCCTCAGGAGCAGGGGCATATAGAACCATGCTGGGCCCCAGTAATGTAATGTGGGGTGGCCTAAATAGGGGGCATATTTACACCCTAGAAAAAAATCAATTTAATAAATGCGGCCACAGGAGCCACCATTTATTCAGGGGGGGGGGGGGTCAGGTAGGGTGTGGGGGAGGGCACCCGCTTTCTACCTTGCTTGCTTGGAAGCGGGTCCCTCCTCCTTGTCCGGCAGCAATGCAATCTTCCCAGTGTCGTCTAGTGCATGGTGCATGTATACTGGAAAGAAAAGACTCTGGCACAGTATATTGGGGGGGGGATACACTACTCAGGAGTCAGATATAGTGTCCAGCTATTAGATAGTTTCTCCACTCGCTGGACACTATATTTGACTCCTGAGGAAATAACTATCCACTATTTAGAATATTGACCATGTGTGCTGATTATATTGCAGATAATCCTATGAAAAAATATGTTTTCGGACCCAACAGTACATGCAAATATTAAGTAACCCCTAAATGTATGAAGGGGGTCTATCTCATTTTATTTGCAGTAGTGCTGCTAACATATGAAATGTATCAAGCTCCAGTAGGTGTATCTTGCCCCAATAGCTAATGTTAGCCATAGTATGGGCTAAATTACCCCAAATGTACTGGCGAAATATCACTTTTTTACTTTGTCCTCATCAGGACAGGCTCAGATAGATATATTTAATAAATTTCCACTCCAAAAATATCCTGTTACCGCAGTTTGTATTGATAACAAATGATAGTGTTTAGGTATAAAGTATGGGGCACTACTGTGTGTGTCATATTACTGTGACATATTCATGCTACTGGTTAATTGTTCAGATCCTGCAATGTCAGCTCAGGTGCTTCCAGAAATTAACAGGACATTTACATTAAGTACTATTTAAAACACCTGCTTGATACATACAAAATTGGGACATTAATAAAAAATAACAAGTTGAACTGTATACATTTTTCGGAGTATTCCTTTGTGCTAAGAAACATACTGTAAGTACAATACATTGCAGTTTTACATACCGATTAATATGGTACAGCTTTTATAAAATAGAATTAGTTTCCTTTCAGTTGATTGGTTAGAATTTCTAGATTTCAGATACTTCTATAAAAATGGGAACATTAGAACATGGCTAAATATCTGTTAAAATGTTTGCAAAAATATACATATTGTAAGAAAATGGCAAATTAAGTCTTAAATGACATGACATGTATTAAATGACAATGCTACAAATTAATAAATGAAATGTTTCCAAAAACAGGTCATCTGAGTCTATTTATTAGTTTTGGTGCAGAACATTGGCAGCTTCCTCATTGCAGTATAATGTTAAATTAAATAAGGTCAAAGAACAAAATCATTTAAATATCTATTTCATTGGTTGAGAATTACTATACCTTCAGAAAATGAAAGCACTATAAGCAGCATTAGTGATTCAAATTAGAGATGAGCGGGTTCGGTTTTACTCGGATCTCAAAATGGCATCTTATTGGCTCACGGACGTCACGTGCTTTGGATAGCCAATAAGAAAAATCCTGATAAAACCGAACTGGCGTTAATTCTAGCATTAAATCCGAACCCACTCATCTCTAATTCAAATATGTCATAGGCAGTGATGTGTGGTGGGGTGAGGCAGGTGAGGCAGAGACTAACGTATCTGCCAGAGTTTTAACTATATAAAGTATATGAAAAAAACAAAGAATATGTTAGAAATATCTTCTTTGTATTATTCTTATCATTTTTATATCAAAACGTTGGAGAAAAAAGTGTCTTCTGCACATCTATGATCAAAACGCACCAAATTTCCATCAGTATATATTGCTGCACCTGCATATTGTGCCCAGATGTACCCTATGGCTCATATATTGTGTGTAAATCTTGCTCTGGTACTAGCCAGTGCCTCCTGAGCCATTTACCTCACAGCACATCCCTGGTCGTAGGGCATTTGGGTAGTATGGTGAAAAACAAATACTTTTCTATACTTCAAAGATACCTTTATAATTGAAAAGTCACAGTTGTGTGCTTTGAGCATACAGTGGCATTAATTTTTTTTTTTTTTTGCCCTCTTCCTAATGTTTTCTATTTTTCCATAGTTGTCACACTTATTTGTTTCGGATCTTCAAACTAAACTGAATATATAAGACTACCTTTTACAAATTACATTTTTGTTTGATCATTTAATTTATTTAAGGGAAAAAAAGTTAGCCAACACAAACTGGTCCTGTGTCAAATAGTAATTGCCTCCTTATTTACTAATTCAAACAGTGAACCAAAAATGAATTCTTAATTGGGTTCAATTAGACATCCGTAGCATATCAAAGGATAGTGACTTGGGGGGTTATTCAGCAACAGTAGCAGTTTTGCTAAAATTACAAAACTGCTACTGGCAAAAATCGCGAGCCGTCCAGCACAGGATAAGGCCACCCAGCATGTGTAGCGCCACCCTGCAATGTGCTCATTTTGAAATGTGATTGTATCTCAGAAATTGAGAAACATTGGAAATACTGGTTGCCCTCCTCCATACGCAGCCAGGCTGCATATGCAGCTGTACTGAAGCCATGTTTCCTATCACAGGATTTGCAAGTGACATCACCCAGCCACCCTGAAAATGGTTATGACACACCTACGTTTCTCACACCACTCTGTGTAGCTACCCTTGAAGGCCCACCGGCATGCAATTGCATTGTGAAAGCCTGCACACACGCAATGCAGGCGCAGCTAATTCATAGACAGCTGACTATTGGCCGATCTGCTTTTTCACTAAAATGCGATTGATGCTGAAAATCCCCTACAGTCCCTTCATATCACTTCTGTCCAACATGCACTGGAAAAGTTGTGAGGTAAAATATAATACACTGCTCAAAAAAATAAAGGGAACACTAAAATAACACATCCTAGATCTGAATGAATGAAATATTCTTATTAAATACTTTGTTCTTTACATAGTTGAATGTGCTGACAACAAAATCACACAAAAATTATCAATGGAATTCAAATGTATTAACCCATGGAGGTCTGGATTTGGAGTCACCCTCAAAATGAAAGTGGAAAAACACACTACAGGCTGATCCAACTTTGATGTAATGTCCTTAAAACAAGTCAAAATGAGGCTCAGTAGTGTCTGTGGCCTCCACGTGCCTGTATGACCTCCCTACAACCCACACAAGTGGCTCAGGTAGTGCAGCTCATCCAGGATGGCACATCAATGCGAGCTGTGGCAAGAAGGTTTGCTGTGTCTGTCAGCGTAGTGTCCAGAGCATGGAGGCGCTACCAGGAGACAGGCCAGTACATCAGGAGACGTGGAGGAGGCCGTAGGAGTGCAACAATCCAGCAGCAGGACCGCTACCTCCGCTTTTGTGCAAGGAGGAACAGGAGGAGCACTGCCAGAGCCCTGCAAAATGACCTCCAGCAAGCCACAAATGTGCATGTGTCTACTCAAACGATCAGAAACAGACTCCATGAGGGTGGTATGAGGGCCCAACACCCACAGGTGGGGGTTGTGCTTACAGCCCAACACCGTGCAGGACGTTTGGCATTTGCCAGAGAACACCAAGATTGGCAAATTTGCCACTGGCGCCATGTGCTTTTCACAGATGAAAGCAGGTTCTCACTGAGCACATGTGACAGACGTGACAGAGTCTGGAGATGCCAAGGACAACGTTCTGCTGCCTGCAACATCCACCAGCATGACCGGTTATGCAGTGGGTCAGTAATGGTGTGGGGTCACATTTCTTTGGGGGGCCACACAGCCCTCCATTTGCTCGCCAGAGGTAGCCTGACTGCCATTAGGTACAGAGATGAGATCCTCAGACCCCTTGTGAGACCATATGCTGGTGCGGTTGGCCCTGGGTTCCTCCTAATGCAAGACAATGCTAGACCTCATGTGGCTGGAGTGTGTCAGCAGTTCCTGCAAGACGAAGGCATTGATGCTATGGACTGGCCCACCCGCTCCCCAGACCTGAATCCAATTGAGCACATCTGGGACATCATGTCTCGCTCCATCCACCAATGCCACGTTGCACCACAGACTGTCCAGGAGTTGGCGGATGCTTTAGTCCTGGTCTGGGAGGAGATCCCTCAGGAGACCATCCGCCACCTCATCAGGAGCATGCCAGGCATTGTAGAGAGGTCATACAGGCACGAGGAAGCCACAGACACTACTGAGCCTAATTTTGACTTGTTTTAAGGACATTACATCAAAGTTGGATCAGCCTGTAGTGTGTTTTTCCACTTTAATTTTGAGGGTGACTCCAAATCCAGACCTCCATGGGTTAATACATTTGATTTCCATTGATAATTTTTGTGTGATTTTGTTGTCAGCACATTCAACTATGTAAAGAACAAAGTATTTAATAAGAATATTTAATTCATTCAGCTCTAGGATGTGTTATTTTAGTGTTCCCTTTATTTTTTTGAGCAGTGTACATATGCTATTATATATCAGTTGTTCAATGAGCACAATGCCAGGCTCTGTCCCACTGTGTCCCTCACAGAGTTCTGCAAAGTATTATTTGGGGCGTAAATAGTATTCATGGGCACTGAGAGGAAAGGGGAGTTGAGTGCAAAGCACACAACTCCAGGCAGGGGTGCCAACAGCTCTGCAGGGAGGGGGCATGGCCTACAAGAGGGACACCAGACCCCCTCCATTGAAAATACTATATAATTTCCTTTATGTTCGGCTGCAACATCCGTTTATGCCACACATGGGTGTACGAGTGCAGATCTGGTGGCTGGCAGTGGGTGCAGTGTGATGTATGTGTGGGTGTGATCACTCTCCCAAGCAGAGAGAGGACTGACTGCAGACCAGCACACAGCATTCAGGGGAGGTATTACCAACTCTCCAAGGTGGGGCACTGCTTCTGTATAGGGTTACTGAAAGGGTATAGCCATACCCATAATGTGTGGTCATGCCTACCATTACACCAGGTACTGTACCAGCTCTGGTTAGCTCTGATAGTATTTATTGGCTTATGTGAAAACACTAGAAAAGAAAATAGGATTTTGATTACCTACCGGTAAATCCTTTTCTCATAGTCCGTAGAGGACACTGGGGTCCCATTTACTACCATGGAGTATAGACGGGTCCACTAGGATCCATGGCCATTTTAAGAATTTGATAGTGTGGGCTGGCTCCTCCCTCTATGCCCCTACTACCAGACTCAGTCTAGGAAACTGTGCCCAAGGAGATGGACATACTTTGAGAGGATAGATAAGGATAGTGCTGAGATTCCGAAACAGCACACACAAACAAGAGGAAAGCCATGGTAACCAAACTTGAAACAGGAGAGCAACAGCTGAACCAAACAACAATACTTAACCAAGCAACTGGGAATAACGAAACACTGGGCGGGTACCCAATATCCTCTACGGACTACGAGAAAAGGATTTACTGGTAGGTAATTAAAATCCTATTTTCTCTTAAATCCTAGAGGATACTGGGGTTTCATTTTGTACCATGGGGGAGTACCAAAGCTCCCAAACCGGGTGGGAGAGTGCTTAGGTTCCTGCAGAACTGATTGACCAAACTGAAGGTCATCAGAGGCCAAAGTATCAAACTTGTAAAACTTAGCAAACGTGTTCGAACCTGACTAAGTAGATGCTCGGCAGAGCTATAAAGCCGAGACACTCCGGGCAGCTGCCCAAGAAGAACCCACTGACCTAGTCGAGTGGGCCTGGACAGATGTCGGAAATGGCAAGCCTGCCGTGAAATAAGCATGCTGGATAGTGAGCCTGATCCAGCGTGCAATGGACTGCTTTGAAGCAGGACACCCAATCTTATTGGGATTATAGAGAACAAACAGCAAGTCAGATTTCCTGTGACGAGCTGTCCTCTTTACATACACCTTCAAAGCCCTCACAACATCCAAAGACTCTGAAGTAGTGAAGGTATCCGTAACCACAATTGGTTGGTTGATGTGAAACACCGACACAACCTTAGGAAGGAATTGCTGACAAGTTCTGAGTTCAGCTCTGTCCTCATGGAAAATTAAGTAGGGGCTCTTGTGAGACAAGGCCCCTAGCTCCGACACACGTCTCGCTGAAGCCAAGGCCAACAGTGTGACTGTCTTCCACATAAGATATTTAATATCTACCTCCTGTAATGGTTCAAACCAGTCCGATTGGAGGAACTGTAGCACCAAATTGAGCTCCCAAGGAGCCAAAGGGAGGCAAAAAAGGAGGTTGGATGTGCAGAATACCTTTCAAGAATGTATGAACCTCAGGAAGAGAAGCAAATTGTTTCTGAAAGAAAATGGACAAGGCCGAAATCTGGACTTTTTTGGAGCCCAGACGTAGGCCCACATTCACACCCAACTGCAGAAAAAGCAGGAAACGCCCCAGATTAAATTCCACCGCAGAATATTTTCTGCTCTCAGACCAAGAGAAATATTTCTTCCAAATGCGGTGGAAATGTTTAGACGTTACCCCCTTTCTGGCTTGGATCATAGTTGGAAATACTTTGTCAGGGATGCCTCTCCTGGCAAGAATCAGCCGTTCAACTTCCATGCCATCAAACGTAGCCGTGATATGTCTTGATAGACAAACAGGCCCTGTTGCAGAAGATCCTCGCAAAGAGGTAGAGGCCACAGATATTTGAGGAGCATCTCCAGGAGGTCTGCGTACCAAGCCCTTCTTGGCCAGTCTGGAGCAATGAGAATTGCTTGAACCTTTTCCCTTTTTATCCTTTTCAGAATTATTGGGATCAGAGGAAGTGGAGGAAACATGTACACCATATGATATACTCATGGAATCGTTAGAGTGTCCACCACCACTGCCTGTGGGTCTCTCGACCTGGAACAATACTGCTTGAGCTTCTTGTTGTGACGAGAGGCCATCATGTCGATCTGTGGATATCCCCATCGACTTGTCAAGCACATGAATACCTCCAGGTGAAGGCCCCACTCCCCCACGTGCAGGTCATGTCTGCTGAGGAAGTCTGCTTCCCAGTTGTCTGCTCCTGGAATGAAGACCGCCGACAACGGTGCAGTGTGTTTTTCTGCCCAGAGGAGAATTCTTGACACCTCTGACATTTCTGCTCTGCTTTTCATTCCGCCCTGTTGGTTTATGTATGTCACTGCTATCACATTGTGTAACTGGACCTGAATGGCCCAATCTTGAAGAAGATATGAGGCCTTCAGAAGGGCATTGTATATAGCCCTGAGTTCCAGAATGTTGATTGGAAGGATGACTTCCTGACTTAACCATCTTCCTTGAAACTGCACCTGAGTGACTGCTCCCCAACCTCTGAGGCTTGCGTCCGTGGTTAGCAAAATCCAATTTTGAATCCCGAACCATCGGCCCTTGATCAGGTGAGAAGTCTGTAGCCACCACAGAAAGGAGATCCTGGCCTTTGGCGACAGACGGATCCTCTGGTGCATGTGAAGATGTGATCCGGTCCATTTGTCGAACAGATCGAGCTGGAAGGGTCGTGCATGAAACATTCCATACTGAAGAGCCTCGTAAGAGGCCACCATTTTTCCCAGAAGGTGAATTCTTAGGTGCACCAATATCCGGGTTTGCTTCAGGACATCCCAAACCATTGACTGGATTACCAATGCCTTTTCCAATGGAAGAAACACTTTCTGCGACTGTGTGTCAAGTATCATTTCCAGAAAAGGGAGCCCCTGAGTTGGCACTAAGTGAGATTTCAGAAGATTCAGAATCCAGCCGTGATCCAGGAGTAGTTGGGTTGTGAGGCCAATGCTGTTCAACAACCTCTCCCTGGACGGAGCATTTATCAGAAGATCGTCCAGGTACGGAATTATGTTCACTCCCTGCTTACGAAGGAGCAACATCATCTCTGCCATCACCTTGGTGAACACCCTCGGTGCTGTGGAGAGACCAAAAGGTAGGGCCTGGAACTGGTAGTGACAGTCCTGCAGTGCAAACCATAGATAAGCCTGATGAGGTGGCCAGATTGGAATGTGAAGGTACGCATCCTTGATATCCAGAGACACTAGGAATTCCTCCTCCTCCAGGTCTGAGATCACCTCTCTCAGAGACTCCAACTTGAATTTGAAAACTCGTAAGCACAGGTTCTATGATTTTAGATTCAGAATTGGCCTTACCGAACTGTCCAGTTTCGGTACCACAAACAAGTTGGAATAATATCCCTTGTTTTGGAGATGAGGTGGAACTGGAAAAATTACCTGCATTTGTACCAGTTTTTGAATGGCATCCTGTAAGGGTATACTTGCCTGCTGTGAAACTGGTAAGCCTGATTTGAAGAATCTGTGAGGTGGGAGTTCCAGAAACTCCAGTCTGTAGCCCTGGGAAATAAGATCTATGACCCAGGGATCCTAGCATGATGTTGTCCAGATGGGACTGACATTTTTCAGTCTGGCTCCCACCTGCCAGTCTTCCAGGCATCGCGGTCCACCGTCATGCTGAAGGCTTTGCGGAAGCAGAGCTGGCACTCTGTTCCTGAGAACCGGCAGTTGTTGGTTTGTGTGGTTTACCTCTAGCACCTCTGTTGGCTGTAGAAGATTCTCTGGCTTTGCCCTTAAACTTGGCCATTCGAAAGGACTGTAGAGTAAGTCCTGAGTAGGTCTTCCTAGTTGGGGAGCTGCAGAAGTAAGATATGTAAACTTACCCGCAGTAGCTTTGTAGATCCATTTGTCTAGTTTGTCTCCAAATAAGGCATCTCCTGTGAAGGGCAGGCATCAACGCGTTTCCTGGAATCCGCGTCCGCAGTCCACTGGGGTAGCCATAAGCCTCTGCATGCTGACCCTGCCATATGTATATGTTGCAGTAGTAAAACAATCTCCCCCCTAGATAATGAATCCAACCCCTCATTTAGGTTACCTTATCATCTAGCAATGGCTTTAGTAATCCACACACATGCTATAGTGGGTCTCTGGGCCACCCCAGCAGCTGTGCACAAGGATTTGAGTGTAGTCTCAATCTTGTGATCGGCCGTATCTTTCAGGAAGGCTGCACCAGGGACATGCAACACTGTTTTCCGTGACAGCCTGGATACTGATGCATCCACTATCGGTGGATCTTCCCATTTTTTCCTATCCTCTGGAGGAAAAGGAAAAGATAAGATTAACCTTTTAGGGATCTGAAATTTCTTACCAGGACCACGGTTATTCAAACAGGGTATTCAATTCCTTTGACACAGGAAAAGTGACTTAGGATTTCTTTTTTTACATTAAAATAAGATTCCTCACACTCCTCAGGAATTTGCAGAACGACTCCGAAAGCTTCTATAAGAGCCTCTATTACCTTTGACAGAGCAGTGTCCCCCACTTTTGAATCCACCTCCTCCTCCTCCTCCATGTCTGACTCCTCAGCTTCAGAGTCATACTGCAGGATATGGGCCAGAGATCACTTTTGTCGATGAATGAAGGACTGAGATGCTTGCTTGGGGACTGAGTCTCTATTCATAATCTCATCCACAGACTGTATTAAGTATTGCATCTCTTTCTTATGGCGGGACAATTTATTAGATATATTAGAAATCATTCCTTTAATGGAATCCAGACATGCCTGTTCAGCCCTGCTAGCCTGAGAAGGTGCACTACACTGAGTACATAGTAGTGAGCTCCCTGGGGAAGAGGAACACTCTGCCATACATTAAATATTTTGCCTGACATATTGTAAATGTGACAGCACACACACATACACAGGAAAGGTTAAAAGCACAATTAATCCACAAAGACCCCTTCCAGGTAGACACAGAGATATTTTGGAGCCAGCACACATCGCCCCTAATAGCTAATGCCAAGCTTAGCTGGGTTGCAGACTAAGTACCCAAATTGGGGACTCAGTACACTAATAATCGCTCCCCCCATGCTATGACCCCCTGGTACCGCTGAGGTTATCTGGAGTCACACCGGAGGCGCTGCGCGTCCCTGTCAGTCAGCGTCTGTGTCCACTGCAGAGGGAAAATGGCGCTGGTGAGCTGCTGGATCCTCTCATAATGAAGCCGCGCCCCTTCAATGGCTTTTCCGCTTTTTTTATACTGGCTGAGGTAATTTTGTGCTTTAAATGGAGCCAGATCCATTTTAAGGTTTTGCTTGCCAGTGTGGGTACTGTGTACAGTGTACTGAGACGCAGTTGTGTACTGAGTCTGGAGACACAATCCGCCTCGGTGAGAAGCCGTGCGTCTCCGTACCCTCATGCTGCCATAATGACCGGCGACCCGCTGGCCAGGACGCTGGCTTAGTACTAACCACTCTTCTTTCTTCTCACTCTGTTAGGGATGGCGGTGTGCTGCGGGAATGTACGCTCGTGTCCTTTCAGCGGGGAACGAGACCATTAACCCTTCAAGAGGTTGGGCCACGAAGCAGGCAGGGTGGTGCCTCTCCAGACCTGCCTGAAAATAACAAACAGAAAAATAAATGGCGAAAACTCTTCAGGAGCTTCCATAAGCGTGACCGGCTTCTCCAGGCACATTTTCTAAACTGAGTCTGGTAGGAGGGGCATAGAGGGAGGAGCCAGGCCACACAATCAAATTCTTAAAATGCCCATGGCTCCTAGTGGACCCGTCTATACCCCATGGTACTAAATGGAACTCCAGTATCCTCTAAGAGGTAAGAGAAAAACAAATATGTAATTTTCATAAGACGCAAGTGGGAAAGGACGCTCATTGGGGGTCATTCCGATTTGTTCGCTCATTGACGATTTTCGCAACGGAGCGATTAAGGTGAAAATGCGCATGTGCTTGGTACGCAGTGCGCATGCGCTAAGTATTTTAGCACAAAACTTAGTAGATTTACTCACGTCCGAACGAAGAATTTCCATCGTTGAAGTGATTGGAGTGTGATTGACAGGAAGTGGGTGTTTCTGGGCGGAAACTGACCATTTTCTGGGAGTGTGCGGAAAAACGCAGGCGTGCCAGGATAAAACGCGGGAGTGTCTAGAGAAATGGGGGAGTGGCTGGCCGAACGCAGGGCGTGTATGTGACGTCAAACCAGGAACGAAACGGGCTGAGCTGATCGCAGTGTAGGAGTAAATCTCAAGCTACTCAGAAACTGCTAAGAATTTTCTATTCGCAATTCTGCTAATCTTTCATTCGCAATTCTGCTAAGCTAAGATACACTCCCAGAGGGCGGCAGCCTAGTGTGTGCAATGCTGCTAAAATCTGCTAGCGAGCGAACAACTCGGAATGACCCCCATTGTTTCTCAGCTGCAGCTTGCTAAAAAGTAGATTTACCTATTATTTATCTAGCAATGCTTATCTTTGTCACAGATCGGCTGAACCAGCTCTCCAGGTATAAAAACGTGCATAAATGTTGCATGTTTAAGTTTCCTCTAGCTGTAACAGTAATGGATTCAGCTATGATGACATGCTTTCACTTACATTGTGTACTTGTAGCCTTCCTGGTAACCCTACTGGTATCTCCTAAGTTACTGTACCTTGGGGGTCATTCCGAGTCGATTGCACGTAGCAACTTTTTGCTGCCTGTGCGATCAAATAGACATGGGGAAGTGTATTTTTGCATAGCAAGGCTGTGATCACTTGTGCAGCCCTGCTATGCAAAAAAAGTTTTGTGTAGAACAAGACCAGGGTAAGAGTTACTTACCCTGTGCGATCAATCCAGCGTTGCAGGTCCCGGATTTGATGTCAGACACCCGCCCTGCAAACGCCTGGACACGCCTGCGTTCGCCGAACCACTCCCAGAAAACGGTCAGTTGACGCCCTGGAATGCCTTCCTCCTGTCAATCTTCTTGCGATCGCAGTAGCGATCGCTTTCTTTGTTCTTCTTGTTGTTGCCCAGCGACGGCCATCGCTGGGCAATGACGCGCCTGCGCATTGCGGCCACCACGCATGCGCAGAACCGACCCGTTTGCACCGCTGCGAAAAACAGCAGCGTGCGAACGGGTCGGAATGACCCCTCTTTTCTCTGAGTTTTCGGAATTACAATACATGCTAAAACTACAAAACATGTAGTGCCATGTTACAGGTTTCAGGTAAGTGAAGAATCTGGTTACTATAATAAACTTGGAGAGCACACACTGAAATGGTTAGAATCTTTTTTGCTTCTGGTTTATTCTGAATCAGACAGATTTTGTATAACAATCTTCTACTCTTGCAGCGCCCTCCACTGAACACTCCACAAATATTTTCAACCAGTGTATCTAATCAGGATGTGGTATACATTTTTGGGGGCATGTTTGAGGCTGCAATTTTGATCCCAGATTGAACAGCAATGTTACCAGCGTCTTACCTACTGTGGTCTTGCTGCAAGACAATAGGGCTTACTCATAACTATGATAATTACCTGATCTGCGACGGATGTACTGTAGCCATTGCTCAGTGGGAGTCTCAATGCAAATCCAAACAGCTACATGATTTGAATATTGTTGCACAGCTGCTGTGTACAAATTCGCAGCTGCAAAAGCAATTGTGCACATCTCTGAATCGGGCCCACAGTGTATCAAATGAGCAACAAAAATATACAACGGAAGTCATAAGTAACAGAAAGCACATGGAAGTGTCCTTACAAACATATGCAGATAAATATGTTATTAATAAAGGTACAAAATGGAAGCTGGACAGAGTGAGATACCATTTATAAGACAGAATGCATACATTTTTCATAAATGTTTATTGAGTATTAAATGAAATAAAATACATCCCAATTATGTGAATAAACCTAAATTAAAAATACTGTGTTTAAAAGTTGGTAAACTTCATTGTTTCACCTTTTTTGAGTGGTAGAAGAGATCTGTGGAATTTAAAAATGAAATAGTAGTTGCTTACTGCTTGCTGCTGTGTGCTGCTATATTTTTGGGTGACATTGCAACCCGCTAATATTTAACTTTGATCAATGAACAGGAATCCTGATAAAAAAAATATGTAGAATGCAACAGACATGAATTAATTATATCCAGAGAATACTACCTTCTTTGTGCTTAGTATACTTTATAAAGGGAATCAACATCCACGTTGAGAGGCCTCATCTTTGTAGTTCACTGTGAGATGAAGTTCAAACTAGAAACCTGATTTGAGTAAATCAGTATAAATACCCATTACTTTCATGTTAACACATGGCTCAAGTAATTCTCAAATAGATGTTTTTGTTTTCAGTTTAGCTACACAATTATGTTGTCTATAGATCTACAGTGTCTAGTTAGACAGTCAATAGGTCAACACCAAATGGCAACATGCATAAGGTCGACGTGGTCAATAAGTCAACGTGGTCATTAGGTCACTAAGAAAGGTCAACAGTGCTTATGGTCGACAGGAACAAAAGGTCGACAGGTTCACATTGTTGACATTCCAATGGTCATCGTTTGTTTTTCTGAATTTGTTTCTTTTTTTTTTTTTTTCATACTTTACCATCCACGTGTACTATGATTGGGAATAGTAACTTTGCCCAAAGCATGGCAAGTGAAGCGAACAATGCAGGGGATGCGGTGCACTAATTGGGGGTCCAGGAGACAGAGAAAATACCCAATTTTTTTAAAAATGCTGCTTTGATCTTTTCTGTGTCAACCATTTTCCTTGTCGATCTGTAAAAAATTTCCTTCGCCGACCTATCATGGTCGACCTAATGATCACGTTGATCGTTTGTCCATGGCGACCTTGTCATTGTCGACATATAATTGTAGGCCTGACTGTAGATCTGTTTACCCGTAACCCAAAAAAAAGTATAGCTATGTACAAAGTTACTGTATAGTAGTAGTTTATTATAAAACAGAACCTCCCATGCGTCATGATCTGACACACCGTATGTGCCATATTATAAATTGAAGCACTAGGGACCAAGATATTTTTCCTTCTTGTGGTAAATATATAAACAATGAATATGGGTGTTTTCTATTTAGTTTTGCCATGTGAGCCAGAACTCTTGTCTACAGCATTATAGATTTCAGTGTTCACTGTCACAGTTCATTTAATCAATCTGTTAAATGTGCAGTTCAAAGTTCTCCATCTCTTTGCAGTTTTTCCATATATAATCTAAATGCCAGTTGCACACCACTGTATAATAAAGTATAATTAAGTACATACTGTATGTACAGTAGTTATCAGTGTAGTGTCTCCCAGAAATCTATGCAGATTATAAGGTAAAGCGATCAACATTCCCATTAAGGGGGTTCTGCAGGTGTGATTGGTTTAGCTATCACTGCTGCTTCCTTGGAAGCAAAAGTGATAATGCTGCATGCAGATGCTACAAGAGGTGTGTATTAGGCAAGCAGCTAGATTCCTGGCAGATGGGATCCCGGCGGTCAATATACCGATGCTGGGATCCAGAAGGAGAACGCAATGCCGGCGTCCACATACTGCAGACGCCACTCAGGATGCCGGTCTTACATTACCGACAGCCAGCCATGCCGATCTTCCTCACAGCGGGACGCGCTGGCATCCTGCCGCGAGTAGGGGGGATTTTAGGTTTAGGCATGGGAAGGGTTGTTAGCGTATGGGAGCAGGGACGGGAAGGTTAGGGTAAGGAACTGGGGAGGGAGGGTTAGGTTTAGGCACTTAGAACTTAGAGGGGGAGGTTAGGGTTAGGCATCAAGCGGGGAGGGTTAGGTTTAGGCAGCGGGGAAGGGAGGGTTAAGCACCAAGTGAGGAAGGGGGGATTTATGGTTAGGTACCACCGAGGAGGGTTAGGATTAGGCACCCCCAGGGAGGGTTAGGGTAGGGGTACAATTTAACAAACTACAAACTTGTCCTGTTACTTTTTACTGTATCTCACTCATCACTAATTCTCTTACTTTCCAATATGTTAGGGAGCTGAAATGTAACATAGGCATTCTTTGGGTGGGAAATAGGAAAACTGCGTAATCAGAATTTTAATAAACCTTCCCTAAGGGGATGAAAAGGGGGTGACATAAACACGTCATTACCGATGCGTGGCTTGCATTGTGTGAGCGATAACGCCCAAATGGACAATCGGATCAAAATTTGGATTGCACCTCCAGAGTGTAGAATTTAATAACCTACAAAAATGGTCCTGTAACTTTTTACCGTATTTGCTATGGGTGCTTCTTGGGTAATGCCAAGAAACATTAATTTTAATAAATATTTACTTACATTAAGACATCTCAAACTTACATCTCTATAGATTTACCAAATTTTTTATACTCATTTATATGTACTCTACAACCATGAAAATCAGAAACTCTGGTGCGAAAAACAGGAAGAACAGCTAGTTGTCCTATATAATTCCCAACATGCCAACTAGCATGTATACTGTACATCTGCAGAAAGAATGGTCATCACTGAAGCATTTGAAAGTGAAAGTTTATTGTGAACAAAATCACAAAATGTTGTGACTTTATTTACAATATGCTTTTTCACTTTAAAAGTCCTTGAGTGTTGTCCCTTTTCTCTGTATATGTATAATGATGCAATTCCTCCCAGCCCACCTGCATCTTCCCTCCAAGAGGTGGTGTTGGGGGGGGTTTACAGGTTAGGGGGGCTAGGCTGAAGCTTTGCCAAGAGTGCAGAGTAACCTTGCAATACCCCTGCCTGTGGGCCTACCTCTTCCTCTAGGAATCAGGTTCCAGACTGTGATCTTCAGTTATACTTTATACATATGTTACATTATACTGTATAGGACTAAGGTATATTTTCTACAGTTGATAATCTGATACATTATCATCCATGCTCTAGTAGTACAGTATTTGCTATATATTTTTATTAAAGGGCCCAGATCATGCACTCTCTAATGGTCAACCAAGCCTTTGTTGTGGCTGACTATTCCCGTATGCATGATTCCTACCACTGCAATCCCCCAGTGGGCCCTTCATGACACAGTCGGCCACTGCAAGCCACCACTTCTCGATGATTCAAGATTTGTTTAGTAAATCTAGCCCTTTGTTGCATGTATGACTTCAATAACCTAGGCTTATTTTTTAAGTAACATCTACATTTTTATTAAAGCAGCAAAACACAGTGACTTCCAAGAGGGTGGTGTGGCAGAGCAGTACAAAGTCAGGAAACGTTATTTTTTTCTTTAGGGAGATGCAAGTGCATTGCTGTAGTAGGGAAGTATAGAGAATGAGACGGTGCCTCCCAGTGGCTGGTTTTACCTATGGGCGGCAGGACTGCAGCCCCACCCCAGATAAAATCTGCCACCCAGCTCACTGTCACTGAAGCCAGATGCAATCCGTGAGACTTTACTGGCTTTATTGTGACTTTTGGAAGTCCTACCTGCTAGTCACTGACACTACACACAGTGGGAGGTCTTTCCCCCCCTCCAGGGCTGCCAGACCAACCTGCGATTGGCAGAGAGTTAGCTTCCTGTAGGAGGCCAGCTCCCTGCCTGGTCAGCCCTAGCTGGCTTCTATGGGTTGCAGCCGATGCAGACCATAGAAGCCGTGGTTTTGCGCATGCGCAGTACCGTCGCCTCTACTGCACATGCGTGGGTCTCGGCATCTGTGAATCAGGGATGTGTGGTAAGCTAAATGGCTCAGCAGGAATTGGCTAGCACCAGAGCCAGATTTACACACAATATATTAGTCAAAGGGTACATCTGGGCATTATACACAGGTGCAGCAGTATACAATCTGGGAATTTGGTGAGTTTTGATCAGAGATGTGTGGAAAAGATAGACGGGAGGCACTGCCTCACTTGCCATACACTGTTTACTCCAGAGTTTTGGCTATAAAAATGATTAGAATGATACACAGAAGATATTTTAAACATATTCTTTGTATTTTTCATATACTTTATACAGTCAAACCTCTGGCACAAACGTTAGTATGACAGGAAAGTCTCTGCCTCACCCTATCGCACTGCTGTGAACTGTATATAGCACAAGTGCCGGGACCCAGGCGGCAGCAAGGACAAGGTGGGGGGTGACCCGGCAGCATCCTCCTCCTACAAGGTACCTTCCCTACCTTCTTCTCACCTTATACTACTTCTCCCTCTTGCAGCCCCTCCCATTTGCTTTTCTGTCTGCAGGCATCAAAATCTCAGTATAATTTATTTCAAATGTCATTTCTCTTTTATGGACTTTATATAACTCCTTAATTTTAATGAAAGTATCCACTTGAACTTTATTACTGTACCTATTGGAACCAAATAATCATTTAATACTGTAAGTAGTGCAATTATTTATTTTTCTTGATTAAATTATTTTATTTTTGTGAGTTACTTTCCTGCACCAAGCTGGCCATGATCTGTTTTGTTTTCTGAAAACTAATATAGGGCCTAACACAGACCTGGTCGCTGCAACTGCAGCGATCACAGGCTGATACCCCGTGTCGTGTGCGCACATGCAGCAGCCACACTGCACGTGCGCACACAGTGCATACCTCCCAACTGACCTGATTTTCGAGGAACAGTCCCGTTTTTTTGGGACTCTCCCGCTGTCCCACCCTCGGGCCGTAGTGTCCCACAGCAGGAGGGGCAGTATGGAGGCTCCATTCACTTGCTGCCCTGCTTAGCAGAGCAGCAGTGAGTAGATGCTATGTGCACAGCATCTATTCACAAAAACAATAGAGACTGGGTGCATGCCAGCAGCTGATGAAAAATGGGGGCGTGGCTCACAATTGCGGCATTTCTATGAAGCCATGCCCCATTTACTGAGGCAATGCCTCCTTTTTCCATGCAGACGCATGCTCTAACTGCTTATACTGGTCAGTGGACTGATATATCTTCTAGGATACGTGGGTTTTTAACTATATCGCTGTTAGAAAGAGGGGCACATTTTTGCATAAAATGGACTGGAATCCATATGACTAAGATGGAACCTTCCCCAGTCACCCCAGCACAAACGTAACTGCAGTCCCACTGGCTGGTTAATTGTGAACACTGTTTATAATGATTCAGTGTAATTAAAGAGCAGACTCTGTAGCATACTGCAAGCAGCAACTTGTAGGTATCCAGTCTGGGCTAATACATTTTGGCATGGGAGCAAACATGACCAAGTTTCCACGGCTCAACCTCAGCAAAAACACTAATGTGACCACCCCCTCAAAAAAAAAAAAAAAAACATACATGTGTTTCAATTGATTATTGATGTGTCATTTAACTTATGAAATATGTAACCAAATACTGTCAAAGAAAATGGTTCCCGGTTGCACCAAGCAGGTTTAATATTCACATAAAACAACAGTTAGCAACAAAGTATTTGTGACCTTCACAGAGATTTACTATTTATCTATTTTACTTTACAGCTGGGTCTATGCTGGAAGGAACTTACTTGGAGACATGGGGGGTCATTCCGATTTGATCGCTAGCTGCCATTGTTCGCAGCGCAGTGATCAGGCTGAAAATTGTCACTTCTGCGCATGCGTATGGTGCGCACTGCGCACGCGCGACGTACTTTCTCAAAAGCTGATGCAGTTTTACACAAGCTCTAGCGACGCTTTTCAGTCGCACTGCTGATCATTGAGTGATTGACAGGAAGTGGGTGTTTCTGGGTGGTAACTGACCGTTTTCGGGGGGTGTGTGTAAAAACGCAGGCGTGCCAGATAAAAACGCAGGAGTGGCTGGGGAAATGGGGGAGTGGCTGGCTAAATGCAGGGCGTGTTTGTGACGTCAAAACAGGAACTAAATAGTCTGAAGTCATCGCAAGGTAGGAGTAGGTCTGCAGCTACTCTGAAACTGCACAATCTTTTTTAGTAGCAGCGCTGCGATCCTTTCGTTCGCACTTCTGCTAAGCTAAGATACACTCCCAGAGGGTGTCGGCTTAGCGTTTGCACTGCTGCTAAAAGCAGCTAGCGAGCGAGCAACTCGGAATGAGGGACATTGGGCCTACAGTAATTCAAGGTTGATTGCAAAAGTAAAATAATCCTCTAATGGGCAAAACCATGTTGCACTGCAGGTGGGGCAGATATACCATGTGCAGAGGGAGTTAGATTTGGGTGGGTTATATTGTTTCTGTGCAGGGTAAATACTGGCTGCTTTATTTTTACAATGTAATTTAGATTTCAGTTTGAACACACCCCACCCAAATATAATATGTTATATCTACCCCACCTGCAGTGCACATGGTTTTGCCCATTAGAGGAAGATTTTGCTTTTGCGATCAACCTTGAATAAGGCCCATTAACTCTACAGACCCCATTTGAGCAAAGTAGTGTTGTTGAATGCCTATGTGATATCCTTACTATACGTGTTTATATTGTTGCAGTTCAATTCACTTATCTGACATTTAGATATGTTATTATTTGTTTGATATTTATTGCTTATTTAATATTTAGTAAAAGAATAAAATAAAATCAGAAGGTTGTTATTTTGTTGCTAACTGTTGTTTTATGTGAATACTTAATTTATTAGACCTGCTGAGTGCAACCGGGAACCTTTTTCTTTGTGTATAGTACATATTTAAAGTGTCAGCAGTGTCGGACTGGGGCACGAAGGGCCCACCGGTGGATGCAGTGGTAGGAGCCCATGTTTAGGAGTGTAGCCAGTCTACAGAGGGGGTGTGGCCAGCCACCACCTTGATTTACCTAATCATGAAAGAATGCATGGGTGGGCCCCTTGAAATGTATATAGTAAATACAGCTAGTGCATGCATACTTATGTACCAGATTAAGAACAGCAATGCACTGTAGCAAATACACAATAGTCCTGTGCAGTATAAGGTAACATATACACTGCTCAAAAAAATAAAGGGAACACTTAAACAACACAATGTAACTCCAAGTCAATCACACTTCTGTGAAATTAAACTGTTCACTTAGGAAGCAACACTGATTGACAATCAATTTCACATGCTGTTGTGCAAATGGAATAGACAGCAGGTGGGAATTATAGGCAATTAGCAAGACACCCCCAATAAAGGAGTTGTTCTGCAGGTGGTGACCACAGACCACTTCTCAGCTCCTATGCTTTCTGGCTGATGTTTTGGTCACTTTTGAAAGCTGGCGGTGCTTTCACTCTAGTGGTAGCATGAGGCGGAGTCTACAACCCACACAAGTGGCTCAGGTAGTGCAGCTCATCCAGGATGGCACATTAATGCGAGCTGTGGAAAGAAGGTTTGCTGTGTCTGTCAGGGTAGTGTCCAGAGCATGGAGGCGCTACCAGGAGACAGGCCAGTACATCAGGAGATGTGGAGGAGGCCGTAGGAGGGCAACAACCCAGCAGCAGGACCGCTACCTCCGCCTTTGTGCAAGGAGGAACAGGAGGAGCACTGCCTGAGCTCTGCAAAATGACCTCCAGCAAGCCACAAATGTGCATGTGTCTACTCAAACGATCAGAAACAGACTCCATGAGGGTGGTATGAGGGCCCGACGTCCACAGGTGGGGGTTGTGCTTACAGCCCAACACAGTGGAGGACGTTTGGAATTTGCCAGAGAACACCAAGATTGGCAAATTCGCCACTGGAGCCCTGTGCTCTTCACAGTTGAAAGCAGGTTCTCACTGAGCACATGTGACAGATGTGACAGAGTCTGGAGATGCCAAGGACAACGTTCTGCTGCCTGCAACATCCTCCAGCATGACCGGTTATGCAGTGGGTCAGTAATGGTGTGGGGTGGCATTTCTTTGGGGGGCCGCACAGCCCTCCATGTGCTCACCAGAGGTAGCCTGACTGCCATTAGGTACCGAGATGAGATCCTCAGATCCCTTGTGAGACAATATGCTGGTGCGGTTGGCCCTGGGTTCCTCCTAATGGAAGACAATGCTAGACCTCATGTGGCTGGAGTGTGTCAGCAGTTCCTGCAAGACGAAGGCATTGATGCTATGGACTGGCCCGCCCGTTCCCCAGACCTGAATCCAACTGAGCACATCTGGGACATCATGTCTCGCTCCATCCACCAACGCCACGTTGCACCACAGACTGTCCAGGAGTTGGCGGATGCTTTAGTCCAGGTCTGGGAGGAGATCCCCCAGGAGACCATCCGCCACCTCATCAGGAGCATGCCCAGGCATTGTATGGAGGTCATACAGGCACGTGGAGGCCACACACACTACTGAGCCTCACTTTGACTTGTTTTAAGAACATTACATCAAAGTTGGATCAGAGCCTGTAGTGTGTTTTTCCACTTTAATTTTGAGTGTGACTCCAAATCCAGACCTCTATGGGTTAATAAATTTGATTTCCATTGATATTTTTTGTGTAATTTTGTTGTCAGCACATTCAACTATGTAAAGAACAAAGTATTTAATAAGAATATTTCATTTATTCAGATCTAGGATGTGCTATTTTAGTGTTCCCTTTTTTATTTTTTTTTGAGCAGTATATATATATATATATATATAGAGGGGGGGGACACCAATATTTATCTTGCCTCCGGGCAACTAGGACGATCTTACGCCACTGAGTGTGCACATCCCTGGGACATCTTAACAGCATTGTAGGCTTTGGGCAAAGCAATGCACTGGGGATCCTACATACCCATTCACAGGAACCAATAAAAAAAAATCATAACATGCCCCTCGTGCGGTCCTGCGCCATCTCTCCACATGATCCGTAAAATGAATAGCTGTCAGCTGTGAAAAGTATACTTCCAACTCCTTATATTTGGGCTGATTAGGATGCTTTCAAACAATCAATTCACACTGGTAGTTCATTGACATTCTACTGACACTATTTTGGGGACCTACCATTTCTGACATGACTATTTTGAGTAGCATGGTGGGCAGCATCAGTATGTCATACAGTAGTTCTGTGGTCATGTGAGTTAAATTCTGAGGGTTAAGTCCCCGATCCCATGTGTTATTGCAGATCCGCAGGACACATCGCAGATTATGCTTTGGGTCCATATATTTCAAAGGGAGCTGCAGTCTGACACTAGAGGGCTGATACTGCAGTGGGTGCTAGCGTGACTGCACTTAGTTTGAGGTGGTCCCCTTGTTTATCAGTTTACATATCCCTGGATCTGCTTACTATAGACTCCTTTTTTATTAGCAGTAGGTGCTGAGAGCAGGAGTTTTGTCGCTGCCAGTGCCCTAGACCACTACACCTGTTATTTCCCACCACTGTATTTTGCTGCAAGTGCGACACATAATGACAAAAGGGAGCCACAGATTGGACGCTAAAATAATTTGTTCATCTTGTAAGTTTTTAAAGTTATTACAAGGAAATGTTATAAGACCTTGGTTAAAAAAGGCTATCACCGTACATTCAAAATTGCTTCTGTGTTAAGCCAGGGCAGGTCACTAGTATTTATGTGTCTGTCTCTCTCGCTCTCTCTATCTAGATGTAAGCTCCGGCAGATGGATGGATAGAGGGTAGAGCTTGATTACAGTGTCAGACTTGCTCTCTGTATTATATAGCAGTGATTGCCATATAAAACAGGGAGCAACGCAGTGACTGCAATGTAATTCAAGTGTAGCAGTGACCACCATATAATGCAGAGAGATTTGCAGTGACCAAATGCAGGACAGCCCCCTATGCCCAAATATACTGTATAGCTACTATGCTCCACTATACAGTACAGCTCCTGTGGTCCTATACAAAGCACAGTATCCTTGAGCCAATAAACAATGACGCTCAAGTGACCCAATATACAGTACAGCCCTCATGCTCATCTATACAGTACAATACTGTGGTCCAATAGGCAGTACAGTTCTACACCCCAATATGTGGTACAGCTCTTGTGACCCAATATACAATAAAGCTTCATATTCCAATGTACAGTGCAGACCCATGTGGCCACCGGCATCCCGTGCAGCAGTCAAACATGCTGAACCCATTGAACCATGGCTCTGCATTGCACATTGAAGTATGAGGATTTATTGTATATGGGGTCTTTAGAGCTGTACCATATGTTGGGGTGTAGAACTGTACTGCCTGTTATATCTGAGGAGTTGTACTATATGTTGGTTTGACAGCTGGATGGGATTGCGGTGGTCACAATACCGACACAGGCATCTCAATGTTGGAAAGCCGACAGGGGCAAGGTAAGTATGTTACCCCCTCTACCCTACCCCCTGACTCTAACCTCCCCCTTAGTGGCTAACTCTAATCCCCCCTCCCCGCAGTGTACTCCTAACCCCCCCCCAACAGCGTAACCCTAACACCCCCCAGGTGGCATCTAAATCCAACGTCGTCGTCCCCCCGGCACTAACCCTAACTCGACCACTATACTTACGGTTGAGATGACAGCTGTCGGGATTCTGGTGCTGGTCTCGTGACCATTTCAGGATTCCAGTGTTGGGATTCTGGTATCGGTATTCTGACCGGCAGATCCTGACATCCGGCATCTTAACCGCATCCCAGATCAATATATAGTAAAGCTCCCATACTACAATATATGATCAGATATGTGACTCAATGCTCTAATCTGTAGTGCAGTCCCCATACTTCAATAAATAGCACAGATTCAAACAACCCCCAAACTTTCTCTTGTTACTTACTTCTCTCTACTTATCCTGTCTTTACTCTGAACTGATTCTCACAGGCTGGGCTGCGAGTCTCTTGCTTTTTTCATCATGCTGTGTCATAGCCAAGAATCATTAATACCCACAGGAGGAGGGGGACACAGGCTAGGGAGCTGGGGAGTGATAGTGAGGCTGTCATCTTCGGGCTGAGTGCACACTTGCCTCCGCATGTGATTGTGGCCTGCTAAGCCCCAGCCCCTCCCAGAAAGGGGCTTGACTTTAAAGCAGTGGTGCCCACGACAGTGTCTGAGAATTACTTGGTTCCAGGTCCAACCCCTCCTTGCTTGATAAGCTCTGGAATGGGGAGAGAGCTGTTCTATCTGCTGCAACATCTAGCTCCTCCCTCCCCTAACATGTAAGGGCGCAGCAGCAGCACTTCCCGGCTCTGCAGTCTCAGGCTCAGCCTAACGGGAAAAGCAGACGCAGGCAGCTCATGTGCTGCGTAAAGGACCATCTTCAAAGTGTTGCTTGTGCTCGGGAGGAATGCATAGCAGGGAGAGCGCCTTTCCAGCCTGGAGCCTCCCTGCTTTGCATCCCTCTGCTGAGTGGGCAGCACCGGGCCTGGACGCAGTAGCAGGTGCAACCATTCTCACCTCAGAATCAGGCCCAAAAAATTTTATTTTGGGTAATATACAAGTTTTTTCTTACTAGACTTAATGTATCAAATTGCACAGAACAGAGTGACTTATGTAAGACTCATTAGCTGGAGAAATTGGGCATTAATCACTCATTTACTCTAACATTATTATCACAAGTATTTACTGAAGGAGTATTGACTCGGTATAATTGTAGGTGTGTGGATCCTTTTTTTCTTGATCACATTTTAGACTATACATTTCCATGTAAAAGTCTTTCTGATAACTACAGCTGATTATAATAGGTAATCCATAATATTGATTAGGTGAGGAACTGTCTGAACATTGCTCAGTGGAGGCTGAGTAGAATGTACACTATGGAATTAGGACAGTTAAACACTGGAATTCATCTTTGCGTCCTATTGCTGTAGCTAGCAGTTTCTCAAAGCTATTAATTTTATTATTAGCACACCTGGAGACATTGTTTCCCTTGAGGAAAAGCAATTCAACTGTGTGTGTGTATGCTAGAAAGACTAGTGACACAAGATCAATGATGCAGGATAGAACGTAAGCATTCTGCATGTACTTGCTTCACAGTGTTTTGAATGGAAATAGATGTCCTAAAATTACTGATACAGCTGTTGTTAATGGAGTCCAGTCACATATTTACATCTGTGCTAAATAATGTTCTTATCATTAACTCTTCCATAGCTAAAACATAGAGGATTGGGAGTCTTCGAGGTATTGTGCAACATGATCATCTATGTCTTTGAGGTGTGTTTTTAAAGCAGCAATCATTTACAAGGCAAAACCAACCTGGTTTTGGGCCTAATTCAGCAAGGATCGCAAAGCAGCAAAAATCGCAGAAAATGCGAAAAATTGCAAAATTTGCTCCATTTACCACAAAAATTGAGAAAAAAAATGCAACTTCTGAGACGAAGCAAAAACTGCATATGCACTACGAAAAGTAGGTGTGTAGGGGGCGTACTAAATGGCTGGACTCGCAAAAACTACGAGCAGGGGCGTATGCTGATGTTTGGTAGGCGGTGCATACGCAATTTTTACAACAGATCGCACATTTATGTTGTGCAGTTTCTGAGTGACTACAGGTCTACCTTAAAATCTGCACAAGCTGACCTCAGTTGTAGACTGCATGTATACTGCAATCATTGCTTCATAACACCCAGCTGAAGAAGCTCACACCTCAGACCCCAAATCACTTCATTCAGCTGTATTGAAACTTCTAAACATGTAAGGGAGCTTTTAACTCTGTAACACATGTAAAATTTATGTTAGTAACTTAATTGTTTTTACACTTATTAACAATCCTAGGTTTGACAACCACACTATTTTTAAAAGCAAACGTTAATTAACATTTCCAAGCTTTTTGTTTTGTAGGATCTGCTTAATGGTGGTCATATCGAGATGATCGCTAGCTGCATTTGTTTGCAGCGCAGAGATCAGGCTAAAAAATGGCAGTTCTGCGCATGCGTATGCGGTGCAATGCGCACGCGCGACGTACGGGCACAATGAACGATGTAGTTTTGCACAGGGTCTAGCAATGCATTTCAGTCGCACTGCTTGCTGCAGAGTGATTGACATGAAGTGGGTGTTTCTGGGTGGCAACTGACCGCTTTCAGGGAGAGTGCGGAAAAATGCAGGCGTACCAGGAAAAAAACGCAGGCGTGGTTGGGTGAACGCTGTGTGGGTTTGTGACGTCAAATCCGGAACTGAATAGTCTGAAGTGATCACAAGCGCTGAGTAGGTTTTGAGCTACTCTGAAACTACACAAAAAAATTTTGTAGCCGCTCTGCGATACAACCATTCGCACTTCTGCTAAGCTAAAATACACTCCCAGTGGGCAGCAGCATAGCATTTGCAGGGCTGCTAAAAACTGCTAGCGAGCGATCAACTCGAAATGACCCCCAATGTCTTTTAGCTTCCTAACAGGTTTTTAATGCTTTTTAAGCAACCAACACTTTTTTCGTTAACAAAACAAACCCACATACATTTGGTTAATTTTTTTTTTTTTTTATATCGCTACACACACAAACATATGTTCAAGAACAGCAACACAATTTATTTTTTTGGCCAGGAAAGTAGGGAGTGCAATATTTGACGTTAAAACACAGTTGTTTGCAAAAATTGCAACATCAGAAACATGTAAGCAAAAAATTTTTAAAATTGTAACTTTATACGCAAATAGTGCATATTTTTTAAGGTCTGCGCAATATTTGCACATTTCACAAACCCACCTTGGTTTTGTAACCTTAAATTAGTGTTGCAGTTTTTCCGTTTGGGCGTGCTTTCGCAATTTTGCGAATGGTCGCAATTTTTGCAAATTTGTAATTTTTGGCTCCTTTGTCTTATAAATGATTGCTGCTTTAAAAAGATGGGCAATCTCCGTCGAAATCCCAGGCATCGGCAAACTCGGACCCTAGTACATTTCCACCTAGATATTGCTTTCAGGGCTGTCTTAACTGAATTTTAGGTCCTGGGCAAAGCAATGCATTGGCAAAGCAACCCACCATTGACAGGAATACATAAAAAATTTTAACTTGCCCATCCTGCAGTCCTGCACTGTGTCTCACAGTGAATGGATATCAGCACTCTGATTGGTGTATGGCTTCAATCAGCAAGCTGACAGCCATTCACTATCTGGCTGCAGGCAGTAAGATCAGAGCAGCCAGGCAGAATTCCCTAGGCCTCGCAAGAAGCTCCGGATGCACCCTGGCACAGCCCTCCACTGGTCAAAGACCCATAGAATTGTGAGGTCCTGGACAGCTGATCCGTGTGCATATTGATGGCCATGATTGCAAATGGTATATGTGTTAACAAGTTAAAAAATGTGCTCCACACTTTTCCTACACCCAAACAAATAGTGGTCATAGGAACTGGTTTAGATTTGGCTATGGATTTGGTATTTTTAGTATTAATATGAAGAGTCATAACTAAAGATTAGGAACGGGAAAAAACTGGAAGCACTTATAAGAGATTTATGCTCACAAATATACTTTTATGGAAAAACGTTTTTTTGTTTTTATTGGGGAGGACCCTCTATCAATGTTGAGAAAAAATACACAGTGAGATGCTTGTACCAGAGCAGCATCGGCACTTTCATACATGATGATAACACTGACAAATGCAAAGATACAGTACTACAGGAAATTAAAAAAATAGCTAGAATCAAAAGATAAACACATTCTAACGACATGATGTACATCAGCTGATCACATGATTATACATTATTACATTATATTAAATGTAATGCCATGAACTACATTTTGGTGCTCATGAAGAAGGGATTTGGTCTAATCCCCCCCCCCCCCCCCCACAACTAAAAAAAAAGAGGCATTTTGTTTAGAGCTGGATCTTTCACAAGATGCAGACAGCACTGGAAGGGTGTTGTATGCAAGAAAAAAAGGCATTTTGTTTCCCCCAGCACCCTGAATGATAACAGTAACCAGATTTAAATCCCACACAATATTAGAATTCAGAGATCTCGATTACATATATTTGCGCAGATGTATGAATAAGCCCCAATGCCACGTCAAGGCCTCTTTGTATATTTGGGGTCCCTAGCACTATACCTAGGTGCAAGGTGTGGCACCCCAAAAAACCAGCATAAGCCAGAAAGCCCAGGGCAGCATACCGGTGAAAAAACGATAGTGTTAATAAATTAGTGTTAGGAAGCCGAAGCTATAAAGAAAGTGATTCAAAAATTAGATGTAATTAAAATGGAGAAATAGTGTTAAAGAAATTAGTAAGTGATACAGTAAGTGTTAATAGAATGTAAAGGTATGCCACACTAAAGCCATCCAGCTCAGCCAGTCCAGGGGCACCACACCCCACACCTCCATTACCCCAATCTGGGTCTATCATTTTTTTTCTTGTTTAGAAATACCCCTCCCTTTCAAGCACCTGAATAATACTAAGCTAATTGAGCACCTGCCACCATATAAGGGTGTCGTATGCACCAGGTTTACTCCGGGAGAGAACAGTAGCACAGATGTGACCTCATACACGTAGTCTTGAGGTGCGAGATGTCTGCCATGAGCTCAGACACCAGGTCCATTGTGACTTGGCTTGCGCCAAGAGTTTTTTTTATCCTAAAATGCGTCTTTGTTGCAATTATATGCAAAAAACGACTTCATGAGACTGTACTGATTAATGTGATATATGACACTTGTATATTTGTGTGCATCTGTGTCTGTAAACAAAACTTGTCTTGAAGATAACTGCAGCCGCTGCATCGTAGCATTACATAGGATAATGTTGGGTACACACTTGCACAATATGATGCTGATTTGTCTGATCCTGGATAATCGGAGGTTGCATGCAAGGTCGTGTGATTATCCGTGCTGCATGGCCAATCACATGACCTCGCATGCAATGCAGTGAATATCAATGAGGGACAGAACAGTGATCATTCCGTTGCTCATGAATATATGCCTAGTGTGTACCAGCAATCTCACAATGCACAGGGCAAAGGGTAATCACCCGGCACATTGGCACAATTGCTGGTTGCACTAGTGTGTACCCAGCCCTAGGCTCAGTTGCACACAGATGTGCAAGTGTTGCATATCAAATTATTGATTGCAGTTTCATTAAGTGGTTTGGCACATCCAATTGCGACTATGATGAATCTCCAGGTGAACAAGATGCTCAGCGCACTGAGAAGGGCTTAGCACCACCTCAGCATCATTGCTTGCCCAATCTAAGCTTCCAGACCTATGGACATCACCCCACCCTCCAGCTCCACTCCTTGCTATTTCTCTGTCTCCATGGCATATGTGCAAATAACAAATCCTCTTCCTTGTACCAGCTTGTTGCTTTCTGGCACTCTGCAGCTCCTCCAACATAACAGTGTCCATTAGTGGCTATTAGAGCCTGTGTAGCAGAACTTCAAATGTATTAAGCAACAGCTCCCAACTACTAACTACCCAAATGTGTGTGATTGTCACCTTAAATAGTGAATCAACGAGTCAATTGTTTGTTGTATTAAGGATCTTGAAAATGAACATACTTCAAGTACTCATTTCAAAGCATTACGTAGAACTGGAGTCACTGAGATAAAGAGACATTTAATGCATTCACATTTTGCTATGGTAATGTCACATTTTGCACATGTGTATAAAATGTGGAGAGCAATGAGCTTCTTATCTAAGAATAACCTCTTGAAATAAACAGCATTGTTCCTCATAGATAAAGTTGGTGAGGAAATGAAGAGAAACTGTGGTTCAAAGATATATTAGTTTGATGGATATCAGTAAAAGCATTTTTGAGCTTTTTGTATTGTCAAGAAGTGGACAGGTATGATCTGTTCCATTATTCACAGTTCCGTCACATTGTAATATCACTCAGCTTATGGCAGAATGAAAACATAGAATGAATGCATTGTACTGGAATGTGTCTTTTCAACAATTCGGCCTTGAATTGAATTCCATGTTTGGTTTGTTCAGTACAGATCATTTTATACAATAAAAGCAATACGATTACATGTAAAACAATAACAATTGCACACTGTATTCTGTATCATTCTGTTCAACATAATTGTACCATATATTTCTTCCATTATTACAGTAGTATTCCACAAGCTACTTCCTTTAATATAGATGTCAACTGAAATGTCATTCTTGAATACGTGCCTACTCTCCTAGAATGACCTGGAGGCTCAAAAAATTGCGAAAGTCTCACAAAAGTTCCCAGGCCAGTCACCCCCTCCGCAGCCCCCAGCTGACTGCCACATCTTCCAACACCCCCATGGGGCACAAGTGGGTGGTCCAAAGAGGTGGTGCACGCTGAATCGCATCATTGTGGCCCCACCCCCTGCCTCACAATGCTGGTAATCTCAGCATTGTGAAGCAGGGGTAGGGACACGATGACATGATCGTGTGATCACACACCCTGCTCCACCCCTTTTCTACATCACTGATGTCACCCATCCCCCCCACGTGCGTGCCAATGTCGCACCACAGCGCCCCCTGAGCCGTCCTGGAGGGAGCAGCCAGAATGTCAGCAAATATAAATTCTTGCATAACTACACATTTCTTTTAGGGGCAGAGTCACTCATCACTAATTCTCTTACTTCCCGATATGTTAGGAAGATGAAATGTAACATTGGTATTCTGCAGGTGGGACATAAGAAAACTACATTATTAAAATGTAAAAAAAAACCTCCCCTTAGGGAATGAAAAGGATGTTGACATAATAATGTGATTACCAATGCATGGCTTGCGTTGTGGGAATGATAACACCCAAACAGACAATCGGATCCAAATTTGGATTGCACCACCAGTGTTTAGAATTTAATAAACTACTGTACAAAAATGCGAAAGCCCTTACTCACTCACTTACTCGCTGACTCTTTTTCAACATCTATTTAGCAATAAGACAGGCTACTGATTAACAACCTGCTTAGCTGTGACAATATAAGAATACCAGAATGCCTTACAGAAAATAAGTATTCATATTATTGATCATTTATGTCTTGTAAATATTTCACCAAATTGTAATATATGCTTTACTAATTATTACTGCAGACCTGCCGCACTTAACGTTATGATTTCACATGTACTCTCATTAACCCGTGGTATTCTACCATCTTGAGCTGCACCTTAGTTAAAAGCAGATCTAGAGCTACTTTATATATACTGTACTTTTGTGTACCTATCGGGAGCTCTCATAAGCCATCAAATGTCCACGATAAATGGTTAAAAGTAGAAGCCAGGTATACACAGTATGTAGTACCTTATTTCTACCTTTATATCTCTTTATCCTAAACTAGTGATACAGATGGGTCCTCCATTATCTTGGCTGTTACTGCGCCTAGACAGAGGCTTAGTCATGCCTATGCGATAGCTTAGGTTGCTGAGTTTAATCATGGACAGGCACGTTCAGGCACGATTACATACTCAACATGCAATACACATCTCCACCACTGGGTGGCTAATGCTCCACTAATCCAGTACTTGAATAGCGGCGGATTGATCTACAGTACAAGCTCTGGCAAATGGTCAGTGACGACTGTAATGTTAATATACAGTCCTGTACTGCATAGTGTACACACAAATGGTGACCAATTGTCTGACGGAGAGAGTAAAAAAAAAAGTTTATACAGACACAAACAGACATGTTAAAACACTTGTGTATGCAGATGCAACTAATATGTGAAAGGAATAATGTAGCTCATTGACTTTAAAGTATGTACAGTGCACCGTGTTTTGCAATATATGAGCGTCTGAGTCCCCTAACAGCATAAACAAACACCAATGAGTAGGAATCGCTGCTTGCATTACCTTTACACATGAACTTGTGTAACTTCCATGCAGCGATGTGGAGCAAGCGATGAAGGCTCCCACCTCCCACGCTGAGAGTCCCAGGTTCGATTCCCAAAGTGCCAATCTAAATATTTTTTCCCCCTGACATTCACTTTATTATTCTTTTTTTCTTTGTAATCCATTGTAATACACTAGGTGATTCATTGCACCCTACAGGTGCTCTTCACACTGTAGTAAGGTGATGCACTCTCTTAATCCTTGCACGCCTTTGTGGCGAGCAATATTTTTATTATATGGAGTATTACCTCCAATCATAATTGTGTGAGTGTTTAAATATTGCACGGACAAAGGGCTCTTGCAACGGCATGAACAGTGCATGCAGGGCCTGATGAATCACCTAGTAGGTGCTGTGGTTGGGGGGAGTGGTGGGTGCGGGGGAGACGCGGATGGGGAAGTGGGTCTGGGGGTGCTGCAGGTGGGGGAGGAATGGTTGTGGGGGTGCCACGGGTGGGGGAGGGGCTGCTGCGGTGGTGCCAAGGGTGGGTATCCAGAGCCACCGCGGGTGGGGGTGGAGCAGTTGTGGGGGTGCAGTGGGTGGGGGAGGGGGTACGGAGCCACTGAGGGTGGTGGAGTGGGGGTGTGGGGGTGCTGCAGATGGGGCCTGGAGGTATTGCGAGTGGGGGAGGTGTGGGTAATGCTTCTCCTCCTGGAAGCAGCTAAGCTGCTGTCCTCCCTTTGGCAGTGGCTCTCCTGGAGAATCGCACAGCAGCCAAGCAGCCAGTCACTATTGTTAGCGCTGGTGTCCCAACGTGCTGCGTTACAGGGAAGAAGATGCACTCAAACTACAGCTCCCAGCAGCCCTTAGCGGCAGAATGCTTCGGCGGTAAGAGCTGCTGGGAGCTGTAGTTTATTAGTGCATGTACTTCCCTGTGGCACGTTGGGACACTGACGCTAACAATGGTGACTGGCTGGCAGAACTGAATGAATCAGTGTAAAAGGTGAGAGTGCAGTGCAGTGTCAATGACACTGCACTGCACAGCACTGTCACCTTTTACATTGATTCAGTGTCCAGACATTACCCTCCGCGATATCACGCACTCTATCCATTACATTAGCCATCTCTGGGTTTCCAGGACGGTAGCTCAGGTGCTGTGTTGAGAAGTCAGGGCCTCTGGGGATCTGGGCGCAGCTGTGGCAGGGAGGCACTTCTGTGACATCAAGCGCAAAGGAGGCTCCGGGGCTCAGAGAGTATGCGGCGCAGGGTGGGCTATGAAAGCCTTCCACTGTGCCGCTTTCATACACATCTATGCCTGTGACCGCAGCAGCTTTTGTTCCACCTGCACCGGGGCTAGGGAGTGAGGATTGTTGATGCCGGAGGGGGCCGGCGGACTGGCAGCAGGACATAGGATGCTGCAGTAAAAGGTTGTTTTTCCCCCCTATCTACAGCGCAGAGACTTGCTGCAGATGCAGTGGCATATGCTCCAACTGTAACTTTTTGGCAGGTACAGTACCTTTTTTTTTATGGTCTGTACCGATTTTTTGCTCTCCAAACTTCCATTGAAAGTATAGGAAAAAGGGCGTGTAAAATTGTTGGAGTGTATTTTGCTGCAGATGCAGTGGGCCTATTTTGGGGTGTGGACCTGGAGCTGTAGCTCCATCAGCGCCATTGTTAATCATGCACTGGGAAAACACAGCAGCCAAAGGGCAGAGCCTCCCATTGGATGTAACCTGTGTGGGAGGGCGTTTCTCGCCCAATCAGCTGTTGACTGGGTGTGATAGACCTGCTGCTAACCCAATGAGAGCTCCTAGCCATGCCCAGTGTTATCCACACAGTAACATAGTCAGAGATCTGGGCTATTATATACGAGATTCAATGGAAAGGTACACACAGGTTTCACATAAATCAGGGTACATCTGCATGAGCGTCTGATTCCGTTATCTAAAATACACAGCGGTAATGAGCACCCGTAGGCATACCAATAAATATAAATGAGTCTATCCTGATGCAATTAACTGTTCGAGCAACACAGTACTGTAGATCATCGGCGATGGAGAATCTGTGTTGTACTTTATGAGAAGGGATCACTGCTACTGTACCATTTACACACCTATCAACGCAGCTGCAGTTCTCTATGTGATTTTCATATACAGTATACTGTAGTATTGTGTTGCACATTTATTGTAACCAGACCTCCCTCCCTGACTATTGTATGAACTGTGTAGGCTGCCAGGGGAGAATGGGGGTGGGGGTAAGGGGAGGTGGTGGGAAGGGAAAAGGGGGTAGGGGGAGTCGATGGAAAATACTGTGCTTTGCGTTATGACCATCCAAGTTCCCTAACATCATAAACAAACACCAATGGGAAGGAATCGCTGCTTGCATTACTTTTACACATGAACTTGTGTAACTTCCATGCAGCGACGTGGGCAAGTGATGAAGGCTCCTGCCTTCCATGCTGAGAGTCCCAGGTTTGATTCCCAGAGTGCCAATCTATATTTTTTTCCCCCTAACATTCACTTTATAAGTTTATTATTATTTTTTTCTTTTTAATCCATTGTAATACATTCAAAGGAAGGGTGCACACAGGTTTCACATAAATCAGGGTACATCTGCATGAGCGTCTGATTCCGCTATCTAAAATACACTGCAGTAATGAGCACCCGTAGGCATACCAATAAATATAAATGAGTATATCCTGACGCGGTTAACTGTTTGAGCAACACGGTACTGTAGATCATCGGCGATAGATAATCTGTGTTTTACTTTATGAGAAGGGATCACTACTACTGTACCATTTACACACCTATCAACGCGGCTGCAGTTCTCTATGTGATTTTCATATACAGTATACTGTAGTATTGTGTTGTACCTTTATTGTAACCTGACCTTCCTCCCTGTCTACTGTATGAACTGTGCAGGCTCCCAGGGGGAAAAGAGGAAGTGGGATGGGGGTAGGGGGAGGTGGTGGCTTAAAACTGTGCTTTGCAATGTGAGCATCCAAGTCCCTTAATGGCATAAATGGGAGTAGGAGGTGGGGATAACCCAGCGGAGTTCAGAGACGCTGTCAAAAATATTAATTGTCTGTTGGTACCCAAAAAATTAAACCAATAAATCAATAAATAAAAGTATTGTGTACAGACACAAACAAATGTGTTAAAGCAATGGTCCATTTACGTTCGGTTTATGTGAGCTATTAAATTAAATTAAATTAAATTATAATGGACTTAAAGCTTAATATCTCCAGTTTTGAGGGTCCAATCGGCTCAGAATCAGGTTGGTATGGAAAGGGAGATGATTAGCTACAGGAGGATACCAACCCCAAGTTTCTGTGAGCCCCACAAGGCTCATGGCAAGCATCGGAACCCATGGTGGGTCTGAAATAACTGGCCCATTATAGTCTATGGGAAAATGGGTCCACTTTGCATACTGATATCTCTGGGTCTGGGTGTCTTAGAGAGTCAGGACTGATACTATACAAAAGAAGAGACTCTTGGCTTTCAGGACAAAGCAGTAGTTTATGTGACACTGAAAAAGGAAATGGCAAGCAACCGTGTGTTGGGTCCCCTCCAGTGTTCCGCCCAGCTTGCATGGGATGTAGGGTTTCTGGCTAGATAGAAAATACTGTACAGAAATGCTAAGCACGGTAATTTGGCATCCAGGAACTTAGGGAGGAGCTTTTATATCTCCCCATTATACTTATAAAGATCACATTTACCGCTGTAGCCATTACAGCAGAGTACGTTACAAGATGTGCATTCTATTTAGTACTCAACTAAAAAATACTGTACAGAGACGCTAAGCACGGTGATTTGGCATCCAGGAACTTAGGGAGGAGCTTTTATCTCTCCCCATTATGCTTAATACTACGGGATTTGGATGCTCACATATCCCTATAATCAATAGACCATTCTGTATCTGTAACACGTTCGTTTGCATATGTATATGCTGTACTTTTTGGGTCTGCACTGTATATACTGTTATATACTGTTTGACATACTGTAGCATATTGTAGCATAATGAGACGCACCAGTAAAGTAGTTCTTACGCTGTAGTTCAGTATTGTATTTTAATGGAGACCACACGCATTGGTGATTTTAAAAAGCGACATCTGGTGGATAAACACAGGTATTACACTCAAAGGTAATGCCAAACGCTCTGTGCGCCTCCTTGCGCCTAGGCACACTGCATATGCCCGATCGCGATTAACGCCTCAGCCAGCCAAGATAACGGAGGACCCATCTGTACCACATGTATAAAAATTGACATTTAATGCATACTTGCTAATAAGTGGCCTATGGTGCGTACTGTTCCTTTAGGTAGTATGGGGGTTAGGGCACAAATTGGTAGTTTGCAGAAGAGTGTCGACCACCCTACAATCAGCCCTGGCTCCACCTAATAGGAGGGGAGTAGGTGGCAAGGGAAATGAGTTACACCACCTCTCCAGGACCACTTTAAGCCCTGCTTATACCCATGTAGCTGTCATAGTTTCTACCTAAGAGATATTATTTAAAAACATACTGATGTGTCCATGGTCAGGTAATACCAGTGCATGTGTAATAACAATTTAATAAGCACCTATTGGTGAATCAGGAGACAACTCATAGTTACCTTATCACCTAATCAATTAGAGCTAAATGGTTAATGCAGGATTTACTGTACGTTGCTCCAAAATATAATGACTCTAGAAACATTTTTTTAGTTTAAGTGTGTTTTTTTTTCTTCAGATTTTGACTCCCCTATCCTATATAGTAAAAGGCTAACACTGCTCCTGGCCTCTACGGGGGGAATTCAAGCGAACTGAACGCTGGTGGACACTATATTGTGCCCGATGGAGCAATTCAAGTGTTGCTCCATTCAGCGTGCACAGCCGCTGGTGCTGACATTACTGTTATACTGCTCAGTCATTTAAATGGGCTGCTAAGTGGTGTATTAATGAAAGTTATTTTTTAAAAATTGTTAAGAGTGCCACAGCAAATAGAGTTCTCTTTTCCCTTATATTGTCTGTTAATGATCCACTACTTTTAGGACCACCAGTAGTCTGTTCTTATTTAGGCATCATACGCCATAATACTGTACGTATCTGATTATACAATTATTCCAGAATATTAGATGCCACTGTTCAGTGAAAAGCCAGTATACCCATCTTCAGTACCCCTATGTTCCACAAAGTTAAGCTCGCCCTGTGCCAGAAAGAGAATAGCCCCCCCCGCTTACTCCATTTTTCCAATAGAGGCATAAAGCCCATGCTGTGATGCTGCATCCCACATTATCTATCTATATACATATATGTATATATCATATGGTAGGGGTGGAGAAGGAGACAGGGGCGGTCCGGAGATGCTGGGCTTCAAAACAGATAAATATTTATTTATTAAAAGTTTCTTATATAGCGCAGCAAATTCTGTTGTGCTTTACAATTGGAATTGACAGGTGCTGCCAACAGCGCCCCTACCCTTGTGCACTATGTGTGGTGGCACACTCCACACACACCTGGTTACGGCCCTGTCTGTAGGTTCTAGGTTTCTCTTACGTACAGTACAAGAGATAGCAATGGAGTCTACTGTATTTAATGTAGCTGACAAAGTGGCTTGTGTAATGATCGAACAATATAGCTGCCATGGAGTCAGGGAAATGTAGACCTGGATGGACTATGTTTACATAATAAATAGTGCTGATGTCATCTCTATTAGTGTTATATTTACTAACCAGCAGGTTTTCACATTGATGATTATCAGCTACTTTTACTACTGGATTTAAAATGAAAATAGCAATAAATACAGAACAAGCCTGACTCAGTATTTTGTTATATTATCGTTTTAAATGAAGCAGTCATAGCCACAGAGAACCCTACTGTTTAGTAACTATGTCATTTAGGGGTTTATTTTTTACATCCCTCATTTTTAATGCAGTGGTGATGTGATAATATTGCCCAAAATCACAAAGAAAATGTATATTTCCACTTATATTTATCAATCTTCAGGTCCTGGACTGAGTCCCAGAGATGAGTTACATGAGTTAGCTTCTCAGTACGCAGACATTGAGCATAATGTGCATGAGCATCTGTCAGGCTGTGAATGCATAAGTACTAGCTGGTGGGAAGGGATCTGTAGGATTCCTCTCTGTCACAAAAAGATAATGCAGTAAACCATCAGCATTCCAGAACTGGGTTAATATAACTTAGCCAGGGCCGTAACTAGGGGGGGCTAAGGGGGCATGCATCCCGGGTGCAGGATTTGAGGGGGCGCCAAGGAGTTACAGAGTAGCAGGTTTTTTTTTGTTTAGTTTTTTTACCGGCAGTGCTGTGCTGCTCCAGTGAGACAGCAGACAGCTCCCAGGGCAATGTATCTGACTCACCTGTCTACCCGCAGCTGGCTCCGACGCTGTGCAGGTGAGCTCCAGTACCTGGGATCTCTCCCATGTCGGCTACTGTCTTAAACTCTCTTCTTTGCCATGCAATGCTGTGACTAGCATGCGGTGCACCATACAAGCTACTATAGAAGCGCACTGTGCACCCAGTTAGCAGTATCAACCTACGCTTTGCCTCCCAGATGGGGGGATTTGGTGTAGCTTATAGGGGGGTGTAGTGCAGTGATGTAGTATACCATATAGGGTATGTAATGTGGTCATGTATTGCAGTATATAGGGGCATGTAGTGCACCGATGTGGTGTAGCATATAAGGGGATGTAGTGTAGTGATGTAGTGTAGCATATAGGGTATGTAGTGCAGTGCATAGGGGCATGTATTGCACCGATGTGGTGTAGCATATAAGGGGATGTAGTGTAGTGATGTAGTGTAGCATATAGGGTATGTAGCGGAGTGCATAGGGGCATGTAGTGTAGTGAAGTAGTTCAGCGTGTAGGGGATGTAGTATAGTGATGTAGTGTAGTGGATAGGGGAGTAGCACAGTGATGAAGTGTTATGATATAGTGCAATGTATGGGGACACACTGAGGAGCATGTAGTTGAACATGCTGGCGGGGCATGTAACGCACCGGGCATGTGAGGCACACAGGGGAATATTGTCCAGCAGTATCCCCTTTTTTCAAAATGTTTGATAATCTGATTATTTTAGTCTGATAGGGATTGTGTGGTTTTTGTGTGTGTGTGTGTGTGTGTGTGTGTGTGTGTGTGTGTGTGTGTGTGTGTGTGTGTGTGTGTGTGTGTGTGTGTGTGTGGTAGGGGGGCTTCAAATTACTGCATTGCCCCGGGTGACGAAAATCCTAGTTTCGGCCCTGACTTAGCAGACCTCATTTAAACATTTTGTGATCGAAGATGGAGGAACTACACCAGATATCTTTGATATCTGCTGTTGGATCCCCTACATACATCCTAGCAAGTTATTTTGTGGGTATGGCATAAAAATACACAGCTGTTTTGAGGGGATTTACCACAAAGTTACTGTGATACATATGCCCAATAGTCTTACAATAACCTACCAGTGGCCCTTATAAAGTTTTTTTCATAAATAAAAAAGATACAGTGGCAAGTGCCGAGACATTGGCAAAAACAAATATGGAAAAAAGCCTTACAGCTTAGATCAGTGGTTCTTAAACTGTGTGCCTAGACACCCTGGGGTGCATCAGGCTACTTGCGAGGGTGACTTGGGTTGGTAGTCTAGGACCGATTTAAATTATTTATAGTCATTGTAATAGACAAAACCAGTGCTTGTGGCTGCCATTCACAAAATATATGGACAAAAAGCAGTGAATCCTGCCCCTTACCACATAACTGATCCTACAGATAACACATAAACACAATTTACTAAATGTAAGATTTTTTTCAGAATTTCTCATTATGAAACTTTTAGCCTAGGGATGCCGTGAACAGAATTTTGACACTCTAGGGCGCAGTGACTCAAAAAAGTTTGGAAACCACTGGCTTAGATTTTTTAAAGATTTTCTCAGCATCATTTTGCACACATGGCTCTGTTCCAGTTTATATGAAAGCACAAGTAAATACAAGACTTTTCCATGCTCCTGAAATCTGACTTGCAATCGACAGTAATGCTTGCAGTAAAACAACATATTTCATCTTCTCACTCATGTGAGAGCACTGAGAATTAATGGCATCTCACTTAGAAATTTATTACACCTGTACCACATTTACACAAAGTGGGTCAGCAACTGCCTGGTATCATTAGCAATAGACAAGGGAGTAACAACTGACAAGTAAAAAATTAAAATGCATTGTCCAACAGCTGGGACACACACTAAGTTTATTTTACAATCCCACAGTCATTCTTGTGATGTACAATTTGAAAACTCTCAAACTAAAAAATGAATATCTAATCTACAATTTGAAAAGTTACACACTTAACGTTGCGCAAAAGTGTGCGCATGTATCGCTTACGATAAATATTGCTACATTATTACTCTTTTCTATTTTATTAACGCAATATTCAAAAGGATTTTAGATATATTTAGATGTCTGTGCAACTTAATATTATAGATGTACTGCCTTTCAACTGTGAATGAAGAAGAAAGATTAAAAGTGTTCTCGTACTGTAATAAGAATACTGCAAACTGAAGATTATTGTTCAGGCTTAAATCTATCAGTTAAGAATCCAACATGACACCATTTGTTAACTAGATATCCATTTCAAAACTCAACTGAAAATAGTAAGATAGCAATTTGGTTCAAACAGAACTTTAATAGATTATTAAGAGTTAAGAGGTCTATTTACTAAGCCTTTGAAGGAGATAAATTGGATGGAGATAAAGTACCAACTAATCATCTCCTAACTGTCATTATCAAATACAGCCTGTAACATGGCAGTTAGGAGCTTGTCACCCACTGGACATTTAAAAGCACTTTCTTACCTACACGGTGTCTATCCTTGCTGGCGCAGAGGTCCGTGCGCACTGTGTCCACACATCGCACCCAGAGGTCCGCCGGTGCTGATCCCACATGAGGTCTCCTGCAGCAGCCGCTGTCTAGGTGTATTGCGCTTCACAGCTCTGTCTTTCATTGTTTCAGTGTTCATTCTCCATTATGCTTACTTCCTATTGTTTGGGCCTAGTCAGAGTTTCTCTCCAAGTCTGGACATGGGCGCTGCTATCTTGGATTCCATCAACTGATACTCCATTGCCCAAACCTAAATGTACCCCTTTGTCATGATCCAGTTCCAGTCTGAGGACTCTGCATTACTCTGATCCAGTTCCAGTTTGGTAAACACTAAAGTACTTTGCAATATCTTCCAGTGTCAAGATTCTGGATTCAGCCTCATCAGCACTCAAGTTTGTTCCGGTTCCATTACGGTCTCTACTGTTATGTGAACTTTTGCCTACCTTCAGGACTTTTAGTATCAATATTCTGGATCCAGCCCGATCAGCACTACAGTCCATTCTGTTTCCATTCCGGTCATCATTCCGGTTCCATTCCGATCATCTTTCCAGTTGCTAACTTGGAATCGTTATTCATCATATAGAATCTGCACTGATCCACAGACTTTGTTCTTAATAAAGTTTTATTCTTATTATATCTGCTTCCTGGTTTATCACTGCCAGAACACCAACAATTCTTCTAAGGGGTGGTATTCAGTATACAGGTTGTTGGGATCCTGGCGCACAGTATACCAGCACCAGAATCCCGACAACCGGCATACCGACACCTTTTCTCCCTCTTGGGGGTCCACGACCTCCCTGGAGGGAGAATAGATAGCGTGGCACACGTATCGCCCCTCTGTGCCCACAGCGTGATGAGCGCAGCGAGCCCGCAAGGGGCTCATTTGCACTTATCCCACTGTCGTCAAGCCAGTGGTCGGGATCCCAGCGCCGGTATGCTGGCCACTGGGGACTTGGCCGCCGGCAACTCATACCACACCCCTTCTAAGTACATATATCAACATCTATGCACCGTACCTGGTTAAAGCCTCCTCACTTAATTCACAATCCCTCTGTGTCAGTTCCACCCACAAATGACTGCCCAAGCCAAACCCAGCCCTCAGGCCTGACAGAGTTGATTGGCTGGTACTTTATCTCCATCCACTATATATCCTTCCAAGGATTAGTAAATAGACCCTATAGCATCTTGAGTTCCATTGTTAGTGTCTTCCGTTGTCTCTGTGGCTGAAGTTAGCATTTATCTCCTATCATCAGTTGGAAAATGTTATCTATTTAAAATTCCTAGATATGTCTAAAATTGATCAATATCAGCAATGTATTTCCTTTTATATGCATCTTTATAGGTTGCAGTATTTTTAGATGTACTTAGGTAGAATTGATTGAGTGAAATGAACATTCTCTGATGCAGCAGAGCAAAGTTCACCACTCTCTGTTCATTAACCACTGTCGTAATAGTACAGGATGAAAGTCTTATTATTTAACTTTTAACCATGTCACCATGGTCTTCATTTTCTTACCAACTTATTTTTGTACTATAATATATGATCAGGAATTGGTTCCATTGCACAGAACTCTCTTTGGAGAACCTTAGAATTCCTATGAGCTCCCGGAAGTCTATTTTTAAAAGTTAATTTACAGTATTTACAGTATTTATAGTATTTCCAATTCAGAGACTGTGGGATCATAGTGAACTTTGTTATGCACATTTTTTTCTGTGTGCTGTGCAGAAAAGTAAATGCCTACTTCTACCTACAGTTGGGAATGATGAAGATAGAGGTGAGTTTGAGTTTTTTTTAGCACTTATATCTGGGTTGGGTGCGAGATGTCACCACTCACTATGACTACAATGCTAGAGCTCGAAAAATTAATCAGAGTCCATAACAACAGCAAAAAGAAATTAAAAACAAGGCAATGGCAAATCCAATGTACATAAAGCTACATTAGATGGAGAATTCCTGGAATCGTACTTATAGCTTTTTATATGTCCAGGTCTTATATCTTTAAACATGCCCAGAAATGGCATATCTACATTTATAAAGTGCACATGGGTAAAATGCTGTAAGTAGCAATGAACTCTTGCTGGGATCCTGGTGCTTGCATTGTGAGGCTGACTATCTGTAGGCATAGTAAGTGCTGACTTTATGATTGTATCCCCTTATACTGTACATAGTAGAACAATAAAAACAACGGTTGTGCTTCATTGTTTTTGTATTACTTTTACATCACATGCTACTTACCTCATCCTTTTCTAACTCAGTGTGTGGGTTGTTTAATTAATATTGTATTTCTATTTCATATTGTCTTCCTAACATGTAATTACTTGCCGTTAGCCAGTTTAGGGCATGTGCCTGCAGGCCCTGATGTGATCATTGCCCACATTAGGCCCAACTAAATTTTTGAGTGGTTCATGCTAAGCCGATACCTTTGTTATCAATGCCACTTTGAACGGATACCATTGTTTTTAATGTTATGCCAATCATTACATGTCATTAATAAGTGTAATGTAAATGTGTTTACCCTAATGCTACCAGAGCTATGCTATTGTGTATTGTGCAGTATGCTACCTGTATTTCATGGCTTAGACACTTTGAGGACAAATTTATTTCCTTTATTTGTTTTCCATGAAATTTACCTGCATTCCAGTTGTCATGTCCCTAGTTTTTGTTATAGACTAATTGTAGCATAGAAATCCTCTAATTCTGTTTAAACTGGGTAATATGTAATTCTCATTATTGACTTTTACTGCATGGAGTTAATGGGTAATTTAATTAGCTGTGAAAAAAGATTTGCCCATGAAAACGCTTTTATTTTTTAAATTTATGTGATTAAATGATCATATTATTTTAGCTAATATACAAACAAATGTCTTTATAATAATGTTCAGTGAACACCCCCGCGTCAGTATTTCGACGGCCGGGATTCTGACCGCCGGGATCTTAATCCCCACATCATAAGGGGGATTACAGTAGAACTAAGACTGCACAGCTAATAATAGTACTTGCTAAATAAGAAAACATATTTTTGTTAGTGAGGTGCACCGGAAATTTTTCGGGTTTTGGGTTTGGATTTGGTTTTGCGGCCGTGTTTTGGATTCGGACGCGTTTTGGCAAAACCTCCCTGAAATTTTTTTGTCGGATTCGGGTGTGTTTTGGATTCGGGTGTTTTTTTACAAAAAACCCTCAAAAACAGCTTAAATCATAGAATTTGGGGGTCATTTTGATCCCATAGTATTATTAACCTCAATAACCATAATTTCCACTCATTTCCAGTCTATTCTAAACACATCACAATATTATTTTTAGTCCTAAAATTTGCACCGAGGTCGCTGGATGGCTAAGCTAAGCGACCCAAGTGGCCGACACAAACACCTGGCCCATCTAGGAGTGGCACTGCAGTGTCAGACAGGATGGCAGATTTAAAAAATAGTCGCCCAAACAGCTCATGCTGCAAAAAAAAGAGGTGCAATGAGGTAGCTGTGTGACTAAGCTAAGCGACCCAAATGGCCGACACAAACTCCTGGCCCATCTAGGAGTGGCACTGCAGTGTCAGACAGGATGGCAGATTTAAAAAATAGTCCCCAAACAGCACATGATGCAAAGGAAAAAAGAGGGTCAATGAGGTAGCTGTGTGACTAAGCTAAGCAACGCAAGTGGCCGACAGAAACACCTGGCCCATCTATGAGTGGCACTGCAGTGTCAGACAGGATGGCAGATTTAAAAAATAGTCCCCAAACAGCTCATGCTGCAAAAAAAAAAGAGGTGCAATGAGGTAGCTGTGTGACTAAGCTAAGCGACCCAAATGGCCGACACAAACTCCTGGCACATCTAGGAGTGGCACTGCAGTGTCAGACAGGATGGCAGATTTAAAAAATAGTCCCCAAACAGCACATGATGCAAAGGAAAAAAGAGGGTCAATGAGGTAGCTGTGTGACTAAGCTAAGCGACCCAAGTGGCCGACAGAAACACCTGGCCCATCTATGAGTGGCACTGGAGTGTCAGACAGGATGGCAGATTTAAAAAATAGTCCCCAAACAGCACATGATGCAAAGAAAAAAAGAGGCGCAATGAGGTAGCTGTGTGACTAAACTAAGCGACCCAAGTGGCCGACACAAACACCTGGCCCATCTAGGAGTGGCACTGCAGTGTCAGACAGGATGGCAGATTAAAAAAAGAGGCCCCAAACAGCACATGATGCAAAGAAAAAAAGAGGTGCAATGAGATAGCTGTGTGACTAAGCTAAGCGACCCAAGTGGCCGACACAAACACCTGTCCCATCTAGGAGTGGCACTGCAGTGTCAGACAGGATGGCAGATTTAAAAAATAGTCCCCAAACAGCACATGATGCAAAGAAAAAAAGAGGTGCACAGAGGTCGCTGGATGGCTAAGCTAAGCGACCCAAGTGGCCGACACAAACACCTGGCCCATCTAGGCGTGGCACTGCAGTGTCAGACAGGATGGCAGATTTAAAAAATAGTCCCCAAACAGCACATGATGCAAAGAAAAAAAGAGGTGCAATGAGGTAGCTGTGTGACTAAGCTAAGCGACCCAAGTGGCCGACACAAACACCTGGCCCATCTAGGAGTGGCACTGCTGTTTTCTAGAGAGAGGATGAGTGCTTCCATCCTCATGTGAATCTGAACCACTAGCCATGAATATAGGCCAGGGCCTCAGCCGCTCCTTGCCACTCCGTGTCGTAAATGGCATATTGGCAAGTTTACGCTTCTCATCAGACGCTTTTAATTTTGATTTTTGGGTCATTTTACTGAACTTTTGTAGTATACTTGATGACACAGAGGTAGAGCAGTGGACTACTGTACCGTACTGCTATATATATACTGGTGGTCACAGCAACATTCTGCACTGTCCCCTCCTACTATATACTGCGCACAACTAAAATGCAGCACAGGTATGGATGCATAATATACTTGATGACACTGAGGTAGAGCAGTGGACTACTGTACCGTACTGCTATATATATACTGGTGGTCACAGCAACATTCTGCACTGTCCCCTCCTACTATACACTGCGCACAACTAAAATGCAGCACAGGTATGGATGCATAGTATACTTGACGACACAGAGGTAGAGCAGTGGACTACTGTACCATACTGCTATATATATACTGGTGGTCAGCAAAATTCTGCACTGTCCTCCTACTATATATACTGCGCACAACTAAAATGCAACACAGGTATGGATGCATAATATACTTGATGACACAGAGGTAGAGCAGTGGACTACTGTACCGTACTGCTATATATATACTGGTGATCACAGCAAAATTCTGCACTGTCCTCCTACTATATATACTGCGCACAACTAAAATGCAGCACAGGTATGGATGCATAATATACTTGATGACACAGAGGTAGAGCAGTGGACTACTGTACCGTACTGCTATATATATACTGGTGGTCACAGCAACATTCTGCACTGTCCCCTCCTACTATATACTGTGCACAACTAAAATGCAGCACAGGTATGGATGCATAGTATACTTGTCAACACAGAGGTAGAGCAGTGGACTACTGTACCGTACTGCTATATATATACTGGTGGTCACAGCAACATTCTGCACTGTCCCCTCATACTATATACTGCGCACAACTAAAACGCAGCACAGGTATGGATGCATAGTATACTTGACGACACAGAGGTAGAGCAGTGGACTACTGTACCGTACTGCTATATATATACTGGTGGTCACAGCAACATTCTGCACTGTCCCCTCCTACTATATACTGCGCACAACTAAACTGCAGCACAGGTATGGATGCATAGTATACTTGACGACACAGAGGTAGAGCAGTGGACTACTGTACCGTACTGCTATATATATATACTGGTGGTCAGCAAAATTCTGCACTGTCCTCCTACTATATATACTGCGCACAACTAAAATGCAACACAGGTATGGATGGATAGTATACTTGACGACACAGAGGTAGAGCAGTGGACTACTGTACCGTACTGCTATATATATACTGGTGGTCAGCAAAATTCTGCACTGTCCTCCTACTATATACTACAATGCAGCACAGATATGGAGCATTTTTCAGGCAGAGAATGTAGATATTTTCAGCACACTGAACACAGATATTTGCAAGCACACTGAGCAAAGATATTTGCCTGACACTGAGCACAGATATTTGCAGCACACTGAACACAGAAACTGAGAGAACGCTGCACGTCCTCTCGCTATCATCTCCAATGCATCAGTGAAAATGGCTGCGACGCGCGGCTCCTTATATTGAATACGAATCTCGCGAGAATCCGACAGCGGGATGATGATGTTCAGGCGCGCTTGGGTTAACCGAGCAAGGCGGGAAGATCCGAGGCTGCCTCGGAACCGTGTAAAATGGGTGAAGTTCGGGGGGGTTCGGATCCCGAGGAACCGAACCCGCTCATCACTAATGTTTATGCATCAAAATGCTCCGAAAAAGTGTGAATTTGACCATGTAAATAGTACCAAAATCATAGTTTTTCCAGGTTGGTCTCATCTTTATAAACTGTGGATATTGTCCTACTGTAATTTTTAAATAAAAATTGTATAGTTAGACCCAATAAGGGAAACTTGAAAGAGATTAAAAAAAATTACACTTCAGCTAATAAAATATTTATGATATTTGTACAAAGTCCTAATATAATATGAAACAGTCCTGTAAAGCTACACACATATATACTGGAGATGTGCACCGGAAATTTTTCGGGTTTTGTGTTTTGGTTTTGGATTCGGTTCCGCGGCCGTGTTTTGGATTCGGACACGTTTTGCCAAAACCTCCCTGAAAATTTTTTGTCGGATTCGGGTGTGTTTTGGATTCGGGTGTTTTTATACAAAAAACCCTCAAAAACAGCTTAAATCATAGAATTTGGGGGTCATTTTTATCCCATAGTATTATTAACCTCAATAACTATAATTTCCACTCATTTTCAGTCTATTCTGAACACCTCACACCTCACAATATTATTTTTAATCCTAAAATTTGCACCGAGGTCGCTGGATGGCTAAGCTAAGCGACACAACTGGCTGACACAGACACCTGGCCCATCTAGGAGTGGCACTGCAGTGTCAGGCAGGATGGCACTTCAAAAAAATAGTCCCCAAACAGCACATGATGCAAAGAAAAAAAGAGGCGCACCAAGGTCACTGTGTGACTAAGCTAAGCGACACAGGTGGCCGACACAAACACCTTGCCCATCTAGGAGTGGCACTGCAGTGTCAGACAGGATGGCACTTCAAAAAAATTGTCCCCAAACAGCACATGATGAAAAGAAAAAAAGAGGCGCACCAAGGTCGCTGTGTGACTAAGCTAAGCGACACAAGTGGCCGACACAAACACCTGGCCCATCTAGGTGTGGCAATGCAGTGTCAGACAGGATGGCACTTAAAAAAATAGTCCCCAAACAGCACATGATGCAAAGAAAAATGAAAGAAAAAAGAGGTGCAAGATGGAATTGTCCTTGGGCCCTCCCACCCACCCTTATGTTGTATAAACAGGACATGCACACTTTAACGAACCCATCATTTCAGCGACAGGGTCTGCCACATGACTGTGACTGAAATGACTGGTTGTTTTGGGCCCCCACCAAAAAAGAAGCAATCAATCTCTCCGTGCACAAACTGGCTCTACAGAGGCAAGATCTCCACCTCATCATCATCCTCCGATTCCTCACCCCTTTCACTGTGTACATCCCCCTCCTCACAGATTTTAAATTCGTCCCCACTGGAATCCACCATCTCAGATCCCTGTGTATTTTCTGGAGGCAATTGCTGGTGAATGTCTCCACGGAGGAATTGATTATAATTCATTTTGATGAACATCATCTTCTCCACATTTTCTGGAAGTAACCTCGTACGCCGATTGCTGACAAGGTGAGCGGCTGCACTAAACACTCTTTCGGAGTACACACTGGAGGGAGGGCAACTTAGGTAGAATAAAGCCAGTTTGTGCAAGGGCCTCCAAATTGCCTCTTTTTCCTGCCAGTATATGTACGTGCCCACGTGTCTGACGTGCCTACTTGGATGCGGTCACTCATATAATCCTCCACCATTCTTTCAATGGTGACAGAATCATATGTAGTGACAGCAGACGACATGTCAGTAATCGTTGGCAGGTCCTTCAGTCCGAACCAGATGTCAGCACTCGCTCCAGACTGCTCTGCATCACCGCCAGCGGGTGGGCTCGGAATTCTTAGCCTTTTCCTCGCACCCCCAGTTGCGGGAGAATGTGAAGGAGGAGCTGTTGACGGGTCACGTTCCGCTTGACTTGACAATTTTCTCACCAGCAGGTCTTTGAACCTCTGCAGACTTGTGTCTGCTGGAAAGAGAGATACAACGTAGATTTTAAATCTCGGATCGAGCACGGTGGCCAAAATGTAGTGCTCTGATTTCAACAGATTGACCACCCGTGAATCCTGGTTAAGCGAATTAAGGGCTCCATCCACAAGTCCCACATGCCCAGCGGAATCGCTCTTTTTTAGATCCTCCTTCAATGTCTCCAGCTTCTTCTGCAAAAGCCTGATGAGGGGAATGACCTGACTCAGGCTGGTAGTGTCTGAACTGACTTCACGTGTGGCAAGTTCAAAGGGTTGCAGAACCTTGCACAACGTTGAAATCATTCTCCACTGCGCTTGAGTCAGGTGCATTCCACCTCCTTTGCCTATATCGTGGGCAGATGTATAGGCTTGAATGGCCTTTTGCTGCTCCTCCATCCTCTGAAGCATATAGAGGGTTGAATTCCACCTCGTTACCACCTCTTGCTTCAGATGATGGCAGGGCAGGTTCAGGACTGTTTGCTGGTGCTCCAGTCTTCGGCACGCAGTGGCTGAATGCCGAAAGTGGCCCGCAATTCTTCGGGCCACCGACAGCATCTCTTGCACGCCCCTGTCGTTTTTTAAATAATTCTTCACCACCAAATTCAATGTATGTGCAAAACATGGGAAGTGCTGGAATTTGCCCAGATGTAATGCACGCACAATATTGGTGGCATTGTCCGATGTCACAAATCCCCAGGAGAGTCCAATTGGGGTAAGCCATTCTGCGATGATGTTCCTCAGTTTCCGTAAGAGGTTGTCAGCTGTGTGCCTCTTATGGAAAGCGGTGATACAAAGCGTAGCCTGCCTAGGAACGAGTTGGCGTTTGCAAGATGCTGCTACTGGTGCCGCCGCTGCTGTTTTTGCTGCGGGGGGCAATACATCTACCCAGTGGGCTGTCACAGTCATATAGTCCTGAGTCTGCCCTGCTCCACTTGTCCACATGTTCGTGGTTAAGTGGACATTGGGTACTACTGCATTTTAAAGGACACTGGTGACTCTTTTTCTAACATCTGTGTACATTTTCGGTAACGCCTGCCTAGAGAAATGGAACCTAGATGGTATTTGGTACCGGGGACACAGTACCTCAATCAAGTCTCTAGTTGCCTGTGAATTAACGGTGGATTCCGGAACCACATTTCTCACCACCCAGGCTGACAAGACCTGAGTTATCCGCTTTGCAGCAGGATGACTGCTGTGATATTTCATCTTCCTCGCAAAGGACTGTTGGACAGTCAATTGCTTACTGGAAGTAGTACAAGTGGTCTTCTGACTTCCCCTCTGGGATGACGATCGACTCCCAGCAGCAACAACAGCAGCGCCAGCAGCAGTAGGCATTACACTCAAGGATGCATCGGAGGAATCCCAGGCAGGAGAGGACTCGTCAGACTTGCCAGTGACATGGCCTGCAGGACTATTGGGTTTCCTGTGTAAGGTGGAAATTGACACTTAGGGAGTTGGTGGTGTGGTTTGCAGGAGCTTGGTTACAAGAGGAAGGGATTTAGTGGTCAGTGGACAGCTTCCGCTGTCATCCAAAGTTTTTGAACTTGTCACTGACTTATGATGAATGCGGTCCAGGTAACGTATAAGGGAGGATGTTCCTAGGTGGTTAACGTCCTTACCCCTACTTATTACAGCTTGACAAAGGCAACACACGGCTTGACACCTGTTGTCCGCATTTGTGTTGAAATAATTCCACACCAAAGAGGTGATTTTTTTTGTATTTTGACCAGGCATGTCAATGGCCATATTCATCCCATGGACAACAGGTGTCTCCCCGAGTGCCTGACTTAAACAAACCACCTCACCATCAGAATCCTCCTTGTCAATTCCCTCCCCAGCGCCAGCAACACCCATATCCTCATCCTGGTGTACTTCAACAGTGACATCTTCAATTTGACTATCAGGAACAGGGGGTGTGCAAATGTTGGAAGGCGCAAGCTCTTCCCGTCCAGTGTTGGTAAAGTCAGGCATCGCAACCGACACAATTGGACTCTCCTTGGGGATTTGTGATTTAGAAGAACGCACAGTTCTTTCCTGTGCTTTTGCCAGCTCAAGTCTTTTCATTTTTCTAGCGAGAGGATGAGTGCTTCCATCCTCATGTGAATCTGAACCACTAGCCATGAACATAGGCCAGGGCCTCAGCCGTTCCTTGCCACTCCGTGTCGTAAATGGCATATTGGCAAGTTTACGCTTCTCATTAGACGCTTTCAATTTAGATTTTTGGGTCATTTTACTGAACTTTTGTTTTTTGGATTTTACATGCTCTCTACTATGACATTGGGCATCGGCCTTGGCAGACGACGTTGATGGCATTTCATCGTCTCGGCCATGACTAGTGGCAGCAGCTTCAGCACGAGGTGGAAGTGGTTCCTGATCTTTCCCTATTTTAACCTCCACATTTTTGTTCTCCATTTTTTAATGTGTGGAATTATATGCCAGTATCAATAGCAATGGCCTACTAATAAATACTGCACACAACTGAAATGCACCACAGGTATGGATGGATAGTATACTTGACGACACAGAGGTAGGTACAGCAGTGGCCTTCCGTACCATACTGCTATATATACAGGTGGTCACTGTCAGCAAACTGCAAAACTAAAATGCACCACAGGTATAGAATCTAGATGGATAGTATACTTGACGACACAGAGGTAGGTACAGAGCCGGCCCTAGCCAATTTGACGCCCTAGGCAAAATTTTGTCTGGTGCCCCCTAGCTCCGCCGCTAGTTCTGCATCTGTACCTGCAACGCTCAGGTAGTGGGGCCCACCGGGGGGTTACCCTGTGGGCCAGTTCAACTCTGCACAATGCCACACAGTAATGACCATAATACATATAATTCCACACAGTAAATGAACCTTACACATATGCCCCACATTAGTAATGCCCATAATACACATAATGCCACACAGTAATGCACTTTACACATATGCCCCACATTAGTAATTCCCATAATACACATATACTGCCACAGATACTGCCACACTTGCTGGTTATACAAAAAGATCAGTATCAAACATGTAGAAACTGTCCATTCTCTTCACTATTCAGTGTGTTTGCTGGTGTCTGTTACTCCCGTTAACTGCATGCACTTTACTTTATACTGTGGGAGCTAAATGCTCTGCCCTCCAGTCTGATGTGTCCAAAAGTCACGCTGCACTGATGTTTCATATAGAAATAGCACAACGCAACTTACTGACCACGTTACAGTGCTAGATGGCAGGGGAATTTTACGGCATGGACTGACTAGGAAATAAAGTGTGGGGAGAACACTGCCCATGTTATGTCCCTGCAGACACCTGGGGTTTGCACAGGGATAAGGGACACACACAGGATGGCAGGGTCCCCCTCCCCCATGTGCACAAGCAGTATAGGTGATGTCAGGTTTCTGTGAAGCAGTCTTCCAAAATACACGTGGTATCATAAGAAGCCATCCAGTAATAACCTTATATAGTCAGTAAAAATGTCACAGGTCCAGGAATTGCATTTACTGGGCTTCTGCTGTCTGTCTGAGGTCTCACAAGTCAGGGGCATTCAAGCACGTCAGAGGAAGTTTAAGGCACAGTGTGCATTTTTTTTGACAAATGTAAACAGCAGTGTATACAAGTACTGATTGAATACATTTGGAAAGTAACAGTTAGTTTGCGGACTGTCCCTCTCAGCATGAGATGCTGCAGGGACATGCTTGGATGCCCCTAGACATGCTTGAATGCCCTAGGCAAATGCCTAGCCTGCCTATAGCTTAGGCCGGCTCTGGGTAGGTAGAGCAGTGGCATTCCGTACCGTACTGCTATATATACTGGTGGTCACTGTCAGCAAACTGCAAAACTAAAATGCACCACAGGTATAGAATCTAGATGGATAGTATACTTGACGACACAGAGGTAGGTAGAGCAGTGGCCTTCCGTACCGTACTGCTATATATACTGGTGGTCACTGTCAGCAAACTGCAAAACTAAAATGCACCACAGGTATAGAATCTAGATGGATAATATACTTGACGACACAGAGGTAGGTAGAGCAGTGGCCTTCCGTACCGTACTGCTATATATACTGGTGGTCACTGTCAGCAAACTACAAAACTAAAATGCACCACAGGTCTATATGCTCGCAATGTATGTACCATGGCTAAGGTTTGCATTGCAAGGCTCTGGATGGCCCCTAGTGGTCCTTTAGTTTCTGCGCTCAAGACTCTAGTTAATGATACAATATCCAAGGAAAGATATATATACATGAAACAAAACGCATCAGCCAAATTTGAAAGAGTCTGGTCTCCGTGGCTGGAATCTCCCCACTCCCACCTGGTCCCTCAATCATAGTGGAAACTGTAGAGCTATTGTGCCACTGACTTACTGTTTAATGATGTATGTTTAGATGGTTGGCTGCTGAGCTCTGCGGGTTCGCCTAATTACATGCACGACTGATAAGGTCCTGGTTTAGATGATTACTCCTCACTATGTTTTTTTTTCTATGTTTCTTCCTTCTTTTCTTTTTCTTTTTATGTACCCTTTTTATGTACTAATATATACCGATATATAATTAATAGTGATGAGCGGGTTCGGTTCCTCGGAAACCGAACCCCCCCGAACTTCACCCATTGTACACGGGTCCGAGGCATACTCGGATTCTTCCGTATGGCTCGGTTAACCCGAGCGCGCCCGAACGTCATCATCCCGCTGTCGGATTCTCGTGAGATTCGGATTCTATATAAGCAGCCACGCGTCGCCTCCATTTTCACTCGTGCATTGGAAATGTTAGGGAGAGGACGTGGCTGGCGTCCTCTCCGTTTATTCATTGTTGATGCAAATATCTGTGCTTGCTTATATCTTAATTGTGGGGACTGGGGAGCAGCTGTATATTAATATAGGAGGAGTACAGTGCAGAGTTTTGCTGATCAGTGACCACCAGTTTTATCCATTCTCTGCCTGAAAAAAACGCTCCTTATCTGTGCTAAGTGTGCTGCATATATCTGTGCTCACACTGCTTAATTGTGGGGACTGGGGAGCAGCTGTATTATATAGGAGGAGTACAGTGCAGAGTTTTGCTGACAGTGACCTCCAGTATACGTTGTCTGCCTGAAAAACACTCCATATCTGTGCTCAGTGTGCTGCATATATCTGTGCTCACACTGCTTTATTGTGGGGACTGGGGACCACCAGTATAATATTATATAGGAGGAGTACAGTGCAGAGTTTTGCTGACCAGTGACCACCAGTATACGTTAACTTGTCTGCCTGAAAAACACTCCATATCTGTGCTGCATTGTAGTATATAGTAGGAGTACAGTGCATAATTTTGCTGACCACCAGTATATAATATATAGCATTACGTTACAGTAGGCCACTGCTGTACATACCTCTGTGTCGTCAAGTATACTATCCATCCATACCTGTGGTGCATTTAAGTTTTGCACAGTTTGCTGACCACCAGTATATAATATATAGCATTACGGTACAGTAGGCCACTGCTGTACCTACCTCTGTGTCGTCAAGTATACTATCCATCCATACCTGTGGTGCATTTCAGTTTTGCACAATTTGCTGACGACCAGTATATAATATATAGCATTACGGTACAGTAGGCCACTGCTGTACCTACCTCTGTGTCGTCGAGTATACTATCCATCCATACCTGTGGTGCATTTCAGTTTTGCACAGTTTGCTGACCACCAGTATATAATATATAGCATTACGGTACAGTAGGCCACTGCTGTACCTACCTCTGTGTCGTCAAGTATACTATCCATCCATACCTGTGGTGCATTTCAGTTGTGTGCAGTATATATAGTAGTAGGCCATTGCTATTGATACTGGCATATAATACCACACATTAAAAAATGGAGAACAAAAATGTGGAGGTTAAAATAGGGAAAGATCAAGATCCACTTCCACCTCGTGCTGAAGCTGATGCAACTAGTCATGCCCGAGACGATGAAATGCCACCAACGTTGTCTGCCAAGGCCGATGCCCAATGTCATAGTAGAGAGCATGTAAAATCCAAAAAACAAAAGTTCAGTAAAATGACCCAAAAATCTAAATTGAAAGCGTCTGATGAGAAGCGTAAACTTGCCAATATTCCATTTACGACACGGAGTGGCAAGGAACGGCTGAGGCCCTGGCCTATGTTCATGGCTAGTGGTTCAGATTCACATGAGGATGGAAGCACTCATCCTCTAGCTAGAAAAATTAAAAGACTTAAGCTGGCAAAAGCACAGCAAAGAACTGTGCGTTCTTCTAAATCACAAATCCCCAAGGAGAGTCCAATTGTGTCAGTTGCGATGCCTGACCTTCCCAACACTGGACGGGAAGATCTTGCGCCTTCCCTCATTTGCACGCCCCCTGCAAGTGCTGGAAGGAACACCCGCAGTCCAGTTCCTGATAGTCAAATTGAAGATGTCACTGTTGAAGTACACCAGGATGAGGATATGGGTCTTGCTGGCGCTGGGGAGGAAATTGACAATGAGGATTCTGATGGTGAGGTGGTTTGTTTAAGTCAGGCACCCGGGGAGACACCTGTTGTCCGTGGGCCGAATATGGCCATTGACATGCCTGGTCAAAATACAAAAAAAATCAGCTCTTCGGTGTGGAATTATTTCAACACAAATGTGGACAACAGGTGTCAAGCCGTGTGTTGCCTTTGTCAAGCTGTAATAAGTAGGGGTAAGGACGTTAACCACCTCGGAACATCCTCCCTTATACATCACCTGCAGCGCATTCATCATAAGTCAGTGACAAGTTCAAAAACTTTGGATGACAGCGGAAGCTATCCACTGACCACTAAATCCCTTCCTCTTGTAACCAAGCTCCTGCAAACCACACCACCAACTCCCTCAGTGTCAATTTACACCTTACACAGGAAAGCCAATAGTCCGGCTGGCCATGTCACTGGCAAGTCTGACGAGTCCTCTCCTGCCTGGGATTCCTCCGATGCATCCTTGAGTGTAACGCCTACTGTGCTGGCGCTGCTGTTGTTGCTGCTGGGAGTCGATCGTCATCCCAGAGGGGATGTCGGAAGACCACTTGTACTACTTCCAGTAAGCAATTGACTGTCCAACAGTCCTTTGCGAGTAAGATTAAATATCACAGCTGTCATCCTGCTGCAAAGTGGATAACTCAGGTCTTGTCAGCCTAAGTGGTGAGAAACGTGGTTCCGGTATCCATCGTTAATTCAGAGGCAACTAGAGACTTGATTGAGGTACTGTGTCCCCGGTACCAAATACCATCTAGGTTCCATTTCTCTAGGCAGGCGATACCGAAAATGTACACAGACGTCACAAAAAGAGTCACCAGTGTCCTAAAAAATGCAGTTGTACCCAATGTCCACTTAACCACGGACATGTGGACAAGTGGAGCAGGGCAGACTCAGGACTATATGACTGTGACAGCCCACTGGGTAGATGTATTGCCTCCCGCAGCAAGAACAGCAATGGCGGCACCAGTAGCAGCATCTCGCAAACGCCAACTCGTTCCTAGGCAGGCTACGTTTTGTATCACCGCTTTCCAGAAGAGGCACACAGCTGACAACCTCTTACGGAAACTGTGGAACATCATCGCAGAATGGCTTACCCCAATTGGACTCTCCTGGGTATTTGTGACATCGGACAACGCCACCAATATTGTGCGTGCATTACATCTGGGCAAATTCCAGCACGTCCCATGTTTTGCACATACATTGAATTTGGTGGTGAAGAATTATTTAAAAAACGACATTGGCGTGCAAGAGATGCTGTCGGTGGCCCGAAGAATTGCGGGCCACTTTCAGCATTCAGCCACCGCATGCCAAAGACTGGAGCACCACCAAACATTCCTGAACCTGCCCTGCCATCATCTGAAGCAAGAGGTGGTAACGAGGTGGAATTCAACCCTCTATATGCTTCAGAGGATGGAGGAGCAGCAAAAGGCCATTCAAGCCTATACATCTGCTCACGATATAGGCAAAGGAGGGGGAATGCACCTGACTCAAACGCAGTGGAGAATGATTTCAACGTTGTGCAAGGTTCTGCAACCCTTTGAACTTGCCACACGTGAAGTCAGTTCAGACACTGCCAGCCTGAGTCAGGTCATTCCCCTCATCAGGCTTTTGCAGAAGAAGCTGGAGGCATTGAAGGAGGAGCTAAAACAGAGCGATTCCACTGGGCATGTGGGAAAGTGGATGGAGCCCTTAATTCGCTTAACCAGGATTCACGGGTGGTCAATCTGTTGAAATCAGAGCACTACGTTTTGGCCACCGTGCTCGATCCTAGATTTAAATCTACGTTGTATCTCTCTTTCCGGCAGACATAAGTCTGCAGAGGTTCAAAGACCTGCTGGTGAGAAAATTGTCAAGTCAAGCGGAACGTGACCCGTCAACAGCTCCTCCTTCACATTCTCCCGCAACTGGGGGTGCGAGGAAAAGGCTAAGAATTCCGAGCCCACCCACTGGCAGTGATGCAGGGCAGTCTGGAGCGAGTGCTGACATCTGGTCCGGACTGAAGGACCTGGCAACGATTACTGACATGTCGTATACTATCACTGCATATGATTCTGTCACCATTGAAAGAATGGTGGAGGATTATATGAGTGACCGCATCCAAGTAGGCACGTCAGACAGTCCGTACATATACTGGCAGGAAAAAGAGGCAATTTGGAGGCCCTTGCACAAACTGGCTTTATTCTACCTAAGTTGCCCTCCCTCCAGTGTGTACTCCGAAAGAGTGTTTAGTGCAGCCGCTCACCTTGTCAGCAATCGGCGTACGAGGTTACTTCCAGAAAATGTGGAGAAGATGATGTTCATCAAAATGAATTATAATCAATTCCTCCGTGGAGACATTCACCAGCAATTGCCTCCAGAAAGTACAAAGGGATCTGAGATGGTTGATTCCAGTGGGGCGAATTAATAATCTGTGAGGAGGGGGATGTACACAGTGAAAGGGATGAGGAATCGGAGGATGATGATAAGGTGGACATCTTGCCTCTGTGGAGCCAGTTTGTGCAAGGAGAGATTGATTGCTTCTTTTTTGGTTGGGGCCAAAACCAACCAGTCATTTCAGTCACAGTCGTGTGGCAGACCCTGTCGCTGAAATGATGGGTTCATTAAAGTGTGCATGTCCTGTTTATACAACATAAGGGTGGGTGGGAGGGCCCAAGGACAATTCCATCTTGCACCTCTTTTTTCTTTCATTTTTCTTTGCATCATGTGCTGTTTGGGGACTATTTTTTTGAAGTGCCATCCTGTCTGACACTCGCAGTGCCACTCCTAGATGGGCCAGGTGTTTGTGTCGGCCACTTGGGTCGCTTAGCTTAGTCACACAGCTACCTCATTGCGCCTCTTTTTTTCTTTGCATCATGTGCTGTTTGGGGACTATTTTTTTGAAGTGCCATCCTGTCTGACACTGCAGTGCCACTCCTAGATGGTCCAGGTGTTTGTGTCGGCCACTTGGGTCGCTTAGCTTAGTCACACAGCGACCTTGGTGCGCCTCTTTTTTCCTTTGCATCATGTGATGTTTGGGGACAATTTTTTTGAAGTGCCATCCTGTCTGACACTGCAGTGCCACTCCTAGATGGGCCAGGTGTTTGTGTCGGCCACTTGGGTCGCTTAGCTTAGTCACACAGCTACCTCATTGCGCCTCTTTTTTTCTCTGCATCATGTGCTGTTTGGGGACTATTTTTTTGAAGTGCCATCCTGTCTGACACTGCAGTGCCACTCCTAGATGGGCCAGGTGTTTGTGTCGGCCACTTGGGTCGCATAGCTTAGTCACACAGCTACCTCATTGCGCCTCTTTTTTTTCTTTGCATCATGTGCTGTTTGGGGACTATTTTTTTGAAGTGCCATCCTGTCTGACACTGCAGTGCCACTCCTAGATGGGCCAGGTGTTTGTGTCGGCCACTTGTGTCGCTTAGCTTAGTCACATAGCTACTTCATTGCGCCTCTTGTTTTCTTTGCATCATGTGCTGTTTGGGGACTATTTTTTTGAAGTGCCATCCTGTCTGACACTGCAATGCCACTTCTAGATGGGCCAGGTGTTTGTGTCAGCCACTTGTGTCGCTAAGCTTAGTCACACAGCGACCTTGGTGCGCCTCTTTTTTTCTTTGCATCATGTGCTGTTTGGGGACAATTTTTTTAAAGTGCCATCCTGTCTGACACTGCAGTGCCACTCCTAGATGGGTCAGGTGTTTGTGTCGGCCACTTGGGTCGCTTAGCTTACTCACACAGCTACCTCATTGCGCCTCTTTTTTTCTTTGCATCATGTGCTGTTTGGGGACTATTTTTTTGAAGTGCCATCCTGTCTGACACTGCAGTGCCACTCCTAAGTGGGCCAGGTGTTTGTGCCGGCCACTTGTGTCGCTTAGCTTAGTCACACAGCTACCTTATTGCGCCTCTTTTTTTCTTTGCATCATGTGTTGTTTGGGGACTTTTTTTTTGAAGTGCCATCCTGTCTGACACTGCAGTGCCACTCCTAGATGGGCCAGGTGTTTGTGTCGGCCACTTGGGTCGCTTAGCTTAGTCACACAGCTACCTCATTGCGCCTCTTTTTTTCTTTGCATCATGTGCTGTTTGGGGACTATTTTTTTGAAGTGCCATCCTGTCTGACACTGCAGTGCCACTCCTAGATGGGCCAGGTGTTTGTGTCGGCCACTTGGTTCGTTTAGCTTAGTCACACAGCTACCTCATTGCGCCTCTTTTTTTCTTTGCATCATGTGCTGTTTGGGGATTATTTTTTGAAGTGCCATCCTGTCTGACACTGCAGTGCCACTCCTAGATGGGCCAGGTGTTTGTGTCGGCCACTTGTGTCGCTTAGCTTAGTCACACAGCGACCTTGGTGCGCCTCTTTTTTTCTTTGCATCATGTGCTGTTTGGGGACAATTTTTTTGAAGTGCCATTCTGCCTGACACTGCAGTGCCACTCCTAGATGGGCCAGGTGTTTGTGTCGGCCACTTGTGTCACTTAGCTTAGCCATCCAGTGACCTTGGTGCAAATTTTAGGACTAAAAATAATATTGTGAGGTGTGAGGTGTTCAGAATAGACTGAAAATGAGTGTAAATTATGGTTATTGAGGTTAATAATACTATGGGATCAAAATGACCCCCAAATTCTTTGATTTAAGCTGTTTTTGAGGGTTTTTTGTAAAAAAACACCCGAATCCAAAACACACCCGAATCCGACAAAAAAATTTCAGGGAGGTTCTGCCAAAACACGTCCGAATCCAAAACACGGCCGCGGTACCGAATCCAAAACCAAAACGCAAAACCCGAAAAATTTCCGGTGCACATCACTAATAATTAAAAATGGATTTAGTCAAATTTGTATCTTCCAAGTTAGCAAAGTTTGACAAATTCTACAAACCCTCCGTGGCCTTTTCTCTTTTACTTTTGAAAACTACTTTCAGATAAAACTAAACATTCACTTATTTTCATATCTCATATTTAATGGATGATGCCGTATTGATGTGACTCATTCCTCACTGTGCCTGGCAAGGCTTCAATCACTGGACCTGTTTTTATTAGCAAATGGCACAGGAATCTTGGCTGAGGTACGGTATCAACAGGGCTTCTCAAAGTGGAGCATTGCCACTAAACATCCAAGCATTCAAGAAACGACACAAAATTGCTCCAGGGCAAGTAATCCATTCACAATTGATGTAGATGTATGAAAGTTTTACTTTAGTTCAGCTATACTGCTAAAATGTTGGCTCTGAAATTTCCCCACTGAAAATAATAGGATGTTTTATTAATAAATGCTAGACTTGTTTGCCCCAACATAAAGCTGGATTTATTCATCCTGGTACCATTTGCCATATTTCCCTTCAACTGTCATTATCTCTGTTTTCCGTAAATAAAACAAGAATAGAAAACAAAGCCGTTTGAACAACTTTCTTTCCAATTATGATTTGTGGTTGAATTCTTTGCTGTTCCTGCGCAGTAGTTGCCTAGAAACGTAGTAGTTGGAATAAACCTTGAGCACGAAACTAAAATATTTCTCCATGCACAAAGCAAAGGACAAGAAGCCAATATTTTTTCCATAAGTTATTAACTTTATATGGTGAGTTATATATTTGTTTATGTGCTTGATTGTGTGTAAGTGCAAGTGTTTTGCGGAACACACTTCTGTAAATTTATACTGAAGGTTTTTTGCCTAATGGTGTTTAAAGGGATATACAACAGATATATTTACAATTTATTTTAAAAAGGGGAATTAGTGTCTTAATAGAAATAATATACAAGATAATGGGTCTCCTATAGTAAATTGTAAGCATATTATTAAAGCTATTGTATGTGATCCAAGGTTTACGTCATAACAGTATGTTTTTTTCAATAATTTATTAATTTATATATTTCCACAATGTCATGAATACTCAATTTGTATACAAAAATAATTTATAGTTGCTTTACATACATTATATTAGGGTCGCTTTTATATTATAGCAGTAATAAAAATTATAATAATCACTCCTAAACGAAGAGGCCTACACCTATATATTTGTAACACTATCATAGCTTGATATACTAGGGTCACAATGACTTAAAATGCTGTTTTTGCAGAATAAACATATGTCCACCATGCACATTGTCACTTCTTTGTAGCAAGTTGCTATAGCTGGAAGGTGCTATTGCAACTTCACAGACAAGGGGGTATATTTACTAAAATTTGTATTTTCCCGACTGAGGTCAAAGTTCAATCACGAATGACATCGAAAGTGTAAAGTTGCAACTTTTTGAATTTATTACGACTAATTTACTAAGCTGTCGTATTTTGCATTTTCGTATTTACCGATGTCGATGCCATTCGTTTTTTTTTCCAGTGTTTTACGTGAGTGACTTGTAAAACACTGCCGACTTTAACACAATGAATCTCGGCCGCCTCTGAGAGATCCGTGCTGGGCTTCATTGTGCACCTTTATTAAAATAGAAATCATTGTTAAAATCTAAAAAAAAAATGCGTGGGGTCCCCCCTCCTAAGCCAAACCAGCCTCGGGCTCTTTGAGCCGGCCCTGGTTGAAAAAATATGGGAAAAAAAGTGACAGGGGTTCCCCCATATTTAAACAACCAGCACCGGGCTCTGCGCCTGGTCCTGGTTCCAAAAATACGGGGGACAAAAAGTGTAGGGGTCCCCCGTATTTCTGAAACCAGCACCGGGCTCCACTAGCCAGATACATAATGCCACAGCCGGGGGACACTTTTATCTAGGTCCCTGCGGCCCTGGCATTACATAACCAACTAGTCACCCCTGGCCGGGGTACCCTGGAGGAGTGGGGACCCCTTCAATCAAGGGGTCCCCCCCTCCAGCCACCCAAGGGCCAGGGGTGAAGCCCGAGGCTGTCCCCCCCATCCAAGGGCTGCGGATGGGAGGCTGATAGCCTTTTTGTCAAAAATGGAATATTGTTTTTAGTAGCAGTATTACAAGTCCCAGCAAGCCTCCCCCGCAAGCTGGTACTTGGAGAACCACAAGTACCAGCATGCAGTGGAAAACCGGGCCCGCTGGTACCTGTAGTACTACTACTAAAAAAATACCCCAATAAAAACAGAAGACACACACCTTGAAAGTAAAAGTTTAATACATACATCCACACCTCCATATACACATACTTACCTATGTTCACACGAGGGTCGGTCCTCTTCTCCATGTAGAATCCATGGTGTACCTGTTGAAAAAATTATACTCACATAATCCAGTGTAGATGGCTCCTCTTTTTCTCAATTTGTAATCCTGGTACTTTGCAAAAATAACAAAACGGACACCCGACCTCGCACTGAAAGGGGCCCCATGTTTTCACATGGGACCCCTTTCCCCGAATGCCAGGAACCCCCCCTGACTTCTGTCTTAGAGGGTTTCATCAGCCAATCAGGGAACGCCACGTTATGGCATCCTCCTGATTGGCTGTGTGCTCCTGTAGTGTATGACAGACAGCACACGGCAGTGTTACAATGTAGCGCCTATGCGCTCCATTGTAACCAATGGTGGGAACTTTGTGGTCAGCGGTTGACCGAAAGTAACCTCACCGCTAACCACAAAGTTCCCACCATTGGTTACAATGGAGCGCATAGGCGCTACATTGTAACACTGCCGTGTGCTGCCTGTCATACACTACAGGAGCACACAGCCAATCAGGAGGATGCCACAACGGGGCGTTCCCTGATTGGCTGATGGAACTCTCTTAGACAGAAGTCAGGGGGGGTTCCTGGCATTCGGGGAAAGGGGTCCCATGTGAAAACATGGGGCCCCTTTCAGTGCGAGGTCGGGTGTCCGTTTTGTTATTTTGCAAAGTACCAGGATTACAAATGGATTAAAAGAGGAGCCATCTACACTGGATTATGTGAGTATAATTTTTTCAACAGGTACACCATGGATTCTACATGGAGAAGAGGACCGACCCTCGTGTGAACATAGGTAAGTCTGTGTATATGGAGGTGTGGATGTATGTATTAAACTTTTACTTTCAAGGTGTGTGTCTTCTGTTTTTATTGGGGTATTTTTTTAGTAGTAGTACTACAGGTACAAGCAGGCCCGGTTTTCCACCGCATGCTGGTACTTGTGGTTCTCCAAGTACCAGCTTGCGGGGGAGGCTTGCTGGGACTTGTAGTACTGCTACTAAAAACAATATTCCATTTTTGACAAAAAGGCTATCAGCCCCCATCCGCAGCCCTTGGATGGGGGGGACAGCCTCGGGCTTCACCCCTGGCCCTTGGGTGGCTGGAGGGGGGGACCCCTTGATTGAAGGGGTCCCCACTCCTCCAGGGTACCCCGGGCAGGGGTGACTAGTTGGTTATGTAATGCCAGGGCCGCAGGGACCTAGATAAAAGTGTCCCCCGGCTGTGGCATTATGTATCTGGCTAGTGGAGCCCGGTGCTGGTTTCAGAAATACGGGGGACCCCTACGCTTTTTGTCCCCCGTATTTTTGGAACCAGGACCAGGTGCAGAGCCCGGTGCTGGTTGTTTAAATAGGGGGGAACCCCTGTCACTTTTTTTCCCATATTTTTTCAACCAGGGCCGGCTGAAAGAGCCCGAGGCTGGTTTGGCTTAGGAGGGGGGACCCCACACATTTTTTTTTTTAACAAAAATAACAATTTCCCACCCCTTCCCACTGAAAAACATGCTCGGATCTCATGGATCCGTGCATGCCTATCCGAACACGGTAAAAAAAAGCAGGTCTGGTTTTTTTAGCACTTTTTCACGATTTGTATTTTAGCACGGCAGTGTTTGGCTATTGTCGGCATTGTTTGTGATTTGCACTTTTTAGTAAATGACCGATTTCTACCAAATTGCAGGCGTATTTGACCGATGGTGTATTGATTCGTAATTTTATCCTAGGACTTCCAAAAAAATACGAATACCCTCATCACTGCCGTGATTTGCGATTAGTAAATTCCCGAGATGACACTTTGAAGAAAAAACATCATCTCGGTCAAAATCGGGACCTTAGTAAATATACCCCAATGTGTGACTGGCAGACGTTTCAACATGTCATGTAGAAAGTGTAGTGTATGTGAATTGGTGTATTCAAACACTGGGACAGGGACAGGGGTTCAATCATATTTATGACACTATAGTAAATCTGCTTAAAATGTTTTAAATGTCTATAATTAGTAGTCAGTATCTACTGTGAAATGTCATTCTACTGTGCATTTTATAGTCATGTCTTAGATTTTTTTTTACACATTTTTTTCTTTGTTTTTGTTTGTGACACCACATTTTACCATAGGAAAGTTTAGTTTGAAAAGCACTTAACACTAGGGTCAGATTACTGGCCACATGATGGAAGAAGAGGAGAAAATGCTCCTCAGACCTCCCCATATGCTTTTATAATGTCCATCAATCACCCAAATGTCCTCAGACCTCTTCATGTGCCTTTTATATGTTCCTCAAACTTCACAGCATGCCTCTTATAATGCTAATTAGACCCCTAAAATGCTGCTTATGTGGCACCAAGCCTACACCACATTCCACTACACTTCCCTAAAAAGCATTTCACCTCCCTAACAGTTACCTATGGAATCTGCTGAATCCCTTAGAGCAGAAGGGAGGGCTGGAGAATACACTTTCTTGAGTCTCCTTCTCCATGAGTTAGAATGATCTGATTGGCACTTAGCAAGGACAGTGCTATATGATTTGCTTATATGTTAAAATAAAAACACTAAGTAGATACTTTGAGATACTGTGGGTCCTGTAAAAAAAACTAAAACATCTTGCTAAGTTGCTGTAATAGTATCAGGGAACAGAGAGCAAAAATTTAAAGCAAAAAATACAGCTGGGACCACCATCATCTTACCTGCGAATGGTTTGAGGGTGCAAATGCATTGCAATTGTGATTCTCGCCCCAGCTGTGACCCATTCACTGAGCGCATGCACAATGCATTTACTATGGGAAGCACACAGCCGCGGGCACACTGGGTGCAGCAAATGGGAATAATTGTGGGTTGGATAAGCATGGCCACATCTGTAGGTGCAGATTCAATTAGCAGCCCCTGTGACTGCAGGGAAAAATCCATGGGAATAACTGAATCCAAAATCTATGGGTTATCGAGCATTAAACCTGGAGCTTTACCTGTGCGGCAAGCACAGGATCTAATTGAATCTGCAGCATAGTCTAACCGTGATACTAATTATTTGGCTGTGTACAATGTAAAGGAACAATAATTTGTGGTATATTAAAAACACTAGAAAAAGGTCTTATAATGCTAAATAAGCAAGGTGAATCAATATTTAAACCTTGATAAAGATTGTTTCTAATTAAATCAACATCAATAAAAGATCAAGTTAATTAACCTGTTGCAAAATATGACACTGGATATGTGAGTGACTGCTATGCTATTGTTGTGCATTTTCCAGTGCCTCACTGGTGATTATGGGGGTGATGCTGAGACGAATACAAGTTGATCACAATTAAACCTGCATAGTGTGCACAGAGAACAATGTTAATTTATGCCCTATGTGGTGAATTTTGTGCACCTATCTCACTGCCCTTATTCATATGCTTGTTTCCATAGCCATCAGCATTATCAGAGCACACCAGCATTCACGTTGCCAGAAGTTGGCCTAAAAACAGGCATAACTCTGTATAGCCTGCAATTCTGCCCTCAACCCACTCTTGCTAAACATTGCCTATGTTCAGACTTCTGATACCAACCAGTTACACCCCTTCAGCAACAAGAGGAGATGTGACCGAGCTGCGCAAGAGTCTGAATCATCCTAGTTGCCTGTACTCTGCCTCAGATATTGTAATCAGATAACATCAGAGATGCAGCATCCCTTGGAGAGTGATAAAATGGAGAATCAGCTCCTAACTGCCATGCCACAGGCTGTGTTTGAAAATGTCAGTTAGGAGCTGATTGGTTGGTACTTTTTCTTTCTCCATTTTATCACTTTCCAAGCGATGATGCATCTGGCCCATAGTAATATAGAAGAACACTGCCCAATACGTTTCAGAAATTATTATTTCCTTTCTTCATCATAAAAAGATGATACACACAAATATATTTGCATGTATAATGATGTTCATGGACCTACTGGTACTGTAGATAACATTTGCTAGTTAGGGAAAAATGCTGCTTCCTGATACTAAATAGTTTCTGTTATGCATTAAAAATCACTAATATATCAATATATTGTCTAATCTAGAATAGTACACAAGTAAAACCTTATTGTATCTAGTGCAGTGGTCTCCAAACTTTTTTGTATCACGGCGCCCTAGAATATAAGAATTGTTTTCACGGCACCCCTAGGCTAAACATTTCTTATTGAGAAATTTAGAAATAAATATTACATTAAGTAGATCACGTTTATATGTCATCCTTAGGGTCAGTTGTGTGGTGAGGGACAAGATTTGCTTCTGTTTGGCCACATATTTTATGACTGGTAGCCACCAGCACTGGTTTTGCCTATTATATTGACCATCAATAATTTGAATTGGTCTTGGACCACCAACCCAGGGCACCCCTGCAAGTGTCCCGAGGCACCCCAGGGAGCCACGGCACACAGTTTGGGAACCTCTGATCTAGTGCATTGTATATGGATCAGATGGAGTAAACTTGAATTTATAGTACTTTTTGAAGTGGACCACCTATGTCATAGCAAATCCCCATACATCTGTTAGGTGCTAGCTGGTCAGACTGCAGTTCTTAAACATACAGTTACACTTGTTGTGTCATATTAAAAAGTCAATACAATTCATGTTTTCAGCCCCAATTATTTTTACATGTATTCTCTGGAAAATTAAAGACACCAGAACATAGAATGTTGTGAGATCTATACCACATTCATCACTGTAGATGGACAGGATACTGTATGGAGATTGCAACATTGCTATCCACTTGTCATACTGGAAGTGTTTGTTACATAGGATATATTTGTTGTACAGGAAGTCATTGCTCACTATGACTTGCAAGTGTGAATTACAGTTTAGTACATATTTAATAAATAATCCTTCTTACTCCGTGACAAATTATCCTACAAACTTTTTTTCTATGATTTCCCATTATTAGAACATGCATTTCATGTCTATATCCTAGAAATAATGAACATGCTTCCCAGTATACTGCACTCTCTGAGTCAGGGAGGTGATCTCTGACACCTAGAGCCTACTGTAATTCATATCTGCATGCAAACCCAACGGTTTACTTACAAATCTGATGTTTGGGGGACTGTTCAGGTGCAAGATACACTCTGTGCATGTGCAGAACGGGTCTTGCAATGCCATACACATCCCCCTGTCAGTTGCAGCATGATTGACATGCTGTGGCATTTGGGGGGTGGAGCAGAGCTGCCACCTGGCAGTGTTCTTTAAAACTGTGGTTTGTCACTCCCATTTTGAAGGCAAAGGGCACAGGGTCTGCGTTGTCTTTCTGGGCCCCGGTGTCCAGATCCTATAGTCAGCCTGAGTAAGCTGGCTGGTACCTGTAGCCATAGGGAGTCATGACCGGTGGTCATGATGGTGATCTGATGCTGCATCCTCAGATGCAGAACTTGAATCTCACAAATGCTAACAGGAGGCATCTATCTCCTACAGATGCCTCTTGTGGCATTTGAATTTTAATGACATGTTTCTCTGAGAGGTAAAAGTAACAGTCTGCAGGCTATTACAGAGCTTTGTTATGTCTTTAAGGGTTAGCTGTACTAAGCTGTGAAAAGAGTGGAGAAGTGAGCCTGTGGAGGAATTACCCATGGCAACCAATCAGCTGCTTTGTATAATTTTATAATATGCAAATTTTAAATGTTACTTCAATGCCGATTGGTTGCCATTGGCAACTTTCCACCTGCTCACTTCTCCACTCTTTTCACTGCTTAATACATCACCCCCTAAGGTAATTCCTTCTGCACCCAACAATCACAATTGCATCATTTCAACATCTTTAAATGATGTTATACCTATTATGGCCATTAATTCATGCTCACCACCCACAAATGATTGAATTACAAGAGGGTTGTTGGCAAAAGAAGAGGGGTTTGCATCCTAAATACACCTTCTCTGGTGTTTTTCTCATAGGGTTTGATTGGCTGGTACTTTATCTCCGTCCACTTTATCTCCATCCAAGGTTTACTAAATAAACCCCAGAATAAGCAAGTACTCAGTAAATATGTTATAGGCAGGCAGTGCAATGTGCTCATGTGATTCATGGTGGGATGGTGGCCTGGAGCTTCCAAAATGTCTAATGCTACAGTAAATCCCAAACTGCCTCTTGATTGTGGCTAGGATGGTAGTAACCAGATGGCATCATTAAGCCATTAGTCAAATGGTACTGACAGCTCCTTTCAGTTCTATCCTAAGCATTGGCTAAGCAGCATTAGAAGCAGACAGAGTATTGTGGTGTTACAATCGCCACTAGCTGGGAACTCCTGCTAAAAGCTGTCTAACAAGTGGGAAGCCCCGTATACTTAACCATCAGTTAAGGAGTTCTGTTATACCAGTTGGATATTTATTAGCATGCAGTCAGTACGTCACCAGTAAAAATGTCGACATTCAGAAGGTTGACAGCAAAAGGACAACATTCATTATGGCGACATGGTTAAATGTCAACCTGATTAATTTCAATACATGCAAATGTTGACATTGACTACCATGTCAAGATTATTCATGTTGCCCTAATGAACGTCTACATTGTGAATGTGAACAGATAATATACCACACTCATTCTATTATACTCTAGCCATTAGGTGGGAGAGCCTGTAATACTCTAATGAACAAACAGGAAGTCATGTTACAAGCTTGCCACCATGTTACACATATTCAGACACCCTGATGTATTCTAGTCAAAAGAATGGAAGACTACATGACCTATATATTGTGGTGATATTCAGTACACCTATTGTAATTGATCAGATTTTCCAACGTATCGTGGGTGCAATTAATAATGGTCGCATGTGACATGGCCACCACAGTGTGTATACCATGCGATCATATGGATTGTTGGTGCATAGATAGTGCCCGTGCATCCCGAAGGTACACTTATCAAATGATCTATGAATACCCACTGCCGCATGTAATGTAGGATAAAGATGGACACATTTGCATGTATATATATATTATATTATATTATATTATATTGGGTGCAGTGTGTGGGGTACACTGCTCACCCTGCAACCATATTAGATTACTTACAGTGCCTCTCCATAGTCCCATGTCAGCACTGCAGCAGAAATCACTAGAAAACAGTGCAGTTGCCAGTGGCGGCTTCAGAGGTTGGACTGCACTGTGCAGCACAGTCTTAAATTCAAATAGGGGAGCCACATCAATCAGCACAGCTCGGCAGCATTCTCTGCCTGTCTTGCAATAAGCTCCAGAAGCACCAGTCCCTGCTTAAGGCCCCACAAGGGCCCTCAGGCAGCTGCCCAGTATGCCCATATGTTAAGATGGCCCTGTGTAGGAGGCAGAAGCCCTGTTAATCAAGGTGTAAGAGGTTCACTTCTAAAATATTGATGATAGCATAATAGGTTTCACTGTCGAAAGCTATGTATTGGAGAAGGCCTTGGTCTTCATGAAATGTGTATTAATAAGATGTTTGAAGTGTAGAATTATATTCTCGGTAGAGTCTGTGTGTTTCCATGAAGAGAGGGTGATTTTAGATTTTTAGAACTACAGGTATATGTTTTAGTAATTTTACAACTATATGTTTGTGGGTTGGAAGAATACTATTAAAAAAGGCTTTGTACGGTCTTCAGTTAGCTAGTACTGTGTAATTAGTAGATGTGCCTTTTGCTCTCATAATCCGTCTGCCTGTTTATATTGCATAACAGTTATAACTCACATACTGCTATAAATTGTTAATTGCTTTGCATTCTAAATTATGGGTTTGTTTTATTTTTCAAGCTTCTATAGATTAACAAAATGCAGAGAATTTACACTTTGACCTTAAACAATACGTATATAACAGCAAAGAGGCATTACAAATAAAAACTAAATTCCTTGAAAAAAATAATTAGTATATAATTATAATTTGTATTTAGTAAATGGTTAAATACATGGTTTATTGCATGCTGTGTTGGACGTACAACTTAAATAAAATGTTAGACACTGATTATGAAGGAGAGAATATGAAAGAGGGTTTGTATTTTGTTTCTTATGCTATAAATTTTACGCTAATGAAAGGTTTTAGAAAAATAAATTTAAACCCACTGGGGCAAAGCAAAGCAATATTGAGCAAATTCGTACTTTAGTGTCAGTCAATTATCTCAGTTTGCTGTCCTGTTCTCTGGCCTAACAAGTTATTCAATGTTCCCAGTTCTAAAAAATTGGAAGAGAATATATTATTTTTAACTATTGTTATACAATTTCAAATATGTATATTATCTCATTTATTTATTTTATATATTTATTTTCAAATCAAGGTTTTGCATGCCTACAAAACATAGTTAAAAAAACTAATGTATTCTTGTCAAACTATGTGTACAAAATACAAAAAGATCAAATAACATGTTTTTCATATATTTGTTAAGGAAAAACTGGACACATAGAAATTAACATATTACTCACATTTGTACTCACATTTTTATAGCGCAAACCAACTCTATTTACTGTCAGGCTGTGCCACAGCTGATGCCGATGGTTTCTTGTTTAGCTTTCTGGCTAGGTCATCTTTGTGGACAGCACCATTAGGCACACTTGTAATTTATGTGATATTTTGGGTCTCCTCTGCATGAACATGCTCATGAGCAATTGATAGGCAGTAAGGGGGTCATTCCGACCCGTTCGCACGCAGCGGTTCTTCACTGCGGTGCGAATGGGTCAGAACTGCGGCTGCGTGGTGCCCGCATTGCGCACGCGCGTCGTTGTCCAGTAATGGCAGTCGCCGGGCAACGATGCCAGGACAGAAGAAAGCGATTGCAGGCCCGATCACAAGAAGATTGACAGCGGGATGGAGGATCGGGGCGTCTACTCACCATTTCCCGGGCATGGTAAGGCGAATGCAGGCGTGTCCAGGCTTTTGGAGGGCGGATGTCTGACGTCACAGCCGGGACCTTCATCGCTGGATCCGTCGCACTAGGTAAGTAGGTGCAGGGCTGGTCTTGTTTTACACAAAACTTTTTTAGCATATCAGGGCTGCACAAGTGATCGCAGCCCTGCTATGCTAAAATAGACTCCCCCAGGCAGCATCAAGTTGATCGCACGAGCAGCAAAAAGTTGCTACATGCGATCAACTCGGAATGACCACCTAAGTGCCTATATAATTCCAAGGTGCAGTGTGGTGGTACTGATGGATACAGTTCCAATCCAATTATTTTAATCCCAGTGGTGATGAAACTACCTGACTTCTGTTGCTGCCTGTTGCGTGTCTGCCCTGACCCTGATGTTGAATTTGGTAACTCAATACATTTAAAACATTTATTATGGACACTTTTCCATTTATTGATATTTTCCATTTTTCTAACATCCGCTTGTCCTTTTTATGGCCCTGTAAACCACTTAGATACAACTATACCTTTTGTTCTGTAAGAAAACATTGACATACCTTAATTTGGACCTTTTATTCCTTACTCAACATGCTTATTTACTCTAAAAATATGAATTCAAGGATGCCAATATTATATTTAAAAAATGTAATGCATATTTTTGTATACCCAAGACTAGATGCACGTTGCAGAACAGCAGTTGTGTCTAAGTAATTTTCATTTTTTACATTTTCCTTTGAGATAAAATATTTTTCATCACACACTCCACTGGGCTCCTCTCACTTATTCATATATATGATTCCAAAAGTGTTACATGCGACACTACACCAATGTGACAGACAATATAGAAGGAAATCAATAAAATTGCATCCTAGTGATAAGGAATCTCAGCAGGACATTTACAATATAATATGCTGTCTAAACTCAAGCACCATATTTATCTTTTGGATATGGGGAAAATATAGATATATACTGTATGTAAAAAAGAAATGACACTCAGATATTCTGGCAGAATGTACCTTTTTATTACAAATAAATAAGTGAATAAAATATAAGTTGTGTTTTCAATTATGGCTACAGAATATAAAAAACACATTACACGAGCATGTGAATGCAACAAGCAATGGTTTTCTTAGTATATGCTTAGCCTTATTAAATGGAAATAATAAGAGTAAAGATTTTACATTGAATGGTGGTATGGGGGAAAGTAATCACTGCTTACAAGCTTCTATTCTTTGGTGTCAGCAGGACTCAAAGTGTAAAGAACATTGCAAGGTACTGTATGTCACTGCTGCAATCATTATGCATGTAGTTGGAAACATCACTGTGAATTTTTCTTTATACATCTCTGTAATGTACATATTCCTGGCCAAAGGTGAATGCAGGGATGCCATTGAGTGCAAGTGGCTAATAGTTTCCCCGTGCACATGCATTCAGGCCGCACTGTACATTCATCATAATGGCTATAACACAGGTTGCTTCTGGGTTGTAACTGGGTTGGGGCAGCTACCAGTCACAGGCATGTCGCGGGCATGTTGGTGTGAGCTACTGCGTCTAAAGACCCAGTAGCACTAACTCCAGTGGCCATGGTTGATATTCTCCACCTGCTATAGCCAGGTGCAATGTCAGATGGTCTAGCCGATGGTGTGCTGATAGGACATTTTTTTACACACATTAGTGGCATTCCTCCGCAGCCGGTGTGTATCTCATTAGGGCACCCATTGGCCAAAACATTATCATACAGACACAGCAGCGGCTGTGCCAAGACGCATTCGCTACTGCAGCTACATCCAACTCAGAATCTCGATTTAACATTTGTGTCCCTATAACATAACATACTGTTGATCAAACAACTAAGCATCTTATATGTTACATAACGTAATATTTGTGATAATATGTCATGTGACTATTAAATGCAGTTCCATAATTGGGACCCCAGTACATTTGACATGATGACACCATAGAATATAAAGCTAAGAGCTGAATGCTGGTGCTTAGTGCCCTCTCCAAGCAGCAAGATGTCAGTATGCACACTGCAGACTCGGGGTGGCAGAATTGGTCATAGTATAGTTGGATGTATTATCTGGCCTATTACTTTTTGCACATTTTGCATCTTGTGCATGCTATATGGAAAGTTATCTTGATGAGCGTAGGGCCTTGTTCAATATGGATCACATCAGTTATGCGATCGCATACTGATATATTAATGCACAGTGTGCATGCGCAGCAGCCATCCTACATGTGCACACACAGTGAGATGCCATCACATCTCATTATGCGGAAGTCTCTACTGATTGACACACAGAGGCATTTACTGGGGCGACAATGCAGCATTGGGAGGTGTGTCTTTGGAAATGGGTGTATTTTCAGGGTGGCCGCATGACATCACACGCAGCTACTGCGACCTAAAATATGGCGGCTCTGCGTCTGACTTAGCAGCCTGGCTGTGGAGGCAGGTGGGCATCCACAAAACAGCAATGCAGTCACAACTGAATTTGCGATCGAATTTGCGTGCAGGGAGGTCTTGCCCTGCTGGGCAGGCCCCAGCATGCGATCGCAGCCGGTTGCAGTTTTGCTAAAATAGCAAAACTGCAACTGAATTTAAATAAGATCCTTATTACGTGATATGTTACATCTTATTGTAACTTATATATGATCAAGCAATATGTGCTTTGCCACTATAGTAACTACAGATGAGCGGGTTCGGATCCCTGAGATCCAAACCCTACCGAACTTCCCTACCGCGTCTGGATCCGAGTCAGGCTCGAGTTTTCCTGCCTGACTTGGAAACCAGAACGAGACAAAACATCATCATTCCGATGTCGGATTCTCGCAGGATTTGGATTCCATATAAGGAGCTGCGCGTCCCCGCCATTTTCACTCCAGCATTGGAGAGTGTAGAGAGAGGACGTGTCTCCGTTCTCTCAGTGTCCGTGTCTTGTGCTGCATCTGTCCAGTCACAGTGGTTGTGTCCTCTTGCTGCCATATGTACAGTGTGCTGCATCAGTTCAGTGGTGGTGTATTGTCCTGCATCAGACTAGTGGTAGTGTCCTGTGCATCAGCCATCAGTCATTCCAGTGACCGGTCACAGTGGTATCCTCTGCTGCCATATGTCCAGTGCTGCTGTATAATAATAAGTCCCTTACAGTGTTTATGTGTTGTCCTGCATCAGACCAGTGTTAGTGTCCTGTGCATCAGCCATTAGTCATTCCAATGACCAGTCACAGTGGTATCCTCTGCTGCCATATGTCCAGTGCTGTTGTATAATAATAATAACCAGTCCCTTACAGTGTTGTTGTGTTGTCCTGCATCAGATCAGTGGTAGTGTCCTGTGCATAAACCATCAGTCAGTCCAGTGACCAGTCACAGTGGTATCCTCTGCTGCCATATGTCCAGTGCTCCTGTGCCGCATATTGTGTTATATAACTCCAGAAAAATATTGGAGAACAAAAATTAAATAAAGTAGGGAAAGATCAAATACCACTTCCTCCTAGTGCTGAAGCTGCTGCCACTAGTCATGACATAGACGATGAAATGCCATCAACGTCGTCTGCTAAAACCGATGTCCAATGTGATAGTAGAGGGCATGTAAAATCCAAAAAGCCAAAGTTAAGTAAAAAGACCCCAAAAAATTAATTTAAATGGTCTGAGAAGAAATGTAAACTTGCCAATATACAATTTCCGACAAGGAGTGGCAAGGAATGGCTAAGGCCCTGGCCTATGTTCATGACTAGTGGTTCAGCTTCACATGACGATGGAAGCCCTCATCCTCTCGCTAGAAAAATTAAAAGTGTTAAGCTGGAAAAAGCACAGAAAAGAACTGTGGATTCTGAGATGGTATCACAAATCCCCAAGGAGAGTCCAAGAGTGTCGGCGGATGAGTTGCCCAATCTTCCCCTTCCCAACACTGGACAGGAAGAGGTGGCTCCTTACACCATTTGCACGCCCCCTGCAAGTGCTGGAAGGAGCACTCACAGTCCAGTTTCTGATATTCAAACTGAAGATGTCACTGTTGAAGTACACCAGGATGAGGATATGGGTGTTGATGGCGCTGAGGAGGAAGTTGATGATGAGGATTCTGATGGTGATGTGGTTTGTTTAAATAAGGCACCGGGGGAGACACCTGTTGTCCGTGGGATGAAGAAGCTCATTGTGATGCCTGGACAAAATACCAAAAAAGCCACCTCTTCGGTGTGGAATTTTTCTCCACAAATCCGGACAACAGGTTTCAAGCCATGTGTTGCCTCTGTCAATCTGTAATATGTAGGGGTAAGGATTTTAATCACCTAAGAACATCCTTCCTTATACGTCACCTGCAGCGCATTCATCAGAAGTCAGTGTCAAGTTGTGAAACTTTGAGTAAGAGCATAAGCAGTACAATGACACCTAAATCCTTTCTTCCGCTTGTACCCAAGCTCCTGCAAGCAACACCACCAACTCCCTCAACGTCAACTTCCTCCTCAGCCATGAACATCAGTAGTCCTGCAAGCCATGTCCCTAGTAAGACTGACGAGTCCTCTCCTAACTGGGATTCCTCGGGAGGATCCTTGAGTGGTACACCTACTGCTGATACTGCCGCCGCTGCTTTTGTTGCTGCTGGAAGTCGATCGCCATCCCAGAGGGGAAGTCGAAAAACCACTTGTACTACTTCAACTAATAAATTGACTGTCCAACAGTCCTTTCTGAGGAAGATGAAGTATGACAGCAGTCATCCTGTTGCAAAACGGATAACTGAGGCCTTGACACTTATGTTGGTGTTAGACATGCATCCAGTATCCGCCATTAGTGCAGTGGGACTTAGACAATTGATGGAGTGTTTTGTACCCGGTACCAAATCACATCTAGGTTCAACTTCACTAGGCAGGCGATACTGAGAATGTACAGAGACGTCAGAAAAAGTGTTGAGAATGTCCTAAAAAATGCAGTTGTATCCAGTGTCCACTTAACCACGGACCATGTGGAGAAGTGGAACAGGGCAGACTAAGGACTATGACAGCACACTGGGTAGATATATTGCCTCCCGCAGCAACAACAGCAGCAGCAGAACCAGTAGCAGCGTCTCGCAAAAATCCAAACTAATTTCTAGTCATGCTACGCTGTGTATCCCCGCTTTCCGTAAGAGGCACACCGCTTACAACCTCTTATGGAAACTGAGGACATCATCACGCATTGGCTTACTCCACTTAGACTCTCCTGGGGATTTGTGATATTGGAAAATGCTACCAATATTGTGTGTGCATTACAACTGGACAAATTTCAGCACGTCCCATGTTTTGCACATACAATTAATTTGGTGGTGCAGAATTTTTTTGAAAATTACAGGGGTGTACAGGAGATGCTGTTGGTGGCCCGAAAAATTGTGGGCCACTTTCGACATTCTGCCACTGCGTGCCAAAGACTGGCGCACCAGCAAACACTCCTGAACCTGCCCAGCCATCAACTGAAGCAAGAGGTGGTAACGAGGTGGAATTCAACACTCTATATGATTCAGACGATGGAGGAGCAGCAAGAGGCCATTAAAGCCTATACATCCACCTACGATATAGGCCAAGGAAGGGGAATACACCTGACTCAAGTGCAGTGGAGAATGATTTCTGTTTTGTGCAAGGTTCTCCAACCCTTTGAACTTGCCACACGTGAAGTCAGTTCAGACACTGCCAGCTTGAGTCAGGTCATTCCCCTTATCAGGCTTTTGCAGAAGCAGCTGGAGAAATTAAAGGAGGAACTAAGATGGAGCGATTCTGCTAAGTATGTGGGACTTGTGCATGAAGCCCTTCATTCGCTTTGCCAGGATTCAAGGGTGGTCAATCTGTTGAAATCAGAGAACTTCATTTTGGCCACTGTGCTCGATCCTAGGTTTAAAGCCTACGTTGTATCTCTCTTTATGGCAGACACTAGTGTGCAGACGCGCAAAGACCTGCTGGTGAGTAAATTGTCAAGTCAAGCTTCATGTGACCCGTCAACAACTCATCCTTCAATTTCTCCCACCACTGGGGCTGCAAGGAAAAGATAAGATTTCCTAGCCCACCCACTTGCTGTGATGCAGGGCAGTCAGGAGCAAAAGCTGACATCTGTTCCGTACTGAAGGACCTGCCAACGATTACTGACATGTCTACTGTCACTGCATATGATTCTGTCACCATTTAAAGAATGGTGTAGTATTACATGAGTGACAGCATCCAAGTAGGCACGTCAGACAGTCCGTATGTATACTGGCAGGAAAAAGAGGCAATTTGGATGCACTTTCACAAACTGGCTTTATTTTACCTAAGTTGCCCCCCCCCCCCCCATCCAGTGTGTAATCCAAAAGAGTGTTAAGTGCAGCCGGTAACCTTGTCAGCGATCGGCGTAGGAGGTTACTTGCACAAAATGTGAAGAAGATGATGTTCATCAAAATTAATTATAAATTCCTCCAGGAAGACCTTGACCAGCAATTGTCTCCGGAAAGTACACAGGGACCTGTGATGGTGGATTCCAGTGGGCACAAATTAATACTCTGTGAGGAGGGGGATGTACACAGTGAAAGGGGTGAGGAATCGGAGGATGAAGATGAGGTGGGCATCTTGCCTCTGTAGAGCCAGTTTGTGCAAGGAGAGATTGATTGCTTCTTTTTTGGTGGGGGCCCAAACAAACCAGTCATTTCAGCCACAGTCATGTGGCAGACACTGTCGCTGAAATGACTGGTTTGTTAAAGTGTGCATGTCCTGTTTATACAACATAAGGGTGGGTGGGAGGGCCCAAGGACAATTCCATCTTGCACCTCTTTTTCTTCTTTGCATCATGTGCTGTTTGGGGACACTTCCATATATGTCCAGTGGTACTACCATATAATACCAGTGATACTGTCGTATATATCCAGTGGTACTGCCATATAATTCCAGTGATATTGCAGTATAATTCCAGAGGGAGTTGTTTGTGTCGCTTGACTTAGTCAGACAGCTACCTCATTGCACCTCTTCTACATCTTTGCATGAGGTACTGTTTGGGACTTTTTTTTATATCTGCCCTCCTGCTTGCCACTGCAGTGCCACTCCTATATGGGCCAGGTGTTTGTGTTGTCCACTTGTGTCGCTTAGCTTAGTCATCCAGCAACCTCAGTGCAACCTTTTGGCCTAAAAACCATATTGTGAGGTGTGAGGTGTTCAGAATAGACTGGGAATGAGTGGAAATGAATGTCATTGAGGTTATTAATACCATAGGATCAAATTTACCCCAAAATTCTGTGATTTTAGCCTTTTTTATGTTTTTTTCAAAAATCATCCAGATCCAAAACCAAAACACGAAAGGGTGGTTTCCACAAAACCAAGCCAAAGCCAAAACACAAAAGTGGAATTAGAACCAAAACCAAAACACAAAACACGAAAAGTGCCAGCCGCACATCGTAACATGCATTAGTATGTTAGTCTTGGCTAGGTTGGTATATTGTGCGTAAAAAACAGAAATAAAATAAATGCGCAGCAATTAATTTACTTAATTACACCCAATTAACACTTGCATTTGCTTTATTTTTCAGAAATCTAGAGTCTTTCATAATTTTTTTTGTATTATGCAATTTCTCTACATTTACTGTATCTCTGCCCCTTATTATGTATACTGTTGCATAACAGGAGAACCACTTGGGATCAGGAATAGATGCAGTTAAAGATGCAGTGCATCTTTATTAAGCATCAGTATTTGCATTACAGTAGTATATTGTTCTGCAAAATATTCCCTCTGCTGGGCAGTGTGTTTCCTACTTCTGCTACTATTGCTAGAAGCTGGTTGCCAGTGAAAGTCTGAGGGTCCAGTAAAGACATAAGAAGCATGTATTCTGTTTCTAGCAACTACATACATCCCAACTTTCCCAATTTTCATGGGACATTCACGTTTTTTGGGGACTGTCCCACTGTCCCACATGTGGGCCGCAGTGTCCCGCGGTGTGGGAGGTGGGGGCAGTTGGAAGGCTCTTGTCACTGCTGCAGCAGCGGAGAATAGACACAGTATCTATTCACTGGAAACAGAGGGAGAGGGGGCATGCCAGCAGCTCACAGAGCGCAGGGCATGCCCCCTCAGTGACAGAATCCAGGGACGTGGCTCGCGATTGCAGCACTCTCATAAAGCCATGCCCCCTTTTCAAAAACGGGTGCGGACACGCCACATGGATGGCCCTCTTTGCCTGGAACAAATGTTTGGAGGTATGCAACTAGACTTTTATATTAGTAGATACACTTGCTATAACAAATGAAGTTACAAAGAGTCCACTTTAACTAGACATTGGCGCTTTCAAATTTTCTTATTGTTTTGCGGTTTCAGAAGCTGGATTTAAAGGGGCAATGATATTAAATACAAAACATGCCCAGCTTTTTATTTAATATTATTGTCCATTTAATTTCAAAACTGCAACAAAAAAGTTTGAAAAGTGCTGCACAGTAAATGTACCACCTTATTTCTGTATTGCCTTCCCCTGGCATGAATGCTGGAATCCTTAGCCTAACGTACTGTACTACACTTAAAAATGGTAGATGCTAGATCCAAGTGGCCTAAAGGACCTATGACATCAGGGGGAGGAGCCACTTTATCAGGGGAGGAGCTAGGCCAGCAGGATAGTTCCTCTTCTATCCACGCCACCAACTACTACCTGTAGTAATCCGGTGGCGAGCAAAGCGAGCCACCGAGCCAGAAGCATGACGAACAAAGCGAGCCCACGAGGGTACATTTTGGGTACCCTTTTCGGCCGTGGCTCCTTTCCCTGATGACGTGACTCTGCCCCATGGTGACGTCAGAGGTCCCTTACCGAGCTTGGATTTAGAACCAACCAGGGGCGTTTTAATAGAGGAGGAGGCCCGGGTGCAGCCTCCTCTGTTCGGGCCCCCTCCTCTCTGCTGGCAGCGCTGAGAGTCTGAGCACTAGAGCGCTCAGACTCTACTGTGCATGCGCAGATCTCCGGGAAAATGGCGCAGCGGCCATTTTCCCTGAGATTTCTCTACTGCGGATGTGCAGAGTTTTAACACCACCATAAACATCGCCGCTGGACTCCGGAGGGGTGAGTATTCGGAAAATGGGTGCAGCGTGTGCGGTGGGGGCCCCTCTGGACTCAGGAGCCCATGTGCACCGTACACACTGCACCCATTATAGAAACGCCAGTGGAACCATTCCAACCACTTAAAAACAGTATGTTGCTTCTCATTTGAAGACTGATGGTTGGAACACTGTATCATAGCAATATGCCTGTAGATTATGCCATTGTTGTGTAGTGTAAAAAAAGCAGAAAACATGGAAAGCCCCATACAGTAAGTTCTTTCCTAAAAAAGTTAAAAGAAAGACTTCCATACTTCATATGTACTGCATAAAGCGGATTCATATCATAATAATGGCATGTTTTTTAGTTTACTTTATCAAAACAAACTAAAATTGCTGATGTTTATTCAGTCAGTATCAGATGTCGATCAGCTCCTCGAAGCAAACCAATTGGTGGGTTCATCAGTTGTGTACTCAGTACTATGGAGATGACAGCTGAGTACTTGCAGAAATATACACAAACTGGAAGGGATCATAGTTCTTTTAGGACAGGAATAGGGAACCTTTGGCCCTCCAGCTGTTGTGGAACTACACATCCCAGACTGCCCCGCTACAGTTTTGCTATTTGGCCAAGCTAAAACTATTGCAAGGCATGCTGGGATGTGAAGTTCAACAACAGCTGGAGGGCCAAAGGTTCCCCATCCCTGTTTTAGGACAACACTTTAACACCCACTGAATTATGGGGAACCCACATTTATAGCCCCTCTTTTCTCCTCTCTTGGTACAGCCAACTTTTCTAGCGACAAGTGGATGCCTTAAGCACTTAAACTGGACTGCTCCTTATATGAAATAACTATCCCTACCAACAACTACAGAGAAAGGGAGGTAAATGCCACACATGCAGTTTATAGACATTTGTTCCCCAGCTACTTATTTACCTTACCAGCCTCCTTCATGGGCAATGTCCTATAAGGAGCAATTAGGACAATGGGGATATTTCAGAGTTTATCGCAGCAGCAAATTTGTTAGCAGTTGGGCAAAACCATGGGGGTAATTCCAAGTTGGTTGCAGCAGGAATTTTGTTAGCAGTTGGGCAAAACCATGGGGGTTATTCTGAGTTGATCGCAGCAGCAAGTTTGTTAGCAATTGGGCAAAACCATGTGCACTGCAGGGGAGGCAGATATAACATGTGCAGAGAGAGATAGATTTTGGTGCGGTTTGTTCAATCTGCAATCTAATTTGCAGTGTAAAAATAAAGCAGCCAGTATTTACACTGCACAGAAACAAAATAACCCACCCAAATCTAACTCTTTCTGCACATGTTATATCTGCCTCCCCTGCAGTGCACATGGTTTTGCCCAACTGCTAACAAAATTCCTGCTATGATCAACTTGGAATTACCCCCTATGTGCACTACAGGGGAGGCAGATATAACATGTGCAGAGAGGTATTACATTTGGGTGGGGTGTGTTCAAACTGAAATCTAAATTGCAGTGTAAAAATAAAGCAGCCAGTATTTACCCTGCTCAGAAACAAAATAACCCACCCAAATCTAACTCTCTCTGCACATGTTATATCTACCACACCTGCAGTACACATGGGGGGTCATTCCGAGTTGTTCGCTCGTAATTTTTTTTTCGCAACGGAGCGATTAGTCGCGAATGCGCATTCGCAATGTCCGCAGTGCGACTGCGCCAAGTAAATTTGCTATGCAGTTAGGAATTTTACTCACGTTTTTTTCTTCGTTCTGGTGATCGTAATGTGATTGACAGGAAGTGGGTGTTTCTGGGCGGAAACTGCCCGTGTTATGGGTGTGTGCGAAAAAACGTTACCGTTTCTGGGAAAAACCCGGGAGTGGCTGAAGAAACGGAGGAGTGTCTGGGCGAACGCTGGGTGTGTTTGTGACGTCAAACCAGGAACGACAAGCACTGAACTGATCGCAGATGCCGAGTAAGTTTGAAGCTACTCAGAAACTGCTAAGAGGTGTGTGATCGCAATTTTGAGAATCTTTCGTTCGCAATTTTAAGAAGCTAAGATTCACTCCCAGTAGGTGGCGCAGTGGCGTAACTACTGCCCCCGCAGTCCTCGCGGTGGCTTGGGGGCGAGGGGCTGCGGGGGCGCCACTGATTTACAGCAGACTGACATGCGGACGAGCGTCCGCATGTCAGTCTGCAGTCTCCTTCCCTCCGCCGCTTTTTGGAGGGACACGGAGGGCACAAAGCGCGCCTCCCTGTGTCCCTCCTGCTGCATCATCTCCGGCGGCCGCGGGTCTAATAGGGGGAAGTGCCATCCGTGAGCTCTAATTGGCTCACGAACCGGCACTTCCCCCTATTAGACCCGCGGCCGCCGGAGATGATGCAGCAGGAGGGATACAGGAGAGACGAGCTGTGCCCTCCGTGTCCCTCCAAAAAGCGATGGGGGGGGGGTAAATATCTGGCACTGGGGGCATATATGGCACGGGGGGGGGGAGGGAGGAATATCTGGCACTGGGGCATTTCTGGCACTGGGGGGAATATCTGGCACTGGGGGCATATCTGGCACTGGGGGGGGGGGATATCTGGCACTGGGGCATAATTGGCACTGGGAGGGAATATCTGGCACTGGGGGCATATATGGCACGGGGGGGATATCTGGCACTGGGGGCATATATGGCACGGGGGGGGATATCTGGCACTGGGGGCATATATGGCACTGGGGGGAATATCTGGCACTGGGGGCATATATGGCACTGGGGGGGGGATATCTGGCACTGGGGCATATATGGCACTGGGGGGAATATCTGGCACTGGGGGGGGGATATCTGGCACTGGGGCATATATGGCACTGGGGGGAATATCTGGGACTGGGGGGAATATCTGGCACTGGGGGGAATATCTGGCACTGGGGGGGGGATATCTGGCACTGGGGGGGGGGATATCTGGCACTGGGGCATATATGGCACTGGGGGGGAATATCTGGCACTGGGGGCATATATGGCACTGGGGGGGAATATCTGGCACTGGGGGCATATATGGCACTGGGGGGATATCTGGCACTGGGGGCATATCTGGCACTGGGGGCATATCTGGCACTGGGGGAATATCTGGCACTGGGGGGGAATATCTGGCACTGGGGGCATATATGGCACTGGGGGCATATTTGGCACTGGGGGGGAATATATGGCACTGGGGGCATATCTGGCACTGGGGGCATATGTGGCACTGGGGGGAATATCTGGCACTGGGGGCATATGTGGCACTGGGGGGGTATATGTGTACCTGGCACATGGGGGGGACGACTATATTTGGCACTGGGGCATGTAAGTACCTGGCACCGTGGGGGAATATCTGGCACTGGGGACATATGTGGCACTGGGACACAGCCCTAGCAACAAGGACTACCTCCTAGCAACGAGCATGACACCCAGTGCATGAAACACCTGGCAACGAGCATGACACCCAGTGCATGAAACACCTGGCAACGAGCATGACACCCAGTGCATGAAACCCCTGGCAACGAGCATGACACCCTGAGCATGAAAACCCCTGGCACCGTGCATGGAACCAAGAGCATGAAACCCCTGGCAACGAGCATGACACCCAGTGCATGAAACCCCTGACAACGAGCAGGTAATTGAAAAGTAATTAGAAGCCTTACTGTAGGACTTAATGTGTAATGGGCATTACGGTGTGTGGCATAATGTATCACGGACATTGCGGTGTGTGTCATAATGTGTCACAGGCATTACGGTGTATGGTATACTATATCGCGGGCATTGTGATATGTGGTATAATGTCTCAGGGTCATTGCAGTGTGTGGCATAATGTATCACGGACATTGCAGTGTGTGTCATAATGTGTCAGGCATTACGGTGTGTGGTATACTATATCACGGGCATTGTGGTATGTGGTATAATGTCTCAGGGTCATTGCAGTGTGGCATAATACATAACGGGCATTGCGATGTGTGGCATAGGGTATAACGGGCAGGGCATTGCGGTATGTGTCACAGGCATTACGGTGTATGGTATACTATATCATGGGCATTGTGGTATAATGTCTCAAGGTCATTGCAGTGTGTGGCATAATGTGTCACAGGCATTGTATGTGCTATAATGTATCGGGCATTGCAGTGTGTGGCATAATGTATCACGGACATTGCGGTGTGTGTCATAATGTGTCACAGACATTGTATGTGTTATAATGTATCAGGGGCATTGCAGTGTGTAGCATAATGTATAACAGGCATTGCGATTCCTGTCATAATGTGTCACAGGCATTACGGTGTGTGGCATAATGTGTCACAGACATTACGGTGTGTGGCATAATGTGTCACAGACATTACGGTGTGTGGCATAATGTGTCGGGGGCATTACAGTGTGTGCATATTGTGTCGTGCATTATTGTGTGCGGCATAATGTCTAAGGGCCATTGCAGTATGTGGCATAATGTATACTGGGCATTACTATAAGGAGGAAAAATGACAAATAATGTAAGGGGCATGAATCAGGATTATTTTTCTTTCCTGTGGTGGCCAACGTATGGGCGTGCAGGTTGCAAAACTGGGGTATAAGGTAGTCTTTTCCTGCAATGCCACGCCCCTTTGTGCGAAACCACGCCCAATCCAACAAAACCACGCCCCTTTTTTGGCGTGCGCGCCTTCGGCGCTCGCATATTTATCCCTTTCTTGCTCCCAATTATGGAGCATGAAGGGGGGGGGGGGGGCGCCGAAGAATTTTTTGGCTTGGGGGAGAAAAATTTCTAGTTACGCCACTGAGGCGGCGGCTTAGCGTGTGTAAAGCTGCTAAAAGTAGCTTGCGAGCGAACAACTCGGAATGAGGGCCATGGTTTTGCACATTAGCTAACAAATTTGCTGCTGCGATCAGCTCTGAATTACCCCTGTGATTGCTTATTCTTCCCTTCTGCCACTACAGTGAGGGAGAACTGTATTTACAGCTTGTAGATATATGCTCTACTCTAATTTCTTTGAGTTATCATAAATTGCATCAGGATTAATATCTACTTTGTGCAAATTCCTTATTTTAAAAGAATTTTGCAACTTATAATTTATAAACTTATGAACATTTCTATATCTAAAGTGGTAGGAGACAAAGGAGTCTATTCAATGCATGTCCAGACAGGATTGACATTGTCGAAAACGGGACTAAAAGCTGTTGGATTTGTCCGCGAATCCAACAAAACACGTGGATCCGCAGCTAATCTGATGATCCACATGTTTTCCGACAAGTCAGAATTGCCGATCTGTTGGAAAAATGGCAGCCCCATTGAATGTGTCGAATCACGATTCAACCTAAAAAAGTTGGAAACTTCCGTCTTTCGGATAAGATGGCAGTTCCGATTATAATTGAATATACCCCTATGAGAAACATTTCTGTTTGCACTATCATATAAGGATAATATCCTTGGACATAGGTGTGTAGAGAGCACCTTTGGCCTTATCGCAGTAGGTGTGGCCATGTCCTTTATTTGAATTAATGTGAAAAAATATATATTTTTAGCGATGCAAAGCGGTGGTGAGTGCAGATTTGGGGGGGGCTATTGTACCCCTCAGCCAGGGGCATATGCAAAGGGGGCACAATCAGCGTGTTCACTCCTCCCCCCCCACACACACACAGGCAGAAGAGACTGCTACTGCTGCTGCTAAGCGCCCGCAGCCTCCCTGCACCACAACAGCCCAGCAGCATGTGCTGATTGGAGAAGAAACTGCTACTGCTGCTGACAGGTAAGGGGGCAGTGGGGCAACTGTGTTTTACGAATATTGCCTACTGTAGCTTTGTGCTGTTTGACGAGATTTATGTGATTGTATCTATTTTGAAGGATCCATTAAAAGCTTTATGTTTAAATATTGTAAAATTGTGAAATAAAATCTATTAAAATTGACCTCTAGTGCAAATGACTATATCTACATACACAAAGAGAGACTATTTTTTTTTCTTTCCAACCTATTCAAAGTTCTCTTTCTCCAGGCCCATCTTATTAGTTCCTTAGGTTTGGTTTTGAAATTAGGGATGTACTACTATTGTGGTCATGCAGGGTAGTGTACCTGGCCACTAGTGAAACAATGCCTATGGACCATAGGTAATCAGGCAGTTTGGCCTCAATCATGAAGACAGACATTTAACCCTTCATAGTGTATATTTCACGTAATATGGGCATCATCTGTTCCCTATTTCCTTCTTAGGTAAAAACAAAGGGTCAAGGATGTTGAAAATCATCTTAATGGCATGTACAGTAAATCTGCTGTGATACCAAGACCCACCTGCCATTATTTAAAAACTAAGTAATCCAATATGCATGATTCACTCTAAGGTGTATACTCCATTGAGTATATACTGTAGTTCACATTAATTTTGGATTTTCTATACTATATAGTCCAGGGGTGGCCTCCTTACCTAAGACTGTCACTTGTAAATCAAGGTTCGGGTGTTGGAATTCCTTAATAATGGACTGGGACACCTGGTCCCCAAACACGAATACTAATGGTGGTACTGTACATCATCCCACCAATGTTACTACAGACTACTGTAAATGTTAATATTATAATACACAAATTTTGACGCAACAAAGTAATTTTGCAAACTAATGTTGACAAGATACACAGAATGAAATACACTGTACCTACTAATTATTTTATAATCATGTAAATATTCATATACAGGAATTTATTAGTATGTAGTTGTAAACAACAGATTTATATTCAGCTACATTTATTAATCCATAATATTTACCATATTATAATTGTAACATGAATACAAATTGACACATACCATGGCAGCACCACTATACTCTAAACACATGCCATTATGAAGTCATGCCCAAAGGTGCGAATGTGTGGTGCCAAAACACCAGGAAAGTATGACACCACCCTCAGCATAGTGGGAGAAGGCAGATCAGGACAAGTATCTGGAGTGGAAAGAAATAGCCAGGCACACTGCTGCGCTATATAAGAAACTGTTAATAACATGGCATGTTCCGTCCTGGACGACGGCACTGGCTACACCGCCCTCTGAATGGCACTGTGTGTGTGTGTGTGTGTGTGTGTGTGTGTGTGTGTGTGTGTGTGTGTGTGTGTATATATATATATATACATTTACACATACACTCTTTACATCAGTGAGAGTTATAAGAAAAATGGTTGAAAGAACAACATGGGTAATTTGTAAAAAAAAAAAAACACACGCACACACAGCTGAACAACCTTCCACACCAAAGAAAACAGGACAAAAAAAATCCTCGCCACAACTACTGTTTACATTATACTACAAAACAATACAGTGTGTTCAGATATAGAGATCTACAAAAACAGTATTTGTTGTATTACGAAATGAAAAGAAACCTTAACATATTTCTGCCCATTTGCACATTCATTTTTGTTCCATGAAAATCACAACATAAGACTTTTTACAGGAACTGCCACTTTACCACAGCAAGAAGTTGCTCATTAGCCTGTTTATTAGCTGAGACTAGGCATCATGTTGTGTGTCAAGCTAGCAGCCAGCCATTTTGCATGTTGAGCTCATTTGTCTGCAAACTTATTTTGAACATTTTACTACATTTCCAATTTATTTATCTAAATGTAGCTCATGTGGGAGGTTTTTTTTTTGTTTGCCTTTTTTACATATATTTATACTTTTATGTGCATTCACAATGTGATAGGGGATAAAAACAACGTATTTACAACATTTATACATAGATTACTTCCTGACAACAGATGTGTCTATGGAATGCTGAGCCAGGTCCTTTACAGTTAGATGGCAGAGACCCATAATGGTTTACAGACAAAACGTTACAATATGAAAAAAAAAAAAAAAAAACCCTGAAAAAATCATAATAATGTAAATTACAGAACAGCTACAATGCTCATTCTTTCCTACATTAGAATATACAGCGTCTATTGAAAATTATTTTCCTAGGATCATAAAGTGTTTGTTAGTTAACTGTGAAGGAAGACATATACTACTGATAGAGGAGAGATGTATCAAACCCTGGAGAGTGATAAAATGGAGAGAGATAAAGTATCAACCAATCACCTTCTAACTGTCATTTTACAGACTATGGGGTCTATGTACTAAACCTTGGAGTGAGATAAAGTGGAGACAGATAAAATAGCATCCAATCAGCCCTACAGTAACCACCATGTTACAGTCTATGGGGTCTATTTACTAAGCCTTGGATGGAGATAAAGTGGATGGAGATGTACCAGCCAATTGTCTCCTAACTGCTATGCCACAGGCTGTGTTTGAAAAATGACAGTTAAGAGCCGATTGGCTTTACTTTATCTCCAGCGACTTTATCTCCATCCAAGGCTTAGTAAATAGACCCTTTTGTTTGAAGCATGGCCAGTTAGGAGCGGATTGGTTGGAAGTTTATCTCTCTCCACTTTATCACTCTACAATGCTTAGTACGTATGTCCCTGTGTTTGAAAAATGACATTTACGGACTATTTGTTTATTACTTAATCTCTCTCCACTTTATCTCTCTCCAATGTTTGATACATCTCCCCCTGAGATTTATAAATGGGAGTGTGAGGTAAGAATTTCACCTAGTTCCTTGAGGTGGGGAAAAGATAAGTGCATACTCACCAACTGTATTCTTCCAATCTCTGGAACTGTATGAAAGATTTCTCTCTGATATTTGTGCTCATGGAAATAATCCTGTTTGACTCAACTGAACAATTTGAATTCATGTTTCAGCATGTTAGCTACTATTCCTAGCATCTATTATACAGTAAGTGTACATTTACCTGTAGGGGCAGATTCTGAATTGGATGCAAAGTGGCTGTGTTAGTGTGATGCCGTGGGCAGGGCTGTTTCTAGCCAATTTGGCTCCCAGTGCGAGATTTAAAAATGAGCCCCCCCCCCCCATGACATTAAAAAATGTGCCCCCCCCCACACCTAGATTTAAAAAAAAAACTTGAACGCGCACCTGGCATGGGGGCATGGCCTCATCTAAATGGGTGTGGCCTCATTTAAATGGGCATGGCCTCGTCTGAAAAGACTACCTCACAATCCAGTCTTTGACCCTGCTCCAACAGATCACGACCACCACAGGAAAAAAAAATTCTACCATATTAAGCCCCACACAGTAATGCCCCCTGCACCATATTATGCCACACACCGCAATGCCCTTGATACATTAAATCCCCACACTACGGCAGGCAAGAGTCCCCATTTCACACATTACGGCAGGTGTCCCCATTTTACACATTGAGGGGCAGATGTATTAACCTGGAGAAGGCATAAGGAAGTGATAAACCAGTGATATGTGCAAGGTGATAAAGGCACTAGCCAATCAGATCCTAACTGTTAATTTACCTGTTGGAGCTGATTGGCTGGTGCCTTTATCACCTTGCACATATCACTGGTTTATCATTTCTTATGCCTTCTCCAGGTTAATACATCTGCCCCTGAGAGAGAGAGAGAGAGAATACTTACAGAGGTGATTACCGCTCTTCGGCCCGCCTCACCAGACGCTCCTCGCGCCGGCCTTTCCCTCTTCCTAACTTGGATCCCCCTCTGTACTCCGCACGGGGGGGGGGAGTTTTGCGGAGTGACAGGGTGCGTCGTCATGTAACGACAGTGTCATTCTGTGAAACTCCACCCCCCGAGCGGGTTACTCGGGGAGAAATAGGAGGGGGAAGGAGGGAGCCACAGTTAGTGCCGCGGCGGGCGTTGCACTGCTCGCCTGCCCCAAGAAACGGCCCTGGCCGCGGACGCCTGTTTGTGTAATATAAAGGATTATATGAATCATTATATCAGCACTTGCGCCAGCACCTTGCTAGATGCAAGAGATCTGCCCTAAACAGGCTTCCCTTTCCTGTACACAGGAGTCAGAATAACGCTGTACTCTCTCTGTCCAGCTCAGACTTGGCCGTAGATGTGTACATTTGCATCTCTGCATGCGCTATATGATAGAACTTACTAAGCCCCTAAGTGAAAAGGTAAAGTTATAAGGAAATCCAATTTTAAGTGCACTGTGCAAATTGGTATGACCACTCTATTTGGCTGTGCACATTAATTATTACTGCAGGACCTTCACTCATTTCCTGTGGACCTCTAAGGCGTGAGAGTACAAATAGTCAAGGAAAGTGAACACACATAGGGAGGACATTCCCAGGATTGGGCTCTACTGGATCCCAGGATTTTGGGCCAAAAATGTTAGGATTTGAATCCTGGCAGTTTAGTCTCCAATCCTGGGATTTGCGGGATTAGGTTGTGCATGCGCACTTTTTTTTAATTTTTTTAGCTGGCAGTGCAGAGCACTGGTAACACTCAGCTCAGACACTGACTGGCTGTGTGGCTGTGCACAGAGTGACATCAGATACCAGCCCACCTCTTCAGCTGTGTCCTCCCGATTAAGCGCTGGGGGACTGTCAGTGCTGATTGTCACATGGTGGACTGGAGACAGTGTGTCACACTCAGCGGTGCCTGCCCTGAGACCAGAGATGAGGTCAAGGGCTCATCACTGCTGGGAGTCAGGACTAGTTGGGAGTGATGGGATGGCAGTGCATGAAAGTTTTGGGTTTTATTCGGTGTGGCTTCTGAGCCATATTTTCTTTAATCAGCTCAAGTCTTGGTATCCTGGGAATCCTGGGATTGAAAATAATGAGGTGGGATTGGCTTCCCTTATCATAAAGTGCCATTGTCCAACCTATCCAATGACACTCCCTATATAGTGCTCTAAATTGAATTCAACACTGAAAGTGAAGAAATGTTTGCTGTTGTCACACTCAGTAATGACTGAAGATTGTAGTCCTACAGGATCTGCAAAGACAGCATTTGCATACGGGGGCTCATGCGTAGTTGGCCTTCTAGTACACTGGTAGATAGATTCTGTACATAGAAGTCAGCTGTATGTGTGCTTGAGTATCCTAATATTTATGCTGCATATTTACCATATCTAATGATGTCATTGTTCAGTCCTACTGTATGTGAAGGGGTAGTATGGGCATGCCTAAAAAGAGAAATATTTTGTCATTACATACTAATGCAGCCAATTTTATCCTAGTTGGGATTCCTCTGAAATATCACTTTGGAATAGAGATGTGCACCGGAAATTTTTTGGGTTTTGTGTTTTGGTTTTGGATTCGGTTCCGCGGCCGTGTTTTGGATTCGGACGAGTTTTGCCAAAACCGCCCTGAAAATTTTTTGTCGGATTCGGGTGTGTTTTGGATTCGGGTGTTTTTTTACAAAAAACCCTCAAAAACAGCTTAAATCATAGAATTTGGGGGTCATTTTGATCCCATACTATTATTAACCTCAATAACCATAATTTACACTCATTTTCAGTCTATTCTGAACACCTCACTCCTTACAATATTATTTTTAGTCCTAAAATTTGCACCGAGGTAGCTGGATGGCTAAGCTAAGTGACACAAGTGGCCGTCACAAACACCTGGCCCATCTAGGAGTGGCACTGCAGTGTCAGGCAGGATGGCACTTCAAAAAAATAGTCCCCAAACAGCACATGATGCAAAGAAAAAAAGAGGCGCACCAAGGTCGCTGTGTGACTAAGCTAAGCGACACAAGTGGCCGACACAAACACCTGGCCCATCTAGGAGTGGCACTGCAGTGTCAGGCAGGATGGCACTTCAAAAAAATAGTCCCCAAACAGCACATGATGCAAAGAAAAATGAAAGAAAAAAGAGGTGCAAGATGGAATTGTCCTTGGGCCCTCCCACACACCCTTATGTTGTATAAACAGGACATGCACACTTTAACGAACCCATCATTTCAGCGACAGGGTCTGCCACACGACTGTGACTGAAATGACTGGTTGGTTTGGGCCCCCACCAAAAAAGAAGCAATCAATCTCTCCTTGCACAAACTGGCTCTACAGAGGCAAGATGTCCTCCTCATCATCATCCTCCGATTCCTCACCCCTTTCACTGTGTACATCCCCCTCCTCACAGATTATTAATTCGTCCCCACTGGAATCCACCATCTCAGATCCCTGTGTACTTTCTGGAGGCAATTGCTGCTGGTGAATGTCTCCACGGAGGAATTGATTATAATTCATTTTGATGAACATCATCTTCTCCACATTTTCTGGAAGTAACCTCGTACGCCGATTGCTGACAAGGTGAGCGCCTGAACTAAACACTCTTTCGGAGTATACACTGGAGGGAGGGCAACTTAGGTAGAATAAAGCCAGTTTGTGCAAGGGCCTCCAAATTGCCTCTTTTTCCTGCCAGTATACGTACGGACTGTCTGACGTGCCTACTTGGATGCGGTCATTTATATAATCCTCCACCATTCTTTCAATGGTGACAGAATCATATGCAGTGACAGTAGACGACATGTCAGTAATCGTTGGCAGGTCCTTCAGTCCGGACCAGATGTCAGCACTTGCTCGAGACTGCTCTGCATCACCGCCAGCGGGTGGGCTCGGAATTCTTAGCCTTTTCCTCGCACCCCCAGTTGCGGGAGAATGTGAAGGAGGAGCTGTTGACGGGTCACGTTCCGCTTGACTTGACAATTTTCTCACCAGCAGGTTTTTGAACCCCTGCAGACTTGTGTCTGCCGGAAAGAGAGATACAACGTAGGTTTTAAATCTAGGATCGAGCACGGTGGCCAAAATGTAGTGCTCTGATTTCAACAGATTGACCACCCGTGAATCCTGGTTTAGCGAATTAAGGGCTCCATCCACAAGTCCCACATGCCTAGCGGAATCGCTCTGTTTTAGCTCCTCCTTCAATGTCTCCAGCTTCTTCTGCAAAAGCCTGATGAGGGGAATGACCTGACTCAGGCTGGCAGTGTCTGAACTGACTTCACGTGTGGAAAGTTCAAAGGGTTGCAGAACCTTGCACAACGTTGAAATCATTCTCCACTGCGCTTGAGTCAGGTGCATTCCCCCTCCATTGCCTATATCGTGGGCAGATGTATAGGCTTGAATGGCCGTTTGCTGCTCCTCCATCCTCTGAAGCATATAGAGGGTTGAATTCCACCTCGTTACCACCTCTTGCTTCAGATGATGGCAGGGCAGGTTCAGGAGTGTTTGCTGGTGCTCCAGTCTTCGGCACGCGGTGGCTGAATGCCGAAAGTGGCCCGCAATTCTTCGGGCCACCGACAGCATCTCTTGCACGCCCCTGTTGTTTTTTAAATAATTCTGCACCACCAAATTCAATGTATGTGCAAAACATGGGAAGTGCTGGAATTTGCCCAGATGTAATGCACGCACAATATTGCTGGCGTTGTCTGATGTCACAAATCCCCAGGAGAGTCCAATTGGGGTAAGCCATTCTGCGATGATGTTCCTCAGTTTCCGTAAGAGGTTGTCAGCTGTGTGCCTCTTCTGGAAAGCGGTGATACAAAGCGTAGCCTGCCTAGGAACGAGTTGGCGTTTGCAAGATGCTGCTACTGGTGCCGCCGCTGCTGTTCTTGCTGCGGGAGGCAATACATTTACCCAGTGGGCTGTCACAGTCATATAGTCCTGAGTCTGCCCTGCTCCACTTGTCCACATGTCCCTGGTTAAGTGGACATTGGGTACAAGTGCATTTTTTAGGACACTGATGACTCTTTTTCTGACGTCTGTGTACATTTTCGGTATCGCCTGCCTAGAGAAATGGAACCTAGATGGTATTTGGTATCGGGGACACAGTACCTCAATCAAGTCTCTAGTTGCCTATGAATTAACGGTGGATACCGGACACATGTTACTCACCACCCAGGCTGACAAGACCTGAGTTATCCGCTTTGCAGCAGGATGACTGCTGTGATATTTCATCTTCCTCGCAAAGGACTGTTGGACAGTCAATTGCTTACTGGAAGTAGTACAAGTGGTCTTCCGACTTCCCCTCTGGGATGACGATCGACTCCCAGCAGCAACAACAGCAGTGCCAGCAGCAGTAGGCGTTACACTCAAGGATGCATCGGAGGAATCCCAGGCAGGAGAGGAATCGTCATACTTGCCAGTGACATGGCCTGCAGGGCTATTGGCTTTCCTGTGTAAGGTGAAAATTGACACTGAGGGAGTTGGTGGTGTGGTTTGCAGGAGCTTGGTTACAAGAGGAAGGGATTTAGTGGTCAGTGGACTGCTTCCGCTGTCATCCAAAGTTTTTGAACTTGTCACTGACTTATGATGAATGCTGTCCAGGTGACGTATAAGGGAGCATGTTCCTAGGTGGTTGACGTCCTTACCCCTACTTATTACAGCTTGATAAAGGCAACACACGGCTTGACACCTGTTGTCCGCATTTGTGTTGAAATAATTCCACACCGAAGAGGTGATTTTTTTTGTATTTTGACCAGGCATGTCAATGGCCATATTCGTCCCACGGACAACAGGTGTCTCCCCGAGTGCCTGACTTAAACAAACCACCTCACCATCAGAATCCTCCTTGTCAATTTCCTCCCCAGCGCCAGCAACACCCATATCCTCATCCTGGTGTACTTCAACAGTGACATCTTCAATTTGACTATCAGGAACTGGACTGCGGGTGCTCCTTCCAGCACTTGCAGGGGGCATGCAAATGGTGGAAGGCGCAAGCTCTTCCCGTCCAGTGTTGGGAAGGTCAGGCATCGCAACCGACACAATTGGACTCTCCTTGGGGATTTGTGATTTAGAAGAACGCACAGTTCTTTGCTGTGTTTTTGCCAGCTTAAGTCTTTTCATTTTTCTAGCGAGAGGATGAGTGCTTCCATCCTCATGTGAATCTGAACCACTAGCCATGAACATAGGCCAGGGCCTCAGCCGTTCCTTGCCACTCCGTGTCGTAAATGGCATATTGGCAAGTTTACGCTTCTCATCAGATGCTTTTAATTTTGATTTTTGGGTCATTTTACTGAACTTTTGTTTTTTGAATTTTACATGCTCTGTACTATGACATTGGGCATCGGCCTTGGCAGACGACGTTGATGGCATTTCATCGTCTCGGCCATGACTAGTGGCAGCAGCTTCAGCACGAGGTGAAAGTGGATCTTGATCTTTCCCTATTTTAACCTCCACATTTTTGTTCTCCATTTTTTAATGTGTGGAATTATATGCCAGTATCAATAGCAATGGCCTGCTACTATATATACTGCGCACAACTGAAATGCACCACAGGTATGGATGGATAGTATACTTGAAGATACAGAGGTAGGTAGAGCAGTGGCCTTCCGTACCGTACTGCTATATATACTGGTGGTCACTGTCAGCAAACTGCAAAACTAAAATGCACCACAGGTATAGAATCTAGATGGATAGTATACTTGATGACACAAGCAGTGGCCTTCCGTACCGTACTGCTATATATACTGGTGGTCACTGTCAGAAAAACTCTGCACTGTATTCCTCCTATATAATACTGCTGGTCCCCAGTCCCCACAATAAAGCAGTGTGAGCACAGATATATGCAGCACACTGAGCACAGATATGGAGTGTTTTTCAGGCAGACAATGTATACTGGTGGTCACTGTCAGCAAAACTCTGCACTGTACTTCTCCTATATAATACTGCTGGTCCCCAGTCCCCACAATAAAGCAGTGTGAGCACAGATATATGCAGCACACTGAGCACAGATATGGAGTGTTTTTCAGGCAGACAATGTATACTGGTGGTCACTGTCAGCAAAACTCTGCACTGTACTCCTCCTATATAATATACTGGTGATCCCCAGTCCCCACAATAAAGCAGTGTGAGCACAGATATATGCAGCACACTGAGCACAGATATGGAGTATTTTTCAGGCAGACAACATATACTTGTGGTCACTGTCAGCAAAACTCTGCACTGTACTCCTCCTATATAATACAGCTGCTCCCCAGTCCCCACAATTAAGCAGTGTGAGCACAGATATATGCAGCACACTGAGCACAGATATGGAGTGTTTTTCAGGCAGACAACGTATACTGGTGGTCACTGTCAGCAAAACTCTGCACTGTACTCCTCCTATATAATACAGCTGCTCCCCAGTCCCCACAATTAAGCAGTGTGAGCACAGATATATGCAGCACACTGAGCACAGATATGGAGTGTTTTTAAGGCAGACAACGTATACTGGTGGTCACTGTCAGCAAAACTCTGCACTGTACTCCTCCTATATAATATACTGGTGGTCCCCAGTCCCCACAATAAAGCAGTGTGAGCACAGATTTATGCAGCACACTGAGCACAGATATGGAGTGTTTTTCAGGCAGACAACGTATACTGGTGGTCACTGTCAGTAAAACTCTGCACTGTACTCCTCCTATATAATACAGCTGCTCCCCAGTCCCCACAATTAAGCAGTGTGAGCACAGATATATGCAGCACACTGAGCACAGATATGGAGTGTTTTTCAGGCAGACAACGTATACTGGTGGTCACTGTCAGCAAAACTCTGCACTGTACTCCTCCTATATAATATACTGGTGGTCCCCAGTCCCCACAATTAAGCAGTGTGAGCACAGATATATGCAGCACACTGAGCACAGATATGGATTGTTTTTCAGACAGACAACGTATACTGGTGGTCACTGTCAGCAAAACTCTGCACTGTACTCCTCCTATATAATACAGCTGCTACCCAGTCCCCACAATTAAGCAGTGTGAGCACAGATATATGCAGCACACTGAGCACAGATATGGAATATTTTTCAGACAGACAACGTATACTGGTGGTCACTGTCAGCAAAACTCTGCACTGTACTCCTCCTATATAATACAGCTGCTCCCCAGTCCCCACAATTAAGCAGTGTGAGCACAGATATATGCAGCACACTGAGCACAGATATGGAGTGTTTTTCAGACAGACAATGTATACTGGTGGTCACTGTCAGCAAAACTCTGCACTGTACTCCTCCTATATAATACAGCTGCTCCCCAGTCCCCACAATTAAGCAGTGTGAGCACAGATATATGCTATATATATTAATTAAGATATATATTAATTGTGGGGACTGGGTAGCACACTGAGCACAGATATGGAGTGTTTTTAAGGCAGACAACGTATACTGGGGGTCACTGTCAGCAAAACTCTGCACTGTACTCTTCCTATATAATATACTGGTGGTCCCCAGTCTCCACAATAAAGCAGTGTGAGCACAGATATATGCAGCACACTGAGCACAGATATGGAGTGTTTTTCAGGCAGACAACGTATACTGGTGGTGACTGTCAGTAAAACTCTGCACTGTACTCCTCCTATATAATACAGCTGCTCCCCAGTCCCCATATTTTGAGCAACATTAATATACGGAGAGGACGCCAGCCACGTCCTCTCCCTAACATTTCCAATGCACGAGTGAAAATGGCGGCGACGCTCGGCTCCTTATATAGAATCCGAATCTCGCGAGAATCCGACAGCGGGATGATGACGTTCGGGGGCGCTCGGATTAACCGAGCCATACGGGAGAATCCGAGTATGCCTCGGACCCGTGTAAAATGGGTGAAGTTCGGGGGGGTTCGGTTTCCGAGGAACCGAACCCGCTCATCACTACTTTGGAATAAAGCTGGCTGCATACATACAATACATACTGTATAGTATATACATACTGTATATATACTGTGCATACATACCAAAATATTGAGATATAATTAAGGCCTCGGGAGAATCAGGCCAATTACAGTACATTGAACGTACAGAGGCTAATTAGCAAGAATCAACAAATGTTACATTTCTATAGCCTTAGAAAATAACCTTACAGACCCCATGGCAATCAATCTTCATGGATTATAACTGCAGTTTGAGCTGTGATTTACCAGTGGCCTCTTACTGTTTTACTGTTCGTCTTTGCTTCTTTACACTATATACAGTATTTGGTGCATTTACTTAGCCCTACAGATTGATTTGTGCAGTTTTTTTCTTCAGGAGTGCAAAATGCCCATATTTTTATAACATCCTTTCTGCATCACACAGCCGTTTACTTAATGGGATGTATTAAATATTGCATTTTGAATGTGATACATCTTGCCTTTTACTGCATGCATAGAGGCTGTTATTAACGCCATATGCACAAAGATTTGCTTTATTTATGCAAAGGATCACTCTTCTGCTGTCCACTGTGATGAGAACGTCTGGGTTTATGACTCAGGAGTCCTGCTAAGCAAGCGCCCAGCCTGTCTGTGTACTAGCATAGAAGAGCCAAAACAGTGCACCCCATTGAATAGCCCAATCATTTTCTCTTCTTTTTAAGTGGTGGTTGCAAATTTGTGATTGTGGCTCACACCTGCTGATTCTGTTTATTGGGGCTGGATGTACTGAACAAATGTAATTCAAGTTAATGGTGTAGATCATACTTCTTTCCAAAGATCTAAAACAGCAAATTTAAGGGGTGATTGAATTAGGAGGAGCAATTTGCTGCAAACATCGTGTTAATGTGATTAATGTGATAGAGACCAATTCAATTACAAGACTAGAGATGAGCATTGCACCTGAAAACAGAGCTTAACATTGCAAATTTTTGCTCCAGTGAGCACTTGTATGTATAACTCATGCAAGCAAAAACAGCCAACATTAAGCCCTGTTACCAGGAACGATAGTTATCGCAAATCTTCTAATTGTATTGACTTCTGTTACATTTCCCATGTTAAAATGATGTGTGAAGTAACTCACACCTAACTGTATCATCCATTACAACCAGAGAAGAGATCCCACAATAAGAATATTTGTTACACTATTAATCTCCAGGGAATTTTTATTACCTATTCAAATGGATAATATTTCCATATCTAGAACATAATATTGATGCTACCCACTGATTCAGTACTTACATCACAAAAGCAACCAGTGCAACCTATGGGTGCACTGGTTTCCTTCCACAAAATGGTATTTTAAAATCACACTTTATTAAATGTATTTTAAAATTAAAAAAGAAAAGAATATCAATACCCATATGTAATATAAATGTTTTTAATACTGTTCCATACGGTGTATCATATATTGCCCTATATTAGGGCTATACAAAGCGAAGTATAAAAAGAGTATAGAAATAAAATAACGTGATAGAAAAAGAAAAAAAGAAAAATGGTTTTATGTGAAAAACAATGTTGTGTGTCATCTTTATTCAAAAGCATTTAAACCCGACTAAACTAATGGGTGTGATCCTGAAAAGTGTTGTTTGGGCGCCCCGAACAGGTCACTTTTCACACATTTTTGCTCACACACCCAGCGGGTGAGAGCTGAAATGTCAGCAATAGCAGCAGATTGCACCTGAATGGAGCTACAATTGAATAGCTCCATTGTGCACAATCTGTGGGCTGCCGGCCACCAGTATATTTTATTTCCGCCCATAAAGTTTTAACCCTGTAAATGTTATGTTTGTATAATCAGATAGTGGTTACAATAGAAGCAATGGTGCTTATCCTCTGTTATGTATCTGTATTTAATTTCATCCTGCAATCAACATGATACTGTACATTTGTTTCTTTCCAAATTAACAGTGGTTTATATATTCCACTAAAGTAAATTTTACTTCTGCAAAGTCTTAGTTAGATCCTGCTGCCTGTCCACATAACCTTATTAATTCAAGAGAGCAGTAGTAGTTCTCTGAAAGATGCACATTTAAATTACACATTTACAGTAACAACAGATGATTTATGACATGGTTTTAAAAAAAAACATGTCAAAAATAATCTGGTAAATGTGGAATTTAGACCCTGAAATACAAAATCGACCACATATCGATCAACATTGACCAAAATCGACTTTTAGTAAATATACCCCTCAGTGTTGTTCTCTTGAGGGAGTCTCCAATATAATTAGATGCAGGTTGTTAATAAAACAGAATAATTTTCTAATACCATATTCACCCTATAGTATGATGTTGGGACATTTGTTATAAACCACTTTTTTATTGTCTAATTATATCAGCCTTATTCTATTATATGCATTCATCATTCAGTTCACACAATATATTTCCACTACTAGGGTAGATACACCCATTAGTCTGATTTGGAGAGAACTGATCAGCACCAGCTGTGATTGGATGATGTCCTGGCTATACCATTTATCAGTTCCTGAGTCCCGCTGTAGAAATACAGCAGACAGTAGGGGTAAGCCTTCAGTATAAAAATGACAATTGAAATGTGATACATTATTTTAATTGTAAGGCTATATTAATGTAAATATATTTAAAGTTATTTTTAAAAATGCCATAGGTTTATAAATTCCCAGACATTGTGTCCAGAAGTGAAAAAAAAAAAAAAAAACATAGAGATGAGCAGTCCGGATTCCAAGGAATCCACACTGCTTTGAACATTGGGGATCGGAGTCCACCCGAGCCGCACCAGACTCAGATCCCATGTCGGGGCTGAATGTGATCCTCCCAGCATCAGATTCTCATGGGACCTGGATTCTATATACTCTAAGGCACCACGGCTGGGACTCAGCGCTATTTCACACTAACGCATGCTGCTGAATGCTGCAATGTACTCTGCTGTATTGTCTGTGCTGAGACTTCAGACTCACAAGTTGCTGTGCTGTATAAAGTGACTGTATATAGGGGCACACTGAACACTGCTGTATGCTGTACTGTACTCTGCTGTAAATTGTACTGTTTGGGACACTTAACCCTAGTGCGCTTTGTTCACATGCATCTATAAGCCCTGTGATCTACACAGTGTTAAACGAACTGCAAGTTTAAAAATAGAAAAACACTATAAAAAATAAATATCTATTGTTTGTACTGGTTGATACGCTTTACATTAGTGCACTTTGTTCACATGCATCTATAAGCCCTATGATACACGCAGTTTGAACCGAGCTGCGAGTTCTAAAAATAAAAATATGTAGATCTAATGTTTGTACTGTTCTGTGCCCTGTACCCAAGTATGCTGTGGCAACGTTTCATAGAAGTATCATATATTGCCGTGTGCTGGTACCGCTGCTGTGACCCTTAGTAACCATCCAGTTCGCTGCAGCCTCTGGACAATATTGGTGAAATCAATTTTGTGAGCTGTGAGGTGTTCAAAATTGAGTCGAAATGACTGGAATTTAATGTTACTGTGGTTAATAATACCCTAGGAACAAAAAATGCCCAAATATGTGATTTTAGATTTTTTGTGAATTTTTGAAAAAAAAAATGCAAATCCTACGATGGTTTGGCAAAAACAAATCCAAAGCTGGGCAACAATCAGAGCCAAATCCTCCAAATAAGTAAAAATGGTCCAGCACACATCTCTAATAAAAAAAAAAAAGGAAATGCTAATTTTCCGCACCCACACCTTATCCGTGGGTTTGTACAAAACTAATCTATGTATTTATGAGCTTTTGGTTGCAATCCAATTCCAGTAAATTGAGAGGTATTTTATAAGCAAATGGAGAGCATATCTGTAGCTCAAAGTGCTTGCAATATGCAGAAACAAATCCTCTGGAAGTAGCCTTTAGTTCTCTATGTCTAGTGCCATATTGGCGCAGCATTCGAAAGATGTCCATTTGTTATCAGAAGGTTCCTATAAGTGCAAGTTGGAAACAAATACAGTTTAAATGTGAGGTTCACTTCATTGCAAAAGAGTCTGCAGACATTACTGTCATTGGACATAATTTATTCTTTTGATTTTATTGCAGTTTCAATAATTAAATAACTCCAAATAAGAAATTAACTTTGGCAATGAGATGAAACGCTAATAAAAAGGAATGCTTAATGCAGCCATCAACCTCTATGCATTCACCAGTATTGTGACATCTTTGTCAAATGCTGCTAAGTGGCTTTCAATACATATTCATAAATGACTCTGACTGTCTACACTGAAAAGCATATTTAGCAACAATAGCTATTGCCACTCCTTAAACTATATTGTTTATTCACTTGCAGATTGAGTGCTCTGATAATCAGCTACACAGATAAATCCTCACTTCTCCAATTTACAGTTAGTAGAAATGCTACAGGGTAAAATATAATCACATTTATTGCTACCTCTCAATGCCCTTCTGTAAATGGGACTAAGATGTAACACATATTCCACAAGAATACACTTATAAAGATGTTCATGACAGATAAACTGCAGCTGCTCGGGTTATAAAAGCTGTAAGTAATAGAGAATGCCAGACACTATACTAGACACCTACAGACAATGATTTTAGGTAAACTTGTATTCTGTCATTCAGACTAATAGTGAAATATGTTCATATTGTACAGTACAGTAATATTAGTACTCTAATATATCTGCCAAAATCTAATATACATTTTAAGAGTATTTCAAGTAACTGAAGCATTCCATAGAGATATGAACACATGGATGTGATCAGTGGTGGGTTTTAGCTATGGGCTGCCCTGCAGCCCCATCAGGGAAATTCCATCACCCAGCTCAGTCTCAGTGAAGCCAGATGCAGTCCGTGGCTTCACTGGCAGTGACTTCCTACTACAGGCAGTCCCATTGGGAGTTGTTTCCTTCCTCAGGGACTGCCAGACCGGGATGTGTGTAGCAGAGAGCTAGCTGACTTGCTATAGGAAGCCACTCTTTATCTTTGGCACAGCCCAATCCAATCTGGCTTCTATAGGCTGCAGCCGATGCAGTCCATAAAAGCCGGGGTTTGCATATACACAATCAACCTGTCGCTTGCGCATATGCACCGGTCTCAGAGTCTGTCAGTTCCACTGTACAGGTGCCAAGACCTGGACGGCGTCGAGGACCAGCGCAGCACATCAGATGGTGGGGATGAGGCAGCATGGCTAGCGGCAGCACACTTCCTAAACCCAGGTAGGAGCTGCTGCTGAATGTGATGTTTTTAATAATCTACATTTGGCAGCAGCATGTTGTGAATAGTGCTCAATGCACCTTATTCAGATTTGTTAGCAAACCAAAAAAGCATACTAATGGGCAAAAACATGTTGCACTGCAGGTGGGGCAGATGTAACATGTGCAGAGAGATTTAGTTTTGGGTGGGGTGTGTTCAAACTGAAATCTAAATTGCAGCGTAAAACAGCCAGTATTTATCCGGAACAGAAACAATATAACCCACCCAAATCTAAATCTCTCTGCAGATTACATCTTCCCCACCTGCAGTGCAACATGGTTTTGCTTATTAGTGTGCTTTTTTGGTTTGCTAACAAATCTGAGTCATGCTAGCCATACATCAGACCAACTTTTCTCCAACACTCCAAACTTCCAACCATCCAACTTGTCTGTTCAACTAAAACAGTGCCCCACACATCTAACCAACTTTTTACCAGTGCTCCACACATCTAACCAACTTTTCATCAGACCAACCAACCTACCAACTTCTGTCCAACTTGTGATGTCACCGAAGTAGGCGGACAGTGCCTTCCTACAGTTCTTCAGTTTTGTTTTGTTTTTTCATTTCAAAACATGCAGAATTGTCTTTTTTTCAGTGAAACTGGGCTTTTCTTTCACCACCATACATTTATTAGATTTACTTGTTTTTATACTGAACTATGGATACCAGCATGGTTGGGCTGCCAAGGCAAATTATATATATATATATATATACCAGATGTAGATATTCGGCACTCCCAATGTAGTAAAATGTACAGCTTGCCTGGTGCCCTCCTGAGCTTCAAAAAGCAAACATATCACAAACGATAGGCGGCACTCTAGGACTTTTCAAAAATCAAGAACATACGTGACCCTGTTCTGACAGCTTAACGTTTCGGTCATTTTCAATCCGCCACACTTTGCTGGCGGAATCTAATAAAAAATTTTAAAAACATGTTTTTTTTGGTGTTTTTTTGGGTGGGTAATAGCATATCTATTTATATTAGAAGGGATTAGGTACTTGGTTTGTCTTTTTTGGAGGCACAAGTATTATTTATATATTTTTAAAAAGATTATTATTATTATTATTTTTTTTAAATGGAATGGGAAAAACCTGAAAAAAAATTGCGTGGGGTCCCCCCTCCAAAGCATAACCAGCCTCGGGCTCTTCGAGCCGGTCCTGGTTCTAAAAATGCGGGGGAAAACGGACAGGGGATCCACCGTATTTTTAAAACCAGCACCGGGCTCTGCGCCTGGTGCTGGTGCAAAAAATACGGGGGACAAAAAGAGTAGGGGTCCCCCATATTTTTTACACCAGCATCGGGCTCCACTAGCTGGACAGATAATGCCACAGCCGGGGGTCACTTTTATACAGTGCCCTGCGGCCGTGGCATTAAATATCCAACTAGTCACCCCTGGCCGGGGTACCCTGGGGGAGTGGGGACCCCTTCAATCAAGGGGTCCCCCTCCTCAGCCACCCAAGGGCCAGGGGTGAAGCCCGAGGCTGTCCCCCCCATCCAAAGGCTGCGGATGGGGGGCTGATAGCCTTGAGAAAATTAAAAGAATATTGTTTTTTCCAGTAGTACTACAAGTCCCAGCAAGCCTCCCCCACAAGCTGGTACTTGGAGAACCACAAGTACCAGCATGCGGGGAAAAAACGGGCCCGCTGGTACCTGTAGTTCTAATGGGGAAAAAATACCCAAATAAAAACAGGAGACACACACCGTGACAGTAAAACTTTATTTCACACATGTCGACACACACATACTTACATATGTTGACACGAAGCAGTCGGTCCTCTTCTCCAAGTAGAATCCACGGGTACCTGAAAATAAAAGATAATTATACTCACCTGATCCAGGGTCCAGATTATAATCCACGTACTTGGCAAAACAACAAACCGAACACCCGGACCAAACGGACTGAAAGGGGTCCCATGTTTACACATGGGAACCCTTTCCACGAATGCAGAGACACCCCGGTCACAGCTGTCACAGAAGTGTCTCTTCAGCCAATCAGGAAGCGCCACTCCGTGGCACTCACCTGATGTCTCCGTGCGCGTCTGAAGTGACAGAAGGCTGGCGGAGGGGGGCCGCGGGGGGGTGAATTAGCGGTGCGGGAGCCGATGCGGGCTGGAGCTGGCCCTGGTGGTGGTGAGGGGGAAGGGGTGCCGCGATCTTGGGGGGCAGTGACTGCAGGAGGGTAGCAGAGGTCCCGCGATCGCTGGTGATATGCGGGGGGTGCCGCGATCGTGGATGATATGCGGGGGGTGCCGAGATTGCGGGTGACATGCGGGGGTGCCGCGATCGTGGGTGATATGCGGGGGGTGCCGCGATCGCGGGGGGGGGTGCCGCGATTGCGGGGGGGGGTGCCGCGATTGCGGGTAAGTTGCGGGGGGTGCCGCGATTGTGGGTAAACTGCAGGGGGTGCCATGATTGCGGGTAAGTTGCGGGGGGTGCCGCGATTGCGGGTGGGGTGCGGGGGTGCCGCAACCGCAGGTGGGGTGCCAGTGATCGGGGGTGGCGTGCGTGGGTGCAGCAATCATGGGTGGGGTGCGGGGGGTGCCGCGATCGTGGGGTATCGCGGGAGGGGTGCCACTGCTGGGTGTCCGGGGTGGTGGTGCGGCTGATTAGCGATGCGGGTGCGGCGAATTAGCGGTGTGGGTGCGGGGGGGGTGCGGCGAATTAGCGGTGCTTGTGCGGGGGTGCGGCTGATTGGCGGTGCGGGTGCGGCGAATTAGCGGGGCGGGGGGGGAGCGGCTGATTAGCGGTGCGGGTGCGGGGGGGGGGGGCGGCGAATTAGCGGTGCGGGTGCGGGGTGCGGCGAATTAGCGGTGCGGGTGTGGGGGGGTGCGGCGAATTAACGGTGCGGGTGCGGGTGCGGCGAATTAGCGGTGCGGGTGCGCGGGGGGGGGGGTGCGGCTGATTAGCGGTGCGGGGGTGGGAGGGTGGCTGGCGGGCGGTGAATTACCGATGCGGGGGAGGGAGGCTAGCTGGCGGCCGGGCGGTGAATTACCGGTGTGGCAGCCGGTGCAGGCGGAGGGAGGCTGGCGGGCGGGGTGTAAATTTGCGGTGCGGGAGCCGGTGCGAAGGGAGGCTGGCGGCCGGGAGGGGGATTACTGCTGGGCGGGCTGAGCAGGGCTGAGGGAGGCTGGCGGGATGGATGGGGCGGCCGGCGGAGGAAAGGGACTGGCGGGCGGAGGGGGGTTAATTTGCGGTGGGACTGGCGGCTGGGCAGTGGCGGGTCACTGCGGCTGGGGCGGTGAGGTGGCCGGAGGGGTATGGAGCACAGAGGGTCACCTGCAGCACGAGTCAAAAGTAGGCGGACACTAGCAGCCAGTGTCCGCCTACTTATCGTTCAGTTGGGGGGAAGTTTTCCCCTACACCTGAACGATTGGTTGGGAAAATCAAACAGGTTTGATTTTCCCAACTAGTTGGTCAGACCGTTTCTGACCGTTTTTTAGCGTGTGGGAGCAAACGGCTGATAATCGTTTGCTCCCACACACTGCCAGATTATCTTTCCAACCAGCCAACTAGTTGGCTGGTTGGAAATATATCGTCCTGGTGTATGGCTAGCTTAAGGCCCATTGAGCACTATTCACAACATGATAAAACCTTTTAAATACAGCAAGGCTAGCTGCTTGCTATAGGAAGCCACTCTCTACCTTTAGCACAGGCCAATCCGATCTGGCTTCTATAGGCTGCAGCTGATGCAGTCCATAAAAGCCGGGGGTAAAGTATAGGAAAGAAACATTCTTCAAAGTAAGATAAGTATTAGCAGGGCCATAACTAGGTGTGTGCAGATGGTACCGTGCCCACAGCGCAAATGCACTGAAGGCGCACCACCTGGCAGCATGGCAAACTCCCCCTCCCCCAATCGCCCATTATCTCCAGTCAGTCACTTCTCACTGTAAATCCTGCCGCCACCTCTGCAAGGGACTGGGAACACTGCCGCAGCCACCATCTGGTAGCACACCCCACATAGACGCTATCAGTACTTACTTCATCCGAGTCCCACAGGTGCTGCTGCCTGTCTCCCGCTGCCACCTCTGTAATGTACTCGGAAGCACTGCTGCAGCTGCCAGCACCTAGGACATGATGAGTGTCTCTGCCTCCTCTGGAAGTCCTGGATACTGGATTACCCCCCCAGGTGAGTAAGACACACACAAACTCATTCACTCACTCACTCTCACTCTATCATGTGTAAAAAGGGGACTCTGCTTGCCTAATGTGTAAAAAAGGGAGACTCTGCTGCTGTAATGTGTAAAAAATGGGGCCTGCCTGCCTTATGTGTTAAAAAAGTGGGGCTCTGTTGCTGTAATGTGTAAACATGGGGGGCTCTGCTGCCTAATGTGCAAAAAGGGGACTCTGCCTGATTAATGTGTAAAAAGGGGGACTCTGCTACTGTAATGTGTATAAAAGGAGGACTCTGCTGCTGTAATGTGTAAGAAAGGGGGGCTCTGTTGCTGTATTGATTAAAAAGGTGGTCTCTGCTGCCTAATGTGTAAAAATGGGACTCTGCCTGCTTAATGTGTAAAAAGGGGGACTCTGCTACTGTAATGTGTAAAAAAAGGGACTCTGCCTGTCTAATTTTTAAAAAAGGGGGCTTCTACTGCCATAATGTGCTAAAAGGGGGCTCTAGCTGCCTAATGTGTAAAAAAAGGGGGGCTTATACTGCCATAATATGTTTAAAAGTGGGGGCTCTACCTGCCTAATGTGTAAAAAAGGGGGACTCTGCCTGCCTAATGTGTAAAAAAAGGTGGCTTGTACTGCCATAATGTGCTTAAAAGGGGGGCTCTACCTGCCTAATGTACAAAAAAGGGGGTCTCTGCCTGATTAATGTGTAAAAAGTGGGACTCTGCTACTGTAATGTGTAAAAAAGGGACTCTGCCTGCCTAATGTGTAAAAAAGGGGCGCTTCTACTGCCAAAATGTGCTAAAAAGGGGGCTTTCCCTGCCTAATGTGTGAAAAAGGGGGACTCTGCGTGCCTAATGTGTAAAAAAAGGGAGACTCTGCTGCCTTAATTGGTAAAAAGGGGACTCTGCTGCTGTAATGTGTAAAAAAGGGACTCTGCCTGCTGTAACATGAAAAAGGGAGCTCTGCCTGCTTAATGTGAAAAAGGGGGACTCTACCTGCCGTACTGTGTAAAAGGGGACTCTACCTGAAGTAATGTGTAAAAGGGGACTCTGCTGTAATGTGTAAAAGGGTACTCTACCTACCGTACTGTGTAAAAGGGAACTCTACCTGCTGTACTGTGTAAAAGTGGGCTCTACCTGCCATTCTGTGTAAAAGGGGACTCTACCTACCGTACTGTGTAAAAGTGAACCATGAAGCCATGCCCCTATCTTTTTGTTGTGCGCCTGTTTTGTATGTGTGTGGGGGGGGGGAGGGGCGCCGAAGCTGTTTCTTGCACACAGCTCTAAAATGTCTAGTTACGGCACTGAGTATTAAAACTCGATGACATACACTGAAACTGGAGGGAAGTAGATAGGTTCTGGGGAAATGTAAGAAATAATAACTTTACAGAAAGGACAGTGGATAAGTGGAATTACCTCCCATCAGAGGTGGTAGAGACTAAGGGGGAGATGTACTAGGCAGTAAAAAAGTGGAGAAGTGAGCCAGTGGAGAAGTTGCCCATGGCTACCAATCAGCTGCTCTGTATACCACTTGTATCACTGCTTAGTACAGGCCAATCACTGCATGCAGGCCAATCTAGCCCCAGCGATAGCGATGCGCGAGGCTGCGCATCGCTATCGCTGTGAGGGGTACACACGGAGTGATCGCTGCTTAAAATCTAAGCAATCTGACTAGATTTTAAGCAGCGATCGCTCCGTGAGTACCCCCCTTAAGACAGCAATTTAAAGATGCTTGGGATAAGCATATGAATAGCCTTACAAAGAACTAAGGATCAAAAGGGTTGAGATTACCTAAAGGATAAAAAAGGTGCAGACTATATGGGCGAAGTGGTTGTTATCTGCCATCAAATTCTATGTTTCTATAAAGGCTGGAGCCATTTAAGACTGATAAGAAAAAAGTAGAATTAGCTTGTAAAATAGACACGAACGAGTAAATGCTTTTTCTGTCCCATACCTGCTATAAATCTTTTGCCAGGCAAACACAGTTGTATGATTAATGCTCATGATCAAACATCAGAGTACATATTTAATATTCCTATTAGTGACAGAAGTAACTTTATATTTTTGATCAAGGCCCAGCATTTGCTGGCTGCGTCATGCACCCAAAACGGTTGTGATACCTGTGCATTTGGATGCTAATCTACTTTCCCTCCCTCAAATGATCACTGGCTATCAATCAAACTACAACTAAAGCTGCACTGTGACCAGGGCCGGTTCTAGACCTTGTGACGCCCAGAGCGAAAGTTTCCTGACAGGGTTTGTGCGCGCTGAAGGCGCACATAAAAAATAGGGCCATAGCTTCATAGGGAAGGGGCGTGGCCCCTGTAGTTGTGCCCCCTGTAGATTTGCCCCTGTAGATGTGACCCTGTAGTTATGCCTCCTGTAGATTTGCCCCCACTAGATGTGCCCCCAGTAGTTATGCCCCTAGTAGATTTGCCCCCTTAGAAATGCCCCCAGTAGAGATGCCCCTGTAGTTATGCCCCCTTAGATGTGCCCCCAGTAGAGATGCCCCCTGTAGATTTGCCCCCATTAGATGTGATCCCAGTAGAGATGCCCCTGTAGTTATGCCCCCTTACATGTGCCCCCAGTAGAGATGCCCCCTTTAGATTTGCCCCTATTAGATGTGCTGCCAGTAGAGATGCCCCTGTTGTTATGCCCCCTTGTAGCGCCGCTTACAAAAAAAAACAATACTCACCAGCCACACTCCTGATTCCCAACCGCTGCTGCCGCTACTGCTCCATCTCTGGCCACCGCCGACTCCTTTCTATGGGAGAGACATCATGGCACCTCTCTCATAGCAGCGCCGCACAGACAATAGAGGTCAATTATGATCTCTAGCATCTGACAATGCAGCCAGCTGTAGTGGCTCCGGCTGCAGCGAGCGCTCACACTGCCCACGGTGCTTGCGGCAGCTGGAGTGCGGGATGCGGGGTACGGGTGGGCGGCGGGCACCTGTGGGGTGATTGCGGCCGCGCCTGAGCGGCCGCCCTGCTTGCCCGTGCCTAGATCCGCTCCTGACTGTGACCTACATTGCAGGCACTGGCGTTTCTATAATGGGTGCAGTGTGTGCGGTGCACACACTGCACCGTGGGTGACCCCAATTCACTTTGCTGTTAACTGCAGACCGCAAAGTTCCCATCATTGGTTACAATGGAGCGCTGCTACGCTACATTGTAACCAGTGCGCTCCTCTGATTGACAGTGCAGGAGCGCACAGCCAATCAGGAGAGTGCCATGACGTGGCACTCCCTGATTGGCTGGCGGGACCTTCGCTGACAGCAGTCATGAGGGGTCCCGCCAGTTGGGAAAAGGGGCTCCATGTGTAAACATGGGACCCCTTTCAGTTCGTGGTTCGGGTTGTTCGTTTTTTTATTTTAACAAGTCCCTGGATTACAAACTTAAAGAAGAGGACCGATCTACACAGGATTGTTTGTAAGTATATTTTTTATTTGCAGGTACCCCGTGGATTCTACTGGAGAAGAGTACCGAGGGTCTCCATGTCAACATAGGTAAGTATGTATGAATGTAAGTGTGCATGTATGTAAATTAAAGTTGTACTATCATGGTGTGTGTCTTGTGTTTTTTTGGGGGTATTTTTTTGTAGTAGAACTACAGGTACCAGCGGGCCCATTATTTTCCCGCATGCTGGTACTTGTGGCTCTCCAAGTACCAGCTTGTGGAGGAGGCTTGCTAGGACTTGTAGTTCTTCTTCAAAAAAACAATATTCTTTAATTTTACACTATGGCTATCAGCCTCCCATCCACCACCCACGGATGGGAGGGGGGCAGCCTCGGGCTTCACCCCTGGTCTTTGTGTGGCTGGAGGGGGTACCCCTTTATTTAAGGGGTCCCCACTCCTCCAGGGTTATCCGTCCAAGGGTGACTAGTTGGGGGGGTAATGCCACGGCCGCAGGGACCAGTATAAACGTGTCCCCGGCTATCTCTCTGGCTAGTGGAGCCCAGTACTGGTTTAAAAAATACGGGGGACCCCTATGTCTTTTGTCCCCCGTATTTATTGAACCAGGACCAGACGCAGAGCCCGGTGCTGGTTGTTCAAATATGGGGGGAACCTATTCATTTTTTCCCTGTATTTTTACAACCAGGACTGGCTCAAATAGCCCGAGGCTGGTTATGCTTAGGAGGGGGGACCCCACGCAATTTTTTTGTTTTTACATTTGTCACCTAAACAGACCCTTTCCCACAGATAACCATGCACGGATCTCACTGATCCGTACATGACTATCCAAATACGCCAGGAAAAAGCAGGTCTATTTTTTTGCAGCTTTTTTAACGAATCGCAAAAAAATACTGTACAACCGCAATTGACCATTCAGAGACAAACACCCAAATACGAATGAATAGTAAATTCCCGTGTTGTATGAACAAACAGCCGCATTTGACTGATGGCCTATTCATTCGTATTTCTGATCTGTGACATGAAAATCATTACGAATAGCCCCAACACTGCCGAGATTTGGCCTTAGCAAATTCCCGTGTTGCCACTTAGAAAAACAAAACTAAATTGGACAAAATCGGGACTTTAGTAAATAAACCCCCTTGAGTACTTTTTATTTGGTTGCATTTTAGAGTATAGCCATATTTTTTATCATATTTTAATATTCCATAAGGATTGGAATTACAGTACAGTACTCAAAAAATACTGGCTACTAAAGTATAACTGAAGTTAATCTGCTTAGTTCAGACAGTAGTATTAAAAAAGTAAGGGCATATTAAACATATTATTATCATATGCATTGTCGTTGGTGGCAAAACCACTACACAATTACCAGCTTTACTTTTTAACACATAATGAAAAGTTTCTTAAATTTAGAAATATACTTTAACAAAACCAAGATGTCTTTATATTTATAATATATTTTCATATTTTACATTATGTTTTTGAATCCAGTTAGTTATCCACTGCTTTATGTTTGTAAAGAGCTTCAGCTACAGTATCTGCCTTTAAAATCAATAAACTAGTTGCTTTGCATACACCCCTTACTTCTAACTTATTCTAATAAGTAACTTTCTTTTGCTATAATACAATTTTACAAGCTATTATTTTTGCAAGATCTTTTAATAAATAAGTAATTTACTAATTTAATAAATGTAAAATTATTTAAAAAAAAATGTTTAACCTTGTGGGCAACATGAAGCAGTGCTGTGTTCCAGCTTAACAGGTCTTTCTCATCCATCCTCCTGATGCTGACATTCTGTTCTTTTCATGGTGATTCCCTTAGGAGTGGTCATATCTACTTCTTAGTACTTCATAGGCACAGGTGCCATTAGGTGATGTTACCAAGTTCCAATATTCAAATGAGCCTTGCCTATATAAGCTCTCTCAGGACACCTTACTGGGTTAGAGGATCATGACTTATACAACAGGGTCAGTTACCATACCGTGTTGTGTGTCTTCTGTGTACCAGATCTCTTCTTAATTACGGTTTTGTGCATGTGACTCTGACCTCAACTATATTATTGATCCTGTGCTTGTGACCCTTACCATAGTTTTCAAAATGTATAAAAAATAGAGAAAATGACTTAACTAGCGCTCCTTGGTTATCTTAGCTCTTTGATGGTTTCAGACACCTTTCAGAAAAGAGCTTGTGCCAATATGTAAATGAGGAAAAGTGCATATAGTGAAGTACAATTTATTTACACATGAAACACAACAGTTAAAAATCTTTTGGACATTAGTGATTCTTAATGCAAAACAATTTTTAAAGCAATAACCCTTTGAGTGGCAATTCTCCATTCACTCCATACAGAAAATATTTACCGGAGATGTTGGAACTGTAATTCAACAGTTCAAAACAGCATGTCTATGGGAAAGAAGTTCCTGGGATTTCCCCACAGGGGTATGAATGGTCATTCGTTACTGGCACCTTGAAAAAGACCCTAGGGAATGGTAGAAACGCGTTGGTGCAGAGGCGTTCCGAATTTGCTCAACAGTGTTGATTACCTGGACAGCGGTCTGCCTGTGGGGAAATCCCAGGAACTTCTTTCCCACGGACTCTCGTGCTGTTTTGAACTGTTGAATTACAGTTCCAACATCTCCGGTAATTATTCTCTGTATTGAGTGAATGGAGAATTGCCACTCAAAGGGCTATTGCTTTAAAATTTGTTGTGTATTAAGAATATTGTGTATTCTAGTTATATGTCACATGTTCTTCCTCCTCTATGTTTTTTGTTGTATATCATACACTGTATGGGAGCTGTAGCTATCTGAAACCAATTCATTGTGTATTGTGTATTATGTATTGATATACTTGCCAATAAACTGATTCAGATTCTGAAAGTGTGTTACTAATCTAGAAAATTAACTCTACAATATTTTTTTCAACAATGAAGGAATCTGGTTGTTTCACAGCATAGTGCTGTGAATTTTCCAGGTTTGAGTGTAGTCATTGCCCTAAAAGACAGGATTAATGACAATTGCCACTTAAGGTTACTGATGTGAGCAGAGCTATATTAAGTATTTGGAGGACCCAAGGCACTTATGTGCTGGGGGACCAAAAATAGCAACTTTCAGAATGTAGGGATCAAGCGCATGCGAACTTGATTTCAGAATGCATACAAAAAGGTGGGTGTGATTCCTTGTCACACCCACATTTGTTGTCATGCTGTGGGCATGTATAGTACTTCACCAGCTGCTTGACTGTCCACAGTCTCACGAGTGCCGCAGGTGAGAGTTCTCTCCTTACATTTCCCCCTGCGTCACATTGCAGCACATGGTTGGGACTCAGGACAGCTTCCGTGACTGTCCTGCCAAAATCGGGATGGTTGCTGGAGTATGCATAGATACAGTCACAAATACATACACATACATACAGTCGCACACATACATAAAGACAATATAGTGCACCCTTTCCTTCTTACCTTTTAGGCTAAATAGTAATGACCACTTGGGTATGCAGACTGCTGCTTTTCCCCTCCACTGTCAGTGACTGTACAGTACACTGCAGTGTAGCACCCCCACATCCCCTTCCCAACTCCAGCACCCTATCCTTTTCAATTCCTCCAGCCTGCAATGCAGTTCTGCTCTGCACGACAGCTATAAGCAAAGATTGGGTGGGAGCTAACACAGGGTAGCTCATGAAACATGACTCCTATGCAACCCCCCTTAATCCAGCTCTGGATGTCATTCTAATGTAATCAGAGTGGCACGTGTGGGATGCCAATATGTTGATGGACATGACAGTTATATATATATATATAGTTATACAGGTGAAACTCTGAAAATTAGAATATCGTGCAAAAGTTCATTTATTTCAGTAATTCAACTTAAAAGGTGAAACTAATATATTATATTGACTCCTTACATGCAAAGTGAGATATTTCAAGCCTTTATTTGTTATAATTTTGATGATTGTAGCTTACAGTTTAAGAAAACCCCAAATCCAAAATCTCAGACAATTTTAATACAGGTTGAGTATCCCATATCCAAATATTCCGAAATACGGAATATTCCGAAATACGGACTTTTTTGAGTGAGAGTGAGATAGTGAAACCTTTGTTTTTTGATGGCTCAATGTACACAAACTTTGTTTAATACACAAAGTTATTAAAATTATTGTATTAAATGACCTTTAGGCTGTGTATATAAGGTGTATATGAAACATAAATGAATTGTGTGAATGTAGACACACTTTGTTTAATGCACAAAGTTATAAAAAAATACTGGCTAAAATTACCTTCAGGCTGTGTGTATAAGGTGTATATGAAACGTAAATGCATTCTGTGCTTAGACTTGGCTCCCATCGCCACGATATCTCATTATGGTATGCAATTATTCGAAAATATGGAAAAATCCGGTATCCAAAATACCTCTGGTCCCAAGCATTTTGGATAAGGGATACTCAACCTGTATTACATAAAATCAATTAAAAAAGGATTTAAAATACAGAAATGTCAGCCCTCTGAAAAGTATAATCATGCATATGTACTCAGTACTTGGTTTGGGCCAATTTTACATGAATTACTACCTCAATGCGGCGTGACATGGATTCTATCGGCCTGTGGCACTGCTGAGGTGTTATGGAAGATCAGGATGCTTCAATAGCGGCCTTCAGATCTTCTGCATTGTTAGGTCTCATGTCTCTCATCTTTCTCTTGGCAAAACAGATCCTTTTTTTTATTGATTTTATGTAATATTCTAATTTCCTGTGATTTTGGATTTGGGGTTTTCTTAAGCTGTAAACCACAATCATCAAAATTAATGAGCATGACCATCTGATTTACCAGATTTGAACCGAATGGAGCATGAATGGCATTAGAAACATAGAATTTGAAGGCAGATAAGAACCACTTGGCTTATCTTTTCTGCACTGAATATATGTACATACACACACTATGGTTATTTTTTTTGACAGGAGCCAATTAACCTACAAGTATATTTTTGGATTGTGGGAGGAAATTAGTGTACCCTGAGGAAACCCACGCAAGCACGGAGAAAATACAGACACTAGACACAGTTTGGGCCATAGAGGGAATCAATCCCATGATCTGTTTTGAGGCAGTAATGCTAACCATTACAACATCCATACTGCCATAATGACATATTATGGAAAAGAAAATGAAGTTGCATTTTCCCCCATCAACAATTTGTTGGGTGAGTGATTATCTTATGGAAAAATAATGATGCATCCCTCTTGCACAATTACAGACAGTGGTCACTAAATACCACCCTGCATACTAGTCAAACTGGCTGAATGCCCCACTACTTAACTTGTTATTCAGATTTTATCTACATGTACAACAAAAAAGGACTCTATTGTGCTAAAAAAAATACAGCCCAACATCACTGGTGTGATATTTCTGTACTTATTGTAGTGTCAAGAGAAATTCAAATTTTTACTGACACCTACTTTTTAATTACTGGTGTACAAAAACAATGCCTATTTTACAGACAGTTGGAAACATTCTAACGAAAAGGAAACTATTGGACAATAAATTATGTAGTGATTGTGTATACTTTCTGAGTTGTAGAAAATGAAGCTGTTATCTGACAAAAGACTTGAATATTTGTCTATAAAACCTACATGAGAAACAAGTCAGAGAATTAGATTGGTGGTATAATGTATTCATATGCAAATAGCTTCCAAACAAACCAACAAACCTGAATCAGATCAATTAAATCAAGCACTTGAACAATTAATGAACCTCTCATCAGGCAAATTAATTACAATTTCCTTTCATCGCTCAAGGTAATTGTATACAAAGAAATGAAGTTCAAAGAGACAAATGCATTATATGTTTTAGATGTGCTTTGATCATTTGCTATTATTTTTCAATTTATTTCAAGATTTTTAAATGTGTATGGATTTATTCTTAAATAGATTATGCATAATAAATAAACATTTTAAAGATATAGTAAAAAGTAATGCTATATTGCAGATTTGACCCAATTAGAAAAAATAAAATTAAAAAACTGCCAAAAACATTGCAGGCTTACCAACTAATTGACATTACCAGTACATGGATGAGTGACACACAATTACTGGACAAGCCAATTTAACTCTGTCCCGCTGAGATATCTATACTTGTCCATTTAAACAGAAAGGCCTGCATCAATTAGTAAGCATGAAAAACACATCTTTAAATGGGTGATCCTGATGAGTACAGGAATGATGCCATTATTTGATCATTTTGGACTTGGCGAGTTAATAATGATGAGTCTTGAAATATTCAGCACTGCTGTTACAGTTGAAAACTAATAAATTGTTATATTGTAATGTGAGAAAAAGATCCTATGTTTTGGAGCTTCATTTTGAACATAATCACAATACATTCCTGTTTACACAAGCAGAAAATACCACTAAAATAATCTGGCACAGCAATTCTAAAGTTCATTTGAAATTCAGATTTGACTTCCTATTTATAGGTTATAAGTAATGAGCGAATATGCTTCATGTTATCTAAAATCATTGGAATGTTGCAAATTAAAAAAAACATAATGAAAAGGTTTCAGGACTTAATGTACAATGGGCCTAATTCAAACCTGATCGTAGCCGACATGCAGGGGGATGCCCAGCACAGGGCTAGTCTGCCCCGCATGTCAGGCCTGCAGAAGTACAAAAGCATCGCACAGCGGTGATGCTTTTGCACTTCAGGAGTAGCTCCGGGTCAGCGCAGCTTTTGTGTCCTGGCCGGGAGCTACTTGTCGCTGCCCGGGTCGCAGCGGCTGCATGTGATGTCACGCAGCCACTGCGGCCCGCCCCCCGCATGGTATGGCCACGCCTGCGTTGACCGGACTGCACCCACAAAACAGCAGCCAAATGCAGCCATGCCGCCCCCTCCAGCCCAGGGAACGCCTCTGCCTGTCTTTTACATTACTCAAATTATACTTGCTCTCCCATGCCCATCTTCTTCCGACTTGGAAAGTCAATGATGAACAAAAAACTATACAGTATATTTATACGGGACACGGTTATGTGACCTATGGTCGGGAGACTGTCGGTCACTATACCGATGTCGGAAGCCTGACCGGTGGAAAGCCCGACAGTAGGCATGCCAACTGGCAGGGACTGTTCCCACTCGTGGGTGTCCATGACACTCATAGAGTGGGAATAGAACCTGTGGCGAGTGCTTCAATCGACCAAGCCCGCTGCATGGCGAGCGCAGTGAGCTTGCAAGAGGCTTCATTGTGCTCGCTCCCCATCTGCATACTAAACGGGATCAGGGCATCAGAATGATGACAGGCGGTATCCCAACCGCTGGTCACCCATATCATACCCATGTATACATGTATTATATATGATTTATGCATTATGCATGGTCATCTTCACATTGTAAATGTAGATTTTACGCATAAAAAAAATTGTCATACATCCAACTCTAAATGATCCCCATAGCATACAGAATGGAGAATCATTGTTTGTACAAGGCTGACATATTGTACTGAGTTACAGTATGTGTCAGTGGCAAAGCACATTCACATAACTTCAGTAGGCATTATAATCAGCTGTACCACTGCCATACATCCTTATCTCTTATGTAAATGTGAGACGATAAGAATAACCTTGTTGCATGAAGCATACCCAGTCAGACAGGTTACATGTTTAAACATATTTAAGTATACAGGCCCTGATTAAGGGACGGGCAACAGGGGAGGTCGTCCCAAGGCCCCCACACATTAGGGGCCCCCACACAGTGCTGTGTGAAGTCAGTCAGACAGCTCTTTCTGAAGGAGTCCCCTCCGGCTGCTCAGCTGTTTGGTTGCCAAAGATGTCATAAGTGAGTCTCGTTGGGTAGGGATCCTGCAAAACAGTGACCAGTGAGCCAGCCACATCTGTTGGTGGTGCTTGGTGCATTGTCATTGTCCATGCTGCAGCATCCAGGTAAGATGCTGGGTGAAATGCGGTGCAGTGTGTGTGTGCGCACGCTCATGAATTGCCATCAATAGAATATCTGCTGATCAAGCAGTGAGGAAATACAATTAGGAATAATTGAGTACAACACTGAGTTCAGAGTGGACACCTAACAGAAAAGTAAAGTCAAACGTTGAGGCCACATGTCTGCATAGTATCATAAACTGTAACGGTAAAGTGTTGAGGAAGATGGCAGGAATGAATAGCATGTACTGTAACATAGAATAAGACAGTGCGTACTGCAGGCAGAATGGTCACAAAAAGCAGAGTCACGGATAAGCAGAATAATGTAAAAACTACAAGAAAGACATGTAAATGCTATAAAAGTGAGTACTATGGACATTCTTATAAAAGCAACCTGGACTTTGAGACCTATCAGAACAAGTCTTTCACACCAGACCTGACAGCACTAATTAATGAATGTCTACCACTCATTCAGAGTTGGATAATTTAATAAATGTCAGTTCTAAGGTTTTCTTTAGTAGGATACCTGCATTGTGTGACCAGCACTATACTGTATAAACAAGGGTGGTAAAATACAGACAGTTCAGGGCCAACAGCTCTAGCTGAAGTCCATGTACAAGCCTAGGGCAGATTCATAATTGATACCAAAGCCAAAGGCATAACTAAGCCATCGAGGCACAACTAAGCAGGCCAGTACAAACCTCTCTCAGACACCAGCCAAACAGCTGAGCATATTTAAATTGAGACCCAAGTGAAACCACAAACAGATTCTCAAATGAGAGATGTGCGGGTTTGAATTTACCCAGATTTATTTTGATGTTAATACGGCATCTTATTGGCTATATGTCATGTGTTTTGGAAGGCCAATAAGAAAAATCTGGTTAAATCCGAACCTGCGCTATTTTGGTTTTAAGAATCGAGTAAATCCAAACCTGCACATCTCTTGCTCAAACATGCTCATTCATATCCATAAAGCTGGCACCTATTCCAGGTAAATCAAGCAAGATTAGAGCACCTGAGATGGTGTGACCTGAAGAACAGGTTAGAAACAAGGCTACCGTAGTCCTATCTATTCTTGCTTTAGATGAGAATTTGCATTAAACAATTAACTGAAACGTGATTCAGTGTATAGGAGTTAATGACTTGTTAAACTCTGCATTTCTTGAACAATGGAAGGATGTTTAAAAAAAAAAAAAGCACATGCCTAAGTATCAGAAAAAAAAGCCCTCTAAGTAAAATAGTGTATAAGATAAATGAGGTAAATGAACCTTGGAGTTTAGGTCTTAAGAGTATACCAATTGCATCATATTAATCTTGTCTGCTTTTGTTGCTATAGGTTAAAGGACATTTAATTAAATCCCTTAACAAAACAAAGCCCTTTTTAAAATATCTAGTAGGAAAAGGTATTTTTGGTTTATAAAGTATGAAGTTAATATAAATAGTAAGTGGGCAGAGCAAATGAAGCATGTCTTAATACTACCACTACAAATAAATCACAATCAGTGCATTTTAACTTGTTGCCTGGTAGAGAAAGACACAGCTACAAGCTGATTTTTACCCACTCAGTGGCAAATGAGTGTGTTCCTCTTAGTAAGGGGTAATCCTGTCCCTGTGAAACACGTTTTATATTTACTTACCAACTTTTTAGTTCTCTGTGTGTATCATATTTTTTATTATGTTTTAACTGAAATGCTAGATTAATACCAAAGATGTATGTAGTATGACGTGTGAAGAAACTCTCGGGTGTGGTATAACAGATAGACAGTGTCTAGTTAGACAGCCAATAGATAGACACCACATATTAGACAGTCAAAAGGTCAACATGGTCAAAATAGTAGACAAGAAAAAAGTAGACAGTACAAAAGGTAGACAGGGTCAAAAGGTCAACAACTTTTTTTGGCATTTTGTGGTTTGTGTGGATAGTTTTGTCATCTGGGAGGGTGTGGTTTATTAGGTCGACATGAGTTAGGTCGACATACATTTGGTCGACCACGTTTGGTCGACATGCATAAGGTCGACGTGATCACTAGGTCAACATGGTCATTAGGTTGACATGTGCTAGGTCGACATGGAAAAAGGTCGACATGAGTTTTTTTACTTTTTTGGTGTTGTTTTCTTCGAAAAGTAATGGGGTACCCCAATTAGTGCACCGTGTTCGTGTTCCCTCGCATGACTCACTTCGCTCGACATACTTTGGGCATTGTACCATTCCCAATTGTAGTCCACGTGGATTGTTAAGTATGAAAAAGGTAAAAAAATGTGAAAAACTCAAATTTTCTTATGTCGACCACTTTCATGTTGACCTTTTGACCTTGTCAACATTTTGTACTGTCTGGTCCAGTGACGTGCGGTGGGGTGAGGCAGAGCCTGTCCTGTCGTACTAACGTTTGTGCCGGAGTTTTCACTGTATAAAGTATATTAAAAATACAAAGAATTTGTTTGAAATAACCTATTTGCAATATTCTAATCATTTTTATAGCCAAAACCCTGGAGTAAAAAGTCTATGGCAGGTGATGCAGTGCCTCACCTGCTTATCTTTACCGCACATCTCTGATCAAAACTCACCAAATTTCCAGGAGTTTATACTGCCATACCTGTGTATAATGCCCAGATGTACGCTTTGGCTCATATATTGCATGTAAATCTGGCTATGGTGCTAGCCAGTGCCTCCTGAGCCATTTAGCTCACCGCACGTCCCTGGTCTGGTCAGCACAGGGGTAGCACACCATATAGGGTAGCACCCCTGGAATCTCTCCTTGCACAAACTGGCTCTGCAGAGGCAAGATGTCATCCTCATCCTCAGATCCCTCCCCTTCAGTGTTTACATCCACATCCTCACAGAGAAATAATATTCAAACAAACCACATCATTTACTGTAGGTGTCAGTGGACTGCTTACGCTATTACCCAAAGTTTCTGAACTTGACAATGACTTATGATGAATGCGCTGCAGGTGACGTATAAGGGAGGATGTTACTAAGTGGTTAACGTCCTTACCCCCTACTTATTATGGATTGACAAAGGCAACAGATGGCTTGACACCTGTTGTCCGGATTTGTGGAGAAATAATTCCAACAAACTTTCTCCACTGGTGCCTTATTCAAACAAACCACATCACCATCAGAATCCTCATTGTCAACTTCCTCTGCAGCACCAGCTACACCCATATCCTCTTCATCCTGGTATACTTCTACAGTGACATCCTCAATATCAATATCAGCAACTGGACTGGCAGTGCTCCTCCCAGCACTTGCAGAGGGTATGCAAATGGTGGTAGGAGCCTACTCTTCCCATACAGTGTTGTGAGGGTCAGGCCTAGACATCGCAACCATTGACAGTGCCAGCACCCCTGTACTTTGACAACAACCCTGTAATTTTACAGAATACAAAACAAGGCCAGTATACATTTTATTTTAACAACAGCACCCCTGTATTTTTACAACATACAGGACCAGTTTACTTTCATTTTAACAAAAGCACCCCTGTATGTTTATAGCATACAGGACCAGTGTACGTTTATTTTAACAACAGCACCCCTGTATTTTTACAGCATACAGGACCAGTGTACTTTTATTCTCACTGCACCACAGAATTTTTACAGCATACAAGACAGGGCCAATGTACATTTTACTGCACCCCAAGATTTTTACAGCATACAAGACAGGACCAGTGTACTTTTATTTTAAAAACAGCACCCCTGTATTTTTACAGCATACAGGACCACTGTACTTTTATTTTAACAAAAGCACTCCTATATTTTTACAGCATACAGGACCTGCTCATCTCTACTATATATATATTTATATATATACATACAGTGCCTTGCTAAAGTATTGACCCCCTTGGCTTTTACCTATTTTGGCTTTTTACCTATTTTGTTACATTACAACCTTAATCTGAGTTTTATGTGACGGATATACACAAAATAGTCTAAGTTGGTGAAGAGAAATTAGAAGAATTTATATCAAAATTATTTTTATAAATTAAAATTTGAAAATTGGGATGTGCATATGTATGTTTCTTGTGCAACCAATTGCCTTCTGAAGTCACATAACTAGTGAAATGAAGTCTACCTGTGTGCAATCTAAGTGTCACATGATCTGTCAGTATAAAAACACATTTTCTGAAAGGCACCAGGGGCTGCAACACCACTAAAAAAGAGGCATCACACCATGAAGACCAAGGAGCTCTTCAATCAAGTCAGGAACAAAGTTGTTGAGAAGAACAAGTCAGGGTTGGGTTTTAAAAAAATATCCAAATCTTTGATGATCACCCGGAGCACCATCAAATCCATCATCTTCAAATGGAAAAAACATGGTACCACAACAAACCTGCTAAGATAGGGCTGGCCACCAAAACTCACAGACCGGGCAAGGAGGGCATTACTCAGAGAGGCAGCACAGAGGCCAACGGTAACCCTGAGGGAGCTGCAGAGTTCCACAGCAGAGACTGGTGTATCTGCGCATGTGACCACAATAAGCCATACACTCCACAGTGCTGGTCTTTATGGAAGAGTGGCCAGAAAAAATGCATTACTTAGTGTTAAAAATAAGAAGGCACGTTTTGAGTTTGCCAAAAGGCATGTGGATGACTCCCCAAATGTATGGAGGAAGGTGCTCTGGTCAGATGAGACTGAAATTTACATTTTTGGCCACCAAGGAAAATGCTATGTCTGGTGCAAACCCAGTGGCGCACCCAGGGGGGGTTTCCGAGCACCCAGAAACCCCCCTACACTAAAAAAAACAAAATTTTTTTTTTTTTTTATAGCTGCATGAGTATTATTAATGGCTGTCTAGCGTCCTCTGCAGCCTGCTGTCTGCCTGGTGGCACTTGTAAGTGCAGTAAAAGTTTACTTTATTTTAATTATAGTATATATATATCCATGTGCATACATATATACACATGTATATATATACATATAAACACACACACATATGATATATACAGTACATGTGTATATATACGTGTACTGTATGTGTATATATATATATATATATATATATATATATATGTATGCATGTTTAATATGCTATGTATATGTGTTTATGTATGTGTGTGTGTATATATATATATATATATATATATAGATATATATATATATAGATACCCTTGTAGTAGCCGGCACTCGGAAGGCCTCCATGGGCTTTCTGGCTCAGGTGCCATACTATGAGGTTTCCACCTCCATCACTATCCCATGTAAAGAAGGCGGCACTCAGAGACTTGAAGGTGCAAAAGAATATTTAGTAAACAAGCTGCAGAGTTACATCAATGTTTCGGTTGCGCGCAGCCCCTTCATCATCCTGATGAAGGGGCTGCGCGCCCCGAAACGTTGATGTAACTCTGCAGCTTGTTTACTAAATATTCTTTTGCACCTTCAAGTCTCTGAGTGCCGCCTTCTTTACATGGGATATATATATATATATATATATATATACATACACACACACACTAGTTTTACGGACCCAGCATATACTAGGTCACCCCAGTCCCCACCCCCATGATTGGCTCCACCCAGTTCTGGAAACCCCCCCATGCAAATCCTGCGTTTGCCACTGAAACCCAACACAACCCATCACCCCAAGAACACCATCCCCACAGGGAAACATGGTGGTGGCAGCATCATGCTGTGGGGATGTGTTTCAGCAGCAGGGACTGGGAAACTGTTTTTCGAGTCAAGGGAAAGATGGATGGTGCTAAATACAGGAATATTCTTGAGCAAAACCTGTTTCAGTCTGCCTGTGATTTGAGACTGGAACGGAAGTTTACCTTCCAGCAGGACAATGACCCAAAGTATACTGCTAAAGCAACACTCGAGTGGTTTAAGGAGAAACATTTAAATGTGTTGGAATGGCCTAGTCAAAGCCCAGATCTCAATCCAATTGATAATCTGTGCTCAGACTTGAAGATTGCTGTTCACAAATGGAAACCATCCAACATGAAGGAGCTGGAGCAGTTTTGCCTTGAGGAATGAGCAAAAATCCCAGTAGCAAGATGTGGCAAGCTCATAGACATTTATCCAAAGCGACTTGCAGCTGTGATTGCCGCAAAAAGTGGCTCTACAAAGTACTGAATTTAGGGGGGTGAATAGTAATGCATGCTGAAGTTTTCTGTTATTTTGTCCTATTTGTTGTTTGTTTCACAATAAAAGAAAACACCTTCAAAGTTGTAGCCATGCTCTCTGAATGAAGTGATGCAAACCTTCAAACAAACCATTTTAATTCCAGGTTGAGAGGCAGCATAACATGAAAAATGCTAAGGGGGTGAATACATTAGCAAGGCACTATCTATCTATCTATATATATATATATATATATATTAGTGATGAGCGGGTTCGGTTTCCCCGAACTTCACCCATTTTACACGGGTCCGAGGCAGGTTCGAACCTTCCCACCTTGCTCGGCTAACCCGAGCGCGCCCGAACGTCATCATCTCGCTGTCGGATTCTCGTGAGATTCGGATTCTATATAAGCAGCCTCGCGTCGCCGCCATTTTCACTCGTGCATTGGAGATGATAGGGAGAGGACGTGGCTGGCGTCCTCTCCGTTTATTGTTGAACTTGATTGCTTTATTGCTTAATTGTGGGGAGGACTGGGGAGCAGCTGTTAGGAGGAGAACAGTGCAGAGTTTTGCTGATAAGTGACCACCAGTTTTATCCGTTCTCTGCCTGAAAAAAATGCTCCATACCATATCTGTGCTCAGTGTGCTGCATAATATATCTGTGCTCACACTGCTTAATTGTGGGGACTAGGGAGCAGCTGTATTATATAGCAGGAGTACAGTGCAGAGTTTTGCTGACAGTGACCACCAGTATACGTTGTCTGCCTGAAAAACACTCCATATCTGTGCTCAGTGTTCTGCTTTATTGTGGGGACTGGGGACCACCAGTATAATTAATATTATATAGGAGGAGTATAGTGCAGAGTTTTGCTGACCAGTGACCACCAGTATACTATATATAGCAGTACGATACGGAAGGCCACTGCTTTGCCTACCTCTGTGTCGTCATTAAGTATACTATCCATCTACATTCTATACCTGTGGTGCATTTTAGTTTTGCAGTTTGCTGACACAGTGACCACCAGTATACTATATATAGCAGTACGGAAGGCCACTGCTGTACCTACCTCTGTGTCGTCATTCATTAAGTATACTATCCATCTACATTCTATACCTGTGGTGCATTTTAGTTTTGCAGTTTGCTGACACAGTGACCACCAGTATACTATATATAGCAGTACAGAAGGCCACTGCTGTACCTACCTCTGTGTCGTCATTCATTAAGTATACTATCCATCTACATTCTATACCTGTGGTGCATTTTAGTTTTGCAGTTTGCTGACACAGTGACCACCAGTATACTATATATAGCAGTACGGAAGGCCACTGCTGTACCTACCTCTGTGTCGTCATTCATTAAGTATACTATCCATCTACATTCTATACCTGTGGTGCATTTTAGTTTTGCAGTTTGCTGACACAGTGACCACCAGTATACTATATATAGCAGTACGGAAGGCCACTGCTGTACCTACCTCTGTGTCGTCATTCATTAAGTATACTATCCATCTACATTCTATACCTGTGGTGCATTTTAGTTTTGCAGTTTGCTGACACAGTGACCACCAGTATACTATATATAGCAGTACGGAAGGCCACTGCTGTACCTACCGCTGTGTCATCATTCATTAAGTATACTATCCATCTACATTCTATACCTGTGGTGCATTTTAGTTTTGCAGTTTGCTGACACAGTGACCACCAGTATACTATATATAGCAGTACAGAAGGCCACTGCTGTACCTATCTCTGTGTCGTCAAGTATACTATCCATCCATACCTGTGGTGCATTTCAGTTGTGCGCAGTAAATATAGTAGTAGGCCATTGCTATTGATACTGGCATATAATTCCACACATTTAAAAATGGAGAACAAAAATGTGGAGGTTAAAATAGGGAAAGATCAAGATCCACCATTTGCACGCCCCCTGCAAGTGCTGGAAGGAGCACCCGCAGTCCAGTTCCTGATAGTCAAATTGAAGATGTCACTGTTGAAGTTCACCAGGATGAGGATATGGGTGTTGCTGGCGCTGGGGAGGAAATTGACAAGGAGGATTCTGATGGTGAGGTGGTTTGTTTAAGTCAGGCACCCGGGGAGACACCTGTTGTCTGTGGGACGAATATGGCCATTGACATGCCTGGTCAAAATACAAAAAAAATCACCTCTTCGGTGTGGAATTATTTCAACACAAATGCGGACAACAGGTGTCAAGCCGTGTGTTGCCTTTGTCAAGCTGTAATAAGTAGGGGTAAGGACGTTAACCACCTCGGAACATCCTCCCTTATACGTCACCTGCAGCGCATTCATCATAAGTCAGTGACAAGTTCAAAAACTTTGGGTGACAGCGGAAGCAGTCCACTGACCACTAAATCACTTCCTCTTGTTACCCAACTCCTGCAAACCACACCACCAATTCCCTCAGTGTCAATTTCCTCCTTACCCAGGAAAGCCAATAGACCTGCAGGCCATGTCACTGTCAAGTCTGACGAGTCCTCTCCTGCCTGGGATTCCTCCGATGCATCCTTGAGTGTAACGCCTACTGCTGCTGGCGCTGCTGTTGTTGCTGCTGGGGGTCGATCGTCATCCCAGAGGGGAAGTCGGAAGACCACTTGTACTACTTCCAGTAAGCAATTGACTGTCCAACAGTCCTTTGCGAGGAAGATGAAATATCACAGCAGTCATCCTGCTGCAAAGCAGATAACTCAGGCCTTGGCAGCATGGGCGGTGAGAAACGTGGTTCCGGTATCCATCGTTAATTCAGAGGCAACTATAGACTTGATTGAGGTACTGTGTCCCTGGTACCAAATACCATCTAGGTTCCATTTCTCTAGGCAGGCGATACCGAAAATGTACACAGACCTCAGAAAAAGACTCACCAGTGTCCAAAAAAATGCAGTTGTACCCAATGTCCACTTAACCACGGACATGTGGACAAGTGGAGCAGGGCAGACTAAGGACTATATGACTGTGACAGCCCACTGGGTAGATGTATTGCCTCCTGCAGCAAGAACAGCAGCGGCGGCACCAGTAGCAGCATCTCGCAAACGCCAACTCGTTCCTAGGCAGGCTACGCTTTGTATCACCGCATTCCATAAGAGGCACACAGCTGACAACCTCTTACGGGAACTGAGGAAGATCATCGCAGAATGGCTTACCCCAATTGGACTCTCCTGGGGATTTGTGACATCAGACAACGCCAGCAATATTGTGCGTTCATTACATCTGGCCAAATTCCAGCACGTCCCATTTTTTGCACATACATTGAATTTGGTGGTGCAGAATTATTTAAAAAACGACAGGGGCGTGCAAGAGATGCTGTCGGTGGCCCGAAGAATTGCGGGCCACTTTCGGCATTCAGGTACCGCGTACAGAAGACTGGAGCACCACCAAACATTCCTGAACCTGCCCTGCCATCATCTGAAGCAAGAGGTGGTAACGAGGTGGAATTCAACCCTCTATATGCTTCAGAGGATGGAGGAGCAGCAAAAGGCCATTCAAGCCTATACATCTGCCCACGATATAGGCAAAGGAGGGGGAATGCACCTGACTCAAGCGCAGTGGAGAATGATTTCAACGTTGTGCAAGGTTCTGCAACCCTTTGAACTTGCCACACGTGAAGTCAGTTCAGACACTACCAGCCTGAGTCAGGTCATTCCCCTCATCAGGCTTTTGCAGAAGAAGCTGGAGACATTGAAGGAGGAGCTAAAACAGAGCGATTCCGCTAGGCATGTGGGACTTGTGGATGGAGCCCTTAATTCGCTTAACCAGGATTCACGGGTGGTCAATCTGTTGAAATCAGAGCACTACATTTTGGCCACCGTGCTCGATCCTAGATTTAAAACCTACGTTGTATCTCTCTTTCCGGCAGACACAAGTCTGCAGAGGTTCAAAGACCTGCTGGTGAGAAAATTGTCAAGTCAAGCGGAACGTGACCCGTCAACAGCTCCTCCTTCACATTCTCCCGCAACTGGGGGTGCGAGGAAAAGGCTAAGAATCCCGAGCCCACCCGCTGGCGGTGATGCAGGGCAGTCTGGAGCGAGTGCTGACATCTGGTCCGGACTGAAGGACCTGCCAACGATTACTGACATGTCGTCTACTGTCACTGCATATGATTCTCTCACCATTGAAAGAATGGTGGAGGATTATATGAGTGACCGCATCCAAGTAGGCACGTCAGACAGTCCGTACGTATACTGGCAGGAAAAAGAGGCAATTTGGAGGCCCTTGCACAAACTGGCTTTATTCTACCTAAGTTGCCCTCCCTCCAGTGTGTACTCCGAAAGAGTGTTTAGTGCAGCCGCTCACCTTGTCAGCAATCGGCGTACGAGGTTACTTCCTGAAAATGTGGAGAAGATGATGTTCATAAAAATGAATTATAATCAATTCCTCCGTGGAGACATTCACCAGTAGCAATTGCCTCCAGAAAGTACACGGGGACCTGAGATGGTGGATTCCAGTGGGGACGAATTAATAATCTGTGAGGAGGGGGATGTACACAGTGAAAGGGGTGAGGAATCGGAGGATGATGATGAGGTGGACATCTTGCCTCTGTAGAGCCAGTTTGTGCAAGGAGAGATTGATTGCTTCTTTTTTGGTGGGGGCCCAAACCAACCAGTCATTTCAGTCACAGTCGTGTGGCAGACCCTGTCACTGAAATTATGGGGTCGTTAAAGTGTGCATGTCTTGTTTATACAACATACGGGTGGGTGGGAGGGCCCAAGGACAATTCCATCTTGCACCTCTTTTTTCTTTCATTTTTCTTTGCGTCATGTGCTGTTTGGGGACAATTTTTTTGAAGTGCCATCCTGCCTGACACTACAGTGCCACTCCTAGATGGGCCAGGTGTTTGTGTCGGCCACTTGTGTCGCTTAGCTTAGTCACACAGCGACCTTGGTGCGCCTCTTTTTTTCTTTGCATCATGTGCTGTTTGGGGACAATTTTTTTGAAGTGCCATCCTGCCTGACACTGCAGTGCCACTCCTAGATGGGCCAGGTGTTTGTGTCGGCCACTTGTGTCGCTTAGCTTAGCCATCCAGCGACCTTGGTACGCCTCTTTTTTTCTTTGCATCATGTGCTGTTTGGGGACAATTTTTTTGTAGTGCCATCCTGCCTGACACTGCAGTGCCACTCCTAGATGGGCCAGATGTTTGTGTCGGCCACTTGTGTCGCTTAGCTTAGTCACACAGCGACCTTGATGCGCCTCTTTTTTTCTTTGCATCATGTGCTGTTTGGGGACAATTTTTTTGAAGTGCCATCCTGCCTGACACTGCAGTGCCACTCCTAGATGGGCCAGGTGTTTGTGTCGGCCACTTGTGTCGCTTAGCTTAGCCATCCAGCGACCTCGGTGCAAATTGTAGGACTAAAAATAATATTGTGAGTTGTGAGGTGTTCAGAATAGACTAGAAATGAGTGGAAATTATGGTAATTGAGGTTAATAATACTATGGGATCAAAATGACCCCCAAATTCTATGATTTAAGCTGTTTTTTTTTTTTTTTTTTTTTAAACACCCGAATCCAAAACACACCCGAATCCGACAAAAAATTTTCGGTGAGGTTTTGCCAAAACGCGTCCGAATCCAAAACACGGCCGCGGAACCGAATCCAAAACCAAAACACAAAACCCGAAAAATGTCCGGTGCACATCACTAATATATATACATACAGAATCGCAACCCCTATATGGGGAACTGTGCCTACTGATAGAAATGGAGGGACTGCAGCAGATTTTAGGGATATCTGCTGTAATCCTTCCATGATACCATAGGGATTCATTAATATTTGCAGGCATCCCCCCAAAATATCCTGCAAATATTTGAAAAATAGACCCCTAAATCACATACATTATATGTTTCTGAGGTTTCATGAGAACACATTTGTGTAAAAAAAAAATTTCATTGTAACGCTAAACATAAACGTTAAAAACATCATTCCATCAGCTTTGTAGAATTTACCGGCAACTATCTTCCTTAACAAAAAAAATTAAAAAATGCTGATTCAAGAAGTGAAAAAGTACAGTACAGTAAATGTACTCTCCATTCACTTTCTGCATATTTTAGATAAAACCAAAAGTACATTTTATTGTACACTGCTTGATTGGATAGCATCTAATTAAACTAACATGCCAGCAAAATCTTTGCTGAGAGACAGAAAAATCCAGTCACACTTATCCATCAAATTTATACCTTTGCAATTTCATGTTTTCACTATCTCAATTTGCTGAAGTATCTTTGTTTTCAATGAATGTGAACCATCTGGTGTAATTAGTACTTCTTCAAAGACCAGGATTCTATGTCAGGGAGAATGGGCATGAACAGGTAATTTGGTAAGATAACTGTAAGTTGCTCAGCTAGCAATTACCTGAAATGCAATTTTTCTTTATGTTATATTTAAAATAATTAAATTGACTAATGTTCACAAAAGCCAGATCCTTCAGTATATTTATACCTAGTGGTTGTTTTGTCATCTCCTATCAACAGTTATGTATATCTAATCATGAAAGCTTATAAAGTGAGATGTAAACACATTAACCATTGCCCGTATTTATTTAATGAAAACAGAAACTTCTTCATTCTGAGATTAATTGAGTGGAATTTAAAAAAACAGTAAAAAATGCATGCAAAATACTTTCTCAGAAGTTGATGCACTTCTCAATTTTAAATCTTCTCGACTATTTTGTGCAAAAATGTGTTACCTGAAATTGCAGTCTAATACCCCTTTCAGACATCCTCCAAAATCCTTTGTTTTTGCACATGAACGTGTATCAACGCAGGATTTTGGTATGTCTGAAAGGCACCAACCCGGGAACTTGGGTTTTTACCATCTCTTTCTTTCCGGAGTGGCAACCCGGGTTAAGTCTGAATGACGCGACCTGGGAATTTGCTTTCTGGCCACAAGTAAACAGTTTTAATTGACCAGGAAAAGCCACCTGTTGCCTGCTGATGACATCATCAGTGACAGCTGGAGAGGGACAGATGCCACACATGAGAGGAACACAGAGCTGTGCAGAGAAGTGTGCCAGTGCCAGGGGGTGCCAGTGACGAGACTGCCATTCTGTTTATCATGTCTCATTGGAAGGAGGAGGAACCACACCCAGTCCACTTATAGGCTGCCTCCACCTTTGCATGACCTCAATATTGTGTGCCTGTAAACAGTCCCTTAACATGATGACACTGCCTTCAAAACTGGAAAAAAAAGATTATGTCTGAAAAGGGGCCAACTTGGGAATTTCCCAGGTCTGTTGATTAGTGTAAAAGGAGGTCTCCTACAAAAACCTGGGTTTTTGCAGAAGAGAATGTCCCGGGTCTGAGCAGGGAAATTCACGGGTCGTATGTCTTAATGCGGTATAAAGGCCATATGTAATGCAGTGCGAGACAGCTAGAGCTCCGAGATTCCAGCTGAACTTGTGCATTTTTTTAAAGCAGCAAACATTTATAATGCAAAACCAGGTTGGTTTTGCTTTGTAAATGATTGGTGCTTTTAAAAAACATATGAGTTCATCTGGAGCTCCAGCCATCTTGTACTGCATAACAGTACAGAACATCCGGCCCTATGTTTGTTAAATATGTGCATAGATCCCCATGCATTGGTTTTGGTTCTAATTAATCATTGTGTTTGTTTTGGCTTTGGTAAAACCACCCTCAAGGGTTTTGGTTCAGATTCGGATTTTAGTTCTCTTTAAAATTGATGAAGAAATCAATAATTATTAATAAAAATTGATTAAACAGCTAAGATCGTAAAAATGTGTGCAATATTAAACCCGAACCGCTGAAAGATTCAAACCAATACTCGGTTTGGATTGAATCTCCTCGAGAATCCGGACTGGGTTTTGGTTCAGATCCCCAAAATTTGAGTGGATTTGGGTTTCTGGAGAACTGAATCCCACATCTCTAATATTTGGATCCCCCTAACTCCTAAATTATTTTAAATTATATTTTTCCCTACTAAAATATTGCTCATCTGATCATCAGGTACAGTGACTCCTTTGTTTTAGAATGTAAGCACTTTCTCGTCCTTTTGCATGATCCTTACCATTGTTCATTGTGTTAAAAGTGACTCTGACACTGTTTGCTCTCCCATACAATGGGTCCAGGATCATTGACAACCGTTGTGTGTTCCCCTTGTACTCACAACTGCCTGTTGTGCATTCCCCTTGCTACTCACTACTAGCTACAGCAAAATGCTCTATCCTTTCCCCTGTAGTTAGTTCTCCCTGTCTGTGTTTGTACTGCAATGTTTGTATCTATGCTTTGTCGTCACCCTTTGTCCAATGTATACATGCTTTATTTTTATGTTACCTCTTGAAACACACTGTTTGCATCACGTGGCACCTAACAAATAAAAGAGACAGAGGGAGAAAGAGAGAGAGAGAGAGAGAGAACAATTGGGCTAACAGACAGTGTCAATTGCTAAAGAGGGAAAGGATATAAAAGACATGCAGCATTGGTGTTTAAGATAAGAGGACCCTGTTCAAGAGTTTCCAGTTTACTGTACAAAGATGGGGTAAGATGGAGGGTGATATATTGCATTTAATTAAAAAAATATTCAGAAACCTCAGGTTGCAGGATATTTCCAATTTAAGTGCACTGTCATGCCATCCTGCATAAAAGGATTTTTTTTTCAGATTCAGAGACAGTTGAGAGATATGTTCCACTGCCATTTGCAGCTGTACACTCACTGAAAGTTTTTGGCTAATGCAGTAGATTGTGGCTGCACAAGTCCCGGTCCAAAATTCTTCATTCAGGAATGTTTGGAGATATGTAAATAAAGGTGGGGTGGAGAGGTAAAAGCAGTAGTCTTTCACACGTCCACGAATTTCTTAAAACACCACAGAAAGTGCTATTAGGCAACCTAGTTGTATAGAAAGTTGCATTCTGGGCCATTTCTAAGCAATATGGCCCCCAGTGTGAACAGGAAAGATGTGCCATCCTCCCCTGGATATTTAAAATATGTAGCATACTGAGAAACATTTGAGCGTTCCGAATGCATGTTCTAAAAAAAGAGAATGTGGTCTCACTGCAAGGGGTGTGGCCTTGCAGAAAAAGACTACCTTAAACTCCAATTTTGCACCCTGCACCCATAGGATCTACATAAAAGAGCCAGATCCACATAAAAAAGTCAGAGCCACATAGAAATCCATTGAACAAGCCTTTCACCAACCCTTCCACTATTGGCATGGATACAACTCTCACCTGCCCTGCCACCATGGGCACTGATTCAAATCTCATCTATCGCCATGGGCACTGATCCACATCTCACCTATCCTACCAACGTTGCCACTGATCTGCTTGATCTCCTATCTACAGGTCCCAGATAACTTTTCAGCAATGTACCAACCCCAGTCATGCTCATCTTCCATCCTGCTGAACTGTTGCTGTCTCCCTTATCCTTGATGTAGGGGTCACTATTGGCCATCCTGTTGTAGATTTGGGAGAGGGTCAGCCTCTTCTCAAGGGAGCTACAGTATCTATAGCCTGGCTGGTAAGGTTGGCATAGGAAAGATTGGCCCCAGCATTGTGGTGGGAGGAGATGTTTTTGTGGAACTGCTGGGCTCTCATGGGGGATGAGGAGGAGGCAGGGGACAGGTCTGGCACACCTGGAGGGCCAGGCAGGACTCCATTCTGGGGATAGCATATTAATAATGGGTGTTGAATGTGTTAGAGGTCCAAAACGCTCATCCTACACCCATTGCCTATATTTACATTTCTGCCACCTTTGGAGACATCACTGGGAAAATGGCAACTGTGCCATTTTTCCTAATTAATACACATGAGCCATAGACTCTGCCATAGAACAGGAGTTTTCAAAGTGTATGTACTGGCATGAGGGGAGTGAGCTATCTGCCTGAAGGCTGCACAAATGCCTCCTCATCTAAAGAAACAACTATGGCAACCAATGTGATATGATAGAATAATGAACTATGGGGGTGATTCCGAGTTGTTCGCTCGCTAGCTGCTTTCAGCAGCATTGCATACGCTAAGCCGCCGCCTACTGGGAGTGTATCTAAGCATAGCAGAATTGCTAACGAAAGCTTTGATAATTTTATCGTAATGATTACTCCGCAGTTTCTGAGTAGCTCCAGACTTACTCAGCCATTGCGACCAGCTCAGTCCTTTTCGTTCCTGGTTTGACGTCACAAACACACCCAGCATTCGCCCAACCACTCCCCCGTTTCTCCAGCCACTCCTGCGTTTTGCAACTCGAACGCCTGCGTTTTTCCGCACACTCCCATAAAACGGCCAGTTTCCGCCCAGAAACACCCACTTCCTGTCAATCACACTACGATCAGCACAGCGATGAAAAAGCTTTGTTATGCCGTGAGTAAAATACCTAAGTTTTGTGTAAAATAACTAAGCGCATGCGCTCTGCGAACCTTGAGCATGCGCAGTAAGCTAATCTCAGTATAGCTAAAATCGGCAATGAGCGAACAACTCGGAATGACCCCCTATATCAGTTGTGTTCTCTTTGACATTGAAAAGAGAAAATCTGAAAGAACTTTTTTTATTTTTACAGAAAGGGTGATACTGTAGATCTTTCGGCAGTTGAAATCTTGTAACTAATACGGTAAAGGAATTGATTTGAAAAATGCATATGACAAATATATCGCTATTAATAAGACATAAATATAAAATACTAGCATTTGCCAGTGGCTTCACTCACGTGGAAGTTTGCTATTGCTCAGAAGAACCAAGTTTACAAAGACAGTAGTGGCATCTAATATTGTGATGTATAATTTATATTGTACACATTGATCACAAAAGGTAAACAATATTTGCAGTTTTTGCTTCAGGGATTAACACAAAAAGATGATTGGGGCTACTAACTCATGAGCAAGCCATGTAAAGCTGCCCATGGGAGAAGCAGCTGGTCCTGAGATCTATGCCTGCAGCCCTGGGCATTTGTCCCTCTGACAGCACACCAATAATACACAGTTTCCTATTTTTTTATGTAAACCACAAAATCCAATTCAAGGGGCAATCAATCTCACAGTCCAGTTTAAGTTCACTTTAATCAAACATATATTATCTTGTGGATCCCAAAACCATTGCTACTTAACCTACAGTAACACAGTAACACTGAAAGGTTGCAAGTAACATGACCAACAACTCTGTGATATGTCGTACTTGTCTTAGTGCGCCATCTACTGGATTGACTTGTACTGTATACTGCAACTTCATGAGTCAAGATAAGCTGCCTGATTAGTGCTTAATACTAGTGATGAGCGGGTTTGGTTCCTCGGAAACCGAACCCCCCCGAACTTCACCCATTTTACACGGGTCCGAGGCATACTCGGATTCTCCCGTATGGCTCGGTTAACCCGAGCGCGCCCGAACATCATCATCCCGCGGTCGGATTCTCGCGAGATTCGTATTCTATATAAGGAGCCGCGCGTCGCCGCCATTTTCACTTGTGCATTGGAAATGTTAGGGAGAGGACGTGGCTGGCGTCCTCTCCGTTTATTAATGTTGCTGCAAATATTTGTGCTTATTGCTTAATTGTGGGTACTGGGGAGCAGCTGTATTATATATGAGGAGTACAGTGCAGAGTTTTGCTGATCAGTGACCACCAGTTTTATTCGATCTCTGCCTGAAAAACGCTCCATATCTGTGCTCAGTGTGCTGCATATATCTGTGCTCACACTGCTTTATTGTGGGGACTGGGGACCAGCAGTATATTATATAGGAGGAATACAGTGCAGAGTTTTGCTGACCAGTGACCACCAGTATTATACGTTCTCTGCCTGAAAAACACTCCATATCTGTGCTCAGTGTGCTGCATATATCTGTGCTCACACTGCTTTATTGTGGGGACTGGGGACCAGCAGTATTATATAGGAGGCGTACAGTGCAGAGTTTTGCTGACAGTGACCACCAGTATATATAGCAGTACGGTACGGAAGGCCACTGCTCTACCTACCTCTGTGTCATAAAGTATACTATCCATCTAGATTCTATACCTGTGGTGCATTTTAGTTTTGCAGTTTGCTGACAGTGACCATCAGTATATATAGCAGTTTGGTATGGAAGGCCACTGCTCTGCCTACCTCTGTGTCGTCAAGTATACTATCCATCTAGATTCTATACCTGTGGTGCATTTTAGTTTTGCAGTTTGCTGACAGTGACCACCAGTATATATAGCAGTACGGTACGGAAGGCCACTGCTCTACCTACCTCTGTGTCGTCAAGTATACTATCCATCTAGATTCTATACCTGTGGTGCATTTTAGTTTTGCAGTTTGCTGACAGTGACCACCAGTATATATAGCAGTACGGTACGGAAGGCCACTGCTCTACCTACCTCTGTGTCGTCAAGTATACTATCCATCTAGATTCTATACCTGTGGTGCATTTTAGTTTTGCAGTTTGCTGACAGTGACCACCAGTATATATAGCAGTACGGTACGGAAGGCCACTGCTCTACCTACCTCTGTGTCGTCAAGTATACTATCCATCTAGATTCTATACCTGTGGTGTATTTTAGTTTTGCAGTTTGCTGACAGTGACCACCACTATATATAGCAGTACAGTACGGAAGGCCACTGCTCTACCTACCTCTGTGTCGTCAAGTATACTATCCATCTAGATTCTATACCTGTGGTGCATTTTAGTTTTGCAGTTTGCTGACAGTGACCACCAGTATATATAGCAGTACGGTACAGAAGGCCACTGCTCTACCTACCTCTGTGTCGTAAAGTATACTATCCATCTAGATTCTATACCTGTGGTGCATTTTAGTTTTGCAGTTTGCTGACAGTGACCACCAGTATATATAGCAGTACGGTACGGAAGGCCACTGCTCTACCTACCTCTGTGTCGTCAAGTATACTATCCATATAGATTCTATACCTGTGGTGCATTTTAGTTTTGCAGTTTGCTGACAGTGACCACCAGTGTATATAGCAGTACGGTACGGAAGGCCACTGCTCTACCTACCTCTGTGTCGTCAAGTATACTATCCATCTAGATTCTATACCTGTGGTGCATTTTAGTTTTGCAGTTTGCTGACAGTGACCACCAGTATATATAGCAGTACGGTACGGAAGGCCACTGCTCTACCTACCTCTGTGTCGTCAAGTATACTATCCATCTAGATTCTATACCTGTGGTGCATTTTAGTTTTGCAGTCTGCTGACAGTGACCACCAGTATATATAGCAGTACGGTACGGAAGGCCACTGCTCTACCTACCTCTGTGTCATCAAGTATATTATCCATCCATTCCTGTGGTGCATTTCAGTTGTGCGCAGTATATATAGTAGTAGGCCATTGCTATTGATACTGGCATATAATTCCACACATTAAAAAATGGAGAACAAAAATGTGGAGGTTAAAATAGGGAAAGATCAAGATCCACTACCACCTCGTGCTAAAGCTGCTGCCACTAGTCATGGCCGAGACGATGAAATGCCATCAACGTCGTCTGCCAAGGCCGATGCCCAATGTCATAGTAGAGAGCATGTAAAATCCAAAAAACAGAAGTTCAGTAAAATGACCCAAAAATCTAAATTGAAAGCATCTGATGAGAAGCGTAAACTTGCCAATATGCCATTTACGACACGGAGTGGCAAGGAACGGCTGAGGCCCTGGCCTATGTTCATGGCTAGTGGTTCAGATTCACATGAAGATGGAAGCACTCATCCTCTCGCTAGAAAAATGAAAAGACTTAAGCTGGCAAAAGCACAGCAAAGAACTGTGAATTCTTCTAAATCACAAATCCCCAAGGAGAGTCCAATTGTGTCGGTTGCGATGCCTGACCTTCCCAACACTGGACGGGAAGAGCTTGCGCCTTCCATCATTTGCACGCCCCCTGCAAGTGCTGGAAGGAGCACCCGCAGTCCAGTTCCTGATAGTCAAATTGAAGATATCACTGTTGAAGTACACCAGGATGAGGATATGGGTGTTGCTGGCACTGGGGAGGAAATTGACAAGGAGGATTCTGATGGTGAGGTGGTTTGTTTTAGTCAGGCACCTGGGGATACATCTGTTGTCCGTGGGACGAATATCGCCACTGACATGCCTGGTCAAAATACAAAAAAAATCACCTCTTCGGTGTGGAATTATTTCAACACAAATGCGGACAACATGTGTCAAGCCGTGTGTTGCCTTTGTCAAGCTGTAATAAGTAGGGGTAAGGACGTTAACCACCTAGGAACAACCTCCCTTATACGTCACCTGGACCGCATTCATCAGAAGTCAGTGACAAGTTCAAAAACTTTGGATGACAGCGGAAGCAGTCCACTGACCACTAAATCCATTCCTCTTGTAACCAAGCTCCTGCAAACCACACCACCAACTTCCTCAGTGTCAATTTCCACCTTACACAGGAAAGCCAATAGTCCTGCAGGCCATGTCACTGGCAAGTCTGATGAGTCCTCTTCTGCCTGGTATTCCTCCGATGCATCCTTGAGTGTAACGCCTACAGCTGCTGGCGCTGCTGTTGTTGCTGCTGGGAGTCGATCGTCATCCCAGAGGGGAAGTCGGAAGACCACTTGTACTACTTCCAGTAAGCAATTGACTGTCCAACAGTCCTTTGCGAGGAAGATTAAATATCACAGCAGTCATCCTGCTGCAAAGCGGATAACTCAGGTCTTGTCAGCCTGGGTGGTGAGAAACATGTGTCAGGTATCCACCGTTAATTCACAGGCAACTAGAGACTTGATTGAGGTACTGTGTCCCCGGTACCAAATACCATCTAGGTTCCATTTCTCTAGGCAGGCGATACCGAAAATGTACACAGACATCAGAAAAAGAGTCACCAGTGTCCTAAAAATGCAGTTGTACCCAATGTCCACTTAACCACGGACATGTGGACAAGTGGAGCAGGGCAGACTCAGGACTATATAACTGTGACAGCCCACTGGGTAGATGTATTGCCTCCCGCAGCAAGAACAGCAGCAGCGGCACAAGTAGCAGCATCTCACAAACGCCAACTCGTTCCTAGGCAGGCTACGCTTTGTATCACCGCTTTCCATAAGAGGCACACAGCTGACAACCTCTTACGGAAACTGAGGAACATCATCGCAGAATGGCTTACCCCAATTGGACTCTCCTGGGGATTTGTGACATCGAACAATGCCACCAATATTGTGCGTGCATTACATCTGGGCAAATTTCAGCACGTCCCATGTTTTGAACATACATTGAATTTGGTGGTGCAGAATTATTTAAAAAACGACAGCGGCGTGCAAGAGATGCTGTCGGTGGCCCAAAGAATTGCGGGCCACTTTCGGCATTCAGCCACCGCGTGCCGAAGACTGGAGCACCAGCAAACAGTCCTGAACCTGCCCTGCCATCATCTGAAGTAAGAGGTGGTAACGAGGTGGAATTCAACCCTCTATATGCTTAAGAGGATGGAGGAGCAGCAAAAGGCCATTCAAGCCTATACATCTGCCCACGATATAGGCAAAGGAGGGGGAGCGCAGTGGAGAATGATTTCAACGTTGTGTAAGGTTCTGCAACCCTTTGAACTTGCCACACGTGAAGTCAGTTCAGACACTGCCAGCCTGAGTCAGGTCATTCCCCTCATCAGGCTTTTGCAGAAGAAGCTGGAGACATTGAAGGAGGAGCTAAAACAAAGCGATTCCGCTAGGCATGTGGGACTTGTAGATGGAGCCCTTAATTCGCTTAACCAGGATTCATGGGTGGTCAATCTGTTGAAAGCAGAGCACTACATTTTGGCCACCGTGCTCGATCCTAGATTTAAAACCTACGTTGTATCTCTCTTTCCAGCAGACACAAGTCTGCAGAGGTTCAAAGACCTGCTGGTGAGAAAATTGTCAAGTCAAGCGGAACGTGACCCTTCAACAGCTCCTCCTTCACATTCTCCCGCAACTGGGGGTGCGAGGAAAAGGCTAAGAATTCCGAGCCCACCCGCTGGCGGTGATGCAGAGCAGTCTGGAGCGAGTGCTGACATCTGGTCCGGACTGATGGACCTGCCAACGATTACTGACATGTCGTCTACTGTCACTGCATATGATTCTGTCACCATTGAAAGAATGGTGGAGGATTATATGAGTAACCGCATCCAAGTAGGCACGTCAGACAGTCCGTACGTATACTGGCAGGAAAAAGAGGCAATTTGGAGGCCCTTGCACAAACTGGCTTAATGCTAGCCATACATCAGACCAACTTCAGACCAACTTTCTTCCAACTCTCAAAACCTCCAACTGTCCAACTAGTCTGTCCAATTAAAACAGTGCTCCACACATCTAACCAACTTTTCAGCAGACCAGCAAAGCAGCCAACTTCTCTCCAACTTGTGATGTCACAGAAGTAGGTGGACAGTGCCTGCTTACTTCTGCATGTTTTGAATAGTGTGTGGAGATGTGGCAGTGAGACTTGTGGCTACCGGTCCCGACCACTCCCACTGGTTTTGCGTGGATTGGGTGGAGCAGACGCATGGCCGAACATTCGCTATGGATTATAAATGAGGCATCAGTCCCTTCACCCTTTTAGGATTTGACAGCCATAGAATAGAGTGCATGGCAGAGATGTTTTATATACTAAACCCACATTAATATACTTATAAACTCGAGTTATTACTACCAGGGTACTTCATCACAGAAATACATTACATTATACAACCGCCGATAGGAAATAAGACAGCGGCCACTAACTGATATTTCACACTTCAGCCTGGGACTTTGTTATAAGATCTCAGAGACAGCCTTCTAATTTACAGAAGGGGGAGCATAAAAAATAAATTATATTTCTGCTCGGATACACGCGTCCATCAGCAATACTGTAACCACTTACAGTGTTTTATAGAGTTATAACTGGTGACAGGGACATCCCTATTTTGGCATCTAGTATTAGGGACAGCATTTAAATCCCTGTGAGTACAGTGTTGACCGTTGACATGGCTAAAACATTTCATAACCCTTATTATGGGATACAGCGCTAGCAGCGACACCGTTACAGACTGTAGCACTCAGGGCATAGAGGCTTTTGTTACAGAAGCTGACCCAAGCCCAGTGTCCAGTCCCATAACACTATCTCAGTAACCAGCGCGACATCCGCAGTGGGGAGGAAACAATATATTAGTCATTTATCAGGAGCATCCAGCTCCTCATCACCCGAGAATCAGCGTTTAGCGTGGGTTCCTTGGAGAGATGCATTCGACCTGATGCACAGGCGGCAGGAAGACAGAATCTTAAGTACTGCGTCTTCCCCTACCAGCTGCCGCAGCATTGTGAGGTAAGCCGGCCCTAAGCTCTCGCTCCCCGCTGACACCCTACCAGACCCCCTGTCTCCGGACGGCTCCCGCACCACCGCTGGCAGGTTGACAGGGGCAGCAGTGGAGTTCTGCTGCCACTGCCCCTAGTTCTCCTCCAGCCGCCTCCACTGCCCGAGAGCCGTAATACACTGCCGCAGCTGACCCTGAACTAACTCCCGCTCCACAGTACCGCCGCTGCTGGAGATCCTGGGATGAGTCAGCCCAGCCAGAAGCCTGCACCCTGTCTCCCCACTGTCCTCACATGCACCCAGGTCTCCCTGATGTACAGACTCCGACGGTAATTATCCCGGGTAGCTAGGGCCCCTCTCCCCTACACAGTAGTATTCTCATTGTGGGTGGGGTGCGGGGGTGCCGCGATCGCGCGTGTGGGGGGGCAGTGATATCGGGTGGGGTGCCAATGCTGGGGTCCCGGTGTGACCCCTGAACCTGCTTCACCGTACCGCCGCCGCTGCTGGGGATCCTGCTGGCAGTGAGGGTGACAGAAGCAGGCGGACACTGCTGGTCAGTGTCCACCTACTTATCGGTCAGTTGGGGGGAAAGATACCCCTACACCTGAACGATTAGTTGGGAAAATCAAACAGGTTTTATTTTCCCAACTAGTTGGACAGACCGTTTCTGACTGTTTCTGGACGTTTTTTAGCGTGTGGGAGCAAATGGCTGATAATCGTTTGCTCCCACACACTGCCAGATTATCGTTCCAACCAGCCAACTAGTTGGCTGGTTGGAACGATATCTCCCTGATGTAGGGCCAGCATTATTCTACCTAAGTTGCCCTCCCTCCAGTGTGTGATCCGAAAGAGTGTTTAGTGCAGCCGCTCACCTTGTCAGCAATCGGCGTACGAGGTTACTTCCAGAAAATGTGGAGAAGATGATGTTCATCAAAATTAATTATAATCAATTCCTCCGTGGAGACATTCACCAGCAGCAATTGCCTCCAGAAAGTACACAGGGATCTGAGATGGTGGATTCCAGTGGGGACGAATTAATAATCTGTGAGGAGGAGGATGTACACAGTGAAAGGGGTAAGGAATCGGAGGATGATGATGAGGTGCACATCTTGCCTCTGTAGAGCCAGTTTGTGCAAGGAGAGATTGATTGCTTCTTTTTTGGTGGGGGCCCAAACCAACCAGTTATTTCAGTCACAGTCGTGTGGCAGACCCTGTCGCTGAAATGATGGGTTCGTTAAAGTGTGCATGTCCTGTTTATACAACAAAAGGGTGGGTGGGAGGGCCCAAGAACAATTCCATCTTGCACCTCTTTTTTTTTTCATTTTTCTTTGCATCATGTGCTGTTTGGGGACTATTTTTTTAAGTGCCATCCTGTCTGACACTGCAGTGCCACTCCTAGATGGGCCAGGTGTATGTGTCGGCCACTTGTGTCGCTTAGCTTAGTCACACAGCGACCTTGGTGCGCCTCTTTTTTTCTTTGCATCGTGTGCTGTTTGGGGACAATTTTTTTTAAGTGCCATCCTGTCTGACACTGCAGTGCCACTCCTAGATGGGCCAGGTGTTTGTGTCGGCCACTTGTGTCGCTTAGCTTAGTCGCACAGCGACCTTGGTGCACCTCTTTTTTTCTTTGCATCATGTGCTGTTTGGGGACAAATTTTTTGAAGTGCCATCCTGTCTGACACTGCAGTGCCACTCCTAGATGGGCCAGGTGTTTGTGTCGGCCACTTGTGTCGCTTAGCTTAGTCACACAGCGACCTTGGTGCGCCTCTTTTTTTCTTTGCATCATGTGCTGTTTGGGGACTATTTTTTTAAGTGCCATCCTGTCTGACACTGCAGTGCCACTCCTAGATGGGCCAGGTGTTTGTGTCGGCCACTTGTGTCGCTTAGCTTAGTCACACAGCGACCTTGGTGCGCCTCTTTTTTTCTTTGCATCATGTGCTGTTTGGGGACTATTTTTTTTAAGTGCCATCCTGCCTGACACTGCAGTGCCACTCCTAGATGGGCCAGGTGTTTGTGTCGGCCACTTGTGTCGCTTAGCTTAGTCACACAGCGACCTTGGTGCGCCTCTTTTTTTCTTTGCATCATGTGCTGTTTGGGGATTATTTTTTTTAAGTGCCATCCTGCCTGACACTGCAGTGCCACTCCTAGATGGGCCAGGTGTTTGTGTCGGCCACTTGTGTCGCTTAGCTTAGCCATCCAGCGACCTCGGTGCAAATTTTAGGACTATAAATAATATTGTGAGGTGTGAGGTGTTCAGAATAGACTGAAAATGAGTGTAAATTATGGTTATTGAGGTTAATAATACTATGGGATCAAAATGACCCCCAAATTCTATGATTTAAGCTGTTTTTGAGGGTTTTTTGTAAAAAAACACCCAAATCCAAAACACACCCGAATCCGACAAAAAATTTTCAGGGAGGTTTTGGCAAAACGCGTCCGAATCCAAAACACGGCCGCGGAACCGAATCCAAAACCAATACACAAAACCCGAAAAATTTCCGGTGCACATCTCTACTTAATACTGTATATAATCAGATTTTCTGGCAAAATAAATCTTAAGATATATCTATGTATTTATAATATATGCATACGTATATAACTATTTGCATTTGGGGTGTGCAATATACGTACTCTACATATTGTGTATATATACTGTATATATATATATATATATATATATATATATATATATATTACCATTTTAGACTTCACAGAGCCTGTGCAAATTTCCGATAAAAAAAATGTTTTTGTCTCCATAGTTCATAAACAGTCCCTAGAAGTATATTTGTCCCAAATAAAAAATAAATTTCAATACATATAGTCATTTTTGGCTTGAGGATCCTGCACACTGCATGCACAGGGGTTCAAGCGTCTGTTTTTTTTTTTTTTTTGCTTCTCTCCCTGATATGAAAAGAGATTATTCATACCTCAGTTTCTTTCTAGGTGACTTAAGCTGCTGTATGTAATAGTGAAATTGCAATCCAAATTAATTCCATCGTTTTTGCATGATGCCGGAACACACAGACAGACAAAAATTCTGAAATTTGTTATTGTCTCCTTAGTTCATACACAGTTCCAAGGAGTACATGTATCTAAGAAAATGTTCTATGTACAGATACAGCCAATACAATGTTATTATAAGTAAAGATTATGGAAAATGACCTCCCCTGAAAATAAATTAAAAGGAAAACAAACAAATACAGGATTTCTAGACAAAGATGTCACTTAACTACGTGACACCTGGTGCCGCATCATGGGAAATGGGTTGAGGCTTCATGGCAAAGAGGCAGAGCTTCATGGGAGTGGTGGGGCTTTGTGTCCCAACTCCCATTTTCATCATTCCAGGAATTCGGGAGATGTGGGCTGACCCCGGGGAGTGCTGTGGCTTCAATGCCAGCTCCAACACCGTGACAGGAGCCGAGTGCTGCACATAATGTCACAGTGCAGCATCTGGCTCCTATCACTGAGCAGGAGTTGGCATTTTGGTGTCACCCCTCGGCGGGTGACACCCGGGTGCTGGCCGTGCCCCTCGCACCCCCCTTGTGACGCCACTGTTTCTAGAGGGTGTTTTCAAATGCATGTTAAGATGAAGAGAGCATAACACTTAAGCTGTAGTCTGTCTCATACAAAGTCCAGTGTATGTAATGCATCAGACATATACACAGTAAGCCGCTAGCTATGGCAGTAGGGCTGAATATTTTGAGGGTTTATTGGAAATGGTCACAATTCCACAAACATAAGAAATAAGCACCAGCCAGGACATATATAAACACATTGGTCTACCCAGGGCCGGTGCAAGGTTGCTAGGCACCCTAGGCAAAGCTACACAATACTGCCCCTGCATAAATGTACTAATGCGGGATGAGAAAGGGCCATGAGAGGTGCGAGATGCAGTGCCGCTGCCAGCATTTCAACGCCACTGCAACAGCAACTTGCACCCTTCACCTTTAACTGGATTCCCCCTTTAAGTATACAACATTCTCGGGGGGAGGGGATACATTACCTTAATACTTGCTGGCAAATCCTATCTTCACTGCTTTCTTTAGTCAGGTTAGCTCTGCTGGTTACTCACTGATCTGCCTGGGCTGTCACCTATAGGAGGAGCCATAGTGCAGCAGAATTCCACTAGGTGATGGACCTCCGCCATTTAGATAAAAAGCAGCGCCAGTGACCGGAATAATGGGGCCAAGTATACTGATGTCTCCGGGGCCCCCTATCTCAACCCAGCACTCCCACCCATGCATGCCTTCCCCAGAGCACCTATAGCTAATGTGCTGTGGCAGCTGGCATTCATCTGGCAGTGCAGCGGTGGTTGCTCAGCTACTTCTAGGCGGCCGCAGTGGGATCCAAAGAGGCAGGGACAGAGAAGCGCCAGAGCTGCACGTCATCATGCCCTTTATACTGTATATTTGGGTCTATTTAATGGTGCATCAGGTGTTAACAGCATGAGTCACTGCAGCTGTGGAACACGGTCCTGGCTGCAATGCTCAGCTTGCTGTTTCTACTCAATGCTGCCTTCCCTGGTATCCCAGCGCTACTGGTTCCCATTACACAGCCCACATCCTCTGGACCCGACATTTCACTGTGCACCAAGCGCCAATTGGTGCATTTAAACTTGGTGCCACCGCACTGTATTGTAACAATGGTAGATGGCTATACCGGTCTCACCAGTATGTGGCAACTCAAGTTTTCTCGTTCAGCGCACTGGGGTAAACCTGATTGTCTACCTGCAGTGCGGTCAAATCGCTGCGTTGGGAGGCGGTGGTCCTGGTCCCCTTGCAGGCAGCTCTGCTCTCGCACATAGCACTGCAGTCCAGGGGCTAAGTCCCAGCTGCAGCGGCCCCTAGAAACCGCCCCCTAGTGCAGCTTGCAAGGTGTTAACACATACATCACCGTAGCCGCCAGAGATGGTGTGGGGCTGCAGCACAGCGATAAACATTTAAATAAACATTTTTACACACCTGGCGCTGGTAATACATGTTGACACTGGCACCTAGCGACCCCTAAGCATTTTGGTCCTTTCCAAGACTCAGGGTCCCTTGGCACCTTGTTTCTGGGGCTGACAAAGGGGAGAGGTGTGCAGAATGCAATATGGAGAGAAACATGGAGAGGGGAGGAAATAGGAAGGATGGACAAATGTATTATATGCTGCATAGCATGCGTCCCAACTCATGAGGGAGTGGGGGACCTGCCACCATTAATTACAAAACAAAGGGTGCAGCACACAGCAATCATTACAAAATATAGGTCCCCCATTGGTGTACATTGTTGGTAGAGATAGCGACTGGACCCCTTTCTCCCTGTCTGTGAGGTCTAACTCGTGCTGGGAGTGAGGGACAGTCTGCAACTACTTGTCAATATACAAGTGTCTTTAAAAGTGTTTGAATACACTTATAAAGTGGCAAGTACTTTGCAGACTGTCTCTCACTCCCAGCATGCGATCTGCAAACAGGGAGAGATCAGGTTACTCACTCACTGAAGCAGCCGACCCGAATACGGTACAGCAGAGCCAGACAGTCTCATGTCATGATCTCCATCCTGTAGTAGCCTCACAATGTCTCCATACATGTGCTCCCCCCCTCCCCCTTGCACTGCCACTCAGGTCACTTGCCCAGCCTGACCCATCAACATTACGCCACCAGCGGCAGGTACTCTACCCAGGGTGTGTGCAGCAGGGGCGACCCCTTCTGCAGGTGCCTCACAGTGATTGCCGTATATGCATGTTGCGACCATGAAGGGTGGAAAAGAGGGGGGGGGGGAGGTGAGAATATATGGGGTATGCAGCCGCAGCCAGTTTGGGGGGGGGGGGGTGTAATTGCGGGTAAGGTTGGTTGTAATGTGTGGGATGCAATTGTGGGGGGCAGGTAACATGAGATGAGATCACGGGGGCTGAGTAGGAGGGTGCTGTTGTTGTGGTGCGGGGAGGGAATATGCGGATGCTATCGCAGGGGTGGAGGGGGGATTGCAGAGAGAGGATCAGACAGTGTTGTAATTCAACTGTACAGAGAACCTGCTTATCACCAGCATGCTGCTTACTTTATGTGCATAAAACCGATGGGTTACACTTACTGTGCTAGCTGGTTACAGTTAAGCGTCCGTGACATCCCTGCTCCTCGTCTCTTAAGGAAGAGGAGCCGCTCAGCTAATGAAATAAAGGAAGAAGCATTCATCGGCAGCGTGCAGCGCCGCCCTCCAGTGGCAGCCGCCCATAGGCAGCTGCCTAAAGCTGCCTAGTGGTGGCGCCGGCCCTGGGTCTACCTATACACTGGATAGTTTCTGAAATACCATACAGTATTGAGATTTAACACTATGGCCCTCATTCCGAGTTGTTCGCTCGGTAATTTTCTTCGCATCGCAGCGATTTTCCGCTAATTGCGCATGTGCAATGTTCGCACTGCGACTGCGCCAAGTAAATTTGCTAAGAAGTTTGGTATTTTACTCACGGTAGTATAAGGTTTTTTCTTCGTTCTGGTGATCGTAGTGTGATTGACAGGAAGTGGGTGTTTCTGGGCGGAAACTGGCCGTTTTATGGGAGTGTGTGAAAAAACACTGCCGTTTCTGGGAAAAATGCGGGTGTGGCTGAAGAAACGGGGGAGTGTCTGGGCGAACGCTGGGTGTGTTTGTGACGTCAAACCAGGAACGACAAGCACTGAACTGATCGCACTGGAAGAGTAAGTCTCGAGCTACTCAGAAACTGCACAGAAAAATCTTTTCGCAATATTGCGAATACTTCGTTCGCAATTCTGCTAAGCTAAGATACACTCCCAGAGGGCGGCGGCTTAGCGTGTGTACTGCTGCGAAAAGCGGCTAGCGAGCGAACAACTCGGAATGAGGGCCTATAGGTGGTCTATAACATCTTTCTCAAACTTAGTCCTCAAGAACCATTAACAGTGTATGTTTTCTATATCTCTTACAGCACTTAATGCATAATGTGTATTTATTACTGTACACATTTTAGGAGGTGATAATTATTTTAATTGTGATACTGAGGATTCAATGCTGAGTAATTGATTATCTGCAACAGCACATGAGTGTAAATTTCTGAAAACATCTATAACTTATGCTTTATACAGAGTGTATGCACAAAGATGCTATTGCAATTGATTCAGATGGTATTAGAAAAGATGGTGGAAGAGTGATTCATGGGTGGTGACTGGGATGCTGTAACTAGTGCATGCAAAAATGATCCATTCGGTGTGCATATTACGGGAGTGTCATGGGCGTGAAAATGCAAGCGGCTGCATTCACAGCTGCTCAGCCTCAAGAATAGGAGGCCATGTTCAGATGGAAAAACTGCACATGCCATAATGCAATGATGGCGTATAAGGACACAATAGTCAGTATTGTAGCATGCACACCAACTAAAAGTAGGTGTCTGAGTTCTTGCACATTTCGGCTGCATGAAAATAGACAAGGGAAATAGTGTGTAGGCCATTTATAGAAACTTGCAGATTGGTGACTTCCAATTAGAGATGAGCGGGTTCGGTTCTCAGAGAACCGAACTGTACCGTACTTCACCATTCAGCCCGGATCCGAGTCAGGCTCGGGTTTTCCCACCTGACTCAGAAACCAGAACGAGGCAAAACGTCATCATCCCACTGTCGGATTCTCGCAGGGTTTGGATTCCATATAAGGGGCCAAGCATCCCCGCCATTTTCACTCCAGCATTGGAGAGTGTAGAGAGAGGACGTGTCTCCATTCTCTCAGTGTCCTTGTCTTGTGCCGTATTTGTCCAGTCACAGTGGTTGTGTCCTCTTGCTGCCATATGTCCATTGCTGCTGTGTTGTGCTGCATCAGTTCAGTGGTGGTATATTGTGCTGCATCAGTCCAGTGGTAGTGTCCTGTGCATCAGCCATCAGTAATTCCAGTGACCAGGCAGTTACAGTGGTTGTGTCCTCTTGCTGCCATATGTCCATTGCTGCTGTGTTGTGCTGCATCAGTTCAGTGGTGGTGTATTGTGCTGCATCAGTCCAGTGGTAGTGTCCTCTGCATCAGCCATCAGTCATTCCAGTGACCAGGCAGTCACAGTGGTATACTCTGAAGCAATATGTCCACTGCTGCCGTATAATAATAATAACAACAAGTCCCTTACAGTGTTGCTGTGTTGTCCTGCATCAGACTACATACCCTATATGCTACACTACATCACTACACTACATCCCCTTATATGCTACAGCACATCAATGCACTACATGCTCCTATATACTGCAATACATTACTACACTACATACCCTATATGGTACACTACATCACTACACTACATCCCCTTATATGCTACATTACATCAGTGTACTACATGCCTCTATTTACTGCAATACATCACTACACTACATACCCTATATGGTACACTACATCACTACACTACATCCCCCTATAAGCTACACCAAATCCCCCCATCTGGGAGGCAAAGCGGAGCTTGATACTGCTAACTGAGAGCACAGTGCACTTCTATAGCTTGTACAGTGCACTGCTCGCTAGTTGCAGCACTGCGTGGCAAAGAAGAGAGTTTAAGACAGTAGGCGGCATAGAAGAGATCCCAGGTACTGGAGCTCACCTGCACAGCATTGGAATCAGCTGTGGGCAGACAGGTGGGTCAGAGACAGTGCCAAGGGTGCTGTATGGTGCCTCACTGGAGCAGCACAGCACTGCTGGTAAAAAAAAAAAACCTTTAAAAAAAAACCCTGTTCCTCTGTAACTCCATGGCGCTGCCTCAAATCCTGCACCCGGGGCGCATGCCCCCTTAGCCCCCTCCCTAGTTACAGCCCTTGTGTCCTGTGCATCAGCCATCAGTCATTCCAGTGACCAGGCAGTCACAGTGGTATACTCTGCAGCCATATGTCCAGTGCTGCTGTATAATAATAATAACAAGTCCCTTACAGTGTTGCTGTGTTGTCCTGCATCAGACCAGTGGTAGTGTCCTGTGCATCATCCATCAGTCATTCCAGTGACTAGGCAGTCACAGTGGTATCCTCTGCTGCCATATGTCCACTGCTGCCGTATAATTATTATTATAATAATAATAATAATAATAATAATAACAACAACAACAAGTCCCTTACAGTGTTGCTGTGTTGTCCTGCATCAGACCAGTGGTAGTGTCCTGTGCATCAGCCATCAGTCATTCCAGTGACTAGGCAGTCACAGTGGTATACTCTGCTGCCATATGTCCACTGCTGCCGTATAATTATTATTATAATAATAATAATAATAATAATAATAATAACAACAACAACAACAAGTCCCTTACAGTGTTGCTGTGTTGTCCTGCATCAGACCAGTGGTAGTGTCCTGTGCATCAGCCATCAGTCATTCCTGTGCCGCATATTCTGTTATATAATTCCAGAAAAATAATGGAGGATAAAATAGGGAAAGATCAAGAACCACTTCCTCCTAGTGCTGAAGCTGCTGCCACTAACCATGACATAGATGATGATATGCCATCGTCGTCGGCCATGGCCGATGCCCAGTGTGATAGTAGAGAGCATGTAAAATCCAAAAAGCCAAAGTTCAGTAAAAAGACCCAAAAAAAGAAATTTAAATTGTCTGAGGAGAAATGTAAACTTGCCAATATGCCATTTACAACATGGAGTGGCAAGGAATGGCTAAGGCCCTGGCCTATGTTCATGACTAGTGGTTCAGCTTCACATGACGATGGAAGCCCTCAACCTCCATTTTGCCATTTAATTCCAGTGATTTTGATGTATAATTCCAGTGATTTTGCAGTATAATTGCTGTGATTTTGCAGTATAATTCCAGTGATTTCGCCATTTAATTCCAGTGATTTTGTCATTTAATTCTAGTGATTTGGATTTATAATTCCAGTGATTTGGACATATAATTCCAGTGATTTTGCCATTTAATTCCAGTGATTTGGACGTATAATTCCAGTTGGAATTGTGTCGCTTGGCTTAGACATACAGCTACCTCATTGCACTTCTTCGACATCTTTGCATGAGGTGCTGTTTGGGGCCTAGTTTTTTAAAAGTGCCATCCTGTCTGACACTGCCGTATGAGTCCAGGGGTACTGCTGTATTAATCCTGGGGTACTGCCGTATAAGTCCACCAATTCCATTTTTTTTTAAAAATGACTGGGGCATGCTGGAGATGCTGTCAGTGGACCGAACAATTGCGGCCCACTCTTGTCATTTAGCCACTGTGTGACACTACTAGATGGGCCAGGTGGTTGTGTCGCTTAGCTTAGTCATACAGCAACCTCGGTGCACCTTTTTTTCTTCTTTGCATCAAGTGCTGTTTGAAGCCGGTTGACCAAAAGTGACCTCACCGCTGACCACAAAGTTCCCACCATTGGTTACAATGGAGCGCATAGGCGCTACATTGTAACACTGCCGTGTGCCGCCTGTCAGACAGTACAGGAGCACACAGCCGATCAGGAGGGTGCCACAACGTGGCGCTCCCTGATTGGCTGAAGAAACCCACTTAGACATCAGTCAGAGGGGGTTTCTGGCATTCGGGGAAAGGGGTCCTATGTGAAAACATGGGGCCCCTTTCAGTTCGTGGTCGGGTGTCCCGTTTTTTTATTTTTACAAGTACGTGGATTACAAATGGATTATCCGAGGAGCCCTCTACACTGGATTTGGTGAGTAGGATTTTTTCAACAGGTACACCATGGATTCTACTGGAGAAGAGGACCGACCCTCGTGTGAACATAAGGTAAGTATGTGTATATGGTGGTGTGTATGTATGCATTAAAGTTATACTTTCAAGGTGTGTGTGTAATGTCTTTATTGGGGTATTTTTTTAGTAGTAGTACTACAGGTACCAGCGGACCCGGTTTTCCGCTGGTACTTGTGGTTCTCCAAGTACCAGCTTGCGGGGGAGGCTTGCTGGGACTTGTAGTACTGCTACTAAAAACAATATTCATTACTTTCAACAAAGGCTATCAGCCCCCCATCCGCAGCCCATTGGATGGGGGGGACAGCCTCGGGCTTCACCCCTGGCCCTTGGGTGGCTGGGGGGGGACCCCTTGATTGAAGGGGTCCCCACTCCCCCAGGGTACCCGGCCAGGGGTGACTAGTTGGATATTTGATGCCACGGCCGCAAGGCACTGTATAAAAGTGACCCCCGGCTGTGGCATTATCTGTCCAGCTAGTGGAGCCCGGTGCTGGTTTCAAAAATACGGGGGACCCCTACGCTTTTTGTCCCCCGTATTTTTGGAACTAGGACCAGGCGCAGAGCCCGGTGCTGGTTGCTTAAATATGGGGGAACCCCTGTCAATTTTTTTCCCATATTTTTGCAACCAGGGCAGGCTCAAAGAGCCCGAGGCTGGTTTGGTTTAGGAGGGGGGACCCCACACATTTTTTTTTTTTTAAATTATAACATTTCCCACCCCTTCCCACTGAAAACATGCACGGATCTCATGGATCCGTGCATGCCTATACAAACACGGGATAAAAAAGCAGGTCTGTTTTTTTTAGCACTGTTCACGATTTGTATTTCATCACAACAGTGTTTGGCTATTGTCGGCAGTGTTTGTGTTTTGCACTTTTTAGTAAATTCCCGATTTCTACCAAATTGCAGGCGTATTTGACCGATGGTGTATTGATTCGTGATTTTTTCCTAGGACTTCCAAAATATTACGAATGCCCTCATCACTGCCGTGATTTTTGCTTCGTAAATTACCGAGATGACACTTTGAAGAAAAAACGGCATCTCGGTCAAAATCGGGACCTTAGTAAATATACCCCTGTGTGTCTCTGAGTTCTGTGGCAACAATGAAATGCCAGCAGATCAATCAAGCTTCTACCATTTAACATTTATTTATTTTATTATTTATTTATTACCAGTTATTTATATAGCGCACACATATTCCGCAGCGCTTTACAGAGAATATTTGGCCATTCACATCAGTCCCTGCCCCAGTGGAGCTTACAATCTATATTCGCTACCACATGTACACACACACACATTAGGGTTAATTTTTTCGTTGGGAGCCCATTAACCTACCAGTATATTTTTGGATTGTGGGAGGAAACCCACGCAAGTATGGGGAGAATATACAAACTCCACACAGTTAGAGTCATGGTGGGAATTGAACCCATGACCTCAGTGCTGTGAGGCAGTAATGCTAACCATTACACCGTCCGTACTGCCCAGTATGTGATAACATGCAAAGACAGTTATCACATACTGGTACATTGATACATCATTTGGAATAATACAAATTTCAATCATGCCCATTTCGATATAACCCAGATGCATTGGCATCACATCCATTGATACGTCACTCTGATATCCTGGTATCATCTTTATTGATATCACACTTCTTATTAACAGGCCTATTCCTACTTGAAATTGCCTGGATCATGACACCTCCCCCTTTAAGATCAGCATGGGAGCAGTGGCACGTCAGGCCGAAGTCTCCTATGACCTTTTCACACAGGATTTATACATAACCACACACAGGGCATTTGCAGAGATTGATCAATACAATATTATCTGCAGTTATGCACATTCTCGCGTCAGAATGGTGTCCAATCATGACAAAAACCAAAACACGAAAGGGTGGTTTTGGCAAAACCAAGCCAAAACCAAAACACGAAAGTGGAATTACTGTAGAACCAAAACCAAAACACAAAACACAAAAAGTGCCAGCTGCACATCTCCAATAGATACTGCTGCATGTGATTTTATGTGCGATTCAGGACCAGGTCCCAAGTTTGGGAAACAGTGTTTATAGAACTGCCTCTCAAACTTGGTACTCACCAATTCTCTGTTTTAGAAACTTTAGTAAATTTACTCCTTAGTGTGTCTTGAGGATGAAGTTTGATAAGCAATGGTCTATAGTATAGGCAGTACGGGTTAGAATTAAATTATAAACAAACTTTCTGTTTCAAATATATTTATTTCATATAAATAACATAAGTGGTCAGAAAACGGTTAAATATCCCATATAGAGTTATATACATGTATAACCAATTTGAGACAGTAATGGCTATATATCATATTACAACTCTTGTCTCAAATTGCTGGTAGCTGCTCTTAGGTGTGTTTGGTCCAGAGTGCTGATTGAAAGCTTAGATGGCATGCACTACTTGGTAGGAGAAGCCTCTGTCACTTGGTATACTCAGCAGCTCAATTTCATCCCTTATACTGCGTTTTTTGGTTGCAGCTTTAGTTTAATCACATTATATACTACTGCTATTGCTGCTGACTTGGCCAGGGGTTTCCTGGGCAACTTTTCAGATTTTATTAGGAAAAACTGTGTATACAGTACAGGTTGAGTCTCCCTTATCCAAAATGCTTGGGACCAGAGCTATTTTGGATATGGGATTTTTCCGTATTTTGGAATAATTGCATACCATAATGAGATATCATGGTGATGGGACCTAAATCTAAGCACAGAATGCATTTATGTTACATACTGTATACACCTTATACACACAGCCTGAAGGTCATTTTAGCCAATATTTTTTATAACTTTGTGTATTAAACAAAGTTTGTGTACATTGAGCCATCAAAAAACAAAGGTTTCACTATCTCACTCGCACTCAAAAAAGTCCGTATTTCGGAATATTCCGTATTTCGGAATATTTGGATATGGGATACTCAACCTGTAGTACATTTTTGCTGCTTTGGAAAATGATTTAATTGTAAAGCCAGAACAACAAAACATTTTTTTATTATAATGGTTATTGAAAAAACAAGGATCTGTTCTATAGGTTTAATGAAAAAATATAAAATTAAAACTTTTTCTTTTGGCTGTGTATGGTGCTTGTACTGTATATCACATCTGGCTACTCTTTCTGAACATCTGGAAGTTCCTGTATGGGGAGTCTCCACGAAGTGTACAGTATATCACTCTTCCACATTTTTCTGTTGAAATTGGAGGGGGGGGGCTGGGGGCAATGACCCTGTCTACATTTCCTGGGGGATCTTGTGAATTACAACAATATGCAGAGGGGGGTAGTACCTTATGATGTTTACTGCCTGGCCCTACAGCCGCAGTGGTCACATGTATCTCGCTTATCTGGTAACTCTCCCAGAAGGGAAATATAAAAAAGCTGACAAGTATGCAGTACATAGTGCAAATTCTAGTGGAACTGTATGAATTGTAATACTTTGACATGTACTACAACAAAATTCAACATAACAATTATTGATCCAAAGGTCAGCTCTGTAAACAAATCTCTTATTATAAAGATTAGTATAAAATCTGGTGCTAAGAACAAAATACTTTCACCTAAAAAATAAGTCTTATGAGTACTTTGTACACTGACGAGATAGGCAATTAAGTCATGTATAACTTATGTGCACTTCCTTCTACAGCTGTTCCTATAGCAAAGGACATCCATTTTAATCCATATTATACCTATGAGGTCAACAGCTGTGGTTGAAAAAGAAATGATCTCTTTCAAACAGTAAGTGGCTTGTATTTCCTTTCTTTCAAGCATTTTAAAACATATCATTGTATATGATCATTCTATTGTGATAATAAAATGATCTGCAAAACATGCAGTACAGTATGTTTTAGAGAAATAAAATGTACAATAACCCTAAAAGGCAAAGTGAATGTCGAATTTCCATTTTTATTGAAATAAAATTTGCTCTCTTTGTGATTTTTCTTTTTGACACATTAATTGCTCTTTTATATACAGGGAGAACAAAAGCAGCAGCATGCCATATTTATTCAATGAAAGTTTAGCCACGGGGGTCATAGTACTTGCTTGCTCCAACACCAGCCAAATTATCTCAGTGGCCAACTTTTAAGAGTCTGCAATAATACTTGATCATTTCAGAAGGCTGGTAGGCCCATGCATCATTTTAACAGCATGGTGGCAGATTCTGATCATCTTCATGTTTGAGAAACCTGGGGACAAGTAGCAGACACAGTGAATCTTTCTCAAGGATTCTATTTGTCCACAGAGATCTTAAAATGACATGAAGCTGACTCTGAGATCTACTTTTAATGTGTGTTTGCTCATTTAATTCTAGCAGACAGTTAATACATTTATAAGTCAGAAATTATTACCTAGGCATAGAAAAACACCTCTGCACATATATTAATGTACAGATGGAAATCTACATTTTAAAATGTGCATTATACTGAACATATAATCACTGAAATATTTGATAGCACTGCAAGTACAATATATATAAAAGAATATCATGCATTAAAACTATTAACCTTTGAATACAATTTCCACAGACACTTTGATGCTATGTAAGTACATCTATGTACTGTATATGGTAATCAAGGGGGAAAATTCAATTGTTTTCACCAGCATCTGTCCATGCTGGCTGCCCGATGGAGAAATTAAATTGTTGCTCTGTTTGGGCACGAACAGCTGCAGAAGCCGGCATTCAGCTCACAGCCCCCGAAGGTGGTGAGCTGAAATGTTATAGAAGTCAGTTGTTTAGGCGCTCACACAGTACTTTTCTAGTCGCACCTATTAATTTACTCGGATTTACCTGATTTATGTCACTAAACCGCATCTGTTTTGTTGCAATGTGTACAAAATAAAAAATATTTGAATATCGCCCCATGATCTACCATCAATTTAGACAGGAGATTGGTTGCGGAAAAGCAATTGAATCACCCCAGTGTGTCTCACACTGAAAACTGTATGTATAGAAAATAAATTGCTAAAAGAACGCAACTGCTGAACAGGAGTAAAATAAAATGTAATCATATGTGTATACAGTATGTCCCTTTTCCTTTTATTTTTTTTCTCCTTACAAATACAACTCACAATTACCAATATAAGAATTCATTGACAAATGAGAGTTTAAAGCAGAACACAATTAAGTAAACTCCAACACATTTTTCTGATTGAATTAGAGTAAGAAAATGGAAAACAGATAAGGTTTTGCGCTGACCTCCTGGTGGAGAGATACTCTAAATAATGCTCTATCACAAAGTAGTACCACTGCTGCTACCCAAAAGAAAGGGGGTGATTGCGCTCCCCCTGATTGTGAAACAGAAACAAAAGGGAAGATGGGAGCGCTGCTAGTATCACTAATAGACAAGCCTAGATAATTAATTCAATTAATATTCATTAGCGGTATATAAAAAACAATTTTTTTATTCTACAGCACATTATAAAAAACAACACAATAAAAATGAATGATAATAAATAAAAATAAATAAAATAAACCAATCACTGCAGTGAAATAGCAGAGAGGGAATAAATTATCTGGTTTCTCTAGATTATAAAGTCCTTTTAGATTCCGCTGTTATAGCATAATTCCCCTCTTTAGTAATATAGCCTCATGGGAGATCCGGATAGTCGATATTTATGGCCAAGAAAAAATTACATATATATGCGCATGAAAAATGTATATGTGTAGGCTAATTGCACTTCTTAATAGAGTCCTTCCATATATGCCACAGCAATATTGTCAACCTGCTGAATGCTGTAAGTTTGGGATAAAGAATCCCCTGGTCACACAGTCTTTCTTTAGAAAGTTACCTGGGTCCCACAGCACTGTTGCTGTACCTCTTAAATAACTCCTACTGGTCCTGCCAGCATCTTACAACATGGGAGGAGGGAGGAAATTATATGTTTTCCGTGGTCCCGTTCTCTTCACTGACGTCAGTACTGTGTGTAGTGGCGTGCACAGCGGCACTCTGTTGACCTCTCATGACCTCTTGTTACGCGTTTCTCCACCTCTAACCTCAGCGGCTTCCTCAGACCTCCAGTATAATTTTTTTTTTAAATTACATATTTTTATATTTACAATGTTTTTCAAATATTAATATTTGTCAACATTGCTGTCTGATACATTGGACCACCACTGATTGGAACTTTGGCTTTTTATTTCCCCAGTAGCTGCTCCTTTCTGCAGCCTCCAAGTATACCTTGGGAGGCTAGGGCTGCTTTATTTATAATTACCCAATGGCTCCTCCTCTCAAGGATGCAGATGGGCCGGGAGAGGTTCCTCCAAGATTGGCAGCTGCTGAAACATTATCTACTGGCATCCACCCACTGGGTGTTTTTGACTGGTTGCATCAGATGTCCAAATTGACATGGTCACAAGTGGTTACAGTACAGTAGCCCTTGTTCAAATTGCACACATAATAGCTGTAAACGTGAAAAAACATAGACCTGGGAATTGCAAACTCTTTCTGACTCTGTTAGAAAAGTCTCAAGGACACTACCATTTTTTAGTTGTCCTATTTTGGACAAATCATATTTTAACCATAGAGCTTTTCCTGTATCTGACACCAACTCTTTCCACCCTCTATTCTCCCAGATACAGATGTAGCCACCTTTATCTTGACTGGCTGAGGCGTTTGTCCCGATCGAGCATACGCAGCGTAGGGAGGCGCGCCTAGTCACAGAGAGGCGTACCTAATCGCACGGAGGCAGACAGAGCGTTTGGCGTTACCTTTACGTGTAATACCTGCGATCAGCCACCAGATGTCGCTTTTTACAATCACCACTGAGCATGCGTGTGGTCTCCCGTAAAATACAATACTGAAATATATAATAAGGACTACTTTACTAAGCGTCTCATTACGCTGCATACAGTTAATACTCATTACGCTGCATTATTTAATACAGTAAATACTCATTATGCTGCATTATTTAATACAGTATATACGGTACAGACGCAAATAGTACAGCATACAGTATATGATCCATCTACAGTACTTTATGAATATGTGAGCGTCCAAGTCCCGCAGACAAAACAACATAAAACCAGTAGTGTACACTGTCGCAAATGGACGTGTTAGAAGTTCACTATTGCCTCTTGAGATTAGGAATTTTGTACAGTATGTTAGCGTCCTAATCCCATAGCCATTACAGCATAATCAAAACCAATGGATTTATTCATCTGTCTGCGGCGAAGTGGTGAAGTGTTCCGCTTCCTATACTCAGAGTCCCGAGTTCGATTTCTAAAATACGAATGCATGTTAGTTTTTTCCAGACACTTTATTTTTTTTTTTATTCACATAAACCAGGGCAAAGCTGCAGGAGCGGTTCTGTTAAGGTTCTATGCACCGTACAGTACACATACAATTCTGTAGCAGGGCAGACTCAATTGAAATGGCTACCACCTATGACTCCTTGCTCCACGGAGGCCCTAGGCTACGGAGCAAGTAACAGTCCAGATTTTGCAGGCTATGGGGCAATGCTGAAGGAGCGTCACAATCCCCTAGCTAAAATACACAGGGGCGATAGGACTAAGCGAGGTACAGTATATGCACATAACGATACACTGCAAAGTTCCCCATGGTTTTAATTATGCCTTTTCTTTGAACACAGTATTTTCGACTGCCTCGCCCTACACCCATCCCAATTTCCCCTTCCCCCCTGGGAGCCTGCAATGTACATGCAGTAGACAGGGAGGGAGTTCCGATCAGGTTACAAGACGTGCAACCAGGGCCGGTGCTAGGGTGTTCGGCGCCCCCCTGCAAACTATAAATTTGCGCCCTCCCTCTCATACCGTAGTTAATAAAATGAGAGCGTGCGTCGGAGGCCGCAAAAAAGGATTATGGTTTCCCACGGGGTGTGACCACACAACAGTACCCCCAATTCAAATTATGTCACACAGTAGCACAATCTTATTCACATTTTACCGCACATAGAATGAGACGAAATTCACATTATAGCACACAGAATGAGCCAAAATTCACATTATAGCACACAGAATGAGCCGAAATTCACATTATAGCACACGGTAGGACCCGAAATTCACATTATACCACACGGTATGAGCTGAAATTCACATTATAGCACACAGAATGAGCCAAAATTCCCAGTATACCACACGGTATGAGACGAAATTCAAATAATAGCACATAGAATGAGCCGAAATTCACATTATAGCACACAGAATGAGCCGAAATTCAAATGATGCCATATGGAGACAAAATTCAGGGAGAGTGACAGCAGGGACAGGGAGAGAGAGAGGGAAAGTGACAGCAGGGACAGGAAGAGGGAAAGTGACAGCAGGAACATAGGGAAAGGGAGCATGACTGAGAGAGGGATAGTAAGGGCATACAATAGGGACTAGGGAGAGAGAAAGGCAGCAGGGTAAGATTACCTATTTAGCAGCGGCAGTGCTGAGGATGCTGTGGTCTGCGGTGCGGTGTATTAGGAGGCTGTGGTCGGCATGGTACGGAAGTGCAGAGAAGGACTGAGGGCGGCGGCAGGGCGGCGGCGGTGTAGCAGAGGAGGAGGCAGAGGGCGGTGCAAGGAGGAGGAAGCTGTGGTTGGCGGCACTGCGGCTCCTATGACCACAGCGCCACTATTTCAAATCCGCCGTGGACCTGCAGCCAATCCGGAGGGGGCAGGATAAGATCAGTGATGAGGAGCAGGAGGGGACAGGATGGGAGCAGGAGGGGGCAGGATGGGAGCAGTGGTGCGCAGCAGGAGGGGGCAAGATGGGAGTAGTGGTGCGGAGCAGGATGGGAGCAGTGGTGTAGAGCGGGGGGGGACAGGATAGGAGCAGTGGTGCGGAGCAGGGGGGGCAGGATGGTAGTGAAAGGTACTCGCTATCGCTCGCTAAGTTAAACAAGAATGTCACCTGCTACCCACAGCTCCCAGGTCCCGGCCGCCGTTGTTCCCTCTGTGGACAGTGGCAGCAGCCTCACACAGGAGCCGCGGCGCTAAGACAGATAGCCAGAGCAAGTGTGATTAGAGCTCCCGTTGTGTCCTGCTCCTCCGTCTCCTCACAAGTCAACAGAGCAGCTCTCCTGTGCTCCAGGAGCCTCATACCGGGGAGTCGACAGGAGAAGCGTGGAGACACTACATGGCACACGAACGAGACGTGACCGGGCGCCTCGAGGGCGCATTAATCGGCAGCATGGGAGGACACATTAACCGGCGGCAAGCTTGTGAGTGGGGGGGTGCCATGATGCCTATGGTCTGCACACTGCTATTAGTAAAATAAAAACAAAAAACTTTCATACATATATTACACATACATTATAAATAATTATACATACATTACATATACATTATACATAATTATACATACCGTCCACAGGAGGGGACGGGTGCAGTGCGGTGCTGAACAATTAATTAAGAGGTGGGGAGGAGAGGGGAGGGAGACTGTGACCTCACCAGAGAAAAGAGCCGTGTGGACCGGTGAAGAAGAGCCGCTTCTCGTTGCCGGAGACGCAATCAGAAGAGGGAGTAAGGTAGCCGACGCCAGGACGCTACAGTGTGACAAGCGCACAGCAGCAGGGATGCAGAGCAGGGACAGCGCCTCTCCAGCCCAGTGCTCCGTGCTTTGCATCCCTTCGCTGAGCGTGTTATGCCGGGCCTGGTGACAGGAGGGGCAGGTCAGGGACGGGAGGAGACCACCTTTCTCCTTGTAGCCCATGGCTAGCAGCAGCGCAACGTTATTAGTTCTGCTGACTGAGCCATTGGTTGAGGGCCCCCAAGTGCTGTGGGCACCCATGCATTGCACTGGCTGCTGCGGCGAAAGTTCCACCTCTGCCATCTACCGTTAATGCCTGCAGACAGGCCCGGCGCTACCTGCTCAGCAAAGAGATGCAAAGCAAGTAGGCGCCTGATTGGAGAGGCGCCTTCCTGCTCTGCATCCCTGTGCTGCGCTGCCCTGAGCCTGGCCTGACCCCCTGCTGCTGCCGCCTGCAAATGCAGAATGCAACGGCACCAGGAGCCAATGTTCTGGTATCTGGGATAGAAAGGTCAGGAGGAAGAAGTATAGCAGTTAGATGGCACCGCCGGGCCCTGGAAGGGGGCTTTGGTCCTCGATGTGTGACAGTAGGATCCTTATAGAGCATATTAGCAAATGCTGGTGAAAGATGACTATTATCATCTATCATGTCATCATCCATCTGTGTACTAACAGGCCACAGCAAAACCAGACATGATTCAACTATTTAGCCCAATTGGCAAACTGAGCCGAGTTTAGACAAGTGGCTGTATCAGCCGATGTGTGACATTGTAACGTACATCTATACAGATTCTTCCCTCACTCTGCTTATGTTTACCAGTAACTGGTAAATACTGCATGAGTAAGGGATTGTAAGCACTTGCAGCTTGATACCAACTTGTGGTGGAGGTGTCCTGCACCCTGTTCTCTGCATTATAAGCAGACTTTATACAGTAGGGATTTATTGATTTATACGAAGTTTGTTGTTTATACCACCTGGATGCTGGATAGGCCGAAAATAGAGGCATTCATTCATCATGCAGTTCATTCATCATGCAGTGAGTTTAGACATCAACTTGTTTATAGGGCGGAATCGGAGTTGTATGATAATCCTGCTGCAACTGCAACCCCATACTCAGGTAAAGTGCTAAAATGCTAGTTTAAGTTTCCCCCACATGTACAAGCGTGAAATGGACTGTGTAATACGTGAAACACGTACTTTACTTATCTGAGCACTGTGCAGATCCCTCAGCTGGCCCATGCACTCCCCCAGGCTGCAGAAGTGAAACTTATACACACACAAACACAAATACATACATACACACATACATATACACATACATACACACATATACATATATACAGACAGTACATACACACACTTTCTCTCACCTTTTTTCCATCCACTTACAGACAGTATCACAGGCTGGTTGGAGGGAAGGGATCTGCCTCAGCTTGGGGATCCCGTTAGCCCCGCCCCTTTTCGTTCGTGTAACCCCGCCCCCTTTAGTCCGTGTAGCTCCGCCCACCTTCCATCCGCTCATCATGCCTCTGTAGGGAAGGAGGGAGGGCTTTAAACGGACGGCGCTGCTGCCTGTCAGTTTGCATTTGCAGGCGGCAGCAGCAGCAGGGGGTCAGGCCAGGCTCAGGGCAGCGCAGCACAGGAATGCAGAGCAGGAAGGCGCCTCTCCAATCAGGCGCCTACCTGCTTTGCGTCCCTTTGCTGAGCGGGTAGCGCCGGGCCTGCGTGCAACAGTATACTACTGTATGTAGGAAAATCCCCCGCCCACTCTGATTTATGTGAAACCTGTGTGCACCCTTCCATTGAATGTATAACAAAGAAAAAAAATAATAATAAAGTGAATGTTACAGGAACACATTAAAAAAAGGTTGGCACTTCCTTCCCATTGGTGTTGGTTTATGCCTTAGGGGACTCGGACGCAAATACTTGTATTTGAAAAGCACGTATTTTCCACTGCCTCTCCCTACCCCCATTGCCCTTCCCCCCTGGGAGCCTGCACAGGTCATGCAGTGGACAGGGAGGGAGTTCAGGTCAGGTACAATACACAAATGCCGACAATCTACAGTACTGTGTTGCTCAGTTAGTTGCGTCGGAATACTAGAGATGAGCGCCTGAAATTTTTCGGGTTTTGTGTTTTGGTTTTGGGTTCGGTTCCGCGGCCGTGTTTTGGGTTCGAACGCGTTTTGGCAAAACCTCACCGAATTTTTTTTGTCTGATTCGGGTGTGTTTTGGATTCGGGTGTTTTTAAAAAAAAACACTAAAAAACAGCTTAAATCATAGAATTTGGGGGTCATTTTGATCCCATATTATTATTAACCTCAAAAACCATAATTTCCACTCATTTTCAGTCTATTCTGAATACCTCACACCTCACAATATTATTTTTAGTCCTAAAATTTGCACCAAGGTCGCTGGATGACTAAGCTAAGCGACACTAGTGGCCGACACAAACACCTGGCCCATCTAGGAGTGGCACTGCAGTGTCACGCAGGATGTCCCTTCCAAAAAACCCTCCCCAATCAGCACATGACGCAAAGAAAAAAAGAGGCGCAATGAGGTAGCTGACTGTGTGAGTAAGATTAGCGACCCTAGTGGCCGACACAAACACCGGGCCCATCTAGGAGTGGCACTGCAGTGTCACGCAGGATGTCCCTTCCAAAAAACCCTCCCCAATCAGCACATGACGCAAAGAAAAAAAGAGGCGCAATGAGGTAGCTGACTGTGTGAGTAAGATAAGCGACCCTAGTGGCCGACACAAACACCGGGCCCATTTAGGAGTGGCACTGCAGTGTCACGCAGGATGTCCCTTCCAAAAAACCCTCCCCAATCAGCACATGACGCAAAGAAAAAAAGAGGCGCAATGAGGTAGCTGACTGTGTGAGTAAGATTAGCGACCCTAGTGGCCGACACAAACACCGGGCCCATTTAGGAGTGGCACTGCAGTGTCACGCAGGATGTCCCTTCCAAAAAACCCTCCCCAATCAGCACATGACGCAAAGAAAAAAAGAGGCGCAATGAGGTAGCTGACTGTGTGAGTAAGATTAGCGACGCTAGTGGCCGACACAAACACCGGGCCCATTTAGGAGTGGCACTGCAGTGTCACGCAGGATGTCCCTTCCAAAAAACCCTCCCCAATCAGCACATGACGCAAAGAAAAAAAGAGGCGCAATGAGGTAGCTGACTGTGTGAGTAAGATTAGCGACCCTAGTGGCCGACACAAACACCGGGCCCATTTAGGAGTGGCACTGCAGTGTCACGCAGGATGTCCCTTCCAAAAAACCCTCCCCAATCAGCACATGACGCAAAGAAAAAAAGAGGCGCAATGAGGTAGCTGACTGTGTGAGTAAGATTAGCGACCCTAGTGGCCGACACAAACACCGGGCCCATTTAGGAGTTGCACTGCAGTGTCACGCAGGATGTCCCTTCCAAAAAACCCTCCCCAATCAGCACATGACGCAAAGAAAAAAAGAGGCGCAATGAGGTAGCTGACTGTGTGAGTAAGATTAGCGACCCTAGTGGCCGACACAAACACCGGGCCCATTTAGGAGTGGCACTGCAGTGTCACGCAGGATGTCCCTTCCAAAAAACCCTCCCCAAACAGCACATGACGCAAAGAAAAATAAAAGAAAAAAGAGGTGCAAGATGGAATTGTCCTTGGGCCCTCCCACCCACCCTTATGTTGTATAAACAAAACAGGACATGCACACTTTAACCAACCCATCATTTCAGTGACAGGGTCTGCCACACGACTGTGACTGATATGACGGGTTGGTTTGGACCCCCCCAAAAAAAGAAGCAATTAATCTCTCCTTGCACAAACTGGCTCTACAGAGGCAAGATGTCCACCTCATCATCACCCTCCGATATATCACCGTGTACATCCCCCTCCTCACAGATTATCAATTCGTCCCCACTGGAATCCACCATCTCAGCTCCCTGTGTACTTTGTGGAGGCAATTGCTGCTGGTCAATGTCTCCGCGGAGGAATTGATTATAATTCATTTTAATGAACATCATCTTCTCCACATTTTCTGGATGTAACCTCGTACGCCGATTGCTGACAAGGTGAGCGGCGGCACTAAACACTCTTTCGGAGTACACACTTGTGGGAGGGCAACTTAGGTAGAATAAAGCCAGTTTGTGCAATGGCCTCCAAATTGCCTCTTTTTCCTGCCACTATAAGTATGGACTGTCTGACGTGCCTACTTGGATGCGGTCACTCATATAATCCTCCACCATTCTTTCAATGGTGAGAGAATCATATGCAGTGACAGTAGACGACATGTCCGTAATCGTTGTCAGGTCCTTCAGTCCGGACCAGATGTCAGCATCAGCAGTCGCTCCAGACTGCCCTGCATCACCGCCAGCGGGTGGGCTCGGAATTCTGAGCCTTTTCCTCGCACCCCCAGTTGCGGGAGAATGTGAAGGAGGAGATGTTGACAGGTCGCGTTCCGCTTGACTTGACAATTTTCTCACCAGCAGGTCTTTCAACCCCAGTAGACTTGTGTCTGCCGGAAAGAGAGATCCAAGGTAGGCTTTAAATCTAGGATCGAGCACGGTGGCCAAAATGTAGTGCTCTGATTTCAACAGATTGACCACCCGTGAATCCTTGTTAAGCGAATTAAGGGCTCCATCCACAAGTCCCACATGCCTAGCGGAATCGCTCCGTGTTAGCTCCTCCTTCAATGTCTCCAGCTTCTTCTGCAAAAGCCTGATGAGGGGAATGACCTGACTCAGGCTGGCAGTGTCTGAACTGACTTCACGTGTGGCAAGTTCAAAGGGCATCAGAACCTTGCACAACGTTGAAATCATTCTCCACTGCGCTTGAGACAGGTGCATTCCACCTCCTATATCGTGCTCAATTGTATAGGCTTGAATGGCCTTTTGCTGCTCCTCCAACCTCTGAAGCATATAGAGGGTTGAATTCCACCTCGTTACCACTTCTTGCTTCAGATGATGGCAGGGCAGGTTCAGTAGTTTTTGGTGGTGCTCCAGTCTTCTGTACGTGGTGCCTGTACGCCGAAAGTGTCCCGCAATTTTTCTGGCCACCGACAGCATCTCTTGCACGCCCCTGTCGTTTTTTAAATAATTCTGCACCACCAAATTCAAGGTATGTGCAAAACATGGGACGTGCTGGAATTTGCCCATATTTAATGCACACACAATATTGCTGGCGTTGTCCGATGCCACAAATCCACAGGAGAGTCCAATTGGGGTAAGCCATTCCGCGATGATCTTCCTCAGTTGCCGTAAGAGGTTTTCAGCTGTGTGCGTATTCTGGAAACCGGTGATACAAAGCGTAGCCTGCCTAGGAAAGAGTTGGCGTTTGCGAGATGCTGCTACTGGTGCCGCCGCTGCTGTTCTTGCGGCGGGAGTCCATACATCTACCCAGTGGGCTGTCACAGTCATATAGTCCTGACCCTGCCCTGCTCCACTTGTCCACATGTCCGTGGTTAAGTGGACATTGGGTACAGCTGCATTTTTTAGGACACTGGTGACTCTTTTTCTGAGGTCTGTGTAAATTTTCGGTATCGCCTGCCTAGAGAAATGGAACCTAGATGGTATTTGGTACCGGGGACACAGTACCTCCAACAAGTCTCTAGTTGGCTCTGCAGTAATGATGCATACCGGAACCACGGTTCTCACCACCCAGGATGCCAAGGCCTCAGTTATCCGCTTTGCAGTAGGATGACTGCTGTGATATTTCATCTTCCTCGCAAAGGACTGTTGGACAGTCAATTGCTTGGTGGAAGTAGTAAAAGTGGTCTTACGACTTCCCCTCTGGGATGACCATCGACTCCCAGCAGCAACAACAGCAGCGCCAGCAGCAGTAGGCGTTACACGCAAGGATGCATCGGAGGAATCCCAGGCAGGAGAGGAATCGTCAGAATTGCCAGTGACATGGCCTGCAGGACTATTGGCATTCCTGGGGAAGGAGGAAATTGACACTGAGGGAGTTGGTGGGGTGGTTTGCGTGAGCTTGGTTACAAGAGGAAGGGATTTACTGGTCAGTGGACTGCTTCCGCTGTCACCCAAAGTTTTTGAACTTGTCACTGTCTTATTATGAATGCACTGCAGGTGACGTATAAGGGAGGATGTTCCGAGGTGGTTAACGTCCTTACCCCTACTTATTACAGCTTGACAAAGGGAACACACGGCTTGACACCTGTTGTCCGCATTTCTGTTGAAATACCTCCACACCGAAGAGCTGATTTTTTTGGTATTTTCACCTGGCATGTCAACGGCCATATTCCTCCCACCGACAACAGGTGTCTCCCCGGGTGCCTGACTTAAACAAACCACCTCACCATCAGAATCCTCCTGGTCAATTTCCTCCCCAGCGCCAGCAACACCCATATCCTCCTCATCCTGGTGTACTTCAACACTGACATCTTCAATCTGACTATCAGGAACTGGACTGCGGGTGCGCCTTCCAGCACTTGCAGGGGGCGTGCAAATGGTGGAAGGCGCATGCTCTTCACGTCCAGTGTTGGGAAGGTCAGGCATCGCAACCGACACAATTGGACTCTCCTTGTGGATTTGGGATTTCGAAGAATGCACAGTTCTTTGCTGTGCTTTTGCCAGCTTGAGTCTTTTCATTTTTCTAGCGAGAGGCTGAGTGCTTCCATCCTCATGTGAAGCTGAACCACTAGCCATGAACATAGGCCAGGGCCTCAGCCGTTCCTTGCCACTCCGTGTGGTAAATGGCATATTGGCAAGTTTACGCTTCTCCTCCGACAATTTTATTTTAGGTTTTGGAGTCCTTTTTTTACTGATATTTGGTGTTTTGGATTTGACATGCTCTGTACTATGACATTGGGCATCGGCCTTGGCAGACGACGTTGCTGGCATTTCATCGTCTCGGCCATGACTAGTGGCAGCAGCTTCAGCACGAGGTGGAAGTGGATCTTGATCTTTCCCTAATTTTGGAACCTCAACATTTTTGTTCTCCATATTTTAATAGGCACAACTAAAAGGCACCTCAGGTAAACAATGGAGATGGATGGATACTAGTATACAATTATGGACGGACTGCCGAGTGCCGACACAGAGGTAGCCACAGCCGTGAACTACCGTACTGTACTGTGTCTGCTGCTAATATAGACTGGTTGATAAAGAGATGTCGTAGTATGTATGTATGAAGAAGAAAGAAAAAAAAACCACGGTTAGGTGGTATACAATTATGGACGGACTGCCGAGTGCCGACACAGAGGTAGCCACAGCCGTGAACTACCGTACTGTACTGTGTCTGCTGCTAATATAGACTGGTTGATAAAGAGATGTCGTAGTATGTATGTATGAAGAAGAAAGAAAAAAAAACCACGGGTAGGTGGTATACAATTATGGACGGACTGCCGAGTGCCGACACAGAGGTAGCCACAGCCGTGAACTACCGTACTGTACTGTGTCTGCTGCTAATATAGACTGGTTGATAAAGAGATGTCGTAGTATGTATGTATAAAGAAGAAAGAAAAAAAAACCACGGTTAGGTGGTATACAATTATGGACGGACTGCCGAGTGCCGACACAGAGGTAGCCACAGCCGTGAACTACCGTACTGTACTGTGTCTGCTGCTAATATAGACTGGTTGATAAAGAGATGTAGTAGTATGTATGTATAAAGAAGAAAGAAAAAAAAAACACGGGTAGGTGGTATACAATTATGGACGGACTGCCGAGTGCCGACACAGAGGTAGCCACAGCCGTGAACTACCGTACTGTACTGTGTCTGCTGCTAATATAGACTGGTTGATAAAGAGATGTCGTAGTATGTATGTATAAAGAAGAAAGAAAAAAAAACCACGGTTAGGTGGTATACAATTATGGACGGACTGCCGAGTGCCGACACAGAGGTAGCCACAGCCGTGAACTACCGTACTGTACTGTGTCTGCTGCTAATATAGACTGGTTGATAAAGAGATGTCGTAGTATGTATGTATGAAGAAGAAAAAAAAACCACGGTTAGGTGGTATACAATTATGGATGGACTGCCGAGTGCCGACACAGAGGTAGCCACAGCCGTGAACTACCGTACTGTACTGTGTCTGCTGCTAATATAGACTGGTTGATAAAGAGATGTCGTAGTATGTATGTATAAAGAAGAAAGAAAAAAAAACCACGGTTAGGTGGTATACAATTATGGACGGACTGCCGAGTGCCGACACAGAGGTAGCCACAGCCGTGAACTACCGTACTGTACTGTGTCTGCTGCTAATATAGACTGGTTGATAAAGAGATGTAGTAGTATGTATGTATAAAGAAGAAAGAAAAAAAAAACACGGGTAGGTGGTATACAATTATGGATGGACTGCCGAGTGCCGACACAGAGGTAGCTACAGCCGTGAACTACCGTACTGTGTCTGCTGCGACTGGATGATAAATAATGATATAAAAAATATATATATATCACTACTGCAGCCGGACATGTATATATATTATATAATGATGGACCTGCTGGACACTGTCTGTCAGCAGAATGAGTTTTTTATAGAATAAAAAAAAAAAACACCACACAAGTGAAGTCACACGACGAGTGTTTAACTTTTTCAGGCAATCACAATATAGTATACTACTAACTATACTGGTGGTCAGTGTGGTCAGGTCACTGGTCAGTCACACTGGCAGTGGCACTCCTGCAGCAAAAGTGTGCACTGTTTAATTTTAATATAATATGTACTCCTGGCTCCTGCTATAACCTATAACTGGCACTGCAGTGCTCCCCAGTCTCCCCCACAATTATAAGCTGTGTGAGCTGAGCACAGTCAGATATATAATATATACATAGATGATGCAGCACACTGGGCTGAGCAGTGCACACAGATATGGTATGTGACTGTCTTGTACTCCTGGCTCCTGCTATAACCTATAACTGGCACTGCAGTGCTCCCCAGTCTCCCCCACAATTATAAGCTGTGTGAGCTGAGCACAGTCAGATATATAATATATACATAGATGATGCAGGCATGCAGCACACTGGGCTGAGCAGTGCACACAGATATGGTATGTGACTGAGTCACTGTGTGTACCGTTTTTTTCAGGCAGAGAACGGATATATTAAATAAAACAACTGCACTGCTGGTGGTCACTGTGGTCAGTCACTAAACTCTGCACTCTCTTCTACAGTATCAGCCTCAGGTCAATCTCTCTCTCTCTCTCCTAATCTAAATGGAGAGGACGCCAGCCACGTCCTCTCCCTATCAATCTCAATGCACGTGTGAAAATGGCGGCGACGCGCGGCTCCTTATATAGAATCCGAGTCTCGCGAGAATCCGACAGCGTCATGATGACGTTCGGGCGCGCTCGGGTTAACCGAGCAAGGCGGGAAGATCCGAGTCGCTCGGACCCGTGAAAAAAAACATGAAGTTCGTGCGGGTTCGGATTCAGAGAAACCGAACCCGCTCATCTCTACGGAATACACTAGTTTATACTCATTATCGCTGTGTATTTGTATATAGCGGAATGAATCGCTGCTGCAGATTTACTTTGATTTATGTGAAACCTGTGTGCACCCTTTCATTGAATGTATAACAAAGAAAAACAATAATAAAGTGAATGTCACGGGAACATATAAAAAAAAAAAGGTTGGCACTTTGGGACTCAAAGCTGGGACTCTCAGTGTGGGACGTAAGAGCCTTCATTGCTAGGTTGGTATGGAAGAGGAGATAATTAGCTACCAGAGGGTACCAACTCCAAGTTTCTGTGACCCCCACAAGGCTCATGGCAAGCGTCGGAACCCATGGTGGGTCTGAATTAACGGGCCCATTATAGTCTATGGGAAAATGAGTCCACTTTGCGTACTGATATCTCTGGTTCTGGGTGTCCCAGAGACTCGGGACTGGTACCATTTAAAAGAGGAGACTCTTGGCTTTCAGGGCTGACCAACGACTAGTTTATGTGACACTGGAAAGGGAAACAGTAAGCAACCGTGTATCGGGTCCCCTCCAGTTGTCCGCCTAGCTTGCACAGGATGCAGGGTTTCTGGCTAGATAGGAAATACTGGGGGTAATTCTGAGTTGATCGCAGCAGGAACTTTGGTAGCAGTTGGGCAAAACCATGTGCACTGCAGGGGAGGCAGATATAACATGTGCAGAGAGAGATAGATTTGGGTGTGGTGAGTTCAATCTGCAATCTAAATTGCAGTGTAAAAATAAAGCAGCCAGTATTTACCCTGCACAGAAACAAAATAACCCACCCAAATCTAACTCTCTCTGCACATGTTATATCTGCCCCCCCTGCAGTGCACATGGTTTTGCCCAACTGCTAAAAAATTTCCTGCTGCGATCAACTTGGAATTACCCCCACTGTACAGAAATGCTAAGCATGGTAATTTGACATCCAGGAACATAGGGAGGAGTTTATCTCTCTCCATTATACTTAGAAAAATTACACACTGTACGTTACAAGCTGTTCGTGCTAATTAGTACAATAGTAGAACATACTGTACAGAGATTCTAAGTACAGTGATTTGGCATCCACAAACTTAGGGAGGAGCTTTAATCTCTCTCCATTGTAATCTTTCTAAGCATAATGGAGAGAGATAAAAGCTCCTCCCTAAATTCCTGGATGCCAAATTGCCATCCAGAGTATCGCTGTACTCTATGTTCTACTAGTGTACTAATTAGCACGAACAGCTTGTAACATACAGTGGCAAGTTTAATATTTCTATGTATAATGGAGAGAGATAAAAGCTCCTCAGTAAGTTCCTGGATGCCACATCACTGTACTTAGTATCTCTGTACAATATTTTCTGTTAGGGTACTAATTAGCTGTTCGTGCTAATTAGTACCCTAATAGAACATACTGTACAGAGATACTAAGGACGGTGATTTGGTATCCAGGAACTTACTGAGGAGCTTTTATCTCTCTCCATTATACATAGAAAGATTAAACTTGCCGCTGTATGTTACAAGCTGTTCGTGCTAATTAGTACCCTAATAGAACATACTGTACAGAGATACTACAGACAGTGATTTGGCATCCAGGAACTTAGGGAGGAGCTTTTATCTCTCTCCTATATACTTAGAAAGATTACAGCGGAGAGAGATAAAAGCTCCTCCCTAAGGTTCCTGAATGCCAAATCACTGTCTGTAGTATCTCTGTACAGTATGTTCTACTAGTGTACTAATTAGCACGAGCAGCTTGTAACGTACAGTGGCAGTTTTGATCTTTGTATGTATAATGTAGAGAGATAAAAGCTCCTCCCTCAGTTCCTGGTTGCCAAATCACCATCCTTAGTTTCTCTGTATAGTATTTTCTATTAGGGTACTAATTAGCACGAACAGCTAATTAGTACCCTAATAGAAAATACTGTACAGAGATACTAAGTACAGTGATGTGGCATCCAGGAACTTACTGAGGAGCTTTTATCTCTCTCCATTATACATAGAAAGATTAATCTTGCCACTGTACGTTACAAGCTGTTCGTGCTAATTAGTACACTAGTAGAACATACTGTATAGAGATACTACATACAGTGATTTGGCATCCAGGAACCTTAGGGAGGAGCTTTTATCTCTCTCCATTATGCTTAGAAAGATTACAATGGAGAGAGAATAAAGCTCCTCCCTAAGTTCGTGGATGCCAAATCACTGTACTTAGTATCTCTGTACAGTATGTTCTACTAGTGTACTAATTAGCACGAACAGATTGTAACGTACAGTGGCAAGTTTAATCTTTCTATGTATAATATAGAGAGATAAAAGCTCCTCCCTAGGTTCCTGGTTGCCAAATCACCGTCCTTAGTATCTCTGTATAGTATTTTCTATTAGGGTACTAATTAGCACGAACAGCTAATTAGTACCCTAATAGAAAATACTGTACAGAGATACTAAGTATAGTGATGTGGCATCCAGGAACTTACTGAGGAGCTTTTATCTCTCTCCATTATACATAGAAAGATTAATCTTGCCACTGTACGTTACAAGCTGTTCGTGCTATTTAGTACACTAGTAGAACATAGAGTACAGCGATACTCTGGACAGCAATTTGGCATCCTGGAATTTAGGGAGGAGCTTTTATCTCTCTCCATTATACTTAGATAGATTACAATGGAGAGATTAAAGCTCCTCCCTAAGTTCATGGATGCCAAATCACTGTACTTAGTATCTCTTTACAGTATGTTCTACTAGTGTACTAATTAGCACGAACAGCTTGTAACGTACAGTGGCAATTTTAATCTTTCTATGTATAATATAGAGAGATAAAAGCTCCTCCCTAAGTTCCTGGTTGCCAAATCACCATCCTTAGTATCTTTGCATAGTATTTTCTATTAGGGTACTAATTAGCACAAACAGCTTGTAACGTACAGTGGCAATTTTAATCTTACTATGTATAATATAGAGAGATAAAAGCTCCTCCCTAAGTTCCTGGTTGCCAAATCACCATCCTTAGTATCTCTGCATAGTATTTTCTATTAGGGTACTAATTAGCACAAACAGCTAATTGGTACCCTAATAGAACATACTGTACAGAGATACTAAGTATGGTGATTTTGTATCCAGGAACTTATTGAGGAGCTTTTATCTCTATCCATTATACATAGAAAGATTAAACTTGCCGCTGTATGTTACAAGCTGTTCGTGCTAATTAGTACCCTAATAGAACATACTGTACAGAGATACGAAGTATGGTGATTTGGCATCCAGTTAAAAGCTGTTCGTACTAATTAGTATACTAGTAGAACATACTGTACAGAGATACTAAGAATGGTGATTTGGCATCTGGGAACTTCCAGAGGAGCTTTTATCTCTCTCCATTTTACATAGAAAGATTAAACTTGCCGCTGTACTTTACAAGCTGTCCGTGCTAATTAGTACCCTAATTGAAAATACTATACAGAGATACTAAAGACGGTTATTTGGCACCCAGGAATTTAGGGAGGAGCTTTTATCTCTCTCCATTATACTTAGAAAGATTACAATGGAGAGAGATAAAAGCTCCTCCCTAAGTTCGTGGATGCCAAATCACTGTCCTTAGTATCTCTGTACAGTATGTTCTACTAGTGTACTAATTAGCACAAACAGCTTGTAACGTACAGTGGCAAGTGTAATTTTTCTAAGTATAATGGAGTGAGATAAAAACTCCTCCCTATGTTCCTGGATGTCAAAGTACCATGCTTAGCATTTCTGTACAGTATTTCCTATCTAGCCAGAAACCCTGTATCCTGTGCAAGCTAGGCGGACAACTGGAGGGGACCCGAAACACGGTTGCTTCCCGTTTCCTTTTCCAGTGTCACATAAACTAGTGGTTGGTCTGCCCTGAAAGCCAAGAGTCTCCTCTTTTGTATGGTACCAGTCCTGAGTCTCTGGGACACCCAGAACCAGAGATATCAGTACGCAAAGTGGACCCATTTTCCCATAGACTATAATAAGACCGTTAATTCAGACCCACCATAGGTTCCGACGCTTGCCATGAGCCTTGTGGGGGTCACAGAAACTTGGGGTTGGTACCCTCCGGTAGCTAATTGTCTCCCCTTCCATACCAACCTAGTGATGAAGGCTCCCACCTCCCATGCTGAGAGTCACAAAGTGCCAACCTTTTTTTTTTCTATGTTCCCGTGACATTCACTTTATTATTTTTTTTCTTTGTTGTACATTCAATGAAAGGGTGCACACAGGTTTCACATAAATCAAAGTAAATCTGCAGCAGCGATTCATTCCGCTATATACAAATACACAGCGGTAATGAGTATAAATTAGTGTATTCCAACGCAACTAACTGAGCAACACAGTACTGTAGATCGTCAGCATTTGTGTATTGTACCTGACCTGAACTCCCTCCCTGTCCACTGCATGACCTGTGCAGGCTCCCAGGGTGGAAGGGCGATGGGGGTAGGGAGAGGCGGTGGGAAACACTGTGCTTTTGAAATACAAGTATTAACGTCCGAGTCCCCTAAGGCATAAACCAACACCAATGGGAAGGAAGTGCCAACCTTTTTTTAATGTGTTCCTGTAACATTCACTTTATTATTATTATTTTTCTTTGTTATACATTCAATGGAAGGGTGCACACAGGTTTCACATAAATCAGAGTGGGCGGTGGATTTTCCTACATACAGTAGTATACTGTTGCACATGTCTTGTAACCTGATCGGAACTCCCTCCCTGTCTACTGCATGTACTTTGCAGGCTCCCAGGGGGGGAACGGGAAAGTGGGATGGGGGTAGGGTGAGGCAGTGGAAAATACCGTGTTCAAAGAAAAGGCATAATCAAAACCATGGGGAACTTTGCGGTGTATCGTTATGCGCAAAGAACTCACTTATCCCTATCACCCCTGTGTATTTTAGCTAGGGGATTCTGACGCTCCTTCAGCATTGCCCCGTGACCTACCAAATCTGTGCTGTTACTTGCTCCATAGCTGAGGGCCTCCATTGGGCGAGGAGACACAGGCGGTAGCCATTTCAATTGAGTCTGCCCTGCTATAGAATTGTATGTATACCATATGGTGCATAGACCCTAAACAGTACAACTGCTCCTGCAGCTTTGCCCTAGTTTACGTGAATAACTCCCTCCCTGTCTACTGCATGACCTGTGCAGGATCCCAGGGGGGAAGGGCGATGGGCAAGCGGGAGGCGGTGGAAAATACTGTGCTTTTGAAATGCAAGTACTGTATGAGTCTGAGACCCCAGTAGCCTCCTGCTAGCCTATTGCCCTTCCCCCCTGGGAGCCTGCACAGATCATGCAGTAGACAGGGAGGGAATTCAGGTCATGTGCAATACACAAACGCCGAATATCTACTGTATAGTACTGTTTTGCTCACAGTAGCGTCAGAATACACTCATTTCTACTCATTCCCGCTGTTTAGTTGCATTTAGCGTAAAGAATCGCTCCTGCAGATGTACTCTGATTTATATGTAACTTGTGTGCACCTTTCCATTGACTGTCTTACAATGTAGATAAAATAATACAGTGTATTATTACAATAAAAAAAAAAAAGAAGACACATCACGTCTCGAACCCTGGACCCCCAGCGTGGGAGGTGGGAGCCTTCACCCCTAGCCCACGACGCCTCATGAGAGACTCCCAATTTCATGTGTGAAAGTACTTCAAACAGCGCCCGGCCCCCACCCCATTGGTGTTGGTTTATGCCTTAGAGGACTCGGACGCTCGCATTTGTAAAGCACGGTATTTTCCACCGCCTCCTGCTAGCCTATTGCCCTTCCCCCCTGGGAGCCTGCACAGATCATGCAGTAGACAGGGAGGGAATTCAGGTCATGTGCAATACACAAACGCCGAATATCTACTGTATAGTACTGTTTTGCTCACTTAGTAGCGTCAGTATACACTCATTTCTACTCATTGCCGTTGTGCAGTTGCATTTAGCGTAAAGAATCGCTCCTGCAGATGTACTTTGATTTATGTGAAACCTGTGTGCATCCTTCCATTGGATGTATTAGAGAAAAAAAAAAAATTTTTAAATGAATGTCACGGGAACACATAAAAAAATGGTTGGCATTTCCTTCCCATTGGTGTTGGTTTACAGTATGCCGTAGTGGACTCGGACGCTCATGTAATTGCATTTCAAAGGCACAGTACAGTATTTCCCATCGTCTCCCCCTACCCCCATCGCCCTTCCCCCCTGGGAGCCTGCACAGGGAGGGAATTCAGGTCATGTGCAATACACAAACGCTGAAGATCTACAGTACTGTTTTGCTCAGTTAGTAGCGTCAGAATACCCTCATTTCATTCCCGCTGTTTAGTTGCATTTAGCGTAAAGAATCGCTCCTGCAGATGTACTCTGATTTATATGTAACTTGTGTGCACCTTTCCATTGACTGTCTTACAATGTAGATAAAATAATACAGTGTATTATTACAATAAAAAAAAAAAAAAGAAGGCACATCACGTCTCGAACCCTGGACCCCCAGCGTGGGAGGTGGGAGCCTTCACCCCTAGCCCACGACGCCTCATGAGAGACTCCCAATTTCATGTGTGAAAGTACTGCAAACAGCGCCCGGCCCCCACCCCATTGGTGTTGGTTTATGCCTTAGAGGACTCGGACGCTCGCATTTGTAAAGCACGGTATTTTCCTCCGCCTCCTGCTAGCTACTGTAGCCCTCCATTCCCAGACGCTCATGTATTTTAAAAGCACAGTGTTTATACATTGTCCTGTACATTCTTCCTTTTACACAATTACTGTAGTTGCGTCTCCATACACATACAGTACTCCATACTTTTTCCACCGCCTCAAGTTACGCCTACAGTATTGCCAGAGCTGTAGATCAATCCGCCGCTATACTGTATGATCGAAAGTACTGGATTAGTGGAGCATTAGCCACACAGTGGTGGAGATGTGTAATGCATGATGAGTATCTAGATCGCCTCAACGCGCCTACCTGTGATTAAACTCAGCTATCGCCTTAGCGTGACTAAACGCCCGTCTCGGCGGAGAAACAGTCAAGATAAAGGTGGCTACATCTGTAGGTGTATTAGGCTCTATGCCCACAGACATTTATTTACATATGTACAAACTCTATTTTGAGATTTCAGAGATTATGTGGCATAAGTGACTGGACCCTAGCTATGCAGCTCTGTTGAAAACTACACCCCAGCTTATCTGTTGAAACCTGCAACCACCCATCCTACACCTTACTGTTTAAATTGTGTTATTTTTAAGCACATCCTTATTCTTCTTTACCTGACCTGGTAAAGTGTTAATCTATTGCACTGATTAACACTAATTTTATTGCCAATTATATTAGAGTGATTTTGGGGTAACCTTGTGGTGCTGATTCTGAGTATAACATCGGTTTTGCTAGAATGGCTCTAATATTTGAGATATGGGGATGAGAAACAAGAAAAACACAATGGACAATGCAAACCACTCAACTGCCAACTGACAGTGGTCAATAACTTATGCTGTATATGGAGGGGAAATATTCTAGAATGATTGTGGCGTTAACACCTAGAATTTTTGCATGTCTCTCCTTCTAGCATGTTCTGGTAGATAACCATATACATGCATTTTGGCTTAGTTTGCTATTAATTTCAGTTTTTTAATTCAGCAGAACCAAAATATCCTAGTACATTGATTCAAATATCCATGCCAACGAAACATTTTTTTTCTTCTTGTTGGGCTGTGTTATAGTATAACACTTGTATATTTAGGGTTCACTACGATATGCCGGCTGTCGGGCTCCCGGCGACCAGCATACCGGCGCCGTGAGCCTGACCGCCGGCTTACCGACAGCGTGGCGAGCGCAAATGAGCCCCTTGCGGGCTCGCTGCGCTTGCCACGCTATGGGCATGGTGGCGCGCTACGCGCGCCACACTATTATATTCTCCCTCCAGGGGGGTCGTGGACCCCCACGAGGGAGAATAAGTGTCGGTATGCCGGCTGTCGGGATCCCGGCGCTGGTATACTGTGCGCTGGGATCCCGTCAGTCGGCATACAGAAGACCACCCATATATTTACCCTATTCAGCTATTTACTTCATCTCTTTGCAGTCCTATTTTCTCGGTTTATGCAATGTGACCAGGAATGTGAATATTTTGTGTATTCTGTGTATTTATATCTAATAGAATTAATATAAAAAAGAATGATATAGGGGAAACATTATAAACTCTGATCTCCTATTGGAGTCTTCTATGATGAGCCGCTGTTTGCAGGAATTATAGTATATCTGCAGGTAAAACATGGCGCAACAAAATAGCAATATTTTTACAACCCTACTGCAACATCTCACAGTGTGTCCTCGCTAATTGAATCAGCCCCGTATATACACTATCTAAATTCTATTACAATATTTGTTATATGGGCAATGCTTTCATAGATATCCTAGCACGTGTATTCATTTTATCAGTTTTTAATGCATTTATTTCTCACAATAAATAGAAAAAACTTAACTGTTAGGTAAAAGCATGATTGTTTGACACTCAAACTAGCAAACGCATGCCGTAACAAAAAGTAGTGTAGCATCAGTAGCTGAATTTGCAATTGAGAGGACCAAAGGGCCTGCCCCATGATCCCATCTGCTTATTTATTATTTATGTAACAGTTATTAATATAGAGCACACATATTACACAACTAGACAAAAATTGAGAAGGTATTCCTTAGCAGGGCACACGTACTCTAACAGTATGATTAAAATATTACTTTTTTTTGTGTATTAAAACAGCAAAATCTAGGACCTATGTGATGTTATTTAAAGTTGGAAATAGACAAATTTAAACTGTTAAAAATGAGTCTACTAGCTATTAATTTGTCTTTATGTAAATTCCGCTAATTAGATGTCACTTAATATGCTCAATTCATTTCTCACATGAATATATTGAGGATAGAATGTATTGGGTTCATTTCTTTCTTTTATGTCTATCTGATAAGAGAGTGGAGATTAGAAACAAAGTATCCCTTTTGTATGTATAACAGTTTGCACTTGTAACACAGTAAACAAAAGAATGGACTACCATACCATATGCAGTGTTGGACTGGGGCATTAAGGGCCCACCTGGGTAATGCAATGGTAGGGGCCCATGCTTAAGAGGAGTGTTCACCTCCACAGGTGGGATGTATCCAGCCACCACAGAGGCTTAGAAAACCATTAGAATCTGTGATCTGGGCTCATACATATATATATATATATATATATATATATATATATATATACATACAGGTTGAGTATCCCATATCCAAATATTCCGAAATACGGAATATTCTGAATTACGGAATTTTTTGAGCGAGAGCGAAATAGTGAAACCTTTGTTTTCTGATGGCTCAATGTACACAAACTTTGTTTAATACACAAAGCTATTAAACATATTGTATTATATGACCTTCAGGCTGTGTGTATAAGGTGTATATGAAACATAAATGAATTGTATGAATGTACACACATTTTGTTTAATGCACAAAGTTATTAAAAATATTGGCTAAAATTACCTTCAGGCTGTGTGTATAAGGTGTATATGAAACATAAATACCTTCTGTGCTTAGACTTAGGTCCCATCACCATTATATCTCATTATGGTATGCAATTATTCCAAAATACGGAAAAATCCGATATCCAAAATACTTCCGGTCCCAAGCATTTTGGATAAGGGATACTCAACCTGTATATATATATAGTGTATGTATGTATGTATATATACATATATATATATATATATATATATATATATATATATATATATATAATGCTAGTGCATGCAAAATAATGTACCAGTTTAATAAAAGCATAAAAGCAATACATTGTGGTGAATATGAACACATCTAAGGGGGAATTCAATTGAGAGCAAATCCGTTACATTGCAGCCATCACGCTTTATGGCAGCAGTATCTTGCTAAGTAGTGTTCACTACCCCATACTGTAGCAAGCACATTTGAGCAAATCAGGGAGCCAATTAGCCAAACGAAGAGTGCGAGAAGGGTTGCCATTGCCAACTTTTAAACGTCATGGCAATGGCAATTCACCCTTATTTCCCCCCATAGTCCTGTGCAGTACATTGTTAAATATGTATTGTATATTTCAAATTCACAGTCTGGAACCTTATCGCTAGAGGAGGGGGCAGGCCTACAGACAGTTGGGCTCACTGGGAATCGCCCCTATAACCATGTGGGTCAGTCTGACCCTGTATGTGTATGCAGTGCACTCCATAGTTCATTATACAAAAATGTATGATAAAATCTTTTACTATCAGCAGTTGCCACCACATCTATTTTGTGAAATTAATGTTGACTTAATGGTCTCTGTGGATTGAACAGTATTTTTTATTCAGAATATAAAACACATGATAGTATCGGTAAGTGGTTGATAAAGCTCTTAGGGCAATATTCACTAAGTGGGGGTTTGATGGTTGAGACCCTGCTTGAAATCATTACAGATAGATTGCAGTTTTATGTATAATTGTTAGCATTTACCAAAACCCAGTTTTGATGTCTAAACTTAATCCACCATTGACCCCAATGGATTAGAAATGAGAACCCATTGTGGCGTGTTCTGTATGGCACCAGGTTGAATCCAAACCAGTGTGGAATTAGAAACTATTCAATTCATATTCATTTAATGGTGTTCTACTCTTTGGTATTACAAGAGCCATTCAATTGCATCATAGAAACAAGCAGCTTTTTATTTCCTCCTTAACTTTCTGAGTTTGTGAGGAGTTTAAGTTAATTAGGAGAAAGTTGTAGGAACGTAGTAGCAGGAAGATATAAAATAATTTCTGATTGTGGTGAGCTTTTTGAAAGTGGTAATTTTTCTTGTTCTGTAGTTTCCATTTGAGGTGTGTTTTTATTTAATTTTTTTAAAGTCTTGTGTGTTTTTATGTGTATGAGCAAGGCGTGGGTTGTATCTGTGTTTTTTTTTCTTCAGTATGCTTTATATTTTAGTTTATTTGTGTATTTCTGGTAAAGTCCACTCATACCTGGTGAGAGACATCATTAACCAGCCATAGCCATACTTGCCTACTTTTTAAAAACAGAATCAGAGAGATTACAGAAGAATGTGCTGCGGAAAAGCGCGTTATGGGACATGTCATACTCTGCCAAAGGGCATGTCTAGCTCCACATATGGGCATGTCCATGCTTAAATGCTTGTTGTTGTGAGATATTTCTATATAACATTAGTAACAATATATATTGGGAAGTTTTGAAAGTATTGATAGTACTAGCATTGCTGTCTGCAATACAGGGTTTCTTGTTTGCAACTATTTATTTGCTGTGATATTTATATTCTTCTCACTCACCACAGTATACATGATTAATGTGAATCCTATGCAATAAATTCCAAATGCAATTTGACCTTGTGCGAATTCATCCCTAAGCATATAAGTATGATTTTGGTATATTAAATGTTATTTTATGTTGAACACTGGACTGTCTGCATCTTGTAGGCCCTACCTATATTTATTGGATGTGCTGAGCCTGTTTTCCATACCATTATAGCATTAGACAAATCATTACGAACACCAGATACTCTAATTAAACAAATGTGTTTAACTAAAGAAACATTACTAACAGATATTCTTACCCTAACAGCAGAAGAAGCACGTTATGGATCAGTGCACACCAGCTAGTCAGGCGTTGCGGCACTTCTGGGGAGCGCTTTTCGCACCTGCATTCCTTTCTCCTAGTAAATGTCTATTCCAAAATGGCTGCTGCCTACTCTAGCATCCTTCACAACTGTCATCTCTCAGGCGGCTGCATTTTTGGAGGGATAATTTCACAGTATTCTATATGGCCGGCCTGACCACATACAATACTGCACACACTGGCTGCGGGCCAATGCTCCTTGAGATTGCATGGCTAATCTGCCCCTAGAAACGACCCTGGTGTGATCATGTGCTGATGTCTTTCCTTTCAGGGGATCACACAAGGGGGAATAATGAGAGTCATCAGCAGAGACTGCTGAACAGCTACAGCAAATCACAGTAATTACAGCAATTCCCTCTCCTTGCAAAGAACTCCTTATGGCAGAATATGAAGAACCCAGGAGATTTAAAGCACATGTCAGGAGATTGATGACCAAAACAGGAGCCTCCCTCAAGATGCAGGAGAGTCGGGAATTATGTCTATAACCCAATTGAATAATATTTCTGTAAATCAATCTTGCCTGTCAAAATCAATTAATTTACCTGCTGTTTCAGCAACCATGCCTGTTTGTTTTGCTGGTACCCCCATGGTCTGGACTCCCATGATGTTAATTGCTGAAAGCACTTCTGCCATGCCTACCTGGATCTCCATTTTCCCCGATTTCCTGCTTTCACAGCTTTCAAAAGTAGGTAAATATGGTTGGGTGTATGCAATAGGAAAGTGAATTAACAGTGGGTGGTTCTGTGTGGAGCAGAATGGTGTCTGCAGAATTGGGAATCTCTGTGATTCTAGGATGTCACTTTGAGCAATAGTGGTTCATTTGTTAAATAAATGTGCATATGTCTGTGATGTGGGGGTCAGATATTTGATCTAGCTCACGTGAAATTTTATAATATAGCTAGCTACTGGGAGTAATTCATTTATAATGTCACATCAGTATATCAGTAAAGACAGTGAACTCCTTTAAATTCAGGTGCAGGCTGTAACAGAAAAGTGGAGGATCTGGGATTATTTTCCTTTAATGTTATTTATTTATTGTTTGCAAGTCCCTTGTCATTCTCTTTATTACTTCCAGTTATGAATTACAGGTTATTGCCAGAGGTACTCAGTTGTTTAATGGTTGTTCCCAACAGAAAACTAATATATTACAATTGCTAGGGGTAGATGCTGCAGTTGTGATTTCCTCAATAAGTGATTTACTGACACAGAGTAGCAAGCAGTTAGGTTAAAAACATAGTTCTGATATGTATATAAAACAGGGGTTCCACACAGGTGGAAGGGGCACTCACAGTTGAATAACACATACAATTAAATTGCATAAAACATTCATAGTTTAATAGTCGAATATTCAGTTGCACCAACTCGCCCTTGATCGACGTTTCGACCCCATAACTGGGTCTTTCTCAAGATAGGCAGGTTCGGTTAACATTCAAATAACTTTTAAAGGTATATACATAGTAACATCAGTGGAGATCTAGAAAAGAGAAAGAACATAAGACCACTCTTAATGCCTCCCAGGCCCCATTATTGCGCATTAATCATATACTAAATTGCACACAGCACACTTCACAGTGCACTTATTAGATGAACCTTAAGCCCAGTGGATAACATCCTGCTACAGTGACCACCACCGTGTCTCCAAATACCAGACCAAGATGCAGACTTACATAAAACATCACTTAGGTGAAATGTCCTGACAACATCTATCCACTCAGCTGGTATACAGCTCAAATGCCTAGAAAACCAATATGTGCAAGATATCAGCAAATAAATAGACAAACCCAGTGCAAGTTAGCCCACAAAACACGTAGACATATACAGATACGTACTCCAGCAATTATACCTTCACAGGTAAATGCATGTAAGGCTTCTAAATGTAGTTCACGTAAAAATCATCCTATAAACAGAAAAGGAAGATAAAACTGTAGACTATAAAGATAAATACTGATCTAGTATGTGAGTGTAATGAGCACCAACTACTCACTATATACCAGCAGTCATTCCGTTCTGAATGCATCCAGATGAGCCACTAGTAAGTTCCACAACGCATCAAAAGTGATAACTAAAATAAACAGTGTGCAGTCTAGATATTAGTCACCCGTAGTACAGCTATACAGACAGAGTCAGTGACCACTAAGTGGTAGATACTTACTCAACCATGTTCACACAGTCAAAAGGCACCTGGTACTACACATGCAGTCTAAACGCCGGAGAATTTAACCCCAGACGGCCGGAAGTGAACACAACGTCACTTCCGCTGCACGCTTTCATCAAGGTCACCGCAAAATCAAACCCACTTAACTACCCATACACAAATATAACACTCCCTACCTGTGTGTGACAACACATGAGGGCCCAGCTCCCAACGCTGCTACAGCCGCCACACACCACGGCCCGGGACGTACTCTGCGTCTCACGGACCGGAAGCGCATCAATAGACCTTATCCGCGACGCGTCATGCGTTCCATACACCGGAAGTGTGCGTTCCACCGGGTAATGGTGAGACGCATCGCTACAAATAACTGGATACTCACTCACCGCTGCATTAATGTAAATCAGGCTAAAGGGATCCTGAGCATTATTTCCACTGGGCTGGCAGTAACAAAAAATAAATAATAATAAATAAATAAATAATAGACACATAACACATATAAATATACATGTATGTATCATTAATAAGACATCTATAACATCATGCAACAATGGAACCTGAGGGCTTACGGTGGTGCAACATCCACAATGGTCTAGCCCAACCGTTCATATTTCCAACATCAAAATACTTGGTACATACATAATTAATACTGTCATAATCTTGTTTGAACATATGATTGTCTAACCATACACTTCATAAATATATTTTTAAAAAACACAGAATAACAATAATAATACATATGGACAAAACATTCCACTCCCCCCGAGTAATGTCTGGTAAATATATTATCAAAACACATAAGATATCCCCATGGGGCAGAACACCCCCAAAAAAGAAAACAGTTGAGTATTACAAAACCAGTACATACTTTGGGAGATGTGACACTAGAATAATGTGCACACTAATACAATGGAGACTTTATATCAAAATAGTGTAACAATATATAAATATAATAAACTCACAGTCCTCAATTTAATCAAATGTTGAGAATAAGGACAGGGGCTAGGACTTACGATCCAGCCCAGGAGACTAAAAAATCACCCAGCCTGACCATATAACCTGACCGAAGGTCCCCCTAATAACAGGGGCACCTTCAACCAATAACCATAAAGGCAAAGGAACAAATTTTACAAACCAAAGCATCAAATCATCATGAGGGTATCAGTTGTAGACCCTGGTTAAGCACAGCTTCAGGGACATATCAGCCAGAGGTGACCCCAAAATATGAGGCTATTTACCGTTTGATGAAAAGGTTCAAAGGGTTATATTCGTTCATTCCCTTAGGGGCAACCGTATCCAGGGTGTAGATCCAATAACTCTCGCGCTGCTTGAGTGCGAGCGTTCTGTCACCACCACCCTGTATGGGTGGAACCCAATCTATCAGTTTGCATCTCATGCTTGACACCTGATGTTTATTTTCGAAAAAGTGTTGGGCTACTGGTTTATCAGTACTTCCGGTTTCAAAAGCTGCACGTATGGAAGTGCGGTGATTGGCCATTCGATCTCTAAAGGACCTAGTAGTGAGCCCCACATAATACAAACCACAGGGACAGATAAGTATATAGATAACATAGTCTAAACGACAGTGTAAGTGGTATGTAATTCGTATTTTCTTCCCTGTCTGGGGATGCATCACAGTGGGACCCGTCACCATAGACCTGCACGTCACACAACCCCCACAAGAGAAACATCCAGGTTTTTGTTTCATAATAAAGGTCTTATCAGGAGTCTCTTCTGGGAACACCGTGGGGCGCATCAAAAGCTGTTTTAAATTTGGTCCCCTACCAAACGCCATCATCGGTGTCGGCATATTAGTTAAAGGTAGTGTAGTGTCCGAGGTCACAATAGGCCAATGCTTGTTGATTGATTTCCGAATACAACCAGACATCCCATTAAATGTGGTAGAGAATGTCATTCTGCCGGTTTTAGCTCTGCTAGCCCTAACTTCTCCCTTAAAAATCCTAGTGGCTTTCCTCAAGCATCACTTAAGGATCCTGCGTTTATAGCCACGTTCAATAAATCTGGCCGTCATCTCGGTGATTTGTGTATCCATTGCTTCTGTCTCAGAGTTTATACGCATAACCCTGAGGTATTGGGATACCGGCAAATTATCTTTTAACGATGGAGGGTGATGGCTATTAGCCAAAAGTGTGGTATTACGGTCAGTGGCCTTCCGAAAGAGGGTAGTTATTAATCTCCTCTCTCTAATTATTACCCTAATGTCAAGAAAACAAATCTCATTGGTCGATACAGTATATGTGAACCTGACTGGAGATGCCAGCTGATTCAAATCCTCCACCATATTGACAAACGTCTGCTCAGAACCTGCCCAAAGTATGAATACATCGTCAATAAATCGTTTATATAGACGTTTGAATTTACCGTATTTCGGATAAATATTGGTTTCCTCATATTGTCCCATATATAAATTGGCATAGGACGGGTCCAGGTTTGAGCCCATGGCCGTCCCTGATTTCTGCATGAAGAATAAATCCTTATAGGAAAAATGATTTAAACTTAAGACCAGCTTAACCAACTCCAAAATATACTCAATGGGTTGTTTAAGATTAACCGACTTCTGTAAGGCCGTTGCCACCGCCTCAAGGCCCTGGTCATGCGGAATAATTGTATATAAAGAACATACGTCCATGGTGGCCAATACTAGTGGTTCGTCTAACAGAGTGATATTCCGGATAAGTTCAAGAAAGTCATTAGAGTCCCGAATGTGACTACTGTTGTCCAATACTAAGGGTTGGAGTATACTATCGATGTAAATAGCTAAAGGCTGAAGCACAGACCCTTCTGCCGCTATGATCGGCCTCCCCGGCGGTTTATCAAGGGTTTTATGCACCTTTGGTAGGGTGTAGATAATAGGACATTTCGGATAATCAACCGTGAGGTAGGCGTATAACTCCTGATCCAACCAACCACTTTCAAATCCACGTTTCAGAGACCCATCAACCTGAGATTTAATCTCTTTCACCGGATTGACATCTAATTTGAGATATGTGTTAAAATCCGATAACTGTGACAGAATTTCCCTGTCATAGTCAATCCAGTTCTGGACCACCACTGCTCCTCCCTTGTCCGCAGGGCGGATAACTATAAAGGGATTATCACGTAAATTCTTCAATGCATTACGTTCGTCAGTGGATAGATTGTCATACATTTTAGGTACCTGACACTCATTGATGTCCTTCTGGACAATGCGTGTAAATGTTTTAATACTAGCATTTGCGGACATGGGATCAAATTGTGACTTTTGTTTGAACTTGGATGTATTGGTGTCCGATGCTTTGACACCAAAAAATTCCTTTAACCTAAGATTACGACTAAATCTGTATAGTTCAACGGTGTTTTGGAACTTGTTGTGCTTAGTTGTAGGAACAAATGTCAGGCCTTTCGATAAGAGTGCTATTTCAGATTCACTTAATCGATAGTCTGACAAATTAAATACAGAATCTATCGTCGTCGCCTTCGCGCCCTTCTTCGGGTGGCCACCCCGCCTCGGGTGCGGCCGGTGACTCTTGGGTCTTCCCTCAATTCTGTGGACATAGGGTTGCCTGCGCCTAAAAAATGTGTACCCACAGATTGTACCTCCCCCGTGTCTGTGTCCGAGGTTGAATAAGATGATCCAGGATTATGGGTAACAGGTGTATAGCGGCGTCTATATTGTGGCCGATAGTATCTATCCTGCACCTCCTGTCCAGAATTCCCCAGTAACCAACGGTAAACCGTATGGTTCTGGTAATCTAATGTCACTACTGCCAATTTCTTTCTTTTGAATGAGATCAACTCATTGTGAAATGTGTCCATCTGTGTCTGCAGTCTTTCTATCCAATTGCTGGATTTGTCATCGCGTAATAATGGTAAGGTAGTTGCATTAGTTGTTTCAATGTCAATTTTCACCTTTTTGAGGTCATTGCTGACCTCCTCGATAACAAGTGCAATAAGGTCAAATGAACACTTGTTTAAAATGCCACACCATTTACTGCAGAACAACGGGTTGTTCCTACCTAAAGTAGGTATATTGTTTAACCGAAATCCACGAGGGATCTGTTTACGCCTATGATATTCCGAAAGGAACTGGCCATGGAGTTGTAGTTCCACTTCGCGCTGGCGGAGTTTAAGTAACTTATAGAAAACATCAGCAGCCGTCTCTGCCGGCAGGGAATCAAAATCCAATTTGTCAAACAATAGTTTGTCCACCTCGTCGACAGTATATGATACAGTCCCCTGTTCTGCTTGGGACAATAAACCATCATCTAACAAATATGTCCCCCCTTGTGCCATAGCTGTAATTGGCTCTTAAATACAAGTTGAAAAAAATAATAAAAATAAAAAACAAATAAAAAACAATATGTGGATGAACACACACAACTAGAGTGTGTCCCAGTTATCTCTCTCTACCAGATACTCAGAATTATATATATATATATATATATATATATTCTGATTTGTATCTAATTCATCTTTCCTATTTTCTTATCTCTAGGTAACACAATCTATGTTCACTCTCATCCTCTTTATCTAATTGTCACCTGACTTCAATCTGTGCTTTTTTGATGTGTATCTGCAATTTGTTAACACTTTTTAATTGTGATAAATGTTGCTCAGTGGTGCAATTTTTATTACTGTAGACTAGAAAGTACTTATCAGCTTTAACTCCTAGCACTTCATGTTGGTCTATTTAGATAATGAGCCTAACTATATCTTAGGGCAGTGTTTCTCAAATTGGGGTGTCTTAGGGTAATTGCAGGTGTTCTCTGGGTTTGTAGTCCAGGACCAATTCAAATTATTTATGGTCAATGTAATAGACAAAAACAGCACTTGGGCTTGAATTTACTTAATTTAATATTTTTTTCTGAATTTCTCTATAAGAAACTTTGGCATAGGGGTGTCGTGAAAAAAAAAATTCTAGGGCACCATGATTCAAAAAAGTTTGGGAACCACTGTTTTAGATACTTGCTACTAGGGAAGGGGTGCTCAAAAGGCAGTCCTCCAGCTGTTTTGTAACTACACATGCCAGCATGTACTGTCATTGCTTAGCATTCCCTAATAGCAAAACTGTTCTATTATAGCTGGAGGGCTGTATGTGGAGCAATCAGTTGTTTTTGGGGGTAGATACCATTGTGGTTTACTCATAAAATGTAAGAAACAGCATAGTTTAAATACACAGTTGAAATACTAGTGGACAATATCTGAAGCCATCCATAAACTCTCTTTACCAGCTCTACTTATCTTGCTGCTAAAGACAATGTAACTTTGTCATTTTTTATTTTTCACTCTGATTATACTTAGTTTATTTGCCATAATACTTTGATTCTTATTTTTTAACCTAATGTTTAATATTTCTTACTATTATTCAATGTCATTATTATTAGAATTATAATATCCTTCACAGGATCACACTGCTTGTCCATATTGTTTCCTCAGTACCCCACATCTCTCTTATTAACAGTTTTGTTCTTTTTTCCTACCTGAATTCATTAACTCTAACATCCTTAAACTGTCCCCATAAAGTAAAAGCTCACACATCCTACAATCATCTTTATTATAGCTATCTCCTCCTGCTTCTATTATTGTAGCTGGTGAAATATCACTGAATCTAATGGGGATAGTTCCGCAACAGGTTATTGTACAGACATTTGACCAAAATTAGATCTGAGTCTGTGACCGACTTTAGGCTGATAATGTACACGAAGTGTACTAGACCAATTACACGTCGGTGGTGCTCCCAGAGTCAGTGGGTTTAGACAACAAAACGAAAGAAAAGAAAGACTCTGTGTTGGGGCACTCTTTATCGAAAATTAGACACTAAAACTTAACTTTTAATGAACATAATAAATAAGTTTTAGTGTCTAATTTTCGATAAAGAGTGCCCCAACACAGAGTCTTTCTTTTCTTTCGTTTTGTTGAAATATCACTGAACCCAGAACTTCACCCGCATCTCACATACTGTACAGTACACCCTATTTGCTACAGTAAAGAAATCAGACAAACCTAAAATACATCTTCTGTCTCTCATCAGCCTCTAAATCCTTTACATGTGCCCTACAGAATGCACAGTCTATCTGTAACAAGCTGACCTCCATCTATACCTCTTCTTCTTTAACAACCTCATACTTCCAGCAAAAACAACACAATCAGACAATGCCTTGCCTTCAGTCCTTTCACATGGAGTTTTTCATTTCACCAGCATGCCAAGACTGGAAGCAGATAATTAAATGGGGCTGGGTTACTCTTTTAACCACATTCAAATTCATAGTTCTACAACAGTCCCATCACTCATATTCATATCTTTTGAGGTACATGCTATGAGGTTTATCAACCCTTTTTTGTATGCATGTTGCTGTTCTCTACTGCTTCACTGGATTTCTCTGCCTGGTTCCCTCATTTTTATCCCCTGACATCCCTATATTTGTCAAGGGTGATTTTGACATACCTGATAATGATCTACAGTTTCCATGTCCTCCAAGCTACTGTCTCTAAAATCCTCTCTTGTCCTGTCCCAATGGACTGAATCTTCTATTAATCGTGATAGCCACTACCTTGATCTTGTATTTTGTAGATGTTGCTCAGTTTCTCATCTCTTTATCACCCCTTTCCCGCTATCAGATCATCCCCTTATAACCAAAAGAGTTATCCTCCATTATTTGAAACTGGCTTCTTGTAGATTCTACCAAGATTCCTCATAACCACAGAATTCTAGGTTTCTATAAATTAAACACAAATCTCCCACCTTATGCAACAATTTTTCATCTTCATGAACATTTATACAACTAAGAACATCATAGGCATAAATCATGTAATTCCCATGTTTTTCATTTTATGAGTATTTAACCCAAGCATCTTTTAAAATTTACATTTTTTATTAACCGTTGTACGCCAAACTCATCAACATCCATCAAGGTCTAAATCCAAGGTCTAACTTTCCACATTAAGGACAAGATTGATAACACTATGCATGAAATTTTTCCTCATCCAGCAAAGTTGTAAATTACTTCCTTGAACCTTCTGCCATAATCTATTAATTTATTTCCACACTACTATACTGAATTTCCTCCTAATCCTAGTCTTACAAACCATTTGTGTCCTGTGTCCTGTACTTATCCCAACATTACAGAACATTTGTTATCTCTCACTTTCTAGTTGTATCTTTCCATCATTATATCCAAATTTAAATTCTGCCCTAAATTTTCTATAAAATTTGCATACGATATCTCAGATACTGTACCTACTCCCTACAAGTGTCTTAAAAGGTTTGTCTATACTCCCCTCACTTGCTTTCTTTCCTTACTATCCAGTATCTTTTGTTAGTCTTCAATTCCCTAAACTCCTCTGAGACAGCACTGGCTATCGTGGTCAATGATTTAACCACTGCTAATTAAACATACTGCTACTCATTTATAATTTTTCAGTATCTCTCTGCTGCATTTGACACCATGAACCACTGTCTTCTCATACAAAGACTGCACTACCTAGGTCTTTATCAAATTGTCCTTATCTATTCTACTTATGTAATAGAACATTCCATGTTAATTTTTCTGGACCTATCTTCTCTCCACTTCCTTTAACAGTTGGAGTACCACAAGGTTTGATCCTACGTGCTCTACTCTTTTCAATCTGTACCGACTCTCTTGGAAAATAATAATAATGTAATTTGGATTTCAGTATCACCTCTTTGTAGATGATAAACAAATTTACTTTTCTTCTCCCTATCACCCAAACTCTTTTTTGGCCTCTCTCTCTTCTGCTTTTTCATCTTATTTTACTTTCGCCATCTCAAACTCAATTTTTCAAAACCAAGCAAATATTATTCCCAAAATCTCTACGATGTTGACAGCACAAATGTTTACAAAATACACACATATCTCTCACATGGCACTGTGAAAACTGTAATTCGTGAATCATTATCTCCTGCATTTATTATTACAACAACCATCTTACTGGTCTTTCTTGCAGATTTTCACCCCAGAATATATTTTGGATGCAGCAGCTAAGATGATTTCCTAGTAAAACTTTCTTCTACTGCTGCTCCATTCTGTGTGCTCTTACACTGGCTGCTTGTATTTTACCAAATCTAAAATGCTTCTACAAACATACAAGACCATAATCAACAATACACAAGCATACTGTAAATCCCTTCTTGTCTCAGAATATCATCCAACTTGACCCCCGTCACTCTACACAAGATGTGTTCTTCTCATCCCCACTCATTAACTGTTCCTATAGCTAGCTACCAGGCTGCACAAACTTTGTGTAATGACCTTCTTCAAACAAAAATACTTTTCTCTATTCTCCAACCTTTGAGAATTCCCTCAAAACTTATCTCATTTAGAGTATCTTATACTTCCTGTCCCTCCAATCAATGGGAGTGATGTTGTAGCCTGAACACTTCAATTATCAGGGGTGCTAAGAGGGGGATGGTGTGGTTACTAATTACCCAGGTTTTGTTTGTCTACGGGAGCCCAGCAGAGGCCAGAGCCTGTAAATGGAAAGAAGGAACCTCCCCTTCTTGGTGTACAACACTTCTTCTCACTGGCCAGATTTGCACTGTAAATAATAAACTAGCAGGTACAAAGACTAAAGAAGTGAAAAATAGAACTATTGTAAAACCTTTTTATTACATTTGTCATAGTAACTTAAAATTAACAGTCACTGTAAAAATGATAAAATCCTATACATGAGATCATTTTTTAGTTGGTATTGACTGAAGTATTACTCTTTTCTCAGTGCCTGTGTATGAAACTTGCTTATAGATGTATATTATTAATAATAAATCATAACAAGTCACATTTTCATAAAATCTTCTCTCCTTATGCAGTTACTGCATTCATTTAATCACATTTTGCATCAGTATTTAAAAAAAAAAAAAACATTTAATGCATCAATAAGGTAAGATAAGTGATAGGGAGATTATTTGCTGCATTATGGGATGTCTGGGTGCTTTATAAAACAACAATTGTCAAAACCAAACATATGCACCAATAAATGTGGAATTATGAAGGCACTACGGCTTTAAAACAATCATTTAGGATTATAAATAAGTAAAAAGCCAAGCAGGCAGATAAAGGATAAATTACTGAGAGATTGAGAATGTGCATCCAGAAAATGGATACTAAAACCAAACCAAAGAAACACTATGAATAAGGAATATATAATCTTCTCTTTATATAGATAATATGTACAAACAGATTTGCTTTCTCCAACAGCATACAATTGTTTGCATCAATATTTATATTTATGCTACTGTACTGTTGACTTGAATATTATTATTTATTTGTGCTTTGAAAGGTCCAGTTCATACATTCGATTTTGGTATGTTTGAAATACAAAAATCCATTGCTCTTATGAACAATGCACAATCCTCTATAAACCCTGCAAGTGAACGCTGTATGAATATTCATATGTTTTCAACAAAAGGAAGTTTATAACATTCAGAGTTTTTCACATTTATCAGAACTTTGATTTCTTGGACAGTCTAGCAATATTAGAGTTGTGTTGTTTAAAATGCTACCAAAAGTTTTAGGTCTTTTCGATACAGTTTTCTTTTAAAGTAATAAGGAGCCTATTCACCATCAGAAGCCAAATGGTACCCAATAATTAAGTATCTAACTCACTGCGATTTTTGGGACGGGAAGATTACGGGACCAATTCAGCATTGCTCTGGTGTGGGGACAGCTGCCCAGCTCTGTCCCTGTGATCAGTAACACTACTACTAAAGTATCCATGACACCACTGATGGGTCTGTCCTGTGAGCATGCGAGACCTAAGGTCATACATGAGCATGGCTCAGGTCAATCACTCTGAAGGTGGTGGAGAGATCCGCTCTAATCCCTCTGTGCAATCCCATACCTCTGTCCTACAAGAAGGAGTAGGGCTCTGAAAATCTTGCTATCTGAAGATGGCATTGATTCTCGCAAGCAAACTGAAAATTTTCACAGAGAATTATTTTTGTTTTTTTCATTGCAGAATAATGATTTTTCTTTATATAATCAAGTTATTTTTTCTAATAAACATGTTTGAATTACTATAGAGCTAAAAGATCTGTCCATTCATCGTTGTTTTTATAATGATTTTAAAAGGTGTTCCCATTAGCAGTAAAGAATAGAGTTAATTTGTATAATGTAATTTATGTATATGCAAAGATACAAAAAAAATTTCAAAACTTCTGTAAAATATTTTCCTGATTTTGCACTTGGCTGCAGAAAGTTGCTGGTGAAAATTGGTGTAAATTGATCCCAGTCCCAGTAACATAACAGGGCGCCTCTGCACCCAACCTCCTTGAAAGCACATAAAGCATGGCATCACATAACATGCACCGAGGAGGACTAGGTACAGGAAGATGGGTGGTGGTAGTGTGCTTATGTATATAGCAGGGTGCTGTAGAGAAAAGTGTGCCATGATGCCTTTCCAGGGTTCCATCTGGGAAGTGACTATACTTTCTCCTTGACCTGGGACCCTGTGTCCTACAAAAGCACACAACAGATTGGATTGACCGCCATCATGATAATTTGATTAATGGAGTACTAATTCAGAAAAAAATATATAATTTGCAATACAGTAACAAATTAAACAGAATTCAGATTTTTACCCATGAGAAGTTGCATGTTCTGCAAAAATCAATTTGCATTAGATTTCTCTGCAGTACACTCATCTCTAGTAAAGACCTAACTGCAAGCTCTTTAGTCAAGATTATATTTTTAAGGTGATAAAGAAAAGACATAGACTCGTCTTTACATATACTGTTATATTCTCTTTTATGCATGTATAAATATCTCCACTGCATGTTCTTGTCTCCGTATTGTGTAATTTTATGTTTGTGGTTTTCCGTGCCATTCTAATGTTACTTTCTACAGTATGTTGTCATGTGTGAGTCTGTGCTGGTGTCCTTGAATAAGCCTAGTATTTACAAAGATTTATGTGGCAGCCTTTGTTTCCAGGGCATTAACTAGTGTGGTGTACAGTATGTTTCAGGTAGACTACATAAAAATATCCTCAGTAAGTGTCCAAAATTTGCTACTGTTGATAGCATTCCATTTTTATACTTCAGTGTGAACCTTCCAATGTCAAATCTAATTTGATCTAGTTTTGTAAATATTAACATCTTTCATGTTTTTTTCTGTATTGATTCCCATATGCCTTTTATGTTGGTCTCACATATTATGTAAATTATCTGTGATCTTCAAATTGCTTATTGGTGCACCAAGCTGATAATTTTCTAACCCACTTTTAGGCTATTTCCTTTGGTTTGACTGCAGTAGTAACCTCCCATAAGTTATCTTTGGAGAGCAGTGTCTAAACCATACATTTCCATTACTGCAAATTTTTAGTTTATCCTTTGCTAGTTTACACTCTGCAGGTCATTTTATTATCTTTTTCTTACTTACTTTACGCCCTTTGAAATGCAGCATTGACTTACATACATATGCCCATTTTCAGTTAAAGATTGCATTTTGCTTCTTCTTAAATATGAATAATCTTAAATCTAGAAACTGATCTAATGCTGTAACCTCCAACTATGAAGATTCTAAAAACATATAATGTCTTAGTATTAAAGCCTGACACAACCCAACTTTCAGAAAGATTCTGTTAAATCCACATTTGTCATTCTGGACAGCAATGACAGCAATGGAGAGTGTGAAATTGAATGTTCCTGTCTCTAACCTGTTGCAGCATATGTTACTTAGTATAAGCATTAACCTGCAGGGAAGATTGGAAAACAAACTTTTCTTTGTTGAATAGAGAAAATGTCATGATATTACAGTACCTACTGTTCCTACAGTATAGCCAATTAAGTAGCAATCAGTTGCAGCTGTTGCTATATTCCAACAAGCAGTAGAAGTTTTGAGATAGATAGATAGATAGATAGATAGATAGATAGATAGATAGATAGATAAATTAATAGACCCCAATAGGGCTTTATTTACTAAAATAAAGCAACATTAGCTCATTTTCCCAGAGGAGTAACTAAAAGAAAATACATTGAGTAACTCATAGCAAACAATCCCATCTTTAAATGCAGCAATGGTTTAAAATGCAAAACCAGGTTGGTTTTGGTTTTTAAATTATAACCGCTTTACATCTATGGGATTAATCACTAAAATCATATTGGTTCCCAGACATCACACCCAGGGACGTAGCCAGAACTTTGCAGGCCCCATAGCAACATTTTGAAGGGGACCCCATCCCAATGCTTCTAGAGAGACACTTCTCTGCAGCAGTTGTTAATTTTATGCCCTATAATAGTGCCCGAGTTCATTTTCTGAATCATAGAAGAGCCTTATTTAATGTTATGCCCCATAGTAGTGCCCTAGTTTCTATTATGAATTACAGTAGTGCTTAAGTTCACCCAATGTCACATTTCAGAGCTGCCAGTACACATTATGCCCCCAATTCATATTATGATATATAGTGCTCCCCGTTCATATTGTGCCTCATTACAGTGCCCCGCTTCATGTTATATAACATAAAAATGCCCTCCAGTTCATTTTATACCACACTGCAATGAGCAGGTCCAGGGACATACCTAGATATATTGCAGGCCCCAAGGAAAAAGTTTGAAAGGACCCCTACGTACTGTACAACCCAATGGTGAAAAATGTATTTAACACATGTTACTTTGACAGGGAAGGTGGGCCCCTCTCAGCTCTGGGCCCCATAGCAGCTGCAATGCTTGCACCTATGGTAGCTAAACCCTTGATCACACCCTATTACATAACATGCACTACACTACATAATGTTAGAACTTGGTATTTAAGTACTTAGCGTATGTACTGTATATAATTTCATAAGTGAGACCATGCATACCATAAGAGATCATATGCAGACATAAGTACAGATTCTGATATTGCAGATAGTTTCATAATTTAAAGTCATCCAAAAATCTACTCATTTCTTGTGTTAAATATATTTTACAAATTTCCCACAGTTTCGCTGTGTTTTCAAGTTTCTCTACGTGATGTATTTACAAAGCAAACTATGTGAGCTGTTGAATTATGTGGCCCATTGATAATGGTCTGTGGGGGTCATTCAGATCTGATCGCTGGGCTGCTAATTTTGCTGTCCTGCGTTCAGATAGGAGTGTATATTTGCAGTGCAAGTGTACGATCCTATGTGTACACTGAGCTGCTAAAATCCACTTTGTGCAGTCTCTGCACAGTCCATGACTTACTCCTACAATGCGATCATATCAGGCTGATCGGGGACAGAGCCGATGGCCTCTTCTTGTCAATCACCTTGCGAAACCCGTGCGATCTGATTTTTCGCACCATCCCATCGCTGACCAGCGATGCCCTTTGTTGCTGTCCAATGCACGTGCACATTGCGGTGCATACACATGCACAGTTAGTATGTGATTGCCCGCTGTGCGAAAACACACAGCAGCAATCAGATCTGAATAATCCCCTGTGTCTCCCTCATTCCTCTTTATGACAACTCTAAGCACAAAGCTTTTGTAGTTTTCAATTTCACAAAAGCTGTATGTTTCACTGTGTTTTTTTTCTTTCCATTCTGTTTCGCACCTTGGGTATAATTCATGTCTGTACGCAATGCCGATGCGATCATTAGTATTTTATTTATGTGTCGTGATTGCACTGTGCATGTGCAATGTAACCTTTGTGATTGTACTCGAACTGTCATTTTATATGCAGAGTTATATGCAGAAATGGGGAGTGGCTGTGGAATTTGGGGGAGTGGAAGCAAAACACAGGAGTGTGACAGCCATTTTCGAAGCGTGTACATTTTTCAGAAATGTCTATCAATGTTTAATAGAGATGTGCTGTGGACACTTTTCGGGGTTTGTGTTATGGTTTTGGATCTGGATCTCCATTCTTGTTTTGGATCAGGATTGGTTTTGCCAAAACCAGCCTTTCGGGTTTTGGTTTTTATTTTGTTTTGGATCTGGATGATTTTTGAAAGAAACATAAAAACAGCTAAAATCACAGAATTTAGAGGTAATTTTGATCATATTGTATTATTAACCTCAATAACATTCATTTCCCCTAATTTCCAGTCTATTCTGAACACCTCGCACCTCACAATATTGTTTTAGGCCAAATACCTTGCCTATCTAGGAGTGGCACTGCAGTGGCAGATAGGATGGCAGTTTTAAAAACTAGGCCCCAAAGAGCACATCATGCAAATAAAAATAGAGGTGCAAGATGGAATTGTCCTTGGGACCTCCCACCCACCCTTATGTTGTTTAAACAGGATATGCACAACTTAATAAACCATTAAGTTCAGCGACAGGTGGTCCCCCTGGAAAAAGTTTGCCAAGTTCTCTGAATCATAGCTAGCTACAAACATACCACCTCCTTCTTTGATGACTTTTCACATTATGAGAAGAGTCAAGAGGAAGAGGACAGTGTCAAGAAGGTGATTAAGAATAAGAGAGGCACACGCAATCAGGAACAACACACAGGCTTTCACCTCCACTCCTATATCGGTGTGGAATGGAAAGATCTTCAACCAAGTAAATATATAATTACCACATTACTGGACAAACTGAAAAACTAGGGGCCAAAGCCTCCAAATTTGTACCCTCTTCTCCATTTTCAGGGATTACGATAATCTTGGATTTAATGCTGAGAAGCAAATAAACTGGTGTATACCACAGGATCAAGATTGGATATTTTCCCCTCCACAGAGTCTGGAGACTTAGTTTGTGAAAATCTCATGGGCTTCTTTTCTCCCATTATTTTACTGCATTGTTATTTACATATTTTGTGGCAGATGCCTTATTTTCATTTTTCACAGCTCCCAGTTACATGCATGTGAGCATACCTGTGTGTCCCAGTTACACGCATGTGAGAACACCTATGTGTATTGTTTATTTTATTAATATTTTCTTTTTAAATAAAGCAGCCCCTTAGATGTTTTAGCTACCCCTCCTGAGTCCCCACAACAGCCACAGATGGGGCAAGTTGAGTTTGCGTGGGTTCGGTATAGTACTAAGCAGGACTGTGCAGTGAATTTTTTGTTATTGAGCCCATGCCCTAGTGGAGCTTACTACTGTACAGTCAAAAATCATTTCATACTATAAGCGGGACTGTGGGAGGAAGCCATGCTAACACAGCATGGCTCAGCCTGGCAAGCCAGACATTTTCCTGACTGTAAACCATGCTGGGCCTTATTCAGTAACTGTTTGTGCCTCACAGGAGCTCCTGGCCCATCTAGTGCTGCAGTGCAATGGAAAGCTGATGCAATGCAAGATCACTGAAATTCTGTTCTTCTAATACCGCGAGTTCTTGCGATAACCCTATGCAGCTCTTAGGAAAAGAACCCTGTATACCAAAAGTGCATCTTGTAAATAAATAATCCCAAAACTTGAAACATGAATAATAAATCAAATTAAGGTTGACTAATTGGAGCCATTCATTTGAGTGGGTCCCTAACATTAAATAATTGAGAAGAACCTCTTGCTAATGCGCCAGCAGAAAATTTCTCTTTTACCCCTCCAGCCGTTGCGCTGGATTATGATTCTGTCTCTGCTGCATTTCATAGTTGTTATAATGGATTGGATTGTCAGTGGCCCTATCATCCACCATTACACTACGGATTAGTAGACTACTGTAAATCACTGTCTGTTATTTGTCTGTATTTGGAGCAGGGCCTGAGTATATGACTAGAGGCTGTTTGATGGAAGTTTAGAGGCATAATATGGCTTCTCCTCATAAGTGGTAAAATGGTACTTGTTTTTTTGAACAATTGTGGACAGATATCAGATAGGGTATAATGTACAGTCACTGATTGCCAGCAAGGCCGGAGAATATGATTAACACAGGGAACTGCGGATAGTGCCCATTATAGAAAAGATATAGAAATATGGATAGTTAGATGACACAATGTGATGACATACAGCAGCAGGTATTGTAGAGCCAGCAGTGTGGAGCATTGCTGGGAGTACCCAGGGGTAGACTGAACTCTGTGAGGAGCTCTCACTAGTAATGACTTATGCTGGATATAACAATGCACAGGAACTGCAGGGAACACCCAATAGAGCTCTAGTACTTAGAGTGTCACTCCTGCACACTGGAGACGGTATGGAGATGCTTAGTAGAAATGGCAGACACTTTGAATACCACAGGAAAACACTGGAGACTAAAAGTAGTGCTTAAAAATACTGGATAGCACTTCAAGTATCTGAGGTATATACTGGAGTCTCTGTTAGTACTCAGCAGGACTGACCAGTGCATGGAGTAAGTCAAGAATATACAAGAGACTGAATAGTGCTCAGCTGGACTGGCTGGTGATTACAGTAACACGGTAATGCTCATAAGTCTAAAAGTGCTCAGCAAGATTAACAGATGCTTAAATAAACTCAGAAATACACAGGAGACTGACAAAAGTGCTCAGCAGGAGTGACTAGCACTTGGAGGAATCACATCGGCTGATGGAGCACACTGAGCTGTGGAGCCAAACTCTGGAAAGTGCAGACTGGATCTTAGCAAGCAGGCTAGAGCAGAAGTTTTTCTGGCAATGAGTAGTGGCCAGTAAAGACTTATAGAGGGTGCTTTAGCTGCTACTAGGACAGTGGAGTCATGTGCAGATCAGGACTGGGATTGGTTGAGCAGCTATAAACTGATCTCAGGGTATAACACCCTTTTACATAGTAAAATTACAAAAGCAAAAATGTGTAAACCATGTCCAAGTGGTATTGGCTGCACATGTAGAAATCAAACATTATTATTACTATGGCTTGGAAAATGTCCTTACAATGTAGGTGAATGATGTGCGGCCATGAGTGCATAAATGGGCTTTTCTGGCATGTGACATACTAGTGGTTGCTGTATGGGATGTTGAATATTTTAGATCATAATAATTGTTATGTTCATTTTTCTTTATGGATTCCTTTAAAACTTGAAAGAGTTTTTATTTTGTAAGCATATACTGCTGTGAATAATGGTACTGGAATGCTCCTGTTCAATAGACTGGTCCGTGATCAGCAGTGAAGCTATGTTCAGCAGTACAGGCCTGGATTAAGGGTCACATGGGCCTGGACTGAAAATGTTCAAAGGCCTATACTGATAGAGAAGGAAAGGAGCTATGATCAGCCCATTGTGAGTATGGTGAGAGTCACTTGGGTGTGTACACCCCTTAGACTATGATGATGGGCCTATTTTTATGTAAAGGCCTGGAGCTGTAGCATCATATGTCCCATTGTTAATATGGCCCTGCAGCAGAATTACTGCAAAGTTAATCAAATTAAAATATTCTCTTGCTTTGCAGTAGCTGCTGGTATACCAGGTAAACAGACAGGGGCTGATCCAGAGTTGCACACACATTATCAGCAAGTACAGCCACACTGCATAAACAAAATTAATGTGGCTCTTTGACAATGTGCTAAGTTGCATGTACTGTATCTAGTGTTTCAGCACTGCCACTAGGGTTAGGTTTAAGCTGCAGGAACAGAGGGTTAGGGTTAGGCTGTGGGAAGGGAGGATAGGGTTAAGCTGCAAGAAGTGACAGTTAGTGTTTGGCTGCTCGAAGGGAGGTTTAGGTTTTAGACAGGGTTAGAATAGCTACCGTCTAGGTGCCGGGAGTCTGACTGTCGGTATGCCGGTGTTAGACATGTACCCAATCCATTTATACAGTTTTTTGCCGCTTGTTCTCTCAGATCTGTCATACAATATTCATTCAGTTTGACCCCTTAGCAATGAAATGAATTACAATTAACAAAGACTGACACCAACAATGGTGTTGCTCTGCCATTAACACATGATACATGTACAACATAGTTTTTTAGCAATTGCTTTAGATCTGCTACACCCATAGAATGCTTATCAAACAAATTGGAAAACATGCCAACAACATTTCCAACAGTATAATAAGAATAATTATTTAATTAGATTAATTGGAAACAGAAATGTTTTACTCTGTGCATAGTATACTACCAATCTTCCAACAAGTCAAACTGTGAAAGAGAAGCACCTCAACAGATCCAAACAAATATTAAATATAAACAAATAGTTTAAAGAGTGGTCCTGCACACCCCTGGAGCTGTAGATCCTCGTGATAAATGTATAACACCCTTTTACATAGTAAAATTACAAAAACAAAATAAATATCACGTGTGTCTGTGCCCACAAATCCATAGCCTTATTAGAATAATGTAGAAATCACAGTCCTTCTAATGGAACCTTCCTGCATGTCTTTTTCCTCCCGACGGTGATGAACATAAACAAGGGGGAATAAAAAAATATAATAGTGTAGTAGTTCATAACAAGGGGGTTATAAACCCTTATATAATAAGAGCAGTTCTAAATAGGGGATGGTCAGAAATCTTGATCCTCCACCTTATCACGTTATATAGGGTGGTGTACTGTACTCACACGAAGACTTCTACATATAATGGTTTCTTTTTGTAGGAGTGTGTTTTTTCCTTTTCCCTTTCAGTGTGCTTTTAGGGGTCACCTCAGGGGCTAAGTGGGATACGAGGTATGCTTGTTTCCCTCTTAGCCCCTGAGGTAACCCCTAAAAGCAAGGTAAAAGCAAAAAGGGAAAAACACACTCCTACAAAAAGAAACCTTTATATGTAGAAAAAAATGTTTGTATTAATTGCTTAATACAAGTTCTGGCGCTACGTACTGAGCTGGTTCTCTAAGCTGCTGTATGGTGGGAGATGGTCAGTCTCCCATACAACTAGGGATTACAATATGGAAAAAACAGCCCTCAAAATAAATCTATAACAGGTGATTTCATAAAAACAATTCTAATATATTTAATAAGCACAATATGCACAAATAAATGGAAAATTTCCTGCAATAAAAACATCAATCAGAGCCTCATTGCCAGTCTCTAGACCACACTGAATTACTTGTTTAGGCACCTATTTGCCATAAATGTCCTTGTGACCGGTCACATTAACAACAGGATCCTTCTGTAATATGCAGATAATTTGTGAACATCCAGTCTCTATGGTAGATAATTACAGATTTCCTCATGGATTTAGCCGGGTATACCACCTAGCGAGGGTCCAATGTATGTTTCCGATCCTAAGCAAAGAATTGGTGGTTCTCCCTTTGTTAATGTCCACGTTGTTCAGCTGGAAACCTCCAAGAGTGGAATAACTGCAACATGTCCTGTAAGGTGACCTTTTTGGTGCCCGGGTCAGAGGCTGGCACCTGTACGCATTTTGCTGGCACTTGGCAGCTTTGTCAAAGGCGTAAGGTTGCCTTGCCAGCCTCTGACCCGGGCACAAAAAAGGACATCTTGCAGTTATTCCACTCTTGGAGGTTTCCAGCTGAACAATGTGGACATTAACAAAGGGAGAACCACCAATTCTTTGCGTAGGATCGGAAACATACATTGGACCCTCGCTACGTGGGATACCCGGCTCCTGTAAGGTGACCTTTTTGGTGCCCGGGTCAGAGGCTGGCACCCGTACGCGTTTCGCGTGAGGAAATCGGTAGTTATCTACCATAGAGACTGGATGTCCATAAATTATCTGCATATTACAGAAGGATCCTGTTGTTAATGTGACCGGTCACAAGGACATTTATGGCAAATGGGTGCCTAAACAAGTAATTCAATGTGGTCTAGAGACTGGCAATGAGGCTCTGATTGATGGTTTTATTTGGGAAGTTTTCCCTGTATTTGTGCATATTGTGCTTATTAAATATATGAGAATTGTTTTTATGAAATCACCTGTTATAGATTCATTTTGAGCGCTGTTTTTTCCATATTGTAATCTCTTTATATGTAGAAGTCTTCTTCCACATCGTTTGAGTACAGTACGCCACCCTATAGAACGTGATAAGGTGGATAATCAAAATCTAAATATATATATAAATTTACAACATTAAGATTTGAACAGCGGAAAACTTTGAAACCTAATTAAATACATTAGGCAGATGTTTGGGTACACACTGTATATTGGGAATTTCATTGTTAATTCACATTTACTGTATAACAATGTATGATTTATGTACTTTGTATAAATCAATGCTTATTTGTCATCTTTATTCATCTGCTTGTATTTAACTATTTTAGCTGTTCTTCTGTTGCAAAATAAACACATTTTATGTTGGTCAAATTAATCTTTCATTTTCTAAAACAGTTTTCTTCAAATCAATATATTTTATTATTATTATTATTATTATTAATAATAATAATAATAATATAATAATATTAATAATACTACAATATGAATAAGAATAATATTGATGCTTTTTTGTAAAGATTGCATTTGAAACCACATTTACTAGCATATCCTATTGTATTAATAAAATATGTTGACTGTATGTTTAGGAGTTAAATGAAAATGCTCAGTCACATCTCTGTTTATGAATAATACATGTTTTAGTGAATAATTAGTTCCGCAAATTCAAGGCAAAAATGTAAATATTTTCATGTGTGTAATGACATAATAACAATAAAAAATGTAGCAGTAAAGAAAAAATATGTATATATTAAATAGAGTACACTTCTTTTTGTAAAGAAGTTTGTCATTTAATTTAAAATAATTAACAAAGTCATACAAGTCTTGTGCATGTAGGGTCACTATATTAATTACAATTTAAGTATATCTCCCTGACTTGCACTTTTCAGAAGCAAATAATATAATTTTGCATTTATAACTAGCAGATTTAAAAATTAGTGAAGTGCTGACAGACTGAAATCCTGTTTGTTGCATTGAAAAAAAATATTTTACAGTATGTCTGAAGTTCACTCCCATTAGGGAGAGATTTATTGGATCCAATTGCTCCTATTCTGTCTCCTTCTCTAGATTGGAGATGAGTCTAACCTGTGTGTCTTCTGCACTTTTGACTTGTACCCCACTGTACTACACTTTTGTAATTACTCCAGCTACAGTATAGCATTAAGAAATCATTTGCATCTTAAGCTAAGTACGAGTAGGTATGTTGCATTAAGGAAGATCAGCAGGACATATCCTCAGAAATAGGGCTATCTGAGGGTACTTGTTTTGTTTGTTCCCCCCCCCCCTCAGATATGGGGCACATAAATTACACTTTGATCTTTATTTAATAGTTCACAAGCTTAGTTCATTTGGGTTCAGTATTATATACCACCGGCCTGGATGCTGAACATCTGTATCCCGACATCGGCATCCTGAGTGGTAGAATGCCGTAGGGAAGCAAATGCAATGAAACCCCTTGCAGGCTTGTTGGTGAGCTATGCTTCCAACAGGTTCTAATCTCCCTCTATGGGTGTCGTGGACACCGATAGAGGGGGAATCACCTACTTCGCCGGTATACCGGCGGTGGTATGGTGCCTCTGTCAGGGTCCAAGTGGCGGTATTGTGACAGACAGGATCCTGACAAGCGGTATGCTAACCATATACCATTCATTCAGATGCTGAATATTGTCGGTTGAACATCTCCTTGTGTGGCCAAAACTGATGATTGTGTAGTTACAACATTTGCTAGCTTGGACTTTTTATTCTTAAAGTACCAATGTATTATTTATTAACATTCATTTTTATAGTGCGTACATATTATACCTATATTGTATAATTCTGCATAGAATGTTAAATGACCAATAATGCAAAACAAGGACATCAGTTGTAAACTGATTTTTCTATAATATACGACATTTACAGTTAATTTTCTACATGCTTACTGTACTTTTATGTACATTATAAGAAAAGACATACGGATAGTATTGAAGCAATTTTTCAAATGCAGAAGGAAATTATTTCAAAAAAAGAAACTGAATAAATGGTTTAAGTAAAGGGATGTCAAATAATTAGAGCAATCATACCTATTTGAATACACCATAGTTCATTCTAGCACACTGCACCTGTCACAACCTGTGCATTTACTCTTTCATGCTTGTGGTATCACTCAATGCTCTAGGGCGTCTAGCACATACAGGTCTTCATGTTGGCACTGAGATACAAACCAGACTGTGCTAGAAGCACCAGAGCGGAGAACGACACACCAGACAGGAAAGAAGACCAGCACAGGTCATGACAGGTGCAGGGTGCTAGAATGAATACTATAATGCTTTTCTATTTATACTTTTTATTTCACTGGTTTTTGATACATGTTAAAGTAACAAAAAAGTTTTAATTATGTCATTGTTCTTTAATTACCTCGTAAGCAACATGTGCTTTTTTCCCTTTAACTGTGTCTAATTGAAGTAGATCAATTATTTATACTGGTATCTTTAGTGCTGGCAAAAGGGATTTTACAAAAACTAATCCAGATCTCCCAAAGTTAAAAATAAGAATAATGAAAAAAAAAAATGCGAATGCAAAATATAAAATAAGAAATGTGCCATTTACATATACAACCTTACTACGATTATGGTTTACAATATAATACACATAAAGGATGCTCTACATTGAAAAAGCTAGCTGACTGCATTTTAATGCAAATTAATGTGCATGCTTTAATTGTGTAAAAGTTACAACCAGCAGAATCATTGAAAAAGTAAATTTTAATTCAAATAATTCAAATGGAACTCCCCTATTTTCCATGTTGGCATGGGCATAGCTACAGTGGGCTCAGAAGGTTGCCATTGCTATTGGGTCTAGAGGTTTATATCAGTGCTGGACCAGGACAAGTTGTCTATCAAGATCCCAGAAATTCCTGCTAAGCAATTGGGACTGGCATGGTGCCAAGTTTGAATGAGGTAACATTCCATTTTCCTTTAGTAGCATGTGTAGTGTTATAATAGTAAGGGGGCACTGTAATGAGGCATAATCTGGACTGGACACTGTAATATTGCACAGTATGAACTGTAAGCACTATAGTGTGGCATAATATGAACTAGGGGCACTATAATGTGCAGCAGCGTTTCTAGAGAGGAGGGGGCCCGTGTGCAGACTCCGTGTGTGGGCCCCCTCCTCTCCTGTAGCTGTCACCGCCGCTGTCTGCCGCTGTCAGCGCTGAGACTCTGGCACAGTGCCAGAGTCTACATTGCATGCGCAGGACTCCAAAAATGCCTGCTGCACCATTTTTACAGAGTCCTGCTCATGCGCTGTATACTCTGGCACTGTGCCAGAGTCTCTAGCGCTCAATGCGCTAGCAGCAGCGGTGACAGCTACAGGAGAGGAGGGGGCCCACATACAGTCACCGATGGACGCCGGAAAGGTGAGTGTAGAATAAATGGGTGCAGTGTGTGCGGTGTGGGCCCCCTCTGGACTCAGGGGCCCGTGTTTACCACACACACTGCACCCATTATAGATACGCCAGTGATAATGTAGAATAATATGAATTAAGGGCACTACAATGTGGCATATTATAAACTGGGGACATGTGTGAATACAAGGCACTGTGTGACATAATGTGTACTGGCAGCACTACAATGTGGCATATTGTAAACTACTATGGTTCATAAAAGGAACAACTGCAGCGGAGAGAGGTGTCTCGCTAGAAGCATTAAGGTGAGGGCCCTGCAAAATGTTACTATGGGGCCCACAAAATTCTGGCTATGCTTTGCATGCTAATATAGCTGTGGCTTTGCTGTTGAAATAAACATGTCCTTTAACTCTAATTTTCATAGTTAATTATGTCACTTTGCATGTTCTTCTCTGCCTTTGGAAAGACATTTTGAGTTGATAAATGTAAGCTTAATGAATACTCAAGCTATTTGGCAAATTCTTTAGTTAATCACTTAAACATAAATGCATAAAAATGACATAATGTAAATACCACCACAAATAATTCATGTTTTGTCAAAAGAGAGTCTAAGAGCACTTGCTGGGTGTGATTAATAAATTTAGCATTTAAAATGACTTGAAATATCATACAAAGCACTCATTAACCTCTTCAAAGCTTAAGAGGTCTATAAAGTTATGCACAATTTAGTTACAGCGATTACTGTAAAGGTTATTAAATTATTATCACAAAGAAAAATCTAAAATCAAGAGGTAATTTGACATGGGTAATTAAAAACTAAGGAAAGTGAAGAAGAATAAATAGTCTTCAAAAACTAATCACTGAAATATTTATGATGCAGAAGCTTCAAACAGGTCTTTTATTGTTGAAATACACAGAGTAAAACCTACAAACAGATTACAGAGTAAAAAAAAGTGACCAGAAAAGATAATTAACAATTTGTTGATGTATTCTGCACTTCAGCACAACATATAAATGTTGTATAAAAAATACACAATGTATAGTTTTTGTGGTTACTTGTCAAATTAGAAAAATTCCAGAGTATGCTGATTCAAGGTTCCCAGTGTAGAATCAACAAATTACTAGTAAGGGTTGGGTTTGTTATGCCAGCTGCCAGGATCCCAGCAGTCAGCATACCGACACCGGGATCCCGGAAGCAGAATGCCGGTGGGGGGCCCTCACCACGCAGCAGCTTCTGTGGCTCTCTGTGCTCGCCACAGGTTCTATTCTCACTCTATAGGTGTTGTGGACACACGAGTGGAAATGGACCCTGTGGATTGGCCTGGCTGACTGGCAGCATTTTTAGCATTCTGGATCCTGGCATTGGCATGGTCACCGCCGGGATCCCGAGTGCTGGTAACATAACCGCATCCTACTAGTATGAGACTGTCCACACCTGAATTGTTTTCATTGGCAATTACGGACTTTATCTAAACCATTGCTTTACGTGAAGTAATGAAGTTAGTACACTGGGTACATGTGAAGTATCAGGAAAGACCAAAAGTCAAATTTGTGAATTGTTTTTAGAGTCAGTCTTCCTGCACTACTTTGACAGGAGGCGTATAATACTCCTATACAGAGGTGAAGAATAGCGCACAAAGAATGTTCCTGCTATGTTGCTTGCCACCGTACTGAAGGGTAATGGGGTGGGGCATGGTTAAGTGAAAAAAAAAGCAAACATCAGAAGACCGCTGGACATGTAGGCATGTATGAAATGCACTATTCAAACAACTAACATGCACAAACTGGACTGTAATATTTTACACTAGGAGTGAGCAGACAGCACATAATGTGACCTCCTACTGTATTTCTTAAACATTTAACTAACATATGACCTCTTCCATCTTGGCTTTTCTGAACACATTTACATTACAACCTCTGCAATCCAGACAAATCCAGATCCAAATCGCTATTGTGGGACTTGCAGTGAAGTTGAGTGACTCTTCTTTAAAATGCAACTTGAGACAAGGGCAAGATAAAGTGGAGAACCATCCTGGACCCTCCAAAAAGTGACAAATTAAAACCATACAGAAAGCTGTTAACGGCCATAGGGAAATTACTAGACAGTGGCGGAACTTGTGAGTGGTGGGCCCAGGGGCAAAAATATAATTTGGACCCCCTGCCTCCACCCCAACCCAAGTTCACAATATGCCTCACGTTAATGGGTGATAGGGAGAGGCAGAGGGTGACAGTGTAAGACATGGGGAGGCAGAGATTAACATAGCGAGGCAGAGGGTGACAAAGAAAGGCAAATAGAGGCAAAGAGTGACAGCGGAAGGCAGGGGGAGACAGAGGATTACTGGAAGGGTGAAGGAGAGACAGTGATTGACAGGTGCACAATGCTACAAGCACAATGTACTGCATGGTGCATGTACCTTGGTGGGGGCAGAAACACCGAGGCCTCTGCTCTGTCTGTGACAGGAGCCCCTGCCCTTTGTGCTTTACTCAGTTTGGCACTCAGTCAGAAAGACTCTGACAGTGCCAGTTAAACCGATTGTGGCTGCTTTTAATTCACAGACAGCAGTGAATCACAAAAAATGTACAGCTGTCTGTTAATTAGAGGTAGTCAGCGGCTGTGATCATCTGTGCTGATAGGTGGTAGGACTCTTCTCTTAGTCCAGCACATACAAAGTCAACACTGCCTCCCTAAGGTAAGGAGCCGGTCACTCAGGAAAGTGGGGCCACCCTGCTCTCTGCACTAGGGCATTTATCTGACACTGCTCAAAATGGTCTTCATGGGAGTGGGGAGGGCTTCAGGAGGGTTATCACTAATTGCTGGTCTGGGCAGCAGTGGGCCCTTTAGTCCTCAGGGGCCCTGTTGCAATTCACCTGCTGCACCATTGGTAGTTCCACCCCTGTTACTAGAGGTTTTTATAACGTGTCAAATGGATGTGTTTTGCACTTTTTAATGGTGAAAAATAATAGCATGCATTTTTTCATCAAATTAAAGTTTTTCCAACATTTTGGAGTACAGAACAATGTCTGTATAAAAATTTTTCTGTACTTTTTTTTCTAAAAACTTGGTATAAACACTTTTACCTCTTATATGCAAGTTAAAAATATCCTCTGCCATCAATGCAACTCCTCTACCTACTAGTCCCACATCATTTAATTATTGAGCTTTTTAGAGAAATTCACCTGAAAAGTGACATGTCTTTATCTGTCATATTATGCTATTTAAATTGCTCCAAGGGGGTAATTCAGAGTTGATTGCAGCAGCAAATTTGTTAGCAGTTGGGAAAAACCATGGCCCTCATTCCGAGTTGTTCGCTTGCTAGCTGCTTTTAGCAGCATTGCACACGCCAGTCCGCCGCCCTCTGGGAGTGTATCTTAGCTTAGCAGAATAGCGAATGAAAGAGTAGCAGAACGGCTACTAAATAATTCTTTGCAGTTTCTGAGTAGCTCCAGACCTACTCACAGATTGCGATCAGCTCAGTACGTTTAATTCCTGGTTTGACGTCACAAACACGCCCTGCGTTCGGCCAGCCACTCCCCCGTTTCTCCAGACACTCCCGCGTTTTTCCCTGACACGCCTGCGTTTTTTTGCACACTCCCGGAAAACACTCAGTTACCACCCAGAAACGCCCCTTTCCTGTCAATCATTCACCGATCAGCAGTGCGACTGAAAAGCGCCGCAGGATCCACAGCAAAACTGCTAAGTTTTTAGTTAAATAACTAAGCGCATGCCTTGCATATGCGCAATTAGCAACAAATCGCAGCATAGCGAAAATCGGCAACGTGCGAACAACTCGGAATGACCCACCATGTGAACTGTATGTGTGGCAGATATAACATTTACACTGCAATTTAGATTTAATTTTGAACACAACCCACCCAAATCTAACTCTCTCTGCACGTGTTATATCTGACCCCCTGTAGTGCACATGGGCCCTCATTCCGAGTTGTTCGCTCGGTATTTTTCATCGCATCGCAGTGAAAATCCGCTTAGTACGCATGCGCAATGTTCGCACTGCGACTGCGCCAAGTAACTTTACTATGAAGAAAGTATTTTTACTCACGGCTTTTTCTTCGCTCCGGCGATCGTAATGTGATTGACAGGAAATGGGTGTTACTGGGCGGATACACGGCGTTTCAGGGGCGTGTGGCAGAAAACGCTACCGTTTCCGGAAAAAACGCAGGAGTGGCCGGGGAAACGGTGGGAGTGCCTGGGCGAACGCTGGGTGTGTTTGTGACGTCAACCAGGAACGACAAGCACTGAAATGATCGCACAGGCAGAGTAAGTCTGGAGCTACTCTGAAACTGCTAACTCGTTTGTAATCGCAATATTGCGCGTACGTCGGTCGCAATTTTAAGAAGCTAAGATTCACTCCCAGTAGGCGGCGGCTTAGCGTGTGTAACTCTGCTACATTCGCCTTGCGAGCGAACAACTCGGAATGAGGGCCCATGGTTTTGCCAAACTGCAAACAAATTTGTTGCTGCGATCAACTCTGAATTAGGCCCCAAGTGTGATAGTATTCACTAAAATGTTGTACCAGAGGATCTGCACTGTGTCTTAACATTTTACCCTAGATATTTTCCCTACCTTTTCACCTGCTCAGGGGGCACAAAAAAAAGTGAAAATCATCTAGAGAATCAATGTGAGTTTGGAATTGGATTGCAAAAGTATTTTGAAAGTGTGAGTTTGCCGTGAGAATGGGTTGCCAGACCCAATATATACCTAATTATATTGACCCCTGTGACTGCTGACATCAAAGCAAATTTAGCACCCCAGAATTCAGCGTCAACAGCATTGTGAAGCACATACAGCAGTATCAAAAGTGCAAATACCTGTAGGGGAACTTCAGCAGAGGCATCAATGCTCCTTGAGACTTGCTTCTTTGCACTCTGCATGAGGGGGAGTTGATAATTACAGTAAGTACCATTAAGAGGGGCATCTATTAAAGCCACAACATGATTTGATGCTGCAGGGATCTATAAACTAGGAGAGTTTACTGCCATTGGGTGGTGTTTAACTAGGGTCCTATGGACACAGGGGTGGCGGGGCAAAATGCCACTGGAAGATCTATTACCACTAGGTGTGTGGGTAGGTAATGTGACTGGGATATCTATTGCTACTGGGGGATCTTTTGCCCAAGGAAGGGTGTGGATGCTGGGGTATTAGACACTCCCTAAGTATATTTTTCTTTTCCCTGAGATATTTAAATACTTTTTTTAAATATGGTTTTGTTGTAACTAAATTAATTGAAATTTCACTTTATTTGTATTATGTTCCAGTTATGTGTAATATTTTCCACTTTACCAATACTATGGCTCTACAGCCCTTTTGGTACTACAAATTCCAGGGCATGCTTTGCTTTGTGGTTTTTCATCATAAAAAAAGCCTGAGACACTCATAGAAGTGAAGTGTCATTGATTAAAAGCCACCTAACTTTCAGCTTGTATTCTGCCTGCTCTGCTTCACGTTTATAAGTTCTTCAGAGTAATGCAGGAGCACATACTCCATGCATTATTTATTACACACAGTAAATATGCCATGCAGTCACAAATCTAATATTTTCTCTAAATAAATATATTGATTGATTTTATTTTTATAGCTATAGAAAAGTAATTTTGATAGCACTTGTGTAAACTAGCACTATCAAGATAGTGAAGGGGCATAAATAATTATATTCCTTTTAAAAGTGAGAGATCCAGCATAAATATAGGGGCTTTTATTACCACTATGGATTTTTTCTAAAAACATAAAAAATATCATATAAAAAGTTAAAACCTCTATACTATTCATAAAAAATGCCTTCTTCAAGGACATATATACAGTATGCATATACATACTAGCTGAAGTACCCAATGTTGCCTGAGTATAAATCTTCAAGTTATTACGTTATCAATGAGTTGACTGTAACTGACAACATTTTGAAAATAATTAGCAGTTTAGCAGCTCTTCCAACACACCCATGAGGTGGCTGTCTACTTTTTTTTTTTTTTGGGTGTCGCCAGCAGCCCTAATCCCCATCTTTTCTTTCTATTCAATTTTATAATCACTTTTACATTGCGAGATTGGTTCAACACTTTCCCTCTGTTATCACAAGGTTTTTGGGTACACAATTATTTTTTGTCTTCCCACCTCCATTTCTGACAGTTATTTTACTTAATTGATGTATGGTTATTTCAGCCATTTATTTCAGGTAATTGAATTATGTTTTTGTTTCTCTCAGTTATTACAGTTCATTAAAGTTTTTATCCAAATCTGTCCAGTGGAAAGCCTAGAACAGGCTCCCTGTGTCAAAGTTCTGTCTGGCATTCACTAACAGGAGGTCCGACCAGGACCTCAACCCTTTAGTATGTCTTCTTGGACCCATTGTTGTCATTGTGAAGTTTTTATCCATATCCATCCAGTGGAAGGCTTCAGTACAGAGTAAACAAACAGAAGGTCCAAACGGGACTCCAAACCCTGCAATTATGCTTATTCTACTCACTAGGTTTTTGTTGTTCTTAATTATTTCTGTGTAGTTTTGTGCTTGCAATTCTAACTCCTCTGTATTATGTATCATATTTTTGATGTCTGTAAAGCCACTTTGAGTCCCATGGGAGAAAAGTGCTATACAGATAAAATTATTATTATTATTATTCCTGGCCACTCCCAAATTGCCAGTACAGCATAATTTCTCCTGAAGTAACAGCTCTGTGCTGAGCTCCCTGGTACTACTGTTCCAGTATTTTATTCCAGTTCCAGTTTTTTTGTCTAATAAACTCTGCTATTATTTTTGCAGTTCAGTCTGGTTGTCTAATAGACTCTGCTATTTCTATTCCGGTTCCAGCCTTGTCATTATCCAGTTCCAGCCCAGTTACTATCCAGTTCCAGTCCACTCACTATCCAGTTCCAGTTCGGTCACCATCTGGTTCCAGTCCTTTCACTATCCAGTTCAAGTCCAGTCATCACCTGATTCCAGTTCAGTCAACATTTGGTTCCAGCCAGTTACTATATGGCTCCAGTCCAGTTATTAACCAGTTCTAGACCGGTCGTCAACTCGTTCCAGTCCAGTCATCATCTAGTTCAAGACCAGTCACCATCTAGTTCCAGTCCAGTAATTATCCGGTTCCAGTTCACCCACCATTCCATTTTGTACTATTCAGTAGTCTCCACAGCTCTCTACTAGTTCCCCAGCTATATGTGCAAGTGCTAAATCAAACCTCCCAGCTTCTCCAATACCTTGTCAATGTCAGCTCCATCCACTCACGTTTTTCCCAGCCAGACCCAGACCTCAGGCATGACACTCTTCCTATAGGCCCATATAATGGATGTCCCTTGACAATTAAAGACAATTCTTTACTAGAGACACCGTTTTAAATGATATCACTTCTCATTTTATTTCAATTAAAAAAATGGTATAGAGAGAATTTAAATTATCTAGAATGAAAATTGGTTATACTTTGTTTTTAAAATGTCAGAGTACAATATTTACATTGTTATGATTATTTTGATTCTATAAACAACTCTGCTGGTCAGGGCTAAGCGTTAGGCTTGGTAGAATCTTGCTCACATTACGCTACAACCTCTGCTGCTTGCCTTAGCAGGTGGGATGGGAAGGTAACATCTCATTTTACTAATCTCATAAATAAGCATCACACTCCCAGTGTAACATCAGCTTCTCATGTAAGATGCTGCTGGCTGCATCAACTTCATATCAACATCTGGAGCCTATTAATAACAACACCATAGCTGCTGAATTTTAAAAATCTCTCTCCGGTATATCGTTGGGGGAAGCAACTATGTTGAAGGTGAGGAGGGGCTTGGCTCATTGACTGCTTCATCCTGGTTCTGCCCCCTGACATTCAGATCCGGGACATATTACAGCGGGTTTGGGACCAAAATTATCTGATTCAATGTTAATAGTGATAATAAACTCCTGGATGACTAATAGGCAGAAAACCATAAACTGACTCATTGGGGAGTCTAGGAAAGCCCCCGAATTACAGACTCTCTTGGACATTCCCAAAGAGTTTGTAAGCATAAAAAACACTGGATCAGTGACATATTGCTTCTTCAATGTCTTAGACACCCTCCAAAAAATGGAACCATAGGTAACTGCCTACTGTAGGTTCTCTAATAGCCTTGCTGCTAGGGGTGCTGAGAGTGGGGTGGAGTGGGTACTATTTACCCATGCCAGGGCCAGTTGGAGGGGCCTGACGTGGGCCCATCCCAGTTAATGTCCCAGTTTGCTGGCCGCTGGCACCATACATATTATTTTTTGGGAGCGGGAGTAGCCATAACCCTTCCCCAATTTTACAAGGCCCCCTTAGTACCAGCGGCCCAGTGCTTTTCTCAATGGCCCTGTGTGCTTTTTGCAATACATTTAAACCTTGAAATAAAATTTTGCAAAGGCGTCATCATAGTATACAATATTTCTGGAATAAAAAATGTCCCTCTGCCTTGTTATATTTTTGCCTCATTATTGGCACAGAGTCCTATATTTACTAACCAGTCATATAGTTGTGGCTATTATTTTTACAAGGACTTCTGAAATATTCTTCTATGTTTTTAGTTAGAATAAGTATAGGACAATGTATTATAGTAACTGTTAGTGAGTTTATATACACTATTTAATACTGCTTGGTTATGTACTATACTAACATATTTTGTAATATTCGTACTCCTTTTTTATGATATTTTTAAATAATAAAAATGTACAAACATTTTATTTTTCAATTTTTCAGCTGCATTATGACTGAAATACAACATTTTAATGCATCAGCTTCTTTTGCATTTAGCATTATTACAATAATTGTTTTGCAGAGTACACTGACATTGTTGGAACAAAATAAAAAATAAAGAGGAGCTGTGGCTGCTTGCCAAGTATTATTTTAATGTTTATGTAAGGGAAAGAATGATAACCATCAGTCAAACTCAAACTGATTCGCATAATCTGAAATCTGTGTCTTACGATTACATAGATCAGAAGAAAACTTTAAAATGTATCTCATGATTTTTCCACAAGAGGGCAGCAGATCAATTAATAACAGTAATTTGCAAACTATCTAATTATCATTTAGGGGGCATTTTAACCGTGTAAACTAATTATGGATGCACCTGAGTTGATTTCTTTATTAAACTGCATATTATTGGAGAACGTTTAACACAATAATGTTGGCAAGATGCACACACTGCAAAATAAATTGTGTCCTGAAATAAATGTTATTAATTTTTAATCTTGCACTACACATTAATGACTGTACAGTACAGTATGTGTTTCTGCACAAATCTAAAACATTTTTTTGTTGTTATAAATAAATATATATATATATATATATATATATATATATATATTGATAAATAAATTCTGATCTGACTACCCGAGCAAGAAGATAAAGGCAGAAGGGCCCTTGATCTTGTGACATTTTGTTAAATGGAGAACAAAATATTAAATGGTAATAAAAATGGAAGTCATGCTGTACTTTCTTCATACCAGTGACTGGGGCATAAAATGTACATGCAATTCATACTTATGCATTTTATTAAAATGGCTTTCGCTGACCTTTAGATTGACGAATCAATTCACTAAAGCATGATCGCCATTCAATAGAGGTGACATAAACAACAGATAATGGCAGTATCAGTATTGGTTTGACATTCTAACTTGGCTTGCAATCACTAAAGTTTTAACTTTTAAACATAATAAAAGTATTTACAGAACAACAACGCACATTAACTAAAATACAGTATTCTGTCTACACAGATTGCAAGTTAATGCAACAATACATAAGTATAATGAGAAAGAAAATCAACATCTCTAGTAAATCATCACCGACATTAATATAAACATATTTTATTAAGGAGAACAATTAATTATAAAACACACCAAAAAATGTATTTAAACATTCAATATGGTTAAATGGTAAAAACAGATAAATATCCTTAAAAAACAACAACAATCACTGGCAGCCAATGAAGCCTGGTGAAATGTTGTAGTCTACTGTTCAGACAAACTGACATATTTATCAAATATCTAGTTTTAGACCTGATAATTGTAATTTCTTATCACTGCTGTTTGAGGCTGTAAGAAATTAAATTTCGTACATATGTATTATTATACATATACAGGGACAGAGACTTCAACTGTACATTGCGTTCATAGGGAAGTGACCTCATAAGTGGTCTCTTCAACTACTCTGTTGGACTCCGGTGTAAGTGCGGTTTACTTACTGTGCATGTGCGGCGGGCCGTTGCCGGAGATGGTTCTGGATGAACCCTCTCCTGGTTAGTTGTGCAAAATGGAGCCAATAGGCAACAGTGGCGTTAACCGTCTTTAGATGAGGCTAGCTGTCATGGCCAAAATAGAAACCTATAGGACTGTGTCTGCTGTCAGAAACAGGACAATGGCAAATATTGGAGATATCTGTTGTGGTTCCTCCTTCATACATTGGGGGGGGGGGGGGGCTTTATTATTTTAGAATGATTAAAAAGGCCCCAAATGATTGTACATATGCCCAGATTTATCAAGCCTTGGAAAGTGATACATTTCATGGTGATAAAGTACCAACCAACCAGTTGCTAACTGTCAAGTTGCAGGCTTTGTTTGAAAAATGACAGTTAGTTGATTGGTTGGTACTTTATCAACATGCAATTTATCACTCACCAAGGCTTGATAACAGTGGCATAAGTTTGTCCAGGTGCACACTACATAGATCTGCTCAGTCACTCACAATGCTGATTATTTCTCTGACAATTATTTTACAAGTGTCATACCCAAGATTAGTACCCACAAACTATTATACAGCAGGCACCTTACTAACGGAGATATTTCCTTTATAGGAAGCATGATAATTCTAACTATAAGAAGTTACTTTGTGTAATTGTCAGAGAAGTAACTTCATATAGTTAGCATTTTCACTCTTCCTATACAGGAGCAAATAGCTCTATCAGTAAGGTGCCTGCTTCCAGTGTAATAGGTTGTGGGTACTAATCTTGGGTATAACCCTTTTAAAATGTGCATCTATAATAAAGAGGGTGTAAATTGTAAGGTACAGGAACTAGTGACAGAGGGGATCGGCCACAGAAGAGATAACGGCTGCTGTCAATGAATTAACTTGAATTACATGACTGTTGGATACCAAGCAACCGTTTATCCAGATAGCTGTCATTAAGCACTGATACCTTACACCCCTTCCTTAACCCAGTAAGTGGAATGGTTGATAACTGCTGATAATGGAGGCACATGTACCTCCTACCTCTACACAGCAGCGACTGTAATCCATATTAAAGGCAAATGTATTTCTTTTTTGAGTGATTAACACATGATTAATTGATATAGAGCTATTAGGGTTTGTTGGGATAGTTGTTTTCAAGTACCGGTGCCTCATACCCCTTCAATTTGTACATGCGTGTGATCTAACATAAATTAATCATCATTTTTTCACACAGGTGGCACCATTACATGGCTTTCTGATGGTATGCCAATGTCCACTATATTTCTGAGAAACGGCTTCACAGACACTTCTCTTTGATAATTGGGCCTCATACTGGTGTATAGGTGACCCAACTAAAAATAATCTATCAGTGACCTATGATTCAAACTCATTGCCCTGAGAATTTGTATATGGGCTATACAATTGATAATATGATGGTCACACTGTCCAATTTTTAACATATCTTTACTTAGCTACATACCAGTGGTAAGGGAATTATTACGTAGACGGACTTGAACATATCTAATTGTTCTGACTGAGGTCATCTAGATAAGACCATATTTTTCAATATATTTTCGTATATGATCACACACTTATCAGTGAATTCACACGGATCATGTAGACTTTAATTTTTAAGGCATATCTAATAAAATTTGTAATTTTAAGATTGTTTCATTAATTCAAAAAAATAATTTTGTTACCTCAGATAAGAGTGCTCCCTACCAGGGTTATCTTGTCTTCTCTGTAGTCTTCTTTATGATTTGTGCTTTTATACCCTTGGGCGCACCACTGACCGTCAAAATTTGTTGTTACCAATAATACCATTCTGGTTATAGGTATACAATTGACCAATTAAGGGAAACGATATTCCAAGAGTGTCAGTTAATTCTGAGGTAGTTATATTTTGTCTAATTAGTTCCTGTGCGGCCTTCCCCAAACCTCCCCCCTTTTTTTTGCCAATAATCTGACTGACTGGCTCAAGATGAATTTTTCAAATAGATTTCCTGAAAACTATTTTTTTACACACACACACACACACACACACACACACACACACACACACACACTGTGTATATATATATATATATATATATTCATATAATATATATTTTTTAAATATGTGTTTTATTCAACATCAGATCATTCACAGATCTTCCACTAAAGGCAGACTTGAAATATGTCTGCCCTCTGTACATTATACACTGGTTTGACTTAAAATGGGAAGGGAATTGCAAGTTCAAAACCACTGCAGATTGCTGTCAGATTAAGCTTCTAACTGACATTTATTATCCATCTGTTTGTTTAAAATGCTGAGTGCTGGTGATGTATGATGACCAAAATCCTGGTTCCCAGAGCTAGTGTGCAGCTCATCTGACCAGCTGGTCCCTGGCATTCCTGGAAAACTGCTAAGCAGCAAGACACATTCAGGAAAGGAAGTGGGAGGGTTGCAATTTTTTTACAGGATGATGGTAAACATAGTTGCTTCTTTCATTGGAATCACTAGGAGGGGTGTATGATGCAGCAGGTGACACCATCAGGCTGATGACATCAAAATAGAATTGTTGCTTTGCTATTTTGGTGTAAACCCCATGGAGAATGTCACCGAGCAGCAGTGAGACCGAGGGGCATCAGGGGGCTGCTCAGCAGCTACTTTAGCAGTGGGCAAGTACCCAGCATGACACAAACTGAGGCGTGATGCGTGGTCATGTCCCCAAGATGTCACACAGGGGGCATGGCTTTGCGGACATTAAACCACACCCCGTTTTGCAAGTGCACACAAGAAATAGGGGGTGACAGAGGGAGTAGGTGCATTAGTGACACTACTGGCTTCTTTAGCTATCTTGCCTTTCAAAGTCACTTCTTTTTATAGACAATTTTTTGGACACGTTAACCTGTGGTTTGCTTAACTGCAGGTTAATGTTTCAGGTACATTGCATATTTAAACATTTTAAATAATAAGATTGAGATTTGGGGTGAGTAACTTTTCAGAATGGTGGTTTCATAACAATTGGGTATGGATTGATAAAATGAACGTCTTGAAAATTGACAAAAATCTCTCCAAAGGTGTTGACTGTAAAACAATTAATGCTTGATAAATTCCTCCCATAGTTATAGGTTAACCAGTGGCAGGAATATAATTTCTAAAGTGAAATATAGGCTAAATTTTAAAGTAAGGAACAGCCTAAAGAAATTATGTGGCTACAGTTACAATATTGCATAAATCAAGTTGGGTTTTGGGGTTTTGTTTATTAATTTTATGGAACTATAATATATATGAATATGTTTTTAGTATTTATAAGACTTTGCATTGGAACCTCTTGAGGAGTCAAAGTAATTATAAAAACCGTTGAAGTCAGCAACATTTTTATTTTAGCTTGGAAGATAATAATTACCATGTTAAAGTTTAGTAACTGGACTTTATGGCTCAAAAAGTAAAAATTAATGATAACAGATTAATTATATGAGCAAAAAAGCATTAACACATTTCTTTTTTTGTGTGTCACAGATACTTTTCAGGATGTTACACGCATTTGACAAAACAATAAAAATAGAATATGCTGACACTTGATAAAACGAGCCAGCTGTATATCTGTATAATTCTATCCTGGTTAGTGGTTGTTGCATTGTTATTTTCAACTGGTAAAATATTTAGGTTACTGAACAGTACAATTGTCTCTCCCTTTTTTTCATTACCAAGGGAATGTTTAATAAAAATATAAAGTCTACTAAAAGGGTTATTGAGTGCCCAAAAAAAGCCAATTTAAGCACCAAAGCATGCCTGCAATAGTATGTTTTTTAAAGAGAAAGTATAGTTTGGCGGCAAAATGAGCTTATGTGTAGTAAAGATGATATACCTACCCGCTAGTGTTTTCCCTTTTGCATCACATATGCACATATGTGCTGAAATGCATCAAATAATATTTTGTGGTCAGCTAATTGGCTTCAATCAGGATTACTAAGGCTTCCTTCTCTTTTATTTTCATTCCAATATAAAGAACTGCCATATGATGTACTCATAGCGGTTTTTCTGCTGCATATTTTAATATATCTATGGTATGAAATATGAATACTTTTGTTCCTCGATGTGGAAGCAGTTTATCTTAGTTGCTTCTCTTCCAACGGCTGGCAAAGAATGATTGGAATATATTATATCTTCTTCCAAGTGTAAATATCAATCATGATTCACAAGACATGACATAAATTTCATGACCACTTACTGGCCACTGGCCACAATTTAAACTAATAAAGTGTAGATTTAGCGTAGTCTTAAATGCCTTTACTTTAGACAATGTGCATCAGCTCAAATTACATGCCACATCAATAATTTGAATTTAGTTAGTTTTCATACAGTAGCTAACAAAGCAATATTGCTGGTGCTGCTGCTGCTGTTAAACTTACATGATTAATATCGTTACTATGCTATTTTCTGCATTACAAGAAAGTGAAGTATTTGTAGCTGTATGTGGATGATAATCAAATCTACCTATCCTCCCCAGATTTGTCACAATTTGTATTGGTCATTGTCACTGAATGCCTTTCTGCCATTTCATCTTGGATGTCATCTTAAACAAAATAATTAATTATATTTCCACTACCAATAACAGTTACAAACCTGATATCTCTATCACTGATGAAAACTCGACAATCAATAATACCACATAAGCTCACTGCACAGGTGTCATCCTCGACTCGGACCTGTCCTTTGTTCCCCAAATTCAATCTGTCACTAAGGTGTCTATTTACTAAGGGGGTCATTCCGAGTTGATCGCTCGCTAGCAACTTTTTGCTGGCTTGCGATCAAATAGTCGCCGCCTATGGGGGAGTGTATTTTCACTTTGCAAGTGTGCGAACGCGTGTGCTGCAGACTGGCCCGAAAACATTTTGCGCAGTTTCTAAGTAGCTCTAGACTTACTCAGCACTTGTGATCATTTCAGCGTGTCTGGTCTGGATTTGATGTCAGACACCCGCCCTACAAACGCCTGGACATGCCTGCATTTTTCCAACCACTCCCTGAAAATGGTCAGTTGACACCCATAAATGCCCTCTTCCTGTCAATCACCGTGGGTTCGGCTGTGTGAATGGAGTCTTTGTTAAATCCATCGCTCAGAAACGAACTGCTTTGTACTCATATGATGCGCCTGGGCATTGCGGTGCATACGCATGCGCAGTTTAGCCGCGGATGAGATGAACGCTGCGCTGCAAAAAGTTGCTAGCGAGCAATCAACTCGGAATGACCCCCTAAGCCTTGGATGGAGATAAAGTCAACAGAGATAAAGTCACAGCCAACCGGCTCCTAACGGCCATGTCACAGGCTAGGTTTGAAAAATGACAGTTAGGAGTTGATTGGCTGGTACTTTATCTCCATCCACTTTATTGCCATCCAAGGCTTAGTAAATATCCACCTAAATCTTGCTACATCCAAAATACGACCATACCTTACACAAGACACTACTAAAATAGCATCAAGATATGAAACACAAACAAGTACACTGGTAGCACACAGTAAATATTCATATATATGAAAAAAGCAATGCACATAATAAATAATAAACGTAAAACACTGCAACAGAATCAAAACTAAAACCTTATTTCCTCTCACCAGTCTTTTGTGACATACATTCAGACATGTACTGTATATGTGCATAGGTCAATAGGCAAATTCATATTGTGCTATTGCTCCAAGAGGAATAGAGTACATATGTGTTACCGGTGGCCGGGATCCTAGCTGTCATGATCTTAACAGCGGGATCCAGGCCACTGGTATGCCGGCAGCGGGGCAAGCGCTAGAAAGCTCCTTAGCAGGCTCGCTGCGCTCGTGGTCACCAATAGTGGGAGAAAAGCCTGTAGCTCTGGTATTCCACCTGTCGAGATTCCGGTGTCAGTATTGTGACCACCGGGATCCCGACAGGCAGTCTTGTGATTGTTTCCCTGCCAGGAAAGCACCCAGCAGACACAGTGGCCCACACCAACTGTATGCTACTTGGAACACATTGTGCCTGAATCAGAGTTGTACAAAAACCTGATGGTTTATGCACAACTCTGATGGTGGATGCACTGCACATGTGCATGACCCATTCTGTGCATGCAATGTTCCCTAAGTCGGAGCCTGACATTTGGTGGTGGGGAGGGGGTGGCTACAGGTACTGTTTTGTAGACAAACTGAGGCCAGGGTTTATGTCTTCCTAAACAGATTTCCTGGCCCAGGCAGGTGAGTACCAGTGATTATCTGAATAAGCTTAGGCTGCGGCCATCCTGATCGATGGTCAAGATGGTGACCTAATGCATTTTAGGATGCAGAATTTGGAGCTATAATTCTGACAGGCACCTCCTGTGGCATTATCATATTTTAGCATCAATGCTGTGTCCAAAAATACTGCAGTCATTTTATTAGCATCAACCTCTGAATCACCCCCATTGATAGGAGGAGCCACCTGCAGATGTGACCCTTCAGCAGAGGTACTACAGTCAGTGTTTTTTTCTGCATTGCCACAATGACAAATTAATCAGTGACTGTATGACCACTGTTTGCTGCTGCTGCTGCTGCTGGCACCTCCTCTGTGCATCTCTCCATTCCATCAGTGTCAGTGAGGAGATGGACAGCAGAGTCACCAGCAGACCATATGACCTCTTCCAGCAGCATGTCAGTGCCAGCTGCCAATGAGGAGTCTGGATATCAGTCTGTGGTAAATTCATATTCATAACTATTGACAGCAATGTGTGGCACAATCATGTAAACTGCGGGCAATAATGTGTGGCATAAACATGTCAACTGGGTCATTTTGTCAGTTTGCTTCATAATAATTAGAGATGTGCGGAGGGCACTTTTCGTGTTTTGGTTTTGGTTTTAGTTCCATGCTTGTGCTTTGGATATGGATTGGGTTTGTCAAATCCACCCTTTCGTGTTTTGGTTTTGGATCTGGATGATCTTTGAAAAAAAAAAATGCTAAAATCGCAGAATTTGGGGGTAATTTTGATCCTACGGTATTATTAACCTCAATAACATTAATTTTCACTCATTTCCAATAAATTCTGAACACCTCACACGTCACAATATTGTTTTTAGGCCAAAAGGTTGCACCGAGGTGGCTGTATGACTAAGCTAAGCGACACAAGTGTGCGGCACAAACACCTGGCCCATCTAGGAGTGGCACTTCCGTGGCAGACAGGATGGCACTTAAAAAAAAGTAGGCCCCAAACAGCACATCATGCAAAGAAGAAAAAGAGGTGCAATGAGGTAGCTGTATGACTAAGCTAAGCGACACAAAATATTGGCCCATCTAGGAGTGGCACTGCAGTCTCAGACAGGAGGGCAGATATAAAAAAGGCCCCAAACAGCACATCATGCAAAGATGAAAAAGAGGTGCAATGAGGTAGCTGTATGACTAAGCTAAGCGACACAAACAATTTTCCCATCTAGGAGTGGCATTGCAGTGTCAGACAGGATGGCACTTAAAAAAAAATAGTACCCAAACAGCACATCATGCCAAGAAGTAAACAAGGGCAATGAGGAAGCTGGATGACTAAGCTAAGCGACACAACTGTGCGGCACAAACACCTGGCCCATCTAGGGTTGGTACTACAGTCCCACTGCACTAATTGCGGATAACGGACGCACATCTAACACCAACATAGCTGTCAAGGCCTCAGTTATCCGCTTTGCAACAGGATGACTGCTGTCATATTTCATCTTCCTTGCAAAGGACTGTTGGACAGTCATTTGCTTAGTTGAAGTAGCACAAGTGGTCTTCCGACTTCCCCTCTGGGATGACGATTGACTCCTAGCAGCAACAACAGCAGTGGCAGCAGCAGCAGTAGGAGGAAGTGGTTTTTGATCTTTCCCTATTTTATCCTCCAAATTTTTGTTCTCCATTATTTTTCTGGAGTTATATAACAAAATGCAGCAAAGGAGAGTGTAACCACTACACCACACAGGGCAAACCCTGTAAAAATTATTTGGATTAAATATTAATAACCCCTTTATTTGGAGTAAAAAATATTCAGCACAGGACAGCACCACTGAACTTATATGACAGCACCACTGGACTTGACTTATACGGCAGGATCACTGGACTGGATTTATACGCAAGTACCACTAGATTTATACGATATGGTAGTACCACTGGACATATACGGCAGTATCACTGAACTGGATTCATACGGCAGTACCACTGGACATATACGGCAGTACCACTGGACTTGTACAGCAGTATCACTGGACTTATATGGCAGTATCACTGGACTGGATTTATACGCCAGGACCACTGGATTTACACGGCAGTACCACTGGACATATACTGTAGTATCACTGGAATTATATGGCAGTATCACTGGACTGGATTTATACAGCAGTACCACTGGACATATACAGCAGTACCACTGGACTTATATGGCAGTATCACTGGATTTATATGGCAGTATCACTGGACTGGATTTATATGCCAGTATCACTGGATTTATACTGCTGTACCACTGGACATATATAGTAGTATCACTGGAATTATATGGCAGTACCACTGGACATATATACGGCAGTATCACTTGACTGGATTTATACGGCTGTACCAGTGGACATATACGGCAGTATTACTGGACTGGATTTATACGGCAGTACCACTGGACATATACGGCAGTACCATGGACTTATACCGCAGTATCACTGGACTTATACGACAGTATCACTGGACTGGATTTATATGCCAGTACCACTGGATTTATACTGCATTACCACTGGTCATATACGGCAGTATCACTGGAATTATATGGCAGTACCACTGGACATATACGGCAGTATAACAGGACTGGATTTATATGGCAGTACCACTGTACATATACAGCAGTATCACTGGACTGGATTTATACGGCAGTACCACTGGACATACACGGCAGTATTATTGAATTTATATGGCAGTACCTCTGGACATACACGCCAGTATCACTGGACTGGATTTATACGCCAGTACCACTGGATTTATACGGCAGTATCAATGGACATATACGGAAGTATCACTGGACATATACGGCAGTATCAATGGATTTATACGGCAGTATCAATGGATTTATACGGAAGTACCACTGTACTTGTACAGCAGCACAGGGACACCACCACTGGACTGATGCAGGACAACACAGCACCACTGCAATGGACTGGACTTATACAGCAGCACTGGACATACGGCAGCAGAGGACACCACCACTGTGACTGGACTGATGCAGCACAAGACACCACCACTGAACTGATGCAGCACAACACAGCACCACTGGACTGGACTTATACAGCAGCACTGGACATATAGCAGCAGACGACACCATACTGTGACTGGACTGATGCAGCACAAGACACTACCACTGTACTGATTCAGAATAACACAGCACCACTGCACTGGACTTATTCAGCTACATTGGACATATGGCAGTAGACACCACCACTGTGACTGGACTGATGCAGCATAAGACACTACACTGGACTGAGCAGCACAAGACAGCACTGAAATTGCCACCCTACTTTCCCTCCTGCACAGACACTGAGGAAGGAGACACGTCCTCTCGCTACACTCTCCAATGCCGGAGTAAAAATGGCGGCTACGCGTGGCTCTTTATATGGAATCCAAAACCCATGAAAATCCGACAGCGGGATGATGATGTTTTGCCTTGTTTTGGTTTCCGAGTCAGGTGGGAAAACCCGAACCGGACTCGGATCCGGGCTCTGGTAGCAAAGTCCGTTAGGGTAGCCCGCTCATATCTAATAATAATGTGAACTGAATGGTGAAATAATTTGTGAAATAATAATGTGAACTGGAGACATCTGTTTGTAGAATAATCGTATGAACTAAGGGCATCAATTTGTGATATAATTGTGTGAATTGTGGGCATCCTAATTCTGAAAGACTAAAAGCTATGAACACCAGTAGGTTCTGTGTAAGTGTATAAAAACAATACTTGGTGGTGTGATTGTCTGCAATCTAAGGGGCACCACCTAAAATATTACACCAAATTGGTCAGGGCCTGCTCTGGGTACTATGACTTTAAAAAATAGAAATTATCCGTGGTATATATGAAGGTGGTTCAATAAGTAAGGTAACATGACCTCTCGTGTGTGTAACCTTCGCTATTTCATTCTGATTACCCACCAGGCCAGATCAGGTACTGTAGATCACTGCTTCCCCTCATGGCAATTAGACTGCTCCTCCTATCAGTCACACTTTCCTAACATCAGTTGCAAAATGGCGGGGCTGGTCAAATACGGAGGTTCATAGTTTGATCAGAATTCTGTATCTAAAGGGCGCATCAGCATTGAAATTCATTGCCAACTTGACAAAGTGTACGGTAATAACATCATGTCATGGAAACAGGTTAGGGTTTGGTGCACTGCGTGTGGTGGACATGCTTGGCTAGCTGGATCATTGCTCATCTTGAATGTCTGTCCTTCTGTTATCATAGGCAGTGCACCAAACCCAGACCTGTTTCCGTGACATGACATTATCACTGTAATGTGTAGAGGACTCTAGAATGTTTTTGTTACGATTCCTGTACTCCAGACTGGAGAAGATCTTATGGCAGAGATCTGAGTACAGGAATGAAATACAGGTTGTGGGAGCTGGAGAGCCTAGTAACCCCTGGCGCCCTAACTCCGTTGTCTCGCCCGTGTTATCAGAAATCCCCTGCGAGACTATGGTTGCTTGAGCCCATGGCAGCCGCGTTCGAAGGGCGGATTATGTCTGCCCAACCCCGATGCCCCCGCAGGTCTTAATGGGAGACAAGGGGAAGTCCGAGACAGGGTGATAACAAGGGGCCCTCTGACTAAGCAACCAAGCCAGGGGTTACAAGCTAACTAAACTAAATCAAAAGGTATGTGCGGACTAGCCGCCAGGGAAAAGGACAACCAAAGATCCACGGATCCGACACTCCTATCCGGCACCGCTGGACACCAGAGTGGATCTTGTGGAAGCGGAATCCTCCGCAAAGCTCCAGAACTCAAAATAAACACAATAATAAATAGTAGCGGACAAGCCGCAACACACGGCTGCGCCGCGACTCACGAACGCCACCAGATGTTAAAGGTGCTCGATCAGACTCCAGGAACAGATGGTAACTTCCGAGTACAGGATCACTGAGAACAGGAACAAACGAACAGACCGGGACTGGGAACTCTCTCTGCAGCAGAATCAGGCAAACAGGAAGCTATCACCGGCGTCTGTGAGGAGTCCTGGGAGTGCTTTTAACAGAGAGTCTTCCAATCAGCTGTTTGGAGGCTGATTGGATTAAATGCCATGCAGCTGACAAGCTGCATGGCCAGGGAAACAGATGAGTGATAATTACAACATGCCGTGCAGCTGCATGCTACACAGCCAGGAAACCAGTGATGATATAAACTTAGACCCAGCAACGGGGAACACGATCCGACAGTGGCGTCCCCGTTGCTAGGCGCCGGCCGCACTGACGAGCGGACCCTCGGCGCCTAACAGTTTTTTGCTATTGTTTCTTTTGTACAGAAGCCACTACACTGTTTTCTATACTGTACAATGATCACTGAAATAGTTTCTGTTTTTAGTACAAGTCACATTACATTTTTAGGTATTGCATTTAATTATAGTTTGACATAACATTTTTTTATGTTTTTCATTGGCTTTATAGTACTAAACCCACATTATAAAAACCAAACTATCACATTTATTGTGAGGCACATTTTTCCATTGCATCATGCAGATAGAAGAATCTAGGGCACTTGCTTCTGTTTACCCACTAAGGCAAAAGTGGTAATCCCACCATTAATTATGCACAAATGAATCTTGTGGTCGTGCAAATTCAGGAACTTCATCAGATTTAAATGTTTGGAGATATGACCTAATGTATGAACATTTTTAACAACCATAACTTTTATACTATTTAAAAACCTTAACTGTATTTGTTTCATATGTTGCGCTGAAAAGATTTCATTCTAGATAAGGTAATTTCTTTAGTTTGCATTCCAATTTAGGGTGTGGAGGTGGACTGCAAGATATTTGTTATGCAACAAACTAGAGACATGTACTGTGATGCCTTGATGTTTTTAACTTCATTAACAAAATGTGCCTCAGTTCAATTGACAAGTTCATTTTAACTTGAGATTGTCCATTCGTATCAAAAGGTGCCAAACTTGATGTTATACATTTCAGGTACAGACTTGGACAATATGTTCAAATTTATTTACAATGGCATCAAATCCCTGATCTTTATGACCTTTGCTGGTCATTATCTGTTACTCTTTGGTCATTCCTGATGTTGGACATCCAGATGTTCAGCAAAAATAAATGATCTTATAATCCCCTTTATAAAATTCATTAGTCTTATACAGATCTACAGAAAATTAACCCTAGTCCAATGATTTTAACACATTTACAAATTCACTTCTTTATTTTAGCTATGTCTTGATACCTTAAGCTCACATAAAGTCAAGAGTTCATTTTGGGGGCTTAAAATGAATGGGACAACATTAAAAGGAATACATTAATAGTGATTTCTAGTCAAGTTGAAAATCATTGTAAGTCCAAATTCCACAGATGTGATTCAGTACTACTCACAAAATATCCTTTGTCAGATGTACAATATTAAGTAATATTCGAGTCAACTTTATAACCACTTTTCCTAATTTTAATAAGGTTCAGACAATCTCCCTTCCTTAAGCTTTGTAAGTGGATTGTCATCTCAATTTCCTTTTATTACATTTTTTTGTGGGTGTATTATCCTGATTGTGACCTACCTTTTGTCATTCTTTGTTTTTGTTTAATTAAAATGTTCACTTCTTATCATATCGTTTTTCTTAATATACAAATTTAAAAAAAATATTATGAATAAAAAAATAATAGAAAATTCGGCCAGTATCTACTTCTCATTCTTTAATATAATTAATTGGGATTTTCTAATAACTAAGGCACTTCTCCAAATGCATTTTACACTGCAGTCTTTTACAAGGCAAATAACAGAGCTACAGAATATGAGTGTGCAAGTCAAACGTCTTTACCAAAATCAAAAATATCACATTTAAACTAGCCAATCTCTATTGGCAAGTGGTAATAGAAATACCTATTTTCATGTTGTAGCCTTGATGTGATTTAAATATGCAGAGCAAGAAAAGGAAAACATGAATCTAAATAAGTTGCAGCCACAGATAATTTGTTATTTATTGCTCAACTCTTTGTCTCCTATTACGGATGGAGTCTCTAAAAGAGTAACAGATATCAATGTAAAAACCACCTACTAAACTAATAACCCTCAATATTTCACTTCTTTTCAAATATTTTATTGAAGCATGCTGCAGCTACTATAATGTACAGTATGTACTGTATATGGTGACATGCTGCAGCTGCTATAATGTATTGTAAGGAGATCAGGGTAGTGGTGCCCTCTCCTGGGGTAGATGGGCACCTACAAACAAACAGCAGCTAGGAAAATAGCACACCAATCCAGGGTTTTTGTGCATTCTAGTCATGGCTAGTTTTATTGTGCAGTATAAACAAAACATAAAAATAAATCCTAGCCCGTCAGGACACTAATTGAACTTAATAGATTCCCTCACTCCAAGTAGTAGGAAATAATGCCCCTACCACAAACATAGACATATGTACAGTACTGACAATCAGTAAATCATAGCATCTCACAACAAACTTGCTGCCTGTTTATCCAGGTAATGAGCTCTGAGACAAGCCCTGACAGAGCTTATATCAGCCTACTGCAGGTGCAGGTCCTAATTAGCCTGCTCTCTTGCTGAAAGCCGTAAGCCCCAAAATTGTTCTTGTGGATTGAGCCCTCCCTTTCAACTCACGTCCACACCCCCATGCCCCATATCCACTTTTACTAAAAACCCCAACTCTCATCAAGTCTGTTTAGCAAAACAGACATTTCCTGGGGGTTTAAAATACATAAGCCAGAAACCTAGGACAGGCATATCTCCCATTTATAACTTTACCAGTGTTTCTATCACAGTATCTATATGGTGACATGCAGTGGCTGCTCTAATGTATGTATTATAAGGTAACATGCTACAGAAGCTACATATATTGTATGTATATGGTGACATGCTGCGGCTGCTATAATGTATATATATAGTGACCTGCTGGTATAATATATATATATATATATAGTGACCTGCTGTTGCTATAATGTACAGTATGTATATGATGAGTAGTGATGAGGGACTTGAGAAGCAAGCCCACCCAAACTTATGGGATTTTCTTTGCTGTTTGTCAACAACTACTAATTTTGAGCAATGATATTCAACATACGATTCTTAGTAAATTTCCGTATTGTATTGTTTTCTATTAAAACTTTGAAAGTATTTGTGAGTTGGTTTGGTTATTGCTAATGCATTTTTAATTTGCAGAATATTTTTAAACAGAAATAACTGGTTTGTGCAGCTGCTATGTTGCTTAGTTTACCCAGCCAGTCTTTGGCCTATGTTGTTGAAAAATATTGTGAGCTGTGAGGTGGTCAAAATTGAAAGGAAATGACTGGAAATAAATGTTATTGAAGTTATTAATATTGTTGGAACAAAGAAAAGGCCAACATTATGTGATTTTGGCTGTTTTTATCAATAAAAGAAAAACAGATCCAAAATCAAAACCTGTGAGGGTGGTTTTGGCAAAACCAAAACACGAAGTTAATACAGATCCAAAACCAAAAACAAAACACATGGGTTGGTGCACATCTCTAATAATATTTGGTACAAGAATGACCAGGATGACTTGCTGCTTCGTATAGCTGTTTCAGTGGGGATAGATTAATGAATGGAAGGTCAGATAGGAGGAAATGCAGCAGTAAAGGTTTGAGAAGAGAGAGTGGATAAGGATTTTAGTGATATTCTTAGTGATAAAAGGACATTTCCTGGGATTGGACTGGCCCCATATTCTGGGCCTGGATGTATGGAGTAATAACGAAAGTGGAGAAAGCACGACACTAGTGCAGTGGGCTTGAGGAACTGAGATAAGGGAGTCTAGAGGAGGTTATTGACACTGAGCGGTAAGAAAATGAGCTCAGTTTTTGACATATTGAGCTTTAAGTAGAATTAGGGCACCAAAATGAAGAGAGCAAACAACTACTGAATAGAAATGATAAAATAACTTGAGAGAGGTCAGCTGAAGAAAAGTAGATTTCAGCTTTGTCTGAATAAAAGTAGGAGTGGAGGCCCAACCCAAGCAGTTTGTTATTCCACCAAGTGTATAATGAAGGAAAAGTGAGCGCTGAGACAAGAAATTTGATCAATACCAATAGTTAAGTGGAGTGCAGGGAAGTAAAAGCCAATAAAAGTTAATTATATTAACACATTGCATTACCCGCACCCATTTGTAAGCTAGGTTCCCAACTCCTTATTGCTACAAAATAGGATCATACTTGCAGTCAGTCCTAAATGATTGCCAATGATACGTCACGCTCCTTCACAGCCCACTCCTGTTACTCTATTTAGCTGTGACTTCTTACCATTCTCTCTGCCTGCTCCCATGTCTGTCTATTACTGTTTACCAACAAACTGATGATATCTGACCATGCAGATATCATCTGCATCAGTAGTCCCTTACCCCTTGATGAAGTCTGATGGACGAAACGCATTGGGTGTACCTCATATGACTCTCCATATTAAGATAAGCAGTATTCTCTGATAATGCTAAATTCCTTTGTCGTATAAACAACCCTTTATGAAGTCTAAGAACACTGTACGCTGTTTGCTTAAGAAGTACCGTAAGGGTACGCTATTTGCGTAACGATCGCTCCGCCGTAGGCGAGACGCTCAAGCGTCACGTTCGCTCACGGCCCAGTGATCACAGGACACGTTATTGGTTATGACTAGAGTAATGATTCGCTATGGCGTAGCATACGCTCGAGACCACGAGGAGGTCACCAGGGGCGCAGACGCTCACAACGCTATACCTTAATGTTTAAACCTTATACCAATGAAATACTCAGAATAACTTAATGTGAATACAGGGTGTAAGTGCAACCTTGTGTAACCTGACTAACTACAAAGCTGCTTGAGCGTCACCGACGCTCAAGTGAACACTTAACACTATAGAAAATACACAGATACTGGTTTAGGGTCCAAAGCCTATTAACTGTATTATATCTAATATACTTATAAAAGGGGATAACAGTACAAATGATACACTACAATATAACAGAGACTTCCTAACCAAAATACAATACTATCTAATACAATTCAATACTAGTCTAGGGGAGATGTGAGAGAAACGAGAAAGAGGGAGAGAGAGAGAAATGGAGAGAGATGAGAGAAATTGGCTCACAGTAAGACAATGATTACGGAGAGAAAACTTACGCACAAAGGGTGACGATCGCATGCGCCTCGATATCCAGCTCCCGGTTATCAGCAGAAAACCGTTGATGAGAGAGTGCCCTTGGATATGGTCGGCCTGCCTATTTATGCCCCACACACAATGCAATCTCATAGTCTCTACAATCCCATTGTCCATTGGACGTCGGAATTCGGCCCTGTATCATAACAAAAGGTCATAGGGTGATTCATACAGGTGGGCTGTGCCGATTTCAAACAGCTCAGGTGGGTGGGAAACTAGGTTTCCCGCCGCATACCTGAGTATGCGTAAATAATAGAAATGGACATAAACTTCTTATGTCCATAACTATTCGCACGAGCGTATTAATACGCTCCAAACCCACACCGGAATATTGCTAATTAAATACTCTTCCGATGGGTACCAAACACTGCTGTATGATTCCTGTCAGACCCTTCGTACAATACAAAGAGGGATTCCTCAGCTCAGGGACATTCTATATTAACCAAACTTTCAGAATCTATCAAAGGGATCATGATCTATAAACTACATTAATTGTGAAAATATGTAACGAATGAGTCGCACGCTACGACTACATAAACTCTACCGTAAATACGCATACCGCGCCTGCGAGTGCACGCTATTGCGGGTATGCGCCTTCACGGGAGAGCGTACGCATGCGCAGCGCGGACCAGTGTGCGGTGCAAATATGGCAACGTGCATAGAGACATTTTTCTGACTTTGACAGTCCACCCTTTGGCAGTCAATAATAACTGCCACCTTCTAAAACATTTCAAAAAGGAGAAAAATGTAAGTCAGGGGTTAATTGATTTCCATGGTGGGGTAAGGAAGAAGAGTGGAGTAGGTGTGAAGAGGGTATGACCTAGTGAGAAAGCAGAAGCATGTGTGTATGAGTCCATGTTTGGAGGGTCATGTATCATCGTGCCGTACGTGTGGTAAATCAAGCTTCGAGGTATTGCAAAGTATACATTTGAATTCCTTCTTATCCCGTACTAAGGGTCTGTGGATGGGCTGTCAAACTCTACCGAGCTCATTTCGGCTGTGGTTGTAACAAAATGGGGATGCACATTTTAGTTGATGATACATGAATGGGGGAGGTATGTGGTTGCTGATATCTGTGCCTGTACTCCCTATCGTCTATGTGTGTCGTTACCTGAGGGTTGTAGAGATGAAGATAAAGAACACTTACGAAAAATGCAATGATATTCTATGTCAGGGAAATGTACATCTGTTGTTGAAGTTGTGTTCGGTATCTGTTGAGAGTCGTCTTCTTTGCGCTGTATTGCTCCTTGGGCATGAGCAAATAGCTTTGTCAGAGCCATCGGATTTACAAAAAATGTTGGGCTAGCGTGAGTTTAAAAGTACTAGGGAAACTGGGGATCCATGGCAAAGTTCATCAAGTGTCCATATCATAGGTTGTCAAAACTTCATCTTTGGTGCTTGTCTGTTGTCTGTATACATCTCGTCTCGTCAGCTTTCTCGTCCAAGGGGGTCTTTGTATCTTGGAGAAAAACAGAAAAACAGGTGAAAGAAACGGACCGTATAATCGCATTTTCATCACATTCTGGTTTCTATCATTGGGTCATAAATCAAATCCAGGTTAATTACGGTTTCCTCACTCCTCAAGCTCATCACTTTTGTACTTTGTTTGCACCTCATTAAAGCCTGCCCGCATCTAAATATCAATCCAATCGATATAACGACACCCAAGATACATAGTAGAAACTTTCCAACATCCATTATGACTCCTTGAGCCCAGTCTCCTAAACCGGAGAACCAATTTCGCGGGTTCAACCATGACACCCAACCAGTCAGCTCATTACCTACAGCAGCAAGGGTGAGATTGTGTTTTCGACGAAATTCCCACTTTAATTGCAAAATATCGTCCATCTTTTGGTCTATGACCTCTACCGGATCCTCGGTGCTATTTGTGATATACATGCAACACTTTATGCCATACTGTGTTGCCAATGTAACACAATATCCGCCTGTTACTGCTGTAAGATAATTAAGAACCATCCTATGCTGAACTAGTTCTGTTTTGTAAGCTTGAAGTTCTCTTCCAGTGTATCTAAACGTGTCATCATACATTTCAGTGATATTATCTAACAAATTGGCGAGTGCGGAAATGTATCTATAATTCATCACTCCTCGAGCGGTACGAGTGAAATCTAACGCTACCAGAACCTGAATCCCGGTGGATTCATGGATAAGATCAGAGGCCGGATGCTCTAACCTTTCTGACAGTTGTCTTTTAACTCGGTGCTCGTAATGAGTGTGAGTATAAGGAGCTTGGGCACCACGGTGTATGTCCTTCATTTTGTCATGTGTAACAGTCATCACTTCAGGCAATACTTTTCCAATATAACACAATCCTTCAGAGTTTGGGGCAAGCCACTTGTACGCCTTTCTCCCGCATATGAAATATGCATCATCGGGGAGAACATAAGGGACGGAGAAGGACATGATCATGTTACAAACCTTCCAGGTGAAATCTCCTGACCCTAATTCTTCCATCTGCTTAATGCACGTATCAGTTTGTACGATATGTGCACAGTATCCTGGTGATACCTCTCCAACTCTAGTAATCCTATTTCCTAAGGTATATCGATACCGGAAAGATTTTCCTCTACTGGCTATGTGGCGTACCAGCTCTGTATCTGTAGGCATTCTATCTGCTCTGTGTGAAAAGGTCATGGTAAGGTTGTTCCATGACACTTCCCAATTTCCCGGCTTACGGGGATTGGAGATATTAAAACATAAGAGGGACCTATCCACATGGTATTGGTGGAGCTTCAAACTAGGAGGGCTGGAGATGTTAAACCTCCGGTCCACCGGTCTCCCACCACTTAGCTCAAGTACCTCCCCTAACATTAAAGGAAATGGTACTAGCCCTGATTTGCTGTGACCCTGAGGTACTTGAGAGCATACCCAACAATCTGTTTGGTTTAATACGTTACCCACTAAGGAGTGATAGTCACTCAATGGATGCCGGTCCATATGGATATTAAAACTGGATTGGCATTTCTTTATGCATCCATCTTCAACCAAATTATCACAGAGCCTACAGATACAATTTTCTTCAGCTAACAATCCATCACAATTTCTTCTATCGGATCGTTTTCTGATACTCGCCTTTGCTTGTTGGTTTGGTTGATCTTGGAAAACTACGCCTCCATCATCATAATCGGAACCCATTCCAGATCCTCTCTCGACCTCTATGGTACTCTCGCCGGAACAGACTGCTCTGGTCAACATCATGGTTAACATCAAAATCCGGATCACAGTCTCTTGGGGCAAGTCCATCTTTGAGGAGGAAACAGAGAAGAATGAGAAGGGGGAAAAAGAAATTTTAAGGGAGAGGGGATGGGAAGTGGAGAAAAACAATAAAAGGGAGAAGGGAGTCGACAACTGCTTTCGGTCTTCAAGGCTCAGGTGCCGCCTCAGTCCTCCTGGAACAGACACTCCAGTGATACAACCTCTACCGTCTGTTCCTTATCACGGGACTTCTCTGGATCAGCAACCTTTTTGCAGTGGGATGAATGGACCCAAGTCTCTCTCTCAGCAACCTTCAATGCTGTGGTGCTAGTCAATAAGACCTGGTATGGTCCTTCCCATCTATCAATAAGACAACCTGAGCGTAGAAAATTTCGTATCATTACATAATCCCCAGGTTCAATGTCATGACAATTATTATCTGGTAAATCAGGAATCACCAACTTCAGATTATCATTTTGACTCCTCAACTGCTTACTCATGTTAATTAAGTATTTTACAGTTACTTCATTGTTACATTTCAAATCATCCTGAGGGTTAATCATGACATGCGGTTGTCAACCAAACAAGATTTCAAAAGGAGACAGATTAAGAGGGGACCTGGGAGTGGTTCTGATGCTATACAAAACAATGGGTAAAGCTTCTGGCCACGTCAATCCTGTCTCTGCCATTATTTTACTCAATTTATTTTTAATAGTGCTGTTCACTCTTTCGACCTTCGCACTCGCCTGTGGACGGTACGGAGTGTGCAGCTTGCTATCAATTCCCATCAACTTACACATTCCTTGAAAGACATCACCTGTAAAATGGGTACCCCTATCACTTTCAATGATTCTAGGGATACCATATCTACATACAAATTCCTGCACAATTTTCTTAGCTGTAAACATAGCGGTATTTGTAGCTGCTGGAAAAGCTTCGACCCAATTCGAGAAAACATCTATACAGACAAGTACATATTTCAAATTTCGACATGGGGGTAATTGAATGAAGTCAATTTGTATTACCTGGAAAGGGCCGCCGGCAGGTGGAATATGGGATGGTTCTGTAGGTATTGCCTTTCCAATATTCTTTCTCAGACAGGTAAGGCATGACATTGCTCTTTTACTCGCATGAGAGGAGAATCCTGGGGCGCACCAGTATGCTCTTACCAATTTGCACATCCCCTCCTTGCCTAGATGAGTCAGCCCGTGAGCTGCTTCAGCCAGACATGGAAGATATGCCCTGGGGGCCACTGGTTTACCATGTCCATCCGTCCAGAGCCCTGAGGACTCCTGGCCATATCCCTTTGCCTTCCAGACTGCTCTTTCCTGTATGGAACACAAATTCTGCATCTCACACAACTTTTGTGTGTTGATGGTATTGAATACCATCAGTTGTGTGGTGTCTGTCTGTATGGGGGTAGCAGCTGCAAGCTTTGCGGCCTCGTCTGCTCGGCTGTTACCAAGGGATACTGGGTCTTGGCTATATGTATGTGCTTTACATTTGATAACAGCCACTCTGTCGGGTTCCTGTATCGCTGTTAGAAGCCTTTTTATATAAGCTGCATGCGCTATCGGTGTACCAGCTGCCGTCATGAAATTTCTGAGGCGCCATAGGGCTCCGAAATCATGTACTACCCCGAAGGCGTATCTAGAATCGGTGTAGATATTGGCTGACTTACCCTTAGCCAATTCACATGCTCTGGTTAGGGCGACCAGTTCAGCAACCTGGGCTGAGTGAGGTGGGCCTAGCGGTTCCGCTTCTATGGTGTCTTGGTCATCTACGACTGCGTATCCAGTACACAAGTCTCCCGAGTCTGACTGTCTATGACAACTACCGTCAGTGTAGAACGTGAGTTCTGCATCTTCCAGTGGCTTGTCACTGATGTCAGGCCTTGCGGTAAAATTTTGGGTCAAATATTCCATACAATCATGGGTATCTTCCTTTGCATTAAATCCTCCTTCCCCATCACTCTCACCTTCCACCCTTTGTGTCTGACCAGGCACACCTGGGAGAAATGTTGCAGGATTTAATGCGCTGCATCTCTTTATGGTGATGTTTACTGGGGCCATTAATGCCAATTCCCATCTTGTAAACCTTGCTGATGAGACGTGTCTGGTTTGGGCAGAATTCAATAAGGCAGATACCGCATGCGGTGTATGAATTGTGAGGTTGTGGCCTAGCACGACATCTTCGCTTTTTGTCACTAGCAATGCTATCGCCGCAACGCTACGCAAGCATGTGGGGAGGGATCGCGCTACTGTGTCTAGCTGAGCGCTGTAGTATGCGACTGGCCTGCTGGCGTCACCGTGTTTTTGGGTTAGTACACCTGCTGCGCACCCAGCACTTTCTGTTCCGTATAGTTCAAAGGGTTTCCCATAATCTGGCATACCTAGTGCTGGCGCCTGCGTTAGGCACTGTTTAAGTCTCTCAAATGCTGTTTCGGATTCGTCTGTATGCGAAATCCGATCAGGTTTGTTTGACGAGACCATTTCCTGCAGAGGTAGCGCCAATATGGAAAACCCTGGGATCCAATTACGGCAATACCCACACATTCCTAGAAACGTCCTGATCTGTTGCTGGGTTTGTGGCAGTGTCATGTCTCTAATGGCTTGGATTCTATCAGCGGTCAGGTGTCTCAGTCCTTGTGTTAGACAGTGTCCCAAATATTTTGCCTTAGTTTGGCATAATTGTAACTTGTCTTTGGAAACCTTGTGACCTGTGTCTGAAAGATGAAACAGGAGCTGTTTCGTATCCTTCAGGGAAGCCTTCAGTGAATCTGAACACAGTAGTAGATCATCCACGTACTGTATCAACACTGATCCACTCTCCGGTTGGAAAGACTGTAAACAATCATGCAAAGCCTGAGAAAATATACTTGGACTATCTATGAAACCTTGGGGTAACCGAGTCCACGTGTATTGGACTCCTCTGTATGTGAATGCAAACAAATATTGGCTGTCAGGGTGCAGAGGTACCGAAAAGAATGCGGAGCAGAGGTCAATAACAGTGAAAAATTTGGCAGTGGGAGGAATTTGCATTAGGATGACAGCTGGATTAGGCACTACGGGGAACTGACTCTCAACTATTTTGTTAATCCCCCTTAGATCCTGCACTAGCCTGTAACCCCTCCCCCCACTCTTTTTAACAGGGAAGATGGGACTATTTGCTGTGCTGGACGTTCTTACTAGAATGCCCTGTTGTAGCAAGCGCTCTATTACTGGGAAAACTCCTAACTCCACCTCTGGCTTCAGAGGATACTGTGGGATTTTTGGAGCTATCCTACCACCTTTTACTTGTACAACTACTGGAGCTACGTTTGCCATTAATCCAGTGTCCTGTCCATCTTTTGTCCAAAGTGACTCTGGTATCTGAGATGTCATCTCTTCTACTTGGGATGGGTTCCTATTTGTCATAATGGAATGTGACATTAATTTTGATGGGGAGTCTAACATGTCTCGTACTTCCTGAGCGTGATTCTCAGGGATGTCCAAGAATACACCTTCAGGAGTACAATAAATGACGCAACCCATTTTACATAGTAAGTCTCTACCCAGGAGATTAGTTGGTGCCGATGCAGCCAGCAAAAAGGAATGCTTGGTATGCAAAGGCCCTATTGTAATCTCGGCTGGTTTGCTAACAGGGTAGTGCTGGACTACTCCTGTTACTCCCATGGCTGGAACTGTCCTACCAGTGGTTCTCATGCCCACTGTCGAATTTATCACTGACTTGGCCGCCCCTGTGTCTACAAGAAAGTTTAAAGTTTTTCCAGCTACATTGATTGCAATCTCTGGTTCACTTCCAAGACTGGCAATCAACTTAACTGGCTGCAGATTACAGGTATGGCCACACCCCTAGTGGGTATGTTGACCTCCCTGAATCCCGCTGGCAGCAACAACTTGTGAGGGAGTTAGCTGGGAACTACCAGAGGCATGCCAATCTCTGTCCGGGGGATATCTTTTTGTTTCCCCTGTATGTGGCTCAAAACTCCGCCTCTGTGGACCCTGCTCCCAATGTCGTGTGTCGTGTCGTTGTCTAGGGGGTTGAAAAGATCTTTGTACACTCTTTGTCCTACATTCTCGTGCATAGTGTCCCGGTCTGTTACAAGAAAAACATGTTATTACACTTGCCTTACCCACAGGATTCGGTGGTACATACGCAGGCTGCCTTGTGGTCAGCGCCTGTATACTTACTGACATCAACTTATCACTTTGCGACTCCCTGTGCCTAGTGATGTTTCTGTCGTGATCAATAGCAGCCTCTCTCAATGTGGACACCGACAGACCTCGCCAACATGGCTGCGTGGTCTGTACCCTAGCTTTTAATGTTTCTTTCAAACCATCCATCAGTACAGATACTGCTACTTCTCGATGGTTTGGGTTGGTCTTAATGTCTTCTATACCAGTGTACTTTGCCATTTCTAATAGTGCCCGGTGAAAATATTCTGTTGCCGTTTCGGACTCCTTTTGCTTAATGGAGAATATCTTGTTCCATTTAACAACGGCTGGGAAATACTCCTTTAGCTGTAAATTTATCCTTTTTACATTATCCTTGTTGTACACGTCTGTAAGCGGTACATCTTTATCCAATGCACAGTCAGCTAAAAATTGAGTTGCGTCAACATTGGAAGGTAAACAAGCTCTTAGCAGTATCTGCCAATCCTTGTTGTTGGGTTCTACAGTGTTACCTAGATCCCTGATGTATTTTTGGCTAGCAACTAAGTCCTTCCTGGGGTCAGGAAATTCGGACACTATAGTTCTTAATTCCATTCTGGAAAATGGAGTGTACATGGCAATGTTCCTTATGGGAGTGGCTCCAGACACATCTGTTTTTCCATTGGGAACTGCTATTACCCTTACAGGAGCAATTCTAACAGCCTCTTCCTGTGTAGATTCTACTGCTTGTTGTGGTACAATTGTTTCAGTGTAGTGCATGGTGCCGTACTTACCCGTTGACACGACCTCACCTATCCCTCCGCTAGGGGCTTTCGCTAATCTCGTGGGTGTTGCTGTGCCTACTGTGGTCTCTGCTATGGTGGCCGCAAGAGAGAGAGCTGAAATTGTTGCTGAATCGTCTTCTTGATCACATTCCTGAGGAAAGTTCAAAACAGGGTACAACTTGCACGGGTTAATAATTGCATGAGTTACTTGGTTACCATCATTTACATTTACAGGGTTACTAAGTGTTTGTGTTTTACAACCCAGTGCGTTTCTCTCCGCAATCAACTTCTCTCCTGCTATATATGGTGGAGGAGGAGCTGTGGCTATCAGTTTCCTTACTGCCCCAGATCCTGCCGCCAGAGCCAAACCTCTCTGTATCTCACCTTCCTGGTGCCATAACTGTAAATAATCATGATGCTGAATTCGTCTCTTTGTTGATTTTATGAGACATATCCTCCTCCTTTAATTTTGTAACACTTCTGGACTGAAGCTACCTATTCTTGGGAATTTGTCCCTGTCTTGTTCAGTCATTCTCTCCCATTCATCACATAAAACCTCTGTGTGACTACCGTATTTTCTCTGACGTCCTAGTGGATGCTGGGGACTCCGTAAGGACCATGGGGATATAGCGGCTCCGCAGGCGACAGGGCACAATAATAAAAGCTTTAGGATCAGGTGGTGTGCACTGGCTCCTCCCCCTATGACCCTCCTCCAAGCCTCAGTTAGATTTTTGTGCCCGGCCGAGAAGGGTGCAATCTAGGTGGCTCTCCTGAGCTGCTTAGAATAAAAGTTTAAGTTAGGTTTTTTTTTCTTTCAGTGAGACCTGCTGGCAACAGGCTCACTGCTACGAGGGACTTAGGGGAGAGAAGTAAACTCACCTGCGTGCAGGATGGATTTGCTTCTTAGGCTACTGGACACCATTAGCTCCAGAGGGAGTCGGAACACAGGTCTCACCCTGGGGTTCGTCCCGGAGCCGTGCCGCCGACCCCCCTTGCAGAAGCCGAAGTTGAAGAGGTCCAGACGTCCAGAAACAGGCGGCAGAAGACTTTCAGTCTTCATAAGGTAGCGCACAGCACTGCAGCTGTGCGCCATTGTTGTCAGCACACTTCACCAACAGTCACCAACTGTCACTGAGGGTGCAGGGCGCTGGGGGGGGCGCCCTGGGCAGCAATGTATAATACCTTTTTATGGCTAAAATACATCACATATAGCCCTTGAGGCTATATGGATGTATTTAACCCCTGCCAGATCTCACAAACTCCGGGAGAAGAGCCCACCGAAAAGGGGGCGGGGCCTATTCTCCTCAGCACACGGCGCCATTTTCCTGCTCAGCTCTGCTGTGAGGAAGGCTCCCAGGCTCTCCCCTGCACTGCACTACAGAAACAGGGTTAAAACAGAGAGGGGGGGCACTTATTTGGCGATATGATTACATATATAAAAATGCTATAAGGGAAAACACTTGTATAAGGGGTTGTCCCTGTATAATTATAGCGTTTTTGGTGTGTGCTGGCAAACTCTCCCTCTGTCTCCCCAAAGGGCTAGTGGGGTCCTGTCCTCTATCAGAGCATTCCCTGTGTGTGTGCTGTGTCGGTACGTGTGTGTCGACATGTAGGAGGACGATGTTGGTGAGGAGGCGGAGCAAATTGCCTGTATTGGTGATGTCACTCTCTAGGGAGTCGACACTGGAATGGATGGCTTATTTAGGAATTACGTGATAATGTCAACACGCTGCAAGGTCGGTTGACGACATGAGACGGCCGGCAAACAAATTAGTACCTGTCCAGGCGTCTCAGACACCGTCAGGGGCTTGTAAAAACGCCCATTTACCTCAGTCGGTTGACACAGACACAGACACGGACACTGACTCCAGTGTCGACGGTGAATAAACAAACGTATTTTCCTTTAGGGCCACACGTTTCATGTTAAGGGCAATGAAGGAGGTGTTACATATTTCTGATACTACAAGTACCACAAATAAGGGTATTATGTAGGGTGTGAATAAACTACTTGTAGTTTTTCCTGAATCAGATAAATTAAATGAAGTGTGTGATGATACGTGGGTTTCCTCCGATAGAAAATTATTGGCGGTATACCCTTTCCCGCCAGAAGTTAGGGCGAGTTGGGAAACACACCTTAGGGTGGATAAGGCGCTCACACGCTTATAAAAACAAGGGGCGTTACCGTCTCCAGATACGGCAGCCCTCAAGGAGCCAGCTGATAGGAAGCTGAAAAATATCCTAAAAGTATATACACACATACTGGTGTTATACTACGACCAGCAATCGCCTCAGCCTGGATGTGCAGCGCTGAGGGGGCTTGGTCGGATTTCCTGACTGAAAATATTGATACCCTTGACAGGGACAAGATTTTATTGACTATAGATGCATTTCTATATATGCGAGATGCGCAGAGGGATATTTGCATTCTGGCATCAAGAGTAAATGTGATGTCCATATCTGCCAGACGAAGACACGACAGTGGTCAGGTGATGCAGATTCCAGACGGCACATGGAAGTATTGCCGTATAAAGGGGCGGTCCATCGGACCTGGTGGCCATGGCAACAGCTGAAAAATCCACCTTTTGTTACCCCAAGTCACATCTCAGCAGAAAAGGACACAGTCTTTTCAGTCTCAGTCCTTTCGTCCCCATAAGGGCAGGCGGGCAAAAGGGCCAGTCATATCTGCCCAGGGGTAGAGGAAAGGGAAGAAGACTGCAGCAGGCAGCCCATTCCCAGGAACAGAAGCCCTCCACAGCTTCTGCCAAGTCCGCAGCATGACGCTGGGGCAGTACAAGCGGACTCAGGTGCGGTAGGGGGTCAACTCAAGATTTTCAGCACGCAGGGGGCTCACTCACAAGTGGACTCCTGGATCCTACACGTAGTATCCCAGGTGTACATTGGAAATTCGAGACGTCTCCCCCTCACAAGTTCCTGAAGTCTGCTTTACCAACGTCTCCCTCCGACAGGGAGGCAGTATTGGGAACAATTCACAGGCTGTATTCCCAGCAGGTGATAATCAAAGTACCCCTTCTACAACAAGGGAAGGGGTATTATTCCACACTATATTGTGGTACTGAAGCCAGACGGCTCGGTGAGATCTGAAATATTTGAACACTTACATACAAGCGTTCAAATCAAGATGGAGTCACTCAGAGTAGTGATAGCGAACCAGGAAGAAGGGGACGATATGGTGTCACTGGATATCAGGGACGCTTACCTACATGTCCAAATTTGCCTTCTCACCAAGGGTACCTCAGGTTCGTGGTACAGAACTGTCACTATCAGTTCAGACGCTGCCGTTTGGATTGTCCACGGCACCCCGGGTCTTTACCAAGGTAATGGCCGAAATGATGATTCTTCTTAAAAGAAATATGGACGCTTTCCTGATAAAGGCAAGGTCCAGAGAACAGTTGGAGGTCGGAGTAGCACTATCTTAAGTAGTTCTACGACAGCACGAGTGGATTCTAAATATTCCAAAATCGCAGTTTTTTCCGACGACACGTCTACTGTTCCTAGGGATGATTCTGGACACAGTCCAGAAAAGGATGTTTTCTCCCGGAGAAGAAAGCCAGGGAGTTATCCGAGCTAGTCAGGAACCTCCTAAAACCAGGAAAAGTATCAGTGCATCATTGCACAAGGATCCTGTGAAAAATGGTGGTTTCTTACAAAGCGATCCCATTCGGTAGATTTCACGCAAGAACCTTTCCGTGGGATCTGCTGGAAAAATGGTCCGGATCGCATCTTCAGATGCATCAGCGGATAACCCTGTCTCCAAGGACAAGGGTGTTTCTTCTGCGGTGGCTGCAGAGTGCTCATCTATGAAAGGGCCGCAGATTCGGCATTCAGGACTGGGTCCTGGTGACCACGGATGCCAGCCTGAGTGGCTGGGGAGCAGTCACACAAGGAAAAAATTTCCAGAGAGTGTGATCAAGTCTGGAGACTTCTCTCCACATAAATATACTGGAGCTAAGGGCAATTTACAATGCTCTAAGCTTAGCAAGACCTCTGCTTCAAGGTCAGCCGGTATTGATCCAGTGGGACAACATCACGGCAGTCGCCCACGTAAACAGGGCGGCGCAAGAAGCAGGAGGGAAATGGCAGAAAATACAAGGATTCTTCGCTGGGCGAAAAATCATGTGATAACACTCTCAGCAGTGTTCATTCCGGGAGTGGAAAACTGGGAAGCAGACTTCCTCAGCAGGCATGACCTCTACCCGGGAGAGTGGGGACTTCATCGGGAAGTCTTCCACATGATTGTAAACCGTTGGGAAAAACCAAAGGTGGACATGATGGCGTCCCGCCTGAACAAAAAACTAGACAGATATTGCGCCAGGTCAAGGGACCCTCAGGCAATAGCGGTGGACGCTCTGGTAACACTGTGGGTGTACCAGTCAGAGTATGTGTTCCCTCCTATGCCTCTCATACCAAAAGTACTGAGAATCATAAGAGGGAGATGAGTAAGAACGATACTCGTGGTTCCGGATTGGCCAAGAAGGACTTGGTACCCGAAACTTCAAGAGATGTTCACGGAAGACCCGTGGCCTCTACCTTTAAGAAAGGACCTGCTCCAGCAGGGGCCTTGTCTGTTCCAAGACTTGCCGCGTTTGACGGCATGGCGGTTGAACGCCGGATCCTGAAAGGGCATTCCAGATGAAGTCATCCCTACCCTGGTCAAAGACAGGAAGGATGTAACCGCAAAACATTTTCACCGCATTTGGTGAAGATATGTTGCGTGGTGTGAGGCCAAGAAGGCCCCTACAGAGGAATTCCAACTGGGTCGTTTCCTACATTTCCTGAAAACAGGACTGTCTATGGGCCTAAAATTAGGGTCCATTAAGGTTCAAATTTCGGCCCTGTCGAATTTCTTCCAGAAAGAACTGGCTTTAGTGCCTGACGTTCAGATGTTTGTAAAAGGGGTACTGCATATACAGCCTCATTTTGTGCCCCAGTGGCACCTTGGGATCTCAATGTTGTTTTGAGTTTCCTAAAGTCACATTGGTTTGAACCACTCACCACTGTGGACTTAAAATATCTCACATGGAAGGTGACGATGCTATTAGCCCTGGCTTCAGCCAGGCGTGTGTCAGAATTGGCGGCTTTATCATATATAAAGCCCTTACTTAATTTTTCATTCTGACAGGGCAGAATTGAGGACTCGTCCTCAATTTCTCCTTAAGGTGTTTTCTGTTTTTCACATGAACCAACCTATTGTGGTACCTGCGGGTACTAGGGACTTGGAGGACTCCAAGTTACTTGACGTTGTCAGGGCCCTGAAAAATATGTTTCCAGGACGGCTGGAGTCAGAAAATCTGACTCGCTGTTTAGCCTGTATGCACCCAACAAGATGGGTGCTCCTGCTTCTAAGCAGACGATTGCTCGCTGGATTTGTAATACAATTCAGTTTACACATTCTGTGGCAGGCCTGCCACAGCCAAAATCTGTAAAAGCCCATTCCAAAAGGAAGGGGGCTCATCTTGGGCGACTGCCCGAGGGGTCTCGGCTTTACAACTTTGCCGAGCAGTTACTTGGTCAGGGGCAAACACGTTTGCTAAATTCTACAAATTTGATACCCTGGCTGAGGAGGACATGGAGTCTCTCATTCGGTGCTGCAGGGTCATCCGCACTCTCCCGCCCGTTTGGGAGCCTTGGTATAATCCCCATGGTCCTTACGGAGTCCCCAGCATCCACTAGGACGTCAGAGAAAATAAGATTTTACTTACCGATAAATCTATTTCTCGTAGTCCGTAGTGGATGCTGGGCGCCCATCCCAAGTGCGGATTGTCTGCAATACTTGTACATAGTTATTGTTACAAAAATCGGGTTATTCTTGTTGTGAGCCATCTTGTCAGAGGCTCCTTCGTTGTTATCATACTGTTAACTGGGTTCAGATCACAGGTTGTACGGTGTAATTGGTGTGGCTGGTATGAGTCTTACCCGGGATTCAATATCCTTCCTTATTATGCACGCTCGTCCGGGCACAGTATCCTAACTGAGGCTTGGAGGAGGGTCATAGGGGGAGGAGCCAGTGCACACCACCTGATCCTAAAGCTTTTATTATTGTGCCCTGTCTCCTGCGGAGCCGCTATATCCCCATGGTCCTTACGGAGTCCCCAGCATCCACTACGGACTACGAGAAATAGATTTATCGGTAAGTAAAATCTTGTTTTTCACACATGATGTATCTTGCCGACCCGACTGGTCGGTTCTCTGAATCAACCCGAACCGAGGTTGATCGCCCCCTACCTGAACAACTGGCCCCCATAGTCTGCAGGTGTTGCTTACTACTCCTTTTGATCTTTAAATCACGGTCTTCAGCGAACCCTTACAGCAAACCAAATTATTCAAAAATAGGCCGGCGGTGGCGGTTTACCGAGTACCCCACTCACTCGCCCACCTCGACCAATACGACCTGATCACACCGACGTGGTGCTGGCGTACTCGATACAGGGCCCTACCAAAAGAACCTTCGGTTTACTGGAACATATGAGGGTTACCCGCAGGACACTTACTCTTTCCAGTAAAGGTGGGGTTGTTAGATAGTTCCTGAGTGACCAGCGAACTTCCCTTTAAAAATAAAAAATTACACAAATCACGTCAGAATGTACAAATAGCGTTTGTGACCACTTTACTCTAATGGTATTAGGTCAGATTACTAACTACTGCACACAATTACGTGCGGTCCAATCGTTCAGTACATAAGCACTACCTGTTATGTACTGAGAGATTTAATGGAATCGATGTTTCCGGCCGCGATTCCTTCAGCATGAGCTTATGGCCTATATGGGTTCTGCACCAACACCCCAGGCGTTGTGCCTCTTGTACCTTTATAGCGGACCTTTTAGTACCTTGTGACCTCCTGGTCTTGTTACCTTATGACCTCCTGGTCTTGTTACCTTATGGTCCGCTATACTCTAATGCTCAAATATTATTTAACCAGGGATGCCTCCCTAGCCACCGTATATGTCACTTACACGTATGTCCCTTGACGAGTACCCGACTTTCCTTTTGGTTCAACCTCTAAGTTATATAAACTTATGTGATAAAAACACACTCACTCAACACATGTACACTTTTGTTTCTATATCTATTTCTGCGCAGAAATTTTTCTTCAGTCCAACTGTGTTACCAATTAGGAGCAGGATCTGTTAAACTAAATTTCAGATTTTTCCAAAAAAATAGATTTGCGTTTTTTACCGCGTCGCGTTATCTACCGCTGTGCGTTACTTATCGCCTTTGCGTTAATTATCGCTTTGCGCTAATTCACCTTTTTCGTGACTTTGAGCTACGTGGGCGTAACCGGACGCTACGTTGCGTAATGTACGCTGCGTGCGTCTGCCTTTGGATTGCGTACGCAAGTCTTTTGTTAGGGACACGTGTACGCAAAACAAAGATCCACCGTAACACAATTTCTATTTTTATCAATGTAGATGATCCCTGATCATCTACCGCACACCACACTGACTGCCTTGTCTCCCAGACAAGCCGTGTGTTGGTCTATACTTTAACTATTACCTCTACTATGAAATAACAGCAAATCTCTTTTAGCACTTTCTATCAACTATAAAAATTGGCAAACAGGAATAGTGATATACGAAATTTGAAAAAGAAATGCAGATATATATGTATGCGTGCGTGTATACGCAAGACAGAAGAGAAATAAAACAGTTTTAAAAGACACAAGCGTTTTGTTCTTACTTCCGGTTCCCGGATTCCTTCAGCACTCTTTATCTAAGCGAAGCAGACGCTTATCCCGTCAGCACTGCGAGACAACCTCCCACCCTTTGCTGGGGGGATAATGTCTGCTGATCTACCTAGTGCAGATATGAGAAGGATAGGATGAGCCCCCAATTGATAATGCTAAATTCCTTTGTCGTATAAACAACCCTTTATGAAGTCTAAGAACACTGTACGCTGTTTGCTTAAGAAGTACCGTAAGGGTACGCTATTTGCGTAACGATCGCTCCGCCGTAGGCGAGACGCTCAAGCGTCACGTTCGCTCACGGCCCAGTGATCACAGGACACGTTATTGGTTATGACTAGAGTAATGATTCGCTATGGCGTAGCATACGCTCGAGACCACGAGGAGGTCACCAGGGGCGCAGACGCTCACAACGCTATACCTTAATGTTTAAACCTTATACCAATGAAATACTCAGAATAACTTAATGTGAATACAGGGTGTAAGTGCAACCTTGTGTAACCTGACTAACTACAAAGCTGCTTGAGCGTCACCGACGCTCAAGTGAACACTTAACACTATAGAAAATACACAGATACTGGTTTAGGGTCCAAAGCCTATTAACTGTATTATATCTAATATACTTATAAAAGGGGATAACAGTACAAATGATACACTACAATATAACAGAGACTTCCTAACCAAAATACAATACTATCTAATACAATTCAATACTAGTCTAGGGGAGATGTGAGAGAAACGAGAAAGAGGGAGAGAGAGAGAAATGGAGAGAGATGAGAGAAATTGGCTCACAGTAAAACAATGATTACGGAGAGAAAACTTACGCACAAAGGGTGACGATCGCATGCGCCTCGATATCCAGCTCCCGGGTATCAGCAGAAAACCGTTGATGAGAGAGTGCCCTTGGATATGGTCGGCCTGCCTATTTATGCCCCACACACAATGCAATCTCATAGTCTCTACAATCCCATTGTCCATTGGACGTCGGAATTCGGCCCTGTATCATAACAAAAGGTCATAGGGTGATTCATACAGGTGGGCTGTGCCGATTTCAAACAGCTCAGGTGGGTGGGAAACTAGGTTTCCCGCCGCATACCAGAGTATGCGTAAATAATAGAAATGGACATAAACTTCTTATGTCCATAACTATTCGCACGAGCGTATTAATACGCTCCAAACCCACACCGGAATATTGCTAATTAAATACTCTTCCGATGGGTACCAAACACTGCTGTATGATTCCTGTCAGACCCTTCGTACAATACAAAGAGGGATTCCTCAGCTCAGGGACATTCTATATTAACCAAACTTTCAGAATCTATCAAAGGGATCATGATCTATAAACTACATTAATTGTGAAAATATGTAACGAATGAGTCGCACGCTACGACTACATAAACTCTACCGTAAATACGCATACCGCGCCTGCGAGTGCACGCTATTGCGGGTATGCGCCTTCACGGGAGAGCGTACGCATGCGCAGCGCGGACCAGTGTGCGGTGCAAATATGGCAACGTGCATAGAGACATTTTTCTGACTTTGACATCTCTTTTCCCAGATTTTGATTTTTATATATATCTGTTTATAAATTGATACTTTTATGTTTTATGGTTCTAGCTGTTTTTACTTAGTATTGAAATACTATGTACCCTCCATTTTTTAGCCCACCAAACTAATTAAGGGTATGGAGATGCTGGAATACGAGGAAAGGCTTGCAAGACTAGACATGTTTACACTGGAAAAGAGGAGATTAAGAGGAGACATGATCAACATTTACAAATATATAAGGGGACAATATACAGAGCTTGCGCAGGACCTGTTTTTGGTTAGATCAACACAGAGAACTCGTGGAAACTCGCGCAGGTTAGAGGAGATTCCACACAATACGGCGTAAAGGCTTTTTTACGGTAAGGACTATACGTGTTTGGAATTCCCTGCCTGAGGGAGTTGTAATGGCCAACTCAGTCAACACCTTTAAGAATGGGTTATATAAATTCCTAATGGATAAGGATATCCAGGGTTATGGGGCATAGTCATGCACTATGGTTATTATAAAAAAGAGGGGTTAATCGGAACGGCAGTCAGCTACTTCAGTCAAAATTTTATACAAAATAATCGTGCATAGGAGACCACAAATAGGTTGAAGCCGATGGACAATTGTCTTTTTTCAACCTTAGATACTATGTTACTATGTTACTATGTTTAAATAAATTTATTGTCATCTTTTTATCCCATCATTACGTATCATGCTTTATCTTCATATTTATATATTTATCCAGACACTGTCGGTCATTGATACCCCTATTCCCCCCTCCCATGTATATGTATATATATATATATATATACAGGGACCCCTACGTCTTTTGTCCCACATATTTTTGGAAACAGGACCGGTCCAAGAGCCCGGTGCTGGTTGTATAAATAATGGGGGACCCTACACAATTTCCCCCTGGTATTCTTACAACCAGGACTGGCTCAAAGAGCGTGGAGCTGCTTAGGAAGGGGGACCCCACGCAATTTTTATTTTTTATTTTGACTATTTCACTCACTTTTACACAGAGAAGCATGCACGGATCTCACTGATCCGTGCATGATTCTCCGAACACGCTGGCCAAAAGCAGGTCTATTTGAAAGTTCTATTTCTGTATGAATTCCATGCTTTTGCGGCAGTGTTTGGCTATTGTCGACAGTGATAGAGAATATGAATTCTTAGAAAAATCCTGTGTTGTATGAGGTGTATGTGAACAAACAACTGAGTTTGACTGATGGTCTATTTTTTCGTAGTTGTGTGGACAGCAGTGTATCTCAATACGAATTGCCCCAACACTGCCATTATTTGTGTTTATTACATTTTCAGCCAAAAATGCAATCTCAAATCAAATCAGGACCTTAGTAAATTTCCACCCATGTGTCCACACAATAGGTGCAGTTGTGGAGATGTGCCCCAGTAGTGGAGTGGGAGCAGCCGGTGCTGGGATACAATGTTGGATACATTGGTTACAGTCACTCACATGTTAAAGTTATGTTTTGGGGGCATACCCTTAAATGTAACTATCCCCTGAAAGTATAACAGGGGTTCCCCTGCGCTTTCACTTTTTCCCATCACAATAGTGATGATGTTAGCCATTGTAGTCTATAGGATATATTTCACACAATTTACCGGGAGAGGGATTGTCCAGATCCCTGCCTGGTTACAGCCACTACTGCATGAGCTGCTATTATCTGCATTCCCCATAGTGTACTCTATGCTGTTTTGTTACATAAATGTGTGTGTATCCATATAGAGATAGATAGATAGATAGATAGATAGATAGATAGATAGATAGATAGATAGATAGATAGATAGAAAAGATAGATAGATATCTCTGTCATCAGGTAGGTGATGAGCTAGAAAGAAATTGCTCACAGGTATAGCCAGTATGTTGGTAGATAACTAATTAATTAATTATTCAACTAACCAGGTCCAGTGCGGTTTCAAAATCTTTCTCTTGTTTAGGTGATGTGGCAGGTAAGTCCAGCTGCCCCTGAGGGGGTGACAATTAGCAATTTAGGGACACCAAAATGAAATTATAACTTAGTACCCCCCAACCAAAAGGGTTCTGGTGAACCTGCTCAAAAGTGATATTGCCCCTTATTCCAGGTAGCAGATCCGTTGTCACTAAACTCCCAATAGGGAGGGGAGTGCTGTTAGGCCCTCACTTAAATAGCAATTTTTTTGCCACAATGCAACTGATACGAGGTCCTAACATTAGAAAGGAGCTGGCCAGATCTCTGTAGCATGTAAATAGATACTATTTAAAAAGATAGTGTCGTGGTTTACTTTTGTACAGTGTAATTGTCATTGTTGTTGCTTTATCCGTGCAGGGTAAATTTGTCAGAATAGGTTGTTGTACACTGCACTCATTGTTACCATATGTTTGGTCATTAAGGTGAAGGCCTTACTATGGTAGTGAGCATAGCTTGTCATACACTTTAAATTACTGTAGGATTAGGTCCTGCACAGCTGTGGTGTTGTTTCCCTAAAGGTAGTAGAGGAAGTGGATGAATTATAAAGGAAGCCCCAGTGAGAAACTCTGTTTTAGTTTTCTCTGTCTTTCCTCTTTCTGGGCAGACAGAGGCCCTGCACAAGTTTTTAATCTGGTGCGTGAGTACCCATAAGTTAAACTTAGGGTCTGAAGCCAAAAGTGCCAAGGATGATTTTCTACTAAACCCCAAATCTCTATTCCTAATTGGTAGAATAGTGCTCACATTTTATCCATTCTCTTAAACCTCATGCACACCAGGAACTTCTGCTACCTATATGGCCTGGAGGTAAGTGGGTACAATTCACAGTAGGCAACAAGACTACAACTGCATGGCAGGAGGCAACACCACTCACTGCACCTCTTACACAGTCACACCATGCCCATGCTCACTTGGTCATACCGAGCTTTCCAAAGTGAAAGGTCACCTCACAAGAGCATAGCTACGGTAGGTGCAGGGAGTGCAGCTACTATGGGGCCCGGAGCTGAGAGGTGACCCTACCCTATCACAGTAACATGTGTTATTTAAATTGTTCACCATTGCGTGGTACATGGGGGCCCATATAGACTTTGCCTGCAATATGTCTAGTTATGCTGCTGGACCTGCTTATTGTAATGTGATATCAAATGAGCTGGAGGGCATTATAATGTTGCATAGCATGAACTGGGGCACTGAAATGTGGTACAATATGAAGTGGAGGCATTATAGTGTGGCATAATAAGAACTGGGGCCACTGTAATGTGACATAATATGAACTGTGGATACTACAGTATCTCACATGAATTGGGGGTACTATGTTGCATAATGTGTACTGGCAGCCCTACAATGTGACATCATGTGAACCAGGGCACTACTGTGATTCATAAAATAAAATTGGCCACTCCTATGGAGCCTAACATTAACTAGGACACTGCTATGGTTCAGAAAATAAAGAGGGACAGGGGCCCCTTCAAAATATTGCTATGGGGCCCACAAAGTTCTGGCTGTGCCCCTGTCACCTCATCACCCCTCACATCCACCAACAATAGTTTTAATTGGCAAACACAGCAGAAGCACATGTGAACAGCACCTACCACCATAACTCACACCATGAGTCACACCTTGACTTTCTGAGAAGCAATAACTGACCTCCACAAGGGTGGGTCAGTAAACTCATATCAAGGGATCTCACCTACATATGGACAGTTGAGGTATGATTGCATGCTGCTTCCCTTAGCTTCTATGTTAGTAACAGGATCATTCACACTTACATACTGTATACACAGTATTCTCACAGCACCTTACAGTCAAAATGAAGCAACAATGATAAAAACGGTGGATGTATAAACATTACATACAGTATACTATATGGATTTAACATAGTGGTAGAAAATGTTGTTTATTTTGAACATTTTCACTACATCACAGTCCTAAAGATATGGACATTTAATAAAATATTGTTCTTACATGTCTGTGTTCAGCTCTACCTTACATGACTCTTCAGAAATTCATTTAATCTTTCTGTGCATAAATGCTTATTTTGGGTCTATTGTACTTGCACGTCATGAGGCATGTCACAGGCACTTAAATATGATACCTATGCAGTTATCCATCTATTAATCAGGCATGAAAACTTGCTGGTTTTAATTGTGCTTTTAACACTAGTCTTATCCTACTAACTGTGCTGCATACAATTATCCATGCTACTCAGACACAGCATTGTAATAGAAACTGTTATTTCATTGCACATCACTGTGTAAGGTATAAAAGACAAAGTATATGTCTAATCCAAACACTCCCCATTGCTCTAATACAGTGCATGCTTAATTCTGTAACACAATACAATATACAATTCTAAAACACCTGCTTAAATGGAAACAATTCTATAGGATCAGCGTCTGACTTTGTTTTGTATTCAGAAACACCAAACTGATTAAAAGGGATGTTTGGGTATAAATGTAATCAAAGTCCTTCTGTTGGAGAAACACATTCCTACAGTGGTTAAGATACAGTTGGTATTATGTAAAGACCTGTCTGTAATACAACAATGCAATAAATTATTAGTTCAACCCAACGAGACTATTTTGGTTATGTCTGCTACTTAGTTCAATAATTGTACTTACTGGATTTTCCTTTATGTAAATATAAAACGTCCGTGCAGTGCTTTCAGGAAACAATCAGTGATGCATTGTTCTTTTTTTCAATTTACAAAGCAATAAACAAAGCAATCACATAATAAATATACTGCTTGTATAGCATAAAGCTTGTGAGACCTGATTGAGCACATCAGATGCCTTTTCTGTTTTCTTATTATTAATATCATAGTTTAGCCCTTGTGCAGCACAAGTACTCTTTCAACACTAACATACAGTTTTTAACATGGAACAAATTTTAATATTACAATGGGTTGGGTTTTTTTTACTATGATTTTAGTTGAAAATACTAAAAATAGCCTACTTTGACAGAACATTGTAATGGAACCAGTCAATGAGTAATCATCTCCTATTTAGCGTCTAAATATACTTAAGGGTATGCAGTGCTCTTTTTCAATGAAAAAGACACAAAAAGACTCTCCTGAAGTTACAAATTGATATAGTACTTATAGTAGTTTCCATACTCCGACCATCATTTCATTACATTCTGAAATTATTGCCATGTGTTCTTTCTGTTTGTGGAACTAGTTATAGGAATTAAAACTGAAGCAAAACACACAGGCGCCCTACTGGGTGTATGCTGAGTGCCATAAAAAAAGCCACACAGTAAGCATGATTCACATGTGCATGTAAACTGCGTGCTATTATGTCGGCAGTTGAGTGATGGTGAACAAATTGTGGATGTTTAATTAAATAAAAATATACTGTACGAAATTCCATTTATGTTTAATCATTTTGGATACCACATGACAATATACCATGTGACTTTTGGAGGCTAGCAGTAATTTCTAGACAACTCTTATTTATGTGACAAATATTTGTAACTATCTTACACTTAGGGGGAAATGTTTTATAGTGCCACGGATCATGCCACTTCCTGCTTCGCCTTATTACCGAGATGAAGCAGGAAGGAACATCAACAAGTTGTATGAACATCTTGTTTGCTGGAGAGGGGTAGTCAAAACTCCCCCCACCACCCGGTGATCCCCACCTGAGCACACAGCACCTCAGCTTTGTGCTGATGCACTGTGCCTCACTGCATGGTCGGATCCATTGCGCATGCGCAAGATCTCCCTATTAGCACGAGATGTCACATGCTGCCCGTAGCCAACACCTGCAATAGCAATGAACAGCGCTGTCCCTGGCTCTGGGCAATACCACCTGCAGCTGTCAATAGCTGCAGGTGACAAAACAGTCAGTGTAACTCACCAGTCTTACACTGCCCTGCACATTGGCGTGCTATCTAAAATACAGCAGAACTGATAATGACAGGGGCACATCCTGGAGCCTATCCTATAATATAGACATGCTAGACAAGGTACTAAATAGGGAATTATCCAGTGATTGATGGATTGTCTGTCCAGAATAGTTGATCTTTATTGGGTCCATCTAGCAGTGTTACCATAAATACAGTTTCTGCATGTATTGTTCATGTTGGTGCTACAGTATAATGTATAGTTCATCATTTTTTAACCATTGATACAAAGAATGAGATCCAACTATAGTACAGATCATTTCTTAGAGTGGTTAAGAGGACAGCTGGCATGCAGTAATACTTTTAGGGGTCTATTTACTAAGCCTTGGAAAGAGATAAAGTTGCTGTAGATAAAGTGCCAGCCAATCGGCTCCTAACTGTCATTTTTCAAACCCATTGTGTAACATGACAGTTAGGAGCTGATTGTCCGGTCATTTATCTCCATCCACTTTATCTCCATCCAAGGCTTAGTAAATAGACCCCTTAGTATTGACAATGTACTAGTAAGGTATACACTTATAATGATTGACAGTGGATTATTAACGTGTACACTTACAATGACTGCCTGTGTATAAGTAAGTTATACAGTTATAAGGATTGATAGTGTATAAGTAAGGTATAATGATTGACAATGTACTTGTAAGGTATACAGTTACAATGATTGACAGTGGATTTGTAAGGTGTACACTTATAATGATTGACAGTGGATTAGTAAGGCATACATTTACAATAACTGCCAGTGAATAAGTAAGGTATACAGTTATGATTGATAGTGTATTAGTAATGGTGTACAGTTATAATGACTGACAGGGTGTCAGGTGTTGCCTTGGCAAGACTTGGCAAGAGATCATTGGTAAAAGAAGGCAAATAAATATAAATGGCATGACTGATGTTATCTAATTTTATTTTATTAGTAAAACATCACACTGTAATGTTGTCACTTATCTAGACACTGACTAATACAATTGTCAGTAGGACTTAAAGGCAGTGCCGGTTAAACCCTTTGGAGGTCTCTAAGCAGTCAAAATCTCAGGCCCCCCTTTTAAATTAATATAAAATGAGGGGACTTATCCTGCGCTCCACAGTAAAATTGCAGTTCACCAATTCCGGGATTATGCACTCACGTGGGTAACATGAAAGAGGAAAATAGTATATATAGTGTAATACAATTTTTAAGAAACATAAAAAACATGAAAAATTCCGTTTAAAATACAAGTGGGTAGCAGCATGCAAATAAACGACATGCAAAATATGGAAATAATGAATCCCGTTGTTCACATAGGAGACAGTAAGTCCATGAACAGCATATATATAGACAGCACAAATGTTGGACTGATGCAAAAGAGGAGCAATGAAGAATTACCAGAGATTGAGAACTGTTATAACAGTTTGTGGGTTTTTTTGGTACAGGGAAACCCGGGAATCCCCTATACCACGCTGTACCGGAGTGGTCAGTCCGCCGTTGCTCCTCTGCTCTCAGCCCCTAACGTCCACCAACGCGTTTCTACCTCCTGCCGAGGTCTTTGTCAAGGTGCAAAGTGATAGTGTGTGCTGTTTGATGTTATTCCATTTAAACCAGTTACATCCAATCCGTGAGCAGTGACCACAGCTGGACCCTATACATTCAATTCCTAACAGAGTCCCATGGTCCTTTGCCAGCCACTGCTTTTTCCTGTTACTATGTATCGTCATGGTAACCGGCGTATACTTCCGGTGACGTATGGTCCTGGTTTATCTAGATAAAGTTAGTAATCCTTACATTACCAAGGTCTTGCTGTGTAAGCTGAAGGTGCAAGTCCGCCCAGTGCTTGGGGTAGCATCCCTGAGACCTGAGTGTGTATCTTCACTGGATCGCATTCCTCGCCGCCAGACGCCGCTACGTCACTTCCGGTTAGCGGTTTGTTATGTGGAACCAGTTCACGTCTTCTGGATGGCGTAACGTCACATCCAGGGTTGATAACAGATGGCAATAGCGAATTCTGCACATTGCATACCGTATGAAACCGAAATCAAATAAAAAGACAGTAAATATAGGTAAAAAGTTTCAACTGGTTATTTAGTCTAATTATCGTGAAATTAAATTAAAAACATGAGATGCCTACACATAATGGTACAATAAAAACAATAAAAACAATCGCAATGTGTATCTAAAAAACTCTAAAATATGTGATGGTGAGGGGTGAATAATGATACGGCAGAAAAGGGGGAAATCTGGAACAATTTTACCAAAAGGATTTCTACAGGAACCACTTGATCTCAAAGTCACTGTTCAAACCTTCTGGTTTCAGTGTCCCTAACTCATAGATCATCTTCATTTCTGCTTTAGCCAGCTGTGTTGCCACATCTTTACGCCTCCAATCCCCTTTTATGTGTCTTAGCCCACAGAACTGTTTGATTGAGCTACATTTACTTTGGTGTACCACACGGAAGTGTTCAGATAAAGCATGTGTGGTGAGGGAATTCCTAACATTTCTAAGGTGTTCCCCCAATCTTATTTTCAGGGGTCGGGAGGTTCTCCCTATGTACCAGAAACCGCAATCGCATTTGATTGCGTAGACCACGTTACTGGTGTTACAAGTGTTGAAGTCTGGTATCTTGAGTTTGATCTTATTAATGGTTACCTCTGTGACTTTGTTGCCAGACCCTTTGATGCCTCTACACCCCAGACAGCTACCACATCGGAAAAAGCCTTTGGACTTGATAGTATTCATCCTTTTGTCCCCTGGCTGAGTGCTTTTTACCAAACTCATCTTTATGTTTGGTGCCTTTTTAAAAATGCATTTGGGCCTTGCTGGTAGGAGGCTACCTATTATTGGATCTTTTTTAAGTATTTTCCAATGCCTATGAAGTGAACTCTCCAGACTTTTATACTGACTGCTGAATGAAGTGATGAATGACCAATCATAACTTCTGGTGTCTGTTTTTCTCTCTTTGATGGCTAATAGATCTTTTCTGTCTGTATCTGATGCCCTTGTCAATGAGCTAGTAACTTTTTCGGTGTTATACCCCGATATCATAAATTTGTTCTGTAGCTCCTTTGCCTGTTCTACAAATACTTCATGTTTGTTACAGTTTCATCTTAGGCGCTTGAATTGGCCTCCTGGGATCGAGTTCAGCCAATCAGGATGGTGACAGCTCGTCGCATTTATATACATCCCAGAGTCCGTCGGTTTTGTAAAATTCATAGTGTTCAAGCCACTCTCGTCCGCTGTCAGTGTGATGTCAAGGAAGTTTATGGATTGGCTGCTACTTTCAAACGAAAAATGGATGTTTTTGGTGTTTGTATTCAGGTATCTGAAGAAGTCATGTAGATCCTCCTCACCCCCCTTCCAAATGAAAAAAACATCATCGATATACCTCTTCCAGGTCACCAGGTTCGCCCCAAAGGGACAGTGGTTCCATATTGTCTCCTCCTCCCACTGTCCCATAAAGATGTTAGCGTAACTTGGGGCGAACCTGGTGCCCATTGCTGTTCCGACTTTTTGCAAGTAGAAGGTGTTGTTGAAAGAAAAATAATTATTTTCTAATATAAATCTGCCCCCCTCTTCTATAAGCTTTTTGAGGTCTATCGTCAAGGTGCTCTTCTCCAGCGCTTGATTTAAAGCTGCTAGGCCGTCTTCGTGGTCGATGATGGTGTACAGCGATCTTACATCCGCTGCCACCATCACGAGGCCCTCTTCCCATTCCAAACTCTCTATTGTTCGTAGGAAATCGGTGGTGTCTTTCAGGTGGGATGGATATTTTGATACCAGCGGTTGGAGATGGAAATCCAGATATTCCGACAGTTTGATGTAACTGAATCAATGCCGGATACAATCGGTCGCCCAGGTGGCTTGACCGGATCTTTGTGTACCTTTGGTAACACATAAAGTACCGGGATAACCGGATCTTTATTATAGATAAATTGGACCTCCTTCTCTGTTAGAGTGCCCAGGTCCCCATACTTGGTCAATAGGGTGTCTAATTTGGAAAGTATATCCATCGTGGGGTCTACTCTTAACTTCCCATATGTTAGTCCGTCTCCCAGTTGTCTCATGACTTCTTGATTGTAGTCCTCTTTTGACATGATGACTACCCCCCCTTTGTCCGTTGGTTTTATTACTAACTCTTCATTTCATCTTAATCCTGTGAGGGCTTTGCGCTCTTTCGCTGTTAGGTTGTGTCTATGCAGCTTCGGCTTCATTTCTTTTATGTCATCAGATACCAACTTCAGGAATGTTTCGATAAATTACCCCTCATATGGGAGGGATTGAAGATCGATTTAGGTTTAGGTTCCTGTCATGGAACCAATTAATTCTCCTACCACCCCATTTAAACCTAAATCGATCTTCAATCCCTCCCATATGAGGGGTAATTTTATCGAAACATTCCTGAAGTTGGTATCTGATGACATAAAAGAAATGAAGCCGAAGCTGCATAGACACAACCTAACAGTGAAAGAGCGCAAAGCCCTCACAGGATTAAGAAGAAATGAAGAGTTAGTAATAAAACCAACGGACAAAGGGGGGGGTAGTCATCATGTCAAAAGAGGACTACAATCAAGAAGTCATGAGACAACTGGGAGACGGACTAACATATGGGAAGTTAATAGTAGACCCCACGATGGATATACTTTCCAAATTAGACACCCTATTGACCAAGTATGGGGACCTGGGCACTCTAACAGAGAAGGAGATCCAATTTATCTATAATAAAGATCCGGTTATCCCGGTACTTTATGTGTTACCAAAGGTACACAAAGATCCGGTCAAGCCACCTGGGCGACCGATTGTATCCGGCATTGATTCAGCTACATCAAACCTGTCGGAATATCTGGATTTCCATCTCCTACCGCTGGTATCAAAATATCCATCCCACCTGAAAGACACCACCGATTTCCTACGAACAATAGAGAGTTTGGAATGGGAAGAGGGCCTCGTGATGGTGGCAGCGGATGTAAGATCGCTGTACACCATCATCGACCACGAAGACGGCCTAGCAGCTTTAAATCAAGCGCTGGAGAAGAGCACCTTGACGATAGACCTCAAAAAGCTTATAGAAGAGGGGGTCAGATTTATATTAGAAAATAATTATTTTTCTTTCAACAACACCTTCTACTTACAAAAAGTCGGAACAGCAATGGACACCAGGTTCGCCCCAAGTTACGCTAACATCTTTATGGGACAGTGGGAGGATGAGACAATATGGAACCACTGTCCCTTTGGGGCGAACCTGGTGACCTGGAAGAGGTATATCGATGATGTTTTTTTCATTTGGAAGGGGGGTGAGGAGGATCTACATGACTTCTTCAGATACCTGAATACAAACACCAAAAACATCCATTTTTCGTTTGAAAGTAGCAGCCAATCCATAAACTTCCTTGACATCACACTGACAGCGGACAAGAGTGGCTTGAACACTATGAATTTTACAAAACCGACGGACTCTGGAATGTATATAAATGCGACGAGCTGTCACCATCCTGATTGGCTGAACTCGATCCCAGGAGGCCAATTCAAGCGCTTAAGATGAAACTGTAACAAACATGAAGTATTTGTAGAACAGGCAAAGGAGCTACAGAACAAATTTAGGATATCGGGGTATAACACCGAAAAAGTTACTAGCTCATTGACAAGGGCATCAGATACAGACAGAAAGATCTATTAGCCATCAAAGAGAGAAAAACAGACACCAGAAGTTATGATTGGTCATTCATCACTTCATTCAGCAGTCAGTATAAAAGTCTGGAGAGTTCACTTCATAGGCATTGGAAAATACTTAAAAAAGATCCAATAATAGGTAGCCTCCTACCAGCAAGGCCCAAATGCATTTTTAAAAAGGCACCAAACATAAAGATGAGTTTGGTAAAAAGCACTCAGCCAGGGGACAAAAGGATGAATACTATCAAGTCCAAAGGCTTTTTCCGATGTGGTAGCTGTCTGGGGTGTAGAGGCATCAAAGGGTCTGGCAACAAAGTCACAGAGGTAACCATTAATAAGATCAAACTCAAGATACCAGACTTCAACACTTGTAACACCAGTAACGTGGTCTACGCAATCAAATGCGATTGCGGTTTCTGGTACATAGGGAGAACCTCCCGACCCCTGAAAATAAGATTGGGGGAACACCTTAGAAATGTTAGGAATTCCCTCACCACACATGCTTTATCTGAACACTTCCGTGTGGTACACCAAAGTAAATGTAGCTCAATCAAACAGTTCTGTGGGCTAAGACACATAAAAGGGGATTGGAGGCGTAAAGATGTGGCAACACAGCTGGCTAAAGCAGAAATGAAGATGATCTATGAGTTAGGGACACTGAAACCAGAAGGTTTGAACAGTGACTTTGAGATCAAGTGGTTCCTGTAGAAATCCTTTTGGTAAAATTGTTCCAGATTTCCCCCTTTTCTGCCGTATCATTATTCACCCCTCACCATCACATATTTTAGAGTTTTTTAGATACACATTGCGATTGTTTTTATTGTTTTTATTGTACCATTATGTGTAGGCATCTCATGTTTTTAATTTCACGATAATTAGACTAAATAACCAGCTGAAACTTTTTACCTATATTTACTGTCTTTTTATTTGATTTCGGTTTCATACGGTATGCAATGTGCAGAATTCACTATTGCCATCTGTTATCAACCCTGGATGTGACGTTACGCCATCCAGAAGACGTGAACTGGTTCCACATAACAAACCGCTGACCGGAAGTGACGTAGCGGCGTCTGGCGGCGAGGAATGCGATCCAGTGAAGATACACACTCAGGTCTCAGGGATGCTACCCCAAGCACTGGGCGGACTTGCACCTTCAGCTTACACAGCAAGACCTTGGTAATGTAAGGATTACTAACTTTATCTTGATAAACCAGGACCATACGTCACCGGAAGTATACACCGGTTACCATGACGATACATAGTAACAGGAAAAAGCAGTGGCTGGCAAAGGACCATGGGACTCTGTTAGGAATTGAATGTATAGGGTCCAGCTGTGGTCACTGCTCACGGATTGGATGTAACTGGTTTAAATGGAATAACATCAAACAGCACACACTATCACTTTGCACCTTGACAAAGACCTCGGCAGGAGGTAGAAACGCGTTGGTGGACGTTAGGGGCTGAGAGCAGAGGAGCAACGGCGGACTGACCACTCCGGTACAGCGTGGTATAGGGGATTCCCGGGTTTCCCTGTACCAAAAAAACCCGCAAGCTGGCTTTGAACTGTTATAACAGTTCTCAATCTCTGGTAATTCTTCATTGCTCCTCTTTTGCATCAGTCCAAAATTTGTGCTGTCTATATATATGCTGTTCATGGACTTACTGTCTCCTATGTGAACAACGGGATTCATTATTTCCATATTTTGCATGTCGTTTATTTGTATGCTGCTACCCACTTGTATTTTAAACAGAATTTTTCATGTTTTTTATGTTTATTAAAAATTGTATTACACTATATACACTATTTTCCTCTTTCATGTTACCCACGTGAGTGCATAATCCCGGAATTGGTGAACTGCAATTTTACTGTGGAGCGCAGGATAAGTCCCCTCATTTTATATTGTTTTTGCATCTTTGGTGAAGGGATTGGGAACCTTCTTTTAAGGGGGCGTGTCCAGCAGCACACCACATGCGCACTGAGATCTATTCTTAAAAACCTACCGAATTATATACCCCCTTTTAAATTATCTCCTAATACATTTTTTATTTTTATCAACTAACAGCCTATGATCTGGAAACTGTAATGTGAATCTGATGTCTATAAGGTATTTTCTCTATAGAGTCTTTAATGTTTTCGTATTTTTGAATTGATTCATTTTTCTATCTTTTGGAAACATTTTTAAAAAAGCTTGATTGTAATTTTCTTTCAAAAGCAAATCAATATTCTTTTGATCCGTTGTCCATGGGCCCTAAAAGGTGCAGGGCCCATATACTGTGCCTATTTAGTAATCCTGCACTGCTTAAAGGAATGAAAAGTTTTCTGAATTTTCTTTGACTGTCCAACAAATCTGGAAAATGGGCACAATATACCTACAGATGCCAAATATGAACGCTTCGGAAAATTAAACAGTCACAAAGATGTAACAATACAATTAAACAAAATCTCTGCTTACTGCAAATCCGGGGTCCACAAAAACAAATTCCAGTGGTGAAGATATTCTTTTACATACCCAGAAGATGGGCAATTACTGGGACATTGTCTGTAACGAACGATTAAACCATCTGTAGCATAGAAAAAAATAAAAATGAAAGGTGTGTCAGAAGCAGAAGAGTCACTAATATTTCATACATTTATGTGGTTTGTAGAAATGCAGGTTACACAGCATACATTCACAGGAGAAGCAACACATTTATCTTATTACATGTGTGAAATACATTTTCTGTCTCAAAGGACATTGAATTAGTTTGTCAAATGTACCAGAGGGAAATGTAAAATATTTTTTTTTTCCAATTTACTATTAACTGAGCAAATCACTGAAGCACAGAAGAAAGATGCTAGAGTAAAAACAAATTGTCATACAGTATGCGCACATTGATGTGTCTGTACTTGGATCATTCTTTAAATGTTGTTATTATAATTATTATTATTATTATTATTATTTTTATTATCATCACATTCTCATCATCTTTAATTTATGAACTGCCATACAATCATACAATGACATAAAACAGAAGACAAAGGGAGCCCTTTACAAACAAGATTACAAGCAAAGAGAAATGGAGCACACTAGAAACGAGAAAAAAAATACATATTTTTGTCTACAATTGATTCAGGTTTAAGTCAGGGTTAAAAGAGATACGGGCATACCTGTTGTTATATGACTTTTTTTCAGTATGAGGAAATGTACTTTATTGTTCTAAATGCCGCTAGGAGTAGGATAGGCCCCATTAAAAGCATATGACCGTACCTGATCTCCACTAGTTCATCACTGATGTACTGTAAGACTCAATTCACTTTGTGGAGTGTAAATTGCTGTATACCCTTGTGAATGTGCCCCACCCCCCACCTTTCCACATCATACCTTCTGTTGGATGAGTAATCTTTCCAGCAATATGTTTAGGAAGATGCACCTGTACAGAAGATAACTGTCAGAGTGTTTGCTTTCAACTGCAGCAGGGCTGATCTTCAGGAGATATCAACTGAAACATGGCACTGCCTGCAAAATGAACAGTGGGGACCCATTGCACCACAATGCCCCCTATCAGGGCCGAAACTAGGATTTTCAGCACTTGGGGCAAGGCAGTATTTTGGCGCTCCCCCCTACACACACAAAAATTTCACCACATGTCATGTCACACAATATTATTATCATCACGTTGTCATCATCTTTAATTTATGAACTGCCATACAATCATGCAATGACATAAGACAGAAGACAAAGGGAGCCCTTTACAAACAAGATTGCAAGCAAAGAGAAATGGAGCACACTAGAAACAAGAAACACCTTATTCACAATATCAATATGCCACAGTAGTAATTCCCTTTACAGCACATTATTCCACACATTAGTATCCGTTATACATCTTATGCTACACAGTAATAAAACACCTTTATATACATAATGCCACCCCGTAGAAATACTCTTTGACTCAAGTTCAGAACATGGGACAATGGGAAAAGGGGGGGAGGGCGTAAGAGGGAGGAGAGAGAGGAGAGAGGGGTGATGGAGAGACAAAGAGAGGGAAGAGGGAGAGCCAACTCAGGCTTGGAATGGTAATGAAACTTACCAGTTTTATGCCTCCGCTAGTGTCCCTGTTGCTGGATAAGGTGGTGTCAGTGTGTGCAAGCGTGCACACCTGGCTGAGTGCAGGATCCGGTGCTCTCGTGAGAATACGTGCCTACCAAGTCTCATTCAGCACTGCCCAGCTGCTCGATTCTTCCCGCTCTAGGAGACTTAGGAATAGGGTGGAATGCAGTGCACCTTATATATATCTGTTGAAAGACATAGTGCTTGCAGGCACTCTGTGCTGCAGAATGTTATTGCCGCCCTATGGATCCACCACTGAGTCCAGTGCCGGTCAGGCCGAGGAGCAGCATACCCCTTAGGGCCACATCCTAGTTGCGGCCCAGCCCCTATGATTGATGTGCATCTGTGCACCATAATCTTTGCAAACATTATTGTTACACCACTGGCTCTGCACAGCAAAGTTTCCTCCTAAGGGGCCCCAACTCCTCTCCTAATTTAATTTAGATACTAACAATCTGAAAATACTAAGTGCAAAGTGAATCTGTAGCAGTACTTTGCAAATGATGTACTCACTTCACTCAACTTCTTGCCAGGGGCATTTTAAGACATGATGGATCATGCGGAAATGTTTTGGCTAACCTAAAAACATGGTGCACATGCCCAAGAGATAGTATGCATGCGCTGAAGGTGGAAAAGACTTAGCTACCTTCTATGCATGTACATTTCCGGTGATTTCTGCATATTACCCAGGTGCCATATTTCAAAAGAAACCAACATGTAGCCACTGGATAAGATGGGCAGTGCAGGGCCTCACTGACTAAGATATCAATGTACAACACACACCATGCACCCACTATAGATATACCACTGTTTCTCTTATTGGCTGCTGCAAACCTTTCCACAAATTCTGCCATTTTGCTACATAAATCTAATGCTCTGGTAGAAAGAAAGTGCCTTTGTGTGGATTAGGGAACAAAGCTCTTTCAAACAAGATATAAGTGTTTGCATCTACTATTTAGCGCATTGAATTAATCACCCAAAAAAATGCAGTGGGGCCTGGACAACATACTGACTTGAGCCCACTCTCCGTTTGTCATTTTTTTTTTTATATATACAGGTTGAGTATCCCTTATCCAAAATTCACCCTACTGAGATAATGACATATATATTATATAGTATGTGCATATAGAGATATTATATAGATATATAATACAATATATATGTGTCATTATCATAGTAGGGGAACCAAAAATGTGTGATTTTAAATTTTGGATAAGGGATACTCAACCTGTATGTATATATATATATATATATATATATATATATATATATATATTTGATTTAATCATTGGACTCAATCATGGATATACTTAAATCCTAGACTGTACTGTAATCAACTCGGTCCTACACATGAGCCTACGATGTCTAACTGACAATATGTATACTTAGTTTTAGTGGACCGACACTCCACCCTCTTAATTTCCTAGCTCTGGTGCCTTCTGGTACAAAAGAATAGAATGCAATATGAACAAAACAGCGGCACTGTCAATCAGGCAGAGGCATATGCATAAGTAAGATGCCGTCACATCTCACTGTGTGTGCACGTGCAGTGTGTCTCCTGTGCGAGCACACACTGCACAAGGGCTTCACCATGCGACCACATTGCAGATGCATCTCATGCTGAATTATGTCCATAATGCCTATAACATAAGCAGTACCGCTTACACACATAATGCCCACCACAGTAGTAGCAGGCCATACACACATAATGCCCACCACAGTAGTAGCACCGCTAACACACATAATGCCCACCACAGTAGTAGCACCGCTAACACACATAATGCCCACCACAGTAGTAGCAGGCCATACACACATAATGCCCACCACAGTAGTAGCACTGCTTACACACATAATGCCCACCACAGTAGTAGCACTGCTTACACACATAATGCCCACCACAGTAGTAGCAGGCCATACACACATAATGCCCACCACAGTAGTAGCAGGCCATACACACATAATGCCCACCATAGTAGTAGCACCGATAACACACATAATGCCCACCACAGTGGTAGCACCGCTAACACACATAATGCCCACCACAGTAGTAGCATCGCTTACACACATAATGCCCACCACAGTAGTAGCACCGCTTACACACATAATGCCCACCACAGTAGTAGCACTGCTTACACACATAATGCCCACCACAGTAGTAGCAGGCCATACACACATAATGCCCACCATAGTAGTAGCACCGCTAACACACATAATGCCCACCACAGTAGTAGCAGGCCATACACACATAATGCCCACCACAGTAGTAGCAGGCCATACACACATAATGCCCACCATAGTAGTAGTACCGCTAACACACATAATGCCCACCACAGTAGTAGCACCGCTAACACACATAATGCCCACCACAGTAGTAGCATCGCTTACACACATAATGCCCACCATAGTAGTAGCACCGCTAACACACATAATGCCCACCACAGTAGTAGCACCGCTTACACACATAATGCCCACCACAGTAGTAGCACTGCTTACACACATAATGCCCACCACAGTAGTAGCATCGCTTACACACATAATGCCCACCACAGTAGTAGCACCGCTTACACACATAATGCCCACCACAGTAGTAGCACTGCTTACACACATAATGCCCACCACAGTAGTAGCACCGCTTACACACATAATGCCCACCACAGTAGTAGCACTGCTTACACACATAATGCCCACCACAGTAGTAGCAGGCCATACACATAATGCCCACCACAGTAGCAGCACCGCTTACACACATAATGCCCACCACAGTAGTAGCATCGCTTACACACATAATGCCCACCACAGTAGTAGCAGGCCATACACACATAATACCCACCACAGTAGTAGCACCGCTTACACACACAATGCCCACCACAGTAGTAGCACTGCTTACACACACAATGCCCACCACAGTAGTAGCACTGCTTACACACATAATGCCCACCACAGTAGTAGCATCGCTTACACACATAATGCCCACCACAGTAGTAGCACTGCTTACACACATAATGCCCACCACAGTAGTAGCAGGCCATACACACATAATGCCCACCACAGTAGTAGCACCGCTTACACACATAATGCCCACCACAGTAGTAGCATCGCTTACACACATAATGCCCACCACAGTAGTAGCATCGCTCACACACATAATGCCCACCACAGTAGTAGCACTGCTTACACACATAATGCCCACCACAGTAGCAGCACTGCTTACACACATAATGCCCACCACAGTAGTAGCATCGCTTACACACATAATGCCCACCACAGTAGTAGCACCGCTTACACACATAATGCCCACCACATTAGTAGCATCGCTTACACACATAATGCCCACCACAGTAGTAGCATCGCTTACACACATAATGCCCACCACAGTAGTAGCACCGCTTACACACATAATGCCCACCACATTAGTAGCATCGCTTACACACATAATGCCCACCACAGTAGTAGCACTGCTTACACACATAATGCCCACCACAGTAGTAGCATCGCTTACACACATAATGCCCACCACAGTAGTAGCACTGCTTACACACATAATGCCCACCACAGTAGTAGCAGGCCATACAAACATAATGCCCACCACAGTAGTAGCACCGCTTACACACATAATGCCCACCACAGTAGTAGCAGGCCATACACACATAATGCCCACCACAGTAGTAGCACTGCTTACACACATAATGCCCACCACAGTAGTAGCACTGCTTACACACATAATGCCCACCACAGTAGTAGCAGGCCATACACATAATGCCCACCACAGTAGTAGCACTGCTTACACACATAATGCCCACCACAGTAGTAGCATCGCTTACACACATAATGCCCACCACAGTAGTAGCATCGCTTACACACATAATGCCCACCACAGTAGTAGCATCGCTTACACACATAATGCCCACCACAGTAGTAGCACCGCTTACACACATAATGCCCACCACAGTAGTAGCACTGCTTACACACATAATGCCCACCACAGTAGTAGCACTGCTTACACACATAATGCCCACCACAGTAGTAGCATCGCTTACACACATAATGCCCACCACAGTAGTAGCATCGCTTACACACATAATGCCCACCACAGTAGTAGCACTGCTTACACACATAATGCCCACCACAGTAGTAGCAGGCCATACACACATAATGCCCACCACAGTAGTAGCACCGCTTACACACATAATGCCCACCACAGTAGTAGCACTGCTTACACACATAATGCCCACCACAGTAGTAGCACTGCTTACACACATAATGCCCACCACAGTAGTAGCACTGCTTACACACATAATGCCCACCACAGTAGTAGCATTGCTTACATACATAATGCCCACCACAGTAGTAGCACTGCTTACACACATAATGCCCACCACAGTAGTAGCAGGCCATACACACATAATGCCCACCACAGTAGTAGCACCGCTTACACACATAATGCCCACCACAGTAGTAGCAGGCCATACACACATAATGCCCACCACAGTAGTAGCACTGCTTACACACATAATGCCCACCACAGTAGTAGCACTGCTTACACACATAATGCCCACCACAGTAGTAGCAGGCCATACACATAATGCCCACCACAGTAGTAGCACTGCTTACACACATAATGCCCACCACAGTAGTAGCATCGCTTACACACATAATGCCCACCACAGTAGTAGCATCGCTTACACACATAATGCCCACCACAGTAGTAGCATCGTTTACACACATAATGCCCACCACAGTAGTAGCACCGCTTACACACATAATGCCCACCACAGTAGTAGCATCGCTTACACACATAATGCCCACCACAGTAGTAGCATCGCTTACACACATAATGCCCACCACAGTAGTAGCATCGCTTACACACATAATGCCCACCACAGTAGTAGAAGGCCATACACACATAATGCCCACCATAGTAGTAGCACCGCTTACACACATAATGCCCACCACAGTAGTAGCATTGCTTACACACATAATGCCCACCACAGTCATTACCACCTGCGGCTACATGCCTAACATGATTCTGCTGTGGCTGGGCAAGGTGGGCAGGCAGAGGCGTAATGTGTCTTGCCTCCAATTACAACTGTTGGAATGCAGTACCACCCTTTTCTGGCCCTTTAACCCCCCTGAGTCTCATTATTTAACAGCAACACTTTGTATCTATTTATTATACAATCTTACAATCTTAAAAAGAATGGTGAAGAAAAAAAGAATAATTCAGAAATAATTCCTATGGTTCACTTCAGTGCCTGAAGGTGATATCCAGAGGTCTTTCATAAGATTAAAATCTGTTTTTAAAACCTATTCCTTTACAATTTTATCCTCACATTCTGTGTTAAAATCTCAATGCACCTGAATACATTCCACACATATGTAAATCATGTTGCTAAGCACAACCCAAGTTTACATTCTTGAAAGTTTACAGTTTATCTATTTTCTATGAATGTTGTGGATTTTCTATAAACATCACATTTCCTGAGGTTTTGTATAAATGTCATCTTTATTCAATCATCCTTTGATCATTCTGTCTCTTATGTAAGCTTTAAAGGCAATTCTAAGCGTGGATAAAAAATAGGTTGTTCTCTCAAAGCTTTAAGTATTTAATGTGTATCTCTGGCCCTATTTTTTGTAAATGGGTACTCCTTAATTGAATAACAGTCACCTTGACCTATTATATGTTATTTGTTGATGTTATTTCCAAAAGACTATAAAAAATTCTATTGTTAAATAATATCTAAAACATGATCAAGCATAACAAGTTCATAATGTCATTCATGCTGTACATAATGGATAATCAGGAGAAAAATAAGAAAGAATACAGATAGTAAAAAAAGTTAGATAATGCCAAAATTATAATTCACTATGTCCCATTTCTCTGCCAATTCTGTGTTATCCCCTTTGCAAATTATATTGCACTCAGTACACCAGTCTTTTGTATAGTATAAATTACTGTAATCAACAATCACACTGAAACTTGATCACTACAAATCAGTGTCATTTATATTTTTGGCATAGAGCACTACAGAATTATTTCTGCTACTGTGTGTAAAACGTATTTTAGACAATGAACAGGGATTTATTTCAACTATTGCTTTAACGTGTTGTAATGGAATAAGCGAACATTATTTTGGATCCTATCTGCAGCTTCACTGACAGCAATCTTGACCGCTCTTATGTATTTTATTCATTAACAGTAAACATACAAAATCAACACAGATAGGGCCTTGGTGGGAATTGAACTGAAGGCCCCTAGACATTGGGTTCCATAGTTAAAATGTCAAAATAAAGTGTCCCCATTATATAAATAAAACTTTTGCCTGATGGTAAAGTGTGGGGTCCAATAATTTTTCTGCCTTTTGATGACACATGTTGTGCACAATTTTAATTCTTTCCATGTTCTAAAAAAAATTTTTGTGTTATTTCCATGTGCACAAATTGTTATTGTTGATATAATTGAACAGAATTTAGTCTGTCTTTATTGGACTATGCTAAATGAAAAAAATGTTTTTGTGTGAAAAAATATACACATATTTTCACCTAATGTTTACTATTTAAAGAGAATCCAAAACTGTATAAAAGTTAAGTCGATGTGTCCTGAATTATATAAATGGTCCAGAGCTTAGTACTACTTCCAAGGTGACCATACATCAATTTTTATGCAGGAAAGGGGCAGTGGGTTAATTTTCATTTTTAATACTTTCTTACCACGGACTGGAAAAGAATAGCATATAAAGGAGCAATGATTGTACGAAAGAGTCTGAGTAAATAGAACATTTAATTTGAACTTAGAGCATAGAGCCAAGTGTATATAGTGTTAAAAGAAAATGCTATTTTGTGTTGCAATGTCCCATCAGAAATAATTCCCACTGAGTGAAATGCATAGAGAAGGTTATTGTGTCAATACAGAGGATACTTTGAAAGTCATATGAAAAGCCTTCTCTAAATCATCTAATCAAAATCTTCCCTTGCTGGGTGTATATGTCACTAGAAAGGAAACCATCATATTAGTAAATCTACAATTCGTTCAACTCATTTTTGGCTGAAACTTTTAAAATAAATGTAAATCAAGTGATACAGGTTTTAATCCTAAACAATTCTCATTGAAGATATCACAATGGGTTTGTTTATGAAAACAATGTAAAGGTAAAAATATGTTAGAGCTTAATTTCTTTTTTATATTTTATTTGTGACTGATTCATGATATTTGACTATATTCGAAATGCAGCTGATTGAAATCTGGCTTATTGATCTGCAGGACAAAAATAAATACATAAAATAAAAAAAGATCATTTACCTAAAGGAAGCAAATGTTTAGCTTCATTTCTCCACTTTAGATTTATCTGTCATCCTGGCATGGCTAATGTTAATGAGCTAGAGCGAGTGATTCCCAGCATGGTTGTTCTGATTTTTTTTAATACTCTTGTTTTTACAATCCACCAATTATTTTTTTTATCAGTTAAATACATGGTTTATTAATCACATTTTATTACATTGAGTATATGTTTTATTTTAGTAGAATGTCAAACACACTAATATCAATTAAAAAAAAGAGACACATATAGTCAAAATAATATTAACTTCAACTACTGTTATGTTTTGCATGTCAAAATGCCATTTATTAATCCAACTATTTTAGGTTCCGTTGATATACCAAATATTAAAAGAATTTCAAGAACACCTACTGCACTTTTTATTTTAATAAATGAGAGGCACTTATTATTACATTTAGTTTTGCAACTTAAATTAAGAATAAAAGAATAATTGGAGCCACTCTTTTATTGTGGTATTTCACTGAAAGACAGTGAAGCATTTAGAAGACAATACATTTTCTGGCACAATCATATTAAAATATAAAACTAATTTGAACCATATATGTAAAAAGAAAGGGTAATTTGAATGTGAATTCCTAAATGCTCAGATGTTCAACATACATAGTATATTACAATACAGTACATAATGTTATATTGTATATTCAAGAGAAGGCATTTTCTTGGGGTATTTTTAAATGCAAAAGCTATAATTTTAGTATAAAATATAATTAAATATAAACACAAAATTTTAATACAAATACATTTTTAGATTAAAATAAAATAAAATATAAAGTCCAAATGGAGATAAGTTATTTCATATAATAAACAATATATTGTATGAAATGTACAATATGACATTATGTAGTGTACAGTATACTATACTGTAGCTATGTCTCATTAGGTATGTAAGCACTACCAGCTTGAGGAGTCAACATGTAACTTTTCATTAGAAGCATCTAGATATGAGCGGACTCAGTTATCCGAAAACCTAGGCCACCCAAACTTTTGGAATCTGAGGAAATCCGAGCACCGTCTCATATTTTCTGGCCTTGCTCAGATTCCGAAGTGAGGCAAAACATCATCTTACCGGCGTCAGATCTAGTGTGTTTTGGATTCAATATAAGTTCTTCCCTTGGTGATTCGCGTGCCATTTCATACAGGTAGCCAGACAGCGAGCACATTCACTGGACTGCCTTGGCATTAAGCATTATAGTAAAACTGGTGCACTGCAGAATTCCTGCTAAGTTTCCCCTAAGGGCAGCATTATTTTTTTTAATGTCATATTGATTAACCCTTTATTGGTGCACAGTCACAGCATTAACCCTTGATACACACTGGTGTTTTTATTTTGTCATTACCCCTAGTGCTGGCCAGAGCTCCTAATACAGGGTGCAGCATTAACACTTGGTGCACACTAGTATTCCTTTTTTGTCACTGCCAACAGTGCATCTTTAACCTTTTATTGATGCACACTGGTTCGTTCCACCATTACTATAATAAGTGCAATGATTTGCAACAGTGTGTAAAAAAATAAATATTGGAAAAAAAACAACAAAATTGTTTTTTTTCAGTGCCAGGCCATGCTAATGTGTTAAAAATATTATCACAGTGATTTACTGTAGTGTGTAAAAAAAGAATAAAGGTATATATATCCCCCCTCACCCTGAAAAAAAATAATCTTGTGTGTGATAAGGGCCAGGCCATGCCGAACTGCATGTAAGCACTGTGACTCTACAGTTGAGTTGTCATTTGTGAAAAGCAAAAAAGTTGTTTTTATTTCTTTTAGTAAAACTTTTTTGTTCACTAGAGCACAATAGGTGCCGTGTCGCACTACGTTCATACATATATGTACTGTGACTCCACAGTATGAGTTGTATTTGCGAAAAAAGTGAAAACCATGCTTTATATTTGTATAACTTGTGTGAGCCTATATCCCACTGGATTTGTTCACATAAATATAAGTGCTATAACTCCCCGAAGTGCGAGTTGTCATTTGAAAAAAAAGTAAAAAAAATGTTCTTTCTTTGCACAACTTGTGTGTGCTGCAAGGCTGCCATCTTTCCAATCATTTTGAATTTGGCATGGCTACTCACAATAAGGAGCTGTCACAGTGCACATTATTTACAGATCAAGAATATGATAGACAGGTTATAATAACATCCAACCCCATAACCCAACCTTCTGACAATTGAAAAAAAAAATGAGTTTACGATTGATGCCCACCCCTGCTGTAGCTCCACTTACATTATCCAAAGCTCCACCAACCTTTTTTAGTGGTGGTGGGGGCCTTGTCTATTTTGCAAGTCCTGGGCCCCACAATTTCTTATGGCAGCCATGGTGTGCTGTACCTCACTGCATTTGTTCACAAAAATATACGCCACATAGTCGGAGATGCCTGTCATGAGTGAGCTGTCAGGTCCTGTGCCACTCTGTTAATGTCGGGCGTCTTCTATTGCCAAAAATGTGTTGATGCACAAGCAGGTTCTGCTGATTAAAATGATATGTGGCATACCTATTTCTCTGACGTCCTAGTGGATGCTTGGAACTCCGTAAGGACCATGGCGAATAGCGGGCTACGAAGGAGACTGGGCACTCTAAGAAAGAATTAGGACTACCTGGTGTGCACTGGCTCCTCCCTCTATGCCCCTCCTCCAGACCCCAGTTAGAATCTGTGCCCGGCTCGAGCTGGATGCACACTAGGGGCTCTCCTGAGCTTCTAGAAAAGAAAGTATATTTAGGTTTTTTATTTTCAGTGAGATCTGCTGGCAACAGACTCACTGCTACCAGGGACTTAGGGGAGAGAAGCGAACCTACCTGCTTGCAGCTAGCTTGGGCTTCTGGGCTACTGGACACCATTAGCTCCAGGGGGATCGAACACTGGCCCAGCCTCGGTCGTCCGGTCCCGGAGCCGCGCCGCCGTCCCCCTTGCAGAGCCAGAAGCAAGAACAACGTCTAGGAAATCGGCGGCTGAAGACTCCAGTCTTCATTAAGGTAGCGCACAGCACTGCAGCTGTGTGCCATTGCTCCCCATGCACACCTCACACTCCGGTCACTGATGGGTGCAGGGCGCTGGGGGGGGGGGCGCCCTGGGCTGCAATAAGATTACCTTACATTGGCAAAAAATACACATAATATAGTCATTATGACTATATATGTGTAAAATCCCCTGCCATATATCCATAAAAAAAGCGTGAGAAGTCCGCCGTGAAGGGGGCGGGGCTATCTCCCTCAGCACACTGGCGCCATTTCCTCTCACAGCTCCGCTGGAAGGATGCTCCCCAGGCTCTCCCCTGCAGTTTCCAGGCTCAATAGGGTAAAAAAGAGAGGGGGGGCACTAAATTTAGGTGCAAATACTATATATATATATATATATATATAGCTGCTATAGGGTAAAATCACTCATTATAGTGTACATCCCTGTGATTTATAGCGCTGTGGTGTGTGCTGGCATACTCTCTCTCTGTCTCCCCAAAGGACTTTGTGGGGTCCTGTCCTCAGTCAGAGCATTCCCTGTGTGTGTGCGGAGTGTCGGTACGGCTGTGTCGACATGTTTGATGAGGAGGCTTATGTGGAGGTGGAGCAGGTGCCGATAAATGTGATGTCACCCGCTGCGGGGTCGACACCTGAGTGGATGGATATGTGGAAGGAATTACGTGACAGTGTCAACTCCTTACATAAGAGGCTTGATGACATAGCAGATGTGGTACAGCCGGCTTCTCAGTCCGTGCCTGCCCAGGCGTCTCAAAAGCCATCAGGGGCTCAAAAACGCCCGCTACCTCAGATGGCAGACACAGATGTCGACACGGATACTGACTCCAGTGTCGACGACGATGAGACTAGTGTACATTCCAATAGGGCCATCCGTTACATGATTACGGCAATGAAAAATGTGTTGCACATTTCTGACATTAACCCTGGTACCACAAAAAAGGGTATTATGTTTGGGGAGAAAAAGCAACCTGTGGTTTTTCCACCTTCTGAAGAGTTAAATGAAGTGTGTGATGAAGCGTGGGTTTCCCCGATAAGAAACTGGTAATTTCCAAAAAGTTACCAAGGGCGTACCCTTTCCCGCCAGAGGATAGGATACGTTGGGAGACATCCCCTAGGGTGGATAAAGTGCTCACACGCTTGTCAAAGAAGGTGGCACTACCGTCTCCGGATACGGCCGCCCTAAAGGAGCCTGCGGATAGAAAGCAGGAGGCTATCCTGAAGTCTGTATATACACACTCAGGTATTATACTGAGACCGGCTATTGCTTCAGCATGGATGTGCAGTGCTGCAGCTGCGTGGTCAGATTCACTGTCTGATAACATTGATACCCTTGACAGGGACACTATATTGCTAACTGTAGAGCATATTAAAGACGTAGTCTTATACATGAGAGATGCACAGAGAGATATTTGCCAACTGGCATCTAGAATAAATGCAATGTCCATTTCTGCCAGGAGAGTATTATGGACTCGGCAGTGGACAGGTGATGCGGATTCTAAAAGGCACATGGAGGTTTTGCCTTACAAGGGTGAGGAATTGTTTGGGGATGGTCTCTCGGACCTCGTTTCCACAGCGACGGCTGGGAAGTCGACATTTTTACCCCATGTTCCCTCACAGCCAAAGAAAGCACCATATTATCAGGTACAGTCCTTTCGGCCCCAGAAAGGCAAGCGGGTTAAAGGTGCGTCCTTTCTGCCCAGAGGCAGAGGTAGGGGGAAAAAGCTGCACCAAACAGCAAGTTCCCAGGAACAAAAGTCCTCTCCCACTTCCTCTAAGTCCACCGCATGACGCTGGGGCTCCTCAGGTGGAGCCAGGTGCGGTGGGGGCCCTCTCCAGAACTTCAGCGACCAGTGGGTTCGCTCACAGGTGGATCCCTGGATTCTACAAGTGGTATCTCAGGGGTACAAGCTGGAATTCGAGACGTCTCCCCCTCGCCGTTTCCTCAAATCAGCCTTGCTAACTACTCCCCCAGACAGGGAGGCGGTGCTGGAGGCGATTCACAAGCTGTACTCCCAGCAGGTGATAACCAAAGTACCCCTCCTTCAACAGGGACGGGGTTACTATTCCACAATGTTTGTGGTACCTAAACCGGATGGTTCGGTGAGACCCATTTTAAATTTGAAATCCTTGAACACTTATATAAGAAGGTTCAAGTTCAAAATGGAATCGCTCAGGGCGGTTATTGCAAGCCTGGACGAAGGGGATTACATGGTATCACTGGACATCAAGGTTGCTTACCTGCATGTCCCCATTTACCCTCCTCACCAGGAGTACCTCAGATTTGTGGTACAGGACTGTCATTACCAATTCCAGACGTTGCCGTTTGGTCTGTCCACGGCACCGAGGGTATTTACCAAGGTAATGGCCGAAATGATGATACTCCTTCGAAAAAAGGGAGTTATAATTATCCCGTACTTGGACGATCTCCTTATAAAGGCGAGGTCCAGGGAACAGTTGTTGATCGGAGTAGCACTAGCTCGGGAAGTGCTACAACAGCACGGCTGGATCCTGAATATTCCAAAGTCGCAGCTGGTTCCTACAACGCGTCTACTGTTCCTGGGGATGGTTCTGGACACAGAACAGAAAAAGGTGTTTCTCCCAGAGGAGAAGACCAAGGAGTTGTCATCTCTAGTCAGAGACCTCCTAAAACCAAAACAGGTGTCGGTGCACCACTGCACGCGAGTCCTGGGAAATATGGTAGCTTCTTACGAAGCAATTCCATTCGGAAGGTTCCATGCAAGGATCTTTCAGTGGGATCTGTTGGACAAGTGGTCCGGATCGCATCTTCAGATGCATCGGCTGATAACCCTGTCTCCAAGGACCAGGGTGTCGCTGTTGTGGTGGCTGCAGAGTGCTCATCTTCTAGAGGGCCGCAGATTCGGCATACAGGACTGGGTCCTGGTGACCACAGATGCCAGCCTTCGAGGTTGGGGGGCAGTCACACAGGGAAGAAACTTCCAAGGACTATGGACGAGTCAGGAGACTTCCATACACATAAATATTCTGGAACTAAGGGCCATTTACAATGCCCTAAGTCTGGCAAGACCCCTGCTTCAACACCAGCCGGTGCTGATCCAGTCAGACAACATCACGGCGGTCGCCCATGTAAACAGTCAGGGCGGCACAAGAAGCAGGATGGCGATGGCAGAAGCCACAAGGATTCTCCGATGGGCGGAAAATCATGTGTTAGCACTGTCAGCAATGTTCATTCCGGGAGTGGACAACTGAGAAGCAGACTTCCTCAGCAGGCACGACCTCCACCCGGGAGAGTAAGGACTTCATCCAGAAGTCTTCCAAATGATTGTACACCGTTGGGAAAGGCCACAGGTGGACATTATGGCGTCCCGCCTCAACAAAAAGCTAAAAAGATATTGCGCCAGGTCAAGGGACCCTCAGGCGATAGCTGTGGACGCTCTAGTGACACCGTGGGTGTCCCAGTCGGTTTATGTGTTCCCTCCTCTGCCTCTCATACCCAAGGTACTGAGAATAATAAGAAGGAGAGGAGAAAGAACTATACTTGTGGTTCCGGATTGGCCAAGAAGAGCTTGGTACCCAGAACTTCAAGAAATGATCTCAGAGGACCCATGGCCTCTGCCGCTCAGACAGGACCTGCTGCAGCAGGGGCCCTGTCTGTTCCAAGACTTACCGCGGCTGCGTTTGACGGCATGGTGGTTGAACACCGGATCCTAAAAGAAAAGGGCATTCCGGAGGAAGTCATTCCTATGCTGATTAAAGCTAGGAAAGATGTGACTGTAAGACATTATCACCGCATATGGCGAAAATATGTTGCTTGGTGTGAGGCCAGGAAGGTCCCAACGGAGAGATCTCGGCTCTGTCGATTTTCTTCCAAAAAGAACTGGCTTCACTGACTGAAGTTCAGACTTTTGTTAAAGGAATGCTGCATATTCAGCCCCCTTTTGTGCCTCCAGTGGCACCGTGGGATCTCAACGTGGTGTTGGATTTCCTAAAGTCGCATTGGTTTGCGCCACTTAAAACCGTGGAACTAAAATACCTCACGTGGAAAGTGGTCATGCTGTTCGCCTTGGCGTCGGCCAGGCGTGTATCAGAATTGGCGGCTTTGTCATGTAAAAGCCCTTGTCTGATTTTTCATAAGGATAGGGCGGAATTGAGGACTCGTTCCCAATTCCTTCCTAAGGTGGTTTCAGCTTTTCATGTGAACCAACCTATTGTGGTGCCTGCGGCTACTCGGGACTTGGAGGATTCCAAGTTACTGGACGTAGTCAGGGCCCTGAAAATATATGTTTCCAGGACGGCTGGAGTCAGGAAAACTGACTCGCTATTTATCCTGTATGCACCCAACAAGCTGGGTGCTCCTGCTTCTAAGCAGACTATTGCTCGCTGGATCTGTAGCACGATTCAACTTGCACATTCTGCGGCTGGACTGCCACATCCTAAATCTGTAAATGCCCATTCCATGAGGAAAGTGGGCTCTTCTTGGGACGGCTGCCCGAGGGGTCTCGGCTTTACAACTTTGCCGAGCTGCTACTTGGTCAAGTTCAAACACATTCGCAAAATTCTACAAGTTTGATACACTGGCTGAGGAGGACCTTGAGTTTGCTCATTCGGTGCTGCAGAGTCATCCGCACTCTCCCGCCCGTTTGGGAGCTTTGGTATAATCCCCATGGTCCTTACGGAGTTCCCAGCATCCACTAGGACATCAGAGAAAATAAGAATTTACTCACCGGTAATTCTATTTCTCGTAGTCCGTAGTGGATGCTGGGCGCCCATCCCAAGTGCGGATTGTCTGCAATACTTGTATATAGTTATTGCCTAACTAAAGGGTTATTGTTCTGAGCCATCTGTTCGTGAGGCTCAGTTGTTGTTCATACTGTTAACTGGATATAGTATCACGAGTTGTATGGTGTGATTGGTGTGGCTGGTATGAGTCTTACCCGGGATTCCAAATCCCTTCCTTATTGTGTCAGCTCTTCCGGGCACAGTTTCCCTAACTGAGGTCTGGAGGAGGGGCATAGAGGGAGGAGCCAGTGCACACCAGGTAGTCCTAATTATTTCTTAGAGTGCCAGTCTCCTTCGGAGCCCGCTATTCCCCATGGTCCTTACGGAGTTCCCAGCATCCACTACGGACTACGAGAAATAGAATTACCGATGGGTAAATTCTTATTATTCTTTGTGTGACCATGACTGTTTCTGCATATGAAATGCTGTTACAGTGTTTTCTAGGAAATGACTGTAGTATAGCATTTCGCATGCAGATACAGCCATGGTCACACACAGAAAATAGGCATGCTACATATCACTTTAATCAGCAGAATCTGCTTGTGCATCCTGTTCACATAATTTTGTGAATAAGATGTATTTTAATGGACAAAGCTGCACGAAAAAATGTTCAGAGCTAACAAGTCACATCACAATATGGTGTGACTAGAAGGAGTGTTTAATGTGCAGGGAGACTAGATGTAAGAGGACACATCTGTATAATCAATGTTAGTCTGCAGTGTGAGTTTTCATTTGCAAAAAAATTAAAATTAGAAATAAATACTTTAAACAGTTGTTTTTGTAGAACACGTGTTTGCTGTAGGTGCTTTACCCCACTACATTCACATAAATATAAGCCCTGAGTCGATTTGGATCACGATCAGTCGATAGAAGAGTAGGAGTACTAAAACATTTAGTATAGGTGGTCCAGGGGGAAAGAATGTTAAAGAAATGGCACCTGAAATCAAACTATTTCACTCTGTTAAAAAAAGGGATAGAGGTGTTACATTTAAAATGAACAACTCAGCGCCCCCCAAAAAATAACACTAAGGCTGAAGAACAAACTGTGTGTTCACAATTCCCTGGTGAGAGTCTAGGGGTGTCCATGTTAGCTATGTGTGAGTCTGACATTTCTCAAACTGTACTCATAGAGATGCCTCCTTCACCTCCCTCCATAATTTCTGCACAATTTGCAAATGTGGGGAAGAGTAGTACACGTAAAGATGGTAATGATGATGATGATGATGATGATGACATAATAGAAATTGAGGATTTTGCTTTTGAAATGGAATAGGATGAGGAGTATATTAATATACTATCTGTCACTACTAAGGATGATGAGGATGAGGATGTTGATGATGTTATCTGATTAAGTCAGCCACTAGTGGCAGCAGTTCTTGCCTATGATAAAAAGTAAACCATTGTGATATCTGGGTATAAGACTAAAAAAAACCTCTTGAGCGTGGGACTATTTTTACCCACATACTGTGAAGGCATCTGCTCCATTTGTGAGGCTAAAGTTAGTAGAGGTAGGGATGATGACCATATAGCCATCTGCTCTATGTTACATCATTTATAAAATTTATTTTACACAATTCTAATAATTTGTTGTAATTAACCGCCTCTTTATCAACCTCCTCATTAGTGATCAGAGGTAGTCCTTACAAAAAATTGGTATCTGGGGGCCCAAACAAACCAAGCACTTCAGACACAAAAGTTAAGTACATGAGCTACAGTAATAGCAAAACATTAGATGTGTAATATTACTCAGACCACACGGCAGCAAGGATATTCTTGTTATTGTGAGATATTGCTCTCCTGGATAAATGAATTTAGTGATAAAACATTTTCTCTAATGTATACAATAATTGATGAAAAACAAAAAAATATGGTTTTGCATAAAATTTGGGTAAAGCAAAATGATTGCTTTACCATCTTCCAGCACCAGAGATATTCCTCATATTTCCAATTCTAAGTAGTCTTGATGACAACCAGTGTTCAGAATCTCTATTTATGCAGTTGAGATTGCATTAGCTGTCTGTGACTTTTAGCCTAACATTTGATGGCACAGGAATGCTACACTACCTCTAAAAGCAATACAGACAATGATAATGAGGATAATGATAACGATGATGAAGATAATGATGATGATGATGATGATGATGATGATGATGATGTTAAAGGATCTGTGGGAAAATTGATGTCATCATCTGGATTGTCTAGCATTTGCTTTGCCTACATTCCTAATCTAAGTGAGTGTGCCTGGCACAATTGACCTTCTTTTCCACAGGTGGCAGACAAAGACATCTATCTACAACAATTTATAGAACGGATTGCCAGTTCACTGATATTACTTTCAGAAATTGACTGTGGCCAATGGTGCGGATGCAGCCTAATTGCTTCACTAGTTGGTGCTGCATATTTTGCATATTTTCACACTATGCATACCCAGAAAGAGAATGCATGCAATTGCACAGTAAAACACTTTGTGGATGCATCTAATCATATGCCAGGAGTGGTGTTTCATGTCTGAGAATGGACATTCTCATGTAGGAAATGTTCAGTGATGGCATTTTATGGGCATATATGCTGATTAGGAGGCATACTCTTTTCACCTGCTGCTGGTCAGGGGCAAATACATGCTTATAATGATAAAAATGCGTATATGCTGCCCATGCAGACATATTTTGAGATGTGCACAGCTCTGCATATGAGGAAATATACAGTACAATGCTTTAATTTTTTTTTTTAGTAATTTGCGCTTACTTTGCTACCAACTGTTTATTAGGCACTGTATCTTTAAATGCCTTTTATGAAGACTAACAAAGTAACAATGTGAACATTTTTTATTTTAGTTTAAATATTTTATTTTAAGTAAAAGCATATTATTTAAGTGGATTTAGAGTGTAGCGTTTGGCAACATGTTTACATTAACTTGAAGTGCCATCTGCTGGCCCCATGGCTTAGTTATAATGATATGCCAGCAAGCTGGCTTAATCATACATAGTGACTTCATAAATCTAAAGAAATAATGGAAATAAAAAATACTTATTATCCCATATGAAATGTAGCAAATATATATTAAGAATGGTATACACTTTTAAAATAACTGATGCTCAGAAACAAAGCTAATTAGTTCATTTGTGACAAACACAACATTTGTAGTGGTGGTGAATAAATGTAATCAAAATTCACATAGGAAGATGATTGCAACCTACCGCTGTCTCGCCATTGTCATTGTTTCATTATTTGGGTAATGTGTGGCTAGTTTGAGTTAGAATGTTATTATCAGCAGTGCTTTTTTTGTGATGGATCTCAGAATAAGCACCTATTTTTTTTTCAACAGGAAGTTCCATTACAGATATATTTTAAAACTCCTTCCTAGAACTTGTATCGCAGACTTGTGCACTAAAGCTACATAACTGACAATTTTTTTCACCAAAAACTGGTAAAAAAAAATATATATATTTTTTAATATAATTAAGTTTATATTTTTTTCAATATTTAAATATCGCCTCCATAGCCTTTAATTGTAAGCTTACCTCTAATGCCCACATTGTCAATAGACCCTCCCCCAATGGTCATAGATCTTATTTTTAGTACCCTTCCACCCCATAAATAGCAAAAGAGAAACTGTTTTATAGCCCCCTACTACAACTGTAAAATGCTTATTTTTTGCACCTCTCCTCATGACTGGCATAGTTGTTTTATATTATATTTTTACCCACTCCCACCAGCTTCAAACTAATTTGATAGACCATTACCACCCATTCCCATCCCCCAGTGAAAGTAGAGCCCTATGGGAAATTACCCCTCTGGAGCATAGCGAAGCATGCAAGAGAAGGTTCTGATGATCAGTCCACTCAGGCTGCAGCTGATCTGCAAATAGTGTTTTGGGCGGAGAACAAAGTTTCCTTTCTCATACTTCTGTCCCCGGCACCTCAGAATGACGGTCGTATGGCACTGGCACTCATGTTGGCTGACACAGACCAGGGAATCACTCCATGGAGCAATGCAGTTGCATCCTATGTGACTACGCCAGTTAAGTTGTTAATAGACCTGGGAGACAACAACCTAGGCAAATAACCTACAGCAGTTTAAGTGAATACCAACCATTACCTTTTTTTAGTGACCTGAGAGTTTTGTAAGAACACATATTGTATCTAATATTTGAAATGCTTGAGTTTAAAAAGGTTTTGAAGGGTGCAAAGATTGACAGCCAAAAATGGTGGTTGATTTTGCATGCCATGCTTCCACTGCGCCAAAAAAACCCCTAATCTTTTTCACCCAGTATGCTATAACTGACTTTGGATGCAGCTAAGATGCGACACAAGATGCTAAATTAATATTGTTATGAAAGAGAGTTACTTCTCATGGCTGAGCATCTAAGTTGCATCATGCATTTCAATCCATATGGTGCAAAAAGGATGAGTTAAGGAGGCTCCATCTGTGCTGTCACCCAGGCACTCTGGACCTAATTCCAAGCTGTATGTAGACATGGGGGAGTATTCAATCACAGTCCGACAGAGAGGATCCAACACTTCACTATTCAATAGCAGGCCTTTCCGCCTGTTTCCCCCTCCCATTTTGACCATTCATTTTCGCCCTCTCTTATGTGTGGAAATGAATGGTAGAAAACGGCCCATTTTCCCAGGGTGGAAAACACATGGATGAGCAGAGATTCCGTTCATCCATGTGTTTTTCGACTAGTTGGAATTTCCGACAGGGCAGAAGAATGGCACTTCAATTGAATATTGAAGTGTCGGAAAGTTCCGATTATCTGCGGAAAGTGCATTCTTTCCGCTCTGTCAGAATGTCTGGCCGTGACTGAATACTCCCCATGGCCTTTTGTCAGTCGCCTGTCTACAACTTTATGCAAATACAAAGTCCATACCTTGTGTACTGTATATCCATGTGTATGAATGTGCAAGGATAGACTTGCCCACTTTGAGCATCTGTAGATGCTGTAATCCTGCCTGGTGTGTCTTTAGATTGCAAAAATAATTGAGCATCTCTGTATGAAAAACACTTCAGCGATACATCCGCAACACTCCCATAAGATGAACTATACCTTTGTTTAATGATGTTTGGACATAAAGGCATAACCTAAAATACAAATAAGTATTCCTCCTTATGCACCAATAATGCATAGTGGGAAATTAGTATTACTATGGGCACCATTAGACCTCAATGAGTTCTGCTTTATACAAGACCTGGATAATACCCAACTGGTAAGGATTCATTAGGTTGACCTTTTCTTTATATTTAAAGACATATTTATCAAACAAAATCTGCTGGATATCCCCCGACAACACCTATTTTTGTGCGTACCCAGAAATATTAAGGATTCGCTGAATGATTTTATGGATGAGATTTTCATACACAGAAGGGGGCTGCTAAAATGCTAAATTTATCAAGTTTCAGAATGCAAAGCATTCCAGAACTTCGCCTAGTAGCTAACGCCATCTTCAGATTGCATAAGCCATTGTAGCATTTGGACTACAGATCACAAGAATTGCCAGGAGACGGGTACATAGGATCCCTACCCAGCACTCTGTGCTCGTACATGAGCAATCAGCAGACCATACATGTACAGTAGCATAGCTGTTCCCAAAAATGAAAGTAAATTGAGCACTTTACCACATAGCAGGGGCAGGTTAATATCGGAACCCCAGTACCTGCACGTGATTTTTCACACATCCCAATAGTGTGTAATATCTTATTTTGGTGATAAGCACGATAATTAATAAATAGGTCCCTTTTTGTATTGGCTATGATTACCAAATATTGATGGGATTTAGGAGGCATCTCTGACATTACATGTGGAGAATTTATGCAATTACATTAACTGGAAAAATAACAGTTACTATATAATATATGTGAACAATTGTTGCTTATAAATCTCGCTGTACATGTGGTGCTATGAATTAGAGATGAGCGCCTGAAATTTTTCGGGTTTTGTGTTTTGGTTTTGGGTTCGGTTCCGCGGCCGTGTTTTGGGTTCGACCGCGTTTTGGCAAAACCTCACCGAATTTTTTTTGTCGGATTCGGGTGTGTTTTGGATTCGGGTGTTTTTTTCAAAAAACCCTAAAAAACAGCTTAAATCATAGAATTTGGGGGTCATTTTGATCCCATATTATTATTAACCTCAAAAACCATAATTTCCACTCATTTTCAGTCTATTCTGAATACCTCACAATATTATTTTTAGTCCTAAAATTTGCACCGAGGTCGCTGGATGACTAAGCTAAGCGACCCTAGTGGCCGACACAAACACCTGGCCCATCTAGGAGTGGCACTGCAGTGTCACGCAGGATGTCCCTTCCAAAAAACCCTCCCCAAACAGCACATGACGCAAAGAAAAAAAGAGGCGCAATGAGGTAGCTGACTGTGTGAGTAAGATAAGCGACCCTAGTGGCCGACACAAACACCGGGCCCATCTAGGAGTGGCACTGCAGTGTCACGCAGGATGGCCCTTCCAAAAAACCCTCCCCAAACAGCACATGACGCAAAGAAAAAAAGAGGCACAATGAGGTAGCTGACTGTGTGAGTAAGATAAGCGACCCTAGTGGCCGACACAAACACCGGGCCCATTTAGGAGTGTCACTGCAGTGTCACGCAGGATGTCCCTTCCAAAAAACCCTTCCCAAACAGCACATGACGCAAAGAAAATAAGAGGCGCAATGAGGTAGCTGTGTGAGTAAGATTAGCGACCCTAGTGGCCGACACAAACACCGGGCCCATCTAGGAGTGGCACTGCAGTGTCACGCAGGATGTCCCTTCCAAAAAACCCTCCCCAAACAGCACATGACGCAAAGAAAAAAAGAGGCGCAATGAGGTAGCTGTGTGAGTAAGATTAGCGACCCTAGTGGCCGACACAAACACCGGGCCCATTTAGGAGTGTCACTGCAGTGTCACGCAGGATGTCCCTTCCAAAAAACCCTCCCCAAACAGCACATGACGCAAAGAAAATAAGAGGCGCAATGAGGTAGCTGTGTGAGTAAGATTAGCGACCCTAGTGGCCGACACAAACACCGGGCCCATTTAGGAGTGGCACTGCAGTGTCACGCAGGATGTCCCTTCCAAAAAACCCTCCCCAAACAGCACATGACGCAAAGAAAATAAGAGGCGCAATGAGGTAGCTGTGTGAGTAAGATTAGCGACCCTTGTGGCCGACACAAACACCGGGCCCATTTAGGAGTGGCACTGCAGTGTCACGCAGGATGTCCCTTCCAAAAAACCCTCCCCAAACAGCACATGACGCAAAGAAAAAAAGAGGCGCAATGAGGTAGCTGTGTGAGTAAGATTAGCGACCCTAGTGGCCAACACAAACACCGGGCCCATCTAGGAGTGGCACTGCAGTGTCACGCAGGATGGCCCTTCCAAAAAACACTCCCAAAACAGCACATGACGCAAAGAAAAAAAGAGGCGCAATGAGGTAGCTGTGTGAGTAAGATTAGCGACCGTAGTGGCCGACACAAACACCGGGCCCATCTAGGAGTGGCACTGCAGTGTCACGCAGGATGGCCCTTCCAAAAAACACTCCCCAAACAGCACATGACGCAAAGAAAAAAAGAGGCGCAATGAGGTAGCTGACTGTGTGAGTAAGATAAGCGACCCTAGTGGCCGACACAAACACCGGGCCCATTTAGGAGTGGCACTGCAGTGTCACGCAGGATGTCCCTTCCAAAAAACCCTCCCCAAACAGCACATGACGCAAAGAAAAATAAAAGAAAAAAGAGGTGCAAGATGGAATTGTCCTTGGGCCCTCCCACCCACCCTTATGTTGTATAAACAAAACAGGACATGCACACTTTAACCAACCCATCATTTCAGTGACAGGGTCTGCCACACGACTGTGACTGATATGACGGGTTGGTTTGGACCCCCCCCCAAAAAAGAAGCAATTAATCTCTCCTTGCACAAACTGGCTCTACAGAGGCAAGATGTCCACCTCATCATCATCCTCCGATATATCACCGTGTACATCCCCCTCCTCACAGATTATCAATTCGTCCCCACTGGAATCCACCATCTCTGCTCCCTGTGTACTTTGTGGAGGCAATTGCTGCTGGTCAATGTCTCCGCGGAGGAATTGATTATAATTCATTTTAATGAACATCATCTTCTCCACATTTTCTGGATGTAACCTCGTACGCCGATTGCTGACAAGGTGAGCGGCGGCACTAAACACTCTTTCGGAGTACACACTTGTGGGAGGGCAACTTAGGTAGAATAAAGCCAGTTTGTGCAATGGCCTCCAAATTGCCTCTTTTTCCTGCCAGTATAAGTATGGACTGTGTGACGTGCCTACTTGGATGCGGTCACTCATATAATCCTCCACCATTCTTTCAATGGTGAGAGAATCATATGCAGTGACAGTAGACGACATGTCCGTAATCGTTGTCAGGTCCTTCAGTCCGGACCAGATGTCAGCATCAGCAGTCGCTCCAGACTGCCCTGCATCACCGCCAGCGGGTGGGCTCGGAATTCTGAGCCTTTTCCTCGCACCCCCAGTTGCGGGAGAATGTGAAGGAGGAGACGTTGACAGGTCGCGTTCCGCTTGACTTGACAATTTTCTCACCAGCAGGTCTTTCAACCCCAGCAGACTTGTGTCTGCCGGAAAGAGAGATCCAAGGTAGGCTTTAAATCTAGGATCGAGCACGGTGGCCAAAATGTAGTGCTCTGATTTCAACAGATTGACCACCCGTGAATCCTTGTTAAGCGAATTAAGGGCTCCATCCACAAGTCCCACATGCCTAGCGGAATCGCTCCGTGTTAGCTCCTCCTTCAATGTCTCCAGCTTCTTCTGCAAAAGCCTGATGAGGGGAATGACCTGACTCAGGCTGGCAGTGTCTGAACTGACTTCACGTGTGGCAAGTTCAAAGGGCAGCAGAACCTTGCACAACGTTGAAATCATTCTCCACTGCGCTTGAGACAGGTGCATTCCACCTCCTATATCGAGCTCAATTGTATAGGCTTGAATGGCCTTTTGCTGCTCCTCCAACCTCTGAAGCATATAGAGGGTTGAATTCCACCTCGTTACCACTTCTTGCTTCAGATGATGGCAGGGCAGGTTCAGTAGTTTTTGGTGGTGCTCCAGTCTTCTGTACGTGGTGCCTGTACGCCGAAAGTGTCCCGCAATTCTTCTGGCCACCGACAGCATCTCTTGCACGCCCCTGTCGTTTTTTAAATAATTCTGCACCACCAAATTCAAGGTATGTGCAAAACATGGGACGTGCTGGAATTTGCCCATATTTAATGCACACACAATATTGCTGGCGTTGTCCGATGCCACAAATCCACAGGAGAGTCCAATTGGGGTAAGCCATTCCGCGATAATCTTCCTCAGTTGCCGTAAGAGGTTTTCAGCTGTGTGCGTATTCTGGAAACCGGTGATACAAAGCGTAGCCTGCCTAGGAAAGAGTTGGCGTTTGCGAGATGCTGCTACTGGTGCCGCCGCTGCTGTTCTTGCGGCGGGAGTCCATACATCTACCCAGTGGGCTGTCACAGTCATATAGTCCTGACCCTGCCCTGCTCCACTTGTCCACATGTCCGTGGTTAAGTGGACATTGGGTACAGCTGCATTTTTTAGGACACTGGTGACTCTTTTTCTGAGGTCTGTGTAAATTTTCGGTATCGCCTGCCTAGAGAAATGGAACCTAGATGGTATTTGGTACCGGGGACACAGTACCTCCAACAAGTCTCTAGTTGGCTCTGCAGTAATGATGGATACCGGAACCACGGTTCTCACCACCCAGGATGCCAAGGCCTCAGTTATCCGCTTTGCAGTAGGATGACTGCTGTGATATTTCATCTTCCTCGCAAAGGACTGTTGGACAGTCAATTGCTTGGTGGAAGTAGTAAAAGTGGTCTTACGACTTCCCCTCTGGGATGACCATCGACTCCCAGCAGCAACAACAGCAGCGCCAGCAGCAGTAGGCGTTACACGCAAGGATGCATCGGAGGAATCCCAGGCAGGAGAGGAATCGTCAGAATTGCCAGTGACATGGCCTGCAGGACTATTGGCATTCCTGGGGAAGGAGGAAATTGACACTGAGGGAGTTGGTGGGGTGGTTTGCGTGAGCTTGGTTACAAGAGGAAGGGATTTACTGGTCAGTGGACTGCTTCCGCTGTCACCCAAAGTTTTTGAACTTGTCACTGACTTATTATGAATGCACTGCAGGTGACGTATAAGGGAGGATGTTCCGAGGTGGTTAACGTCCTTACCCCTACTTATTACAGCTTGACAAAGGGAACACACGGCTTGACACCTGTTGTCCGCATTTCTGTTGAAATACCTCCACACCGAAGAGCTGATTTTTTTGGTATTTTCACCAGGCATGTCAACGGCCATATTCCTCCCACGGACAACAGGTGTCTCCCCGGGTGCCTGACTTAAACAAACCACCTCACCATCAGAATCCTCCTGGTCAATTTCCTCCCCAGCGCCAGCAACACCCATATCCTCCTCATCCTGGTGTACTTCAACACTGACATCTTCAATCTGACTATCAGGAACTGGACTGCGGGTGCTCCTTCCAGCACTTGCAGGGGGCGTGCAAATGGTGGAAGGCGCATGCTCTTCACGTCCAGTGTTGGGAAGGTCAGGCATCGCAACCGACACAATTGGACTCTCCTTGTGGATTTGGGATTTCGAAGAACGCACCGTTCTTTGCGGTGCTACTGCTTTTGCCAGCTTGAGTCTTTTCATTTTTCTAGCGAGAGGCTGAGTGCCTCCATCCTCATGTGAAGCTGAACCACTAGCCATGAACATAGGCCAGGGCCTCAGCCGTTCCTTGCCACTCCGTGTGGTAAATGGCATATTGGCAAGTTTACGCTTCTCCTCCGACAATTTTATTTTAGGTTTTGGAGTCCTTTTTTTACTGATATTTGGTGTTTTGGATTTGACATGCTCTGTACTATGACATTGGGCATCGGCCTTGGCAGACGACGTTGCTGGCATTTCATCGTCTCGGCCATGACTAGTGGCAGCAGCTTCAGCACGAGGTGGAAGTGGATCTTGATCTTTCCCTAATTTTGGAACCTCAACATTTTTGTTCTCCATATTTTAATAGGCACAACTAAAAGGCACCTCAGGTAAACAATGGAGATGGATGGATACTAGTATACAATTATGGACGGACTGCCGAGTGCCGACACAGAGGTAGCTACAGCCGTGAACTACCGTACTGTACTGTGTCTGCTGCTAATATAGACTGGTTGATTAAGAGATGTAGTAGTATGTATGTATAAAGAAGAAAGAAAAAAAAACCACGGGTAGGTGGTATACAATTATGGACGGACTGCCGAGTGCCGACACAGAGGTAGCTACAGCCGTGAACTACCGTACTGTACTGTGTCTGCTGCTAATATAGACTGGTTGATAAAGAGATGTAGTAGTATGTATGTATAAAGAAGAAAGAAAAAAAAACCTCGGGTAGGTGGTATACAATTATGGACGGACTGCCGAGTGCCGACACAGAGGTAGCTACAGCCGTGGACTACCGTACTGTACTGTGTCTGCTGCTAATATAGACTTGTTGATAAAGAGATGTAGTAGTATGTATGTATAAAGAAGAAAGAAAAAAAAACCACGGGTAGGTGGTATACAATTATGGACGGACTGCCGAGTGCCGACACAGAGGTAGCTACAGCCGTGAACTACCGTACTGTGTCTGCTGCTAATATAGACTGGTTGATAAAGAGATGTAGTAGTATGTATGTATAAAGAAGAAAGAAAAAAAAACCACGGGTAGGTGGTATACAATTATGGACGGACTGCCGAGTGCCGACACAGAGGTAGCTACAGCCGTGAACTACCGTACTGTACTGTGTCTGCTGCTAATATAGACTGGTTGATAAAGAGATGTAGTAGTATGTATGTATAAAGAAGAAAGAAAAAAAAACCACGGGTAGGTGGTATACAATTATGGACGGACTGCCGAGTGCCGACACAGAGGTAGCTACAGCCGTGAACTACCGTACTGTACTGTGTCTGCTGCTAATATAGACTGGTTGATAAAGAGATGTAGTAGTATGTATGTATAAAGAAGAAAGAAAAAAAAACCACGGGTAGGTTGTATACAATTATGGACGGACTGCCGAGTGCCGACACAGAGGTAGCTACAGCCGTGAACTACCGTACTGTGTCTGCTGCTAATATAGACTGGTTGATAAAGAGATGTAGTAGTATGTATGTATAAAGAAGAAAGAAAAAAAAACCACGGGTAGGTTGTATACAATTATGGACGGACTGCCGAGTGCCGACACAGAGGTAGCTACAGCCGTGAACTACCGTACTGTACTGTGTCTGCTGCTAATATAGACTGGTTGATAAAGAGATGTAGTAGTATGTATGTATAAAGAAGAAAGAAAAAAAAACCACGGGTAGGTGGTATACAATTATGGACGGACTGCCGAGTGCCGACACAGACGTAGCTACAGCCGTGAACTACCATACTGTGTCTGCTGCTAATATAGACTGGTTGATAAAGAGATGTAGTAGTATGTATGTATAAAGAAGAAAGAAAAAAAAAACCTCGGGTAGGTGGTATACAATTATGGACGGACTGCCGAGTGCCGACACAGAGGTAGCTACAGCCGTGAACTACCGTACTGTGTCTGCTGCTAATATAGACTGGTTGATAAAGAGATGTAGTAGTATGTATGTATAAAGAAGAAAGAAAAAAAAAACCTCGGGTAGGTGGTATACAATTATGGACGGACTGCCGAGTGCCGACACAGAGGTAGCTACAGCCGTGAACTACCGTACTGTGTCTGCTGTGACTGGATGATAAATAATGATATAAAAAATATATATATATCACTACTGCAGCCGGACAGGTATATATTATATAATGACGGACCTGCTGGACACTGTCTGTCAGCAGAATGAGTTTTTTATAGAATAAAAAAAAAACACCACACAAGTGAAGTCACACGACGAGTGTTTAACTTTTTCAGGCAATCACACAATATAGTATACTACTAACTATACTGGTGGTCAGTGTGGTCAGGTCACTGGTCAGTCACACTGGCAGTGGCACTCCTGCAGCAAAAGTGTGCACTGTTTAATTTTAATATAATATGTACTCCTGGCTCCTGCTATAACCTATAACTATTAACTGGCACTGCAGTGCTCCCCAGTCTCCCCCACAATTATAAGCTGTGTGAGCTGAGCACAGTCAGATATATATACATAGATGATGCAGCACACTGGGCTGAGCAGTGCACACAGATATGGTATGTGACTGAGTCACTGTGTGTATCGTTTTTTTCAGGCAGAGAACGGATATATTAAATAAAACTGCACTGTCTGGTGGTCACTGTGGTCAGTCACTAGTAAACTCTGTACTCTCTACACTTCTACAGTACTCCTAAGCTCCAGTAAATCAGGTCAATCTCTCTCTCTCTCTCTCTCTTCTAATCTAAATGGAGAGGACGCCAGCCACGTCCTCTCCCTATCAATCTCAATGCACGTGTGAAAATGGCGGTGACGCGCGGCTCCTTATATAGAATCCGAGTCTCGCGAGAATCCGACAGCGTCATGATGACGTTCGGGCGCGCTCGGGTTAACCGAGCAAGGCGGGAAGATCCGAGTCGCTCGGACCCGTGAAAAAAAACATGAAGTTCGTGCGGGTTCGGATTCAGAGAAACCGAACCCGCTCATCTCTACTATGAATAAGTACAAGATATAATCATGAACATTTTGCAACCAATAACAGGTATGTTATTAGCACTAAGTAATCTATGTGGATGGTAGGAACACAGTAAGTTTCTTTTAAAACATCATTCACTTACTTAGTTACAATTGCTGTGTCTCTCTGCTATTGCAGCTCTAGATTTCCTGGCAATATGTTTCTAATGTTATGTACATATTCATTTATTTATGATTCATGTGACTCTCTGGGATGCCAAAGTTAAAAACATAGTACAGTATACTATGACCCTAGTTCCTTATTCTTAAGACGTGGGGTTTTCTAGTGTCTCCATTGGTCACCTGGAGCGGTTTGTTCTACTTTCTACTACATCTTACATTTATCTTTTCTGTCTTTCCTCTTTCTTTTTTTCCCCTCAACCTAATGACCTCTCTGGTCATTTCCTGTTCTGCCTACTAAATTCTCTATTGCTTGACACGTTTGACTTCTGCTCTACCACAGTCTCTAATGTTCATATCCTTTTTACTATCTAAGGCCGGGTACACACTAGGACAATGTCAGCATGATTTGTAATATTGAATTGACAAGCGTCACGCCGCCGCCCCGTCCGCCTTACTTACCTCTCCGGGCGCGCTGGTTCTCCCTGCGGCCGTTCTCGCTGGTGGCTCCCGGCTTCCGTTGCTCGGCCCGGCGTCTGGGCGGGTGACGTCATCAGGCGCTTCCCACCAATCAGATGGTGGTGGGAAGTATAAATTCAGGATCCAGGCACTGCATCAGTGCCTGAGTATCATCTATTCTGCCTACAGAAGCTGTGATCTCTAGTGCTCCTGCATTCCTGTGGTTCCAAGCATCTCCGTGCCTCCAAGCACCTCCGTGCCTCCAAGCACCTCCGTGCCTACAAGCATCTCCGTGCCTCCAAGCACCTCCGTGCCTCCAAGCACCTCCGTGCCTCCAAGCATCTCTGTGCCTCCAAGCACTTCCGTGCCTCAGAGCATCTCCGTGCCTCCAAGCACCTTAGTGCCTCCAAGCTCCTCAGTGCCTCCAAGCACCTCAGTGTCTCCAAGTGCCTCAGTGCCTCCAAGCACCTCAGTGCCTCCAAGCGCCTCAGTGCCTCCAAGCACCTCAGTGTCTCCAAGCGCCTCCAAGCACCCCAGTGCCTCCAAGCACCTCAGTGCCTCCAAGCGCTTCAGCGCCTTCAAGCACTTCAGCTCCTTCCCGCACCTCAGTGCCTCCAAGCACTTCAGCGCCTACAAGCACTTCAGTCTCTCCAAGCCCCAGTGCACTTTAGCGCAGTTTGTGCCTACAGCACCTGGTATTCCTCACTGGTTCATCAGCACCTTTCAAGTTCTGTCTTTCAGGAGACCTTCAGCGTCCACGTGTGCCTCCTGTCTGCCGACCTGATCCTGCATGAGGAAAACTTACATTCGCCCATCTCTGCTGCGGCCCAGTTGCGGTTTCTCTTCCCGGTCACCGGAAGAAACCCCGAGTCCACAACACTCCCAAGTCAGGTCAGTGATAGTATACTCAGGCCTCATGGACCCGGGGGATCGGAACACGGACTCAAGTGCCATCCAGAATCTGGCTTCCCGAGTACAAAGTTAGGAAGCGGCACAAGGTCAGGTGATGCAGTACCTCCAGGAGTTGTCCGGGCGTCTGGATAAGATTCAGGTGTCCCTAGCCTCGGTAATTCCAGCACCAGTTCCAGTAGCTGCACCAGTTGCCGCTTCCAGCAATGTTTAGCCATCGGCCGGTGCCACTCCGCGCCTTCAGCTGCCTACTCCGTCCCGTTATAATGGGAATCCTAAAAATTGTCGTGGTTTTTTAAACCAATGCGAGGTACATTTCGAGCTACCTGCACATAACTTTCCTACAGACCGGTCCAAGGTGGCATATATTATTTCTCTGCTGGAAGGATCTGCCTTGGATTGGGTGTCTCCATTATGGGAACGTTCTGATTCACTGGTTTCCAATTACTCCGAATTCATCACGTCTTTTCGACAAATTTTTGACGAGCCTGGCAGGATGACTTCGGTCTCTTCTGACTTGCTCCGCATCCGTAAAGGCTCCCGATCCGTGGGTCAGTATGTGGTTCATTGTCAAACCATTGCCTCTGAACTCCGCTGGAATAATGAGGCTCTGAGAGGTGCTTTCTGGAACGGTCTCTCCGATCGCCTGAAGGATGAGTTGGTCACTCGGGAGCTTCCGGATTCTTTAGAGGAATTGATCTCTCTCTGTGTCAAGGTAGATCTCTGGATGCAGGAACGTGGAGGTGAACGTAGTCGATCGGATCGTTCTAGGTTCCGGCTTCCCCCTGCAAGGCAAGCGGTGGTCCTAAGTCCGGACGAACCCATGCAGATTAACCGATCCCAATTGTCCCGGAGGAGCGACAGCGTCACCATGAAGGTAAACTCTGTCTGTACTGCGGAGCTGCGGGTCACTTCATCAAGTCCTGCAAATCCCGTCCGGGAAACAGGCAGGCCTAGCTTGTTCCGGAGGAGTCAAGTTTGGGGTTACGACCAAATCTTCTCCGACTTCGGACTGTAACGTAACGTTAACCTTCCTGTAACGTTAACCACCAAGGTTACTTCCAAGTCTTTTGAAGCCCTGTTGGACTCCGGGGCTGCGGGGAATTTTGTTTCTTCTCTCTGTGTCCAAAGCCTGAATTTGGAAGTACGGTCCATCGAATGGCCTATTTCATTGACAGCTATCAATGGTACTAGGATATCCAAGGGTATCTTAACAGAGCGCACGGTTCCAGTTAAATTACAGGTCGTGGCTCTACATCAAGAATATTTGGAGTTCCTGGTGATTCCGGAAATGCATCACGATCTGGTTCTCGGAATGCCTTGGCTCAAAATTCACAATCCCCATATCGGTTGGAAGACCGCACAGATTTGGTCGTGGAGTTCTTTTTGTCATGCTAACTGTATCACCCCTGTCTGTCAGCTTCGTGTTTCTACTAAGGCGGAGGAAGAACTTATCCCGGAGGTGTACCAAGAGTTCAAGGATGTGTTCTCGGAATAGGCGGCTGACCAGTTACCACCCCATAGGTCTTGGGACTGCCCCATTGACCTCATCCCAGGGAAAATGCCACCCCGGGGTTGCATTTATCCTCTATCCCTTCCAGAGACACAAGCTATGTTAGACTATATCAAGTCCAATCTTCACAAGGGATTCATTCGCCCCTCTATCTCCCTGGCTGGAGCGGGCTTCTTCTTTGTGAAAAAGAAGGACGGGGGGTTAAGACCATGTATCGACTACCGCGGCCTAAATGATATTACCATCAAAAATAAATACCCCTTGCCTCTAATCACAGAGCTATTTGATAGAGTTCGTGGTGCCCACGTTTTTTCCAAGCTCGATTTGAGGGGGGCTTATAACCTTATAAGCATCAGAGAGGGAGATGAATGGAAGACCGCCTTCAATACCCGGGATGGGCATTATGAGTATCTGGTGATGCCGTTCGGTCTTAGCAATGCTCCTGCTGTCTTCCAGGGATTCGTCAACGAAATCTTCCAAGACATGTTATACCTAAGTGTCGTGGTATATTTGGATGACATACTGATTTTTTCCAAAGACCTTGCTGAACACAGGATACAGGTCAAAGAGGTACTCCGCCGTCTATGTGAGAATCATCTCTATGCCAAGATATCCAAGTGTACCTTCGAAGTAACATCAATACCGTTCCTCGGTTATATCATCTCAGGGATGGAGCTTCGCATGGACCCGGAGAAACTTTACGCCATTCGGGACTGGGCACAGCCACTCTCCTTGAAAGCAATACAAAGATTCCTGGGTTTTGCGAACTATTACAGAAAGTTCATTAGAAGTTTCTCCACCATTGTTGCACCCATTACCGCCTTGACGAGAAAGAGTTCCAACCCGGGTTTGTGGCCTACCGAAGCTATAGAGGCTTTTTCCCACTTGAAATCGGCTTTTATGTCCGCCCCAGTACTCCAACAACCAAATTTCGAGGAACCTTTCTTCCTAGAAGTTGACGCATCCTCGGTCGGAGTTGGGGCCGTTCTTTCTCAGTACTCCTCAGATAAGAGATTACATCCGTGTGGTTTCCACTCTCTTAAATTCTCTCCAGCTGGACGAAACTACACTATTGGAGACCAGGAACTCTTGGTAATTAAATCTGCATTGGAAGAGTGGAGATATCTCTTAGAAGGGGCCAAACATGTGATTACCATTTACACTGATCACAAAAATTTGTTGTACATCAAAACCGCACAGTGCTTGAATCCTCGCCAAGCTAGATGGGCACTCTTCTTCACTCGATTCTCTTTTGTTATCAAGTACCGAGCCGGGACTTTCAATACTAAAGCGGATGCACTGTCCCGTTCACAAACTCCCACAGATGAAGAGGATTCTTTTGAGCGGAGTTTAATTCTGAATCTAATTTCTGTCTCCGCTGCCTCAACTACTCCAGGTCCTCCCCCTGGAAGAATGTCCGTACCAGCTAAATTCCAGTCGAGGATACTACAGTGGGCCCATATCTCCAAGTTTTCCGGTCATCCCGGCGCCCAGAAGATGTACAAGTTTCTGCAAAGATCCTACTGGTGGGACTCCATGAGGAAGGATGTTAAGGATTACATTAATTCTTGTCCACAGTGTAGACAGCATAAATCTCATCGTCTACCTCCTGCTGGGTTACTTCGTCCTCTGTCCATTCCTATGAAACCCTGAACTCACATTTCCATGGACTTCGTCACCGACTTGCCCTGTTCCAAAGGTTTCAACACTGTCTGGGTGATCGTCGACCGTTTTTTGAAGATGGCGCACTTCGTTCCATTGACTGGTCTGCCGACAGCTCCTAAATTAGCTCTAATATTTGTCCGAGAACATTTTCACTTGCATGGGTTACCGCAAGAAATAGTCTCTGATCGATGGGTACAGTTCACCGCAAGGTTTTGGAAAGCTCTCTGCTCGGCCTTACAAATTAAACTTAAGTTTTCGTCCGCTTATCACCCCCAAACTAATGGACAAACGGAACGAGTCAATCAAGACTTGGAGACTTTACTCCGTCTGTATCTCTCCCCTTCACAGGACAACTGGGTAGAGTTATTGCCTTGGGCAGAGTTTGCACATAACCATTTATTTCATTCCTCCACTGACGAATCTCCATTCTTCATCAACTATGGCTTCCACCCACAAGTTCCAGAATTACCAATTCTTCCAACAGGAGAGGTTCCAGCTGTGACTTCCACTCTTCTACACTTTAGACAAATTTGGAGTAAGGTTAATGCTAGTCTTAAAAAGGTTTCTGTCCGATACAAGTTCTTCGCGGACAAGAAACGGCGAGCCGCTCCTCAATACAAGGTTGGTGACAGGGTATGGCTCTCCACACGTAACCTCCGGCTAAAGGTACCCACCATGAAGTTCGCCCCAAGGTTCATCGGTCCTTACCCTGTGCTACAAATCCTGAATCCTGTGGACTGCAAGTTGGGATTACTTTCTCATCTACGCATACCAAATGCCTTTCATGTTTCTCTTCTTCGTCCTCTCATCCTTAATAGTTTTCATTCTAAGCCTTCAAGCCCCACTTCGGTAGAAACTGAAACTGGGACAGACTTCGAAATCAAAACTATTCTGGACTCTCGTTATCTTCATAAGAACCTGCAATATCTGGTAGAATGGAAAGGTTATGGTCCTGAGGAGAGAAGTTGGATAGGAGCTTCTGAAGTCTCAGCTCCTCGACTAATCCGAATCTTCCATGCCAACCACCATACGAAACCTGGGAAGTGTCCAGGGGCCACCCCTAGAGGAGGGGATACTGTCACGCCGCCACCCCGTCCACCTTACTTACCTCTCTGGGCACGCTGGTCCTCCCTGCGGCCGTCCTCGCTGGCGGCTCCCGTCGCTCGGCCCGGCGTCTGGGCCGGTGACGTCATCAGGCGCTTCCCACGAATCAGATGGTGGTGGGAAGTATAAATTCAGGTGCCAGGCACTGCATCAGTGCCTAAGTATCACCTATTCTGCCTACAGAAGCTGTGATCTCCAGTGCTCCCGCATTCCTGTGGTTCCAAGCATCTCCGTGCCTTCAAGCACCGCCGTGCCTCCTAGCATCTCCGTGCCTCCAAGCACCTCCGTGCCTCCAAGCATCTCTGTGCCTCCAAGCACCTCAGTGCCTCCAAGCACCTCAGCGCCTCCAAGCGCCTCAGCGTCTCCAAGCGCCTCAGCGTCTCCAAGCGCCTCAGTGCCTCCAAGCGCCTCAGTGCCTCCAAGCGCTTCAGCGCCTCCAAGCACTTCAGCGCCTTCCCGCACCTCAGTGCCTCCAAGCACTTCAGCGCCTACAAGCACTTCAGTGCCTGCAAGCACTTCAGTCTCTCCAAGCCCCAGTGCACTTTAGCGCAGTTTGTGCCTCCAGCACCTGGTATTCCTCACTGGTTCATCAGCACCTTTCAAGTTCTGTCTTTCAGGAGACCTTCAGCGTCCACGCGTGCCTCCTGTCTGCCGACCTGATCCTGCATGAGGAAAACTTACATTCGGCCAACTCTGCTGTAGCCCAGTTGCGGTTCCTCTTCCCGGTCACCGGAAGAAACCCTGAGTCCACAACACTCCCAAACCAGGTCAGTAATAACAAGTCTCTTATAGGGGGGGGGGTATTCAAATGTTTGAAAAGTCAGTTGGGTGTCTGTTTTATCCTATCTAATACACAGGAAAAAACAGACACCCAACCGACTTTTCAAACATTTAAATTCCCTCCATATAGTCTAGTGTGTATGCCCGATTGCATGCTACTGCGGGTAGCAAACAACATCTTCTGGTTACCCGTGCTGCACGGCCAACCAGAAGATATAGTGTGTGACCTGGTGCAGTGTAATAAAGGCTAGAATTAGAGATCATTCCGTCGAACAGTGTGTACGGGCAATGTGGCATGGTCCGGGAATAAGGGAAATCAGCCAGATTGACGTCATCTGAATGTGTACCCGGCCTAAGACTTCCCATGACTGTCATGGTTCCTCCTTCCCTTACAGTAAATGTAAGAGGGCTACCAATTTCAAATAGAAAACTAAGGTCCTTCACTCTTGTGAGCCCTTCATGACAGTTTGGGTCATTAGCCTATCTTTAGAGCCCTGACTAAACTTCTCAGCAACCTCTTTCTCACTCTCTTGGCTAAGTTCTTGATTCTCCATGGTTCCTTTACATCAAAATATTTATACACAACCTTGTCCCCACTCCTGATTCTCTTTTTTACCACTCCTTCCATACCTCCAGCCACATACTTTTTTTGGTTCACTTATTTACTGCATTTTGTATCCACTATATGTTGACCTTGTTAGGCGCGGCGGCTCTCGCCAGCGCCCAACCGTTGCTAAGCAACGATCCTGGCGCGTCACAGCTGCCGCCTCTCTTCCTCCTGTCCTCCGCATAGCGCCTTGCATCGCCGGGACGCCGTGCGCGCCGAGCCGCCGAGTCCAAGGCAATGCCGGCATGCCGTGCGTGCTGAGCTGCTGGGTCCATAGCAACGGGGCCGCCACAGGTGGATTGCATTCCCCGTTGCTATCAAATTAGTCAAGCACCTGTCAGCGTGTAGTCGTGCAGCAGGGCAGCTGCACGACATTTTCTAATTAGCTTCTCTGCAGCCATTGGTACAGAGACCTGTTATATTCTCCCTCAGTGCTTTACACAGACGCCAGTGATAACTTCCTGTGAGCTGTTCCTGCTCTGGAGAAATTCCCTGTCCAGTGTTCTGTGGTTCAGTCTACCTCGTTCCTGCGGTGGTGACTCCTGGGGTCCTTCCAGCCTTCCTGTTGGTAGAAACCTGTGTCTTAAGATCTCAAGGTTCCTGCTCACCTGCTGTTGTTTCCCCGGTGTTGTGAGTAGCGGCCTTGGCCGATGAGTTTCCGTTATATTCTTTTGCTGGTGTTTTTGCAGAGGTGCTCCGCCACAACTTTCCTCCCCGGTACACAACGGTGCCGTGTAGGGGTGGACAGTGTTACCTTTGCTGCCTTTTCCATTGGCAGTCGTGCCACACATACGTTTAGTTTTTAGTTCTGCAGTAACCCCTAGCTCTGTGTTTTGTTTAGTTAGAGGTCCCCTTGTTCCCATCCAGTATCAGTTTACGCCTTGTCTCATACTAAGACCGGGGGGCATCGGAGTTGGGCAGACCTAATCTGCCCTTCAAATGCAGCTGCCGTGGGCCCAAGAACACATAGTCTCGCAGGCGTAGACTGACAACGTGGGTGGAACAACGGAGTTAGGGTCCTAGGGGTACTGCTTTACTTTGTCCTGAATTTCAGCGTCACGTTCCTGTGCTCGGGACTTACCCACTCAGAATATTACGTTCGGAGCACAGAGAACGTAACATTATCACTGGCCCAAGCAAAAAAAAATCTGTTATTTTTGTACAGGGTGGCCTTGAAATTCGGTCCTCATGAATCCAGCAGTGCTAGGACAAAATCTCAGCCAGCTTTTGGTCAATCAGATTCAGGAACTCACTCAGATGGTTCAGGATCTTACCCTTCGTGTGAGATTGCCGGAAGATCTTTTACGAGCCTCCCCGGGTATGATTCCTGAACCAAAGATGCACCTTCCTGACCGCTTTTCGGGTGATCTAAAAGATTTCTTTAATTTTAAGGAAGCTGTAAACTTTATTTTCATTTAGGGCCCCGGTCCTCAGGTACTGAATCTCAGCGGGTGGGCATAGTGATGTCTTTGCTTCAAGGCGATCCACAAACCTGGGCTTTTGGGTTGAAATCCGACGATGCAGCCTTGCTAACAGTAGATGCCTTCTTTAAGTCATTAGGCCTTTTGCATGATGACCCAGATAGGGAAGCATCAGCTGAGAGCCACCTGCGTGCACTTAAACAGGGTAAAAGTCCTGCAGAGGCATATTGTACAGAATTACGCCATTGGTCGAACGACTGTGGCTGGAATGATCCTGCCCTGCGCAGTCAGTTTCGCCTTGGTCTGTCTGAAGTAATCAAGGATAGTCTCCTTCAGTATCCAGCTCCAGAGACTTTAGATAAGCTCATGGAGCTTGCTATTAAGATTGATCGTCGTCTTCGAGAGCGGAGGGCTGAAAGAGGAGCTAATTTCAGGTCTAGTCCATATGTGTATGCTTTCCCTGAGGACGTCGAGGAGCCCATGCAAGTGGGTCTCTCCCGGCTGTCTCCAGAAGTAAGAGTCAGAAGGCTAAATTCAGGGCTCTGCTTATATTGTGGTGGCAAGGGACATGTTGCACGTAACTGCCCAAATAAACAGGGAAAAGCTCTGACCAAGTGAATTGTGAGGGGGTTCAGTGGGTCTGCAGTTAATCTCCTCAAATGATTCCTTGTTAATTCCTGTTAAAATTTCTTTTGGAAGTCTCAGTTCATTTGTTTCAGCCTTCATTGACAGCGGAGCTGCCGAGAACTTTATGGATCTTGCTTGGGCTCAAGCCTTGTGAGTTCCGCAGCTCCAGTTAGATAGACCTATCACTATGCACGGACTAGATGGTGGTCCACTCTCAAATGGGGTAATTACTCACCGGACCCCTCCAGTAGAACTGACAGTGGGGGCCTTACATTCTGAAAAAATTGAGTTCTATCTCACCCATTGTCCGGCTGTGCCTGTCGTCTTAGGTCACCCCTGGCTTGCCCTCATAATCCCACCATAGATTGGCAGTCTGGGGAAATTTCCAGGTGGGATTCCTTCTGTGTTAAAGGATGTATTTCTCATCCAGTCCGGGTCGCGGCCTCTACTCCGGAACTTATACCTTCAGTATATCAGGATTTTGCTGATGTTTTCTCTAAGGGTAACGCTGATATCCTGCCACCCCACCGGTCATATGACTGTGCCATTGACCTTGTCCCTGGTGCCACTCTGCCAAAAGGGAGACTTTATGCTCTATCTGGTCCCAAGACTAAGGCCATGGATGACTATGTACAGGAATGCCTGAAGAAGGGGTTTATTAGGCCCTCGAAATCTCTGATAAGTGTAGGGGTTTTTTTGTTGTTGAGAAAAAGGATGGATCTCTAAGACCGTGCATAGACGATCGGGCCTTGAATAAGATTTCTATTAAAAACACCTACCACTTGCCATTGATTTCGGTGTTATTTGATCAGCTCCGCATTGCGGTTATTTTTTCCAAAATCGATCTCAGAGGAGCCTACAATCTCATTCGAATAAAACCTGGGGATGAGTGGAAGACGGCTTTCAGTACTCAGTCCAGACATTACGAATATCTTGTGATGCCGTTCGGGCTGTCTAACACTCCTGCGGTATTTCAGTATCTTATTAACGACGTCCTCCACGACTTTTTAGGGAAGTTCATGGTCATTTATTTGGACGACATTTTAATTTAGTCTGAGTCTCCTGAACAGCATGTTGTCCATGTGTGGCAAGTGCTTCAAAAATTGCGGGAGAACCATTTGTACGCAAAATTGGAGAAGTGTGATTTCCACATCACTGAGGTGTCCTTTTTAGGGTATATTATTTCTCCAAAGGGGTTTTTTATGGAACCTAAGAAACTCTAGGCTATCCCAAACTGGATGCAACCCACCAACTTGAAGGCTATCCAGGAATTTTTGGGTTTTGCAAATTTTTTATAGGCGTTTTATTCATGCCTTTTCAGATTAAGTTGCTCCTATTGTGGCGTTTACAAGAAAAGGAGCTGATCCTTCCAACTGGTCGCCTCAAGCCGAGTCTGCCTTCCGGGCCCTAAAACAGGCCTTTGTCTCAGCTCCAGTTCTTAGGCACCCCAACCCTGATCTTCCCTTTATTGTCGAGGTGGACGCCTCAGATGTTGGAGTGGGAGCCATTCTTTCTCATGAAGACCCCAAGTCTCTGGTGTTACACCCTTGTGCCTTCATGTCCAGGAAATTCTCCTCTGCTGAATCCAACTATGATGTTGGTAATTGAGAGTTGCTGGCAGTCAAATGGGCTTTTGAGGAATAAAGGCACTGGCTTGAAGGAGCGAAGCATACCATTATGGTGTTCACTGACCACAAGAATCTACAGTATATTGAATCAGCAAAATGGCTAAATGCTCGGCAGGCGCGTTGGGCGCTGTTTTTTACACTATTCAAGTTCATCATCACCTACAGGCCCGGTTCTAAGAATACCAAGGCCGATGCCCTGTCTCGTTGTTTTCTTCCTGCTCACAATAACCTCTCTTCCGCAACCCCCATTGTCTCAACGTCCGTCATCCGGGCTGGTCTCACACAGGATTTGTTCACACAACTTGTCCAGGTTCAGCACCAGGCTCCCAGTGATACTCCTGTTGGTTGTCTCTTCGTTCCTGAGCGCTTGAGAGGCAGTTTCCTCGCAGAGTTTCATGATAGTAAGGTTACTGGTCATCCTGGTATTGCTAAAACCTTGGAGTTAATCTCTCGCTCGGTGTGGTAGCCTAATCTTTTCAAGGATGTTAGGGAATTTGTCCTTTCCTGTCAGGATTGTGCTAAGCACAAAGTGTCCCGATCCTTGCCGGTCGGGCAACTCATGCCCCTTGCAATTCCACTCAAGCCATGGTCACACATTTCCATGGATTTCGTGGTGGATCTTCCTCTTTCATCCGGGTTCCGGGTAATTTGGGTAGTTGTGGACCGTTTTAGCAAAATGGCCCACTTCATTGCTTTACCCCGATTACCCTCCGCTCAAGTTCTGGCAGTTCTGTTTCTCCGCCATGTCTTCAGGCTTCATGGTTTACCCGTGGATATAGTCTCTGACCGGGGACCACAGTTTATTGCCCATTTTTGGAAGCGTTTTTGTGCTTCATTAAACATGAAACTCTGTTTAACGTCTGGATACCATCCACAGTCTAACGGGCAGACTGAATGTGTGAATCAGTCACTAAAACAATATTTACGTCTTTATACTGCCAATCTTCAGAACGATTGGTTAGATTTTCTTCCTCTGACCGAGTTCGCCTACAATAACGCTTGCCATTCATCCACCAAAGAGTCTCCATTCTTTTCGGTCCTGGGCCTTCACCCTAGAGCCAATTCCTTTACTCCCCATTAACCGGCTTCTTCTTTGTCCTTAACCTCCCGTCTCAGAGTTATTTGGAGAAAAGTACACCTTGCCCTTAAGAAGGCTGCTTTTCGGGAGAATTTTTTTTCTTATAGGTTCCGACGCCCATGCACATTTAAGGTAGGGGATAAGGTGTGGTTGTCAACCCGCAACATCAAGCTCCGACAACCCTCGGCCAGATTGGGACCCAGATTTATTGGACTGTTCCTTATTGTCAAAAAAGTCAATCCAGTGGCTTTTCGGCTACGGTTGCCAAAGTCACTTAAAATCGGTAACACTATCCATTGTTCTCTATTGAAGTCATATGTCCTTTCCAGGAGATTTCCTCTGAAAATTTTCCAGGGTAGACCTCCGGTGGATGTTCAGGGTCAACAAGAATTCCTAATGGAGAAGGTCTTAGATTCTAAATTTGCTCATGGTCGGCTCTATTTTTTGATTCACTGGAAAGGGTACGGTCCAGAGGAAAGGTCTTGGGTCCTGGACAAGGATTTACATGCCCCTAGACTTAAGAGGTTGTTCTTTCAGGAATTTCCTCCTAAACCCAGATATAGGGGTTCCTTAACCCCTCCTCAAGGGGGGTACTGTTAGGCGCGGCGGCTCTCGCCAGAGCCCGACCGTTGCTAATCAACGGTACCGGCGCATCACGGCCGCCACGCCTCCTCATACTGTTCTCCGCACGGAGCCTGGCAATGCCGGGACGCCATGCGCGCTGAGCCACCGGGTTCATGGCAACACCGGGATGCCGTGCGCGCTGAGCCGCCGGGTCCATAGCAACGGGGACGCCATAGGCAGATCGCGTTCCCCGTTGCTATCCAATTAATCAAGCACCTGTCAGCGTGTGGTCGTGCAGCAGGGCAGCTGCACGACATTTTCTAATTAGCTTCTCCGCAGCCATTGGTACAGAGACCTGTTATATTCTCCCTCAGTGCTTTACACAGACGCCGGTGATAGCTTCCTGTGAGCTGTTCCTGTTCTGGAGAAATTCCTTGTCCGGTGTTCTGTGGTCCAGTCTACCTCGTTCCTGCGGTGCTGACTCCTGGGGTCCTTCCAGCCTTCCTGTTGGCAGGAACCTGTGTCTTGAGATCTCGAGGTTCCTGCTCACCTGCGGTTGTTTCCCCGGTGTTGTGAGTAGCGGCCTTTGCCGCGTCTTGCGGCCTTGGCCCGAAGAGTATTCTTTTGCTGGTGTTTTTGCGAGGTGCTCCGCCACAGGTGTCCTCCCCGGTACACGACGGTTTCCGTGTAGGGGTTGACAGTGTTACCTTTGTTTCCTTTTCCATTGGCGTCCCTGCCGCACATACGTTTAGTTTTTAGTTCTGCAGTAACCCCTAGCTCTGTGTTTTGTTTAGTTAGAGGTCCCCTTGTTCCCATCCAGTATCAGTTTACGCCTTGTCTCATACTAAGACAGGGGGGCATCGGAGATGGGCAGACCTAATCCGCCCTTCAAATGCGGCTACCGTGGGCCCAAGAACACATAGTCTCGCAGGCATAGACTGACCATGTGGGTGGAACAATGGAGTTAGGGTCCTAGGGGTACTGCTTTACTTTGTACTGAATTTCAGCGTCACATTTCTGTGCTCGGGACTTACCCACTCAGTATCTTACGTTTGGAGCACAGAGAACGTAACAGACTTTGCCAGATGAGGCAGTGTATTCACCTCTTAGTATGTGGGGCTTAACTCTAATAGTGGGTATTCTATAGTTGCAGATCTTTTTACATGCTGTTTGTTACCATGCATTTACATGTATAGTGTATTCCACCATGTGGCTCACTTTATTAACATAGTATGTGTGTCCATTTAAGTCATGAGACATGCGTAATAGTCTTCTGAAAACCAATATCGAAATATCTGAACTAAAATATTTCCCAGATATGGCTTTAACTTTTTTCCATTTTTTTCATGATTTGGAAAAGCATGCTAACTGTATATTTGAATAAATTACCCCTGTTTCTCCATATCACCCCTGGCATTTCACTACTCCATGAATTGTTTAGCCATGATCAGGGCTGGCTCCAGGCATGTTTCAATAGAGCGGCCTAACAGGGTGCCACACTTTATGGGCACTGTTAGCTCTGGCCACCATATTGGAGCCTGGAGCCATCCCTACAGTAGCAGCAGTGTCTGCCTCCTAGCAGAGACGTGCACTGCATCACATCCCACAGCCCTAAGTAAACCCCCTCCCCACTGACCAGTGTTGGCCCATGAGCCAATCAGAGCTCGTGGTCCAGCAGCTGAGGCTCCTGATTGGCTGCCAGACTGCAAGCTTTGATTGGCTTGCGGACCGGCGCCTAGTTGGTGCTAGACACCGCCGCAGCTGCCAGAGACTGAGGGGCAGGAGAGGCGCATGATGCGCTCTCCTCCCCATCCTCAACTTAAGAGCAGCAGCAGCCTCCCAGCCCTTCAGAACAAGAGGCACATAGAAAACAGCACTGGGGACATATATGGCACTGTGTAGGGACATGTGTATCTGGCACTGGGGCCATATCTGGCACTGTGTGAGGACATTATATCTGGCACTGGGGGCATAACTGGAACTGTGTGAGGACATGTGTATCTGGCATTGGGGGCATATCTGGCTCTGTGGGGACATGTGTATCTGGCACAGGAGGTATATCTGGCACTGTGTGAGGACATGTGTGCCTGGCATTGGGGGCATATCTGGCACTGTGGGGACATGTGTATCTGGCATTGGGGCATATCTGGAACTGTGTGAGGACATGTGTATCTGGCATTTGGGGCATATCTGGCATTGTGGGGACATGTGTTTCTGTCACGGGGCATATCTACCACTGTGTGAGGACATGTGTATCTGGCACTGGGGACATATCTGGCACTGTGTGAGGACATTATATCTGGCACTGGGGGCATAACTGGAACTGTGTGAGGACATGTGTATCTGACATTGGGGGCATATCTGGCTCTGTGGGGACATGTGTATCTGGCACTGGAGGTATATCTGGCACTGTGTGAGGACATGTGTGCCTGGCATTGGGGGCATATCTGGCACTGTGGGGACATGTGTATCTGGCATTGGGGCATATCTGGAACTGTGTGAGGACATGTGTATCTGGCATTTGGGGCATATCTGGCACTGTGGGGACATGTGTTTCTGTCACGGGGCATATCTCCCACTGTGTGAGGACATGTGTATATGGCACTGGGGACATATCTGGTACTGTGGGGACATGTGTATCTGGCATTGGGGGTATATCTGGCACTGTGGGGACATGTGTATGTGGCACTGGGGGCATATCTGGCACTGTGTGAGGAAAAGTGTGTCTGGCATCAGGGACATATCTTGCACTGTGGGGACATGTGTATCTGGCACAGGGGGCATATCTGGCACTGTGGGGACATGTGTATCTGGCATTGGGGGCATATCTGGAAATGTGTAGGGACATATGTATCTGGCACTGGGGGCATATCTGGCACTATGGGTACATGTGTATCTGTCACTGGTGGCATATCTGGCACTATGGGGATTTGTGTATCTGGCACTGGGGGCATATCTGGCACAGTGGGCATATCAGGCACTGTGTGGGGACATGTATGTCTGGCACTGTGAATCATATATGTATTTGGCACTGTGGGGCATATATGTACCTGGCACTGTGGGGACATGTGTTTCTGGGGGGCAAATCATGTATATCTGGAACATCGGGTGGCATATCATGTGCATCTGGCACTGCTGGGGGGCATATCATGTATATCTGGCACTGTTGGGGGGCATATCATGTGTATCTGGCACTGGGGGAATATCTGGCACTATGGGTACATGTGTATCTGGCATTGGGGGCATATCTGGCTCTGTGTGAGGACATGTGTATCTGGCATTGGGGGCATATCTGGCACTGGGGGGACATGGGTATCTGGCATTGGGGGCATATTTGGCACTGTGTGAGGATATGTGTTTCTGGCATTGAAGGCATATCTGGTACTGTGTAGTGACATGTGTTTCTGGAACTGGGGACATATCTGGCACTGTGGGGACATGTGTATCTGTCACTGGGGGCATATCTGGCACTATGGGGATTTGTGTATCTGGCACTGGGGGCATATCAGGCACAGGGGGCATATCTGGCACTGTGTGGGGACATGTATGTCTGGCACTGTGAATCATATATGTATCTGGCACTGTGGGGCATATATGTACCTGGCACTGTGGGGACATGTGTACCTGGGGGGCAAATCATGTGTATCTGGCACATCGGGTGGCATATCATGTGTATCTGGCACTGCTGGGGGGCATATCATGTATATCTGGCACTGTTGGGGGGCATATCATTTGTATCTGGCACTGCTGGGGGGAATATCATGTGTATCTGCCACTGCTGGGGGGCATATCATGTGTATCTGGCACTGCTGGGGGGCATGTCATGTCTATCTGGCACTGCACTACTGGGGTCATTATGTGTATCTGGCACTATACTGGAGACATTGGGGGTCTTTCTGAGTTGATCGCATGTAGCAACTTTTTGCTGCTTGTGCGATCAACATGACTCCGCCTATGGGGGAGTATATTTTAGCATAGCAGGGCTGCGAATGCTTGTGCAGCCCTGCTATGCTATAAAAGTTTCCTGCAAAACAAGACAAGGGTCAGATTTACTTACCCTGTGCGATGGATCCAGCGATGAAGGTCCCGGGATTGACGTCACACATCCGCCCATCAAACGCCAGATCTCCACAACTGGAAAATGGTGAGTAGACACCCTGGAACGACTCCCCGCTGTCAATCTTCTTGTGATCGCGCTAGAAATCACTTTCTTCTTTGTTCTGGACGCTGCCCGGCGACGGGCAATGACACGTGTGCACAATGTGGCCGCCGCGCATGCGCAGTTCGGACCCTTTTGCACCACAGTGAAGAACCGCTGCATGCGAATGGGTCGGAATGACCCCCATTATGTGTAAGGAACACTACTGTGGCTGTTATGTGTAAGGCTGCTAATTGTGTGTGTAGAGGGGGTGTGAAAAGATATTTATTTATAGTTTGATAATATGAAGTTGCGAGGCCACGGCCACTTTTCCAGGAGCGCACGCGCCTTTGGTGCGCGCATGGAGGAGGGGGGCTTTGAAACTTTCCCTCTCGGGGTGCTAGTAGGGCTGGTACTGGGCCTGGCCATGCTCACCACATAGACTATAGAGGGAAACACTGTAAACATTCATGTGTATGAGATAACTGAAAAACAGCAATTGTATTTGTTTATTTTCTGGCTTACATCTTTTAAATTATGTTTGTGTGTACTCATTTATCTAGCCTCAATACACCATGTAATGTGAGATGCCTGGCGTGAGTGAGCCGACAGTTCCAGTGCAACTCTGCTAGGGTTGGGTAACTTACAGTATTTTGCCAAAAATGCATCTGCAATGTGACAAGGACACACAAGGGCCAATATTTACTAAGATTTCGAGTTTGTCCGATTTGTGTTTTTTTTTCTAAGTCCCAATCCGGGAATTCACTAAGCACCAATCTCGGCAGTGTTTTGACTATTCGTAATGGTTTGATTAGCAAAGTTACGAAATACGAATGAATAGACCATCGGTCAAACACGGCTGTTATTTCATACAATACGGGCATTCACTATTCATTTGTATTTGGGTGTTAGTTTCTGAGTGCTCAAGTGCGGGTCTGTTTTTTTTCGATTCGTTAAAAAAAGCAGCAAAAAAAAAAAGGACCTGCTTTTTCCAGTCGAGTTTGGATAACCATGCACGGATCAGTGAGATCTGTGCATGGCTATCTATGGGAAAGGGTCTGTTTTGTGTAAAAACTGAAAAAAAAATTGCGTGGGGTCCCCCCTCCTAAGCATAACCAGCCTCGGGCTCTTTGAGCCGGTCCTGGTTGAAAAAATATGGGGGGAAAAATGACAGGGGTTCCCCCATATTTAATCAACCAGCACCGGGCTCTGCGCCTGGTCCTGGTTCCAAAAATACGGGGGACAAAACAATATTCACATTTGTTCAAAAGGCTATCAGCCCCCCATCCGCCGCCCTTGGATGGGGCGGACAGCCTCGGGCTTCACCCCTGGCCTTTGGGTGGCTGGAGGGGGGGACCCCTTGATTTAAGGGGTTCCCACTCCTCCAGGGTACCCCGGCCAGGGGTGACTAGTTGGGTATGTAATGCCAGGGCCGCAGGGACCAGTATAAAAGTGTCCCCCGGCTGTGGCATTATGTACCTGGCTAGTGGAGCCCGGTGCTGGTTTCAAAAATACGGGGGACCCCTACGCTTTTTGTCCCCCGTATTTTTGGAACCAGGACCAGGCGCAGAACCCGGTGCTGGTTGATTAAATATGGGGGAACCCCTGTCATTTTTTCCCCATATTTTTTCAACCAGGACCAGCTCAAAGAGCCCGAGGCTGGTTGTGCTTAGGAGGGGGGACCCCACGCAATTTTTTTCAGATTTTTAAAGACTTTAATCAACTTTTTAAGGTACACAATGAAGCCCTGCACGGATTTCACAGATCCGGCCGGGATTCCTTGTGTTTTGTCAGGCAGTGTTTTACTCATCACTCCCGCAAAACACTGCCTGATTTTACGAATCACATCGACATCGGAAAAAACAATTGTGCAAAACTCGGCAGCTTAGTGAATGATCGTATCAGGATTCAAAAAGTTGTAGTAAAATGCACCCGATACCATTCAAGTTCAAACACCCTTCAAAACGGCCAAAACACAAATCTTTGTAATTATACCCCAAGGAGTCTGAGCAATTTGATATGCGACACTTGTATATCTGTGTGTGACTGAGTCTGTATACAAAGCACAATGGAACTTGGCATAGAAAAAAATCTGCGGCCATTGCATCATAGCACATTGAATACAGGTTCAGAAACTCCCATTGTGTGTAAGACATTTTTTTGGGGGGAAAAAATGCAAAAATACACCCAACGCTATTAGAGTCTAACATGATCTGTCCACTGAGAGCTGCTGTTTTGCACATCTGGGAACACATCTGTAACAGATTCCATACTTTTAAATAAATTTAAAAAAGACAGATGTGAGTCCTATTATTAGAAATAATCAGCATTAACACCATCATTATCATCATCATAACAATAATAATAATAATAATAATTAAAGGTCCCTTCAAGCACGCCATATATAAAAATAATAGTAGGGGGATTTTAAATATGAGAGGTCATCAATGAGCATGTCAACAATAACTGCCAAAATGATTTCAGAAAACATAAATATACAAAATACTATGGGGTAATTCAGACCTGATCGCTAGGGTGCGTTTTTTGCAGCCCTGCGATTGGATAGTCGCTGCCTACAAGGGGAGGGGAAAAGTGCTGTGCAGGTGTGCGATTGCTTTTGTAGTAGAGCTGCACAAACATCAGTTTGTGCAGTCTCTGCACAGCCCAGGACTTACTCTTTCAGTGCGATTGTTTGCTGCTGATCGGAGCCGGTGCTGACGTCAGACACCCTCCTTCAAAACTCCTGGTCCATCCTGCGTTTTTCCTTGTGATCACCTTGTGATTACCTGTGCAATCGCTTTTTTAGCACCATCCCGTCGCTAGGCACCGATGGCCGGTGCAGTCATCCGATGCGCTGGTGGATTGCGGTGCATGCGCAGTTCAGATCTGATTGCCCGCTGTGCGAGAAAGCACAGCAGCAATCAGGTCTGAATTACCCTCTGTATACTATATGTTTATTAAACAAAGCATAACAAAACCTCCCGATCCCTATTCTTTCCTATTGGGTCTCACACACTAGTTTTCTATTGCCCTTTATGTGAATTTTGATGTTTTATACTATAATACGGTTGTTCTCTCAGACATGTGTGGGATTTTTTCCCTCCCATGGGTACTTCTTTTTAGTTGAGAATTGTGTTTTTTCTTGTTATGTTTTATGTGCCTGTGGAGATAGACAGGTATTTGCTTATTTAGTTATACTAGGTTATGCAAATATTCCTCTCCACACTTCATTTGTATTTTCCTTTCCACGCACATGTTTCATTTACATGTTTGTCTGGGGCTATATGTTACTTGTAAAGGCGCAATATTGTGTATGGAGTATATTCTTTTCTATGAAAAGCCATAAAACATTTTATTGGAACAAAACAAAACAGAGTACAGCATTATGTAGTCCTGTAGTTTAATGTATATTTTTATATAAAAGTATTTCTAGTGGACAATACTTAGATATATAAATAAGGTAGCATGGATGGTGTAATGGTTAGTATTACTTCACCACAGCACTGAGGTCTTGGGTTCAATTCCTGCCATAGAGCTAACTGCGGAGTTCTATTCACAGCTTAATACATCAACCCCTCAGTGTACTCCAGCATTCCCAAAATGTACAAGTAGATTAATTGTCTCCCAACCAAAATATTTACCCAAATACAGTATGTGTTTGTGTAAATGTGGTAGGCAATATAGATTGCATGCTCCACTGATGTAGGGACGGGATCCGATCAGGATCCCGGCTATCAAAATACAGACACAGCTAAGAAGACCAGTGCCAGAATACCAAATGGGATTAGAATCCCTGTGCCGGAATACTGACACCCGCAATCCCAATCGTTCCACTACCGGCACGCAGGACAGGTAAGCTGAGGGGGAAGAGGAAGATAGGTTTGGGCTGTGGAGGGAGGGTTTGCGCTAGACTGTGAGAAGGGTGGTTATGTTTAGGCTGCGGGAGTGTGGGTTAGGCAGCCCCGGGAGGGTTAGGCTGCAGGGGAGTGAGGATTAGTTAGAGGCTGTGGGAATAGGGGGATTAGGGTAAATCACACCCAGGGAGGGTTAGGGTTAGGCTGCAGGGAGGGGACAGTTAGGTTTAGGCAGAGGGAAGGGAAGGTTAAGGTTAGGGGGACACCAGACAAATTTAGCCTGTCTCAAGCTGCTGCCTACTTCCCAACCAAAGGGTGTTGGAAATGTGTGTGTACTATGGTGGTTTTGCATAGTAATGTACACAACAGTGGAATTTGCATTTGACCAATAACAAGTCCAGTGGCTTAACCAGTAGTGTAATTTATTTAGTGAAAGTACAGCCATATTCACTGTTACACTGGTTGGGGCATGAGAAAGAGCTTGTAGCAGAGTGGGGTTCTAGCAGTTTATTAGCCATTGACTGTCTACGCCGATGCGAGTAGCAGTACAGAGTGCTGGAACAGCAGTATCATAGGTAAATGTCGTAGGTCTCTTGGAGCTAAGGGGGAGACGTCTGTCTCCCTCTTTGTTACACATACACCATAAGAAGATGGTGCCGCGCATATGCAGTTGTAACTTCGTGGCCATCTTGGTAAGAGAATTAAGCATCATCCCTCGGGAAACCATGCTGGTTAATGCATAGTAGCGCTCTACCATTCTAATAAAGGGGATTTCCAGAGGTTGAATGACATGATTTGCATCATCCTATCATCAACTCCTGCTGTAAAATACAGCAAATTACAGCTTTAAAAAGTGGAGCCACAATAATGCAAATGCAGCACAATGCACCACTCATTAGAGAAATTTGTCCCTTCTGGGAATTCTTCCAGAGGGTCTTCTAAAATTGTTGGTAAGTATGTTCTATAGGAGCTGCTGCTTAACTACTGGGTAACTACAGTGTTCAGGAGGACTTTTCTGTGTGTGTGTGTGTGTGTGTGTCTCTACTGTATTTTAAACTGCTCTTTCCTTGGTAGCACCAGCTGTAAATTTATCAACTTTCATTTCTGTAGAGCTGTTGTTTGTGAGGCAGGTATGAGATTTGTGACTGACACGTGGTGCTGTCCAGTTTGGAGGATCTAGGTGTATCTCTGAATTTGTCCCAGTTTGAAAATATGAATTATGTGATGCAATATAGGGTTATTTATAATTAGATCCATAGCATTAGCAGAACTCCTTGATGTGGTAATTGAGATATTATGTATTTGCAAATGTGTATAACTGAGATGTCTGCCTATTCTGAGTAAATATATTATCAGGTTTTTTTATTGCTTCACAGCGGTGTGCTAGTGGCCTTTATGTGTGTCTCCAGCGCCTATAGTTTGTAAGCAAAAGTGACTGGACAAGTAGCATGCATTTTGGATAGTTTTAAGGTAGAATAAATACTTAATTTGCTATACAATGTTTAAGTAACACACAGGCAATAATATTCTGTATGTTAATGCTTAATAGTCATTCTTACACATTTTAAAGGTAATGGAGAGTTTTAAGATATTTAAAAAGTCAGTAAACTTTGTTTTTCTATTATACATTTTTAAGATAAATATTTGCAAACTAAATAATCTATCAATATATGCCACAGTTTAATACACATGGACCAATAAATAGAATGGGTTGTTTCTTTGAATAGATTTTATTTTTCCTCTTCATGAAGTAGAGAAAAAAAATAAGTAATTTTTTTTTAATAAATTTCCACCTACTTTCAGAAACACATTTGTAAGTAATATAACGTGAAATATTTAATTTAGCCATTCAGTACTTCTTTCACATTGATCCGTTATATAGAATGAAAACGAGAAAAGAATATGATTATGACATTTGACGGCAATAAGGACTTATAAATTACATTCTAGAGTATGTCTTGCTGAAAATACATCTAATGCTAAGTGTAGCATTTAAGAAATAATATGCAAGAGGATTGGCCATAATAGGTTATAAAAATCACCTGCTGGGCCATTATTTAGTCAATCATAAGTAGAAATAAAAGGTGTTATTGCTATTTACTGTCATTAAAAAATGGGGGGGGGGAGTAAACATGTTTTCACATTTACTTTATATATTTCCATTTGTGCCTTTTCTCAGCAGGTTCCCATAATGATTTGAGCTTTGTATTTGTCTGTCATTCATTAGCAAAGCACTTGGCAATCTAATCTCACGAACCCAAGAAAGAACACTGGGGCTTCGGTCCAACGGCTGTGTTTCTGCCCAACATGTTTATGACTTATTTTGGCTGTAGCTATATTTCCTTTAAATTGTATTGCAAGTTCTTCTATGAGGAAACAAAATAATAGCATTATAAATAATGTAATATACTTGTATACAGCAATGTTCTTTTATGTTTACCAGCCATTAGAATTACATTATTTTTTATTTTTCAGCTACTGTAATGGTTGTGCTTAATTTTATGGCATCAACGGACTTATTCAAGGAAGCATAAACATGTTAAGCCGTAAGCAGGTTGGTTATTTTTTTTTTATATGTGCCCATAGAGGCAGCAATTTCATGTACTATGCAGATATTCATAAGACTGGTGCCTTGTTTGTGCTATTAATAGTTTAGTCTGAATTGATAAGCTGCATTCTGATGAATATTGGTTATATAGTACTTTTGTATGGAAGGGACCACAAAACTTGGTATCTGGTCAGAAGGTCGATAATACTCATGTAGATATGCACAATGTCGACTTCATAATATCAACATTGTTCAAACTGTCGACAGCCACCAGGTCAATATCCTCAGACTGTCCCCATCTGAAAGGTCGCAATATGAAATGTTGACATTCTGAGGAAGCCAATGTTTAGGGTGAGGAGCCACCAATGAGGGTTAGGGTTAGGCACCAGGGTAAGGGATAGTGTTAGGGTAAAGAAAGAAATGCACACAGCATCACAGGTCAGTTCATCATGTCGGCATATCATCCAGGGAGATATGATGGCTGTCGACGTGTGAACAAGTCAATTTTGTTTTTATGTTCAAACATATATGGAAATGACTTAGCTTGCTTACTAGAATAATAAATATATAATAAATGTGGAAACTGATATATACTGGATTAGTGCCATAGACTCTGTTCTGTGCTAATTTGCCTTTTGTTACATAGCAGAAAATCAGAAAAACCTGTAGTTTCTACATGGTTTTTAATGATACTAACTGTAGGCTTGATACATGCATTTTTTACATGCATCATTCTGAGCCGGCTGGCCCCAGCAGGCTGTCAGCATGCGCTGATTGTACAGCTGCTACAGGGACCAGAGCCAGCTCACTCCCACAGTGTACCCTCTCTTCCATGTGACTGACCAGCAGCACCGCAGCACGGTGACCGGGAGATGGAGCGGGCTGTGGGAAGAGAGCCACTGCCCAACCATAGGAGAGAGGAGAGCCGCTGCCCAGCCATAGGAGAGAGCCTGGTCAACGTCGGAGGACTGAAAGAGGAGAGCTGTCAGTGCTCAGTGAGTATCGTGGCTGCAGCTGGGGACCGGGCTGCCTTTAAAGTGTGTTCAGCGGCGGTGAGGGGGGGAGAGGGGTGAAGATAATGGGGTGATTCTCATCCTTCCTACTTCTTGATGGGGGCCAAGGGAGTGCCTGCCAGTGGGGGGCACAATTGGCCAGGGGTTGAGCCTGACAGTGTGTCTGTCCCTGCCAGTACTCTTGGAGGTGAGGGTGAGCCGGGTGAGGCCAACAATCAGTGTGTGCGGGGGACGGGGGAGGGGGGGCACGGGTGCTGTTGAAGGGTAGACTGTGTGGCATAATGTATATTTCAGCTCATACTGTGGTGCATAATACGCATTTTTGCTCATACCGTATGGTGCAATATAAAATTCGGCTCATACTGTGTGGCGTAATGTATATTTTATCTCATATTGTGTGGCATAATATGCATTTTGACTCATATCATGTGGTGTACAGTATTGTGAATTTCGGCAAATACCGTGTGACGTAAAGTGAATTTTCTGCTCATTCTGTGTGGTATAATGTATATTTCGGCTCATACTGTGGTGCATAATACGCATTTCTACTCATACCATATGGCGTAATATGAATTTCGTCTCATACCGTGTGACGTAATGTATATTTCGGCTCATACTGTGGTGCATAATATGCATTTTTACTCATACCATGTGGTGTAATGTAAATTTTGGCTCATAGTATGTGGCATAATGTGAATTTCGGCTCCTGCGGTGTGGTGATCATTTTGGCTCATACTGTGTGGCATAATATGCATATAGACTCATACTATGTGGCATAATGTGAATAAGGGGCAGTACTGTCAGTAGCTGGTGAGCATAGGGACATCAGTGATAAATGCTGGTGTTCTGCAAGGAAGGGTCTGATGGCATAGAAAGAGGCAAATGTGGATCTGATGGCACATGTGTAAATTTTAACGTTTACTTGTGTTATATTAAGACTCAAATGTTTGGCATTCTAAATCCCATACTTTTCAGAGTTTCCAACTCAAAGTCAGGTTAGTAAACAGAGCCCAACAGTCATGGGGCCAGATGTAGTGCAGCCAGAGTTCACCAGTCGTGCTGGATGCCGGCTAAATTCTGAAGTTTTTTTTAAAGGTGCAATCATTTACAAGGCAAAACCATGCCTTGTACATGATTGCCCCTTTAAAAATACATCTGAGTTTGGGCTGGGATCACGCACAACTGGCGAACTCAGGCGGCACTACATCCGGCCCATGGTTTTCAATGTTTGGCATTGCTGGTTTGTACAAAACTGTTTTAGTGAGAATGTAAAAATGGTACATACTTACATACTTAAGAGTTATGAGTTGTTGTTACATGTAGTTTGAGTAGAGCTGGTTCATAGGTGGTAGCGTTACCTTAATGATACACTGGGGGGTTGCGCACAGCACTTCCTGTTTCAGGGTATATAAGGCTGGGACAGCACTGGGTCTACAGCACAGCTTCATAAGATTCTGGATGTCTACTCACTATGAACACTGTCAGTAGTCTTTGATGATAAGATTGTTTTTGAGTTCATTCTATTGCTTTTGAGTTTGTTTTATTGTTTCAATTTTGGTTAGTTGTTACCTTCTATTTTTGATTCAGTCTGGATATATGTTGTGATTACAGCTGGAAGTGTCCTAATACATTGAACTGCTGTGTTAATATGGCTGATAAACGATCAGTGTGAGTATTCCTTTATAGTAGATATATACTGAGTGTTTTAGGTGAAATGGGTATCTTATGTTTCTATATGCTGTTACAGTGATTGACCCATTGATAAAGGATCAGGGTATTAGTTCTCTGATGCCTCTCGTGATGAGTTTGTGAAGTCTGCTGTTGATACTTGTGAGTATTTTTGACCTGAACACTTGATGATACAAAGGGGTGCCTGTAGATATTGATTACTACCTTTCACCTATAAAGTGGTTTATGGTGATCTAGCGATTTGGTGTTTTTTTTAGGAGTTCTATAGAGAGTGGAACTCTTATACTATCCACATAAAGATTCTTTATCTTATACTATCCACATAAAGATTCTTTATTTATCTAAACTCAATGTCCAGGGGCCTGCGAGGCTAATAGTGTTTTGTCCATGTTTATTCTCTTACAGTGTCTTTATGGATGTACTGTTTGATATGTTTAGCCATAGAGGCTGATCTTGATAAAGACTCATAAAATTGAATCGAAACATCGATTACTTCAAGCCTGGACTCTGACTGAATAAAATGTTTTATCTCATTCGACCTGTGAAGACGTCGTTTGTGGAGAGTGCACCCCCACTCGAGTGGACATTGTATATATATATATATATATATATATACATATATCTATCGCAAAAAGGAGGGAAAATACTGCACCATAGATGAAAATACAATCCTTTTTTAACCCAACAAGTATGACTGGAATATATTTACACTCCCTATGTATAGGGCGTCAGCTGGTCCCCCAAATGAAACCGGGAGGGTAAATCCCTGAAATAATTAAGTTTATAAAAGAAAGGGATGGGGGTAGCGACCAATGGTGTCTATAAATAATTACAAGATATTTAAAAAATATATATAAACATTTATTTAAAAAAAATGGTAAAAAAATGTTTACAAACTTTTTCTAAAAAATGGGATAAAAAACATATACACATATACATAAAATAATAAAAAGTGCAAAAGTATTAAAGTGCTTATCTGAGTCAGAGGTCACTTAGATGACCAACGCGTTTCGTCACACAGACTTCATCAAGGGGTATATGCTTTTTATCCCATTTTTTAGAAAAAGTTTGTAAAAAAACATTGGTTGCTACCCCCCAAATCTAACTCTCTCTGCACATGTTATATCGGCCTCCCCTGCAGTGCACATGGTTTTGCCCAACTGCTAACAAAAATCCTGCTGCGATCAACTCAGAATTACCCCATTGTCAGCAGTGTTTCTATTGATTAATTGTTTTTCTTTTTATATTCTTTTTACATGCTTTATTGATCTTGCTGTGCTGGTGTATTATCTAATACTGCCCGCTTACCACACAGTGTTTATTACTATTCTTTTTTATTTTTTTACACTTGTTTGTATAACTCGCTATTTGGTATAGCTTTTTTGCACTTTTATTGTGAAGTATAGTCTTCACATCTTCTTGTTTACACTCTATGTGTTTTTGAACATAATGTTGTTTTATGTTACCATGGTGACTCATTCTGTGCTCTATGTGTTTACAGTCTCCCCTCCGGCACAGGTCCAGCAAGTTTGTCACTTCCAGTGATGTCATCGACTGGAAACCGTAAGTGCCTGGCAGAGTCCCGGGACTGCGGCCGGCGGCGAGCGTGAGTGGAGCTGGTTGTGAGTATAAATATTTGTTATATCACTGTACACTTGTTATCCTGATGACTGGGTGAGACCCCCGAAATGTTGATGTACCACTAAAGGTTCTTTACACTTTTATCAATCTGGGAGTGCCGCCTCTTCTGTTCTTGTCTATATATATATATATGTACAAAATGGTAGAACTCAGCGCCTTCTGTGTTAAACGAATTCCAAGTGAGAATTAAATAATAATATGCGTACCGCATCCCATGTATATATCAGGCATGTAGTGTAAACCGTGTTTCTCCTGATGCCGGTCTTCTAGCTTTCCCACTGACTCCGTAGATGGACCGTGAGAAAATTTTAAAAGTAACAAAAAATAGTGTAGTATTGCCAACATATGTAAAGGTGTGCATATAACCATATATCAAAATTTCCGATGTGATTAGTGGTTATGCCTTTAATTAAATGGTGCACCCAGTGTTACAATTGAAGACCATGTGAAGTGCCCACCGCCTAAGGTAGTATAAAAATAAGTGCATTGAACTAAATTTGAGAACTGATTAAAAAAATACACTCAATGTCCTAGCTACTGGATGCAAGCTCTAAAAACACAGTTCACATTTTCATCCAAATGTATTTTTCTATTGTGATTTTCAACCCATAGAGGTATCCAATGTCCTCAGCACAAATGTAGATGCCATTAATCCTTGTTAAATGCTAGGTTCATATTTATGTCAGGCTGCAGTAATTCCGGTAGTCCCAGATCTCTTCTGGTACATTCAACACATTTTTCTGCCACTACAAGTACAGTATGATGAAGCATGTGGAGCCACAGAGCCAGATAACAACAGGGCAACAGGGATGATCTCACAGGGGCCCACACACACTGGGAACCCCAATATATAGCTACTGTACATCACAAATGTGGGTGTACTGTGACATACAATATGTAAACTGGGGTTTATGGATGTCATTATGTGAACCAGGGGCACTACAGTGTGTTTATGACATTTGTGGTGCTGAAACACAATATGTAGTTTTTAATAATATCTAAAGTGTATCATATTGACTGTTTTATTGGTAGAGGCCTCCACAAACCTTAATCAATTTCCATGGACAGATACTATATGCAGTACATAAATAAATGATAATGACCTCACTTTCACTATGAATTGCTCTTACAGCTGACAATGGGCCTAATTCAGACCTGATCCCAGCAGCAAAAAATGTATGTAATGGGCAAAACCATGTGCACTGCAGGAGGGGCAGATCTAACATGTGCAGAGAGAGTTAGATTTGGGTGGGGTGTGTTCAAACTGAAATCTAATTTGCAGTGTAAAAATAAAGCAGCCAGTATTTACCGTGCACAGAAACAAAATAACCCACCCAAATCTAATTCTCCCTGCACATGTTATATCTGCGCCACCTGCAGTGCACATGGTTTTGCCCATTAGAGAAAGATTTTGCTGCGTGATCAGGTCTGAATTAAGCCCAACGTCCTTAAAGGTGGTGCCTATTTTTTTCGCCAAACACTCAACTTGAAAAATGTGCCGCAGTGCACCAAAATTAACAGAGTGTCTTCCCTTTGGGGGCAGTATCGAAACCATATATGCATTACCACATTTGTTCAACATACCTAGGTTCCATCTTCTATAAACACAGTAATTCATGTTTTTACATCTTCAATAGTACGGACATTTCCCCCATTTTAAATAATTAAAGTTTATTTATGTAAGCACATATTGCATTATACTGTACATAGCTTGTTCTTTATTTGTTTTTTACTCATTGGAGGGATTCCCTAATTATAAGGGGATTCTAAAGTGTACAAATGAAAAAACCACAGAAACCTTTATGTGCATGTCACCACTTGACTAACTATATGTACAGTAAACATAGATGTAATGATCATCACAGTGTGAGTTGTTGACCACACCTGGGTTGAATAGGGCCTGATTCAGGTCTTGGTAACCACGCATTGAGGGGGAGGGGAGGGAGCGGAGGGAGGTTTGTGTCCTGGAAACATCCATGTTTTCTTGGAGGGGAGAGCAAAGGATCTACATGTCACCATGCAGACTTCCTGGACTTGCAGTCCCCGCTTCTGTGGGCCAGCTGCACAAGCTGAGGCTTACTCAGCTGGCCGTCTGCTTGGAACATCACGGACGATGGTCGCAATGTTGAATCCCATATGTGACATTGGTCGCAGTGCTGGGATTGGAGTTACATGCAGGGTGACATCTCTTCTGCTAACACTTGCTCTGCCTGTCCCACCTTCAAATTGGTTGGAATTTCAAAGCTGCTTGCAAGCGGTATTGTATTTCAGTTGATCTCTGAATCAGACCCAGAATACAGAAGTGGGACTATAGTACCTGAATTCTGAAGGGTATCTATACACCATTTGACATATATTGTTGGAAACATCTGTGGTGGTTCTCTTTTTCCCAACAATATTACACCATTGCACATTTTTATTTTGCATGGTATGGACTTTATCATCAGAGGCTTTTGAAAAATGTTACACCACCTTTAAGGACATTGGGGGTTATTCAGACCTGGACGCAAATTAGCAAAATTGCAAACCGATGATTTTTGGCCATCTGTGTAGACCCGTCACAATGCGATAGCCTCCCGGAATGATGCAATTGTATTGTTATTTACAGGTGATGGGCATTCAGAGGCAGCAACGCAGCGTTGGGGGGAAGTGGTGCATAAAACACATGCGTGTCATGGCTGTTTTCAGAATGGCGGATGACATCGCCTGCGTTACCTGCAATAGGAAACATGATGCTGGACCGCCTGCACACACAGTGTATCTGCGTATGCAGGGGGTCTACCTCTAATTCACAATTCTGCAATGCAATCACAATTGAATTGCGATCGTATTACTGGGCGGGTCTACACATGCTAGGAGGCTTTGTCCTGTACTGGGTGGCCCCTAGCATGCAATTTTATTAGTAGTAGTTTTTGCTATTTTAGAAAAAACTGTTACCAACTCTGAATAACCCCATTGTCAGCTGTTGGAAAAATTAATGGCGCAAGTGAAATTGTTATCCTTTATATGTGTTCATTGACATAAGATGGTGACTTACTATTTTCAACCCATGCTGCCGTGGAGTCCAAGTTTGGTATATAACATATACTGTAGTTGTACATTGCTCATTACTATGCTACAAATAGTGAAATGTGTAGGTCCTGTGCACAAAGATGCTTTGTTTCTTGAACCTGTAACCTTGCATATACACAATTTTAATAAATAAATGAAATGCCTATGTTTTTATGTAAGATGAAAATGAAATGCACAGTATACTGGGCCTAATTCAGCATGGATCGCTAATCTGAGAAATCGCAGTAGTATGCGAGTAGAAAGGCGCCACCCCGACATAAAGAAAAAAAACGCCCCTGAGCAAATTTGCAAATGCATCACATATCGCCATCCATTCGCAGGTGCATACGCAATTTGCAGAACATCGAACATTTTTGAGCGAATGTGAGTAGGTCTGAGGCTGCCAGTTATCTGCAACTGAGATGGGTCTGAAGTGGTTATCGGCAACGTCAGAGAACCTCTCCAAAAACGCCTGGGCACACCTGGGTTTTTTCGGACACACCCAGAAAACAGCAGGTTTCTGCCCAGAAAAACTGGCATCCTGTCAGTCAAACAGTGTCTACATTGCAATCACATAGTAACATAGTATTTGAGGTTAAAAAGAGGAAAAATGCCCATCGCGTGCAACCTGTTTATTGTATTAAGTTGAGTTGATTTTAATGTACCTGCTGAAGAATGTTTTATGACTAGTTAACAACTACAAATCAGGTTACACCCCGATAAACAAGTTCAATATTTTAAGTGTTGTAGCCTTGAATATCCTTTTCAATCAGAAATTCATCCAATCCTCTTTTAAATGCATTTACAGTGTCCACCATTACCACCTTCCCTGGCAAGGAATTCCAAATCCTTATTGCCCTAACAGTGAAGACCCCTTTCCTCTGTTGCATGTGGAATTTTCTCTCCTCCAGCCTCAGCGAGTGCCCGCTTGTCCTAAACAGAGTTCTTTTAATAAATAAAATAAACAATATAGAATGCAACTATACAAGGGAGCGCATATATAAAAATAAACAATTTATTATAGTATTAATATAGACACTATAGTATCTTGATAAAACATAACAATGTAACCACATCAATTGACTTCAACCATTCTATGTGCCGGCACTCTGCTAAATGCTAGTGCAATCCCAATTTGAAGGACTGGGAGGGAACTTGATATTCCTTAGAATACTGTTTGTGTCCAAAAGTCCTGATTGAATATAAATCACTGTAGATTCCACATACTGTGTGATATAAATGCGGTGTGGACTGTTAGAAACAGGATGGTCTTTTTTAATATGGAATATATTTGTCCCAGAATATAGCCTAATTAGGAAACAATGTCTCTCCACTCTTGAGCCATATAAGAATAAGTAAGCCCGACGGAGTTTTGCAGTGGTTTTCACCAGTAAATTTACATACCCCACTGTGTCCTTAATCCGGACGAATTCTGCAGAACACTACCGGACCCTATAGCACAAGGGTAACGGCAGGCCCATGGATAGCAGAGACGGGGCGGCCGTACAGGCAACGGAAGATCCCGTGCTGAGAAGGTGATGTTGCAGGCGGCAGTGAGAGTGGAGGACAGCGGATGACAGTCGCGAAGCAGACTGCAAGTCCTGGGACACAGCAAAGATGTGAGGCACTAATGGTCCGTACCAGATGTTGCAAGTTGGTAAGGCTGATCCATCAATAATGATGTGGCTCCCACCTTAACGCGTTTCTCCGGCGTAGGGAAATGCCGGTTTCTTCAGAAGGTATATCAAATGCTCAGGAATCACCAGTATTTAAGAGAGATGTCCACCAATGGGAGATTCCATTTCTTGCATTATAATTAGCTGCAGGTATTTCCCACACCTGCATGCAGAAGCTCTTGCAGGTGTGTATCATGCATTTGAATTTAACCATGTGGTAACATTGTACTATTACTATCTTTCTTAGGATTAAACAATAGTATATTTCAACCTACAGATTTACATAAACCAGATACATTAAAAAGTATATATCAATTTCTTCTCATAATTAAAATAAATTAATTATAACATATACATCTCTTTAGAAGAATGATAAAGGCACCACGGAGAGATAAACTTATTATCAGTTCAACAAGTATTTTAGAAGGCCAAGTATAACTTCCAGCATAGACTCTGTATGCAGAGCCTCTGTGGCTCAGCACACTAACAACCAGTGCCACTAAGCACCGAGACCTGGGTACGAGTCCACCTAAGGATACTTTTTTCAAAGAAAATTTATTTTTATAAAAAAAACCCTATGAGGGTTTAAATATATCCATAGTGTAATTTATTTAAATATACATTTTATATGTTATTCTACAGAATCTATGCTTGGTGGTCACACCTGGTCCTGATTTTTGGCCTAACAATACCCAGGAATAATCCAGTTCTAAAACGGGCATTACAATTATAATTGAAGTAAAAAAGGGATATGTGCAGATATGATCCCTATTTAGCTAAAGAGTAAATTAAAATCAAAGTATACCCATGTACACCATACATATGTACTTAGAATAGATATAGTTCATAATATATGCATATAAATGGACATTTTATATTTAAAACGATATACATAGAAGCTATAGAAAAGGAAAAAAATAGAGTTTAAAGGGGATTAATGGCGTACATCGTAGATAGTCTTTTAGATGGACCTACAACCATCGAGAATACATATGAAATAAAAATTGATATAGAGATAATAATACTATACTACTGTAGGAGGATATTCAAATGTTGTTCAATTCAATACAATCATTGAGGCCCCTGGGAAAGAGAGTGCCCAAGGTATAAATCCAAAAGGCCTCTCGTTTACATAGATGGTTATATATATCCCCTCCACGAGTGGTAGGTGTAATGTTTTCTATACCTTGTATTTTTATGGACTTAATATCCCCATCGTGGACATCAATTACATGTCTCACCAAACTATTTTGGCTTCTACCTCTAAGGATGTTATTCTTATGTTCTAGAAATCTGACATGTAATGTACGGGTTGTACGACCTACATACTGGATGCCACAGATGCAGTTAATCACATAAATAACATAGTTAGTTTGGCAGTTTATGGTACCCCGTACTCCAAATTGAGTGCCATATGTGTGATGAGTGTATCAATAGTGTTTTGTCCATAATAAATTGACAAGTGATACACCTTTTTCTCCTGCATTTGTATTTGTAATAAATAATTCCTCTGATAACTCTTTGTAGTGCCCCTTTACATATTTGAAGACATTAATAATGTCTACTCTTAGACGCCTCTTTTCCAGTGTATACATGTACAACCTAGTAAGCCTTTCCTCATAATCCAGTCCCTCAAGCCCTTTAATCAATTTAGTAGCTCGCCTTTGAACCATCTCTAGTTCACCAATATCTTTTTTACACAGTGGTGCCCAAAACTGAACACAATATTCCTGTTGCGGACATACCAATGATTTGTACAGTGGCAGAATTACATCCTCGTCCTTTGTCTCAATTCCCCGGTTTATGCACGCTAACACCTTACTTGCCTTCTTTACTGCACTTTGACAGTTTATACGGTTATTATGTTTATTATCAATGAGTACCCCCAAATCCTTTTCCAAAACTGTTACCCCTAGACTTTCCCCATTTAATATGTAGGATGCAAGTTTGTTTTTAGTCCCAAAATGCATAACCTTGCATTTTTCTATATTGAACCTCATTCTCCATTTGGACGCCCAGATTTCAAGTTTAGATAAGTCATTCTGCATCTTTTTCTGAATTAATTACCGTACACAGTTTAGTATCATCTGCAAAGATTGACTCTGTGCTTTCCAGGCCTATTTCTAGGTCATTGATAAATATGTTGAACAGTAGTGGCCCGAGTACGGACCCCTGTGGTATTCCGCTGAAAACCAGTGTCCAGCTTGAGGGCTTCCCATTGACCACTACTCGCTGTACCCTGTTTTCCAGCCAGTTACTTATCCATGTACAAACAGTTTTTCCTAGGCCAAGCTCTTTTATTTCGATGAAGTCCGTCCGAGCCAGGTGATTTATTAATATTTATTTTGCATAATCTCTCCCTGACTACTTCTTCACTTAAACAAGTATCTAACCACAAAAACATTACTGTCACTATCACTATGCACTACTCCCACCATCAGTTCTTCTCTGGAGAACAGTGATGAAAAAAATGTGTTCAGTATTTCTGCTTTTGATTTATCGTTTAACAATACTACAAATTCATCTTTTAATGGACCTATGTTATCCTTTTTTAACCTTTTATTGTTTATGTATTAAAAAAAATTAGGATTGGTTTTACTCTCTCTAGCAATTTGCTTTTCGTTATCAATTTTAGCTGCTTTTATTGCATTTTTGCATCGTTTATTGCATTCCTTGTAGTGCTGGAATGAATCCTCCTTTCCATTAGATTTAAATGCCTTGAAAGCACGCCTCTTTTTATCGATTTCGGCCTTGACCACATCGGTTTGAGTTTGGTACTCCTGCGCTTACTGCCCATGGGGATAAATTTGTGAATATTGCTATCCAGCAACCCTTAGGATCTGTACGCAATTTCTGCTGCTATTGCCCCTCATGCATGCGAAATCCGAACACTACACATGCTCAGACAATAATAGCTCAATTTGTGATTTCTCAGATTAGCGATCCATGCTAAATTAGGCCCACTATACATTACTTTGTTTTAATTTAGAAGTGTGCAATGCGCTACATATCATTACAATTATTTTTTGCTGGCAGCAGAACTGAATAAGCTGCTCACTGTGTTTTTTCAGTTACATCCACTCTGTTTTTTCCAAGCATCTACATTCTTTTGGGACATTGAACATTGGCTCATTATATTCTACTTGCCTCTACAGTGATTTTTCATTTTAAGCAGTAACATTTCATGAATGTCATTTTAAGTACATTTATTTTATTTTGACCTGTAATGGCAAATGCCATGACCATTAGCAATACAATGTCTGCTGCTTTTCTCACATTGCAGAAAAAACCCAATTCATACAAACCTCAGTTATTATATGGAATATGTGAACTAATTCACAGGTGAACCATAATGTCTCATCAAGGTGTCACATTTTTAGTGTTGAGAGATAAAATGTAGTTGAAAGATCTATACCTTATTATGCCTCTTTGTCTGTTCCTAGTGGCTTTGACTTTTCTTAGGTGGTCATCAGTTTAGCAGTAGAATATATTCTTAAATAACCTACCCTAACTATGTTACTAGAATATTGTTTATTTACAAATCAAAGCCAATTTATAAAGAAAGGAAAATGGTTATTTAGAAATTTTAATTTATTGTCTAAAATAATGTTGGTAAAACATACATGAGTATAGGTTACTCTGCAGAGAGAATACTGTTAATTTCCAGTCAGACTAGCAGCCATAGGCATTACTAATACAATGAGTACAGTAATCCTACTAAATATGTGTCTGAATTATTCACAAGTCAGCAAATGATTACTTTATTATGATAATTATGTTAAATAAATCAAAATTTCTTTGCATGTCTTGTGGGACAATAATAGCTGTCAGATATGAAGTTACAGGCAGTATAAATGTGTTTTATGGCCAGTCATCACAAACTGTCAGGAACTCACAATTGATATCGCTGTTCCAGGAATATATGCATCTCCATCCCAGTCTGCATGTGGTTACAATTACACAGACTCGCCCCGACTGTACTTGGCCTAAGTTAGAGCACCTCTTCCAATCCCCATCTTTCCTCTCTAATTGCAAGTGTCAGAGTCACACACATCTGCATATGCCCATATGCTTGAGGGTCTATTCTGGGCATGTGCAAAGACAATAAGGCTGATTTTGAGTCAGATGCACTGCAGATGTCAGACACAATTGAGCAGTGCTTGTCCTCTGTGCATGCATTCAAGTTGTACTGCATGTGTAATTAGAGTCTGTGCGAACAGAACAACATTTGTAATTAAGACGCTTAGACAGAGACAGGGATTTGGCTAAGGGTACGATAGATATGGTCTGAATTATGGGAGTGCTGAAGTTGTGTCGCAGTACTGGTTGTGAACTCAGAAACATAATCATTCCCACTGGAGACCCTACTCTGAATGAGTGGTATGTTTACTAGAGTACAGGTTTTCAGAAGTGCAGTTGTTACCCAAAGCAGCCAATAATATTCTAGCTATTATATTTTAGAAGGTGGTAGATTGGAAACATCTCCACTTCTGAATATACCCCTGAGACTCTGCATGGGCTGGTGCAATCTATGTTTTTATCTAAATAAGTGGTATTTGAGCATCTAAATGAACTACAGGAGGGCATCTCATTGCCCAGGGTGCTTGTGATTTTTGCTTTAGACATGTCAGCAATAACTTGTTCTACTGTTCTCAATGGATACAATTAAATAAAAAATTTGGGCACTGTAGTATATCTATATTATTATAAAAAGGAAGGTCTCCACATTAGTAGTGCCCTTTTTTCTTCTCTAAGCTGCTACCAAATGACTTGGCAGTCATAAAGATAATTAACATAAAACATTTGAGTAGTACAGGTTACTCAATTAGAGAGCGCTCATCAATTTATTAGTTAACACAATGGTTTAAAATAAAAACATAACTGTAAAATCAATGGTATTCTGTAGGCATAGTCTCACCATCCACATTTGTGTTTAATATGCTTCCATCTCATATAATTTGTGTAGTCTCACAGGTATAATTGGTGTAGATATCCTTAGTGCACCAGAGAGTTCTGTTGCCAGCAGTATGCTACCACCTCCAACTTATTACTGTGGCTCTTAGCGTCTGGCAGCCGCATCAGGTGGAATGATTGCTTTCTTGACTCCAAATGGCTAGTTTGCTGAAGGTATAGATCACAGCATTTTTAGTTCAGGTGCCAGAGGAGAGATTGTAACAGCTCACCGTATCTGTCTTGTGCAATGATGACAGAGCCAAAACTTGGAAGCATGTAGGTCTGTCAGACATCCTTAATGTTGTCAAAGTCCTGAAAGTGGGAGGGAGGCCGCGACTAGGACTCATCTCCGTCCTGTGTATAGATGGATGGCAGGAAGCAATAAGCGGTGGTAGAATTGCCGTAGATCCTTGACGCGTTTCTCCGCCATCAAACTGTGGCGGTTTCTGCAGAAGGAAATTTCTCAGACAGTATAGTGATACAGTATACTTTCCATTCCTTTCTAAACTGGATCCAGTTGTCAGAACTGATTTAATCAAAGATGATGGGATCAATGCGGATGAAACCTTTGAGCCATGTTTGCCAACTTCTGACACCAGCAAAGGGATGCAGAGCAGGTAGGCACCAGGCTGGAAAGGCACTCTTCCTGCTCTGCATCCCTGCTGCTGCGCCTGGCCTCCCTACTTCTGCCAGCTGCTGTGACTGTCACTGCATGACAGGCAGTGGCGCTGGCAGCTTAAAGCCTCCTATCTCCCTCCTGTGACAGTGGAAGTGACTGAATGGCAGAAAAGGGGGCAGAGCTACATGGGTGAAGAGGGAAGAGCTACTTGGGCAGAGGGGGCGGAGCTACACATGATCAGCAGAGTGCACAGTGCAGTGCTACAGAGGAGGACATGCTGCTCCAGATCTTGCCAGCCAGGGAGAGTAAGTGAGAACATGTGTGTGTGTGTGTGTGTGTGTGTGTGTGTGTGTCTGTGTGTGTGTGCATGTGTGTGTGTGTGTGTGTGTGTGTGTGTGTAAGTATATACATATGTATGTATGTATGCAGGTGTGTGTATTTGTGTATGTGTATGTGTGTGGGGGAGAGGGGGAATGTGAATAAACTGCTCTTCTGTGGGCGTATTGTGTAAGCTTCACTACTACTTGGGTATTATGTGTAAGCTGCGGTACTACTGGGGTGTTACATGTAAGCGGAACTACTACAGGGGCATTACATGTAAGCTTTGCTACTACTGGGGCATTATGTGTAAGCAGCTCTACTACTGGGTTCATTATGTGTAAGCGGTGCTACAACTGGGGCATTACATATAAGTGGTGCTACTACTGGAGGCGCTACGTTTAAGCTGTGCTATTACTGGGGGCGTTACATGTAAGTTGCTCTACTACTGGGGGCATTATGTGTAAGCTATGCTACTACTGGGGCGTTATGTGTAAGCTGCACTACTACTGGGTTTATTATGTGTAAGTGCCACTACTACTGGGGTCATTATGTGTAAGCGGCACTACTACTGGGGGCGTTATGTGTAAGCGGCGCTACTAGTGGGGTCATTATGTGTAAGTGGCACTACTGCTCGGGTGTTATGTGTAAGCTGTGCTACAACTGGGGCGTTATGTGAAAGCAGCGCCACACCCCTTTTTTGATGTGCACTGTCCCTTTGTAAAGTATGGGAGGGTGCAAATTTATAGTTTGCAGGGGGGGCGCCAAAAACCCTAGCACTGGCCCTGGACTGGAGCAACAACTTCAGTAGTGAAACAGAAGTTGTTTACTCAGCATCATACACACATAACTAGACTGTCTTCAGGGAAACTCCCAGCATGCATGGCAAAAGACATCACTTACTGTCAGGTCCAGCAAGGCAGGTCATACTTTTATGAGTGGCAAGATCTAATAGTGGTAAAATCTGCTGTTTAATATGAGCAAAGCCAGGATTCCCTTAGGGTCTGGAGTGTACACCAAACTACAAACTGGGTCAGGGACTAAATCATATCCCCACTTCTATAAAACACCATTACCAGTTTATTAATAGATAGTCTAACCTAATTAATCTTTTTTTTTTGCTTACAGTTTACCCTGGATGCTATGTTGCCAGGATGGTAGAAAATTAATTGTGGCAAATTACAAATATTATTTAATTCTATAAAAATAATTAGTTATAATTATTTTGTACAGTATTGTCATTGCTCTTAGAGGTGTGGCAAAAAAATGGACAACTGTAATTGAGTTTAAAGTAATCTTTGGGTGCTTGAATCTCAGGCTCTGTCATAGTGAAATAACAACACTTGTGCAGTTTGTTTATACAGTCTAATCTAACTAATGTAACATGTGATTTCCATCACAGAACAGTAGAGTTCCATGGTATGGGAAGAGTAGGGAATAAATATAGAAACACATCCTATGTTTACTGAAATATAAATATATAGGACATACCAAATACATTTCTTCCCAGGCTTCTAATGTAATATTATATTTTTTCACTGTCACTTTAATAATTGAAGCAAAACAGTCTGGAATATATTATCTTTGTGACTAATCAAGCTTCTGTATATTAAAGTAATAGATCTTTTTAATAGAGTTTATATAAAGCCCACATTGCCCTTTTCCTGAGGAACTAAAATTCAGCAGTTAGTCATAATCATAATCACTTTCAGTATGGTGTAACCGGCTTGCAGCTTATTATTTGTTTATCTTATTTTCTATAAATTTGTTCTTATTAGTTTGTCCACTCAGATATGATGTAGATCAAACTGAGCAATCACGTGTGGGAAATAGAACTCTTACACGTTTTGCAAGTAATTGGAATCATGCAAAAAAGTATTTCTGAGATTTTGATCTTGATGTGAATAGTTTCATAAAGTTAGTGTAACATCCTAGTAACAGAGTAGCACATGGCTCACTGTAGCCATCTTGTTTAAGGCAGTATTTTTTTCCTCCTGTGGTACTCTGTGGTCATATTCCTGCTCCACCTGATCCAATATACTCCAGACTCAAGGAGGGATTTATTATCAATCTAGTCAACCCATAGTCTCACTCTGATCCATTAGAGATACTTTGGTACTGTTTTAATTTATCCATCTAGTACTGTATGTCTAAATGTTTAAGCCATTCCAAAATGTAGATTAAACTGTTGTCCCGCCTAACAGAATTAATGTTAACATAAGATATATATTACAGGAGGGGGCAGGCTAGCAAAGATATTGCCCAGGAACCTGTGGCATGAGGACGCAGCCACAGTCATTTCCACTAGTGCCCCACCGTCATCTGTCTAATTTTACTGTTGGCCAACAGTACTCAGTGGCTTTTGGCAGTGGTGCGATCTCACCTCTCAGATGCTGGACAGACATAGGGGGATGGAAACTTGGGAATCACAGGGGTAAAGGCTGGAGAGACCCAGGGAAGGAGGGGACATGAGAGCATGAGACCACAGGGTGTGGCTGATGGACACTAGATGCGGTGAAGTCAATTTGTTGATCCCAGTGTGTGAAAGATTTGACCAGTAGCACCTGATAAACACAGCAAGGCAGATTGTGGATGTGCACAGTCCGTAGGTGGTACTAACACAAAAAGCTGAATTGTCTAACTTTTACTGAGATAGATGTATATGAACCTTTATTTTTATTAAATGTTTTATGCTACTTACTCACATTTGCGCCCTCCATATATTTCTTTATATATTAGTGATGTTGCACTTGCAAAAACAATATCCACATCAGCTGGGGTGCAAATATTCAGGGATTAACCTACTCCTTCAGGGTCCCTGTAACATTGTATTTTGGCAAGAACACTCACCAATCTTGTTAATATTGAAGAATCAAACCTCACATCAGCAGCAAATACAGGGTCAACATTTTGGTCCCAAACTGGACCTTTCTCAAGACCAGAAGTGTAGTAGTCAGAATCACAATCAAAAAAGACTGTCCATGTGGAACTAGTACCAGATAGGCCACACCCCCACCCACATAAACCAACAGCATGTTAATAGCCATAATCCCTACAAAAAGTCAGCTAGTGACCATAAACCTATCCACCAAACATATGTTATGCCATCTACTCACCGATGTTCAATATGGCAAACAAGAGCAGCACACCCATGCAGTGTGCCATCCAAATCTTCCAGCACCATCCGCAGTGTAAATCATGACATCAGGTGAACCGGATGACACTTCCGCGGGTGACAGGAGGAGACCTGACTACTTCCTGTGGATCGTTCTAACTGTGGAACGCATCCCGCCGGAAGATACCTGCTTGTGGAACGCAAGTCTACGGAAGTCTGCAGTTCCTTACCAGCATGCCATATCCATACCAATGGGGCAAACCCAATGTGTCCCAATTCTCCAAACATAATATATATATATATATATATATATATACATACAGCGGGCAGAATAGTTATTGAAGACAAAAAAATGTTCTCAGTAAATATATTTGCAATTGGGCTATTGTAATACATTTTTTACCAAATTTCAGGAACAACCCATGCAATCCTCACATGCAGAGAAATCAAACCATAGATATCCATAAATTAAGTTATGTGTAATAAAGTGCAATGACAGAGGTAAAAAGTATTGAACACATGAAGAAAGGGAGGCGCAAAAAGGCATTGAAAGCTAAGACACCAGCTGAAAACTATCAATAATTAGAAAGCAATCCTGTCAGTGCAAATTAATATAAGATGGTTCAGTCCCAACTGATGGCCCTTAAAACGTGTCTTGTTACCAAAGTGTCACACAAGAAACATCTCATGATGGGTAAAAGCAAAGAGCCTCTCTCAAGATCTTCACAACTTTATTGTTGCAAAACTTACTGATGCCATTGGTTACAGATGGAGAAGAAATGGAATGAACATAATTTCACCATAAGCCAGCCATGACCAGGTGCTCCTTGCAAGAGCCATGGACCACTTGTGGAGAGCTCCAGATAGACCTGGAATTAGCAGGTACTGTTCAATGGTTTCATAGAAAACAATAAGTAATGCACTCAACCACTATGGCCTGTATGCATGCTCACCAAGCAAGACTCCATTGCTGAAGAAAAAGCATGTTGAAGCTTGTTTAAAGTTGGCTGTACAACACTTGGACAAGCCTGTGAAATACTGGGAGAATACAGTCTGGCCAAATGAGACCATAATTGAACTCTTTGGATGCCATAATACACACCATGTTGGGAGGAGAAATGGGACTGCACATCACCCCAAAAACACTATACCTAACAGTTAAGTTTTGAAGTGGGAACATCATGGTGTGGTGCTGTTTGTACGCTTATGGTACTGGCATAGTTCATATAATTGAAGGATGAATTAATGGAAAAATGTACCGATACATTCTTGATAAAATTCTGCTGCTATCTACCAGGATGCTAAAAGTGAAACAAGGGTGGACATTTCAGTAAGACAATGATCACAAACACACAGCCAAGGACTCTCAGTTGGTTTTAGAGAAAGAAAATAAAGCTGCTAGAATGGCCCAGTTAATCAACTGACTTGAGTCCAAATGAAAATTTATGGAAAGAACTAAAGATCAGAGTTCATAAAAGAGGCCCACGGAACCTTCAAAATTTGAAGACTGTGTGGAAGAATGGGCCAAAATCACACCTGAACAATGCATGCGACTAGTTTCTCCATACAGGAGGCATCTTGAAGCTGTCATTACCAACAAATGCTTTTGTATGAAGTATTACATTTCAGTAAGCGTATTCAATACCTTTTCCCTGTGTCATTTCACATTATGACACCTAACTTAATTTATGGACATCCATGGTTTGATTTCTTTGCATGTGTGGATTGCATGGGTTGTTGCCAACATTTGGTGAAAATGTCATTATAATAGCCCCATTACATATATATTTACTGAGAAAAATGATGATGTGTTCAATACTTATTTTACCTGCTGTGTGTAATTCTACGAATTTGTGAATAGATCATACACCCGAAATCGGGTTGAAGAATTAACACTTCACCTAACAACTGAGAACATGTAATGATTATGTTATAGATTATTGCAAATTAATGTATCATTCAATCCACATGTATGATCCATCTATTCATGTTATGGAAAATTACATGACAATTTTATAACATGCTGTTGGAATAAACGATAATTTTTTATCATACATTTTAGATATTTGTGGTGGTCAAGCTCCCATGAGAACCTTTTTCTTTTTTATATATATATATATATATATATATATATATAGATTATCCTTGAGCTCATACCCAGTAGTGGTGTAAATGGATTGGACTCCATCTCTTCTAAAGTAGCTGTTTCATAGACACCATATATTAAGTGTAAGCTTCAAAGTTTTATGTATTGATCATTTTTATTTGTTTATAATCAAATAAAATTAAATTTGATTGTTGGGTGATGATATACAGTAAATACACAAAATGGAAGCTGGATGTCGGTTTGTCTATTGTTCATAAAATAAACTTTTGCTTTAAAAGTGATCTTTATATGTTTGCAGAAACTGTGATTTTTTTTAGTCAAAACAAATAAGTAAAAACAGCTGCACAGTATGTCATGAGACTGTGGTTAGCTTGTGTTCTGCAGAATAGGGAATTGTATCTTTGCAGAATAAAGAGAATTAAAATTAGGTGAGAAGTAAAATGTATTTTCATATTAAACAGTCATAATCACAAGATGTTGAGTTAATTAATTGGAAATCCCCCATAAGGGGAGTATATGAATCTCCTATATATTAGCCCAGATCTGTGACTTTGTGCCTCATTTGCTAATGCTGGGTGGAGTCACAACACTGGGTAGAGTTAGTCAAATGAGTCACAGATCTGGGCAAATCTATAGGAGACTAGGAGCAGAAGCAGATGGTATGGGCATGGCACAGGTAGGGGCATACCTCCCAACTTTCTTCAAGCAGAAGGAGGGACACAAGCGTGGCTAAAAGGGGCATGACCAATGAAAAGGGGGTGTGGCTTCATGGGAGGACCCGCAATCGTGAGCGACGCCCCCATTTTCGTCAGTGAGGGGGCATGCCCAGCGCTCTGTGAGCTGCTGGCATGCCCCTCTCCTCCTGTCTCCACTAAATAGACGCTGTGCACATACGCACAGCGTCTATTCACCGCTGCTCTGCTAAGCAGAACAGTGAGTACAGGAGCTTCCCAACTGCCCCCCCCCCCCATCGCGGGACACTGCGGCCCGCGGGTGGGACAGCGGGACAGGCCCCAAAAAAGGGACTGTCCAGCGAAAATCGGGACAGTTGGGAGGTATGGGGGTGTGTGAGGGGGTATGCCGTACAGACAGATGGGCACCGGCTCACTGTGTGCTTGACCCCCCACATCAGCATACTCAGCAGGGGCTCTCTGGTGTGGAGGAGTGTCACTTTCTGGCACACTCCCTGCTTCTTAGCTGCAGTTTTGTGGGGCACCTGCTGCTGTGCAGGTTCCGTACTGCCTCTGTTATCTCCAGCCCCGGCAACCCCACCGCTAGCTGCAGTGCTGCCGCCTGCAGTGAGGTGCGCCCAGCTCCTTCTCACACTTTAGCCGGCGGACAGCACTGCAGAAGTCCATGCTGCTTGCAGGCTCCGATGCCCTCCTCCCTCCAGCTGCAGCGTCTCCTTGGGGCTAACCAGTCACTCCCAGTCTCCCCTTACCACAGTGCACAGCAGCCGCGAGGTCCGCGCAGCGTGCATGCTATGACCCCCTCCTCCCTCCAGCCGCAGCGTTTCCTGGGGGCTAACCAGTCAATCCCAGTTTCCCCTTTCCACAGTGCCCGGCACCCGCGCGAGGTCCGTGGTGTGTGACTGAGGAGTAGGAAGAGGGATGCGGATGGGCAAAGGAAGCAGGACTCCAGCCTGAGAGAGTCAGCCATGCCAAGTCTTCAGCAGCAGCAGATCCCAACAGGTTAGAGTGGAACAGCAGCAGCCAGCAGCAGTGACTCTGGTAATACACATTTGCCTGTCACTGTCACCACTGTTCTGTCCCTAATACCAATCTCTCCTGTGCCCTGTGTTCTGTCATGTCATGTCATGTCCCTGTCACCCCTGGCCTTGCCCTGTTACCCCTGGTCTTGCCCTGTCACCCTTGTCCTGGCCCTTTCACCCTTATCCTGGCTCTGTCACCCTTATCCTGGCCCTGTCACCCCTATCCTGGCCCTGTCATTTCTGTCCTGGCCCCGTCACCCCCGTCCTTGCCCCGTCACCCCTGTCCTGGCCCCGTCGCTCCTGTCCTGGCCCTGTCACTCCTGTCTTTGCCCCGTCACCCCTGTCATTGCCCCGTCACCCATGTCCTTGCCCCGTCACCCCTGTCCTGGCCCCATCACCCCTGTTCTGACCCTGTCACCCCTGTCCTGGCCCTGTTACTGCATACCCTCCAACTACCTTTTTGGCAGGTACAGTACCCGCAGCGACTCCAGACCCCTCCCCAATACACCACACCTCCACACCTTCCCCTCCACCACATGCGGCACCTCACCCCTCCCCCACATGCTGTGCCTCCAGACCCCCTACACCACCTTCGGCTCCCACACCCCCGCCCCATCACCCCCATATATGTCTCCCCACACACCTGCCCCCCCTCCACCCGCAGCATCTGCAGACACCCTCCCCCATCCGTGGCCCCCCCACACCCGCCCCTCCCCCACCCACAACACCTCTGCACCCGCCCCTCCACCACCTGCAGTGCCTCTGGACCCCCTTCCTCTTCTGCCGCACCACCTGCACCTGCCCCAACCCCACCCGTGGCGCCTCCGGTTCCCCTACCCCACCCCCGGCACCCCCGCCCCTTCCCATCCCACAGCACCTCCAGAACCCTTCACCCATCTGCTACATCCCTGCACCTGCCCCTCCCCCACCCATGGCATCCCTGCCCCTCCCCCACCTGCAGTGCCTCCGGACCCCTCCCCCATCTGCAGCCCCCACTTCTCTACCCTTCCCCTACCCGCAGCACCTCCCGACCCTTCCCCATCCGGGCCCCGCATCCGCCCCACCTTCACCCACAGCATCTACAGACACACTCCCCCATCCGCAGTCCCCCCCGCACCCACTACATTCTGTACATCATGCCCTGCAGGCACTGTTCACGCCGTCACAAGGGGCTGCGCCTCCTTCACCATAGTACGCCCTTTTATTGTGCAATTTTTAACAACTAACAAAGGAATGCAGGTAATACTCCATATAATACAAATATTAAATCCCAGAAAGGCGTGCAAGTGTTAAGGGGGCATAGCCCCTTGCGATGGTGTGAAGAGCGCCCGTAGGGTTTTTAATTTATGTCTTTTCATAAAAGAATACTGTACATTTCTGTAATTTGGAACATATAGCACTCTCTAAATTTGGACACGCAGCTCGACATCTCTCAATCCATTACATCACGCATACACACTAGCCGGCAGTGACATATCGTTAGTGGCACCCAGTGCTCCATTCAGCAGCATGGCCCCACTATTGATATCAACAGATTGACAAACATGTCATTAATAATGCGTGGTAGTGCACATCGTCAATGACATAGTGAATACATGCTATACGATGTGAACAATATGGGTTGGGTATGGGTGACTTGTGCTTGGGATCCCACCGGTCACCATACCAATGCCAGGACCCCGGGGGATTAGAATGCCAGTGGGGGGAGGAGAGAGGTGAGTGCAACAAAGCCCCTTGCAAGCTAGGTAATGAGCTGCGCTCACCACAGGTTCTAATCTCACTCAATGGGTGTTGTAGACACCCAGGGTGGGAATAGTCCCTGTTAGTCGATTTTGAGGGGGCGGTATGTAGGCATCGATATTGTGACACAACTACAGCTCGAATAATCAAATATATAGAGAGAAAAAGAAAAGAAAGAAAGAAAGAAAGAAAGAAAGAAAGAAAGAAAGAAAGAAAGAAAGAAAGAAAGAAAGAAAGAAAGAAAGAAAGAAAAAAAGAATGAGAGATAAAATTGGTCTTAAGTCGGTTACACACTATGCAATTTTATGGCCAATTTATTCTTACAAAGTGATTTACATGATAAATTGGCATAGTATGTACCCAGCTTAAGACCAAGTCTATCCCTATATCAGCAGGACACAAGCAAGCAGCAGCACCCGAAGACTTGTTACAATACATTTTATTAAATACATAAATATGTGACAGACAATATTTTAGGGGACACACCCCTTTGCCAAAGTGAAAAAATAACCAAATCAAGCAATCTTGCATGGTTTAGTTGTTCTTTCACCCTGACAAAGGGGCACATTTATTTCACCAAGTCTCTGAGTGCCGCTGCTTGTTTGAGTCCACTGATATCTACTACAGTATATATATATATATCTATATATATATCTATCTATATATCTATCTATATATCTATCTATATATATATATATATATATATATGTACTAGCTGTTCTACCCGTTCTCTCATGGGATATGCTGATTTTCATGGTTGTAAATATAAATGAGTGTTAAAACTTTGCGAAATCTATAGAGATGCAAATTTGAGATGTTTTAATGAAAGTAAATATTAATCAATGGATCTTGGCATTACTGAAGGAGCACCCGTAACAGATACGGTAAAAAGTGACAGGACCATTTTTGTAGTTAATCAAATTTTACATACTGGAGGTGCAATCCAAATTTTTATCCGATTGTCCATTTTGGCATTATTGTTCATGAAACGCAAGCCACGCATCGGTATTGATGTCATTATGTCAACCTAATTTTCATCCCCTTAGGAGAGGTTTATTAAAATTCTGATTATGTAGTTTTCCTGTTTCCCACCTGAAGAATACCTATGTTAAATTTCAACATATCGGGAAGTAAGAGAATTAGTGATGAGTCACTAAGTCAGTGAGTAAGTGAGTGAGTGAGTGAGTGAGTGAGGGCTTTCACATACATTATACAATTTTGAACTATTATGGAAATTCTTTATATTAAAGCTAATATCTAGACAGTTAAATGTTTTGGGGTATATGTACTAAACCAGTGTATTTACTAAGCCCTGGATGGAGATAAAGTGGACAGAGATAAAGCACCAGCTCCTAACTGCCATGTTAAAGTCTGTGTTTTAAAAATGACAGGAGCTGATTCTTTGGGACTTTATCTCCGTCTACTTTATCTCCATCCAAGACCCATATGTTATATATTCCCCCAAACAGCTACCACAATATGGTCACATTCAATATCAGTTTCCATAAACAGCCCTATACTGGCTCAACTAGGACTCTAAACTTTAGCAAAGCAAATTTTGAAAAGATGAGGGTATTTTTCAGGGATATTGAATGGGAAGGTTTGTTTTTAGGAAAAAATACTACGGAGAAATGGGAGGTACTAAAATTCCTGCTAGCTAAAAATACACTCAAATTTATTCCTATGAGTAGCAAAAAAAGGAATAAAAATCATAAACCGATGTGGCTTAACAAAAAGATTAAGGAACTTATGGGCAAGAAAAGGCGAGCATTTAAAAAATACAAATCTGACGGGGAAGCAGAGTCATTTCAGCACTATAAGGAATGTAACAAAATTTGCAAAAAGGAAATAAGAGCGGCTAAAGTAGAAACTGAAAAACTAGTAGCAAAGGAAAGCAAAGCGAATCCCAAAAAAATCTTTAAATACATTAATAGCAAGAGATTAAAGAAGGAGAGTATAGGCCCTTTAAAAGACAAGTTGGGAGTCTTAAGCAAAAATGATAATGACATAGCGGACACACTAAATGAGTTTTTTTCAACAGTATTCACTAGAGAGGACCCATTTCAGGGACTGACACACAATCTCAATAATGAGAATATCCCACTGATAGGTACTTATTTAAGCGAGGAAGTAGTCTGTGACCGATTAAAAGATTTAAAGATTAATAAATCACCAGGGCCCGATGGTATTCACCCAAGGGTTCTAATGGAGCTTCACTCTGAACTGGCAAAACCGCTATCTTTGATCTTTAAGGATTCAGTTATATCAGGTATGGTTCCCAAAGACTGGCGTATAGCGGAAGTAGTGCCTATATTCAAAAAGGGAAGTAAAGCTGAACCAGGTAATTATAGACCAGTTAGTCTTACATCTATAGTGGGGAAAGTATTGGAAGGTATTCTAAGAGATAGTATTCAGAAGTTCCTTGAAGTCAATAAGGTCATTAAAAGGAATCAACATGGGTTTATGAAGGACAGATCCTGTCAAACCAACTTACTTGGCTTTTATGAAACAGTAAGCGCAAACCTAGATCAGGGTAAAGACGTGGATGTAATCTTTTTAGACTTTGCCAAAGCGTTCGATACTGTACCACACACGAGACTTATCTACAAGCTACAAGAATCAGGGCTAGGAAGCACAATATGCACTTGGGTCAAAAAGTGGTGTGCCGCAAGGCTCAGTATTAGGACCGCTTTTGTTCAATATTTTCATTAACGACCTAACAGAAGGTCTAGAGAGCATGGTGTCAATTTTTGCAGATGATACCAAATTGTGTAAGGCTATAAATACAGAGGAGGATGCCGAGTCTCTTCAGAATGACTTAGTTAAATTAGAAGCATGGGCAGCCAAATGGAGAATGCGCTTCAACACAGACAAGTGTAAGGTAATGCACTGTGGTAACAAGAACAAAAATTACACCTACCTACTAAATGGGGTAAAATTAGGGGATTCTGTACGGGAAAAGGACTTAGGTGTCCTCATAGATAGCAAGCTAAGCAGTAGTACCCAAAGTAGGACTGCAGCGAAGAAGGCTAATAAGATATTAGCATGCATAAAACGGGGTATTGATGCTAGGGACGAGAGTATTATACTCCCGTTATATAAATCACTAGTGAGGCCACACCTTGAATACTGTGTACAATTCTGGGCACCGTACTACAAAAAGGATATCCTGGAGCTTGAAAAGGTACAGAGGAGGGCGACCAAACTAATTAAGGGCATGGAGACGATGGAATACAAGGAAAGGCTTGAAAGACTAGGCATGTTTACATTGGAAAAGCGGAGACTAAGAGGGGATATGATCAACATCTACAAATATATAAGGGGACAATACACAGAGCTTGCACGGGACCTGTTTTTGGTTAGATCAACACAGAGGACTCGTGGACACTCGCTCAGGTTAGAGGAGAGGAGATTCCGCACAATACGGCGTAAAGGCTTTTTCACGGAAAGGACAATACGTGTTTGGAATTCCCTGCCCGAGGGAGTTGTAATGGCAGAATCTGTCAACACCTTTAAGAATGGGTTAGATATTCCTAATTGATAAGGATATCCAGGGGTATGGTGCATAGTCATGCATTATAGTTACTATAAATAGGGATAAAATGCAACGGCTGACAGCAGCATCAGTCAGAAATTTTAGTCAAATCATCATGCATAGGAGACCACAAATAGGTTGATCTCGATGGACAATTGTCTTTTTTCAACCTCAGATACTATGTTACTATGTTACTATGTATTAACACTAGTAACAAATAAGTGTTTATGTACATAGACAGCAGTTTCATATTACAAGGTCACTTTTTAATACATTGTATATAAATAATGTATATTAGTTCCATTTTAAGAGTTTATTCACTTTTGTCTTCACATCACTTCACTCATCTATGCATATAACCATTATCCAAAGTCTAAACTGGACTAAGACCAAATGATTAAATAATAATTTCAAGCAGACTCATGAACCTTTTATTTTAAAAACAGTTTGAATTAGCCTTATAAATAAATACTTTAAGCGAAAGTTTCAAACAAATAAAAAAGAGTTCTTATAGAAAGGCAAGTCTATCTTTTAGACTCCAAATCAATTACTTCATTGTATCAAATTATTTATTATTTTTATTATTATGGATTTATTTTTTCCATTTGTTTTATATCGTACAGTATAGTATAGAACTAGGCTCATCTGTAGATAAATGGCAACCAGACATTAATGGACTCTTTTAAAAAAATGATTTTCAACACTATTTGTCCCTCCTTTACTCTTAGGTGTAAACATATCAAAAGCACCCCAAAAGTGTAATGGCTTATCATGTATATCAAATCAGTGTTTCTTCTGGTCTATTTTTAAAATTATGTTGCAACTACCACTGACAGACCATTCCTCTGAAGACTGAACAGTAAAATATTAGCTTGGGTTCAGACTGAGAAAACTACCACGCATATGTGGCCATCATGTTGTGAATGTGCAGGTGCTGTACAGCAGAGGTTGCCGAGGATCCAAAGATCCATCCCAGAGATCTTTTAGAGCCCATGCTTCAATGAGTCACAGTTGTTTTGGTTGCAAGAGGGGGAACTACAATATTAGGCAGGTAGTTTTAGGCGGATGGTTGTATATTATCAAGACAAAGTAAACAAGACTTAAACACTAGAGTTTTACACTAGAGTTAAGGAGTGCAAATAGCCTCCTTAACACTAGTAACAAGTAGGTAAAAGGGTGACAAAATGCAAAGTAATGAAAAAATAAAGATTCAATTTGAAAAAATGGACTTTACTGAAAAAGTTTTTTATTTCTAAAGATGTTTGAAAGGTTGGAGATGTTGAAACAGTAAGAAGTTTGAGGTAATAGTAGCATTCCAATAAAATATTTCAATAATCATAAGATAACTATACACTAAAGGATCCATTTATTAAAGGATCAAAAACCCTGTCTCTGTTAAAAATGGGTGTTTTCAGAGCTTTGCCCTATGTATCAAGAGGCAGTGGTGACATCAAGGTCAGTGACACCCGGTGCAGCCAGTAGAAAGTGTGGCTTGTGGGAAGGGGTATGTACTTGCAGAAGTCCCCCTGTTTGCATCACTCTGGGGGTGTTGCGTCATGGCTAGAAATGCTGGGCTACCCCTGGAGTTTCTGGACAGAATACAATATTAGAGAGCTAACGTTGAATAGTAAATTGTCTATGGCTTTAATTGCCCTTAAATCAAAATACTACCACCCAGAGAATGTTGCCCTTTAGGCTACAATGAAATACCTTTTAAAATGTACATGTTTTTATTCACAATAAAAACAATACAATCTCATAAAAGAATGCACATATACATCCACAGCTCTACACAATGAAGGGAATATTCCCAAATTAGTTGCTTTAGATTTATGCTCTTACAAAGCATAATTCTACAGATGGATACTTTTGTTTAAGACTGAAATGCAATATTATTGCATGTGCTATAGTGCCATTCTTGATGTTGTGCACATGCTCTCTAAGTCTAATTGTAAGAGCACTTGTAGTGCATCCAATATAATGATGTGTGGCATGTTATAAACTCCTTAATGGTATATTGTTTGCTATTTACTTCAAGTTATTATATTTAGTTATGTTGCTTTTAACAATCTTACAGGCTGTACACATGTCACATATATGAAACCCATGGTTCTTATGGGATTTTTACTCTCAATTTCGAAGGCACTTTTAACAAATTTGTTACGTAAGTTTAGAGCCTTTCTATAAATAAATGATAGCCCTCATGGGATTTCTTATTTGAGAATGGAGTCTTTCTGTAATAGATTTCAAAGTTTTTACAATTGTTTTAAAGTGAGAGCCATAACTAGATATGGCTGCCCATTCTGATTTACTATTCCCAACTTTCTGATTGATTTTAAAATAAGTATATCTTCCCCCTTCATTTATTCTACTTCTTCCATTACTTCTTTGACAATTACATTATTACTGTATATCCATTTCAGAGAAATTGGTTGTTTATTTATTCTGCTTGTTTTTGGTAGGTAGAATATTCAGAAGACTTTTATCTTAAGTGAATAAATGGCCCTTTTGACTTTTGGTGCTCCTTATTCTATGAGTTGGATTTTTTTTTTACTTTAAGGTATGTTAGATAAACTGTATTTAATTATTTTGAAAATGTCTTTTAATTTACTTTTCATATTTGAGTCTATCTAAAATTACCATAGCTTCCTCATTATGTGAAGGCTTTATAATGATAGTTTATGGTGTCGCTTTCTGTTTTGTTAAATTCCTTCTTTTAATATATTTTTTTATTTTCTACGTTTTATAAATTATCAGTGACCATTTATGCAAAACTTTCAATAAAATATCCTTCTATATGGGAAGAGTAAACATTTGATTTGTTCTTGAACTTAGATGTTTCTGTGTTGTCTTTAATGTTTTTAATTCCCTTCATTTTAATTTTTTTAGCCATCTGTTTTATTATATGTTTTTTTATGATGTCTATATTATTGGCAAAAGTTTTAATGCAAATGTCCATGCAAACGTTAAAGCTTTTAGAGTATTAGACATTTTTTTCAGTACTGATATTTCAACTATGGATACATTTTTAGAACTTAAGTTGAAGATTTTTTCTTCCTTCTTAAGTCTGATATCAATGGTTATATTTTAATTTATCTTTTTCCTTTGAATGTCTTTTAAATCCTTTTTTTCTTTTTCTTGTTTTCCTGCTATTTGAATGTCTCCACTTCCCTAAAAAAAATGTTGTGTGGATGGTTGGATGTTTTCATCTTTTAATAATTGATATCTGTAATAAAGTTTCAGGGATGTTATATTCTATAGGGATATTGTTCTTGTCTGTAATTGATTCCATGTCAATTTTCTCCATTATTCTCTTCTTGTGTGATTTCATCTTTGCTGTGGTCTTCTATATGCTTTATCTCAGTGATGAAATGAGTGATAAGATCTTCTGTCCATTCTTGCTTCATAATGCACTAGTTGTTTTACATGATATGCTCTCCTAATTGAAGTACAATGGACATTACTGTTCCTATTCTATTGATCATATTTCTCAATCTCTTCCTTATAATTCTGTTCTCTATTACTGTAGAATATACTTTTTTTATGTTGCTATTTCTCTTTATTTTATTTCTTTTTTATTTTCCTTTCTTTCTCTCTCAGGTTGGGCTTTTCTTATTTTTTTTGTCCAGACTGTTACCTGAAGGGTTGTACCAATGCTCATAGGACTTCAGTTCCCTCATTGATCTTATCCAGTTTATGCCTCCTTCCTTTCAATATTAGCTCCAAAAATGAGAAGGAGAAAAGTTCAAGAATATTATTCCATTCCTTGGTAAAGTTTTCTGGAGAGTCACTGAAATTGTCAGGCCCTGCCTCCTAACCATGCTGATTTTAGAAGGAAATTAAAAGATGTCTTCAAAATAATGAAATATATCTAACATACCTTAAACTAAAAAAATAATCCCACTCATAGAATAAGGACCACAAAAAGCCATATGAAGGCTCCCAATCTGGGATGCACTGACCCAATCTGCTCAACAGTTAGGACTGGAGTTCAGAAAGAAAAGGTGTAGAGAAGGGGCAGCATATAATTTTGCAGTGCCAGAACATACTGAGGTGTTGTCAAACCCACTATGAGATGTACACATGCCTCCTCATGACATTAACAAATCCCTTGTAACATTCCAGGATTGCACAGTGTTGGATGGTATGGTATAGAAAATAGAGAAGATGTATCTAAATTGGATGCAGGTGCATTCGTGCATGCATTTTTTGCTGGTCACACATCTGCAACCAGGACCATAACTAAGGGTGTGCTGACAGAATTTGCCTTGTGGGTGCACCATCCACATCTACCATGATTGGTCACCGCCAGCTGCTGCACTGCCCACTTCAATGTATAATAGTAGCATTTCTCCTGACTCCTTCACTGCCGTATGCACCACTGCTAATATACATTACAGCCAGAATCTATTGTCTCTCTCTCACACATGTGCTCCTCCCCCCTTATCCTCAATTCCTGCAGCAGTGCCACTGCACACCATACTCTACAGCCTGGGCTGATGATTCGCCTCCTCCTGACAGGGAGCCACACAGGGGATGCTGGAAGGACTGAGTTTGACTGGCGCCAGCTTCAGCACCAGCTCTATAGTATATTGCTGTCACCCACACCAGGTCATCCACCACTGGAACCATGACCACTCCTAGGAAGAGGAAGCTCAGCTCCAGCATTGCTGACGATGGGTGAGTATAGCTCATCATAGGTACATGTGTGTGTCATGTGTGCTGCCATCTACATCATGTATGTCTCTCCACCATGTGCTCCATCCCCCTCCTTCTTTCCTGCAGTATTGTGTACTGGAGCCAGCTGCTGCTGTTGCACAAGCCATGGCTCCCTCTCTCTGCTTCTCTTTATTTATTTATTTATCTTTCTCTCCCTTCCCTTCCCAGCCCTCTCTCTCCTACACCCTCTTTCTCTCTCTCTCCATACTCCCCCTTCCTCTCTCTTTAACTACCACCCTCTTTCTCTCTGTCTTTCTGTCTCTCCCTCCAGCACCCTCTCTCTCCCCCCTCTCTCTCCCTCCCACACCCTCTCTCTGTCCCTCTCACTCACTCCATCTCTTTCTTACCCTTTCTCTCTCTCCCACTACTTTCTCCCTCTCTGTTCCTCCTTGTCTCTCTTTTCCTCCCACCATTCGTTCTTTGTCCCTCCCACCCCCACTCTCTCTATTTAGCTCTCTATCCCGCTCCCTCCCTCTGTGTCCCTCTCTCTCTCTCTCTCTCCCACCTGTCTGGTAATTCTGGTAATTGAAAAGCTTCTTCTCCATAGTCCTTTCTATTATCAATATAAGCAAATATGATACATATAAATTGTCACTAGAAGTGTGAAAAAGTTCAATATAGATTCAAGAAGGGACAAATAAGTGCTTCATTAAAGATCACAGCTACTCTTGCATTAGTGTCCATCTCTGAATCAGGCCCAACAAGACCGAGTCTAGTAGCCTTGAGATACAGTAAATATTCATTGTGCCTGATTAAAATATTGAGGACAAGTAAATGTTGTATACTGTAATTTGGGCCTAAAATACTGTAATTAAACACAAAAAAAGCTAACATTATTGTCTATATACACTGCTCAAAAAAATAAAGGGAACACTAAAATAACACATCCTAGATCTGAATGAATGAAATATTCTTATTAAATACTTTGTTCTTTACATAGTTGAATGTGCTAACAACAAAATCACACAAAAATTATCAATGGAAATCAAATTTATTAACCCATGGAGGTCTGGATTTGGAGTCACCCTCAAAATTAAAGTGGAAAAACACACTACAGGCTGATCCAACTTTGATGTAATGTCCTTAAAACAAGTCAAAATGAGGCTCAGTAGTGTGTGTGGCCTCCACGTGCCTGTATGACCTCCCTACAACCCACACAAGTGGCTCAGGTAGTGCAACTCATCCAGAATGGCACATCAATGCGAGCTGTGGCAAGAAGGTTTGCTGTGTCTGTCAGCATAGTGTCCAGAGCATGGAGGCGCTACCAGGAGACAGGCCAGTACATCAGGAGACGTGGAGGAGGCCAACAACCCAGCAGCAGGACCGCTACCTCCGTCTTTGTGCAAGGAGGAACAGGAGGAGCACTGCCAGAGCCCTGCAAAATGACCTCCAGCAATCCACAAATGTGCATGTGTCTACTCAAATGATCAGAAACAGACTCCATGAGGGTGGTATGAGGGCCCGACGTCCACAGGTGGGGGTTGTGCTTACAGCCCAACACCGTGCAGGACGTTTGACATTTGCCAGAGAACACCAAGATTGGCAAATTCGCCACTGGCGCCCTGTGCTCTTCACAGATGAAAGCAGGTACTCACTGAGCACATGTGACAGACGTGACAGAGTCTGGAGATGCCAAGGAGAACATTCTGCTGCCTGCAACATCCTCCAGCATGTCCGGTTTGGCAGTGGGTCAGTAATGGTGTGGGGTGGCATCTCCTTGGGGGGCTGCACAGCCCTCCATGTGCTCGCCAGAGGTAGCCTGGCTGCCATTAGGTACCAAGATGAGATCCTCAGACCCCTTGTGAGACCATATGCTGGTGCGGTTGGCCTCCTAATGCAAGACAATGCTAGACCTCATGTGGCTGGAGTGTGTCAGCAGTTCCTGCAAGACGAAGGCATTGATGCTATGGACTGGCCCGCCCATTCCCCAGACCTGAATCCAATTGAGCACATCTGGGATATCATGTCTCGCTCCATCCACCAACGCTACATTGCACCACAGACTGTCCAGGAGTTGGCGGATGCTTTACTTCAGGTCTGGGAGGAGATTCCTCAGTAGACCATCTGCCACCTCATCAGGAGCATGCCCAGGCATTGTAGGGAGGTCATACAGGCAAGTGGAGGCCACACACACTACTGAGCCTCATTTTGACTTGTTTTAAGGACATTACATCAAAGTTGGATCAGCCTGTAGTGTGTTTTTCCACTTTAATTTTGAGGGTGACTCCAAATCCAGACCTCCATGGGTTAATAAATTTGATTTCCATTGATAATTTTTGTGTGATTTTGTTGTCAGCACATTCAACTATGTAAAGAACAAAGTATTTAATAAGAATATTTCATTCATTCAGATCTAGGATGTGTTATTTTAGTGTTCCCTTTATTTTTTTTGAGCAGTGTACTAAAAATATTGTTTATATCCTTTTCTAGGAAAGGTTATTGAGCATGCGGTTGAAACTCAAACGGAAACCCACCTGATAACACATGATAGGAGAAATAGTGCTGAAAAAGCCTTGGTGTATGTTAAATGATCACCAGGTAGCAAAAGACAGAGTTAATTGTTCAATCACAATTCTTCTGCATTTGATACTATGGACCATGGGATTCTGATTGAGCATCTTAAAAATTTCTGAGGATTGAATGGCACAGTCATTAGCAGGTTTCAGATAATTTCTCACCAGCAGGTCGCACAGTGGGGAATTTTCCATTAGGCATGTGAGGCATGTACCTAGGGGTGGGACTTGTTGGGGGGTGGCACTTGGAAGCTCGAGTTTTACTGTCAGCCCAAAATTTACCAGAAATTAGTTCCACTCTGTTGTACCATTTGCCATTATGAATTGAGTGTAAATGGGTAGTACATGCACATACTGCCCCTGTAAGCTGTCCTACTTAGTAAAAATGTATAATAAACAAAAAGGTCAAAGTTTACGGGTTTTTTATTATTCTATTACATTGGCAATTATTAAATAAGAGATTAAAACAAATCAATGAAAGTAATACAATTAGGCAGAGGAGTTGCCATTACTGTTGTGCCTAGGGGCACACTGACCCCTAAATCAACCTCTGATGTCACAGAGAGTTTCATCTGGAGTATACTCATCATTACCAGTGCCACTGCCATGTGGTGTTCCACAAGGTTTTATACTATGCCCCATTATTTTAGCAGTATACATGCTACCACTGTGTGAAATAATCAGGTGCCATGGACTGGTCTACCACTGCTATGCCGATGATACACAGCTGTACCTGTCCAGGTACTTCAGGTACTGGGAACTCAATAACAACTCTAAATGACTGTCTATCTGAGCTCCAGGAGTGGATGAGTGCTAGTTGACTGTGACTGAATCCTGATAAAATAAAAGTCCTTATGAGAGGACCTCAACATCAATGGAGAAGACTGCAGCATAGCCAACCGACTGGTCTTATACTTAGGAACTTACAAAAAAAATCCCCACTGATCATGAGCATAATCTTGGTGTTTTTCGTGGATGTAGGCTTGATACTAAAACATCAGACAGTATCAGCCACAACCAAATCCTAATTCTTTCATCTGAGGAACATATCCAGAATAAAGCAATTAATTCCCTATGAGGAGCTGCCAAAAGTCATACTTGTATTTGTATCATCTTGATTAGACTACTGCTATGCCTTCTACCTTGATCTCCCTGCAAAAGAAATGCACTGCTTGCAGCTAGTACAAAATACAGCAGCCAAGTTGTTAACCAACCACCCCTGCTCTACTCTCTATACTGGCTGCCTGTAAGATGGCAAATTGTTTTCAAGATTGACTTACTTACTTTCAAAGCCCTGCATGACCAGGGTACTAAGTACCCGAAGCAGCTTCTGATTCCATACTGCCCCACTTGATTACTGCAATCTGTAGATGAAGGACTTTTAGCAGTACCTAGAATATCCCATAATTCATCTGGGGGTCGAGCTTTTAACCATGCGACTCCAACTCTATGGTACTCACTTCCCCATACAGTTTGAGAGGCCCCCACTTTAGAATTCTTCAAAAACTGACTCAAGGCTTTCCTGTTTACTGTTTAATCATTTCCATATTGTCTCTTTAGTGTCTCCATTATCTCTGTATTTTATAAAAAGCTTTTCTGTACTTCATTGTTTCTGTACTGCATTATGTTCATTCTAGCTGTAAAGCACCTTGACTCCTATTGGAGAAAGTGCGATACATATAAATAAAGCTATTAATTATTAAAATTATTAATATAATGTCAGTCTTATACTTCAGCACTATACGTAAAGAGAATACATCACCATTCACACCAGTACATGCCACACTGGACATTACAGTCTAATTTTCCTTTAAGAAAAACACACACTAGGATCCATTTTGTTAGAAGCCAATTTACCTAGCTTTATCTTTTTGGTTTGTGGTAATAACTGGGATCATACAGCAGAAACACATGAAAACATATGCTGCCACTGTGCGGTCCAAATAACTTATCAGTACATTTACATTTCTACAGCTGTAGTTTCAATTTCACATATCTCACTATAGACCAGGGACGGACTGGGGGCCAAAATCGGCCCTGGCATGGGCAGGGGAGTTTCCACAACAGAGAGCCAGAGGCTGCGCATGGTCTTCCCGGCTCTCTGTATGACAGGACCGGCCCACCAGCCCATTGGCTCTTCTGGAATTTGCCAGAAGTGCCAGATGGGCAGTCCGGCCCTGCTATAGACCATTTATTAAGATACATGCAACTTTAATTCTAGTATATTGCAGTACCTCAGCCCTCGTTGTATGGTCTGGTAAAATATATATACCATAAAAATAACATATATATCTGACATACTAAAATAGCTAATAGTATTGTGACCTTGTACGGTATTGGTTTAGAAATTTGTTTGCTCTAGTGGTTTTTTTGCCATATCTTACATAATAAACCTTAACTTACTGTGACATTTAGGGTTAATGTATTAGATACACTGCCAGTAATGTATTAGTTGCAGGGAAAGCCAGCAGCAAATTGTTCATCAGGAAATGTGCCTCTAACAGAGGGATGCTTACCTTATTAATACAGAATGACAAAGCAGTGGATATTTCTTAGTTTAATATTATGACAACAACAGCCTGTATTGCAGCCCCTAGGGCTAAACCCTTTAATTGCTTTGCCCATTAATCGTAAAGAGACTTGTCTACATTCTATAAGTTGATTAATTAGTTTAAAAAATATAATTGTTATTTGAAAATTGAGATATTTTATATTATATTAAAAGTGCAAGGCCAGTGTTTGTTTTTGCAAATATTCTGCTGCCAAACTATATGGTATTCTAAAACTGTTTAACAGCCACTTTTCCAGCATAGTTACTATACGTTGTATAATACTGCTTTATTGCTTGTGTCACAAAAAAAATAAACTAATTCAGAGGTTCTCAAATTTGATTTTCAGGACCTCAAACAATTTGCATTTTCCAGGTCACCCAGCAGTTGCACAGGTGTATTCATATCTCACTGACACATTTTAAAAGATCCACAGGTGGAGCTAATTATTTCACTTGTGATTCTGTTAGGAGACCTGGAAAACATTAATGGGCCCTACACATTTAAAGATCCGCCGCCGAGCTGCCCAACGGCGGATACGGCCGATGGGCGACCCGGCGGCAGGGGGGGGGGGCAGTGACGGGGGGAGTGAAGTTTCTTCACTTCCCCCATCACCCGGCTCCATTGAAGTGCAGGCAAATATGGACGAGATTGTCCATATTGGCCTGCATGCACAGCCGATGGGACACCAGCGATGAACGAGCTCGGGGCCGCGCATCGTTCATCGCTGGAGCCTCCACACTCAAAGATATGAATGTTATCTCGTTCAATAATGAATGAGATCGTTCATATCTTTGAGGAATATCGGCCAGTGTGTAGGGCCTATAACTGTTTGGGGACCTAGCACTGAGTTTGAGAACCTATTGTCTAATAAGTCAATTTATCAGATATAAAACCCTTATTTAGGAGCCTGTGATATGTAATTTGTGGCAGATTTTAAATGAAAATTGCACTGAAAAATTTTAGGAATTGTTAAGAAATCTTCCAAATGAAGCTACAGGCAATATTGTATGTTTCCTTTGCATCGATTTTCATAAATGTGCCCAACTGCATTCTTAATAAATGTCCATATTTATCAAGCTTTTAGTTACAATGAAACAAGGTGAAGGTAAAGGGTTAGATGGCCCAGAATACTTTCAAGATATTAAGGATTACAATGGAGAAATTAGCAAATAGAAATCAACATCAATAGAGAGGTACAACATACTAATTTTAAATGATACAGATCTTTAAGGAATAATTTTGTAAAAGACTTAGGAGCATTTTCACAGTATGAAACTACTTTTGAAAGAAAATTTCCACTGAAATTGATCTTCCCTACAATGTATGTTGGGGGCTCTGCAGCAAATATCACAGATACTGTATCTCTGATATATGTTGCAGTTCCTCTATTTCCAACAGCAAAAGCCGTCCCCATAGGTTTGTATAGGGCAGACTTGGCCAACTTGTGGCTCTCCAGCTGTTGTGGAACCACAAGTCTCACCATGCCATACCATCTAATTAGTTGCAGAGTATGCTGGGTCTTGTAATTTCACAACAGCTGGAGAGCCACTGGTTGGCCAGGACTTGTATAGGACAGCTAAATTGTCAGATTTATGAAGCTCCAGAATGGGAAGTATTCTAGATCTTGGCCTCGGTAGCTATCTTCAGATGGCATTAGCAGCACATAATAGTTTGTGAGCTATTATTCTAATTTACTTTTTTACCATCAGCCCTTAGTGGTGCAAATGCAGCTGGACTGTTTTGCATGGACATTATGCTTGTCAGTTATGCATGAAAAAAGTTGTGGTATAATTATCACATCAAATCCACATATTTCACTTAGGCTGTTGAGTCATCACTTTTTGCTCTGATTACTTCTGAACAACTGTATGGCAATATGGTCACTAACCTTCTATACGTGTAACTATGTTACTCTAGGCCATGTTATTGTTAAAGTCCTTTCACACTGTAATTTACTATGTTTTTTAATTGTCAATCATTATACGTATATAAGCTAGAATTTTCAGTGCTTTAAACACAGATGAAGTCCAGCTGGCTGTTGGTCCTGATGTGTTGTAATTTTTAAACTTGCCAACTAAAGGTTTGCTGCACCAGGAGATCATAATATTGATCGGCCATGAAACTCTCTTTCCCATTATGCAACTTACCTAACTTACACGGTAAGCAGAACCTGTGCACAACAATCCTGTTACCACCTCAGGAATCATTCCAGCATCCACCAAACAAAGATTTCACAATCTATGGAATTATTCAAAAGACTTAATATGTACAATAGGTAAAGCTTTATGCTAAGGTGCAGTTTCCTAGACTGATACTTACTTTTTGCATGTACAGTGCATCCGGAAAGTATTTGCAACTCTTCACTTTTTCCACATTTTGTTTTGTTATAGCCTTATTCCAAACTGGAGTAAATTAATTTTTTCCCAAAAATTTCTACACACAATATCCCATAATGACAATGTAAAAAAAGTTTTTTTTAGATTTTTGCAAATGTATTAAAAATAAAAAAAATAAGAAATCACATGTACATATGTATTCACAGCCTTTTCTCAATACTTTGTTGATGCACCTTTGGCAGCAATTACAGCCTCAAATATTTTTGAATATGATGCCACAAGCTTGGCACACCTATCTTTGGGCAGTTTTGTGCATTCCTCTTTGCAGCACTGCTCAAGATCCATCAGGTTGGATGGGAAGCGTTGGTGCACAGCAATTTTCAGATCTCTCCAGAGACGTTCAATCGAATTCAAGTCTGGGCTCTGGCTGGGCCTCTCAAGGACATTCATAGAATTGTCCTGAAGCAACTACTTTGATATCTTGGCTGTGTGCTTAGGGTCGCTGCCCTGCTGAAAGATGAACCGTCGCCCCAGTCTGAGGTCAAGAGCGCTCTGGAGCAGGTTTTCATCCAGGATGTCTCTGTGCATTGCAGCATTCATATTTCCCTCTATCCTGACTAGTCTCCCAGTTCCTGCCACTGAAAAACATCCCCACAGCCTGATGCTGCCACCACCATGCTTCACTGTAGGGATGGTATTGGGCTGGTGATGAGCGGTGCCTGGTCTCCTCCAAACATGACACCTGGCATTCACGCGAAAAAGAGTTCAATATTTGCCTCATCAGACCAGAGAATTTTGTTTCTCATGGTCTGAGAGTCCTTCAGGTGCATTTTGGCAAACTCCAGGCAGGCTGCCATGTACTTTTTATTAAGAGTGGCTTCCATCTGGCCACTCTAAAATACAGGCCTGATTGGTGGTTTGCTGAAGATGGTTGTCCTTCTGGTAGGTACTACTTTCTCCACAGAGGAATGCTGTAGCTCTGACAGAGTGATCTTTGGGTTCTCGGTCACCACCCTGACTAGGGCCCTTCTCCCCCGATCATTCAGTTTCGACAGCCGAGACTAGGAAGAATCCTGGTGGTTCTGAACTTCTTCCATTTATGGATGATGTAGGCCACTGTGCTCATTGGGACCTTCAAAGCATCAGATATTTTTCTGTACCCTCTGCTGGATTTGTGCCTCGAGACAATTCTGTCTCTGAGGTCTACAGACAATTCCTTTGACTTCATGTTTGCTTTGTGCTCACACATACACTGTCTAATGTGGGACCTTATATGGACAGGTGTGTGCCTTTCCAAATCATGTCCAATCAACTGAATTTACTACAGGTAGACTCCAATTAAGCTGTAGGAACATATCAAGGATGATCAGTGAAAACTGGATGCACCTGAGCTTGATTTTGAGCTTCATGGCAATGGCTGTGAATATTTATGTACATGTGATTTCTTAGTTTTTTATTTTTAATACATTTTTAAAAATCTCAAAAAAACTTTTTTCACATTGTCATTATGGGGTATTGTGTGTAGAATATTGAGGTAAAGAATTAATTTATTCCATTTTAGAATAAGGCTGTAACATAACAGAATATGGAAAAAGTGAAGCGCTGTGAATGCAGTACTTTCTAGATGCACTGTAAGTTCCATGATCAAATGCATTGGATTGATTCTAAATCTACACCAGTACATCACTAGCAGCTTTAAGTTTGCAAATAATAACTTTGCTAAGAAGTATACTTGCACTAACATTTGTACTGATAATCTTCTCCATCATTTCATAAAGTGTGCCCACTGAATCTATGATGTAATTATCATTCTTATTGCATATATTGTATTTAAATTTTTAGCATTTTTCTATTTATTTTTATCTTTTTATTTCTTTTATTTTTGTAATGTGATTATTGATACTTAATATAAATTATATTCAATTAGAACATTTTTGTAGAGGGTGGTTGGGCAGATAGTTCACATAGAATATAGGATTTAATAAATGTAACATACTTTACTGTAATTTGTCAACTACTTAAAAAGTTTATTAAACAACAACAGGCCCTTTATGTGTATATTTTTAGGTGGATTACATCTGCTATAGCTCAACTAACATTGAAAGAAGGGGCAACAATCTAATTCCAACACTCTCCTTCCCTAATCCCCGTGTGTTTTACTTCCAACTATTGATAATAGTGATAAGAGTGTTGGAATTAGATTGTTGCCACAGTAAGCACGTTTGTTTAAATTTCCTTTGGAAGCATCAGTTCTCAAAATTGAGTAATTTGTATTTGTTTTGTGATTTGTTTTATACATTTCCATTTCTTAAATATCATTGTTTATGTCAAGGCTCTCTGCAAATAGTACTTAAACATAATACGTGCTTAAAGTGATTTTTCTTTTTATCTGTCTTATATTTCTCTGTTTCACCAAAAATAATTCTTATGCAGTGCTATGATTTACTATCGCCACTTATCACAGAGATAAACATAAAATGTTATACCCCAATTTACTAATAAAGTATTACCATAATATTTACAGTATCTAACCAGTACTGTCTGGCAGTGGTAAGGAAAGTCTTACCACTTAATCTTTACATTTTTGACCAGCTACATTTGTGATTTCAGTTCCATGTTTATATTACATTTACATTATTCTGTAAATACATATTTTTTTCTATGAATAGTCCATGCTTTTGTCTTCCTGAGATGACAATACCAAACAGAGGAAAGCGGTATGTTTTTTTCTGCAATCTGAAGCATGGGCAAGCATCTGCCAAATAACCAAGTGCATCTTTTAACTGGTGATAGCACAGCTGTGGCCTTTGATATGTAGGGTGGTGCCTGATTTCCAGTGAAAATGAGTAATGCTTTTCTCTATTTAACAATATTGTCTGCTGATAAAAATGATGTCATAGTGTTGTTAGTGATGTTGTTGTCGTAGTGATAGTTGAACTCTGACCCCTCCTAAATATGTGAGTGATGTTACATCCAGCAGAATGCACAACTACTGTCTACAAACACTTCTATTATTTTCCATACTTACTCATCACATACTGATAAAAACAAAGGCACTCCTGAACATACTGTACCTACATTATCCACAGTCAAAAATGTATAAGTGTATAATGAGAAATAAGGAACACAGAGATGCAAACTGAGAAGAAAAAGCAAAGATATCCCAAAAAGTACATTAGTAAAAGTCAAAAGAAAAAACGTACAGTAATGTGAAGAATAATACTTGTAATAAAATTAAATGCAGATAAAAGTATTTAATGTACACAGTGCTTGCCTATCCCGGTGCCTGATTTTAAGAAAAACTTCCACACTTCCGAGCACCCTGCAATCTTGCACTGTCCCTTCTAAACAAATACCAAATACTTCAGTAGCTCTCACTAAGGTTTAAAAACAATACAGTCGCACGTGTGCATCTTAGGTCTCATGGAGGGATGTCTCATGGAGGGGGTGGTACTGAAGTAAAATAAAGAGAAAGATTGGAGAGAAATAGAAATACAGACACAGAGGGGCAGAAGATTGAGTGGGATGTAAAGAGAAAAACAGGAAAGGTGAAAAGAGAAAGAATGCAAGAGAGATATTTAACTAGAAAGAAAGAAAGAAAGAAAGAAAGAAAGAAAGAAAGAAAGAAAGAAAGAAAGAAAGAAAGAAGGGTATAGAGAAAGGTATGAGAATGAGCAGGAAGTATGCCAGAAAGAGAAATAGATAGATGAGAGACAGGAGGAAAGAGAAAGGTAAAAATGAAAGAAAGAAACTCAGGCAGTGCTGGCTACATTTTCTATCAATAAATAGAGCCTTTTCCCTCTTACCTCTAAACTAGTATATACAGTATTAATAAGAGGGTAATCCAGAAAGCAAAGGTCATTTGTGCATTCCCGTCTCGCACGTCATTCACTCTCTTCAAATAATGGTTGGGCAATCTCCCAAACCTGTCTTCTAAGTGCTCTGTAAGTAGTATGTTGTTATAGATGTTTCTGGTATGGTGTGCAGTATTAAAACGAACTCTATGATACAAAATTCCTCCTACTGTGAAGTAAGGAGTGTTATTCGACCTCACAGGAAAGGGAGACCTGCTGAATTTTATCATTAATTAAAGCAGGTGTATGGTGATGTGAGAAAATGGTGTGAAATCTTTGATAATGGACACACAAACGAGCATGACAAAAATCCATTGGGACGCTGATCACTTTTTGGGTGTGACCTTGCTCCAAGCAATTTTTACCTTTTAGCTAAGCACAAAAGTTCCTGGGTGTAAAATGTTTTGGAAGATATGATAAGTTGAGCAATGCAATTACAACAAAGTTGTGGACATATACAGTAAATGCTTCAATGAATTAGTTGATTACTGTATGTGGAGGAATAGAAAAATATACAAAAAATTAACAAAAAATAGTTTGCTTTCTTTTTACAGCAAAACGGTCTTTACTTTGGGGATTACCCTTGTATAGGAGATATGATTATTGTGACAAAACCTCAATTTCTGGATGAGTATCCTGATCATGGCCACATACTGTACTGTATATACAGTTTATAAAACACAGTTCACGAGCATATTACACACACATATATATTGTAATGGCCTGTTATCGCCTATATGAATTGCTAACTTCCTGCTTTCTTTTTATTTTCTTGGGGATGCAGTTAAAATACCAGCTGTTGGGATCCCGGCATTCAGGAGACCGACAGCGGTATCCCGACAGTCGGTGAAATATCACCGGATGTCGGGTATTCCCACCCAGTTGGTGGGTCTACGCCACCAACTGAGTGGGAAAATAACATGTGGCGAGCAAAGCGAGCCACCGGGCCCAAAGCATGGTGATTGCAGCGAGCCCACGAGGGGACTCGCTACAGGGATTCCGACAGACGGGATGCTGCTGGTATACTGACAGTCCTCATACTGTCTGTCGGTAAAAAATACTGGTTCCTTGTCTTGCTGGAGGCAGCTGCGATCAGGCTTATTAAGATGAGAGAGCTTTTTTTGTTTGTGGTGATGTTTGACCTATTACATTATTATCATATCCACTCTAATGACTTCCAATGTTACCTGATGTTACAAAGTTACAATATTACATCAATGTCTTCTAAACCCTTCATATGTTTAATGTTTTTAAGGCTTTGGTTTCTTACTGGATTGACTATGTCTTCCTCTGTCCTTCTATCTCCAGGTGGTCTGGAGACTCCAAATAAGTGTGTGGTTACTTTTATATTATGAGCAGAGGAAAAGTAACACCAGTTATTGAGCAGACAGTTACATGATCGTGCTAACAGCCCAGGAATTCTACACATCCTATGCTGAGATTTCACAGCAATGATGGTAATCTCATACTGTTTTAAAGTGCACCACAGAAGACTCACACTAATTGTCTATACACTGTTTTCCAATATCTTCTGAAAGTACAGTATCTCTCTCTTCTGGTGTTGCTGGCTGCACTGCTTTGAGCTCTGCAATACACTTTTGACACAAGTCCAGTCAGAGCACCATAGGGGTAAATGTAATGCTATAGCCTGCAAATTACTGGCATTGGCGAAATCCCATAAATTATGGCCGATGTGCTAAAGGGCAATAATTTATTAGGCCTTCTAAATGATTGTCTCTTCAAAACATTGGCTATACTCAATGATTCCCTGCTGATGCCTGTATTTCGCAGGCTATAACATTCCCCCATGTCTCTGTCCTGCACAGATCTTCTAGATGCCTCTGTTTTGTTCCAGTCTTAACTCTCTGTTGTTGTTCTGTGTACTTGAACAAATAAAAATAGTGTGCAGCTGAGAAATTCTTATTCTACCACCTGAGGTAACATGTTTCACATTATCTTCATTTCCCAGTAGCAAAGTAAAATCAATGATTAGCAGAGTCATTGGGTAGATTCATTATTATTATTATTATTATTATTATTTTTTATTTTTATTTTTTATTGTTGTTGATGTTGTTATTTGACTGCTTTCAAAACAGAGACCTGCACCTTGTGTAAAGACTTACTATATGTTTGAAAAAAACATATTTATGACAATATCCTTTGTTGTGTTGATTATATCTGGGATTATTAATAAGTAATCTAAATTTGCCAGCTCCTATTAATTAGCTGTTTAGTATCCCACTATGGTGAAAGATGAGAAGAGGGTATCATGTTGTTGTGTTTCCAGACATGCTTATAAATCCAATTTTAACAGCATGTGTTGAATAGCGATATCAAAGGAAATGTTTTAATTTTATATTGAGAACTTAAAAGCATTTACTTGTGCTTGTCAAATTCAATACTTTGCACTCTGCATACTGTCTCTAGCTCAGGGTTATCTTACATTTATGCTACTTCTAATTTTCATTCTTTCAAATGCAATGTAACAAGTTTGTAAAGGGTTTATTTTTCATGAGTCATATTTGCTTTCATGTGTTGTAGAGGTGTTTATACTGTAGCTACAGTTTACGAGATTTCCATGTCTAAGGCTGTTTGTTTACCTATAAACATAATTGTCCAAGTCAGTTCACAAATGCTTCTCTTTTTGCCTATTTATTTTAACACGGGAGAGCATCTGCAGAAATGGGTGCATTCCTGCAATATTTTGACTGCCCATGTATCAAAAACAGTAAACATGGTCTGTGCATGCATCTCATGATGTGTCAGCAGAGGCAAGTAGCTTACATTCAACTCGCATATCAAGTGGACAGAGGGGGTAATACAGACCCGATCTCTGATGTGCATTTTCGCACAGCGGGCAATCAGATCCAAACTGCGCATGCATATGCACCGCAATGCGCAGGCACGCTGCACGGGTATAAAGTGGATCGGCGGTCAGCGACGGGTTTGTGTGACGGATCGATCGCAAGGAGATTGACAGGAAGAAGGCGTTTATGGGTGTCAACTGATTGTTTTCAGAGAGTGTGTGGAAAAAATGCAGGCGTATCCATGTGTTTGCAGGGAGGGTTCCTGACGTAAATTCCAGATCCGGACATGGCTCCCTGTGCTGTGCTAGTTAACCCCAAGGGGGGGGGTGTTCAGTGCAAGGCACTGCTGCAACCAGGAATCCCGCTCCAGGCTGCAGCACTAGGTGCTGACGCTGGGGTCCAGGAGATCTGCTACCGGTGGTCAAGAATTACTAGATGGCCCTGCATCAGGAAAACCCCGGAGCAGAGGGAGAGAGAGGGGACTGCCTGCAAAAGCTGCTGAGGCCAGGAGTTAAGACCTGGAGCTGCAGGGATGAGTAACAACCAATGGGGACCAGGAGCTCATCTCCTGATGTCCCAGAACTACAGGGCTGCTAGCTGAAACCTGGCCAATAAAAGTGTAAATGTTTTCAATAAATTGTTCAAATGTAGAAATGTATTTTAACCAGTATGTGCAGCACTTAGCTAAGACTGTAGGTCCCCCATCTGCAGTTTTGTGTGGTATAGAGCCTGTTGCAGTACACAGGCTCAGTGTATAGTAAAATAAGATTAAATGTATTTAAAGTAAAATGTACTTACTGGGTCCCTATTGTGTAGAGGGAATCCAGGGCTCTGAGTGGGCTGCTGGATTCCCCAGCTCTTTCCCAGGAAAATAGAGTACATTCACAGATAGCCTCCCTCTGGGAGTTGCATGGGAAGACAGAGGAAAGAGCTGGCCACCAAGCCAGCTAAATGTTTTCATGGAGGCCCAATGTACTTCCACTCAGTGGGATCGAAACCCTGTCAGGGGACTCTGGCTGCCCATCTCTGTACATTGGATTCAGGATAGAGGTGATGAGCTGGGTACCTTGGCAGATTCCGGGAAATAGTTCTGGGAGGATTTTTTTTTATCACTGTATACTTGGTGGCACCATGGAGTGACTAAAACTCCAGGTGGGCTCAAGCACAGAGGAGAAACCACTCCCCACTTTCCATAAGGGGCAGTGTTAAAAGTGCATGTGCCCAGGGCATGCATAATTCATGCACTTAACTTGATTGGTAAGAGAGAACAAGGCGGATCTTTCCCCTATGGTATTGTCGGCTGTAGTAAGATAAAAGGAGGGCTAAGAGCCTTGTGTAAATGTACATTCTTCTTATAAACATAATTACCTCAAGACGATTGCTTTCATCTTGTGAGCAATGCAGTCCAGTTCTCCACATGTCCTAGGTTAAGCCCAGCGTCTCCAAGCTCCACCCTCTTCCAAGCTACCGAGCAGGACATGGTCCAGGTCAGGGACCAGTCGGGGTCATCTGACGCCAGTCAGGAGGTGTGGCAGAAGCATGTTGATGCATACACAGCAGTACATTGTTCCAGGCACCACATATTAGGAGTAATGACAGCAACATACCCACCCACTGCACAGTCAGTGACAGGTGGTTACTGACAGTAAGAGGAAATCCCCTATTGGCCAGGTCCCATGTGACACAACATCAATCTGTGATCGCTGGGCGTAGCCAGTGAGGTCTGGTGCATGGTCTGGTGCCTGGTCTGGTGCCTGGTCTTGATTTCCATAAACATTGCCTCACAGTCAATCACTTTGCAAATAAATCCTCACTTGACTGCCATCGTAAGACCATCATTGCACATGCTTAGTGCGGCTACAACACGCATGCAGTAGCAAACAAAAATCACTCCACTACATACATTGACACTGCATCGATCTCTGACTCCAGCCCATAGATTCTGTTTAAGGTTCTTGTACAAACAAAATATGGCAAATCAGAACTGACTCTGAGAAAATCAAGCAAATTTACCAGACCCAGCAGAGGCAATAAATATACAGAAATTAGCCAACAGGGTTTCACCTTCTTTAATATATTATTTTAATTGGGACACTGACTGATTGGGACACAAAAATTTCACTACAACAAACACAATTGAGGGGGTAATTCAATTAGTAGTAGGCTAATTGAACCCTTGGGGTTATTCAATTTTCACAAAAAGATGACACTATCACAGATTTATTTTCACCTGCTCAGAGGCAGGCATAACAAAATCCCTGATAAGTGTTGTTGTTTTTTGTGGCCGCAATCGCAAAAACACATAGATACGGGAACTTATCCCCGATCCTGTGTGTTAATGCCGAAAAACAGGATATTTGTGGTTGGGGTGTGTGTGGGGGGAATGGGCTTCAATTCAATTGCCCAATAAAACCATCCGGTAAACAATTTATCGGCACAATTGGATTCCGCCTGGTTCCAATTATTTTAGTGTATTTTATTCTAAATGCAAAACTAAATTGTCTGTCAAATAAACAACACTGTTGCTGATTAATGGTCGGGATTTCAATCTATTAGTTATTTTTTGTTATACAGTAAACAGGGCAAAAAACTACCTGACTTATAAATATTTTACCCAAATAGTACAGTAGGTTTGGCTGTAATTCATTTAATATACTTTATATACTCTAGACCAGAGGTTCCCAAACGAGGTCCTCAAGTCACCCCTATGGTCCTGGTTTTAAATGTATCCATGCTTGGCCACAGGTGACTTAATTAGCATCTTAGTCAATTTGATTTAACCAGCTGTGCTGAGCCATGGATATACTTAAAGCCTGGAATGTGGAGGTGCCTTGGGAGCCTCTGCTCTAGACAAAACCTTTGTCTTTAAATGTAATTTAAGATTCAAAATAAATTGCAAGTTTGGATACCATTTTTTATTAAAGTAATCCATATTTTCAATGCAATCCTATCATGTATATAAATTGAAGCTTAGAAACATAACAGAAGAGCAAACTGAAAAGAAATACTGAAATGCAATGCAAACACCAAGTTACCATTCGCATTAATCACACCAAACAGACACAGCCAGATGACTCTGGAGTTTGTCTGTTATTTGATAAATAAAGTTGAACAACCATTCCCAATAGAAAATACTGCTTTAACCTATATATCAACAAACTGATTTTGTGGATTCATACAAAGTATTTTTTTATTCTTCTAACATAATACAGTGGCTTTTACTGTAATTTGAGTATAGAACAAAAACAGAATTTTTTAAAGTTGCCATAAAAAAATAGTTGTTAAATACAAAGAAAAAATATTTTATATGACTTTATTTTTATTTTACATTTGCATTTATTGTTTACTTTTCACTGTGTGACATCTGTTATTAATGTTTAATTAGCACATTATAGTATGATTATATACATGTGAAAGATACAGTTACTCTACTATTTAAAAAAATTAGAATTATAAACCGACATTCAGAAATAGGACACTTTATCCAGAATGCCTAGGATTTATGATTTCCAAAATCATTGTTTTATTTTTAATGTTTTTGCATTAATTTAAAGCACCATACTGCTACCTTGGTATTCTTCCATATTGCAGACCTCCTCATAGTTACTGCAAGAGAATCTAATCATGTCTGTGTATACGATGTATCACTGAACAGCACCAATTACTGTATTTACTTTGTTATTGTTTTTACATTTTCCTGTTTGTGTACTGACGTAATGACAAGAAAAAGTATATTTTATATTTGTAGACAATAATTACAATAACTCTTGTGTGATGTCCAGAGAACTAGTGCAGAAACCACAATATACAATACTATCTTAACTATGGAGAAAAGATCCAAATGTCACTGTACAATTGGAGGCAGGCAGATCATTACTGGGGTAGATGGAGCAACTACTGGAGACCATGGATAATAGGATGGTCCACAGATTATGCTCCATCTCCCCAGAGTGTCCACTGTATACTCTTTCTGTCAATATACATTTTTCTATTTGTTGCTGGCTTGCATGAAAAGAGTCTGGGAAGAAGTCCTGATATGGTTGGCTTTGGTTTATAGTTATCCATTTTGGCATTGGAGCGTATCTTGGTGTTTGGCCCCTAGAGCAGAATGCCTGAACTAATAGACAGGATTCTCCTCTAGCTCTTCTCTTAAATTACCTTCTGCATGGTTAAGCCCACCTCTGCACTTCAGCACATATGGGCTGTTTGTTGACATCTCAGATAGCATTCATCTGTTTGAGTGTATTATGGAGTATTAATGGAATGTTGGAGCTGGAGGTAGATATTAATGTAATCACAAGCTGGTAAAGATGGAGGAAGGTAGGCATATTTTGAAACGGGAATATTAAGCCTAGTTTGCCTATTTTGTAAAGTGATGGCTTCATAATTTAATGATGAGACTTAAGGGTTTATTTACGAAGAGTAGGGTTGTAAAACCTGACACTTCTGACCATGTTTATATCCTAGCAAGTCACAGCTAGTAAAAGCATTACCCTTTTAAATATCAGGCATAAACACAATCAGAAGTGTCAGGTTTTACAATCTGACTCTTCGTAAATGAACACCTAGTTTTAGCAGGGGAGGTCTATTTATTAAATGTGAATTGTGCGGCTAGTTTGTAGAAGTATGTTATTAAATTAATGTCAGATGGTTTAGGGGAAATAGTCACATTTATTAAAAGTGAATACTATTAGTTTAAAGTCAGGGGCTGGTTGGAGAAAAGGCCTATTTATTAAATGTGTATACTTTCAATTTAATTTCAAAGCTGATTTTGAAAAAGTGACTAATTGTTAAATGTGTGTGCTTCTAAATTCATTTTGGGTGAGTATGAGAGGTGAGAGGCCTATGTTGAATAGAATTTCCATACAGGACCACAATAAGAAAGGCCCAGCAGCAAAATTATAACACACTAGCAGCATTAAGTACTCTATCAAAGCTATAGAACAGGCAGGGTAAAGCAACTCAGTTTAAGAAATGTCTTAATATTATCACCATAAGACCTCCCAACAATTGACATTGATATGTAAAAAATGGAGGGAGAATAGGGGCCATATGTGACGATGGGAAATAATGCTGGCATAATTGTGACATGTGTTGGTGGTGGGGCATAAGGTGACCGAGGATCAGTATAGAGATGTTTATAGATGGTATACTTGAGTCTGTTACATGCAAATAAAAAGAGGGTTCAGATGTAAAGCGAACCAAGCCCATTCGAGTTTATTTTGAGAAAATGGAACTCTATGTTGAAGAACTGTAATTAATTAGCCATTGACTTTTAATTGTTTTTACTGCTGCAGTCATGTAGTACCATGTTTAATTTATACTGTTATGAAATATTATGTTTCCACTGTGCCATGGCAATGTTAGAATGAAATGATCAAAAAATGGACTAGTTTCACTTTAATTCTGAACACTACATATATCATGGCACACCACCCTCCTTCAAAGCCATCACAAACACTTACCCCTTATATACCCTTGACCTCACTGTGAGATGCTCTTTTACTGCACCAACCTGGATGTTTCGCTGATCTGTGATTTACCTTTTTATGCTTACCACCCTTTTATTGTCTCATCTTTGACCTCTCTCACTAGAATGTAATTTCCCATGTGCATGGCCCCCTCTACTACTTTTGTACACACTTTTGTAGTCAACCTTATATGTACATGCTCTTTTTTATATACAGTATAACTAGTTTTTATGTAAGGCTAGTTTTCTGCATGACTTCTAATACCTAATATCTATTGTGCAGTTTTGTGATACTGTACCTTGCACTTGGTGATGTGGTCTTCCATGTTTTGGCCTTTGAGGTGTAGTTTCAGAGCATACTGTATCTTTTAATTTTTGTTCACTTGATAATCTGTAGTAAACTAGGAGATTGGCTGTTACAAAACTATACTATAATCCTTTCAATTCTTTTTGCATTTATTTGTTTCTTGGTACATGTGTTTGTAGTTTCTTAGTAATTAACGAATAGTTCAAGTTTTTGTAAGAAGCATGAGAAACATTTAATAATGGTGTTCAAATTATAGCAATTTTTTTGCTTAAACTGCATTATATTTCCTATGTATATTTCCGCTATCAAAAGTGGAAAATACACACCTTAATGCAGGATGCAACAAGAAATGTGTCAAACACCCAGATCCATAGAAAATTCCAATATTCATTGTTTCATTGACATCATTGCAGGATACTGATACATTTCAAAAGGCTGCAGTTAACCTTCAGATTATTGCAGGGCATGGAGCTTTCTTATATTTTTGGTTTGTTAATGCCCTACAAATCATATGAGTATAAATCCTGTAAGCAGGATTACTTGCTTCCATTCAGTTTAATCTTGAAATCTCTGAAGGTTTCTTTAGTGACTACGGTGTGTGCTTTCAAACAGTGGAGCCTGACTCGTCACTTCATCAATACTTGAAATATTATCAGATGGGAAGATAATCCCTGTCTCCTTCACAGGCCACCATTCAGGTCATTTTAAAATTTGCATAGCTAAATATTCAATATTTACATTGCATTGAATTGCAGGTTAAGGTTATACAGAAATTAACGTAAAATCAAGATTTTCAACTGCCAAATTTTGTTGCTCAGGAAACAAATATTTATGATTCCCAGAAATAGCTATTTTATTTTTAGCATCCGCTAGCTTTCATTACACTTCTTTTAGAAAAGAGATAACATTTGTTTTTTTTTATTGTGAACGATTTTAAATGATCAATATATCCTCTAACTTCAGAGCAAATAATATTGTCTTAGTGCCAGTAAAATTACCAAAATTACCAAAGAATGTCTGTCTGGGCAGTATAACATTGTTTTGGGGAAGCGTGTTGAGTGGTAAATGAAACTTGTATGTGGGTGCCTTAAATAAGTTTATAGCCCTGGGTTGGATAACTTTCTTTACATGGGTCTATTACACATTTTTATGAACTTGTACATGTGATGTGGATTTTATTCTTATACATGTTCACTCCCAACAGAGCCAGATCTACCGCTATGTGTCACGATCCGGGTATCTGGACGCCATTTCTTACCTATCAGATGCCTCCTAAGGCTGGCTCAGCGCTCCAGGACCGGATCCCATCTGTTGTCTTGATGTGCACATTCCCGCATCCTCTCCTGTCTCTCTGGACGCAGTCACAGTAACGCCTTATACATCTGGCATGGCGTCTCCCGCGGCCTCCGCCGCCGTCCCTGAGCTTCTGCATTCAGAGTGGCGATTACGTCAGCCGCGGCCTCCGCTGTGTCCGCGTGGTCGGATGTGCATCTGTCAGCCTGGCGTCTCCTGTCTCCGGTGGCCGGCGCCGCCATTACTGTTTTCCAGACCACATGGAGTACAATCCAAACTTCCCTCCAAGTGTCTCCATGGGCGCAGCCATCTTGGATTTTGTCAGCTGATCATTCCTACCAATCCGTTGTCAGTATTATTAATTTGCATAATTGCCTAGCCAATGCCTTCCTTGCTGCAGGTATAAATAGGTTGTGCCTGAGCAAGGAAGGCGTCAGTGCTTTGGTTGTCAAACCTAGTTCCAGTTTGTCTCTCTTTTGTGAATGTCTTTCAGGTTCCAGCTCCTGTCTCCAGACTTCTGCTATAGAGACCCGCACCAGCATTCCATCTGCGGTGTAGCCTGACTCTCCGATCCATTCTGGACTCACCTGTTTCCAGCTACAACATCACCTGCTTCCAGCTCAGCTTCCAGCAGTGTACAGCTTCTCTTAAAGGGCCGGTGTCCTTTCTGCAGTTTACCACTCTCCACCGGTATTATTATTTCTCCGCTCTCAAATTCTACATTTCATCTACATTGCATCGCTCTCAAGCTTTATTTATTATTTAACTGGTTCCAGCCAGTATCCACTCCGTGCCAACACCTGTCTGGTTCTAACCAGTACCCACAGCAGCATTTTATCTACAGCAGTCCAGCTTTCCCAGGAACACCAGCTGGTACGACCCTGGGCTTTCCTCATTGCTACAGTTGAGCCTGGTAAGGACTTTCCAACTTGCAGATAATAAGAACTGTCTCATACCACCAGAGCTCTGTGGCCCCTGCCACCCTGTAGTACCCAGGAACTGTATTATTATTTCTCTGCTGATTTTTATGTTACTTTTTACTGCTACTGTGATGCATGGAGTTTGTCATAAATAAATATCATTGACTTTTACTCAAGTTGTCGTGGTCACGCCTTCGGGCGGTTTCTCTTCATGTTACTTACATGTTCAGGGGTCTGATACAACCTCCCAGGTTCCGGTACATCTCAGCCCCTACAACTGAGGCTGCCTTCCATCAGCTCAGGCCCTCAGTTGTGACAGTAAGCACTGACCAAATGAATCCAGCCGGAGACCAGGATCAAGCGGCCTGGCCGATGCAAGAACTGGCAGCCCGACTTGAACATCAGGAGGCTGCACAGGGCCACATCATCCGCTGTCTCCAGGATTTCTCTACTCGGCTGGATGGGATTCAGACAACTCTCCGTGGATCAGGCGCATCTGGGGCGTCAACCACAGTGACTCCAACTATAACCCCACCCACCTTACCCGTTTCTGCTCCACGTCTTCATCTTCCAACGCCAGCAAAATTTGACGGATCTCCAAGATTCTGCAGGGGATTTCTCAACCAGTGTGAGATTCAGTTTGAGCTACAACCTGGCAATTTTCCCAGTGACAGTACAAAAATAGCCTACATCATCTCACTTCTCAGTGGCTCAGCCCTTGACTGGGCATCACCGTTATGGGAGAGGTCCGACACCCTGCTATCTTCTTACACTGCATTCGTGTCAACATTCAGGCGCATCTTCGACGAGCCAGGCCGGGTAACTTCAGCTTTGTCTGAGATTCTCCGTTTACGCCAGGGATCACATACTGTAGGACAATATCTTATACAGTTCCAGATCCTGGCATCTGAACTGGCATGGAACTACGAGGCCCTGTATGCTGCATTCTGGCATGGTTTATCCGAGCGTATTAAAGATGAGTTAGCTACCAGAGACTTACCCTCCAAGTTAGATGAGCTAATCTCACTTTGTACGAAAGTTGACTTACGTTTCAGAGAGAGAGCAACTGAGCGTGGAAGATCATCTGCTCCAAAATCTTCTGCTCCTCCTCCTCGCCAACTGTCACCAACTAAAGATGAACCCATGCAAATTGGCCGTTCCCGTTTAACTCCTGCTGAGCGCCGAAAACGTCTCTCTGAGTCTCTCTGTCTGTATTGTGCAGCTCCGTCTCACACTATTAATGCCTGTCCCAAACGTCCGGGAAACTCCAAATCCTAGCTCGCCAAGGAGAGGGCCGGCTAGGAGTAATGATCTCCTCTCCATCTCCTCAAGATTGTAATCTCCCAGTCTCGCTTCAAGTTGCTCAACGTTATCAGAACGTCATTGCCCTCCTGGATTCCGGAGCAGCTGGGAACTTTATTACCGAAGCCTATGTTAAACGGTGGTCCCTACCCACCGAGAGACTTCCTTCCTCCTTTTCCTTAACTGCCGTGGATGGCAGTAAAATTTTTGATACAGTTATTGCTCTAAGGACTCTACCAGTTCGTCTGAGAGTGGGAGTTCTTCATTCCGAACTTATTTCACTTTTAGTGATTCCAAGAGCCACACATCCTGTGGTCCTGGGCCTTCCATGGCTCCGTCTTCACAATCCTACAATTGATTGGACGACTACGCAAATCCTGGCATGGGGTCCCTCCTGTGCTGAGACATGTTTGTTTAAAGTGTTGCCTGTCTGTTCTTCCTCCCCCAGGTCGTCTGATGTTCCACCTCCTCCATATCAAGATTTCACGGATGTGTTCAGTAAAGCTTCTGCAGATATCCTTCCTCCTCATAGAGAATGGGACTGCCCGATTGATCTCGTTCCAGGGAAGGTTCCACCTCGAGGCCGAACTTATCCGTTGTCTCTGCCCGAGACGCATTCTATGGAGGAATACATTAAAGAGAACCTAGCAAAGGGGTTCATTCGACCTTCTTCTTCTCCAGCCGGCGCAGGCTTCTTTTTTGTAAAAAAGAAAGATGGTGGTCTGCGGCCGTGCATCGACTACAGAGGTTTGAACGACATTACCATCAAGAACCGCTATCCTTTACCCCTGATTACTGAGCTCTTTGACAGAGTTAGCGGAGCTACCATCTTTACAAAGCTGGACTTGAGAGGTGCATACAATCTCATCCGGATCCGTGAGGGTGACGAGTGGAAGACCGCATTTAACACCCGTGATGGACATTATGAGTACCTCGTCATGCCCTTCGGATTGAGCAATGCTCCAGCTGTCTTCCAGCATTTCGTCAATGAGATCTTCAGAGACATTCTATACCGTCATGTCGTGGTCTATCTAGATGATATCCTCATTTTTGCCAACAATTTAGAGGAACATCGTTTTTGGGTAAAGGAGGTTCTGTCCCGTCTCCGTGTCAATCATCTCTATTGCAAATTAGAGAAATGCGTCTTTGAAGTCAAGTCCATTCCGTTTCTAGGGTACATTGTGTCCGGTTCCGGACTAGAGATGGATCCTGAGAAACTACAAGCAATCCAGAATTGGCCGGTACCCTTAACCCTCAAAGGGGTCCAGAGGTTCTTAGGGTTCGCCAATTATTACCGAAAGTTTATACGAGACTTTTCCACCATTGTGGCGCCTATTACTGCTTTCACCAAGAAGGGTGCTAACCCGTCCAAGTGGTCTGAAGAAGCCATGCAAGCTTTTCATCTTTTAAAACAGAGGTTCATCTCTGCGCCTGTCCTGAAACAGCCTGACATCGACTCTCCTTTCATCCTAGAGGTGGATGCCTCCTCCGTTGGAGTAGGAGCGGTGTTATCTCAGAGGGCTAAAGATGGCCATTTACATCCTTGCAGTTTCTTCTCACGGAAGTTCTCCCCAGCGGAGCGCAACTATGCCATTGGCGACCAGGAGTTGCTAGCCATCAAGCTCGCTCTAGAGGAGTGGAGATATCTGTTGGAGGGAGCTTCTCATTCAATCACCATACTTACAGACCACAAGAACCTTCTATATCTGAAAGGCGCACAATGTCTCAACCCTCGTCAGGCCAGATGGGCACTTTTCTTTTCCAGGTTCGACTTTAAACTCCAGTTCTGTCCGGGCTCTCAGAATCGCAAGGCCGATGCCCTTTCCCGCTCATGGGAGCAAGAAAATGAGTCAGAGTCTTCAGACAAGCATCCTATTATAAGTCCGTTGGCATTCTCCACGGTAGGGATGGACTCTACGCCCCCATCAGGGAAAAGTTTTGTGAAGCCGACACTAAGGAAGAAGCTCATGCATTGGGCCCATGCTTCCCGCTTTGCCGGACATACAGGTATCCAAAAAACCCTGGAGTTTATCTCTAGGTCCTATTGGTGGCCAACTCTGAAAAAGGACGTTTTGGAGTTTATTGCATCTTGCCCAAAGTGTGCTCAACATAAAGTATCCCGCCAGTCGCCTGCGGGGCAACTGGTTCCACTATCTGTTCCCCGTCGACCATGGACCCATTTGTCGATGGATTTTATTACAGATTTGCCCATGTGCAACAAGTTTAATACCATCTGGGTGGTAGTTGACCGGTTCACCAAGATGGCACACTTCATTCCTCTCACCGGTCTTCCGTCAGCTTCCAAGTTGGCTCAAGTATTCATACAAGAGATCTTTCGACTCCACGGTCTTCCAGAAGAAATTATCTCAGATCGAGGAGTTCAATTCACAGCCAAATTCTGGCGAAGTTTATGTCAAGCCCTCCAAGTCAAGCTAAAGTTTTCCACGGCTTACCATCCTCAGACCAATGGTCAAACTGAGAGGGTGAATCAGGACTTGGAGTCCTTCCTCCGCATCTATGTGTCCTCCTCTCAAGATGACTGGGTTCAATTACTTCCCTGGGCCGAGTTCTGTCATAACAACCAGTATCATTCTTCATCTTCTTCAACACCATTCTTCACCAACTTTGGATTCCACCCTAAAGTCCCTGAGTTCCAACCGCTTCCAGCAACTTCTGTTCCCGCAGTGGATATCACCTTGCATCAGTTTGCCAATATCTGGAAGAGCGTACGATCAGCTCTGCTCAAGGCATCGTTCAGGTACAAGAAGTTTGCGGATAAGAAGCGTCGAGCAGTTCCTGCTCTCAAGGTGGGTGATCGGGTATGGTTATCCACGAAGAATTTGAGGTTAAGAGTTCCCAGTATGAAGTTTGCACCTCGCTACATCGGTCCTTTTAAAATTGATCAAGTCATCAATCCTGTTGCTTACAGACTCCAGTTGCCTCCCTTCTTAAAGATACCCAGGACATTCCATGTTTCCCTGTTGAAACCGCTAATCTTGAATCGGTTTCATTCCTCACTTCCTCCAACTCCGAAAGTCCAAACTCAACGAGGCGTTGAGTATGAAGTAGCCAAGATCCTGTACTCATGTCACCGTTACGGTCAACTTCAGTATCTTATTGACTGGAAGGGTTATGGCCCTGAGGAACGTTCATGGACCAATGCTTCTGATGTCCATGCTCCTGCCTTGGTCCGGAGATTCCATTCCAAGTTTCCTCAAAAGCCAAAGAAGTGTCCTGGGGCCACTCCTAAGGGGGGGGGGGTGCTGTCACGATCCGGGTATCTGGACGCCATTTCTTACCTATCAGATGCCTCCTAAGGCTGGCTCAGCGCTCCAGGACCGGATCCCATCTGTTGTCCTGATGTGCACATTCCCGCATCCTCTCCTGTCTCTCTGGATGCAGTCACAGTAACGCCTTATACATCTGGCATGGCGTCTCCCGCGGCCTCCGCCGCCGTCCCTGAGCTTCTGCATTCAGAATGGCGATTACGTCAGCCGCGGCCTCCGCTGTGTCCGCGTGGTCGGATGTGCATCTGTCAGCCTGGCGTCTCCTGTCTCCGGTGGCCGGCGCCGCCATTACTGTTTTCCAGACCACATGGAGTACAATCCAAACTTCCCTCCAAGTGTCTGCATGGGCGCAGCCATCTTGGATTTTGTCAGCTGATCATTCCTACCAATCCGTTGTCAGTATTATTAATTTGCATAATTGCCTAGCCAATGCCTTCCTTGCTGCAGGTATAAATAGGTTGTGCCTGAGCAAGGAAGGCGTCAGTGCTTTGGTTGTCAAACCTAGTTCCAGTTTGTCTCTCTTCTGTGAATGTCTTTCAGGTTCCAGCTCCTGTCTCCAGACTTCTGCTATAGAGACCCGCACCAGCATTCCATCTGCGGTGTAGCCTGACTCTCCGATCCATTCTGGACTCACCTGTTTCCAGCTACAACATCACCTGCTTCCAGCTCAGCTTCCAGCAGTGTACAGCTTCTCTTAAAGGGCCGGTGTGCTTTCTGCAGTTTACCACTCTCCACCGGTATTATTATTTCTCCGCTCTCAAATTCTACATTTCATCTACATTGCATCGCTCTCAAGCTTTATTTATTATTTAACTGGTTCCAGCCAGTATCAACTCCGTGCCAACACCTGTCTGGTTCTAACCAGTACCCACAGCAGCATTTTATCTACAGCAGTCCAGCTTTCCCTGGAACACCAGCTGGTACGACCCTGGGCTTTCCTCATTGCTACAGTTGAGCCTGGTAAGGACTTTCCAACTTGCAGATAATAAGAACTGTCTCATACCACCAGAGCTCTGTGGCCCCTGCCACCCTGTAGTACCCAGGAACTGTATTATTATTTCTCTGCTGATTTTTATGTTACTTTTTACTGCTACTGTGATGCATGGAGTTTGTCATAAATAAATATCATTGACTTTTACTCAAGTTGTCGTGGTCACGCCTTCGGGCGGTTTCTCTTCATGTTACTTACATGTTCAGGGGTCTGATACAACCTCCCAGGTTCCGGTACATCTCAGCCCCTACAACTGAGGCTGCCTTCCGTCAGCTCAGGCCCTCAGTTGTGACAGGCCCTCAGTTGTGACACAACCTATGCATCCGCCTAGGGCCCAGCTGGTCCCAAGGGGACGTGGTCAGTCTCCCTGAAATCTGGTTCTGGAGCACAGCCGCAGTCACAACTATATCTGGCTATATAGAGGTAGGAAGACATGGTCAGTGTCTTCCTCTACTTCTCACTGAGAAGCATTTGCCTTTAGGCACCAGCAGGGGGAGCTGCGAGGATTACTGGCTTCCTAGGAGCAGCTGCTACTGCACTGCTCCATGCTCCCAGGTCTGTGGAAGAGCCACAGGGGGCTGATTCACCTGCTGCCCTGGAAGTGTCTTCACTTCCTCTTCATTGTCAGGAAGAAGAATGACTTCAGGAATGCAGCAGTGGAGAGGAAAAATCTGATCACAGTCTGCAATTAGCTCAATTCCTCTGTGCAACCATTATGAGCCTGATCCTGGGCCACAAGGGGTAAAGAAAGTAGAAAATGGCTTCTGTATCAAGTCACTCTTGCAGGATTAGGAAATAAAATAAAACTATTATTGTATTTATTTAAAACTGTGAAGTATCAAATATATGTACTGTAGTTAGTGGACCATTAAAAAGTGATAAAAAATTAGTTTTATTACTTTTATTCAGTTATACTATATTGTACTTTCTGTGCAATATTCCTGGTATGGCATAGTACAGTTGTTGCAAAAAGACAGCTTTGTTAGTGCAAAGAATTATTGTGCTACTCAAGTGGGAATGGTCAGGGAGAATAGACAAGCTCCACACAGATAGGGCCGTGTTGGGATTCAAACCCATGATCTCAGTGCTGAGAGGCAGTAAGGCTAGCCATTACACCACGTTTGTAATTTCTAGAATGTTTAAAGCTTTGAATATAAGGAGTAAAAATGAAAAATAATGGAAGGAGCATTAATAATCAGTAACGAAAATATAGTGATTTGGATTGTTTGCGGCAGCAGTGCCCCAAACCTGTATTTTCCCTATTGGCCCATGAGGTACAAATCAGTCTCTGGCTCCCAATTCATATTAAGTTGTCTGGATTTTGATAATACAGAACAAATGTATTCTTTGCTATGTTTAAGTATTATAGCATCTCCATTTTTCTAGAAATGTTTATCTTTAAATTTGAAAGTAGAATTAGATTTAAATGTTACTTTGCTCTCAGATGATTTTCATTTTGATCCCTGCTAATTCATCATAGTGTGAAATGTCTATATATCAGAAGACTATGAACTCTATTGTACCTCTGACGAGGTCACACCTGAGTTACTAAAAGATGCGAGCTAACACTGCAGCCAGATTCTAAGAACAATAACTTTTCATTCCAGCATGTAACTGAGAGCCTGTTTGGGCTATCACTATACAAAATGTATTGTTTACATTGGTATTGCATTCTTTAACTGCACGATGCTACCTGCACACTATTTCTAAAGTACAGGACATAGCAATTTCCATTACAGCATTGAGTTAATACTTTACTTGTGATATTATATGAAGTTGAAAGTGTACATTTTGAATGTACTATGGTCTATACTGTAATATTATTATAATGCACTATTGTACAGAGCTGAGCATTCTCAGTACAGCACAGAGCTAAAAGTCTGCTCTAGGTAATAAAGCACATTTACCACAGTGTACAGTGGAGATAACTTATCCCCAGAATGTGTGATAGAGTCATTGGGTGGCCCCTCAAATTGTATTTGAAAATGGTTAAGATTGTTCTTTATTATATTATGATCTAATTGATTACTTAAATGGGCTATGTGAACAGGAATCAATGTGAAGTCTTTAGAGCAGAGGCATCACTTACTGCAGTGACATCTGTAGCGGTGGCATACGAAGGGGTGGGGCTTCATGAGAAGTGGGTGGGGCTTACCATGAGGGGGTGAAGCTTCGCATCCCAACCCCCATGTTTGTTACTACGGGGGTTACAGTGCAGTTAATGTTACAGTGTAGCACCCGGCTCCTGTCTCTGAGCAGGAGCCAGCATTTTGGTGTCACCCCTCGGCGGGTGACACCGGGGTGCGAGCCACACCCCCCACACCACCCTTGTGATGCCATTGCAAAGTACAAAATTTTCATTGGGAGAAAAAAATTCTATAAATTTAAAGTATTGGGGCTTTTTTCCTAATACGGAAGCTACAATGAATGTGATGTTATAATACTATTTTACAAAAACAGGATATTTTTGGTAAAAGCAACTTGTATTATACCCTATTGAATATTACTAGAGATTCTCTTTAATGGCAGTTACAAGGCCAACAATAACAATGTCAAAATTCAGAATGATGTCAACACTGTAAAAATGTCAATAGGCAATGTGTTGACATTCTCAGAATATTGACAGGTGTAATGTTGACATTGTTATAATGTTGACATTAGGGTTAGGCTGTGAGCGGGAGGTTAGGGTTAGGCTGCAGGTGGGGGAAGGATAGGGTTAAGCACTAGAAGGAGGGTTAGTGTTAGGGGCAGGGATTAAGGTGATAGATAGCAGAGATGGAGATCTGACCAGGAAGTGACAGTCACATGACCACTAAAACCTAAAAGATGTTGCTGGAACCACTGCAGCTGTCAGTAGAAGGTAAGCCACCACTGGGTCACCAGGGACGGCATGTCAATATTCTCATGTCAACATGTTGACATTATGACTGTCGACAGATCATACACATCCCCTATATAAGTGCTCATACAAAGTTAGGTGCAATGGCACCCCAAATCACAGATGTAAAATGTGCTCACTAAAAATGATGCAGTTGTTTACATATTCACAGTTGCAACTAGGAAAAGATTTATGGAGGTCTACTCCAGTAGATTACACCAGACATACATCACATACACTTACAAGCATTTTTTAAAACTTTTGTTTTGCTTGTAAAATATGCATTCTCGATTGAGCTTCAAAAAAACTTAAAACCCCTTTTTAAAATCTCATATATAATTCTACATCACATTTACTGGTGTAGGTTTCACGCTGAATCAAGTCATCAAGTTTTGCTTAATATAATTTTAGTAAATGAGTGCTTATATAATTATTTCTTTTATATACCGGTAAATCTGTTCTGTGGTAGCTTTATAAAGTCAGTCCTTCAGGGAAAATACATGTTATTTTATGCTTACACTGTTTTTGTGGTTTTATTTGCTTCCTTTACCTTGCTTAAACAATGGCCTTGGGTGTAATGTACTGTACTTTGTGGAAGAGGATAAGTGAGAAAATACTAAACTGAACACTTCAGTACAAAGTGCAGGCTGACCTCGCTGAAGAGAAACCAAAATAAAAGCTTACATTGTTAGTACATTTGGCCAGGGCCGCCTGTATCTTCAGCTTTATACCACCTCAAGTAACTTGTTTGTGTCACAATCCCTTAATTCAGTGTTTCACAACTGTAGTCCTCAGGGTTCCCCTAGCAGTGCATGTTTACAAATCTGGCTGACATATTTTAAAAGATCCATAGGTGATGCCAATTAATTAAATTGTGAATGTACACTACAAAAATATAATTAAAAAATTAAAGTGGAAAGCTTATGTACTGAATGGCACTCTTGGAAGTTATGTTAAATCTCAATTCCATACATGGCTTAAGAACCAGTAGTAGTGAAATTAAATTAAGGGCAATAAATACATAAATAAATCATAAATAATGGTAAACAACATAAATAAAATGCAAGTGAAATTGGTGCTTAAAAACCACTTAACTGGCATGGTCAGATCTCATGCAACTGCACCATCTCACCCTGTCCCCCCGTTTTTGATGAGGAGATCCATTCTGCAGATGTGCATAATATAATGTTTAAATATTTAAAAAAATACTTTTTAAACTTTATTAAATAAAATACATTTTTAAAAACAATGTTATTAACAGTTTTGAAGGGAAAAATCGTTAAGTGGTTAAAAGCCAGTTAGCCAAATAGGCATGCATAATTAATCATAATCAACTTAAATGTTATTTAATGACTCCAATGACAATTATATACAACTTTAGACAATTATATGAAGTGAAGATGGATACTCCCGAGCACTAAATAAGTTGCATGCAGGATTGTTACATAGTATAATGGGCCAATTCAATCATACAAAAATATAATCTATTGTGGTTGTTAGCAGACTAAGAAATGACAGCCAGAGGCAGCTTCTTGCAGTGTAAAACTATCCAACCAGTATATCAGTTTGCAACAACAATTTATCTAGGAACCTAAATCATAAGTCTTACTACTTTAATGGATCTACAAATAAGTACAGTACATTCAACAATGAACTAATGCTGATTATTTTGGGAAAGCTTTTGCACTTCTCAGCCCTTGCTTATTAAATAGCTTATTACATTTACTGTGGTGTGTGAGTTTATGTAGAAATAATTGTAATCTGGATCTATTATACACTGAAGAAGCTTATACTGTAACTGTCTGAAAACATGAAAATACATTCAATGAATCATGACAATTTAACAACATGGGTCCCAACTCATGAAATTGAAAACCTCCCACAGCTCGCAGTAATCAAGTAGAAGGAGCATAGGTGGACTCCATAGCCACTCTTCAGCTCTATAAGTACAATTTACCATTATGTTACATTTTAATTTCATAGAATTACAAGATCCAAATATAAATTAAGACCAAATCACTTTATGCTTAAGATTAAGTACCTGTTTTGATAATAATGGGACCAATTCGATGTGGTTGAAGAGTACATTGCTGTTACTTACATGGTAGCAGCAGCAATGCACAGATATGGTAATGTGGCAGGAGGTATCTGGTGTTTGCAGACGGATCACCTGTGACACCATTGGCTAGCTGAATGACCCTTGGGTTCACGCAAGCCGGCCACTGCTACTCTTTCCAAGAGGCCAGGAAATCTCTGTCAGAAAACCCTGGTCTCTGCACCTCCACAAGCGGAGGCAACACGTCTCCATTTTGGGAAATGACTGCCGACACTGCCCCCTCCCTGCCCCAAACAACTACAGACTGTCAATCTCTTGACTTCTCTAGCGATAGTGCATCTGACAGGGCAGGACCCGTGCTGCACATGTGCAGTATTAGTCTGACACATACACAGCACTTTGCGTATAATGCGTTAGATGCATTGGGATCTGAATCGGTCCTCATATCTGTAGACATCTGCTGTGAGATAGAGGTCTACAAATATATCCAGGGTAACCAGATGTTATTGGCCATTTGCTGCTACACATACATGATAATGCTTCTCTTACTCCTGTTCAAGCCAGGTCCATGAGTGTGAAATGTTGAATCAAAACCAGACATTATAAATGTTCTAGCTCAATTACCTAATTTTATATATGTGTGCAGTACTAACTTCTTTAGGCTTAGATAAACTAGTATTGGTTTAATGCTTCACACATTTATCATACTGTATATATTAGAGATGTGCGGTGGGCACTTTTCGTGTTTTATGTTTTGGATTTGGATCTGGATCCCCGCTCGTATTTGGATCTGGATTAGTTTTGCCAAAGCCACCTTTTCGGGTTTTGGTTTTGGATCTGGATGATTTTTCTAAAACAACAACACAAAAACAGCTAAAATCACATAATTTGGGGGTAATTTTGATCCTACGGTATTATTAAACTCAATAACATTCATTTACACTCATTTCCAGTCTATTTTTAAGACCTCACACCTCACAATATTGTTTTTAGGCCAAAAGGTTGCGCCAAGGTACAGTAGCTGGATGTCCGGTACAAACACCTGGCCCATCTAGAAGTGGCACTGCAGTGTCAGACAGGATGGCACTTTTAAAAACTAGGCCCCAAACAGCACATCATGCAAAGAAGAAAAAGAGGCGCAATGAGGTAGCTGTATGACTAAGCTAAGCGACACAAGTGTGCAGCACAAGCACCTGGCCCGTCTAGGAGTGGCACTGCAGTGTCAGAAAAGATGGCAGTTTTAAAAACTAGGCCCCAACCAGCTCATCATGCAAAGAAGAAAAAGAGGTGCAATGAGGTACTGTAGTTGGATGACTAAGCTAAGCGACACAAGTGTGCGGCACAAACACCTAGCCCATCTAGGAGTGGCACTGCAGTGGCAGACAGGATGGCACTTTTAAAACCTAGGCCCCAAACAGCACATGATGCAAAGAAAAAAAGAGGTGCAATGAGGTTGCTGGATGACTAAGCTAAGCAACACATGTGTGTGGCACAAACATCTGGTCCATCTAGGAGTGGCACTGCAGTGTCAGACAGGTTGGCACTATTAAAAACTAGGCCCGAAACAGCTCATCATGCAAAGAAGAAAAAAAGGTGCAGTGAGGTAACTGGATGACTAAGCTAAGCAACACAAGTGTACGGCACAAACAGCTGACACAGATGTAATGCACGCACATTGGTGGACTTATACAGCAGTACCCCTGGACTTATATGGCAGTACTCCTGGACTTATACGGTAGTACCCCTGGACTGCTGCACCACTGGACTGGCCTTATACAGCAGTACCCCTGGACGTATACTGCTGCACCACTGGTCTGGACTTATACAGCAGTACCCCTGGACTTATAAGGATGCACCACTGGACTGGACTTATATGGCAGTACCCCTGGACTTATATGGCAGTAGCCCTGAACTTATACGGCAGTAGCCCTGGACTTATACGGCTGCACCACTGGACTGGACTTATACGGCAGTACCCTTGGACATATACTGCTGCACCACTGGTCTGGACTTATACAGCAGTACCCCTGGACTTATACGGCAGTAGACCTGGACTTATGCGGCTGTACCCCTGAACTTATATGGCTGCAACACTGGACTGGACTTATACGGCAGTACTCCTGGACTTATATGGCAGTACCCCTGGACTTATACAGCAGTACCCATGGACTTAAATGGCTGCACCACTGGGCTGGACTTACACGGCAGTACCCCTGGACTTATACAGTTGCACCACTGGACTGGCCTAATACGGCAGTACCCCTGGACTTATACAGCTGCACCACTGGACTGGACTTACACGGCAGTACCCCTGGACATATAAAGTTGCACCACTGGACTGGACTTATACGGCAGTACCCCTGGACGTATACTGCTGCAACACTGGTCTGGACTTATACAGCAGTACCCATGGACTTATAAGGCTGCACCACTGGACTGGACTTATACGGCAGTACTCCGGGACTTATATGGCAGTACCCCTGGACTTATACAGCAGTACCCATGGACTTATATGGCTGCACCACTGGGCTGGACTTATACGGCAGTACCCCTGGACTTATACAGCTGCACCACTGGACTGGACTTACACGGCAGTACCCCTGGACTTATACAGTTGCACCACTGGACTTGCCTAATATGGCAGTAACCCTGGACTTATACGGCTGCACCACTGGACTGAGCTTATACAGCTGTACCCCTGGACTTATTAGGATGCACCACTGGACTGCACTTATATGGCAGTACCCCTGGACTTATACGGCAGTAGCCCTGGACTTATACGGCAGTAGCCCTGGACTTATACGGCTGCACCACTACTCACCTCCGGCGGTCCTCTGGTTACGGCGTCTGGCTGGCGCGGCTCCCAGCGGTTCCTCGGAGCATGAGCGCCGCCATGACGTCCGGCGTCACGGGGGCGGAGAGCGGCTGACGTCACCTACCCACTCCACCAATCGCGAAAAGGCGGGGAATTCAAAACCAGACGCCGGGCAGAGCCCCGGCGCCTGAGTATCGTCTTTTCCCCTAAAGTGGATGCCAGTGCTCCTGTTCACCGTGTGTCTCCCTGCAGCTGTACTCCAGTGCTTCCAGCGTTTCAGGGTGTCTTTCGGCAGCCAAGTTTCCAGAGTTCCCAGCAACCAGCGTGTTTCTTTGCAGTGCAGTCATCAGTGTCTTTCACCATCGCTCACCAGTTCTTCCTTCAACAGCGTCTCCAAACATCACTCCCCAGTTCTTCATTCTTCAGTGACTTTCACCATCGCTCACAAGTTCTTCCTTCAGCAGTGTCTTTAAACATCGCTCACAAATTCTTAAGTGTCTTTCACCATCGCTCACAAGTTCTTCATTCAACAGTGTCTTTAAACATCACTCACAAGTTCTTCATTCATCAAGTGTCTTTCACCATCGCTCACAAGTTCTTCATTCAACAGTGTCTTTAAACATCGCTCACAAGTTCTTCATTCATCAAGTGTCTTTCACCATTGCTCACAAGTTCTTCATTCATCAAGTGTCTTTCACCATCGCTCACAAGTTCTTCATTTGTCAGTGTCTTTCACCATCGCTCACAAGTTCTTCATTCATCAAGTGTCTTTCACCATCGCTCACAAGTTCTTCATTCATCAGTGTCTTTCACCATCGCTCACAAGTTCTTCATTCATCTGTGTCTGTAGACATCGCTCACAAATTCTTCAGTAACCTTGGACATCACCCACAACTTCTCTCCCTTTTATGTGTCGCTGTATTGCTCCCGTCCCATAATAAAGTTCTTGAGCATTTTTACACCAATTCTAACTGTCAGAGTCCTGTATGAGGAAAACCTATATCCGGCCATCTCTGCTCCGACCCAGCTGTGGTTCCTCTTCCCGACCATCGGAAGAACCCCCAAGTTCACAACACCCCCAACCCAGGTCAGTGACAGTATACTCAGGCCTCATGGACCCGGGGGATCGGAACCCAGAGTCAAGCGCCATCCAGGAGCTGGTTTCCCGAGTTCAGAGTCAGGAGGCGGCACAGAACCAGGTGATGCAGTATCTCCAGGAATTATTCGGCCGGCTGGATCAAATTCAGGCTTCCCTGGCTTCAGTAGTTCCGGCTCCAGTTCCAGTACCCGCTCCAGTAGTTGTCCCTACAATCCTTGCCCGGAACCAGGTCACGCCTTCAGCTCACCACTCCCTCTCGCTATAACGGGAATCCGAAGAATTGCCGTGGTTTTCTCAACCAGTGCGAGGTACAGTTTGAACTTCTCTCACACAACTTCCCCATGGATCGGTCCAAGGTGGCATACATTATTTCCTTGCTTAGGGTTCAGCATTGGAATGGGCATCTCCGTTATGGGAGCGATCTGATCCTTTGGTTTCCAGCTACACCAATTTCATTGCGTCTTTCCGAAGGATCTTTGATGAGCCTGGCAGAACGACCGCTGTTTCTTCAGATTTGCTCCGAGTCCGACAAGGCTCCCGTTCAGTGGGACAGTATGTGATTCATTTTCAGACTATAGCCTCTGAACTGCGCTGGAATAATGATACTCTCCGGGCCGCTTTCTGGAACGGGCTGTCCGACCGTCTTAAGGACAAACTGATCACTAGGGATTTGCCAGATTCTTTAGAACAGTTGATCTCAGTCTGTGTGAAGGTGTATCTTCGCATGCAGGAACGAGGTGGCGAACGTAGTCGGTCAGATCGATCCAGATTCCGGGCTCTCCCGTCTAAACAAATGGTTACCCCAAGTCCAGACGAACCCATGCAAATCAATCGATCTCAGCAGTCCCCGGAAGAACGACAGCGCCGTCGTGAAGGTAGACTCTGTCTCTATTGTGGAGCTGCGGATCATTTTCTCAAGTTTTGCTAGTCCCATCCGGGAAACGGGCAGTCCTAGCTGGTTCCGGAGGAGTCAAGTTAGGGGTTACATCTAAATCTTCTCTGACAGTTGACTGTTTACTCTCCGTGTCTTTGTTTTCTGAGTCTATAGCCAAACCTGTTAAGGCTCTGCTGGACTCTGGGGCTGCGGGGTATTTTGTTTCCCTTTCTTGTGTCCAGAATCTGGGTTTACAGTAACGGTCTGTAGAATGACCTATTACGTTGACTGCCATCAATGGTACTCAAATTTCTAATGGTCTTATTTCAAGTCGCACAGTGCCGATCAAGCTGCAGGTTGGAGCTCTGCATCAAGAGCATCTGGAGTTCCTAGTGATTCGGGAGATGCCCCACGATCTGTTTCTTAGTCTTCCTTGGCTTAAAACTCACAACCCTCACGTCGACTGGAAGTCGTCACAAATAATATCCTGTAGTTCATTTTGTCATTCTAATTGTCTCACTCCTGTCTATCCGCTTCGTGCATCTTCCAAGTCGGAAGAGGAGCTCATTCCAGAGGCCTATCGGTATTTTACAGACGTGTTTTTGGAGCAGGCGGCCGATCAGTTGCCACCCCATAGACCCTGGGACTGTCCCATTGAGCTCATCCCAGGGAAAATGCCACCCCGGGGATGCACTTATCCCTTATCATTACCCGAGACCCAAGCTATGTCGGATTATATCAAGTCTAATCTGCTGAAAGGATTCATCCGCCCCTCTACCTCCCCGGCGGGTGCAGGCTTCTTTTTTGTGAAGAAGAAGGACGGAGGCTTGAGACCATGTATCGACTATCATGGCCTCAATGATTTCACCATTAAGAACAAATATCCTTTGCCGCTCATCACGGAGCTATTCGATAGGGTTCGCGGAGCCCATGTCTTCACCAAGCTCGACTTAAGGGGAGCCTATAACTTGATACGTATCCGACAGGGGGACGAATGGAAGACGGCCTTCAATACCAGGGACGGGCATTACGAATATTTGGTAATGCCGTTTGGCCTCAGCAATACCCCTGCCGTCTTCCAGGGATTTGTGAATTAAATCTTCAGATATATGTTATACCTTAGTGTAGTGGTATACTTGGATGACATTCTGATATTTTTGAAGAATCTCACAGAGCACAGAGTACAGGTCAGGGAGGTACTTCTTCGTCTACGAAGGAATCATCTCTACGGCAAAATTTCCAAATGTACCTTTGAGGTCCCTTCAATTCCATTCCTCGGTTATGTCATCTCAGGTACGGAGCTTCGCATGGATCCGAAAATCTTACTGCCATACGGGACTGGACTCAGCCTCTTTCCTTGAAAGCGGTACAAAGATTTCTGGGTTTCGCAAACTACTACCGGAAATTCATAAAGGGATTCTCTACCATTGTGGCACCTATTACTGCCCTAACCAAGAAGGGGTCTGACCCAAGTAACTGGTCTTTCGAAGCTGTGGCAGCGTTCACCCAGTTGAAAGCAGCCTTTATGTCTGCTCCGGTACTCCAGCAACAAAATTTTTCCAAACCATTCTTCTTGGAAGTCGATGCTTCCTCAGTAGGCATCGGTGCCATGCTTTCACAGTACTCCTCTGACGGGAAGTTACATCCATGTGGTTCCATTCTCGCAAGTTCTCTCCTGCTGAACGAAACTACACCATTGGAGACCAGGAACTTTTGGCAATAAAATCTGCTCTGGAAGAATGGAGATACCTATTGGAAGGTGCTAAACACCTAATTACAATTTACACCGATCATAAGAACTTGCTGTACCTCAAGACGGCCCAGTGCCTGAATCCCCGAAAGGCTAGATGGGCGCTCTTCTTCACTCGATTTTCGTTTGTCATTAAGTACCGGGCCGGGACTTTTAACACTAAGGCTGATGCTCTGTCTCGTTCCTTAACGGCTTCGGATGAGGAGAATTCTGTTAAAAAGGCTTTGATTCTCAGTCCAGTTTCTATTTCGGCAGCTCCCACCGCTCTGGGTCCTCCTCCTAGGAGAATGTCTGTACCAGCTAAATTTTGACCAAGGTTGCTGCAGTGGGCTCATGTCTCCAAGTTCACCGGACATCCTGGAGTTCAAAATATGTGGGAGTTTCTACGAAGGTCATACTGGTGGGATACTATGAAGAAGGATATACAAGATTATGTCAACTCTTGTCTTCAATGTGCTCAGCATAAACTTCTTCGGCTGCCTCCAACGGGGTTGCTTCATCCACTGTCCATTCCTAAGAGGCCTTGGACCCATATTTCTATGGACTTCGTCACTGATTTGCCCTTCTCTAAGGGTCACAATACCGTCTGGGTGATTGTTGACCGCTTTTCTAAGATGGCACATTTTGTTTCTTTGACCGGGCTACCGTCAGCTCCCAAGTTGGCTTTATTATTTATCCGTGAACACTTCCGCTTGCACGGGTTACCTCTGGAAATAGTCTCTGATTGGGGGGTGCAGTTTACTGCAAGATTCTGGAGGGCCCTCTGTTCAGCCTTACAAATAAAGCTCAAGTTTTCATCTGCCTACCATCCTCAAACCAATGGGCAAACTGAACGCGTTAATCAAGATTTAGAGACTTTTCTCTGCGTTTCTCTCTCTCCTTCGCAAGATGATTGGGTGGAACTGTTGCCCTGTGCCGAATTTGCCCATAATCATCTATACCACTCTTCCACTGGCGAGTACCCATTCTTCATTAATTATGGTTTCCATCCACAAGTTCCAGAACTACCCGTCTGTCCTCCGGAAGATGTTCCTGCTGCAGCCTCTACTCTCCGACACTTCAGTCAAATCTGGAGTAGGAGTCACGCTAACCACAAGAAAATCTCCGGTCGCTACAAATTCTTTGCGGATAGGAAGCGACGGGCAGCTCCTCAATACAAAGTTGGCGACAGGGTATGGCTCTCTACCCGCAATCTCCGTTTAAGAGTGCCCACTATGAAGTTTGCTCCGAGGTTCATTGGTCCTTACCCAGTGTTGCAAGTCCTGAACCCGGTTGTCTGCAAATTGGGATTGCCTTCCCACTTTCGGGTACCAAATTCCTTCCATGTCTCTCTCCTCCGTCCCCTCATTCTGAATCGGTTCCATTCAGAATCCCCTAGGCCAACCTCTGTAGAGACTGAAGCTGGAATGGAATTTGAAATCAAAGCTATTCTTGACTCTCGTTATCTTCACAAGAATCTTCAGTATTTGGTAGAATGGAAAGGTTATGGTCCTGAGGAGAGAAGCTGGGTCAATGCTACTGAGGTGACGGCCCCCCGACTGGTGCCGATCTTCCATTCCAGACATCCAACTAAGCCCGGGAAGTGTCGAGGGGCCACTCCTGGAGGAGGGGGTACTGTCACACGCCAGGGGCAGTGGGGGCCGCGCTTACCCCTGCATGTCTGTTGGTCGGTCCGGCGGCTCTCACCTCCGGCGGTCCTCGGGTTCCGGCGTCTGGCTGGCGTGGCTCCCGGCGGTTCCCCTGTGCGTGGGCGCCGCTATGACGTCCAGCGTCACGGGGGCGGAGAGCGGCTGATGTCACCTACCCGCTCCACCAATCGCGAAAAGGCGGGGAATTCAAAACCAGACGCCGAGCAAAGTGGATGCCAGTGCTCCTGTTCACCGTGTGTCTCCCTGCAGCTGTACTCCAGTGCTTCCAGCGTTTCAGGGTGTCTTTCGGCAGCCAAGTTTCCAGAGTTCCCAGCAACCAGCGTGTTTCTTTGCAGTGCAGTCATCAGTGTCTTTCACCATCGCTCACCAGTTCTTCCTTCAACAGCGTCTCCAAACATCGCTCCCAAGTTCTTCATTCTTCAGTGACTTTCACCATCGCTCACAAGTTCTTCCTTCAGCAGTGTCTTTAAACATCGCTCACAAATTCTTCAGTGTCTTTCACCATCGCTCACAAGTTCTTCATTCAACAGTGTCTTTAAACATCGCTCACAAGTTCTTCATTCATCAAGTGTCTTTCACCATCACTCACAAGTGCTTCATTCATCAAGTGTCTTTCACCATCGCTCACAAGTTCTTCACTCATCAAGTGTCTTTCACCATCGCTCTCAAGTTCTTCATTTGTCAGTGTCTTTCACCATCGCTCACAAGTTCTTCATTCATCAAGTGTCTTTCACCATCGCTCACAAGTTCTTCATTCATCAGTGTCTTTCACCATCGCTCACAAGTTCTTCATTCATCTGTGTCTGTAGACATCGCTCACAAATTCTTCAGTAACCTTGGACATCACCCACAACTTCTCTCCCTTTTATGTGTCGCTGTATTGCTCCCGTCCCATAATAAAGTTCTTTAGCATTTTTACACCAATTCTAACTGTCAGAGTCCTGTATGAGGAAAACCTATATCCGGCTATCTCTGCTCCGACCCAGCTTTGGTTCCTCTTCCCGACCATCGGAAGAACCCCCGAGTTCACAACACCCCCAACCCAGGTCAGTGACATGCACCACTGGACTGGACTTATACAGCAGTACCCCTGGACTTATACAGCAGCACCACTGGACTAGACTTATACGGCAGTACCCCTGGACTTATACAGCTGCACCACTGGACTGGACTTATATGGCAGTACCCTGGATTTATACAGCAGTACCCCCAGAATTATACGGCAGTACCCCTGTACATATACGTCTACACCATTGGACTGGACTTATATGGCAGAACCCCTGGACTTATACAGCAGTACCCCTGGACTTATACGGCAGTACCCCTGAACTTATATGGCTGCAACATTGGACTGGACTTATGTGGCAGTACCCCTGGACTTATACAGCTGCACCACTGGACTGAACTTATACAGCAGTACCCCTGGACTTATACAGCTGCACCACTAGACTGGACTTATATGGCAGTACTCCTGTACTTATACAGCTGTACCACTGGACTGGGCTTATGCAGCTGTACCCCTGGACTGGACTTATATGTCAGTACCCCTGTACTAGACTTATACGGCAGAAGCACTGGACTTATACGGCAGTACCACTGGATTGGACTTATATGGCAGCACCCCTGGACTTATTCACCAGTACCAATGGATTTATACGACTGCACCACTGGAGTTATGGCAGCACAGGACACCAACCACCACTGGACTTATGGCAGCACAGGATGCCACCACTGGACTGATGCAGCACAACACAGCACCACTGGACTGGACTTATACAGCAGCACCACTAGACTTAAGGCAGCACAGGACACCTCCACTGTACTTATGGCAGCACAGGACATAACCACTGGCCTGATGCAGCACAAGACAGCACCACTGCACTGGACTGGACTTATACAGCAGCACTGGACTTATGGCAGCACAGGACACCACCACTGTGACTGGACTCATGCAGCACAAGATAGCACTGGAATGACACAAAAGAGCAAGTTGCCACCCCATGTGCCACACCACTTTCCGGCACAGACACTGAGGAGATGCGTCCTCTCACTACACTCTCCAGGACTGGAGTAAAAATGGTGGCTCCTTATATGGAATCCAAAACCAGCGAGAATCCGACAGTGGGATGATGACATTTTGCATAGTTCTGGTTTCCGAGTCTGGTGGGAAAACCCGAGCCGGGCTCGGGACATGATATTTGGGGGCGTTCGGTTCTCAGGGAACCGAACCCGCTCATCCCTAATATATATCATATGTGTGTATGTACTGCACTGTTGGATTTATGTTAATGTTTGTTATGTTTGTTATTTATTATATAGTATTATTATCTTTCATACATTGTGATTATTTATGTGAAATACATATATTGTGTGTACTCATAAACTTAGTGCCTTTGCACCATATGGTGCAAGACGCTCGGAGTGACTGAGAATCTTCCATGACGACTAGCAGGTGATATTTTGCTTCAAATTTTGAGTCTTAGTAGCATCACAGATACAGGAACAAAAGCCACTAACAGTGTACCAGAGATGCTAGGCTGTGACTTTAGACACAAGTCAAGACATGCAAAGTCACAGATAACATGGCAGCTGATTGGTTAATATTTTACCTCTCTCCACTTTATCTTTCTGCAAGCTTTGATACATATGCCCCTACTGTATGTTGCATAGAGTTTAAAAAACATTTTATTTCAAAGTCAGCATTTAGGCCTCTTGGTTTTAACGTCCCCAGCTCATAGATAGCATTCATTTCAGCTTTGGCCAGCTGACCTGCAACATCTTTCCTTCTCCAATGGTTTTTAATATGTCTAATACCACAAAAGCGTTTGATACCAGATATGCAACCCTTATGGTGAATTCTAAAGTGCTCCGATAGTGCATGGGTCGTGAGGCCCTTTTTAATATTTCTTAGGTGCTCACTAATTCTAATTTTCAAGGGCCTAGAGGTACGTCCGATATACCACAAGTTGCATGTACACTCCACAGCATAAATCACATTGGAGCTGTTACATGTCACAAAATCCAATATTTTAATATCGGAGCACTTTAGAATTCACCATAAGGGTTGCATATCTGGTATCAACCAGATATGAATTAAAATGGTTTTTAACTTAATATCTTGTTTAGAATATGGATTGCTTTTATGTATATATTTTTTAGCCTAGTTTTTGTTTTTATGTGTTTTTATGCTTTATAGATGACTATTGGAGGTGGTGATTATCGTGGATCTCTTTGTGACAGTAGTTTGTTTACATTGTGACGTCACCGGAAATGACGCGACGTCACGCTCGGGTCTGAGTCCGCTACATCAGAATTAAGAAACTAATTACATACAAGAAATAGCCCATGGACTAAAGTGATTGAACCAAGATGAACGGCCTAATAAATGTATATCATGGATAAAGTGTGTGGGCGCCGGACGGAAGTGACGTAATGGCAACGGGCACCTGACTGTATTCGGGATCTTGATGTTGGCCATGGTACCCTGTTGTGATGGAAGTGACGACACGAAGTTCATGCACGGCAGGGAACAATGGGACTTGTAGGAACCTCTGTTAAGGGTTCAGCTGTGCACGGAGGGACATTATTGGACGATTAGCATTTAAATAGAGAGAGGAGTTATAGTGGCATATTCACACCTTGACAAAGACCCCAGTGAGGGGAAGAAAGGCATTGGTGGAGGAGGCGATCCGGTCCCAGCAAGCAGAGTGTTTTCTTGGAAGTGGCAGCCTGGCAGTCCTGTGGGGGTTTTTTCCCTGGGTTCCCCACAGTACATGAATAAGCTGTTATCGAACTGTTTTACCACAGTTTCATCAAATCTGGTAATCACCCTCTGTTTATGCTGACTGTGAAGCCCCCTTTTTCTGAGGGAATATGCCTTAAAATATTTGTACTATTTGAGGAATTTTTATTTGAATGTCGTTTGTATATTTATGTATTAAACTGTGTTATGCTATATGTTCTCTTCTCCATTCTGTTACATAAACAATTTACAGAGACGGCTTTATGAGAACTAGGTGACCAGTGAATTTACAAAGTAGCGCTGGCTAAGTTGTCTCTTCATATTTTATTTCTGTTGTTGCACTATTGGTGAAGGGTGGAGGATACCTTTAGAAGTATACAACTGATTAGCTGCTTTTGCGCATGGGAAAGTTCTTCTTGTACAGTACTGGAGACATCTGATGTGGTTTCTCCTTTCTACAGCTCAGTGATACTAAATATATGTGGGTATCACCCAAAAACTGGTGCTACAAATATCCTATATAATAAAAGATTAATGCTGCTCCTCACCTCTATGGTGGTGGAATTCAAGTATTTTGAGCACTGGCGGCCACTAGATGGCGCCCAATGGAGCAATTCAAGTGTTGCACCATTCAGGAGCACACAGCTACTGGCACTAACATCACTTTTATGTTGTCATTTGTCATTTTGACAGGCTGGTAACTAGAACTTTAATAAATAGGAAACATTGTGAGTAAGCAGTGCTGTTTTATTTTACATTGTCACACGTGTGTTGGTCATGCTTGCAAGTGTATGATGTCCTCAATAAACCAGTATATTTTCAGATTTTGGTTTCTCAAAATCTTCATGCCTTCTAAGGTGAATTTTTTTTTATCAAACTTTAAAAATATTCACAAGAAAAGTTCCCAAAATACATTTTTAGAGGCGTATGCTTTAATGTAAACGTCTAGTTGTACTTCGGCATATTGTTAAGTATTTGTCATTATGATATTTGGTGGCAAATGCTAAAAGAATTGTTTGCTAGACCACATATCCTGTATTGCTTTACTTGTATCTAGTGATAAGAGAAGGGATTAAATGTTCAGGAACTCTATATAAACAGAGTAAATTGTGATGACAGAATGCCCATTTCAAAGGCATCTAGCAGGTGGTCACTGCAAAGAAGCTGTGATAGGAAGATTATTCCTAATCTCTTTTGAAACCAATGTCAGTACTTTCTGTGATGCAGTACATAGAAATAATCGCAGGACATTTGATGAGAAACAAAGGAAAATGCATTTATGTGCAGTCTGGATATTTAAACCCTTTACTGATGGGAGGTTCATTACATTGATGGATTTAAAAAAATCTCCATCTAGTGTTAGAACTAAGATGCTCAGAAATGGAGAACAACATATATACAGTACAGTGGTTTTACATTGTGTTTCTGAAAGAAAATAGCAAGAGTTCTCCCAACAGCTAAGTGTTTTAATTGCAACGATACTGTATATAACAATTCAATCAAGCCCTATGATGGAGGGCCATTATTTGTATTTAGAAACAATCTAATCTAGTGGTTCAATTATTACCAGTGTAATAGAAAAATTATAAAGGACAGGTAATTTGAAAGGGTGTCCGGATTATAGGTCGACAATAATAGGGTCAACTACTATTGGTCGACATGTATTAGGTCTACATGGACAAAAGGTCAACATTTTCGACAATGGTCGACACAGGAAAAGGTTGACATGCAGTTTATTATACCATTTTTGCAAGCAGGTTGTAAACACTGCAAATTTAAAGAAAATAGTAAATAAAATAAATTAATACAATTTAAGGTTAATGTAAGAGTAGTAGTATCCTATTAGCAACAGTACTTTAGCGCTTTTAATAGGATCGCGCTGGGGCTATTTTATTAACCCTGAAGCCGGCATCCTTTTCTCTCGATGCCGGCTCTTATTGGGAATTATGCATTGGGTGCCTCAGGCACGCAAAGCATAATCCACGATAAGGGGCCACCAGAGCCGCAATTACACATGGGATTGTGGATTTATCCCTAATCTCATGTGTTTTTGTGCGATTGCGGGTCCAATTTCAACTGATCAAAACGGCCTCTAATTGGATACAGCAATAATGACCATTATCGCAATATCCTGCCATTTTGATTTGTTGAAATGGCATCAGGGATAACAGGATACTGCCTATAGGGGGAAATGTACTAAGCAGTGATAATCGTTGAGAAATTAGCCAGTGGAGAAGTTGCCGTTGGCAACCAATCAGTTACTCTGTATAATTTGAAAGTATGCAAATGATAAATGTTACTTCAATGCTGATTGGTTGCCATGGGCAACATCTCTACTGGCTCACTTCTCCACTCTTTTCACTGCTTAGTACATATCCCCAGTGGCGTGCGGTGAGATCATCGGCTGGTGAGGCACTGCAGCCATAATCCACAAAGTCCGGCTATAAACCTTACCGCCACGGTCCCTGATGTCCGCTAACGCCCCTCCTACCCGCTACCACCACCGCTAATGGCCTACAAAATTGCTGCCATCAACCGCCCCGTCCCCCGCTGCTAATTCGCATCTCAGTTCGATGCCGCCGCCAATACTTACAGCCCACCTGCTGATCAAACTTGTGATGAGCACTGCGGGTGGCTAATATATTGTACATTTTTATATAAACTAAATATTAGTGTTTGGGACTGTGGAAGGGGTGTGAGGAGGACATGAATACAATTTTGTTGTCGAGGGCTTTCATTAACTTAATAGCGCCACGGGTTCAGCGCTGTTAAGTTAATGGAAATCCTTGACAACAAAATAGCGACTGTCAGTGTCTAGTAGTGTAGTGTTTAGTTGTGTGTTTCTCACAGTTGGTTTCTGATCCTATACAACATTACATTGTGTAGCATAGGATCAGATGTGTATACTTTTGTATGTGTATGTACTATAGTTGGACTTAAGTGGGCAGTGTGGAGGACAGGGCAATGGTTGCACTGGGTTAACAGCTGAGAGTGCTTGCATTCCCCTATTCCTCTCCCCCCTCCTGCTGCTATCCACACAAGCTAGCAGCAGCCCTTGCACCTGTGATCTGTGTCCTGCGCAGGCGAGCCCCTGGTCCTTCGCCGAGTGCAGAAGCGGCGGTAGAGAGGAGGGCACCAGCGGCGGAAGAGAGGAGGGCACCAGCGGCGGTAGGGAGGAAGGCACCAGCAGCGGTAGAGAGGAGGGCACCAGCGGCGGTAGAGAGGAAGGCACCAGCGGCGGTAGAACCAGCGGCCGTAAAGAGGCACCAGCGGCAGTAGAGAGAACGGCTCCAAAGGGCACCAGCGGCAGTAGAGAGAACGGCTCCAAAGGGCACCAGCGGCAGTAGAGAGGAGGGCTCCGGGACTCACAGCTCCCCTCCCGCTGATTCCGGGCTGACACGGGCAGCCAGCAGCTTCCCGCTCCACCGCTGCTGATCCTAACAGGAAAGTAGGTGCCCACTGCCCAATCACATTGGTCATAGCGACAGGGGCGTGCAATTATATGGGATGAAAGCACGCCCCTGTCAAAGAGGCACTCATAACAGTGCCGCTTCAGCTCCTTTTTTTAATGGGCTTTTACTGCCCAGTTCGTGGCCCCATCTCCCCGGGATAAAGCCTTTTCACATTGACAGCTGGAGGCACCGACAGCGGTGCCTCCCAAACACATTTAAAACTATTATTTTACACAGTAAAAATTATTAAAATAATATAAAGCCTAAAGAATATACTTATGACACAGAATATGTGTCATAAGTATCTTCTTTGTATTATTTTAATGATTATGACAGGGGAGGCACTGCCTCCCCTGCCTCCCCTGACTGCACGTCCCTGCATATCCCCCATAGTCTTTAAAATGACATACTGTAAAAATATCATTGTAATAATGTTTACCCATCTGTACAATGTAAGGACAGACAGTACAAGTCATTAAACAATTCCGTGACCATATATTGTTAAACAATTCTCCAGGTTACAGCATTTTATGCATGTCACAGACATAAAAACTACCATGCTTTACTAAAACCAAGAAACTGAGACATCATTGAGTGGCAGCTATAAAATATATTGCTATATTTGGTATATTAAGCTGTAAGAATGTGAAGAATACAACATGTTTACATTATTACATTTCTACTTTATACAATTGTTTTATTTTTGTTTGCTGTTTTTTTTTCTTCATATTTTTAAACCAACAGAAGCACTAGCAATTTCTAAAGTAGCAGCACAGTATGATGAGATCAATGTACAGCACTCATGCAAGAATCTATTAACCAGTCTGTGTTGGTGCTTCAATATATCCCTGCTCTGATATTACGGTTATGGATCAATGGGTCAACCTGGATAAGGTTGAAAGTCAATAGGTTGACCACTATTGATTGACATCGACAAGGTCGACATGTGAAAAAGGAAAACATAGTAAAAATGTCAACACATGAAAGGTCAACACGTGAAAAGGTTGACATACATGTATACACATAATCAAAATTTGGCGCAAGGTAAGTGAGTTTTTTTTAAGTCGCTAAACCTCCCAATTCAAATTCCTCCTTAGTGTTTGCTGGTCAAAAGGGAGAGGATTACCTCCAAAGAGGTTCCTATGCAATAGCTCTATAAGGTGCAGGTCCCAACGATTGAGAAGTCCACACTGTATCTTTTTCTTGAATTTCATACAGTGGCATGGAATGATGTAACATCATAACATGTACAGTGCATCCGGAAAGTATTCACAGCGCTTCACTTTTTTTACATTTTGATATGTTACAACCTTATTCCAAACTGGAATAAATTAATTTTAACCACTCAAAATTCTACACACAAGGTGGGTCATTCTGAGTTGATTGCACGCTGCTGATTTTCGCAGCGTAGTGATCAGTTTACTGCTGCGCATGCGTATGCGCCGCAATGCACACACGCTTCGTACGGGTACAAACAACATTGTTGCTGTGCAATGCTTCTAGCGACGATTCCATTCGCACAGCCGTTCGCAAGGAGATTGACAGGAAGAAGGTGTTTCTGGGTGTCAACTAACCGTTTTCTGGGAGTGGTAGGGAAAACGCAGGCGTGTCCAGGCATTTGCAGGGTGGGTGTCTGACGTCAATTCCGGGACTGGACAGGCTGATGTGATCGCAAGGGTCGAGTAAGTTAAGACCTACTCTGAAACTGCAAAAAACATTTTCGTCCCGCTCGGCTGCACATGCGATCGCACACAAAGCGAAAATACACTGCCCCATGGGCGGTGACTATGCGTTTGCATGGCTGCAAAAAGTAGCTAGCGAGCGATCAACTCGGAATGACCCCCAATACCCCATAATGACAACGTGAATTTTTTTTTTTAAGATTTTGGAAAATGTATTAAAAATAAAAAACTAAGAAATCACATGTACATAAGTATTCACAGCCCTTGCTCAATACTTTGTTGATGCACCCTTGGCAGCACCTTTGGCAGCAATTACATCCTCAAGTCTTTTTCAATATGTTGCCACAAGCTTGGCACACCTATCTTTGGGCAGTTTCGCCCATTCCTCTTTGCAGCACCTCTCAAGCTCCATCAGTTTGGTTGGGAAGCGTCGGTGCATAGCCCTTTTCAAATCTCTCCAGAGATGTTCAATCGGATTCAAGTCTGGGCTCTGGCTCAAGGACATTCACAGAGTTGACCTGAAACTCCTTTGATATATTGGCTGTGTGCTTAGGGTTGTTGTCCTGCTGAAAGATAAACCGTCGCCCCAGTCTGAGGTCAAGAGCGCTCAGGAGCAGGTTTTCATCCAAGATGTCTCTGTACATTGCTGCATTCATATTTTCCTCTATCCTGACTAGTTTCCCAGTTCCTGCTGCTTAAAAACATCCCCACAGCATGATGCTGCCACCACCATGCTTCACTGTAGGGATAGTATTGGCCTGATGATGAGCGATGCCTGGTTTCCTCCAAACATGGCGCCTGACATTCACGCCAAAGAGTTGAATCTTTGTCTCATCAGACCAGAGAATTTTGTTTCTCATGGTCTGAGAGTCTTTCAGGTGAATTTTGGCATACTCCAGTCAGGCTGCTATGTGCTTTTTACTAAGGAGTGGCTTCCATCTGGCCACTCTACCATACAGACTTGATTGGTGGATTGCTGCAGAGATGGTTGTCCTTCTGAAAGGTTCTCCTCTCTCCACAGAGGAATGCTGTAGCTCTGAAAGAGTGACCATCGTGTTCTTGGTCACCACCCTGACTATGGCCCTTCTCCCCCAATCACTCAGATTAGACGGTCGGCCAGCTCTAGGAAGAGTCCTGGTGGTTCAAAACTTATTCCATTTATAGATGATGGAGGCCACTGTGCTCTTTGGGACCTTTAAAGCAGCAGATATTTTTCTGTACCTTTCTCTGGATTTGTGCCTCGAGACAATCCTGTCTCAGAGGTCTACAGACTATTCCTTTGACTTCATGCTTGGTTTGTGCTCAGGCATGCACTGTCAAGTGTAAGACCTTGACAGGCATGCACTGTCTAGTGTGGAAACAGTTTGCACATGAGCTCAATTTTGAGCTTCATGGAAAATGCTGTGAATACTTATGTACATGTGATTTCTTAGTTTTTTTATTTTTAATTAATTTGCAAAAATCTCAAAAAAACTTTTTTCACGTTGTCATTATGGGGGTATTGTGTGTAGAATTTTAATGGAAAAATTAATTTATTCACTTTTGGAATAAGGCTGTAACATAACAAAATGTGGAAAAAGTGAGGCACTGTGAATACTTTCCGGATGCACTGTATGACTCATCAAGGTGAAATATGCATAGAATTATTGCCTGTTTCCTCAGTTTGATAGTATTTTCAGACTGTAGTCCTTATTTCTTTAGACCCTGTGGCAAGGTTCCTGTGTAAGATGTAAGTTTATAAGCTGTGTTGTTAGCAATCTCCACTAGCGTGACTCAGAGCAGATCAATTGGCAAGTAAATTTGCTAAAGGCTCTAGATAAATTTGAGGTACATAATAATGCTTGTACAGTAGTGTGGTTATTATGTCATTTTAAGTCACTTTTGAAAAAATGTGAATAAACACATGTAACTCGAACTGCAAACTTAAAAACATATTTCCCAACAATGCGATACCACCATATACCATATCCCACATAATTTAAAACCATTCTTCTGATTTCTGCATGTGATTATTGACCAAATGATGCTGTTTAAAGACTTTTAAGTGCAGTATTAATCATTAAGGGAGGGGGGGACCCAGGCAACACAGAACATTTTACCTTAAAATTAGAGATGAGCGGGTTCGGTTCTCAGAGAACCGAACCCCCCCGAACTCCACGTGGTTTACACGGGTCCGAGGCAGCCTCTGTTCTTCCCGCCTGACTCCTGTCGCCGCAATTTTCACTCGTGCATTGTAGAGAGAGCGAGAGGACGTGGCTACGTTCTCTGAGTGGAAAGCTCAATATCAGCTCAATATCAGTGCTCAGTATCTGTGCTGCATTGTGGTGACCAGTATACTACAGTACAATAGTCCAGTGCTGCATCTCACTGCCCAGTGTCAGTTCTAGTATCCTCATCAGTGCTCAGTATCACTGCTTATTGTCTTGTGCTGCATTGTGGTGACCAGAATATTACAGTACAATAGTCCAGTGCTGCATCTTACTGCCCAGTGTCAGTTCTAGTATCCTCATCAGAGCTCAGTATCACTGCTCATTGTCTTGTGCTGCATTGTGGTGACCAGTATACTACAGTACAATAGTCCAGTGCTGCATCTCGCTGCCCAGTGTCAGTTCTAGTATCCTCATCAGAGCTCAGTATCACTGCTTATTGTCTTGTGCTGCATTGTGGTGACCACTATACTACAGTAAAATAGTCCAGTGCTGCATCTCGCTGCCCAGTGTCAGTTCTAGTATCCTCATCAGTGCTCAGTATCACTGCTCATTGTCTTGTGCTGCATTGTGGTGACCAGTATACTACAGTACAATAGTCCAGTGCTGCATCTCACTGCCCAGTGTCAATTCTAGTATCCTCATCAGTGCTCAGTATCACTGCTTATTGTCTTGTGCTGCATTGTGGTGACCAGAATACTACAGTACAATAGTCCAGTGCTGCATCTCACTGCCCAGTGTCAGTTCTAGTATCCTCATCAGAGCTCAGTATCACTGCTCATTGTCTTGTGCTGCATTGTGGTGACCAGTATACTACAGTACAGTAGTCCAGTGCTGCATCTCGCTGCCCAGTGTCAGTTCTAGTATCCTCATCAGAGCTCAGTATCACTGCTTATTGTCTTGTGCTGCATTGTGGTGACCAGTATACTACAGTAAAATAGTCCAGTACTGCATTTTGCTGCCCAGTGTCAGTTCTAGTATCCTCATCAGTACTTAGTATCACTGCTCATTGTCTTGTGCTGCATTGTGGTGACCAGTATACTACAGTACATTACTAAAAGTCCAGTGTCTTGTACTGCATCTTGCTGCTGTAGGGTGCTGTGGTAGTGTCCTGTCACTGTGCATAGGTCATCATCATTCCAGTCACAGTGGTATCTGGTATCTATCTAGTGGTATCTAATTCCAGACATTACTGCTGTCTAATTCCAGATATATATTACTGGCATATAATTCCACACATTAAAAAATGGAGAACAAAAATGTGGAGGGTAAATTAGGGAAAGATCAAGATCCACTTCCACCTAGTGCTGAAGCTGCTGCCACTAGTCATGGCAGAGACGATTCAATGCCATCAACGTCGTCTGCCAAGGCCGATACCCAATGTCATAGTAGAGAGCATGTAAAATAAAAAAAACAAAAGTTCAGTAAAATTACCCAAAAATCTAAATTAAAAGCGTCTGAGGAGAAGCGTAAACTTGCCAATATGCCATTTACGACACGGAGTGGCAAGGAACGGCTGAGGCACTGGCCTATGTTCATGGCTAATGGTTCAGATTCATATGAGGATGGAAGCACTCATCCTCCCGCTAGAAAAATGAAAAGAGTTAAGCTGGCAAAAGCACAGCAAAGAACTGTGCATTCTTCTAAATCACAAATCCCCAAGGAGAGTCCAATTGTGTCGGTTGCGATGAATGACCTTCCCAACACTGGATGGGTAGAGGTGGCTCCTTCCACCATTTGCACACCCCCTGCAAGTGCTGAAAGGAGCACCCACAGTCCAGTTCCTGATATTCAAATTGAAGATGTCACTGTTGAAGTACACCAGGATGAGGATATGGGTGTTGCTGGCACTGAGGAGGAAATTGACAAGGAGGATTCTGATGGTGAGGTGGTTTGTTTAAGTCAGGCACCCGGGGAGACACCTGTTGTCCGTGGGATGAATAAGGCCATTGACATGCCTGGTCAAAATACAAAAAAAATCACCTCTTCGTGTGGAATTATTTTAACAGAAATGCGGACAACAGGTGTCAAGCCATGTGTTGCCTTTGTCAAGCTGTAATAAGTAGGGGCAAGGACGTTAACCACCTAGGAACATCCTCCCTTATACATCACCTGGAGTGCATTCATCAGAAGTCATTGACAAGTTCAAAAACTTTAGGTGACAGCGGAAGCAGTCCACTGACAACTAAATCCCTTCTTCCTCTTGTACCCAAGCTCCTGCAAACCACCCCACCAACTCCCTCAATGTCAATTTCCTCCTTAGACAGGAACACCAATAGTCCTGCAGGCCATGTCACTGGCAAGTCTGACGAGTCCTCTCCTAACTGGGATTCCTCCGATGGATCCTTGAGTGGAACGCCTACTGCTGCTGTTGCTGCTGGCGCTGCTGTTGTTGCTGCTGGGAGTCGAACGTCATCCCAGAGGGGAAGTCGGAAAACCACTTGTACTACTTCCGGTAAGCAATTGACTGTCCAACAGTCCTTTGCGAGGAAGATGAAATATCACAGCAGTCATCCTGTTACAAAGCGGATATCTCAGGCCTTGACAACTATGTTGGTGTTAGACGTGCGTCCGGTATCCGCCGTTTATTCACAGGGATTTAGAGAATTGCTTGAGGTAGTGTGCGTACGGTACCAAATACCATCTAGGTTCCACTTCTCTAGGCAGGCGATACTGAGAATGTACACAGACCTCAGAAAAAGAGTCACCAGTGTCCTAAAAAATGCCGTTGTACCCAATGTCCACTTAACCATGGACATGTGGACAAGTGGAGCAGGGCAGACTCAGAACCATATGACTGTGACAGCCCACTGGGTAGATGTATTGCCTCCCGCAGCAACAACGGCAGCAGCGGCACCAGTAGCAGCATCTCGCAAGCGCCAACTTGTTCCTAGGCAGGCTACGCTTTGTATCACCGCTTTCCATAAGAGACACACAGCTGACAACCTCTTACGGAAACTGAGGAACATCATTGCTGATTACCTTACCCCAACTGGACTCTCCTGGGGATGTGTGACATCAGACAACGTCACCAATATTGTGCGTGCATTACATGTGAGCAAATTCCAGCACGTCCAATGTTTTGTACATACAATTAATTTGGTAGTGCAGAATTTAAAAAAAAACAACAGGGGCGTGCAGGAGATCCAACCCTTTGAACTTGCCACACGTGAAGTCAGTTCAGACACTGCCAGCCTAAGTCAGGTCATTCCCCTCATCAGGATTTTGCAGAACTTGTGGATGGGGACCTTCATTCGCTTAACCAGGATTCATGGGTGGTCAATCTGTTGAAATCAGAGCACTACACTTTGGCCACCGTGCTCAATCCTAGGTTTAAAGCCTACATTGTATCTCTCTTTCCGGCAGACACAAGTGTGCAGATGTTCAAAGACCTGCTGGTGAGACACTTGTCAAGTCAAGCGGAACGTGACCAGCCAACAGCTCCTCCTTCATTTTCTACCACCACTGGAGCTGCCAGGAAAAGGATAAAATTTCCAAAACCACCCACTGACGGTGATGCAGGGCAGTCAGGAGCAAGTGCTGACATCTGGTCCGGACTGAAGGACCTGCCAACAATTACTGACATGTCGTCTACTGTCATTTGCATATGATTCTGTCACCATTGAAAGAATGGTGGAGGATTATATGAGTGACAGAATCACTATAGGCATGTCAGACAGTCTGTACGTATACTGGCAGGAAAAAGAGGCAATTTAGAGGCCCTTGCACAAACTGGCTTTATTTTACCTAAGTGGCCCCCCCTCCAGTGTGTAATCTGAAAGAGTGTTTAGTGCAGCCGGTAACCTTGTCAGCGATCGGAGTAGGAGGTTACTTACAGAAAATGTGGAGAAGATGATGTTCATCAAAATGAATTATAATAAATTCTTCTGTGAAGACATTTACCAGCAATTGCCTCCAGAAAGTACACAGGGAATTCTGGTGGGGACGAATTAATGCTCTGTGAGGAGGGGGATGTAAACAGTGAAAGGGGTGATGAATCGGACAATGAGAAGGAGGTGGACCTCCTGCCTCTGTAGAGCCAGTTTGTGCAAGGAAAGATTGATTGCTTCTTTTTTGGTGGGGGCCCAAACCAACCAATCATTTCAGCCACAGTCGTGTGGCAGACCCTGTCGCTGAAATAATGGGTTTGTTAAAGTATGCATGTCCAGTGTTTATACAACAAAAGGGTGGGTTGGAGGGCCCAAGGACAATTCCATATTGCACATCTTCTTTTTTATTTATCTTTGCATCATGTGCTGTTTGGGGACTATTTTTTTAAGTGCCATCCTGTCTGACACTGCAGTGCCACTCCTAGATGGGCCAGTTGTTTGTGCTGCCCACTTTGGTCGCTTAGCTTAGTCATCCAGCGACCTTGGTGCAAATTTTAGGACTAAAAGTAATATTGTGAGGTGTGAGGTGTTCAGAATAGACTGTAAATGAGTGGAAATTCTGGTTATTGAGGTTAATAATACTATAGGATCAAAATTACCTCCAAATTCTATGATTTAAGCTGTTTTTGAGGGTTTTTAAAAAAAAAAAACACCCGAATCCAAAATGCACCCAAGTCCGACAAAAATTCTTAAGGGAGGTTTTGCCAAAATGCATCCGAATCCAAAACACGACCGCGGATCCGAATCCAAAACCAAAACACAAAACCCGAAAAATGCCCGCTGCACATCTCTACTTAAAATAGGGATTTTCTTTTACTTTTCACCTAACGAGGGTTGCAAGCAAAATGCCTTAAATCCCACTGAGAACCCGGATATGTTACTGTGGCTTTTTAATTGAATAGCAAAAATTTGCAGCTTGCCACTTTTGTGGCACCCCATTAAAGCTGCTGTGAACTTTAGAGTGACTTTTGTGCCCCTTTCACTGCAAAGTGCACCCTATTAGACTTGCAGCAAGGAAAGCATTAATCACATACTCTGTGCTGCAGCTGGCATGGGGACACTGCCTAACTCAGTAAGAGGTTTGTGGGTCTGGCAAGGGAGAGAGACCCAGCACGTTCTGGGGGGAGAGATGGTGGTGTGGGCTTGCACAGCCATTTTAGGAGTGAGAGCTGCGCAGCAGGGATACTAGCATTGCACTGTTCCTCCCAGTTCCAGCAAAGTGACCAGTGGATAGTGAAGTGCTGCCGCATTTGCTCCTGTATATGGCTGCTATCAGGTGATCCCAGAGCCTTGGTCAGCTGAACCTCAAAGTAGGGATGGCCATCAACTATCGATGATTCAAAATTATTGATGGTGTATGCCGAATGTTGAATATTTTTGCAATTGATGTGGAGAACCAGATAGCTTCCCACTATCGGTTGTAAACCATCAATGGTAAACCCAAAGTGACTGTGCTGCCAGCAATGGGAGTGATGGAGAAGGCGGAGTCATAGGCGTGCTTCTCCGTGACAGACAGCTGTTGAACACTAAGTGGAGGTACCCAGCTCAAAGAGGCAAATGCCCATAGTAGGCACCTGGTCAGTTCTTAGAAATCATCTCAGGGGTGGACATAACTGTCTGGGGAGAGGTCTGTAACTTTGCATATTTTCAACTTACAAGGCTATTACAGCAAGGGGCTGCACCAGTGACTTTAAGATTGACAAATGGCAGTCGAATATACTATATATTGAGAGGGATAGTTTTGTACTTAAAACCAAGCGGTCTGCTATTGTATAAGAGCTCTGCATTATAAATAGCCCTATTATCATTCTCAAGCCCAGAACAATCATAAGGGGCAGGAGAGACTGAGATTAATTTAATACAGGAGGACAGAGCCTGAAAGCTACCCAGTCCAGTTCCAGTTAAATGAATGCTAATTTTGTGTTTTGTGACAGTTATTGAATATTGTAACATTTATTATGTGAACAACACTGCACTTACCTGTAGAGACCAAACAAAACAGTTGGAAAAGTTATATAAAAGCTTATATTAAAACCTGTGGAAAAAGGAAGCTAGTCAATATATAACTACTTTATTCAGCAATTGTAGCAATTTCTGTGAAAGTACACCTCTTTTCCTGTCTGTTGAACAATGGTGAAACCCATGTCAGTCAGACGGACAGACCATCAGGATACAGTAAAAAAAGACATCCCACGACACACTACTGCTTACCTGAGTGTTACATTATCCCATGTTAACCCACATTAATGGTTTATGTGACTAATTGATTTGACCAAAGTATATGGTACTGTTCTTTATAAATTGAAAACACAGATACCAACTGAATTTTTAGCAGCTAATAGAAAAGGAGAGTTATGGTAGACTTACCATTGTTAACTCTCTTTCTGCGAGGTACATTGGGTTCCACAGGGAAACATTGGGGTGTAGAGTGAATCTTGATCCAGAGGCACCAACAGGTTAAAGCTTTAGGCTGTACCAGGTTGCATTGGGGACTCCTCTATAACACTGCCTCCAGGCACTGAGAGCTCAGTTTCGTTAAGCAGTCCAATGCAGGAGCAGGTAAGAGAGAAGGTAGATGTTAGTCACATAGAACAACATTCTCACGACAGGAGAAGGAACCAGCTGCTAATGCCATACAAACCCATAGAAGCTAGGTGCTTCAGGATGGGCGCCCTGTGAAACCCAATGTACCTCGCAGAAAGAGAGTTAGCAATGGTAAGTCTACCACAACTCTAATTTTCTGCAGCAGATTACATTGGTTTACACAGGGAAACATCGGGGATGTCCTAAAGCAATTCTTCAAGGGAGGGAACATGTCTTAGTGGGTATGAGAACCTTGCATATAAAGGAAGCATCCTGGGAGGCGGAAGAATCAAAGGCATAGAACCTAATAAACGTGTTCACAGAGGACTACGTAGCCGCCTTGCACAATTGTTCTGCGGACGCACCATGGTGAGCCGCCCTAGAAGGTCCAACAGATTAACTAGAATGGGCATTAATAGCAGCAGGAGCTGGGAGACCAGCCTGCGCATAAGCTTATGCAATCACCATTCTAATCTATCTGCCCAAGGTTTGCTTATTCGCAGGCCAGCCACGTTTGTGAAAACCAAACAAGTCAAAAATGGAGTCTGACCTCCTGATAGAGGCAGTCCTGTCCACTTATATATGGAGAGCCTGTACAAAATCCAAAGACCGCTATTTGAAGGACACATCCAAAGAGATAAAGGCTGGAACAACAATCTCTAGGTTAAGGTGAAAAGATGACACCACCATAGGTAAATAACCTGGGCGAGTTCTAAGAACTGCCTTGTCACAATGAAATATTAGAAAGGGTGGATGACAGGACAATGCGCCTAAGTCTGACACCCTTCTAGCAGAGGCAATAGCCAGTAAAAACAAGACCTTGGCCGTGAGCCATTTAAGGTTCACCGTCTCAAGAGGTTCAAATGGAGACTCTTGCAGGGCATTCAGGATAACAGACAGATCCCATGGAGCCACAGGAGGGACATAGGGAGGCTGAATCCATAAGACACCCTGAGTGAATGTATGAACAATTTTTCTCTGAAACCATACCGACAAGGCAGATATGTGAATATTGAGGAAGGCCAGACGAAGGCCTGAGTCCAGGACTCTTTGCAGAAAAGCCAGAATTCTGGAAGTTCTGAATCTGTATGCATCATAATTTTTATCAGCACACCAGGTGAACTAAGAAATCCAGACCCTGTAATAAATCCTAGCTGAAGCCCGTTTAAGGGCTTTTAACATAATTTGGATGACCACCTCAGAGAATCCTTTGGCTTTCAGGTGTGATGCTTCAAGAGCCACGTCATCAAAGCCAGCCTGGCCAGGCCCAGATAAAGACAAGGGCCCTGTACAAGGAGGTCTGGGTACTGAGGAAGTAGAAGAGGACGCTCTGTCAATAGACCCTGCAGGTATGAGAACCAATGCCATCTGGGCCATACTGGAGCGACTAGAAGTAGAAATCCATCATCTTGTTTGAACTTCTGCAGGACTGGCGTCTGTTGTCAGCAGGACCCAGTCAGGGATCCATAAGGGACAGCTCCTGCTCAATTGCTGGTCCTGTCGCCACCAGGTCAGCGACAGACAAACCTACAGACTCAAAGTGATCATGTGAGATCTGATCCAATGAGGTAGGCCATCTCATTTGGAAAGGATTAACCTTTGCAGAGGGGGAGAATTAAATTGAGATTACTGTACCATGTTGAATGCCGACATCAGCGGGCCAAGTACTTGCATCGCCGAGTGTATCAACACTCTGGGGTGAAAAAGGAAGCATCTTATCCTGTCTTGAAGTCTCAGGACTTTTTTTGGAGACCGAAATAGTCGCTGACTGTGTGTGTGTGTCCAGGAGTGCCCCTAGGTGCATCATGCTCTGAGCTGGGACCAGCAAGGATTTCTTCCAATTGATGAGCCACCCGTGGCCTTGTAGGAAGCTTACCGTCAGTTGCAGATGACTGAGGAGGACATTGTGGGAGTCTGCTAGAATCAGCAAGTTGACCAGATACGGCATGATCCTGAGTCCCTGGCGACAGAGATGGGCCGTCATTATGGCCATGACCTTAATGAAGATCCAAGGAGCTGTAGCCAGTCAAAATGGCAGAGCATGGAACTGATAGTGGAGGTTGCCTATAGCAAACCAGAGATACTGCTGATGCAATATGGCAATAGGTATATGCAGGTTCGCATCCTGTATATCCAGGGATACCATATAGTGTCCGGGTTCCATAGCCAGTATAATTGAGCACAGTGTTTCCATATGGAAATTGGACACTCTCATAAACTTGTTTAGTGATTTGAGGTTGAGTATAGGCCGGAAAGACCCATTGGGTTTCGGAACTAGAAACAGGGTCAATTAGTAACCTCTGCCTCTCTGGGCCAGAGGAACTGGCACTACCACTCCTGTATTCAGGAGGGAACCCACAACCTTTTGCAGAGCTTGCGCCTTTAACGGATCTGAAGGGATATCCATTGTGCAAAACTGGAGAGAGGGACATCTTTTGAAAGAGACTGCATACCCTTGAGAGACAACTTCCCGCACCCATGTGTCTGAAGTGGTCTTTAACCAGACCTGGGTGAACTGCAGAAGTCAGCCTCCCACCCTGGAGTCCCACAGGGGGAGACCAGCCTAGTCATGTGGCAGGCTTGTCTTGTTTAGAAGCAGGCTGACGGGCAGCCCAGGACTGCTTTGCCTTGGGCTTAGTGGTTTTGGGAGCACGAGATTATCTCAGGCATGCCTGACCTGTAGCTTTCCCTTGAGGCCGAAAGGAATGAAAGGTGGTACCTTTTGCCCTCTGTGCAGAAGGATTAGTATTTGGGAGAAAGGCAGTCTTATCAGCTGCCAATTCAGACCCAATTTAATTTCGGTTTTCCCCAAACAAAATGTCCCCCTTAAAGGGGAGTACCTCCAAGATCTTTTTGGAGTCTAGGTCCACCTTACATGACCTCAACCACAGAATAATATGGCGGGCCAGGACACATGTAGTCGACACCTTGGCTGCCAACCCACCCACCTCAGAAGACGCCTCCTGAATGTAATAGGCAGCGGTGGTAATCTGAGACAGGTACTGTCTGGTATTGTTAGATATAGCCTCAGGCAGCTCTTCCTCTAATGCCTGAACCCATGCTACAATTCCTTTTGCAGCCCAAGAGGCCGCAATAGTGGGTCTATGTACAGCACCTGTAAGGCAATAAATAGACTTCAGGCATCCCGCCACATGCTTATCTGTAAGTTCCTTCAGGGAAGTGACAGTGGTGACAGGGAGGCTGGATGACACCACTAGGCAGGTGACATGAGAATCCACTGGTTGTGAATTTTCCCACTTGTTACATAACTCTGCATGGAGAGGATAGCATGCCATGGCCTCTTTAGGCAGAGGGAATTTCTTCTCTGGATTAGACCGGGATTCCTGCCTGATGTCCACCAAATGGTCAGAATGGGGTAATAGATTTTAACCACCTTCTGCCGTTTGAACATATCAGTTTTCTTAGCCACAGTAGTGGAATCCTCATCATCAGTGATTTGTAGGATTTGCTTAATAGTAACCACAAGGGCAGGGACATCAATTTGCAATGGAGAATACTCGTCAGAAACACCTGATTCAGTATCTGACAGGACAGTATGCTCCCCCTACTCTTCAGATGAAACATCTGAGAGATTAGTGGATTGTGAGGAGAAAGCAGCCAGCTTAGATGACCAAAGAGACATGAGAGTGACCTAGAGTAGATTTTTGCTTGACTAAGGAATGAGTTCATTGCTGCAACTGGTTAGACACAAGGCAGATTAACCATAGGGACAATTTGTGGCTATAATGGCACAGGTTGTCCCATAGGGGGCGTATGCTGTTCCACCAGAGCACCCAGTAGGTTTGGAAACGCAGCCTAGGGTGGCTGCTGATTGGTTACAGGATCTGCTGACTGACTGGGAGATGTATGACACATAGTACACAGACCATCATACACAGCTTCTCCCTATGGTAAATCTTTGGCACATGCTCTGCATGATGCAGGAGCGTCCACAGACTTACTACCCTTTAGGTTAGACAATGTACACAAATGCAACAACAGAGCGATTTAGTACAATAAACCAGACAGAGTACAATACCTATGACTAAAACTGTTAGTATGTGACTGTAGACACAGTACACAACACCAGCAATTAATCCAGTATTATGTGACTGAGTACACAGTAGAATACACGTAATGGGTAAATACTGTGACGCACTAAATAAATATATATATATATATATATATATATATATATACAAAATGTTTTTATAGATCAGTGCGCTTATGCAACAATCGGGATTCACCTCTAAGGGTCAGTCAAGAGCAGTTTAAAAAGTCTTAGAAATGTCACTGTCCTCAGCAAAATAGTAGGATCATCTAAATCCTATGGGCACACTCCAGAATTCCTGGCGGCAGCTCAGTTCCTCAGTAAATGACCCGGGTATATTCTCCTGAGGAAGCCTGATGGGCGAAACGCGTTGAGATTGAGAGACCTGACTGAACGACCTACCTACCTACCTGTATCATTAAGCTAAGCCTTTTTTGTTTATTTCAATGTATTAAAAATTATTTTTTACTTTTATACAAGGAAGTCTGCCCCTGCTTTATACGGACCAGCGTGGGTCTATCGGATAGAGGTTTATCTGACACGTGTTGTTCAAATAATTTATCTGGTACGCGTGATTTATAGGGGTGGGAATCCCAGACAATATATTTAAGATGCTACACTATATGGCGATGCTTTATGTTTCCTGATATATAGGTAGTGAGCACCTACGGGATAAGGAATCGATAGGTCCTAACATAAGGGTTATCTGGTGGAAGAATACCTACTGGATAAGGTATCGAAAGGCCCTAACACAAGTTATTATCTGGTACGGACATTTTCAATTGTTGTATTTGCAATACACTACAGGTTGAGTATCCCATATCCAAATATTCCGAAATACGGAATATTCCGAAATACGGACTTTTTTGAGTGAGAATGAGATAGTGAAACCTTTGTTTTTTGATGGCTCAATGTACATAAACTTTGTTTAATACACAAAGTTATAAAAAATATTGTATTAAATTACCTTCAGGCTGTGTGTATAAGGGCCCTCATTCCGAGTTGATCGGTCGCAAGGCGAATTTAGCAGAGTTACACACACTAAGCCGCCGCCTACTGGGAGTGAATCTTAGCTTCTTAAAATTGCGACCGATGTATTCGCAATATTGCGATTACTAACTACTTAGCAGTTTCAGAGTAGCTCCAGACTTACTCTGCCTGTGCGATCATTTCAGTGCTTGTCGTTGCTGGTTGACGTCACAAACACACCCAGCGTTCGCCCAGGCACTCCCACCGTTTCTCCGGCCACTCCTGCGTTTTTCCCGGAAACGGTAGCGTTTTCAGCCACACGCCCCTGAAACGCCGTGTTTCCGCCCAGTAACACCCATTTCCTGTCAATCACATTACGATCGCCGGAGCGAAGAAAAAGCCGTGAGTAAAAATACTTTCTTCATAGTAAAGTTACTTGGCGCAGTCGCAGTGCGAACATTGCGCATGCGTACTAGGCGGATTTTCACTGCGATGCGATGAAAAATACCGAGCGAACAACTCGGAATGAGGGCCAAGGTGTATATGAAACATAAATGAATTGTGTGAATGTAGACACACTTTGTTTAATGCACAAAGTTATAAAATATATTGGCTAAAATGACCTTCAGGCTGTGTGTATAAGGTGTATATGAAACATAAATGCATTCTGTGCTTAGATTTAGGTCCCATCACCATGATATCTCATTATGGTATGCAATTATTCCAAAATACGGAAAAATCCCATATCCAAAATACCTCTGGTCCCAAGCATTTTGGATAAGGGATACTAAACCTGTATTAACAAACTTACTGCACCATAAGGCGCTTGTTCTTCTCTCCTAGTACTATATATATATATATATATATATATATATATATATATATATATGACCCTGACGCACCTAGGGGCTGAGTCAGACCTGATTGGTGCTGCGAGTTTTGACCAAGCAGTGGTCACGTCTGAACTGCACATGCGCCAGCGCCGCAGTGCGCCGGCGCATAGCAGACAGCACATGGCAGACATCTAAGCGGGCTGCTTCCTCCTCACAATCCACTAATCTCTCAGATGTTTCATCTGAAGAGGAGGGGGGGGCATACCACTGTGCGATGCCTTTGTACTTGTGCGACGGGGCAGGGACTGACATGTGGGGTGGGCTAGCCCCATGCTGGGCATCCCCTGCATGTCAGTGTGACTAATCGTAGATGTGTTAAATTTAGCACATCTACGATCAGGTCTGAATCACCCCCCTAGTCCCTTAGGGTACAGAATATAGTGATAGATATATCTGGGAAACACTGAAAGTGAAACCACACAGCAGATACAGGCACACACAATCACAGGCAATGGACTAGTATATGTACAGATATATATAGATAGCTAGATAGATAGATAGATAGATAGATAGATAGATAGATAGATAGATATAAAACACAACACAGTCCTAGACCGGAGGTATATATCAGAATACTCGTAAAATATATCCTGTAATAGGTACACTTTTTCTTAACTAACGCTGTCTGTATGAAGACATTTAGAATACTCAAGTGAATGTAAAGTCACAGCGCTGTATACAGGCGGCTTTACAAAAGAGACCTTGCCTTGCAGTCCCAGAGACTAGCTGCAACTATGCTTATAAGATGGTGCCCACCGTCTCAGTCAGGGTGTGAGGGAGAGTGTGAGGCATCTCCACGGTGGAGAAATCTGCAGTAGATGTCGCCCTGGGCTGGGGAGAGGGTACAGGCCAAGCTCCAGCTCCCCTATGCTTGACTTCCACCCCAGATACTACCGAGCCTTATTAAATGGGGCGTTAGTACACCCAACCTGTGCTCTATATCCCTGGTGGTCTAGTGGGGTCCCTGCTTGGTGACAGTGTCCACGACAGTGCCACGACCTGTCTCCCTAGGTCGTGGACGGAACACGATTTAATGGTGGGTCCCGCCTGGGGGACCCTCTTACCTCCTCCCCATAGCAGCCATGTGAACCAGGAGAGTGACTGCGACCGTTTACCTAAAGCCGGAGAGTCTCCGCCGCAAGTATCCGGGAACAGGTCAAGGGAGTATGCGACGCTGCTTGGGAGGTGATGGAGCTGCAGCGCTAAAGTGTCGCCATGACATACAGCACTGACAGCCCAGTTTTGAATACATTTTCAGGGCTGCCAAGTGCAGCCTACCTGTTAAGTGACCTGCTGTCTGCAGACACCAACTGAAACTGAGCTCACAGTGCTTGGAGGCGGGGTTATAGAGGAGGCCGCAATGCATCCTGGGACAGCCTAAAGTTTTAGCCTGTTGGTGCCTCTGGATCAAGATCCACTCTATACCCCAATGTTTTCCTGTGGAAACCATTGTAACCTGCTGCAGAAAATAAAATAAATGTTACACTGTTACACTGATTTAATGTCCAGGGAGACTCTTCTATTCATGCACTATGACTACAGTACTGTACATCTGTTCTCAATTATGTATCTCTGTCAGGGTAGCAGACAATTCTGCTTCCTATGTGCTTACATGATTCACAAATAAGTTGTCCATTTCACTTATTATAAAACACCACTTACTTGGTATTTACTCATGCTACCATGTAGTAACTTAGGGGTACATTTACTAAGCAGTGATAAGAGCGGAGAAGTGAGCCAGTGGAGAAGTTGCCCATGGCAACCAATCAGCACTGAAGTAACATCTATAATTTGCATACTATAAAATGATACAGAGCTGCTGATTGGTTGATGGGGAAATTTCTCCACTGGCTCACTTCTCCGCTCTTATCACTGCTTAGTAAATGTTCCCCTAAGGTGCTACTTTTGTACAGGATGGTGAAACTGCATCTGAACTAACCAGTTAAAATTTCCCTCATTCACAATTCATAAGGTTAAGCTAGACAAACAATGTATCTCTTCTAAACAGGCTATGGGAGAAATGTGTCAAGCCTTGGAGAAAGTTAAACTGAAGATACAGTACCAATCTATCAGCTTCTAACTGCCATTTTCTAGTAAAGTCTGTAAAATAATAGTTAAAAGCTGATTGACTGGTACTTTATCTCTCTCCGATGCTTGATACATCTTCCCATATAGGTCTATTTAGAGGAATAAAGGGGGTTATTCCGAGTTGTTTGCTCGTTGCCGATTTTCGCAACGGAGCGATTAAGGCAAAAATGCGAATGCGCATGGTTCGCAGTGCGCATGCGGTTAGTATTTTAGCTCAAAACTTAGTAGATTTACTCATGTCCGAACTAAGATTTTTCATCGTTGAAGTGATCGGAGTGTGATTAACAGGAAGTGGGTGTTTCTGGGCGGAAACTGGCCGTTTTCTGGGAGTGTGCAGAAAAACGCAGGCGTATCAGGGAAAAACGCGGGATAAGTAAAGGTCTACTCCTTCTTTTGAAAAGTGAACTGGGAGAGCGCAGGAGATAAGATATCCAAATTCTACTAGTAACTCAAAAACGCGGGAGTGTCTGGAGAAACGGGGGAGTGGCTGGCCGAACGCTGGGCGTGTGTGTGACGTCAAACCAGGAACGAAACTGACTGAACTGATCGCTATTTGTGAGTAGGTCTGGAGCTACTCAGAAACTGCTAAGAAATTTCTATTCGCAATTCTGCTAATCTTTCGTTCGCTATTCTGCTAAGATAAGATACACTCCCAGAGGGCGGCGGCTTAGCGTGTGCAATGCTGCTAAAATCTGCTAGCGAGCGAACAACTCGGAATCACCCCCAAAGACATACATTTATTACACCAGAATTTTTATATTTTAAAAAAGCAATGCTTAGACAATACTGTATTTGAATATGATTAATTCAAATAAAGATATAACTACTGTCTTTTTGGACATTTTTCAAGAAACACAAAACTATATCATGTGCTTGACTGAATCATAGGCCTTTGTTTGAAGAGTAGACTATTTGCATTTCTCTAATCACTACAAATCAGGCAAATAGGTAGAAGTTCAGCTAGTGCCAAGAATAATAAGTAAAAGTCACAGCATGACTTTTAGCTAGAAAAAAAAATCCAAAATGCAAGTTAATGTTAAAATATGCAAAACTGCATGAACTTTTCCAGAGGCATGAAAGATACAAAATATATTTCTTAATGTGTTTACGATTCTAATGATAAAAAAGATTGCTATTACTCACACTTATATTATTACTTATACTGACATTGAGATAATTAATAGATCAAGGGCTCAATTAATTAATAAAAAGACCTCCAGTATCTCTGGTGTGCTATCATGAATTTTTCCAGCAAAGGCTTCCCTATGCAGAGCACTGGGTGACATGTTAAACAAGGACGCAGTTGCTCGAAGTGTCACATCCATTTTCAGGTCTTATCGCTGCCTGCATCTGTGATCCCATATGCATTACGCATTAAAGATGGCTTCGGCATCTCAGTACACACGGCCATTCTGCGTGATCATAGGGTTATTCAGAAGGCCAATGTGATCACGGATTGTCTTTGTACACAGTTGCTGAGATTAGTAATAAAAAAACACCCTGCTGGCTGAGTCATTTCCATATTTTCATACAGTATTTACGTATGGGATCGCAGCTACAAATACATTAGTGTACAACTCTGAATCAGGCTCAAAGTCATAAATAAAATACTTTATTTATTTATATGAAGCATTTTCTCTAATTGGATATAGGGAAAATGTTTCTTTTTAATATTTTTTTATATTTTTACATTTTATTCATTCAAACTTTTTTTTAAAACGATAAATTGGAAGTCAATGTCAGTCCCACTGTGCATGTGTCATGTACCTAGATGGGCAAGCGAAGCATTAAGACTATCCTTACCTAGTGCGATCCCAATGATTTCCGAGCCAGTTGTAGCTTGTCAGTTATAATGGGATGCAAATGACTTCACATCAGAAAATAATGACAAAGTCTCTCTTTCTCTAAATCTTGACCACTTAATGGAAACTACAGTTCTGTTCTTATACTGTATGCACATAGTTTATGTATAAAAGCTACACTATGTAAAATGAAATCATATCCTGTTAGGAAGTGTATATTCTATTTCAGGTGATGGAGGAAGGGGTGCCGGGTAGGGAGGCCGTACCTCCTGCTCTGCTGCTGCTGACAGCGCAGCGTGACCTCACAGGCCCAGGTCACGCTGCGCAGGGGGAGCCGAGAGGAGGGAGCCGGGCAGCGTCTGAGCGTCCTGAGGACAACCAACGCTGATCCCTCAATCCCCGGGATTGGAGCTTCCAATCCCGGGATTGAATCCCGGCCCCGCAAGGTGCTCATTTGCACTCGCCACACTGTCGGTAAGCCGGCGGTCGGGCACCCGGCGTCGGTATGCTGGTCACCGGGAGCCCGACCGCCGGCCTACCATACTACACCCGTTTGATGCTTCCTTCTTCCTGAACAAGGTAGCTGCAACATGAGAGAAATAGATTTCCAACAGATAAGTTAACAGGGTATAAAGAAGGGGATATATTTTATGGGAGTTAATATTAAGAATTCAATAATATGGGTTAATGTTTTAATAGGATTTATTGAAATTGCGTTTTTTTTAATGAGACCAAGAGAAATAATTTGAGAGATACAACACATAATGGAATTATAGTAGTGATGTGCACCGGACATTTTTCGGGTTTTGTGTTTTGGTTTTGGATTCGGTTCCGCGGCCGTGTTTTGGATTCGGACGCGTTTTTGCAAAACCTCCCTGAAATTTTTTTGTCGGATTCGGGTGTGTTTTGGATTCGGGTGTTTTTTTACAAAAAACCCTCAAAAACAGCTTAAATCATAGAATTTGGGGGTCATTTTGATCCCATAGTATTATTAACCTCAATAATCATAATTTCCACTCATTTCCAGTCTATTCTGAACACCTCACAATATTATTTTTAGTCCTAAAATTTGCACTGAGGTCGCTGAATGACTAAGCTAAGCGACCCAAGTGGCCGACACAAGCACCTGGCCCATCTAGTGGCACTGCAGTGTCAGACAGGATGGCACTTCAAAAAATAGTCCCCAAACAGCACATGATGCAAAGAAAAAAGGAGGTGCACCAAGGTCGCTGTGTGACTAAGCTAAGTGACCCAAGTGGCCGACACAAACACCTGGCCCATCTAGGAGTGGCACTGCAGTGTCAGACAGGATGGCAGATTTAAAAACTAGTCCCCAAACAGCACATGATGCAAAGAAAAAAAGAGGTGCACCAAGGTCGCTGGATGGTTAAGCTAAGCGACCCAAGTGGCCGACACAAACAACTGGCCCATCTAGCAGTGGCACTGCAGTGTCAGACAGGATGGCACTTCAAAAAATAGTCCCCAAACAGTACATGATGCAAAGAAAAAAAGAGGTGCACCAAGGTCGCTGGATGGATAGTATACTTGACGACACAGAGGTAGGTAGAACAGTGGACTACTGTAACTGTACTGCTATATATTATATACTGGTGGTCAGCAAAATTATGCACTGTCCTCCTACTACTGCGAACAACAACTAAAATGCACAACAGGTATGGATGGATAGTATACTTGACGACACAGAGGTAGGTAGAGCAGTGGACTACTGTACCGTACTGCTATATATTATATACTGGTGGTCAGCAAAATTATGCACTGTCCTCCTACTACTGCGAACAACAACTAAAATGCACAACAGGTATGGATGGATAGTATACTTGACGACACAGAGGTAGGTAGAGCAGTGGACTACTGTACCGTACTGCTATATATTATATACTGGTGGTCAGCAAAATTATGCACTGTCCTCCTACTATATATATACTGCGCAAAACTTAAATGCACCACAGGTATGGATGGATAGTATACTTGACGACACAGAGGTAGGTAGAGCAGTGGACTACTGTACCGTACTGCTATATATTATATACTGGTGGTCAGCAAAATTATGCACTGTCCTCCTACTGCTGCGCACAACAACTAAAATGTACCACAGGTATGGATGGATAGTATACTTGACGACACAGAGGTATGTAGAGCAGTGGACTACTGTACCGTACTGCTATATATTATATACTGGTGGTCAGCAAAATTATGCAATGTCCTCCTACTACTGCGCACAACAACTAAAATGCACCACAGGTATGAATGGATAGTATACTTGACGACACAGAGGTAGGTAGAGCAGTGGACTACTGTACCGTACTGCTATATATTATATACTGGTGGTCAGCAAAATTATGCACTGTCCTCCTACTATATATATACTGCGCAAAACTTAAATGCACCACAGGTATGGATGGAAAGTATACTTGACGACACAGAGGTAGGTAGAGCAGTGGACTACTGTACCGTACTGCTATATATTATATACTGGTGGTCAGCAAAATTATGCACTGTCCTCCTACTACTGTGCACAACAAATAAAATGTACCACAGGTATGGATGGATAGTATACTTGACGACACAGAGGTAGGTAGAGCAGTGGACTACTGTACATACTGCTATATATTATTTACTGGTGGTCAGCAAAATTATGCACTGTCCTCCTACTACTGTGCACAACAAATAAAATCTACCACAGGTATGGATGGATAGTATACTTGACAACACAGAGGTAGGTAGAGCAGTGGACTACTGTACCGTACTGCTATATATTATATACTGGTGGTCAGCAAAATTCTGCACTGTCCTCCTACTACTGCGCACAACAACTAAAATGCACCACAGGTATGGATGAATAGTATACTTGACGACACAGAGGTAGGTAGAGCAGTGGACTAATGTACTGTACTGCTATATATTATATACTGGTGGTCAGCAAAATTATGCACTGTCATCCTACTATATATATACTGCGCAAAACTTAAATGCACAACAGGTATGGATGGATAGTATACTTGACGACACAGAGGTAGGTAGAGCAGTGGACTACTGTACCGTACTGCTATATATTATATACTGGTGGTCAGCAAAATTATGCACTGTCCTCCTACTATATATATACTGCGCAAAACTTAAATGCACCACAGGTATGGATGGATAGTATACTTGACGACACAGAGGTAGGTAGAGCAGTGGACTACTGTACAGTACTGCTATATATTATATACTGGTAGTCAGCAAAATTATGCACTGTCCTCTTACTATATATATACTGCGCAAAACTTAAATGCACCACAGGTATGGATGGATAGTATTCTTGACGACACAGAGGTAGGTAGAGCAGTGGACTACTGTACCATACTGATATAATACTGGTGGTCACTGGTCAGCAAAATTCTACACTGTACTCCTACTATATACTACAATGCAGCACAGATATGGAACGTTTTTCAGGCAGAGAACGTATAATACTGGTGGTCCCTGGTCAGCAAAACTCTGCACTGTCCTCCTACTATATAATACTGGTGGTCCCCAGTCCCCACAATAAAGCACACTGAGCACAGATATTTGCAGCACACTGAGCACAGATATGGAGCATTTTTCAGGCAGAGAACGTAGATATATTCAGCACACTGAGCACAGATATTTGCAAGCACACTGAGCACAGATATTTGCAGCACACTGAGCACAGATATTTGCAACACACTGAGCACAGATATTTGCAGCACACTGAACACAACTGAGAGAACGCTGCACACGTCCTCTCCCTATCATCTCCAATGCACGAGTGAAAATGGCGGCGACGCGCGGCTCCTTATATAGAATACGAATCTCGCGAGAATCCGACGTTCGGGCATGCTCGGGTTAACCGAGCAGGGCGGGAGGATCCGAGTCTGCCTCGGACCCGTGTAAAATGGGTGAAGTTCGGGGGGTTCAGATTCCGAGGAACCGAACCCACTCATCTCTAAATTATAGGATGATTTTGTGACTGCTTAAAATTGGGATAATGTAAGAAATTAATGTTAAGGGGGTAATTATGTTAATTACATTGAATGGAGTTACTACAATGATGCTGAAATAGTTAATAGTTTTTGATGAAGGGTTAATTATTGAAGAGGGCATAATATTGTAATTTGATCAAATGTTAGTCACTGATGCTCTCTATATCATATTGAGCCCACTGATGCTCTCTGTATTATATGATGGCCACTGCTGGTCTCTCTATCACATAGCAGCTAGTGAAACTATCAGTATTATATGGTGGTCACTGATGATTTCTGCATTACATGGTGGTCCCTGATGTACTATATATTATGTGGTGGTTATTGATTTTCTGATTTTATGGTGGTTAGTTAGTGATGAGCGGGTTCGGTTTCTCGGAAACCGAACCCCCCCGAACTTCAGCCTTTTTACACGGGTCCGAGCCGTGCTCGGATTCTCCCGTGTGGCTCGGGTAAACCGAGCGCGCCCGAACGTCATCATCCCGCTGTCGGATTCTCGCGAGACTCGGATTCTATATAAGCAGCCGCGCGTCGCCGCCATTTTCACACGTGCATTGAGATTGATAGGGAGAGGACGTGGCTGGCGTCCTCTCCGTTATAGTAGAAAAGAGTGACTTAGTTATAATTGTGGGGAGGATTGGGGACGGGGAGCAGCTGTTAGGGAGTACAGTGCAGGGTTTTGATTATAATACCACCAGTGAGTTTAATCCATTGTTTCTTTGCCTGGAAAAAACGCTCCACCATATCTGTGCTCAGTGTGCTGCACTGCTGCATGATATATCTGTGCTGAGTGCACTGCTCACACTTCCTAATTGTGGGGACTGGGGAGCAGTTATAGCAGGAGTACAGTGCACAGTTTTGCAGACAGTGACCACCAGTCCAGTATACGTTTGTCTGCCTGAAAAACACTCCTGTGGTGGCTTTTTTTTTCTTCATACTAGTTTAGCAGTCTGCTGACAGTGTCCACCAGGCCCGTTATTATTATACAGTATATTATATATATATATATAGCAGTACGGTAGGCCACGGCTGTACCTACCTCTGTGTCGTCAGTGCACTCGTCGTCCATAAGTAATATAATACTATACTATCCATCCATCTACATTGTATACCTGTGGTGGCTTTTTTTTTCTTCATACTAGTTTAGCAGTCTGCTGACAGTGTCCACCAGGTCCGTTATTATTATACAGTATATTATATATATATATATATAGGAGTACGGTAGGCCACGGCTGTACCTACCTCTGTGTCGTCAGTGCACTCGTCCTCCATAAGTAATATAATACTATACTATCCATCCATCTACATTGTATACCTGTGGTGGCTTTTTTTTCTTCATACTAGTTTAGCAGTCTGCTGACAGTGTCCACCAGGTCCGTTATTATTATACAGTATATTATATATAGCAGTACGGTAGGCCACGGCTGTACCTACCTCTGTGTCGTCAGTGCACTCGTCGTCCATAAGTAATATAATACTATACTATCCATCCATCTACATTGTATACCTGTGGTGGCTTTTTTTTTCTTCATACTAGTTTAGCAGTCTGCTGACAGTGTCCACCAGGTCCGTTATTATTATACAGTATATATATATATATAGCAGTACGGTAGGCCACGGCTGTACCTACCTCTGTGTCGTCAGTGCACTCGTCGTCCATAAGTAATATAATACTATACTATCCATCCATCTACATTGTATACCTGTGGTGGCTTTTTTTTTCTTCATACTAGTTTAGCAGTCTGCTGACAGTGTCCACCAGGTCCGTTATTATTATACAGTATATTATATATAGCAGTACGGTAGGCCACGGCTGTACCTACCTCTCTGTCGTCAGTGCACTCGTCGTCCATAAGTAATATAATACTATACTATCCATCCATCTACATTGTATACCTGTGGTGGCTTTTTTTTTCTTCATACTAGTTTAGCAGTCTGCTGACAGTGTCCACCAGGTCCGTTATTATTATACAGTATATTATATATAGCAGTACGGTAGGCCACGGCTGTACCTACCTCTGTGTCGTCAGTGCACTCGTCGTCCATAAGTAATATAATACTATACTATCCATCCATCTACATTGTATACCTGTGGTGGCTTTTTTTTCCTTCATACTAGTTTAGCAGTCTGCTGACAGTGTCCACCAGGTCCGTTATTATTATACAGTATATATATATATATAGCAGTACGGTAGGCCACGGCTGTACCTACCTCTGTGTCGTCAGTGCACTCGTCGTCCATAAGTAATATAATACTATACTATCCATCCATCTACATTGTATACCTGTGGTGGCTTTTTTTTTCTTCATACTAGTTTAGCAGTCTGCTGACAGTGTCCACCAGGTCCGTTATTATTATACAGTATATTATATATAGCAGTACGGTAGGCCACGGCTGTACCCACCTCTCTGTCGTCAGTGCACTCGTCGTCCATAAGTAATATAATACTATACTATCCATCCATCTACATTGTATACCTGTGGTGGCTTTTTTTTTCTTCATACTAGTTTAGCAGTCTGCTGACAGTGTCCACCAGGTCCGTTATTATTATACAGTATATATATATATATATATATATATATAGCAGTACGGTAGGCCACGGCTGTACCTACCTCTGTGTCGTCAGTGCACTCGTCTTCCATAAGTAATATAATACTATACTATCCATCCATCTACATTGTATACCTGTGGTGGCTTTTTTTTTCTTCATACTAGTTTAGCAGTCTGCTGACAGTGTCCACCAGGTCCGTTATTATTATACAGTATATTATATATAGCAGTACGGTAGGCCACGGCTGAACCTACCTCTCTGTCGTCAGTGCACTCGTCGTCCATAAGTAATATAATACTATACTATCCATCCATCTACATTGTATACCTGTGGTGGCTTTTTTTTTCTTCATAATAGTTTAGCAGTCTGCTGACAGTGTCCACCAGGTCCGTTATTATTATACAGTGTATTATATATAGCAGTACGGTAGGCCACGGCTGTACCTACCTCTGTGTCGTCAGTGCACTCGTCGTCCATAAGTAATATAATACTATACTATCCATCCATCTACATTGTATACCTGTGGTGGCTTTTTTTTTCTTCATACTAGTTTAGCAGTCTGCTGACAGTGTCCACCAGGTCCGTTATTATTATACAGTATATATATATATAGCAGTACGGTAGGCCACGGCTGTACCTACCTCTGTGTCGTCAGTGCACTCGTCGTCCATAAGTAATATAATACTATACTATCCATCCATCTACATTGTATACCTGTGGTGGCTTTTTTTTTCTTCATACTAGTTTAGCAGTCTGCTGACAGTGTCCACCAGGTCCGTTATTATTATACAGTATATATATATATATATAGCAGTACGGTAGGCCACGGCTGTACCTACCTCTGTGTCGTCAGTGCACTCGTCATCCATAAGTAATATAATACTATACTATCCATCCATCTATATTGTATACCTGTGGTGGCTTTTTTTTTCTTCATACTAGTTTAGCAGTCTGCTGACAGTGTCCACCAGGTCCGTTATTATTATACAGAATATTATATATAGCAGTACGGTAGGCCACGGCTGTACCTACCTCTGTGTCGTAAGTGCACTCGTCGTCCATAAGTAATATAATACTATACATCCATCCATCTACATTGTATACCTGTGGTGGCTTTTTTTTTCTTCATACTAGTTTAGCAGTCTGCTGACAGTGTCCACCAGGTCCGTTATTATTATACAGTATATTATATATAGCAGTACGGTAGGCCACGGCTGTACCTACCTCTGTGTCGTCAGTGCACTCGTCGTCCATAAGTAATATAATACTATACTATCCATCCATCTACATTGTATACCTGTGGTGGCTTTTTTTTTCTTCATACTAGTTTAGCAGTCTGCTGACAGTGTCCACCAGGTCCGTTATTATTATACAGTATATATATATATATATATAGCAGTACGGTAGGCCACGGCTGTACCTACCTCTGTGTCGTCAGTGCACTCGTCGTCCATAAGTAATATAATACTATACTATCCATCCATCTACATTGTATACCTGTGGTGGCTTTTGTTTTCTTCATACTAGTTTAGCAGTCTGCTGACAGTGTCCACCAGGTCCGTTATTATTATACAGTATATTATATATAGCAGTACGGTAGGCCACGGCTGTACCTACCTCTCTGTCGTCAGTGCACTCGTCGTCCATAAGTAATATAATACTATACTATCCATCCATCTACATTGTATACCTGTGGTGGCTTTTTTTTTCTTCATACTAGTTTAGCAGTCTGCTGACAGTGTCCACAAGGTCCGTTATTATTATACAGTATATTATATATAGCAGTACGGTAGGCCACGGCTGTACCTACCTCTCTGTCGTCAGTGCACTCGTCGTCCATAAGTAATATAATACTATACTATCCATCCATCTACATTGTATACCTGTGGTGGCTTTTTTTTTCTTCATACTAGTTTAGCAGTCTGCTGACAGTGTCCACCAGGTCCATTATTATTATACAGTATATTATATATAGCAGTACGGTAGGCCACGGCTGTACCTACCTCTGTGTCGTCAGTGCACTCGTCGTCCATAAGTAATATAATACTGTACTATCCATCCATCTACATTGTATACCTGTGGTGGCTTTTTTTTTCTTCATACTAGTTTAGCAGTCTGCTGACAGTGTCCACCAGGTCCGTTATTATTATACAGTATATTCTATATAGCAGTACGGTAGGCCACGGCTGTACCTACCTCTCTGTCGTCAGTGCACTCGTCGTCCATAAGTAATATAATACTATACTATCCATCCATCTACATTGTATACCTGTGGTGGCTTTTTTTTTCTTCATACTAGTTTAGCAGTCTGCTGACAGTGTCCACCAGGTCCGTTATTATTATACAGTGTATTATATATAGCAGTACGGTAGGCCACGGCTGTACCTACCTCTGTGTCGTCAGTGCACTCGTCGTCCATAAGTAATATAATACTATACTATCCATCCATCTACATTGTATACCTGTGGTGGCTTTTTTTTTCTTCATACTAGTTTAGCAGTCTGCTGACAGTGTCCACCAGGTCCGTTATTATTATACAGTATATATATATATAGCAGTACGGTAGGCCACGGCTGTACCTACCTCTGTGTCGTCAGTGCACTCGTCGTCCATAAGTAATATAATACTATCCATCCATCTACATTGTATACCTGTGGTGGCTTTTTTTTTCTTCATACTAGTTTAGCAGTCTGCTGACAGTGTCCACCAGGTCCGTTATTATTATACAGTATATATATATATATATATATAGCAGTACGGTAGGCCACGGCTGTACCTACCTCTGTGTCGTCAGTGCACTCGTCATCCATAAGTAATATAATACTATACTATCCATCCATCTACATTGTATACCTGTGGTGGCTTTTTTTTCCTTCATACTAGTTTAGCAGTCTGCTGACAGTGTCCACCAGGTCCGTTATTATTATACAGTATATTATATATAGCAGTACGGTAGGCCACGGCTGTACCTACCTCTGTGTCGTCAGTGCACTCGTCGTCCATAAGTAATATAATACTATACATCCATCCATCTACATTGTATACCTGTGGTGGCTTTTTTTTTCTTCATACTAGTTTAGCAGTCTGCTGACAGTGTCCACCAGGTCCGTTATTATTATACAGTATATATATATATATATATAGCAGTACGGTAGGCCACGGCTGTACCTACCTCTGTGTCGTCAGTGCACTCGTCGTCCATAAGTAATATAATACTATACTATCCATCCATCTACATTGTATACCTGTGGTTGCTTTTTTTTTCTTCATACTAGTTTAGCAGTCTGCTGACAGTGTCCACCAGGTCCGTTATTATTATACAGTATATTATATATAGCAGTACGGTAGGCCACGGCTGTACCTACCTCTGTGTCGTCAGTGCACTCGTCGTCCATAAGTAATATAATACTATACTATCCATCCATCTACATTGTATACCTGTGGTGGCTTTTTTTTTCTTCATACTAGTTTAGCAGTCTGCTGACAGTGTCCACCAGGTCCGTTATTATTATACAGTATATATATATATATATAGCAGTACGGTAGGCCACGGCTGTACCTACCTCTGTGTCGTCAGTGCACTCGTCGTCCATAAGTAATATAATACTATACTATCCATCCATCTACATTGTATACTTGTGGTGGCTTTTTTTTTCTTCATACTAGTTTAGCAGTCTGCTGACAGTGTCCACCAGGTCCGTTATTATTATACAGTATATTATATATAGCAGTACGGTAGGCCACGGCTGTACCTACCTCTCTGTCGTCAGTGCACTCGTCGTCCATAAGTAATATAATACTATACTATCCATCCATCTACATTGTATACCTGTGGTGGCTTTTTTTTTCTTCATACTAGTTTAGCAGTCTGCTGACAGTGTCCACCAGGTCCATTATTATTATACAGTATATTATATATAGCAGTACGGTAGGCCACGGCTGTACCTACCTCTGTGTCGTCAGTGCACTCGTCGTCCATAAGTAATATAATACTGTACTATCCATCCATCTACATTGTATACCTGTGGTGGCTTTTTTTTTCTTCATACTAGTTTAGCAGTCTGCTGACAGTGTCCACCAGGTCCGTTATTATTATACAGTATATTCTATATAGCAGTACGGTAGGCCACGGCTGTACCTACCTCTCTGTCGTCAGTGCACTCGTCGTCCATAAGTAATATAATACTATACTATCCATCCATCTACATTGTATACCTGTGGTGGCTTTTTTTTTCTTCATACTAGTTTAGCAGTCTGCTGACAGTGTCCACCAGGTCCGTTATTATTATACAGTGTATTATATATAGCAGTACGGTAGGCCACGGCTGTACCTACCTCTGTGTCGTCAGTGCACTCGTCGTCCATAAGTAATATAATACTATACTATCCATCCATCTACATTGTATACCTGTGGTGGCTTTTTTTTTTCTTCATACTAGTTTAGCAGTCTGCTGACAGTGTCCACCAGGTCCGTTATTATTATACAGTATATATATATATAGCAGTACGGTAGGCCACGGCTGTACCTACCTCTGTGTCGTCAGTGCACTCGTCGTCCATAAGTAATACTATACTATCCATCCATCTACATTGTATACCTGTGGTGGCTTTTTTTTTCTTCATACTAGTTTAGCAGTCTGCTGACAGTGTCCACCAGGTCCGTTATTATTATACAGTATATATATATATATATATATAGCAGTACGGTAGGCCACGGCTGTACCTACCTCTGTGTCGTCAGTGCACTCGTCATCCATAAGTAATATAATACTATACTATCCATCCATCTACATTGTATACCTGTGGTGGCTTTTTTTTCCTTCATACTAGTTTAGCAGTCTGCTGACAGTGTCCACCAGGTCCGTTATTATTATACAGTATATTATATATAGCAGTACGGTAGGCCACGGCTGTACCTACCTCTGTGTCGTCAGTGCACTCGTCGTCCATAAGTAATATAATACTATACATCCATCCATCTACATTGTATACCTGTGGTGGCTTTTTTTTTCTTCATACTAGTTTAGCAGTCTGCTGACAGTGTCCACCAGGTCCGTTATTATTATACAGTATATATATATATATATATATAGCAGTACGGTAGGCCACGGCTGTACCTACCTCTGTGTCGTCAGTGCACTCGTCGTCCATAAGTAATATAATACTATACTATCCATCCATCTACATTGTATACCTGTGGTTGCTTTTTTTTTCTTCATACTAGTTTAGCAGTCTGCTGACAGTGTCCACCAGGTCCGTTATTATTATACAGTATATTATATATAGCAGTACGGTAGGCCACGGCTGTACCTACCTCTGTGTCGTCAGTGCACTCGTCGTCCATAAGTAATATAATACTATACTATCCATCCATCTACATTGTATACCTGTGGTGGCTTTTTTTTTCTTCATACTAGTTTAGCAGTCTGCTGACAGTGTCCACCAGGTCCGTTATTATTATACAGTATATATATATATATATATATATATATATAGCAGTACGGTAGGCCACGGCTGTACCTACCTCTGTGTCGTCAGTGCACTCGTCGTCCATAAGTAATATAATACTATACTATCCATCCATCTACATTGTATACCTGTGGTGGCTTTTTTTTTCTTCATACTAGTTTAGCAGTCTGCTGACAGTGTCCACCAGGTCCATTATTATTATGCAGTATATTATATATAGCAGTACGGTAGACCACGGCTGTACCTACCTCTCTGTCGTCAGTGCACTCGTCGTCCATAAGTAATATAATACTATACTATCCATCCATCTACATTGTATACCTGTGGTGGCTTTTTTTTCTTCATACTAGTTTAGCAGTCTGCTGACAGTGTCCACCAGGTCCGTTATTATTATACAGTATATTATAAATAGCAGTACGGTAGGCCACGGCTGTACCTACCTCTGTGTCGTCAGTGCACTTGTCGTCCATAAGTAATATAATACTATACTATCCATCCATCTACATTGTATACCTGTGGTGGCTTCTTTTTTCTTCATACTAGTTTAGCAGTCTGCTGACAGTGTCCACCAGGTCCGTTATTATTATACAGTATATATATATATATAGCAGTACGGTAGGCCACGGCTGTACCTACCTCTGTGTCGTCAGTGCACTCGTCGTCCATAAGTAATATAATACTATACTATCCATCCATCTACATTGTATACCTGTGGTGGCTTTTTTTTTCTTCATACTAGTTTAGCAGTCTGCTGACAGTGTCCACCAGGTCCGTTATTATTATACAGTATATATATATATATATATATATAGCAGTACGGTAGGCCACGGCTGTACCTACCTCTGTGTCGTCAGTGCACTCGTCGTCCATAAGTAATATAATACTATACTATCCATCCATCTACATTGTATACCTGTGGTGGCTTTTTTTTTCTTCATACTAGTTTAGCAGTCTGCTGACAGTGTCCACCAGGTCCGTTTTTATTATACAGTATATTATATATAGCAGTACGGTAGGCCACGGCTGTACCTACCTCTGTGTCGTCAGTGCACTCGTCGTCCATAAGTAATATAATACTATACATCCATCCATCTACATTGTATACCTGTGGTGGCTTTTTTTTTCTTCATACTAGTTTAGCAGTCTGCTGACAGTGTCCACCAGGTCCGTTATTATTATACAGTATATATATATATATATATATATATATATATATATATATATAGCAGTACGGTAGGCCACGGCTGTACCTACCTCTGTGTCGTCAGTGCACTCGTCGTCCATAAGTAATATAATACTATACTATCCATCCATCTACATTGTATACCTGTGGTGGCTTTTTTTTTCTTCATACTAGTTTAGCAGTCTGCTGACAGTGTCCACCAGGTCCGTTATTATTATACAGTATATATATATATAGCAGTACGGTAGGCCACGGCTGTACCTACCTCTGTGTCGTCAGTGCACTCGTCGTCCATAAGTAATATAATACTATACTATCCATCCATCTACATTGTATACCTGTGGTGGCTTTTTTTTTCTTCATACTAGTTTAGCAGTCTGCTGACAGTGTCCACCAGGTCCGTTATTATTATACAGTATATATATATATAGCAGTACGGTAGGCCACGGCTGTACCTACCTCTGTGTCGTCAGTGCACTCGTCGTCCATAAGTAATATAATACTATACTATCCATCCATCTACATTGTATACCTGTGGTGGCTTTTTTTTTCTTCATACTAGTTTAGCAGTCTGCTGACAGTGTCCACCAGGTCCGTTATTATTATACAGTATATATATATATATATATATATATATAGCAGTACGGTAGGCCACGGCTGTACCTACCTCTGTGTCGTCAGTGCACTCGTCATCCATAAGTAATATAATACTATACTATCCATCCATCTACATTGTATACCTGTGGTGGCTTTTTTTTCCTTCATACTAGTTTAGCAGTCTGCTGACAGTGTCCACCAGGTCCGTTATTATTATACAGTATATTATATATAGCAGTACGGTAGGCCACGGCTGTACCTACCTCTGTGTCGTCAGTGCACTCGTCGTCCATAAGTAATATAATACTATACATCCATCCATCTACATTGTATACCTGTGGTGGCTTTTTTTTTCTTCATACTAGTTTAGCAGTCTGCTGACAGTGTCCACCAGGTCCGTTATTATTATACAGTGTATTATATATAGCAGTACGGTAGGCCACGGCTGTACCTACCTCTGTGTCGTCAGTGCACTCGTCGTCCATAAGTAATATAATACTATACTATCCATCCATCTACATTGTATACCTGTGGTGGCTTTTTTTTTCTTCATACTAGTTTAGCAGTCTGCTGACAGTGTCCACCAGGTCCGTTATTATTATACAGTATATATATATATAGCAGTACGGTAGGCCACGGCTGTACCTACCTCTGTGTCGTCAGTGCACTCGTCGTCCATAAGTAATATAATACTATACTATCCATCCATCTACATTGTATACCTGTGGTGGCTTTTTTTTTCTTCATACTAGTTTAGCAGTCTGCTGACAGTGTCCACCAGGTCCGTTATTATTATACAGTATATATATATACATAGCAGTACGGTAGGCCACGGCTGTACCTACCTCTGTGTCGTCAGTGCACTCGTCATCCATAAGTAATATAATACTATACTATCCATCCATCTACATTGTATACCTGTGGTGGCTTTTTTTTTCTTCATACTAGTTTAGCAGTCTGCTGACAGTGTCCACCAGGTCCGTTATTATTATACAGTATATTATATATAGCAGTACGGTAGGCCACGGCTGTACCTACCTCTGTGTCGTCAGTGCACTCGTCGTCCATAAGTAATATAATACTATACATCCATCCATCTACATTGTATACCTGTGGTGGCTTTTTTTTTCTTCATACTAGTTTAGCAGTCTGCTGACAGTGTCCACCAGGTCCGTTATTATTATACAGTATATATATATATATATATATATATATATATAGCAGTACGGTAGGCCACGGCTGTACCTACCTCTGTGTCGTCAGTACACTCGTCGTCCATAAGTAATATAATACTATACTATCCATCCATCTACATTGTATACCTGTGGTGGCTTTTTTTTTCTTCATACTAGTTTAGCAGTCTGCTGACAGTGTCCACCAGGTCCGTTATTATTATACAGTATATTATATATAGCAGTACGGTAGGCCACGGCTGTACCTACCTCTGTGTCATCAGTGCACTCGTCGTCCATAAGTAATATAATACTATACTATCCATCCATCTACATTGTATACCTGTGGTGGCTTTTTTTTTCTTCATACTAGTTTAGCAGTCTGCTGACAGTGTCCACCAGGTCCGTTATTATTATACAGCATATATATATATAGCAGTACGGTAGGCCACGGCTGTACCTACCTCTGTGTCGTCAGTGCACTCGTCGTCCATAAGTAATATAATACTATACTATCCATCCATCTACATTGTATACCTGTGGTGGCTTTTTTTTCCTTCATACTAGTTTAGCAGTCTGCTGACAGTGTCCACCAGGTCCGTTATTATTATACAGTATATATATATATAGCAGTACGGTAGGCCACGGCTGTACCTACCTCTGTGTCGTCAGTGCACTCGTCGTCCATAAGTAATATAATACTATACTATCCATCCATCTACATTGTATACCTGTGGTGGCTTTTTTTTCCTTCATACTAGTTTAGCAGTCTGCTGACAGTGTCCACCAGGTCCGTTATTATTATACAGTATATTATATATAGCAGTACGGTAGGCCACGGCTGTACCTACCTCTGTGTCGTCAGTGCACTCGTCGTCCATAAGTAATATAATACTATACATCCATCCATCTACATTGTATACCTGTGGTGGCTTTTTTTTTCTTCATACTAGTTTAGCAGTCTGCTGACAGTGTCCACCAGGTCCGTTATTATTATACAGTGTATTATATATAGCAGTACGGTAGGCCACGGCTGTACCTACCTCTGTGTCGTCAGTGCACTCGTCGTCCATAAGTAATATAATACTATACTATCCATCCATCTACATTGTATACCTGTGGTGGCTTTTTTTTTCTTCATACTAGTTTAGCAGTCTGCTGACAGTGTCCACCAGGTCCGTTATTATTATACAGTATATATATATATAGCAGTACGGTAGGCCACGGCTGTACCTACCTCTGTGTCGTCAGTGCACTCGTCGTCCATAAGTAATATAATACTATACTATCCATCCATCTACATTGTATACCTGTGGTGGCTTTTTTTTTCTTCATACTAGTTTAGCAGTCTGCTGACAGTGTCCACCAGGTCCGTTATTATTATACAGTATATATATATACATAGCAGTACGGTAGGCCACGGCTGTACCTACCTCTGTGTCGTCAGTGCACTCGTCATCCATAAGTAATATAATACTATACTATCCATCCATCTACATTGTATACCTGTGGTGGCTTTTTTTTTCTTCATACTAGTTTAGCAGTCTGCTGACAGTGTCCACCAGGTCCGTTATTATTATACAGTATATTATATATAGCAGTACGGTAGGCCACGGCTGTACCTACCTCTGTGTCGTCAGTGCACTCGTCGTCCATAAGTAATATAATACTATACTATCCATCCATCTACATTGTATACCTGTGGTGGCTTTTTTTTTCTTCATACTAGTTTAGCAGTCTGCTGACAGTGTCCACCAGGTCCGTTATTATTATACAGTATATATATATATATATATAGCAGTACGGTAGGCCACGGCTGTACCTACCTCTGTGTCGTCAGTGCACTCGTCGTCCATAAGTAATATAATACTATACTATCCATCCATCTACATTGTATACCTGTGGTGGCTTTTTTTTTCTTCATACTAGTTTAGCAGTCTGCTGACAGTGTCCACCAGGTCCGTTATTATTATGCAGTATATTATATATAGCAGTACGGTAGACCACGGCTGTACCTACCTCTCTGTCGTCAGTGCACTCGTCGTCCATAAGTAATATAATACTATACTATCCATCCATCTACATTGTATACCTGTGGTGGCTTTTTTTTCTTCATACTAGTTTAGCAGTCTGCTGACAGTGTCCACCAGGTCCGTTATTATTATACAGTATATTATATATAGCAGTACGGTAGGCCACGGCTGTACCTACCTCTGTGTCGTCAGTGCACTTGTCGTCCATAAGTAATATAATACTATACTATCCATCCATCTACATTGTATACCTGTGGTGGCTTCTTTTTTCTTCATACTAGTTTAGCAGTCTGCTGACAGTGTCCACCAGGTCCGTTATTATTATACAGTATATATATATATAGCAGTACGGTAGGACACGGCTGTACCTACCTCTGTGTCGTCAGTGCACTCGTCGTCCATAAGTAATATAATACTATACTATCCATCCATCTACATTGTATACCTGTGGTGGCTTTTTTTTTCTTCATACTAGTTTAGCAGTCTGCTGACAGTGTCCACCAGGTCCGTTATTATTATACAGTATATATATATATATAGCAGTACGGTAGGCCACGGCTGTACCTACCTCTGTGTCGTCAGTGCACTCGTCGTCCATAAGTAATATAATACTATACTATCCATCCATCTACATTGTATACCTGTGGTGGCTTCTTTTTTCTTCATACTAGTTTAGCAGTCTGCTGACAGTGTCCACCAGGTCCGTTATTATTATACAGTATATATATATATAGCAGTACGGTAGGACACGGCTGTACCTACCTCTGTGTCGTCAGTGCACTCGTCGTCCATAAGTAATATAATACTATACTATCCATCCATCTACATTGTATACCTGTGGTGGCTTTTTTTTTTCTTCATACTAGTTTAGCAGTCTGCTGACAGTGTCCACCAGGTCCGTTATTATTATACAGTATATATATATATATATAGCAGTACGGTAGGCCACGGCTGTACCTACCTCTGTGTCGTCAGTGCACTCGTCGTCCATAGGTAATATAATACTATACTATCCATCCATCTACATTGTATACCTGTGGTGGCTTTTTTTTTCTTCATACTAGTTTAGCAGTCTGCTGACAGTGTCCACCAGGTCCGTTATTATTATACAGTATATATATATATAGCAGTACGGTAGGCCACGGCTGTACCTACCTCTGTGTCGTCAGTGCACTCGTCGTCCATAAGTAATATAATACTATACTATCCATCCATCTACATTGTATACCTGTGGTGGCTTTTTTTTTCTTCATACTAGTTTAGCAGTCTGCTGACAGTGTCCACCAGGTCCGTTATTATTATACAGTATATATATATATATAGCAGTACGGTAGGCCACGGCTGTACCTACCTCTGTGTCGCCAGTGCACTCGTCATCCATAAGTAATATAATACTATACTATCCATCCATCTACATTGTATACCTGTGGTGGCTTTTTTTTTCTTCATACTAGTTTAGCAGTCTGCTGACAGTGTCCACCAGGTCCGTTATTATTATACAGTATATTATATATAGCAGTACGGTAGGCCACGGCTGTACCTACCTCTGTGTCGTCAGTGCACTCATCGTCCATAAGTAATATAATACTATACATCCATCCATCTACATTGTATACCTGTGGTGGCTTTTTTTTCTTCATACTAGTTTAGCAGTCTGCTGACAGTGTCCACCTGGTCCGTTATTATTATACAGTATATATATATATATATATATATAGCAGTACGGTAGGCCACGGCTGTACCTACCTCTGTGTCGTCAGTGCACTCGTCGTCCATAAGTAATATAATACTATACTATCCATCCATCTACATTGTATACCTGTGGTGGCTTTTTTTTTCTTCATACTAGTTTAGCAGTCTGCTGACAGTGTCCACCAGGTCCGTTATTATTATACAGTATATTATATATAGCAGTACGGTAGGCCACGGCTGTACCTACCTCTCTGTCATCAGTGCACTCGTCGTCCATAAGTAATATAATACTATACTATCCATCCATCTACATTGTATACCTGTGGTGGCTTTTTTTTTCTTCATACTAGTTTAGCAGTCTGCTGACAGTGTCCACCAGGTCCGTTATTATTATACAGTATATTATATATAGCAGTACGGTAGGCCACGGCTGTACCTACCTCTGTGTCATCAGTGCACTCGTCGTCCATAAGTAATATAATACTATACTATCCATCCATCTACATTGTATACCTGTGGTGGCTTTTTTTTTCTTCATACTAGTTTAGCAGTCTGCTGACAGTGTCCACCAGGTCCGTTATTATTATACAGTATATATATATATATAGCAGTACGGTAGGACACGGCTGTACCTACCTCTGTGTCGTCAGTGCACTCGTCGTCCATAAGTAATATAATACTATACTATCCATCCATCTACATTGTATACCTGTGGTGGCTTTTTTTTTCTTCATACTAGTTTAGCAGTCTGCTGACAGTGTCCACCAGGTTCGTTATTATTATACAGTATATATATATATATATATATAGCAGTACGGTAGGCCACGGCTGTACCTACCTCTGTGTCGTCAGTGCACTCGTCGTCCATAAGTAATATAATACTATACTATCCATCCATCTACATTGTATACCTGTGGTGGCTTTTTTTTTCTTCATACTAGTTTAGCAGTCTGCTGACAGTGTCCACCAGGTCCGTTATTATTATACAGTATATATATATATAGCAGTACGGTAGGCCACGGCTGTTCCTACCTCTGTGTCGTCAGTGCACTCGTCGTCCATAAGTAATATAATACTATACTATCCATCCATCTACATTGTATACCTGTGGTGGCTTTTTTTTTCTTCGTACTAGTTTAGCAGTCTGCTGACAGTGTCCACCAGGTCCGTTATTATTATACAGTATATATATATATATAGCAGTACGGTAGGCCACGGCTGTACCTACCTCTGTGTCGTCAGTGCACTCGTCATCCATAAGTAATATAATACTATACTATCCATCCATCTACATTGTATACCTGTGGTGGCTTTTTTTTTCTTCATACTAGTTTAGCAGTCTGCTGACAGTGTCCACCAGGTCCGTTATTATTATACAGTATATTATATATAGCAGTACGATAGGCCACGGCTGTACCTACCTCTCTGTCGTCAGTGCACTCGTCTTCCATAAGTAATATAATACTATACTATCCATCCATCTACATTGTATACCTGTGGTGGCTTTTTTTTTCTTCATACTAGTTTAGCAGTCTGCTGACAGTGTCCACCAGGTCCGTTATTATTATACAGTATATTATATATAGCAGTACGGTAGGCCACGGATGTACCTACCTCTGTGTCATCAGTGCACTCGTCGTCCATAAGTAATATAATACTATACTATCCATCCATCTACAATGTATACCTGTGGTGGCTTTTTTTTTCTTCATACTAGTTTAGCAGTCTGCTGACAGTGTCCACCAGGTCCGTTATTATTATACAGTATATATATATATATATATATATATATAGCAGTACGGTAGGCCACGGCTGTACCTACCTCTGTGTCGTCAGTGCACTCGTCATCCATAAGTAATATAATACTATACTATCCATCCATCTACATTGTATACCTGTGGTGGCTTTTTTTTTCTTCATACTAGTTTAGCAGTCTGCTGACAGTGTCCACCAGGTCCGTTATTATTATACAGTATATATATATATAGCAGTACGGTAGGCCATGGCTGTACCTACCTCTGTGTCGTCAGTGCACTCGTCGTCCATAAGTAATATAATACTATACTATCCATCCATCTACATTGTATACCTGTGGTGGCTTTTTTTTTCTTCATACTAGTTTAGCAGTCTGCTGACAGTGTCCACCAGGTCCGTTATTATTATACAGTATATTATATATAGCAGTACGGTAGGCCACGGCTGTACCTACCTCTGTGTCATCAGTGCACTCGTCGTCCATAAGTAATATAATACTATACTATCCATCCATCTACATTGTATACCTGTGGTGGCTTTTTTTTTCTTCATACTAGTTTAGCAGTCTGCTGACAGTGTCCACCAGGTCCGTTATTATTATACAGTATATATATATATAGCAGTACGGTAGGCCACGGCTGTACCTACCTCTGTGTCGTCAGTGCACTCGTCGTCCATAAGTAATATAATACTATACTATCCATCCATCTACATTGTATACCTGTGGTGGCTTTTTTTTTCTTCATACTAGTTTAGCAGTCTGCTGACAGTGTCCACCAGGTCCGTTATTATTATACAGTATATATATATATATAGCAGTACGGTAGGCCACGGCTGTACCTACCTCTGTGTCGTCAGTGCACTCATCATCCATAAGTAATATAATACTATACTATCCATCCATCTACATTGTATACCTGTGGTGGCTTTTTTTTTCTTCATACTAGTTTAGCAGTCTGCTGACAGTGTCCACCAGGTCCGTTATTATTATACAGTATATTATATATAGCAGTACGGTAGGCCACGGCTGTACCTACCTCTGTGTCGTCAGTGCACTCTTCGTCCATAAGTAATATAATACTATACATCCATCCATCTACATTGTATACCTGTGGTGGCTTTTTTTTTCTTCATACTAGTTTAGCAGTCTGCTGACAGTGTCCACCAGGTCCGTTATTATTATACAGTATATATATATATATATATAGCAGTACGGTAGGCCACGGCTGTACCTACCTCTGTGTCGTCAGTGCACTCGTCGTCCATAAGTAATATAATACTATACTATCCATCCATCTACATTGTATACCTGTGGTGGCTTTTTTTTTCTTCATACTAGTTTAGCAGTCTGCTGACAGTGTCCACCAGGTCCGTTATTATTATACAGTATATTATATATAGCAGTACGATAGGCCACGGCTGTACCTACCTCTCTGTCGTCAGTGCACTCGTCGTCCATAAGTAATATAATACTGTACTATCCATCCATCTACATTGTATACCTGTGGTGGCTTTTTTTTTCTTCATACTAGTTTAGCAGTTTGCTGACAGTGTCCACCAGGTCCGTTATTATTATACAGTATATTATATATAGCAGTACGGTAGGCCACGGCTGTACCTACCTCTGTGTCATCAGTGCACTCGTCGTCCATAAGTAATATAATACTATACTATCCATCCATCTACATTGTATACCTGTGGTGGCTTTTTTTTTCTTCATACTAGTTTAGCAGTCTGCTGACAGTGTCCACCAGGTCCGTTATTATTATACAGTATATATATATATATATATATATAGCAGTACGGTAGGCCACGGCTGTACCTACCTCTGTGTCGTCAGTGCACTCGTCATCCATAAGTAATATAATACTATACTATCCATCCATCTACATTGTATACCTGTGGTGGCTTTTTTTTTCTTCATACTAGTTTAGCAGTCTGCTGACAGTGTCCACCAGGTCCGTTATTATTATACAGTATATATATATATATAGCAGTACGGTAGGACACGGCTGTACCTACCTCTGTGTCTTCAGTGCACTCGTCGTCCATAAGTAATATAATACTATACTATCCATCCATCTACATTGTATACCTGTGGTGGCTTTTTTTTTCATCATACTAGTTTAGCAGTCTGCTGACAGTGTCCACCAGGTCCGTTATTATTATACAGTATATATATATATAGCAGTACGGTAGGCCATGGCTGTACCTACCTCTGTGTCGTCAGTGCACTCGTCGTCCATAAGTAATATAATACTATACTATCCATCCATCTACATTGTATACCTGTGGTGGCTTTTTTTTTCTTCATACTAGTTTAGCAGTCTGCTGACAGTGTCCACCAGGTCCGTTATTATTATACAGTATATTATATATAGCAGTACGGTAGGCCACGGCTGTACCTACCTCTGTGTCGTCAGTGCACTCATCGTCCATAAGTAATATAATACTATACATCCATCCATCTACATTGTATACCTGTGGTGGCTTTTTTTTTCTTCATACTAGTTTAGCAGTCTGCTGACAGTGTCCACCTGGTCCGTTATTATTATACAGTATATATATATATATATATATATATATATAGCAGTACGGTAGGCCACGGCTGTACCTACCTCTGTGTCGTCAGTGCACTCGTTGTCCATAGGTAATATAATACTATACTATCCATCCATCTACATTGTATACCTGTGGTGGCTTTTTTTTTCTTCATACTAGTTTAGCAGTCTGCTGACAGTGTCCACCAGGTCCGTTATTATTATACAGTATATTATATATAGCAGTACGGTAGGCCACGGCTGTACCTACCTCTCTGTCGTCAGTGCACTCGTCGTCCATAAGTAATATAATACTATACTATCCATCCATCTACATTGTATACCTGTGGTGGCTTTTTTTTTCTTCATACTAGTTTAGCAGTCTGCTGACAGTGTCCACCAGGTCCGTTATTATTATACAGTATATTATATATAGCAGTACGGTAGGCCACGGCTGTACCTACCTCTGTGTCATCAGTGCACTCGTCGTCCATAAGTAATATAATACTATACTATCCATCCATCTACATTGTATACCTGTGGTGGCTTTTTTTTTCTTCATACTAGTTTAGCAGTCTGCTGACAGTGTCCACCAGGTCCGTTATTATTATACAGTATATATATATATATAGCAGTACGGTAGGACACGGCTGTACCTACCTCTGTGTCGTCAGTGCACTCGTCGTCCATAAGTAATATAATACTATACTATCCATCCATCTACATTGTATACCTGTGGTGGCTTTTTTTTTCTTCATACTAGTTTAGCAGTCTGCTGACAGTGTCCACCAGGTTCGTTATTATTATACAGCATATATATATATATATAGCAGTACGGTAGGCCACGGCTGTACCTACCTCTGTGTCGTCAGTGCACTCGTCGTCCATAAGTAATATAATACTATACTATCCATCCATCTACATTGTATACCTGTGGTGGCTTTTTTTTTCTTCATACTAGTTTAGCAGTCTGCTGACAGTGTCCACCAGGTCCGTTATTATTATACAGTATATATATATAGCAGTACGGTAGGCCACGGCTGTTCCTACCTCTGTGTCGTCAGTGCACTCGTCGTCCATAAGTAATATAATACTATACTATCCATCCATCTACATTGTATACCTGTGGTGGCTTTTTTTTTCTTCATACTAGTTTAGCAGTCTGCTGACAGTGTCCACCAGGTCCGTTATTATTATACAGTATATATATATATATATAGCAGTACGGTAGGCCACGGCTGTACCTACCTCTGTGTCGTCAGTGCACTCGTCATCCATAAGTAATATAATACTATACTATCCATCCATCTACATTGTATACCTGTGGTGGCTTTTTTTTTCTTCATACTAGTTTAGCAGTCTGCTGACAGTGTCCACCAGGTCCGTTATTATTATACAGTATATTATATATAGCAGTACGATAGGCCACGGCTGTACCTACCTCTCTGTCGTCAGTGCACTCGTCTTCCATAAGTAATATAATACTATACTATCCATCCATCTACATTGTATACCTGTGGTGGCTTTTTTTTTCTTCATACTAGTTTAGCAGTCTGCTGACAGTGTCCACCAGGTCCGTTATTATTATACAGTATATTATATATAGCAGTACGGTAGGCCACGGCTGTACCTACCTCTGTGTCATCAGTGCACTCGTCGTCCATAAGTAATATAATACTATACTATCCATCCATCTACATTGTATACCTGTGGTGGCTTTTTTTCTCTTCATACTAGTTTAGCAGTCTGCTGACAGTGTCCACCAGGTCCGTTATTATTATACAGTATATATATATATATATATATAGCAGTACGGTAGGCCACGGCTGTACCTACCTCTGTGTCGTCAGTGCACTCGTCATCCATAAGTAATATAATACTATACTATCCATCCATCTACATTGTATACCTGTGGTGGCTTTTTTTTTCTTCATACTAGTTTAGCAGTCTGCTGACAGTGTCCACCAGGTCCGTTATTATTATACAGTATATATATATATAGCAGTACGGTAGGACACGGCTGTACCTACCTCTGTGTCTTCAGTGCACTCGTCGTCCATAAGTAATATAATACTATACTATCCATCCATCTACATTGTATACCTGTGGTGGCTTTTTTTTCCATCATACTAGTTTAGCAGTCTGCTGACAGTGTCCACCAGGTCCGTTATTATTATACAGTATATATATATATATATAGCAGTACGGTAGGCCATGGCTGTACCTACCTCTGTGTCGTCAGTGCACTCGTCGTCCATAAGTAATATAGTACTATACTATCCATCCATCTACATTGTATACCTGTGGTGGCTTTTTTTTTCTTCATACTAGTTTAGCAGTCTGCTGACAGTGTCCACCAGGTCCGTTATTATTATACAGTATATATATATATATATATATATAGCAGTACGGTAGGCCACGGCTGTACCTACCTCTGTGTCGTCAGTGCACTCGTCGTCCATAAGTAATATAATACTATACTATCCATCCATCTACATTGTATACCTGTGGTGGCTTTTTTTTTCTTCATACTAGTTTAGCAGTCTGCTGACAGTGTCCACCAGGTCCGTTTTTATTATACAGTATATTATATATAGCAGTACGGTAGGCCACGGCTGTACCTACCTCTGTGTCGTCAGTGCACTCGTCGTCCATAAGTAATATAATACTATACATCCATCCATCTACATTGTATACCTGTGGTGGCTTTTTTTTTCTTCATACTAGTTTAGCAGTCTGCTGACAGTGTCCACCAGGTCCGTTATTATTATACAGTATATATATATATATATATATATATATATATATAGCAGAACGGTAGGCCACGGCTGTACCTACCTCTCTGTCGTCAGTGCACTCGTCGTCCATAAGTAATATAATACTATACATCCATCCATCTACATTGTATACCTGTGGTGGCTTTTTTTTTCTTCATACTAGTTTAGCAGTCTGCTGACAGTGTCCACCAGGTCCGTTATTATTATACAGTATATATATATATATATATATAGCAGTACGGTAGGCCACGGCTGTACCTACCTCTGTGTCGTCAGTGCACTCGTCGTCCATAAGTAATATAATACTATACTATCCATCCATCTACATTGTATACCTGTGGTGGCTTTTTTTTTCTTCATACTAGTTTAGCAGTCTGCTGACAGTGTCCACCAGGTCCGTTTTTATTATACAGTATATTATATATAGCAGTACGGTAGGCCACGGCTGTACCTACCTCTGTGTCGTCAGTGCACTCGTCGTCCATAAGTAATATAATACTATACATCCATCCATCTACATTGTATACCTGTGGTGGCTTTTTTTTTCTTCATACTAGTTTAGCAGTCTGCTGACAGTGTCCACCAGGTCCGTTATTATTATACAGTATATATATATATATATATAGCAGTACGGTAGGCCACGGCTGTACCTACCTCTGTGTCGTCAGTGCACTCGTCATCCATAAGTAATATAATACTATACTATCCATCCATCTACATTGTATACCTGTGGTGGCTTTTTTTTCCTTCATACTAGTTTAGCAGTCTGCTGACAGTGTCCACCAGGTCCGTTATTATTATACAGTATATTATATATAGCAGTACGGTAGGCCACGGCTGTACCTACCTCTGTGTCGTCAGTGCACTCGTCGTCCATAAGTAATATAATACTATACATCCATCCATCTACATTGTATACCTGTGGTGGCTTTTTTTTTCTTCATACTAGTTTAGCAGTCTGCTGACAGTGTCCACCAGGTCCGTTATTATTATACAGTGTATTATATATAGCAGTACGGTAGGCCACGGCTGTACCTACCTCTGTGTCGTCAGTGCACTCGTCGTCCATAAGTAATATAATACTATACTATCCATCCATCTACATTGTATACCTGTGGTGGCTTTTTTTTTCTTCATACTAGTTTAGCAGTCTGCTGACAGTGTCCACCAGGTCCGTTATTATTATACAGTATATATATATATAGCAGTACGGTAGGCCACGGCTGTACCTACCTCTGTGTCGTCAGTGCACTCGTCGTCCATAAGTAATATAATACTATACTATCCATCCATCTACATTGTATACCTGTGGTGGCTTTTTTTTTCTTCATACTAGTTTAGCAGTCTGCTGACAGTGTCCACCAGGTCCGTTATTATTATACAGTATATATATATATATAGCAGTACGGTAGGCCACGGCTGTACCTACCTCTGTGTCGTCAGTGCACTCGTCATCCATAAGTAATATAATACTATACTATCCATCCATCTACATTGTATACCTGTGGTGGCTTTTTTTTTCTTCATACTAGTTTAGCAGTCTGCTGACAGTGTCCACCAGGTCCGTTATTATTATACAGTATATTACATATAGCAGTACGGTAGGCCACGGCTGTACCTACCTCTGTGTCGTCAGTGCACTCGTCGTCCATAAGTAATATAATACTATACATCCATCCATCTACATTGTATACCTGTGGTGGCTTTTTTTTTCTTCATACTAGTTTAGCAGTCTGCTGACAGTGTCCACCAGGTCCGTTATTATTATACAGTATATATATATATATATATATATATATAGCAGTACGGTAGGCCACGGCTGTACCTACCTCTGTGTCGTCAGTACACTCGTCGTCCATAAGTAATATAATACTATACTATCCATCCATCTACATTGTATACCTGTGGTGGCTTTTTTTTTCTTCATACTAGTTTAGCAGTCTGCTGACAGTGTCCACCAGGTCCGTTATTATTATACAGTATATTATATATAGCAGTACGGTAGGCCACGGCTGTACCTACCTCTGTGTCATCAGTGCACTCGTCGTCCATAAGTAATATAATACTATACTATCCATCCATCTACATTGTATACCTGTGGTGGCTTTTTTTTCCTTCATACTAGTTTAGCAGTCTGCTGACAGTGTCCACCAGGTCCGTTATTATTATACAGTATATATATATATAGCAGTACGGTAGGCCACGGCTGTACCTACCTCTGTGTCGTCAGTGCACTCGTCATCCATAAGTAATATAATACTATACTATCCATCCATCTACATTGTATACCTGTGGTTGCTTTTTTTTCCTTCATACTAGTTTAGCAGTCTGCTGACAGTGTCCACCAGGTCCGTTATTATTATACAGTATATTATATATAGCAGTACGGTAGGCCACGGCTGTACCTACCTCTGTGTCGTCAGTGCACTCGTCGTCCATAAGTAATATAATACTATACATCCATCCATCTACATTGTATACCTGTGGTGGCTTTTTTTTTCTTCATACTAGTTTAGCAGTCTGCTGACAGTGTCCACCAGGTCCGTTATTATTATACAGTATATATATATATATATATATATATATAGCAGTACGGTAGGCCACGGCTGTACCTACCTCTGTGTCGTCAGTACACTCGTCGTCCATAAGTAATATAATACTATACTATCCATCCATCTACATTGTATACCTGTGGTGGCTTTTTTTTTCTTCATACTAGTTTAGCAGTCTGCTGACAGTGTCCACCAGGTCCGTTATTATTATACAGTATATTATATATAGCAGTACGGTAGGCCACGGCTGTACCTACCTCTGTGTCATCAGTGCACTCGTCGTCCATAAGTAATATAATACTATACTATCCATCCATCTACATTGTATACCTGTGGTGGCTTTTTTTTCCTTCATACTAGTTTAGCAGTCTGCTGACAGTGTCCACCAGGTCCGTTATTATTATACAGTATATATATATATAGCAGTACGGTAGGCCACGGCTGTACCTACCTCTGTGTCGTCAGTGCACTCGTCATCCATAAGTAATATAATACTATACTATCCATCCATCTACATTGTATACCTGTGGTTGCTTTTTTTCCCTTCATACTAGTTTAGCAGTCTGCTGACAGTGTCCACCAGGTCCGTTATTATTATACAGTATATTATATATAGCAGTACGGTAGGCCACGGCTGTACCTACCTCTGTGTCGTCAGTGCACTCGTCGTCCATAAGTAATATAATACTATACATCCATCCATCTACATTGTATACCTGTGGTGGCTTTTTTTTTCTTCATACTAGTTTAGAAGTCTGCTGACAGTGTCCACCAGGTCCGTTATTATTATACAGTATATATATATATATATATATAGCAGTACGGTAGGCCACGGCTGTACCTACCTCTGTGTCGTCAGTGCACTCGTCGTCCATAAGTAATATAATACTATACTATCCATCCATCTACATTGTATACCTGTGGTGGCTTTTTTTTTCTTCATACTAGTTTAGCAGTCTGCTGACAGTGTCCACCAGGTCCGTTATTATTATACAGTATATTATATATAGCAGTACGGTAGGCCACGGCTGTACCTACCTCTGTGTCGTCAGTGCACTCGTCGTCCATAAGTAATATAATACTATACTATCCATCCATCTACATTGTATACCTGTGGTGGCTTTTTTTTTCTTCATACTAGTTTAGCAGTCTGCTGACAGTGTCCACCAGGTCCGTTATTATTATACAGTATATATATATATATAGCAGTACGGTAGGCCACGGCTGTACCTACCTCTGTGTCATCAGTGCACTCGTCATCCATAAGTAATATAATACTATACTATCCATCCATCTACATTGTATACCTGTGGTGGCTTTTTTTTTCTTCATACTAGTTTAGCAGTCTGCTGACAGTGTCCACCAGGTCCGTTATTATTATACAGTATATTACATATAGCAGTACGGTAGGCCACGGCTGTACCTACCTCTGTGTCGTCAGTGCACTCGTCGTCCATAAGTAATATAATACTATACATCCATCCATCTACATTGTATACCTGTGGTGGCTTTTTTTTTCTTCATACTAGTTTAGCAGTCTGCTGACAGTGTCCACCAGGTCCGTTATTATTATACAGTATATATATATATATATATATATATATAGCAGTACGGTAGGCCACGGCTGTACCTACCTCTGTGTCGTCAGTACACTCGTCGTCCATAAGTAATATAATACTATACTATCCATCCATCTACATTGTATACCTGTGGTGGCTTTTTTTTTCTTCATACTAGTTTAGCAGTCTGCTGACAGTGTCCACCAGGTCCGTTATTATTATACAGTATATTATATATAGCAGTACGGTAGGCCACGGCTGTACCTACCTCTGTGTCATCAGTGCACTCGTCGTCCATAAGTAATATAATACTATACTATCCATCCATCTACATTGTATACCTGTGGTGGCTTTTTTTTCCTTCATACTAGTTTAGCAGTCTGCTGACAGTGTCCACCAGGTCCGTTATTATTATACAGTATATATATATATAGCAGTACGGTAGGCCACGGCTGTACCTACCTCTGTGTCGTCAGTGCACTCGTCATCCATAAGTAATATAATACTATACTATCCATCCATCTACATTGTATACCTGTGGTTGCTTTTTTTTCCTTCATACTAGTTTAGCAGTCTGCTGACAGTGTCCACCAGGTCCGTTATTATTATACAGTATATTATATATAGCAGTACGGTAGGCCACGGCTGTACCTACCTCTGTGTCGTCAGTGCACTCGTCGTCCATAAGTAATATAATACTATACATCCATCCATCTACATTGTATACCTGTGGTGGCTTTTTTTTTCTTCATACTAGTTTAGCAGTCTGCTGACAGTGTCCACCAGGTCCGTTATTATTATACAGTATATATATATATATATATATATATATATAACAGTACGGTAGGCCACGGCTGTACCTACCTCTGTGTCGTCAGTACACTCGTCGTCCATAAGTAATATAATACTATACTATCCATCCATCTACATTGTATACCTGTGGTGGCTTTTTTTTTCTTCATACTAGTTTAGCAGTCTGCTGACAGTGTCCACCAGGTCCGTTATTATTATACAGTATATTATATATAGCAGTACGGTAGGCCACGGCTGTACCTACCTCTGTGTCATCAGTGCACTCGTCGTCCATAAGTAATATAATACTATACTATCCATCCATCTACATTGTATACCTGTGGTGGCTTTTTTTTCCTTCATACTAGTTTAGCAGTCTGCTGACAGTGTCCACCAGGTCCGTTATTATTATACAGTATATATATATATAGCAGTATGGTAGGCCACGGCTGTACCTACCTCTGTGTCGTCAGTGCACTCGTCATCCATAAGTAATATAATACTATACTATCCATCCATCTACATTGTATACCTGTGGTTGCTTTTTTTTCCTTCATACTAGTTTAGCAGTCTGCTGACAGTGTCCACCAGGTCCGTTATTATTATACAGTATATTATATATAGCAGTACGGTAGGCCACGGCTGTACCTACCTCTGTGTCGTCAGTGCACTCGTCGTCCATAAGTAATATAATACTATACATCCATCCATCTACATTGTATACCTGTGGTGGCTTTTTTTTTCTTCATACTAGTTTAGCAGTCTGCTGACAGTGTCCACCAGGTCCGTTATTATTATACAGTATATATATATATATATATATATAGCAGTACGGTAGGCCACGGCTGTACCTACCTCTGTGTCGTCAGTGCACTCGTCGTCCATAAGTAATATAATACTATACTATCCATCCATCTACATTGTATACCTGTGGTGGCTTTTTTTTTCTTCATACTAGTTTAGCAGTCTGCTGACAGTGTCCACCAGGTCCGTTATTATTATACAGTATATTATATATAGCAGTACGGTAGGCCACGGCTGTACCTACCTCTGTGTCGTCAGTGCACTCGTCGTCCATAAGTAATATAATACTATACTATCCATCCATCTACATTGTATACCTGTGGTGGCTTTTTTTCTTCTTCATACTAGTTTAGCAGTCTGCTGACAGTGTCCACCAGGTCCGTTATTATTATACAGTATATATATATATATAGCAGTACGGTAGGCCACGGCTGTACCTACCTCTGTGTCGTCAGTGCACTCGTCGTCCATAAGTAATATAATACTATACTATCCATCCATCTACATTGTATACCTGTGGTGGCTTTTTTTTTCTTCATACTAGTTTAGCAGTCTGCTGACAGTGTCCACCAGGTCCGTTATTATTATGCAGTATATTATATATAGCAGTACGGTAGACCACGGCTGTACCTACCTCTCTGTCGTCAGTGCACTCGTCGTCCATAAGTAATATAATACTATACTATCCATCCATCTACATTGTATACCTGTGGTGGCTTTTTTTTCTTCATACTAGTTTAGCAGTCTGCTGACAGTGTCCACCAGGTCCGTTATTATTATACAGTATATTATATATAGCAGTACGGTAGGCCACGGCTGTACCTACCTCTGTGTCGTCAGTGCACTTGTCGTCCATAAGTAATATAATACTATACTATCCATCCATCTACATTGTATACCTGTGGTGGCTTCTTTTTTCTTCATACTAGTTTAGCAGTCTGCTGACAGTGTCCACCAGGTCCGTTATTATTATACAGTGTATATATATATAGCAGTACTGTAGGACACGGCTGTACCTACCTCTGTGTCGTCAGTGCACTCGTCGTCCATAAGTAATATAATACTATACTATCCATCCATCTACATTGTATACCTGTGGTGGCTTTTTTTTTTCTTCATACTAGTTTAGCAGTCTGCTGACAGTGTCCACCAGGTCCGTTATTATTATACAGTATATATATATATATATAGCAGTACGGTAGGCCACGGCTGTACCTACCTCTGTGTCGTCAGTGCACTCGTCGTCCATAAGTAATATAATACTATACTATCCATCCATCTACATTGTATACCTGTGGTGGCTTCTTTTTTCTTCATACTAGTTTAGCAGTCTGCTGACAGTGTCCACCAGGTCCGTTATTATTATACAGTATATATATATATAGCAGTACGGTAGGACACGGCTGTACCTACCTCTGTGTCGTCAGTGCACTCGTCGTCCATAAGTAATATAATACTATACTATCCATCCATCTACATTGTATACCTGTGGTGGCTTTTTTTTTCTTCATACTAGTTTAGCAGTCTGCTGACAGTGTCCACCAGGTCCGTTATTATTATACAGTATATATATATATATATAGCAGTACGGTAGGCCACGGCTGTACCTACCTCTGTGTCGTCAGTGCACTCGTCGTCCATAGGTAATATAATACTATACTATCCATCCATCTACATTGTATACCTGTGGTGGCTTTTTTTTTCTTCATACTAGTTTAGCAGTCTGCTGACAGTGTCCACCAGGTCCGTTATTATTATACAGTATATATATATATAGCAGTACGGTAGGCCACGGCTGTACCTACCTCTGTGTCGTCAGTGCACTCGTCGTCCATAAGTAATATAATACTATACTATCCATCCATCTACATTGTATACCTGTGGTGGCTTTTTTTTTCTTCATACTAGTTTAGCAGTCTGCTGACAGTGTCCACCAGGTCCGTTATTATTATACAGTATATATATATATATAGCAGTACGGTAGGCCACGGCTGTACCTACCTCTGTGTCGTCAGTGCACTCGTCATCCATAAGTAATATAATACTATACTATCCATCCATCTACATTGTATACCTGTGGTGGCTTTTTTTTTCTTCATACTAGTTTAGCAGTCTGCTGACAGTGTCCACCAGGTCCGTTATTATTATACAGTATATTATATATAGCAGTACGGTAGGCCACGGCTGTACCTACCTCTGTGTCGTCAGTGCACTCATCGTCCATAAGTAATATAATACTATACATCCATCCATCTACATTGTATACCTGTGGTGGCTTTTTTTTCTTCATACTAGTTTAGCAGTCTGCTGACAGTGTCCACCTGGTCCGTTATTATTATACAGTATATATATATATATATATATATATATATAGCAGTACGGTAGGCCACGGCTGTACCTACCTCTGTGTCGTCAGTGCACTCGTCGTCCATAAGTAATATAATACTATACTATCCATCCATCTACATTGTATACCTGTGGTGGCTTTTTTTTTTCTTCATACTAGTTTAGCAGTCTGCTGACAGTGTCCACCAGGTCCGTTATTATTATACAGTATATATATATATAGCAGTACGGTAGGCCACGGCTGTACCTACCTCTGTGTCGTCAGTGCACTCGTCGTCCATAAGTAATATAATACTATACTATCCATCCATCTACATTGTATACCTGTGGTGGCTTTTTTTTTCTTCATACTAGTTTAGCAGTCTGCTGACAGTGTCCACCAGGTTCGTTATTATTATACAGTATATATATATATATAGCAGTACGGTAGGCCACGGCTGTACCTACCTCTGTGTCGTCAGTGCACTCGTCATCCATAAGTAATATAATACTATACTATCCATCCATCTACATTGTATACCTGTGGTGGCTTTTTTTTTCTTCATACTAGTTTAGCAGTCTGCTGACAGTGTCCACCAGGTCCGTTATTATTATACAGTATATTATATATAGCAGTACGATAGGCCACGGCTGTACCTACCTCTCTGTCGTCAGTGCACTCGTCTTCCATAAGTAATATAATACTATACTATCCATCCATCTACATTGTATACCTGTGGTGGCTTTTTTTTTCTTCATACTAGTTTAGCAGTCTGCTGACAGTGTCCACCAGGTCCGTTATTATTATACAGTATATTATATATAGCAGTACGGTAGGCCACGGCTGTACCTACCTCTGTGTCATCAGTGCACTCGTCGTCCATAAGTAATATAATACTATACTATCCATCCATCTACATTGTATACCTGTGGTGGCTTTTTTTTTCTTCATACTAGTTTAGCAGTCTGCTGACAGTGTCCACCAGGTCCGTTATTATTATACATTATATATATATATATATATATATATAGCAGTACGGTAGGCCACGGCTGTACCTACCTCTGTGTCGTCAGTGCACTCGTCATCCATAAGTAATATAATACTATACTATCCATCCATCTACATTGTATACCTGTGGTGGCTTTTTTTTTCTTCATACTAGTTTAGCAGTCTGCTGACAGTGTCCACCAGGTCCGTTATTATTATACAGTATATATATATATAGCAGTACGGTAGGACACGGCTGTACCTACCTCTGTGTCTTCAGTGCACTCGTCGTCCATAAGTAATATAATACTATACTATCCATCCATCTACATTGTATACCTGTGGTGGCTTTTTTTTTCATCATACTAGTTTAGCAGTCTGCTGACAGTGTCCACCAGGTCCGTTATTATTATACAGTATATATATATATAGCAGTACGGTAGGCCATGGCTGTACCTACCTCTGTGTCGTCAGTGCACTCGTCGTCCATAAGTAATATAATACTATACTATCCATCCATCTACATTGTATACCTGTGGTGGCTTTTTTTTTCTTCATACTAGTTTAGCAGTCTGCTGACAGTGTCCACCAGGTCCGTTATTATTATACAGTATATTATATATAGCAGTACGGTAGGCCACGGCTGTACCTACCTCTGTGTCATCAGTGCACTCGTCGTCCATAAGTAATATAATACTATACTATCCATCCATCTACATTGTATACCTGTGGTGGCTTTTTTTTTCTTCATACTAGTTTAGCAGTCTGCTGACAGTGTCCACCAGGTCCGTTATTATTATACAGTATATATATATAGCAGTACGGTAGGCCACGGCTGTACCTACCTCTGTGTCGTCAGTGCACTCGTCGTCCATAAGTAATATAATACTATACTATCCATCCATCTACATTGTATACCTGTGGTGGCTTTTTTTTCCTTCATACTAGTTTAGCAGTCTGCTGACAGTGTCCACCAGGTCCGTTATTATTATACAGTATATATATATATATAGCAGTACGGTAGGCCACGGCTGTACCTACCTCTGTGTCGTCAGTGCACTCGTCATCCATAAGTAATATAATACTATACTATCCATCCATCTACATTGTATACCTGTGGTGGCTTTTTTTTTCTTCATACTAGTTTAGCAGTCTGCTGACAGTGTCCACCAGGTCCGTTATTATTATACAGTATATTATATATAGCAGTACGGTAGGCCACGGCTGTACCTACCTCTGTGTCGTCAGTGCACTCTTCGTCCATAAGTAATATAATACTATACATCCATCCATCTACATTGTATACCTGTGGTGGCTTTTTTTTTCTTCATACTAGTTTAGCAGTCTGCTGACAGTGTCCACCAGGTCCGTTATTATTATACAGTATATATATATATATATATATAGCAGTACGGTAGGCCACGGCTGTACCTACCTCTGTGTCGTCAGTGCACTCGTCGTCCATAAGTAATATAATACTATACTATCCATCCATCTACATTGTATACCTGTGGTGGCTTTTTTTTTCTTCATACTAGTTTAGCAGTCTGCTGACAGTGTCCACCAGGTCCGTTATTATTATACAGTATATTATATATAGCAGTACGATAGGCCACGGCTGTACCTACCTCTCTGTCGTCAGTGCACTCGTCGTCCATAAGTAATATAATACTATACTATCCATCCATCTACATTGTATACCTGTGGTGGCTTTTTTTTTCTTCATACTAGTTTAGCAGTTTGCTGACAGTGTCCACCAGGTCCGTTATTATTATACAGTATATTATATATAGCAGTACGGTAGGCCACGGCTGTACCTACCTCTGTGTCATCAGTGCACTCGTCGTCCATAAGTAATATAATACTATACTATCCATCCATCTACATTGTATACCTGTGGTGGCTTTTTTTTTCTTCATACTAGTTTAGCAGTCTGCTGACAGTGTCCACCAGGTCCGTTATTATTATACAGTATATATATATATATATATATATATATATATAGCAGTACGGTAGGCCACGGCTGTACCTACCTCTGTGTCGTCAGTGCACTCGTCATCCATAAGTAATATAATACTATACTATCCATCCATCTACATTGTATACCTGTGGTGGCTTTTTTTTTCTTCATACTAGTTTAGCAGTCTGCTGACAGTGTCCACCAGGTCCGTTATTATTATACAGTATATATATATATAGCAGTACGGTAGGACACGGCTGTACCTACCTCTGTGTCTTCAGTGCACTCGTCGTCCATAAGTAATATAATACTATACTATCCATCCATCTACATTGTATACCTGTGGTGGCTTTTTTTTCCATCATACTAGTTTAGCAGTCTGCTGACAGTGTCCACCAGGTCCGTTATTATTATACAGTATATATATATATAGCAGTACGGTAGGCCATGGCTGTACCTACCTCTGTGTCGTCAGTGCACTCGTCGTCCATAAGTAATATAATACTATACTATCCATCCATCTACATTGTATACCTGTGGTGGCTTTTTTTTTCTTCATACTAGTTTAGCAGTCTGCTGACAGTGTCCACCAGGTCCGTTATTATTATACAGTATATTATATATAGCAGTACGGTAGGCCACGGCTGTACCTACCTCTGTGTCGTCAGTGCACTCATCGTCCATAAGTAATATAATACTATACATCCATCCATCTACATTGTATACCTGTGGTGGCTTTTTTTTTCTTCATACTAGTTTAGCAGTCTGCTGACAGTGTCCACCTGGTCCGTTATTATTATACAGTATATATATATATATATATATATATATATATAGCAGTACGGTAGGCCACGGCTGTACCTACCTCTGTGTCGTCAGTGCACTCGTTGTCCATAAGTAATATAATACTATACTATCCATCCATCTACATTGTATACCTGTGGTGGCTTTTTTTTTCTTCATACTAGTTTAGCAGTCTGCTGACAGTGTCCACCAGGTCCGTTATTATTATACAGTATATTATATATAGCAGTACGGTAGGCCACGGCTGTACCTACCTCTCTGTCGTCAGTGCACTCGTCGTCCATAAGTAATATAATACTATACTATCCATCCATCTACATTGTATACCTGTGGTGGCTTTTTTTTTTCTTCATACTAGTTTAGCAGTTTGCTGACAGTGTCCACCAGGTCCGTTATTATTATACAGTATATTATATATAGCAGTACGGTAGGCCACGGCTGTACCTACCTCTGTGTCATCAGTGCACTCGTCGTCCATAAGTAATATAATACTATACTATCCATCCATCTACATTGTATACCTGTGGTGGCTTTTTTTTTCTTCATACTAGTTTAGCAGTCTGCTGACAGTGTCCACCAGGTCCGTTATTATTATACAGTATATATATATATATATATAGCAGTACGGTAGGACACGGCTGTACCTACCTCTGTGTCGTCAGTGCACTCGTCGTCCATAAGTAATATAATACTATACTATCCATCCATCTACATTGTATACCTGTGGTGGCTTTTTTTTTCTTCATACTAGTTTAGCAGTCTGCTGACAGTGTCCACCAGGTTCGTTATTATTATACAGTATATATATATATATATATAGCAGTACGGTAGGCCACGGCTGTACCTACCTCTGTGTCGTCAGTGCACTCGTCGTCCATAAGTAATATAATACTATACTATCCATCCATTTACATTGTATACCTGTGGTGGCTTTTTTTTTCTTCATACTAGTTTAGCAGTCTGCTGACAGTGTCCACCAGGTCCGTTATTATTATACAGTATATATATATATAGCAGTACGGTAGGCCACGGCTGTTCCTACCTCTGTGTCGTCAGTGCACTCGTCGTCCATAAGTAATATAATACTATACTATCCATCCATCTACATTGTATACCTGTGGTGGCTTTTTTTTTCTTCATACTAGTTTAGCAGTCTGCTGACAGTGTCCACCAGGTCCGTTATTATTATACAGTATATATATATATATATAGCAGTACGGTAGGCCACGGCTGTACCTACCTCTGTGTCGTCAGTGCACTCGTCATCCATAAGTAATATAATACTATACTATCCATCCATCTACATTGTATACCTGTGGTGGCTTTTTTTTTCTTCATACTAGTTTAGCAGTCTGCTGACAGTGTCCACCAGGTCCGTTATTATTATACAGTATATTATATATAGCAGTACGATAGGCCACGGCTGTACCTACCTCTCTGTCGTCAGTGCACTCGTCTTCCATAAGTAATATAATACTATACTATCCATCCATCTACATTGTATACCTGTGGTGGCTTTTTTTTTCTTCATACTAGTTTAGCAGTCTGCTGACAGTGTCCACCAGGTCCGTTATTATTATACAGTATATTATATATAGCAGTACGGTAGGCCACGGCTGTACCTACCTCTGTGTCATCAGTGCACTCGTCGTCCATAAGTAATATAATACTATACTATCCATCCATCTACATTGTATACCTGTGGTGGCTTTTTTTTTCTTCATACTAGTTTAGCAGTCTGCTGACAGTGTCCACCAGGTCCGTTATTATTATACAGTATATATATATATATATATATAGCAGTACGGTAGGCCACGGCTGTACCTACCTCTGTGTCGTCAGTGCACTCGTCATCCATAAGTAATATAATACTATACTATCCATCCATCTACATTGTATACCTGTGGTGGCTTTTTTTTTCTTCATACTAGTTTAGCAGTCTGCTGACAGTGTCCACCAGGTCCGTTATTATTATACAGTATATATATATATAGCAGTACGGTAGGACACGGCTGTACCTACCTCTGTGTCTTCAGTGCACTCGTCGTCCATAAGTAATATAATACTATACTATCCATCCATCTACATTGTATACCTGTGGTGGCTTTTTTTTTCATCATACTAGTTTAGCAGTCTGCTGACAGTGTCCACCAGGTCCGTTATTATTATACAGTATATATATATATAGCAGTACGGTAGGCCATGGCTGTACCTACCTCTGTGTCGTCAGTGCACTCGTCGTCCATAAGTAATATAATACTATACTATCCATCCATCTACATTGTATACCTGTGGTGGCTTTTTTTTTCTTCATACTAGTTTAGCAGTCTGCTGACAGTGTCCACCAGGTCCGTTATTATTATACAGTATATTATATATAGCAGTACGGTAGGCCACGGCTGTACCTACCTCTGTGTCATCAGTGCACTCGTCGTCCATAAGTAATATAATACTATACTATCCATCCATCTACATTGTATACCTGTGGTGGCTTTTTTTTTCTTCATACTAGTTTAGCAGTCTGCTGACAGTGTCCACCAGGTCCGTTATTATTATACAGTATATATATATATATATATAGCAGTACGGTAGGACACGGCTGTACCTACCTCTGTGTCGTCAGTGCACTCGTCGTCCATAAGTAATATAATACTATACTATCCATCCATCTACATTGTATACCTGTGGTGGCTTTTTTTTTCTTCATACTAGTTTAGCAGTCTGCTGACAGTGTCCACCAGGTTCGTTATTATTATACAGTATATATATATATATATAGCAGTACGGTAGGCCACGGCTGTACCTACCTCTGTGTCGTCAGTGCACTCGTCGTCCATAAGTAATATAATACTATACTATCCATCCATCTACATTGTATACCTGTGGTGGCTTTTTTTTTCTTCATACTAGTTTAGCAGTCTGCTGACAGTGTCCACCAGGTCCGTTATTATTATACAGTATATATATATATAGCAGTACGGTAGGCCACGGCTGTTCCTACCTCTGTGTCGTCAGTGCACTCGTCGTCCATAAGTAATATAATACTATACTATCCATCCATCTACATTGTATACCTGTGGTGGCTTTTTTTTTCTTCATACTAGTTTAGCAGTCTGCTGACAGTGTCCACCAGGTCCGTTATTATTATACAGTATATATATATATATATAGCAGTACGGTAGGCCACGGCTGTACCTACCTCTGTGTCGTCAGTGCACTCGTCATCCATAAGTAATATAATACTATACTATCCATCCATCTACATTGTATACCTGTGGTGGCTTTTTTTTTCTTCATACTAGTTTAGCAGTCTGCTGACAGTGTCCACCAGGTCCGTTATTATTATACAGTATATTATATATAGCAGTACGATAGGCCACGGCTGTACCTACCTCTCTGTCGTCAGTGCACTCGTCTTCCATAAGTAATATAATACTATACTATCCATCCATCTACATTGTATACCTGTGGTGGCTTTTTTTTTCTTCATACTAGTTTAGCAGTCTGCTGACAGTGTCCACCAGGTCCGTTATTATTATACAGTATATTATATATAGCAGTACGGTAGGCCACGGCTGTACCTACCTCTGTGTCATCAGTGCACTCGTCGTCCATAAGTAATATAATACTATACTATCCATCCATCTACATTGTATACCTGTGGTGGCTTTTTTTTCCTTCATACTAGTTTAGCAGTCTGCTGACAGTGTCCACCAGGTCCGTTATTATTATACAGTATATATATATATATATATATAGCAGTACGGTAGGCCACGGCTGTACCTACCTCTGTGTCGTCAGTGCACTCGTCATCCATAAGTAATATAATACTATACTATCCATCCATCTACATTGTATACCTGTGGCGGCTTTTTTTTTCTTCATACTAGTTTAGCAGTCTGCTGACAGTGTCCACCAGGTCCGTTATTATTATACAGTATATATATATATAGCAGTACGGTAGGACACGGCTGTACCTACCTCTGTGTCTTCAGTGCACTCGTCGTCCATAAGTAATATAATACTATACTATCCATCCATCTACATTGTATACCTGTGGTGGCTTTTTTTTTCATCATACTAGTTTAGCAGTCTGCTGACAGTGTCCACCAGGTCCGTTATTATTATACAGTATATATATATATAGCAGTACGGTAGGCCATGGCTGTACCTACCTCTGTGTCGTCAGTGCACTCGTCGTCCATAAGTAATATAATACTATACTATCCATCCATCTACATTGTATACCTGTGGTGGCTTTTTTTTTCTTCATACTAGTTTAGCAGTCTGCTGACAGTGTCCACCAGGTCCGTTATTATTATACAGTATATTATATATAGCAGTACGGTAGGCCACGGCTGTACCTACCTCTGTGTCATCAGTGCACTCGTCGTCCATAAGTAATATAATACTATACTATCCATCCATCTACATTGTATACCTGTGGTGGCTTTTTTTTTCTTCATACTAGTTTAGCAGTCTGCTGACAGTGTCCACCAGGTCCGTTATTATTATACAGTATATATATATATAGCAGTACGGTAGGCCACGGCTGTACCTACCTCTGTGTCGTCAGTGCACTCGTCGTCCATAAGTAATATAATACTATACTATCCATCCATCTACATTGTATACCTGTGGTGGCTTTTTTTTTCTTCATACTAGTTTAGCAGTCTGCTGACAGTGTCCACCAGGTCCGTTATTATTATACAGTATATATATATATATAGCAGTACGGTAGGCCACGGCTGTACCTACCTCTGTGTCGTCAGTGCACTCGTCATCCATAAGTAATATAATACTATACTATCCATCCATCTACATTGTATACCTGTGGTGGCTTTTTTTTTCTTCATACTAGTTTAGCAGTCTGCTGACAGTGTCCACCAGGTCCGTTATTATTATACAGTATATTATATATAGCAGTACGGTAGGCCACGGCTGTACCTACCTCTGTGTCGTCAGTGCACTCTTCGTCCATAAGTAATATAATACTATACATCCATCCATCTACATTGTATACCTGTGGTGGCTTTTTTTTTCTTCATACTAGTTTAGCAGTCTGCTGACAGTGTCCACCAGGTCCGTTATTATTATACAGTATATATATATATATATATATATAGCAGTACGGTAGGCCACGGCTGTACCTACCTCTGTGTCGTCAGTGCACTCGTCGTCCATAAGTAATATAATACTATACTATCCATCCATCTACATTGTATACCTGTGGTGGCTTTTTTTTTCTTCATACTAGTTTAGCAGTCTGCTGACAGTGTCCACCAGGTCCGTTATTATTATACAGTATATTATATATAGCAGTACGGTAGGCCACGGCTGTACCTACCTCTGTGTCGTCAGTGCACTCGTCATCCATAAGTAATATAATACTATACTATCCATCCATCTACATTGTATACCTGTGGTGGCTTTTTTTTTCTTCATACTAGTTTAGCAGTCTGCTGACAGTGTCCACCAGGTCCGTTATTATTATACAGTATATATATATATAGCAGTACGGTAGGACACGGCTGTACCTACCTCTGTGTCTTCAGTGCACTCGTCGTCCATAAGTAATATAATACTATACTATCCATCCATCTACATTGTATACCTGTGGTGGCTTTTTTTTTCATCATACTAGTTTAGCAGTCTGCTGACAGTGTCCACCAGGTCCGTTATTATTATACAGTATATATATATATAGCAGTACGGTAGGCCATGGCTGTACCTACCTCTGTGTCGTCAGTGCACTCGTCGTCCATAAGTAATATAATACTATACTATCCATCCATCTACATTGTATACCTGTGGTGGCTTTTTTTTTCTTCATACTAGTTTAGCAGTCTGCTGACAGTGTCCACCAGGTCCGTTATTATTATACAGTATATTATATATAGCAGTACGGTAGGCCACGGCTGTACCTACCTCTGTGTCGTCAGTGCACTCGTCATCTATAAGTAATATAATACTATACTATCCATCCATCTACATTGTATACCTGTGGTGGCTTTTTTTTTCTTCATACTAGTTTAGCAGTCTGCTGACAGTGTCCACCAGGTCCGTTATTATTATACAGTATATTATATATAGCAGTACGGTAGGCCACGGCTGTACCTACCTCTGTGTCGTCAGTGCACTCGTCGTCCATAAGTAATATAATACTATACTATCCATCCATCTACATTGTATACCTGTGGTGGCTTTTTTTTTCTTCATACTAGTTTAGCAGTCTGCTGACAGTGTCCACCAGGTCCGTTATTATTATACAGTATATATATATATATATATATATATATATATATAGCAGTACGGTAGGCCACGGCTGTACCTACCTCTGTGTCGTCAGTGCACTCGTCGTCCATAAGTAATATAATACTATACTATCCATCCATCTACATTGTATACCTGTGGTGGCTTTTTTTTTCTTCATACTAGTTTAGCAGTCTGCTGACAGTGTCCACCAGGTCCGTTATTATTATACAGTATATATATATATATATATATATATATATATATATATATAGCAGTACGGTAGGCCACGGCTGTACCTACCTCTGTGTCGTCAGTGCACTCGTCGTCCATAAGTAATATAATACTATACTATCCATCCATCTACATTGTATACCTGTGGTGGCTTTTAGTTGTGCGCATTAAAATATGGAGTACAAAAATGTGTAGGTTAAAAAAAATAGAGAAAGATCAAGATCCACTTCCACCTCGTGCTGAAGCTGCTGCCACTAGTCATGGCCGAGACGATGAAATGCCATCAACGTCGTCTGCCAAGGCCGATGCCCAATGTCATAGTACAGAGCATGTAAAATCCAAAACACAAAAGATCAGTAAAAAAATTACCCAAAAATCAAAATTAAAAGCGTCTGAGGAGAAGCGTAAACTTGCCAAAGTGCCATTTACGACACGGAGTGGCAAGGAATGGCTGAGGCCCTGGCCTATGTTCATGGCTAGTGGTTCAGCTTCACATGAGGATGGAAGCACTCAGCCTCTCGCTAGAAAAATTAAAAGACTTAAGCTGGCAAAAGCACAGCAAAGAACTGTGCGTTCTTCGAAATCACAAATCCCCAAGGAGAGTCCAATTGTGTCGGTTGCGATGCCTGACCTTCCCAACACTGGACGGGAAGAGCTTGCGCCTTGCACCATTTGCACGCCCCCTGCAAGTGCTGGAAGGAGCACCCGCAGTCCAGTTCCTGATAGTCAAATTGAAGATGTCACTGTTGAAGTACACCAGGATGAGGATATGGGTGTTGCTGGCGCTGGGGAGGAAATTGACAAGGAGGATTCTGATGGTGAGGTGGTTTGTTTAAGTCAGGCACCCGGGGAGACACCTGTTGTCCGTGGGACGAATATGGCCATTGACATGCCTGGTCAAAATACAAAAAAAATCACCTCTTCGGTGTGGAATTATTTCAACACAAATGCGGACAACAGGTGTAAAGCCGTGTGTTGCCTTTGTCAAGCTGTAATAAGTAGGGGTAAGGACGTTAACCACCTCAGATCATCCTCCCTTATACGTCACCTGCAGCGCATTCATCATAAGTCAGTGACAAGTTCAAAAACTTTGGGTGACAGCGGAAGCAGTCCACTGACCGAAAATGTACACAGAACTCAGAAAAAGAGTCACCAGTGTCCTAAAAAATGCAGTTGTACCCAATGTCCACTTAACCACGGACATGTGGACAAGTGGAGCAGGGCAGACTCAGGACTACATGACTGTGACAGCCCACTGGGTAGATGTATTGCCTCCCGCTGCAAGAACAGCAGCGGCGGCACCAGTAGCAGCATCTCGCAAACGCCAACTCGTTCCTAGGCAGGCTACGCTTTGTATCACCGCTTTCCAGAATACGCACACAGCTGAAAACCTCTTACGGCAACTGAGGAAGATCATCGCAGAATGGCTTACCCCAATTGGACTCTCCTGGGGATTTGTGGTATCGGACAACGCCAGCAATATTGTGCGTGCATTACATCTGGGCAAATTCCAGCACGTCCCATGTTTTGCACATACCTTGAATTTGGTGGTGCAGAATTATTTAAAAAATGACAGGGGCGTGCAAGAGATGCTGTCGGTGGCCAGAAGAATTGTGGGCCACTTTCGGCGTACAGGCACCGCGTACAGAAGACTGGAGCACCACCAAAAACACCTGAACCTGCCCTGCCATCATCTGAAGCAAGAGGTGGTAACGTGGTGGAATTCAACCCTCTATATGCTTCAGAGGATGGAGGAGCAGCAAAAAGCCATTCAAGCCTATACATCTGCCCACGATATAGGCAAAGGAGGTGGAATGCACCTGTCTCAAGCGCAGTGGAGAATGATTTCAATGTTGTGCAAGGTTCTGCAACCTTTTGAACTTGCCACACATGAAGTCAGTTCAGACACTGCCAGCCTGAGTCAGGTCATTCCCCTCATCAGGCTTTTGCAGAAGAAGCTGGAGACATTGAAGGAGGAGCTAAAACAGAGCGATTACGCTAGGCATGTGGGACTTGTGGATGGAGCCCTTCATTCGCTTAACCAGGATTCACGGGTGGTCAATCTGTTGAAATCAGAGCACTACATTTTGGCCACCGTGCTCGATCCTAGATTTAAAACCTACATTGTATCTCTCTTTCCGGCAGACACAAGTCTGCAGGGGTTCAAAGACCTGCTGTTGAGAAAATTGTCAAGTCAAGCGGAACGTGACCCGTCAACAGCTCCTCCTTCACATTCTCCCGCAACTGGTGGTGCGAGGAAAAGGCTAAGAATTCCGAGCCCACCCGCTGGCGGTGATGCAGGGCAGTCTGGAGCGAGTGCTGACATCTGGTCCGGACTGAAGGACCTGCCAACGATTACTGACATGTCGTCTACTGTCACTGCATATGATTCTGTCACCATTGAAAGAATGGTGGAGGATTATATGAGTGACCGCATCCAAGTAGGCACGTCAGACAGTCCGTACGTATACTGGCAGGAAAAAGAGGCAATTTGGAGGCCCTTGCAGAAACTGGCTTTATTCTACCTAAGTTGCCCTCCCTCCAGTGTGTACTCCGAAAGAGTGTTTAGTGCCGCCGCTCACCTTGTCAGCAATCGGCGTACGAGGTTACTTCCAGAAAATGTGGAGAAGATGATGTTCATTAAAATGAATTATAATCAATTCCTCCGTGGAGACATTCACCAGCAGCAATTGCCTCCAGAAAGTGCACGGGGACCTGAGATGGTGGATTTCAGCAGTGGGGATGAATTAATAATCTGTGAGGAGGGGGATGTACACAGTGAAAGGGGTGATGAATCGGACGACGATGATGATGAGGTGGACATCTTGCCTCTGTAGAGCCAGTTTGTGCAAGGAGAGATTGATTGCTTCTTTTTTGGTGGGGGCCCAAACCAACCAGTCATTTCAGTCACAGTCGTGTGGCAGACCCTGTCGCTGAAATGATGGGTTCGTTAAAGTGTGCATGTCCTGTTTATACAACATAAGGGTAGGTGGGAGGGCCCAAGGACAATTCCATATTGCACCTCTTTTTTCTTTCATTTTTCTTTGCGTCATGTGCTGTTTGGGGAGTATTTTTTTGAAGGGCCATCCTGCGTGACACTGCAGTGCCACTCCTAGATGGGCCAGGTGTTTGTGTCGGCCACTTGGGTCGCTTAGCTTAGTCACACAGCTACCTCATTGCGCCTCTTTTTTTCTTTGCGTCATGTGCTGTTTGGGGAGTATTTTTTTGAAGGGCCATCCTGCGTGACACTGCAGTGCCACTCCTAGATGGGCCAGGTGTTTGTGTCGGCCACTTGGGTTGCTGAGCTTAGTCACACAGCTACCTCATTGCGCCTCTTTTTTTCTTTGCGTCATGTGCTGTTTGGGGAGTATTTTTTTGAAGGGCCATCCTGCGTGACACTGCAGTTCCACTCCTAGATGGGCCAGGTGTTTGTGTCGGCCACTAGGGTCGCTTAGCTTAGTCACACAGCTACCTCATTGCGCCTCTTTTTTTCTTTGCGTCATGTGCTGTTTGGGGAGTATTTTTTTGAAGGGCCATCCTGCGTGACACTGCAGTGCCACTCCTAGATGGGCCAGGTGTTTGTGTCGGCCACTTGGGTCGCTGAGCTTAGTCACACAGCTACCTCATTGCGCCTCTTGTTTTCTTTGCGTCATGTGCTGTTTGGGGAGTATTTTTTTGAAGGGCCATCCTCCGTGACACTGCAGTGCCACTCCTAGATGGGCCAGGTGTTTGTGTCGGCCACTAGGGTCACTTAGCTTAGTCACACAGCTACCTCATTGCGCCTCTTTTTTTCTTTGCGTCATGTGCTGTTTGGGGAGTATTTTTTTGAAGGGCCATCCTGCGTGACACTGCAGTTCCACTCCTAGATGGGCCAGGTGTTTGTGTCGGCCACTAGGGTCGCTTAGCTTAGTCACACAGCTACCTCATTGCGCCTCTTTTTTTCTTTGCGTCATGTGCTGTTTGGGGAGTATTTTTTTGAAGGGCCATCCTGCGTGACACTGCAGTTCCACTCCTAGATGGGCCAGGTGTTGTGTCGGCCACTAGGGTCGCTTAGCTTAGTCACACAGCTACCTCATTGCGCCTCTTTTTTTCTTTGCATCATGTGCTGTTTGGGGAGTATTTTTTTGAAGGGCCTTCCTGCGTGACACTGCAGTGCCACTCCTAGATGGGCCAGGTGTTTGTGTCGGCCACTAGGGTCGCTTAGCTTAGTCACACAGCGACCTTGGTGTGCCTCTTTTTTTCTTTGCATCATGTGCTGTTTGGGGACAATTTTTTGGAAGTGCCATCCTGCCTGACACTGCAGTGCCACTCCTAGATGGGCCAGGTGTTTGTGTCGGCCACTTGTGTCGCTTAGCTTAGCCATCCAGCGACCTCGGTGCAAATTTTAGGACTAAAAATAATATTGTGAGGTGTGAGGTGTTCAGAATAGACTGAAAATGAGTGTAAATTATGGTTATTGAGGTTAATAATACTATGGGATCAAAATGACCCGCAAATTCTATGATTTAAGCTGTTTTTTAGGGTTTTTTGAAAAAAACACCCGAATCCAAAACACACCCGAATCCGACAAAAAAATTTCGGTGAGGTTTTGCCAAAACGCGTCCGAATTCAAAACACGGCCGCGGAACCGAACCCAAAACCAAAACACAAAACCTGAAAAATTTCCGGTGCACATCACTATGGTTAGTGTGATGTTCTCTAACTTCTCTGAATTATATTGCAGTCACTGTGATGCTCTATATTTACATGGCGGTAACTTATGCTTTCTGTATTATATTGTGCTCTGTAATGCTCTCTTTATTATATCATGCCCACTAATGCTCTCTGTATTATATTGCAGTCATTGATGCTCTCTGTATTTGGCAGTTACTGTTGCTATCTGTATTACAGTTGTGCCCTCATACACTGTGGCTGTATTTGTGCCAAACAACCCTTCAAGGTGCGCCAAATCCTGGTAATCTTATTGTGCAAAATGTGCATAAATAAAACAACAGGTAACAAAGAACTACTTTGCTAGATTACACTGATCAATTTTATGTGCAACATTTGTACATCTTTGTGCAAAGGAGTCTGAATCTGTATACAAAGTGCTATGATACAGCAGCTGCTACCTTTTCTTATGCCAAGTTCCACTGTGCTTCATCTGTGACTTTGTATGTGTTTGAAACTAATTTATGTGTGGGTAAATTTGCAGCACAGTGCCTCTAGAGACACTAATCTACAAAGACAGTAATCTACACCTCTCAGAGCAGTTCAGTTGCACCAGTCGTCTTGTGCCATATGATGTATAGATGGTAGCCACTGTGATGTTCTATGCATTATATGATGGTCAGATTGATGTCCTCTGCATTATACTGCAGTCCGTGTTATGCTCTAGGTTTGTATGGTGGTTACTGTGGTCAGTGGCACCGACGGGGGGAGCCTTTACCCGGGCCCAGCCTGTTGGAGGGGCCTGGGTACTGCTACCCCACTATTTCTAATTCTATATTCAAATGATTGCTGCACAAGTTACCCGTTCTGCTACTGCAATCTGCCTTATTGGAGGCATGGAAGCTAATTTTAGGCACTCAAAATTTCCTTCTCGTGGAGAGGTCCTGAGAGTGCTATTTCATTACCGGAATGAAGAACACATGAGTCTGAACGCGAGCATTTACAAGACTTCTGAACTGTTACTGCCAATCTGGAAGAAAGCTTGACTGCCTACAAAGGCTCCAAATAATGTGGTAAAACATATAGGCAAGCTTCATTCTGAATGGTAAGAGCTAAAGAAGCTAAAAAATTGTCTGAAAGAAGGCTGAATCAGCAAATTTTCAGGGACAGCTTGGATGATCTGTTTGATGTGGCTCACTGTGACTCCATGTCTATCATCATAACAATTGAAGAAGACCAGCAGTTTTTGATAGCTCAGCATGAGAAGGGTCACAAAAGCATTATAAGAGGACTTGATCGAACCTTGGGGGGAATTCAGACCTGATCGTAGCAGCAAATTTGTTAGCAGTTGGGCAAAACCATGTGCACTGCAGAGGGGGCAGATATAACATGTGCAGATAGAGTTAGATTTAGGTGGGGTGTGTTCAAACTGAAATGTAAATTGCAGTGTAAAAATAAAGCAGGCAGTATTTACTCTGCACAGAAACAAAATAACCCACCCAAATCTAACTCTCTCTGCAAATGTTATATCTACCACACCTGCAGTGCACGTGGTTTTGCCCAACTGCTAACAAATTTGCTGCTGCGATCAACTCTGAATTACCCCCTTTAGCTGTTCATGAAGAACGTGTAATGAAGAGAAAGGCTGCTGCATTTTCTCGAATAAAGAAAGACCGGTCAGAAGGAATAGCTTCAACCTCAGTTGCTGTTTTACGAAACTACAAGCACAAGCAGTGACATCGAAGAGATGTTTGATGCATCACCAACGACACCAAAAACTCCACGACTGCATGGAACATTAACAATTGTGGGGTATATTTACTAAGGTCCCGATTTTGACCGAGATGACGTTTTTTCTTCAAAGTGTCATCTCGGTAATTTACTAAGCAAAAATCACGGCAGTGATGAGGGCATTCGTAATATTTTGGAAGTCCTAGGAAAAAAATCACGAATCAATACACCATCGGTCAAATACGCCTGCAATTTGGTAGAAATCGGGAATTTACTAAAAAGTGCAAAACACAAACACTGCCGACAATAGCCAAACACTGCCGTGATGAAATACAAATCGTGAAAAAGTGCTAAAAAAAAACAGACCTGCTTTTTTATCCCGTGTTTGTATAGGCATGCACGGATCCATGAGATCCGTGCATGTTTTTCAGTGGGAAGGGGTGGGAAATGTTTTAATTTTTCCAAAAAAAAAATGCGTGGGGTCCCCCCTCCTAAACCAAACCAGCCTCGGGCTCTTTGAGCCGGCCCTGGTTGCCAAAATATGAGAAAAAAATTGACAGGGGTTCCCCCATATTTAAACAACCAGCACCGGGCTCTGCGTCTGGTCCTGGTTCCAAAAATACGGGGGACAAAAAGCGTAGGGGTCCCCCGTATTTTTGAAACCAGCACCGGGCTCCACTAGCTGGACAGATAATGCCACAGCCGGGGGTCACTTTTATACAGTGCCTTGCGGCCGTGGCATCAAATATCCAACTAGTCACCCCTGTCTGGGGTACCCTGGGGGAGTGGGGACCCCTTCAATCAAGGGGTTCCCCCCCCAGCCACCCAAGGGCCAGGGGTGAAGCCCGAGGCTGTCCCCCCCATCCAATGGGCTGCGGATGGGGGGCTGATAAGTCTTTGTTGAAAGTTATGAATATTGCTTTTAGTAGCAGTACTACAAGTCCCAGCAAGCCTCCCCCGCAAGCTGGTACTTGGAGAACCACAAGTACCAGCATGCGGTGGTAAACCGGGCCCGCTGGTACCTGTAGTACTACTACTAAAAAAATACCCCAATAAAGACATTACACACACACCTTGAAAGTATAACTTTAATGCATACATACTCACCACCATATACACATACTTACCTTATGTTCACACGAGGGTCGGTCCTCTTCTCCATGTAGAATCCATGGTGTACCTGTTGAAAAAATTCTACTCACCAAATCCAGTGTAGAGGTCTCCTCGGATAATCCATTTGTAATCCACGTACTTGTAAAAATAAAAAAACGGGACACCCGACCACGAACTGAAAGGGGCCCCATGTTTTCACATGGGACCCCTTTCCCCGAATGCCAGAAACCCCCTCTGACTGATGTCTAAGTGGGTTTCTTCAGCCAATCAGGGAGCGCCACGTTGTGGCACCCTCCTGATCGACTGTGTGCTCCTGTACTGTCTGACAGGCGGCACACGGCAGTGTTACAATGTAGCGCCTATGCGCTCCATTGTAACCAATGGTGGGAACTTTGTGGTCAGTGGTGAGGTCACTTTCGGTCAACCGCTGACCACAAAGTTCCCACCATTGGTTACAATGGAGCGCATAGGCGCTACATTGTAACACTGCCGTGTGCCGCCTGTCAGACAGTACAGGAGCACACAGCCGATCAGGAGGGTGCCACAATGTGGCGCTTCCTGATTGGCTGAAGAAACACACTTAGACATCAGTCAGAGGGGGTTTCTGGCATTCGGGGAAAGGGGTCCCATGTGAAAACATGGGGCCCCTTTCAGTTCGTTGTCGGGTGTCCCGTTTTTTTACTTTTACAAGTACGTGGATTACAAATGGATTATCCGAGGAGCCCTCTACACTGGATTTGGTGAGTAGAATTTTTTCAACAGGTACACCATGGATTCTACATGGAGAAGAGGACCGACCCTCGTGTGAACATAAGGTAAGTATGTGTATATGGTGGTGTGTATGTATGCATTAAAGTTATACTTTCAAGGTGTGTGTGTAATGTCTTTATTGGGGTATTTTTTTAGTAGTAGTACTACAAGTACCAGCGGGCCCGGTTTACCGCCGCATGCTGGTACTTGTGGTTCTCCAAGTACCAGCTTGCGGGGTAGGCTTGCTGGGACTTGTAGTACTGCTACTAAAAACAATATTCATAACTTTCAACAAAGGCTATCAGCCCCCCATCCGCAGCCCATTGGATGGGGGGGACAGCCTCGGGCTTCACCCCTGGCCCTTGGGTAGCTGGGGGGGACCCCTTGATTGAAGGGGTCCCCACTCCCCCAGGGTACCCCGGCCAGGGGTGACTAGTTGGATATTTGATGCCACGGCCGCAAGGCACTGTATTAAAAGTGACCCCCGGCTGTGGCATTATCTGTCCAGCTAGTGGAGCCCGGTGCTGGTTTCAAAAAATACGGGGGACCCCTACGCTTTTTGTCCCCCGTATTTTTGGAACCAGGACCAGGCGCAGAGCCCGGTGCTGGTTGCTTAAATATGGGGGAACCCCTGTCAATTTTTTACCCATATTTTTGCAACCAGGACCGGCTCAAAGAGCCCGAGGCTGGTTTGGCTTAGGAGGGGGGACCCCACGCAATTTTTTTTTTTAAGTTTAAACATTTTTTTTTTTTTTTTTTTTTTACAAGGTGCACAATGAAGCCCTGCACGGATCTCTCAGATCCGGCCGAGATTCATTGTATTAAAGTCGGCAGTGTTTTACAAGTCACTCACGTAAAACACTGCCTAAAAAAACGAATGACATCGACATCGGAAAAACCGAAAATGCAGAATACGGCAGCTTAGTAAATTAGTCGTAATCAATTCAAAAAGTTGCGTATTTACACTTTCGATGTCATTCGTGATTGAACTTTGACCTCAAACGGGAAAATACGATTCTTAGTAAATTTACCCCTGTGACTCCAGAAGTGGCTGCAGCTCTCGATCAGACTAAAACCAGTGATGGAAATGCTGCTCACATATTTTCAATAATAGCTGTTATGAGTCAACTCCAGCCGCATGTAGAACAGCTTATTTTAAGCCCCAGCGCTACACGGCGAGCAAGAATAAAGCACCGAGAAGCTTTTACAAGTGAGATTTCAACCAAATGTATCACTGATTCTACACTGGGATGGCTAGATCATGGATGATCTCAATGGTCCAGGTCCTGGCCGAGGACATGTTGACAGGCTCCCTATTCTGGTTTCAGGAAAGAATTTTATAAAGCTGCTCTCTGTTCCGAAACTTCACGATAGAAGCACAAAAAGTATGGTTAAGGCAATGGTGGAAACCATAGATGAGTGGGGATTGCGGGACAACATCCAAGGGCTATGTTTTGATACCACAGCATCTAACACTGGAGTGGATGGTGGAGTATGTGTGCTGCTGGAGTCTGAGATTGTCCGACCGCTACTAAATTTGGCTTGTCGACATCACATCTCTGAAATAATGCTGGAAAAGGTCTTCAGTATCCATGATGTTTCGAAATCACCAAAAAGTTTATGAAACAAATTACCATTCTGCATTACTGCAATGTAATCCTCATATTATAAACTATGGTTGAGTTGTGCAAATTCTAAATATAATTTGATTTCAAAATAAAAATTACGGTCATATTTTTTCACATAATGGAACATTTTGGTGGGTTGGTGGTTGTCATTTTAAAACAATGATTTTTGGAATCACCCTAAAGTGCAGGAATATTCTTTCAATATAATTGTTAATCCTTCCCACCAAGTGGAGGATTACTGAAGTGTCATAACTGAATTTGTCACTTTTCTTGTGTATTTTATATTTCGCCGTAATTTGGGTCTGGTTTCCCCATTTTTGTTGTCTTTTTTTTATCAGCAATACTTTATACTGTATGTATTGCATTCTTAGATTGACACCAATAAATGTTAAGTCTTAACTAAACTGTTCCCCACCCTACTGATACTATCAAGAGTGCCCATTCTACAAGAGTCTTACCTATTTCTCCTTAGGTCTTCCCCCTATTTCTGGCATAGTACTGACCCTGGAATCAGAATCACAGAACTCACAACTAATGTTAGATATAGGAATTGTAGGTTGACCAACTACAAGATCTGTTTAACCCTGAGACCCAAACCACAGTGTCTAGCCTGGGCCTCGATTCGGAGTCTGATACTCAGAGCTGACAGCAGAGGCACAATATCCAGGACCACCAACAACCTTAGCCAGAAAGTCTTGGAAACTGAAGACCACCAACATGGAATCAATTATTTTAAACACAGGAACAGCTAGGGTATCGGGATTGAAAAATGGCCAATCCCGGGATTCCCGGGATACCCGGGATTGGCTTTTAGCTATGTGGCCACCCCCTTGCCCCCTCCCCGCAAACATAACTCACCATATACAGGGGGCGGGTCGGTGCGGAACAACCTCTGATCGCTGCTGTGGGCTCCCAGCAGCGGCTGACGACACAGCGTGACCTCTCACGCTGTGCTGGGGAGACAGAAGAAGGAAGTTGGGAAGTGTCTGAGTGTCGTGTGGGTGCTCAACGCTGATCCCTCAATCCTCGGGATTGGAGCTTCCAATCCCGGGATTGAATCCCGGCCATTTTTGGCCCTAAATCCCGGAATCCTGCCGATCCCGGGATTGGCCACCATAGGAACAGCCCACAATAATGAAGAGTGAGTTAGTCAACCGTAGCACCTGCCTGTGGAATAAACCAAAGACAGAGTGGGAGTCAATGTGAGCACTAGCTGTAGGAGACAGTTTAGGATATCCTTAGTAGATGGCAGAAAGCGGCTAAATACTCCAGTGTTTAGCAGCAACTGTAGATGGTATATGGGTGCAGCACAGGACAGTCATAAGGCAGAGTATATCTGTGAGATTAATGGATACTGTGACACTGGTAGGAACGATGACAACAGCAGGTACTTGGTCTAGTACAGGGTTGGACTGGCCCACAGGGGTACAGGGGAAACCATCAGTGGGCCCCACTGTCTGGTGGGCCCTTCCCCTCCACTATAGATCAGGTTCCAGACTGTGCACTTGAATTGTACATTATATATATTACCTTATACTGCACAGGACTATGGTGTATTACTCTGGTACAGTATCACGTATGCAGTAATACACCATGCACTCTCTCATGGTTAGGCAAATCAATGCGGTGGCTGGTCAAACCCCTTCAGGAGACTGGCCACACCTCCGAACATGGGCCCTTACCACTGCATTCCCCAGGTGGGCCCTTTATGCCTCAGTCCGACACTGGTCTGGTATACTGGTGAACAGATGTAGCCGAGACTGAGCAGTAAACAGGAACACAGGAATGCATATCTGTAGATAAGCAGGAGGAGATGGCTTACAGAATACTGGTAGCAGGTATAGGAACAGGTAACAGGTATGGGAGTAACTGAGGCTTGGGGAACAGGAACTATCCCAGAAGAAAGGCGTTGCTCTGGGAATGTGCAGCAGGATGGAGCAGGTTTAAATAGGCTGTAGTGGAAGTTCCAAGGCTGCTCGAGTCATCTGAGCACAGCTGTAGTGCAGGGATTAGTTTAGAGCAGTGGTTCTCAAACTTGGTCCTCAGGACCCCACACAGTGCATGTTTTGCAGGTAACCCAGCAAGTGCACAGGTGTATTAATTACTGACACATTTTAAAAGGTCCACAGTTGGAGTTAATTATTTCACTTGTGATTCTGTGAGGAGACCTGCAAAACATGCACTGTGTGGGGTCCCGAGGACCGAGTTTGAGAACATGTGGTTTAGAGAGTCACATGTAGAAATCCAAAATGGCTGCAACCATACAGTCAGTTCATTTTTTTACAAACATGTCTGGAGTGAATGTGGATGCTGCAGTGGACATAGATATTTGCGGACAGCAATGATATGACAGCGCCGGGTGCGGTATGTGGGACTAAGACCCCAATTCATGACTCTTATCAAGGCAAATTTTCAGCATAGTCAGCAATATCATTAGTAAAAAACTTTTTGGACAATCATACATGGATTTTAATGGAATCTATGGTGGATAAGCATGAATATTACTATAAATAATTAATTTAAGATTATCCTACTGCAGTTGTTTATTTGCTATACTTTACACACACTGATTATCACTTAGGATGTGTGTATATATTTACTCATTAGCTTCTTTATTGTAAGCCATACATACCATGGGAGGCAATCACGAGACTGCCTATCGGGATCCCGGCGGACACAATGCCGACACCGGAATCCCAACAGGTGGTGACATGCCGCAGCCGGAATTCCGGCACCACAGACTTTTCTTCCTCTGTGGGTGTCCACGACACCCATAGAGGGAGAATATTACCTGTGGAAAGAGCAGCGAGCCTGCAAAGAGCTTTCTAGCGCTCGCCCCGCTGCCGGCACACTGGTGGCCAGGATCCTGCTGTTGGGATCATAACAGACGGGATCCCGGCTGCTGGTAAAAAGTACTGTATGCATTCCCATACAGTACAGTAGGTGAGCCCTGGTATCCACCAATACTGCTAGTCAATGACTAGTGTCAGTGTAAAACAGTTTAGTACCTCTATAAGTGAAAAGGTTTTGATTAACAAATTACAGTGGTGCACATAAGTGAAAGGCAAATTTATGCATTTTCTAATAAATATTTAAGATGAATGCAAAGATTTTCTTTCAGTATAGATAGGAATGATTATATTTTGATGTAGAAACTGTCAGAGCTGTGGGTAATAGTAAGACAAATATTTAAGCCTCTGAACTTTTCAGTCACTGTACAATGCACTAGTAATGATAAAGTGCATCTGACAAGCAGAGAAACATAATGGTGATGCACAAGGTTATTCGCTGCCAACAAACCTGCCCTTAAATCTAAAGGCGCATCCTTTGTTTTAAAAAACACCTATGTATTGTTTTGAGCATATCTTTTATGATGATATGTGTGTGTTATACCGTTCCTTTTCATTTATTAAGTTGCCCAGGAGCAGATCTAATTTCAGATCTTGAAATTTGAAATCTCTTTATTTGTCGATTTGCAAACATCAAAAGCATAATGATTTGATGACTAAATAGATCCGCTATAAAATAAATAAATGTTTTGTGCAAATTTATATTGTGGAATAGTACTTACCATGGTTAGATCCTTGGAAAGGATGAAAAAGCATTGCAGAATATACAGTAGAGTACAATGTTGTAGTCTGCCCCCTTTTTTTTAGCAACATTTTTTTATATATATGTTTACCAGCATGAAAATTACATAACAATGTTGAATGCTGGCATAATACAATTGTGTACGTTTATTGATTTTAACTGAAACACGGTTAAGATTGGGGCCATGGATCTCTGTGATGACTGGGAAACAATAACATTTACAAAAAAGATAGTAAAAGTACCCAAATATCTTTTTTGTAATTTTGCCGTAAGAATGAATCATTACAAGGCCCAGAACTGGCAACTTAACGCTATGAAGGTAGAATTGCAAGGGCAGTTTGTTGCTTTTTTGTTGTACCTTTGTATTCACTAACATTAAAAAGTTTTTACATAATACTGTATGTACTATCTGTTTTTATTCGGGATCCAGTAAAGATCCTGGCAGTCGAAATACCAATCCCGACACTACCCGTGATCCGGACTCCGACATCCCACATAGGGTCACAAGCCCCGCACCGGAATCCCGACTGCCCAGAATCCAAGAAAGAGCATGTGCAGGGCCATCTGAGTGGTAAACCGTTTGCGGGGTGGGGGAGTAGGTTTAAGCTGTGGGGAGGGGAGGTTAGGTTTATGTACCACTAGGGAGGGTTAGGGTTAGGCTGCTTTGGGTTTAGGTTTAGGTTGTGGGGAGGGGAGGTTAGGTTTATGCACCACTAGGGAGGGTTAGGCTGCAGGGGGGGAGGGGTGGGTTAGGTTTTGGCTTCTAGAAGTAATGGTTAAGGCTAGAGGGCCATTGGGGGTTACCTTCCCATGTCAGGATTCTCAACATCAGGATGCCACGGTTGGTATTCCAAACGCCGGCATATCAATCCAAACCCTTGTATTCCATTCATGCAAGTTTGCAATGTAAGGTAGTGAAATGTGCTAAACAGACCCACACAGTAAATGTGGACTTTTCCTTAATGGCAACATTTTGTTTTAACTCTTTACAGTATATTACGTTAGAGGTGTTTTATGAGCCATTTACAACAAATGCATATTTGTTAATGTATTACATGATCTGTTGGCGTGTTAATTTTTTTTTTTTAGAAAACCCGAGAATTTATTTTAACAAGCTTATTTTATTTAGTTGCATTGACTGAACAAGACAGAGTTTGTCAAACTTATTTTTCAATTATTGCTTTAAAGCCTCCTGCTGATGATTTTTCAAGCGCAAAATTGACACAATATTACCTCTATTTTTAAACAAAATTGAATCAATTTACATTGACTTATTGCAACAAAACCAGCTGTGAGCTTCTAATGAATTTATGTTTTTTTGTATGATCTCCGAGAACCAGATTAATATGTAAATTATTGTATAGTACATGTATACAGCTGCAAATGTATCACTATAGATACCTGGGGGTATATTTACAAAGATTCGTGTTTTGGCCGTTTTGAAGGGTGTTTGAACTCGAATGGTATCGGGTGCATTTTACTGCAACTTTTTGAATCCTGATATGATCATTCACTAAGCTGCCGAGTTTTGCACAATCGTTTTTTCCGATGTCGATGTGATTCGTAATATCAGGCAGTGTTTTACGGGAGTGATGAGTAAAACACTGCCTGAAAAAACATAAGGAATCCCGGCCGGATCTGTGATATCCGTGCAGGGCTTCATTGTGTACCTTAAAAAGTTGATTAAAGTCTTATAAAATATGGAAAAAATTGCGTGGGGTCCCCCCTCCTAAGCACAACCAGCCTCGGGCTCTTTGAGCCGGTCCTGGTTGAAAAAATATGGGGGGAAAAATGACAGGGGTTCCCCCATATTTAATCAACCAGCACCGGGCTCTGCGCCTGGTCCTGGTTCCAAAAATATGGGGGACAAAAAGCGTAGGGGTCCCCCGTATTTCTGAAACCAGCACCGGGCTCCACTAGCTGGGGAGATAATGCCAAAGCCGGGGGACACTTTGATATCGGTCCCTGCAGCCGTGCCATTAAAACCCCAACTAGTCACCCCTGGCTGGGGTACCCTGGAGGAGTGGGGAGCCCTTCAATCAAGAGGTCCCCCCTCCAGCCACCCAAGGGCCACGGATGAAGCCCGAGGCTGTCCCCCCCATCCAAGGGCGGCGGATGGGGGGCTGATAGCCTTGTGTGAAATTGTGTATATTGTTTTTAGTAGCAGTACTACAAGTCCCAGCAAGCCTCCCCCGCAAGCTGGTACTTGGAGAACCACAAGTACCAGCATGCGGTGGAAAACCGGGCCCGCTGGTACCTGTAGTACTACTACTAAAAAAATACCCCAATAAAAACAGAACACACACACCGTGACAGTACAACTTTATTACATACATGCACACCAACATACACACATACTTACCTATGTTCCCACGAGGCTCGGTCCTCTTCTCCATGTAGAATCCTAGGGGTACCTGCGGAAAAAATTATACTCACATAATCCAGTGAAGAATCCGACCTTTGAATAATCCACGTACTTGGCAAAAAAATAAAACGGAAACCCGACCACGCACTGAAAGGGGTCCCATGTTTATACATGGGACCCCTTTCCCCGACTGCCAGGACCCCCCCTGACTCCTGTCAAAGAGGGTCCCTTCAGCCAATCAGGGAGCGCCACGTCGTGGCACCCTCCTGATTGGCTGTGTGATCCTGTAGTGTCTGTCAGGCAGCACACGGCACAGATACAATGTAGCGCCTATGCGCTCCATTGTAGCCAATGTTGGGAACTTTGCGGTCAGCGGTGAGGTTACTATCGGTCAACCGCTGACCGCAAAGTTCCCACCATTGGCTACAATGGAGCGCATAGGCGCTACATTGTATCACTGCCGTGTGCTGCCTGACAGACACTACAGGAGCACACAGCCAATCAGGAGGGTGCCACGACGTGGCGCTCCCTGATTGGCTGAAGGGACCCTCTTTGACAGGAGTCAGGGGGAGTCCTGGCAGTCAGGGAAAGGGGTCCCATGTGTAAACATGGGACCCCTTTCAGTGCGTGGTCGGGTTTCCATTTTATTTTTTTGCCAAGTACGTGGATTATTCAAAGGTCGGATTCTTCACTGGATTATGTGAGTATAATTTTTTCCACAGGTACCCCTAGGATTCTGCATGGAGAAGAGGACCGAGCCTCGTGGGAACATAGGTATGTGTGTATGTTGGTGTGCATGTATGTAATAAAGTTGTACTGTCACGGTGTGTGTGTTCTGTTTTTATTGGGGTATTTTTTTAGTAGTAGTACTACAGGTACCAGCGGGCCCGGTTTTCCACCGCATGCTGGTACTTGTGGTTCTCCAAGTACCAGCTTGCAGGGGAGGCTTGCTGGGACTTGTAGTACTGCTACTAAAAACAATATTCACAATTTCACGCAAGGCTATCAGCCCCCCATCCGCCGCCCTTGGATGGGGGGACAGCCTCGGGCTTCACCCCTGGCCCTTGGGTGGCTGGAGGGGGGGGACCCCTTGATTGAAGTGGTCCCCACTCCTCTAGGGTACCCCAGCCAGGGGTGACTAATTGGGGTTTTAATGGCACGGCCGCAGGGACCGATATCAAAGTGTCCCCCGGCTGTGGCATTATCTCCCCAGCTAGTGGAGCCCGGTGCTGGTTTCAGAAATACGGGGGACCCCTACGCTTTTTGTCCCCCGTATTTTTGGAACCAGGACTAGGCGCAGAGCCCGGTGCTGGTTGATTAAATATGGGGGAACCCCTGTCATTTTTTTCCCCATATTTTTTCATCCACGACCGGCTCAAAGAGATCGAGGCTGGTTATGCTTAGGAGGGGGGACCCCACGCAATTTTTTTTTCAGATTTTTCACTAAACAGACCCTTTCCCATAGATAACTATGCACAGATCTCACTGATCCGTACATGGTTATCCAAACTCGACTGGAAAAAGCAGGTCTATTTATTGCTGCTTTTTTTAACGAATCGAAAAAAAACAGACCCGCACTTGAGCACTCAGAAACTAACACCCAAATACGAATGAATAGTGAATGCCCGTATTCTATGAAATAACAGCTGCGTTTGACCGATGGTCTATTCATTCGTATTTGTGAACGTTGTCATTCAAACCATTACGAATAGTCCAAACACTGCCGAGATTGGTGCTTAGTGAATTCCCGCATTGGGACTTAGAAAAAAAAACACAAATCGGGCAAACTCTATTTTTTTGTAAATATTGGCCCTTGTGTTCAGTCATCCCTTTTCTGCCATTTTAATATGTAAATAGGAATTCCCAACTTCAAATTAGTATTCATATTTCACTGTAATGGGTGCTAATAGTATGTTACCAAATTAAATACCTACTGTGTCTGATCTGATCTGAAGATATAATAGTTCTAAGTGCTGAATGCCCACATACACGTTTCAGTTTATTTACTTTCATTTTAATTTATTTACTACAATTGCCAAGATATACAGCTGTGGATGGGTCCCACGCGTCATATTGCAATGCAGCTGATTAACAATAGTTTTACTGGCCAAAACACAAAGCACTATCTAGAAACACTTAATACACTATATATATAAAATGTAACAGGAGTTTTTTTATTCATTAAGTCAAGTGACTTAATAGTGCTGGCAGATCAGTAGTGATTGCTTAATCCCCACAGTTTGCCTATTTATGTAATTCTTTATTTATCTAGTGCTTTGCTCCTAATAAGATTCAATGCATTTTACAGTTTGCAGAAGGTGAGTCAGCTGTTTTCAATATGCTAAGTGAGGTGGTCTGTACTACTTCCCATCAATCCCTGCCTCATTGGAGAAGAAACACTTGCAAACATGAGAAAAATAAAAACAAAACAAATACTGTAGAGCCACGGTTATCATCAAATTACCCCAGTGCTATGGGGACAGCAGTACTCATCCATGTGCCACCTATTCAATATACATACTGTATGACAAAACAGACAACACACAATAAAGATGTTGTCAAGCAAAATTCTGAACACTTCATCAGTTAAATTTTTTAAAGTAAACTAAGTAAAAGTATCTGTACTCATCTCCTTCTACAAGAGTCTTCTTTCCTCTTCCTAATATACTGAATACAGTACTTTTCTGACTCTAGGGGAGCACCACGAGGCAAATAGATTTTTTGGGGCATTTTTTTGAGAATGATAGCAAAAACATAAACTCTAGCACACACTACCGGTAAATAATCTGACATTTGTCTATATTTTATACAGCTATACCTGTGCACCAACCTAACCCCTACAACATCCTGCCAACATTAACTTTCGACACTACTTCCATCCAACTTCTCTTTTCTCTCCACCCACTTCATATACAATGCTAGCTCATATCTTGAAACTGTTTCTCTCTCAACTAGCACATTTCTATCTTCTTTTAAACATGCACTTATTTCACTAAATAAACTATTTCTTGGCTTAGCTTCTCTCTCCAACTGCCATCTTGTAATCACCATACATAATCTCCAAGATTACAGAAATCATCAAGGCTATGGGAGCATATCCTGGCTTCAGTAAACTCAGATAAGTCAACTACAGCAGTCATTTTCAAATCGCGGTCCTCAAGTACCCCCAACAGTTCATGTTTTCCAGGTCTCCTCACAGGATTGCAAGTGAAATAATTTGCTCCAACTGTGGGTCTTTTAAAATGTGTTAGTGAGTAATGAATACGCCAGTTGAACTGCTAGGTGACCTGGAAAATATGAACTGTTAGTGGTACTTGAGGACTGAGTTTGAGAACCACTGAACTACAGTATTTCAATTTATGTGGCCTCATAGTGGTTACTAAACACCACCAGAATTACTGCTCTATGGTTCACTCTGTTTAAAATAGTCAACCATTTTAATAAAGATATTTAAGTAGGTCTGCTTCCTACTTAGTGAGGTCACATAGGCATAGAAAGCACACCACAAGTCAGGCTCTGGGTCCTTACACAGAAGCAGCTCTATCCACAGACCTAGGTGCCCTTGTTACATACTGTATGCTGCACTAGGGAATTTAACTCCAGCGATATACAAAAGTGTGGTCACGCCAAGGCATTCACTGGAGACCACCATTAGTGGATACTATTATTTTACAAAGTTCTAGTGGACTGAGACTTATTTTGCTGCTCTTACTATTTGCACTAACTGATATTCTTGACAGTCCTACCCAATTGTTGCAATCTCACTTAAATTACTGAGGCATTATTAACCCTAAGTGGGATGCCAATACTGGGTATATATTAGAGAAGTGTGCCTCGGATTTGACTCAGATTTTATGCCAAAATCAGATCTCAAAATGAGGTAAAACATCATCTTTGTCCATACAAGATAATGTTTTGTCAGAAAAAGTTTTTTGAGTTTTGATTTTGGTTGGAAAATCTGAGTTAAATCCGAGTCTAATCTGAGCCGCAGATTTCTAGTATATATCAAAGATTAAGGAGACACCTCTATTTATTACAGAGATCTGTGTGGACAGTGGCAGATTCAGGAAGGGGGCATCAAGGCTTGTGCCATTCCTGTCATTTAGGACATTTTTATAAAATTAATAGTGGGATCAGATTTAAGCATGTGATAAGTGTGACTGCGGCTGGCTCTTTTTAGTGTGACTGTGGCCGGCATCCTGCTGCCCTGCGCAGCTGTGAAAAATGGGAGATAATTAATTTCCCCAATACAAGAATAATTGGAAAAAGGTGCACAGTGCTATCTATATATATATATATATATATATATATATATATATATATAAATGTGAAAGCCCTCACTCACTCACTCACTCACTCACTCATTATTAATTCTCTTACTTCCCGATATGTTAGGAAGCTGAAATTTAACATAGTTATTCTTCAGGTGGTAAATAGGAAAGCAATGTAATTTGAATTTTAATAAACCTCTCTATAGGTCAGGGATGGGGAACCTTCGGCCCTTCAGCTGTTGTTGAACTACACATACCAGTATGCCTTTCTGCAGTTTGATATTTGGCCATGCTAAAGCTGTTGCAGGGCATGCTGGAATGTGTAGTTCAACAACAGCTGGAGGACCAAAGGTTCCCCATCCCTGCTATAGGTGATGAAAAGGGGGTTGACATAATGACGTTATTACTGATGCGTGCCTTGCGTTGCATGAACGATAACACCCAAACGGACAATCAGATCAGAATTTGGATTGCACCTCCGGTGTGTAGAATTTAATAAACTATAAAAATGGTCCTGTCACTTTTTACCGTATCTATCACTCACTCACTCACTCACTCACTCACTCACTCATCACTAATTCTCTTACTTCCCGATACGTTAGGAAGCTGAAATTTAACATAGGTATTCTTCAGGTGGGAAATAGGAAAAATACGAAATTAGAATTTTAATGAACCTCCCCATAGGAGATGTAAATGGGGTTGACATAATGACATCATTACCGAAGCGTGGCGTGGGTTGTGTGAACGATAACGCCCAAATGGCCAATCAGATCAAAAAAATTTGGACTGCACCTCCAGTGTGTAGAAGTTAATAAACTACAAAAATGGTCCTGTCACTTTTTACCATATCTGCTATGGGTGCTCCTTGGGTAACACCAAGAGCCATGGATCAATATTTATTAACATTAATACGTCTCAAAATTACATCTCTATAAATTTACCAAATTATTAACACTCATATATATGTACAACCGTGAAAATCAGTAACTTCCGTGCGAAGAGCGGGTAGAACAGCTAGTATGATAATAAAAAAAGGTTGTTCTATACACAATTAGAACAATAAGTGAAGTGGTTAACTAATAGTTGGGCACAATCGGGAGGGAGGGACTGTTATATTAACTCACCAGGGGAACGTAAAGGAGCTTTACACGCTGATGCTGTGCAAATCATTTCATTACCAATCAGAGCACAGAAATTGCGTGTTCCATTTTTAAAAATTTATAGCTCAAAGATAACACTTTCAGATCAGTTCACTGTCAGTTGCGAGTGTAGAGGAGACAATGAAGATTTGCTACCCAAAACTTCCACCACTAATATTTATTGGTACTGTAGGATGAACATTTACGACATACGTGGCATGATAAGGTGTGCTGCTATAATGACCCTGATAATAACGGCTGTAGCCCAGACTAACACTGCAATGCTTACTCTCCCCCATAAGCATTATTATAATGCAGTCACAAATGCTAATCTTCCCAATTCAACTCTATTATCAATGTAACTAATTTACTTCCTTCCAATGTCAATAAACAGCATTATTACTGTAGAGGCAACTACTGTATAAGGAGATGTGTGACTGCATACTTCCCATCATTTATGAGGCTAAAACTGGCAAAGGGGCATGGCCTCACAAGAAGGAGGTGTGGCCTCAAAGTATGTCCTGTTTTCATCATGCTGTATGGGCGTGCCCAGCACTCTCAGAGAGGCTGGGATTCCCCCAGGTTTTTATTGTATTGTGAACAGATGCAGCACACATGCAGCAGTGGGACTGAGTGGGTTACAGTCTAAATAGTTAAAACAGTGGGGGTCATTCCGAGTTGTTCGCTCGCAAGCGGATTTTAGCAGATTTGCTCATGCTAAGCCGCCGCCTACTGGGAGTGAATCTTAGCATCTTAAAATTGCGAACGATGTATTCGCAATATTGCGATTACACACCTCGTAGCAGTTTCTGAGTAGCTCCAGACTTACTCGGCATCTGCGATCATTTCAGTGCTTGTCGTTCCTGGTTTGACGTCACAAACACACCCAGCGTTCGCCCAGACACTCCCCTGTTTCTCCGGCCACTCCTGCGTTTTTTCCGGAAACGGTAGCGTTTTTTCCCACACGCCCATAAAACGGCCTGTTTCCGCCCAGTAACACCCATTTCCTGTCAATCACATTACGATCGCCAGAACGAAGAAAAAGCCGTGAGTAAAAATCCTAACTGCATAGCAAATTTACTTGGCGCAGTCGCAGTGCGGACATTGCGCATGCGCATTAAGCGGAAAATCGCTGCGATGCGAAGATTTTTACCGAGCGAACAACTCGGAATGACCCCCAGTGATTCGAGTGTCACCATCGGTTTCAGGCTGTTAAGACGAACCTATTCAGATACAGCTTTCATCTGTCCCATCATGGAATTCCATATTCAAATTCTGTTCCATATCCAAGCTCATAGTCTCATAATAGTTATCCTGTCCAACTGTGTACCAGTAAAACCAGCCAGGGGGCTGTAACCTGCACATCAGATGCAGCTTTGCCTATACCTCCTTGCGAGGGTTTCTTGTGAAGACCACCAGCACGTTAGATTCCTTGCCTCTGGTCTGGGTATTAGTCAACATACTGGTACTCGCTAACCATTTCATTCTGCTCATGCACAAGAACTATCTCAAGCCTCCCAGTTTCCTACATCAGACCTCCACCACTGACCACAGTGTCCACTGACCACAGTGTCACTACCAGTAACACAGAAAACTCATGATTTCACAGACTCTGGTAAAGCCAGGTACAGTACATTAACTAGTGTATATATATATCTATACATACATACTGTATATACAGTACATGTATATACAGTATGTGTCCATTGTACAGTACGTGTGTTTCTGGTTATTTTTTTATTACTTTTTCTAAGTACATATTGGCTTTTTTGTATTGAAGATTAGAACTACACTAACAATGGTTTAAAAGTACATATGCACAAAGAAAATTGCTGGTAGCTACCTGGTGGGCATCATTTCTGAGAGAGCTGGTAATACAAGGTGCAGTTTCATTAGCCGTCTAGTAATTATTAGAGATGAGCGCCGGAAATTTTTCGGGTTTTGTGTTTTGGTTTTGGGTTCGGTTCCGCGGCCGTGTTTTGGGTTCGACCGCGTTTTGGCAAAACCTCACCGAATTTTTTTTGTCGGATTCGGGTGTGTTTTGGATTCGGGTGTTTTTTTCAAAAAACCCTAAAAAACAGCTTAAATCATAGAATTTGGGGGTCATTTTGATCCCAAAGTATTATTAACCTCAAAAACCATAATTTACACTCATTTTCAGTCTATTCTGAATACCTCACACCTCACAATATTATTTTTAGTCCTAAAATTTGCACCGAGGTCGCTGTGTGAGTAAGATAAGCGACCCTAGTGGCCGACACAAACACCGGGCCCATCTAGGAGTGGCACTGCAGTGTCACGCAGGATGTCCCTTCCAAAAAACCCTCCCCAAACAGCACATGACGCAAAGAAAAAAAGAGGCGCAATGAGGTAGCTGACTGTGTGAGTAAGATAAGCGACCCTAGTGGCCGACACAAACACCGGGCCCATCTAGGAGTGGCACTGCAGTGTCACACAGGATGGCCCTTCCAAAAAACCCTCCCCAAACAGCACATGACGCAAAGAAAAAAAGAGGCGCAATGAGGTAGCTGACTGTGTGAGTAAGATAAGCGACCCTAGTGGCCGACACAAACACCGGGCCCATCTAGGAGTGGCACTGCAGTGTCACGCAGGATGTCCCTTCCAAAAAACCCTCCCCAAACAGCACATGACGCAAAGAAAAAAAGAGGCGCAATGAGGTAGCTGACTGTGTGAGTAAGATAAGCGACCCTAGTGGCCGACACAAACACCGGGCCCATCTAGGAGTGGCACTGCAGTGTCACGCAGGATGTCCCTTCCAAAAAACCCTCCCCAAACAGCACATGACGCAAAGAAAAAAAGAGGCGCAATGAGGTAGCTGACTGTGTGAGTAAGATAAGCGACCCTAGTGGCCGACACAAACACCGGGCCCATCTAGGAGTGGCACTGCAGTGTCACGCAGGATGTCCCTTCCAAAAAACCCTCCCCAAACAGCACATGACGCAAAGAAAAAAAGAGGCGCAATGAGGTAGCTGACTGTGTGAGTAAGATAAGCGACCCTAGTGGCCGACACAAACACCGGGCCCATCTAGGAGTGGCACTGCAGTGTCACGCAGGATGGCCCTTCCAAAAAACCCTCCCCAAACAGCACATGACGCAAAGAAAAATAAAAGAAAAAAGAGGTGCAAGATGGAATTGTCCTTGGGCCCTCCCACCCACCCTTATGTTGTATAAACAGGACATGCACACTTTAACCAACCCATCATTTCAGTGACAGGGTCTGCCACACGACTGTGACTGATATGACGGGTTGGTTTGGACCCCCCCCAAAAAAGAAGCAATTAATCTCTCCTTGCACAAACTGGCTCTACAGAGGCAAGATGTCCACCTCATCATCATCCTCCGATATATCACCGTGTACATCCCCCTCCTCACAGATTATCAATTCGTCCCCACTGGAATCCACCATCTCAGCTCCCTGTGTACTTTGTGGAGGCAATTGCTGCTGGTCAATGTCTCCGCGGAGGAATTGATTATAATTCATTTTAATGAACATCATCTTCTCCACATTTTCTGGATGTAACCTCGTACGCCGATTGCTGACAAGGTGAGCGGCGGCACTAAACACTCTTTCGGAGTACACACTTGTGGGAGGGCAACTTAGGTAGAATAAAGCCAGTTTGTGCAAGGGCCTCCAAATTGCCTCTTTTTCCTGCGAGTATAAGTACGGACTGTGTGACGTGCCTACTTGGATGCGGTCACTCATATAATCCTCCACCATTCTTTCAATGTTGAGAGAATCATATGCAGTGACAGTAGACGACATGTCCGTAATCGTTGTCAGGTCCTTCAGTCCGGACCAGATGTCAGCATCAGCAGTCGCTCCAGACTGCCCTGCATCACCGCCAGCGGGTGGGCTCGGAATTCTGAGCCTTTTCCTCGCACCCCCAGTTGCGGGAGAATGTGAAGGAGGAGATGTTGACAGGTCGCGTTCCGCTTGACTTGACAATTTTCTCACCAGCAGGTCTTTCAACCCCAGCAGACTTGTGTCTGCCGGAAAGAGAGATCCAAGGTAGGTTTTAAATCTAGGATCGAGCACGGTGGCCAAAATGTAGTGCTCTGATTTCAACAGATTGACCACCCGTGAATCCTTGTTAAGCGAATTAAGGGCTCCATCCACAAGTCCCACATGCCTAGCGGAATCGCTCCGTGTTAGCTCCTCCTTCAATGTCTCCAGCTTCTTCTGCAAAAGCCTGATGAGGGGAATGACCTGACTCAGGCTGGCAGTGTCTGAACTGACTTCACGTGTGGCAAGTTCAAAGGGCATCAGAACCTTGCACAACGTTGAAATCATTCTCCACTGCACTTGAGACAGGTGCATTCCACCTCCTATATCGTGCTCAATTGTATAGGCTTGAATGGCCTTTTGCTGCTCCTCCAACCTCTGAAGCATATAGAGGGTTGAATTCCACCTCGTTACCACTTCTTGCTTCAGATGATGGCAGGGCAGGTTCAGTAGTTTTTGGTGGTGCTCCAGTCTTCTGTACGTGGTGCCTGTACGCCGAAAGTGTCCCGCAATTCTTCTGGCCACCGACAGCATCTCTTGCACGCCCCTGTCGTTTTTAAAAAAATTCTGCACCACCAAATTCAAGGTATGTGCAAAACATGGGACGTGCTGGAATTTGCCCATATTTAATGCACACACAATATTGCTGGCGTTGTCCGATGCCACAAATCCACAGGAGAGTCCAATTGGGGTAAGCCATTCTGCGATGATCTTCCTCAGTTGCCGTAAGAGGTTTTTAGCTGTGTGCATATTCTGGAAAGCGGTGATACAAAGCGTAGCCTGCCTAGGAAAGAGTTGGCGTTTGCGAGATGCTGCTACTGGTGCCGCTGCTGCTGTTCTTGCGGCGGGAGTCCGTACATCTACCCAGTGGGCTGTCACAGTCATATAGTCCTGACCCTGCCCTGCTCCACTTGTCCACATGTCCGTGGTTAAGTGGACATTGGGTACAACTGCATTTTTTAGGACACTGGTGAGTCTTTTTCTGACGTCCGTGTACATTCTCGGTATCGCCTGCCTAGAGAAGTGGAACCTAGATGGTATTTGGTAACGGGGGCACACTGCCTCAATAAATTGTCTAGTTCCCTGTGAACTAACGGCGGATACCGGACGCACGTCTAACACCAACATAGTTGTCAAGGCCTCAGTTATCCGCTTTGCAGCAGGATGACTGCTGTGATATTTCATCTTCCTCGCAAAGGACTGTTGGACAGTCAATTGCTTACTGGAAGTAGTACAAGTGGGCTTACGACTTCCCCTCTGGGATGACCATCGACTCCCAGCAGCAACAACAGCAGCGCCAGCAGCAGTAGGCGTTACACGCAAGGATGCATCGGAGGAATCCCAGGCAGGAGAGGACTCGTCAGAATTGCCAGTGACATGGCCTGCAGGACTATTGGCATTCCTGGGGAAGGAGGAAATTGACACTGAGGGAGTTGGTGGGGTGGTTTGCGTGAGCTTGGTTACAAGAGGAAGGGATTTACTGGTCAGTGGACTGCTTCCGCTGTCGCCCAAAGTTTTTGAACTTGTCACTGACTTATTATGAATGCGCTGCAGGTGACGTATAAGGGAGGATGTTCCGAGGTGGTTAACGTCCTTACCCCTACTTATTACAGCTTGACAAAGGGAACACACGGCTTGACAAATGTTGTCCGCATTTCTGGTGAAATACTTCCACACCGAAGAGCTGATTTTTTTGGTATTTTCACCAGGCATGTCAACGGCCATATTCCTCCCACGGACAACAGGTGTCTCCCCGGGTGCCTGACTTAAACAAACCACCTCACCATCAGAATCCTCCTGGTCAATTTCCTCCCCAGCGCCAGCAACACCCATATCCTCCTCATCCTGGTGTACTTCAACACTGACATCTTCAATCTGACTATCAGGAACTGGACTGCGGGTGCTCCTTCCTGCACTTGCAGGGGGCGTGCAAATGGTGGAAGGCGCATGCTCTTCACGTCCAGTGTTGGGAAGGTCAGGCATCGCAACCGACACAATTGGACTCTCCTTGTGGATTTGGGATTTCGAAGAACGCACAGTTCTTTGCTGTGCTACTGCTTTTGCCAGCTTGAGTCTTTTCATTTTTCTAGTGAGAGGCTGAGTGCCTCCATCCTCATGTGAAGCTGAACCACTAGCCATGAACATAGGCCAGGGCCTCAGCCGTTCCTTGCCACTCCGTGTGGTAAATGGCATATTGGCAAGTTTACGCTTCTCCTCCGACAATTTTATTTTAGGTTTTGGAGTCCTTTTTTTACTGATATTTGGTGTTTTGGATTTGACATGCTCTGTACTATGCCATTGGGCATCGGCCTTGGCAGACGACGTTGCTGGCATTTCATCGTCTCGGCCATGACTAGTGGCAGCAGCTTCAGCACGAGGTGGAAGTGGATCTTGATCTTTCCCTAATTTTGGAACCTCAACATTTTTGTTCTCCATATTTTAATAGGCACAACTAAAAGGCACCTCAGGTAAACAATGGAGATGGATGGATACTAGTATACAATTATGGATGGACTGCCGAGTGCCGACACAGAGGTAGCTACAGCCGTGGACTATTGTACTGTACTGTGTCTGCTGCTAATATAGACTGGATGATAATGAGATGTAGTATGTATGTATAAAGAAGAAAGAAAAAAAAACCACGGGTAGGTGGTATACAATTATGGACGGACTGCCGAGTGCCGACACAGAGGTAGCTACAGCCGTGGACTACCGTACTGTACTGTGTCTGCTGCTAATATAGACTGGATGATAATGAGATGTAGTATGTATAAAGAAGAAAGAAAAAAAAACCACGGGTAGGTGGTATACAATTATGGATGGACTGCCGAGTGCCGACACAGAGGTAGCTACAGCCGTGGACTACCGTACTGTGTCTGCTGCTAATATAGACTGGTTGATAATGAGATGTAGTATGTATAAAGAAGAAAGAAAAAAAAAACCACGGGTAGGTGGTATACAATTATGGACGGACTGCCGAGTGCCGACACAGAGGTAGCTACAGCCGTGGACTACCGTACTGTACTGTGTCTGCTGCTAATATAGACTGGATGATAATGAGATGTAGTATGTATAAAGAAGAAAGAAAAAAAAAACACGGGTAGGTGGTATACAATTATGGACGGACTGCCGAGTGCCGACACAGAGGTAGCTACAGCCGTGGACTACCGTACTGTGTCTGCTGCTAATATAGACTGGTTGATAATGAGATGTAGTATGTATAAAGAATAAAGAAAAAAAAACCACGGGTAGGTGGTATACAATTATGGATGGACTGCCGAGTGCCGACACAGAGGTAGCTACAGCCGTGGACTACCGTACTGTGTCTGCTGCTAATATAGACTGGTTGATAATGAGATGTAGTATGTATAAAGAAGAAAGAAAAAAAAAACCACGGGTAGGTGGTATACAATTATGGACGGACTGCCGAGTGCCGACACAGAGGTAGCTACAGCCGTGGACTACCGTACTGTACTGTGTCTGCTGCTAATATAGACTGGATGATAATGAGATGTAGTATGTATAAAGAAGAAAGAAAAAAAAAACACGGGTAGGTGGTATACAATTATGGATGGACTGCCGAGTGCCGACACAGAGGTAGCTACAGCCGTGAACTACCGTACTGTGTCTGCTGCGACTGGATGATAAATAATGATATAAAAAATATATATATATCACTACTGCAGCCGGACAGGTATATATTATATAATGACGGACCTGCTGGACACTGTCTGTCAGCAGAATGAGTTTTTTATTTTATAGAATAAAAAAACACCACACAAGTCACACGACGTGTGTTTAACTTTTACAGGCAGACATTCACAATACAATATAGTATACTATATACTGGTGGTCAGGTCACTGGTCAGTCACACTGGCAGGGGCACTCCTGCAGAAAAAAAGTGTGCACTGTTTAATTTTAATATGTACTCCTGGCTCCTGCTATAACCTAACTGCTCCCCAGTCTCCCCCACAATTAAGCTGTGTGAGCACAGTCAGATATTATACATAGATGATGCAGCAGCACACTGGGCTGAGCACAGATATGGTATGTGACTGAGTCACTGTGTATCGTTTTTTCAGGCAGAGAACGGATTATATTAAATAATATAAAACTGCACTGGTGGTCACTGGTCAGTCACTAGTATAACTAACTAATACTATCAGCAAAATTCTGCACTCTCTGTCTGAGTACTCCTCCTAAGCTCCAGTAAATGAAGTGTCACTGTCTCACTCTGTCACTAGTATAACTAACTAATACTATCAGCAAAATTCTGCACTCTCTGTCTGAGTACTCCTCCTAAGCTCCAGTAAATGAAGTGTCACTGTCTCACTCTCACTCTCCTATCTATTTCTTCTCTAAACGGAGAGGACGCCAGCCACGTCCTCTCACTATCAATCTCAATGCACGTGTAAAATGGCGGCGACGCGCGGCTCCTTATATAGAATCCGAGTCTCGCGATAGAATCCGAGCCTCGCGAGAATCCGACAGCGTCATGATGACGTTCGGGCGCGCTCGGGTTAACCGAGCAAGGCGGGAAGATCCGAGTCGCTCGGACCCGTGTAAAAAAACATGAAGTTCGGGCGGGTTCGGATTCAGAGGAACCGAACCCGCTCATCTCTAGTAATTATTAGTTACTGTAAATGCTCATGTGAATCATAGTTTTTCATATAAATGTGTAATAGAAGCCACATTTTTATCTTTGCTATGACCATTTCCAGAGTGTTAGTGTTCCTAATTATAAATCATTCATAAAACTGTGACCTTAAATTTGTATAGCTCATATGAAAGTAGTGCATCTTTATGTTGCATTATATGACAAAGCCATTAGGAATCAGGATTATCCTTGAGACTTAGACACCATTTTACACCTATACATTTATTTTACAAGCTGTGTATGCTAAACCACATGCCTGGCGTGGTTGCATCGTTTGCAACCACACCAGGCTGAGCGTTATCTGACCTGGGGTCTAATTCAGACCTGACCGCAGCAGCAAATTTGTTAGCTCATGGGCAAAACCACGTGCACTGCGGGGGGAGGGGGGGGGGAAATAACATTTGCAGAGAGAGTTAGATTTGGTGCGTTATTTTGTTTCTGTGCAGGGTATTTACTGCTTGCTTTATTTTTGCACTGCAATTTAGATTTCAGTTTGAACACACCACACGCAAATCTAACGCTCTCTGCATGTTATATCTGGACCCCCTGCAGTGCACATGATTTTGCCCATTAGCTAACAAATTTGCTGCTGCGATCAGATCTGAATTAGGCTTCTGGTCACAAGCAATATGACCAGTCAGAAATGCAGAGTGGTCAGTCACCAGTAGATATTCTAGCAGCCAGAGCCGGCCTTAGGCATAGGCAAACTAGGCAAATGCCTAGGGCATTTGGTATGCCTAGGGGCACAAGCAGCTTCTGCTGATTAAAATGATATGCGGCATGCCTATATTCTGTGTGCGACTGCGGCTGTATCTGCATACGAAATGCTACATTGCGTGTATTCCTGAAAATCACTGTAATGTAGCATTTTGTATGCAGATACAGCCAGTCAGACACAGAATATAGGCATGCTGCATATCATTTTAATTAGCAGAAGCTGCTTGTGCATCCTAGTGACATAGCAATGGAAATAAGATGATTTTTCATAAACAAAAGGCGACCAACGTTAGCAGAGCTGCCAGCTGACTCATGCCAGGCATTTCCTGCAGAACTAGCGGCGGTGCTAGGGGGCACCAGCCAAATCTTGCCTAGGGCATCATATTGGTTAGGGCCGGCTCTGCTAGCAGCCACCATTCATAGAGAGACCTCCCGGCCCCTATGCATTCATGCACCCTCCCCAGTGACTGCTATGCTGCTGATCACTGCTGATTGGTCAACATAGCAGGACCCACACCCGGCAGCTGCACAGAGGAGCGGCCACACGGGAAATGTAAATTAACCCCAGTGTTTACTTGGCAGCTGCTCAGAGGAGCAGCCGCTTAGGAAATCACAGTTGTGATGGTCACAATGTTCCGATGTTCTGATGTTTGATAATTAAAACAATATTTTACAAATGTTAAAACAATATTTTTTTTTTATAAAATCATTTTATATATATTTTAAATATATGTTATTGACCTAATTCAATCATTAAAAAACAACAACAATTTCTTTGCTTTTTTGGGGGTAAAAAAATTGCCAGTTAAGTAGTTAAATGTCAAACATTCATGTAAATGGATCCTTAGGTCTTGAATTATTGACTTGCAGATCAACCTACAGTAATATTATGCATCCAATCATTTGAAATATTATTAGGCAGTAATGTCAGCACTTTAGGGTACACTGGGCCAAATTCAGCATGGGTTATAGATGTGCAAAAAATCGCACATCTACAACCCATTACACTGACATATGGGGGACGCCCAGCACAGGGCAAGTCCATCCCGCATGCTGGGTCCTGCTCCCCCCAGCAAACATGCGATTGCATCTCACAATGGCGATACTCTCTCATGTTAAGGGTTGCCCTTTGCCTACGCAGCCTAGCCACTAAGGCAGATGGCAATGCACCATCTTTTGGGTCTCCTGCACACCCCTGTCATTATTCAAAAATTCTGCAATTGGTGGATTTATATGGCAGTACCGCTGGACTAATACAATAGTACCCCTGAACTTATACGGCAGTGTCAGACAGGATGGCACTTTAAAAAAACATGCCCCAAACAGCACATGATGCAAAGAAGAAAAAGAGATGCACCAAGGTTGCTGTATGACTAAGCTAAGCAACATAAGTGTGTGACACAAACACCTGGCCCATCTAGGAGTGGCACTGCAGTGGCAGACAGGAGGGCAGATATGAAAAAAGGCCCCAAACAGCACATCATGTGAAGATGTAAAAGAGGTGCAATGAGGTAGCTGTGTGTCTAAGCTAAGTGACACAAACAATTGGCCCATCTAGGAGTTTCAAGGCAGTGTCAGACAGGTAGGCAGATATAAAAAAAAGGCCACAAACAACACATCATGCAAAAATGAAAAAGAGGTGCAATAAAGTAGCTGTATGACTAAGCTTAGCGACACAAGTGTGCAGCACAAACACCTGGCCAATGTAGGAGTGGCACTGCAGTGGCAGACAGGATGGCACCTAAAAAACTAGGCCCCAAACAGCACATCATGCAAAGAAGAAAAAGAGGTGCAATGAGGTAGATAAATGACTAAGCTAAGCAACACAAGTGTGCTGCATAAAGAACATGGAATGTGCTGGAACTTGCCCAGATGTAATACACGCACAATATTGGTGGCACAGGAGAGCATACCCCTAAACCACACACACACACACACACACACACACACACACACACACTCACACATACGGCAAAGCCTGTAAATTTAATTTGGATAATAATAACCCTTTAATTTGGAGCTATTATAATAATATGCAGCACAGGTGAGCATGCCCCTACACCACACAGGGCAAACTGTGTAAAGTTTATTCGGCTAATAATATAAGTAATTATATAACCCTTTTATTTGGAGTAAATAATATGCAGCACAGGACACCACCACTGGACTTATGGCAGCACAAGACATCACCATTGGACTGAGGCAGCACAAGACAACACCACTGGACTTGATTTATACGCCAGTACCACTGGAATTATATGGCAATATCACTGGAATTATAGAGCGATATCACTGGAATTATACAGCAATATCACTGTAATTATACGGCAGTATCACTGTAATTATACGGCAGGACTACTGTAATTATACGACAGGATCACTGTTATTATATGGCAGGATTACTGGAATTTATACAACAGGATCACTGGCATTATATGGCAATATCACTGGAATTATACAACAATATCACTGGAATTATACAGCAGGATCACTGTAATTATGCGGCAGAGTTACTGTAAATATACGGCAGGATCACTGTAAATATACAGCAGGAATACTGGAATTATACGGCAGTATCACTGGAATTATATGGCAGGATTACTGGAATTGTATGGCAGGATTACTGGAATTATATGGCAGTATCACAGGAATTATACGGCAATATCACGGGAATTATAAGGCAATATCACTGGAATTATACGGCAATATCATTGTAATTATACGGTAGGATCACTGTAATTATACGGCAGGATTACTGGAATTAAACGGCAGTATCACAGGAATTATACGGCAATATCACGGGAATTATAAGGCAATATCACTGGAATTATACGGTAATATTACTGGAATTATACGGCAAGATCACTGTAATTATACGTCAGGATTACTGGAATTATAACGCAGGATCATTGAAATTATACGGCAGGATCACTGGAATTATACGGCAGGATCACTAGAATTATACGCCAGTACTACCACTGTAATTATACAGCAGGATCACTGGAATTATACGGCAGGATCACTGGATTTATACCGCAGGATCACTGTAATTATACGGCAGGATCACTGTAATTATACGGCAGGATTACTGGAATTATACAGCAGGATCACTGGAATTATACGGCAATATCACAGGAATTATACGGCAGGATTACTGGAATTATACGGCAGTATCACGGGAAATATACGGCAATGTCATGGGAATTATACGGCAATATCACTGGAATATCACTGAAATTTTACGGCAATATTACTGGTATTATACGGCAGGATCACTGTAATTATATGGCAGGACTACTGGAATTATATGGCAGGATCACTGTAATTATATGGCAGGATTACTGGAATTATACGACAGAATCACTTGAATTATACAGCAGGATCACTGTAATTATACACCAGTATCACTGTAATTATACGTCTGGACCACTGGAATTATATGGCAGGATCACTGGATTTATACGGCAGGATCACTTGAATTATAAGGCAGGATCACTGTAATTATACGCGAGTATCACTGTAATTATACGTCAGGATCACTGGAATTATATGGCAGGATCACTGGATTTATACGGCAGGATCACTGTAATTATACGGCAGGATTACTGGAATTATACGGCAGGATTACTGGAATTATACAGCAATATAACAAGAATTATACGGCAGTATCATGGGAATTATACAGCAATATCACTGGAATTATACGGCAGTATCACAGGAATTCTACAGCAATATCACTGGAATTATACGGCAGGATCACTGGAATTATACGGCAATATCACAGGAATTATACGGCAGTATCACGGGAATTATACGGCAATATCACTAGAATTATACGGCAGTATCACAGGAATTCTACAGCAAAATCACTGGAATTATAAGGCAATATCACTGGAATTATATGCCAGTATCACAGGAATTATACGGCAGTATCACTGGAATTATATGTCAGTATCACAGGAATTATACAGCAATATCACTGGAATTATACGGCAAAATCACTGGAATTATACGGCAGTATAAACAGGAATTATTCAGCAATATCACTGGAATTATACGCCAGTATCACGGGAATTATACGGCAGTAACACTGGATAAATGGCAGCAGAGGACACCACCACTGTGACTGGACTGATGCTGCACAAGACACTACCCTGGTCTGATACAAGACCACACAGCAAAACTGCAAGGGACTTATACAGCAGCACTGGGGACATATAGCAGTAGAGGACACCACCACTGTGACTGGCTGGACTGATGCAGCATAAGACACTACACTGGACTGAGCAGCACAAGACAGCACTGGAATCACCACCCCACTTTCCCGCCCCCACACAGACACTGAGGACACGTCCTCTCACTACACTCTCCGAGATTGGAGTGAAAATGGCAGCGACGCGCTGCTCCTTATATGGAATCCAAACCCCGTGAGAATCCGACAGCGGGATGATGACGTTTTGCCTTGTTCTGGTTTCCGAGTCAGGCGGGAAAACCTGAGCCTGACTTAGATCCGGGCTCGGATGGTAAAGTCTGGTAGGGTTCAGTTCTCAGGGAACCGAACCCGCTCATCTCTATTTTAAACACAGCCTGTAAAATGACATTTAGGAGCTGACTGGTTTGTATGTTATCTCTCCCCACTTTATCTTTTTCCATCCATTAATAAATCCCCACCTAAATCTTAAACTGACATGTGCAGTTTAATTTGCTGGTTCTACAAAAAACTTTGAGGTTTCTAGATTGCCTGGTAACAACAATGTTTATGAGGGAGAGATACATTTTGTAATGGCAATACTGATTAGGTATTAGCTGATAAGCGTTATCAGTATTATAAATATTCCAAGAGTTTGCTTCTGTCATTTAAATGAAATCCAAAATACTTCCACTAACAGTTTTCCTGCCATTTTTATCTGGATTGTTGCACATTCAATAAAAGAATCAAATGACAGCGTGATCATAATTTACATGTTAATGCCTGTGTGGAGTCCAAAGGTGCAGGATAATTAATACCAGACAATGAAGAACTGTCTCACTGCTATCTCCTCCTGGATGTCCGAGCGCTTTCTTAAACTTAACATGTCTAAGACTGAGCTGATCATCTTCCCTCCCTCCTGCATAACCTCACCTGGCACAATTTCATTATCTATTGACGGCACAACTATATTCTCTAGCCCCCAAGTGCGATGTCTTGGAATAATCCTTGACTCCTCTCTCTCCTTCAAACCACACATTCAGTACCTCTCACAAACCTACCATTTCCATCTCAAAAATATCTCCAGGAGCAGACACTTTCTCACCCAGGACACTACTAAGAACCTCATCCACTCACTGGTCATCTCCAGATTGGACTACTGCAATATTCTCCTATCTGGCCTTCCTCAAAAATGCCTCTCTCCACTCCAATCTATCTTCAATGCTGCTGCTCGTCTTAACTTCCTCACCAAATGTACTACTTCCACGTCCCCTCTCTTGCGGACATTCACTGGCTACCCTTACCATTCAGAATCCAATTCAAGCTTCTCACACTCACCTAGAAAGCCCTCTACCACTCTTCTTCCTCTTACATCTCTGACCTTATCTCTCTTTACATTCCCACCCGTCCGCTTCGCTCTGCTGATGCACACTGTCTCTCCTGCCAACTGATTACCTCCTCCCACTCCTACCTACAAGATTTAGCACATGCTGATCCCTATCTCTGGAATTCTCTACCTATCTCCATCCGACTCACCACCTCTCTCCAAAACTTCAAACAGGCTCTCAGGACCCACTTCTTCACCAAATGCAGCCAACTCTCCTCCTAACCCTCCTGTCTGTGCTCACTGTCTACCCCTTCTGTGTCACTCTGGTCCGTTAGCCCTTCGCCTTTATATTGTAAGTTCGCAAGAGCAGGGACTTCTTTCCTCATGTGCCTTTACTTTTCTTGCTTACACCCTTATACTTCCTACTCCCTTTGATGGCACCTAAACCCTGGTTTTCTATGCCTGTCCTATACTGTCTTGAACTGTAAGTGCTGTTTTCTTGTTTGCTCATTTTATAATGCACTGTGTAATGGGCGCTGCGGAGCTATATAAATAAATAAATAATAATAATAATAATAATAATAATAAAAAAGAACAGGTGCAGCACTTGGGTTTTCCAGGAACGGCAAGGCATAATGGCACATAGTTTCATGCAAGTACAAATGTAATTTCCAATTAAGTGGTCTTTCACATCAGACCATCTCCATTGGATGAAACGGGTAACAATACATACAGCAGGAGACAGGAAAGACACTTATGAGCTGAAAACAATTATTAAAACTGATAACTGTGTGGAGGATAATAGAAAATGCAATGTTGATTAAAATAGCGTACTTCAAAAGATCAATAGCTATGTCATTTTAGCAATAGATCTGTCAACATGAATACAATTGAATTGAGCTACAAAAAAAAGTGCAGCAGGCACTTTTTGTGTTTTGTGTTTTGGTTTTGGTTCTGGTGCCATGCTCGTGTTTTGGATCTGGATTGGTTTTGCCAAAACCACCCTTTCATGTTTTGGTTTTGGTTTTGGAGCGGGATGATTTTGAAAAAAAAACCCATAAAAACAGCTAAAATCACAGCATTTGGGGGTAATTTTGCTCCTACAGTATTATTAACCTCAATGACATTCAATTCCACTCATTTCTAGTCTATTCTGAACACCTCACATCTCACAATATTGTTTTTAGGCCAAAAGGTTGCACCAAGGTGGCTGTATGACTAAGCTAAGCGACACAAGTGTGCAGCACAAACACCTGGACAATCTAGGAGAGGCACTGCAGTATCAGACAGGATGGCAGATTTAAAAAATAGTCCCCAAACAGCACATGATGCAAAGAAAAAAAGAGGTGTACCAAGGTCGCTGGATGGCTAAGCTAAGTGACTCAAGTGGCCGACACAAACACCTGGCCCATCTAGGAGTGGCACTGCAGTGTAAGAGAGGATGGCAGATTTAAAAAATAGTCCCCAAACATCACATGGTGCAAAGAAAAAAAGAGGTGCACCAAGGTTGCTGGATGGCTAAGCTAAGCGACCCAAGTGGCCGACACAAACACCTGACCCATCTAGGAGTGGCACTGCAGTGTCAGACAGGATAGCACTTCAAAAAATAGTCCCCAAACAGCACATGAAGCAAAGATAAATTAAAGAAAAAGGAGGTGCAATATGGAATTGACCTTGGGCCCTCCCACCCACCCTTATGTTGTATAAACAGAACATGCACACTTTAACAAACCCATCATTTCAGCGACAGGGTCTGCCACATGACTGTGACTGAAATGACTGGTTGGTTTGGGCCCCCTCCAAAAAAGAAGCAATCAATCTCTCCTTGCACAAACTGGCTCTACAGAGGCAAGATGTCCACCTCCTCCTCATCGTCCGATTCCTCACCCCTTTCACTGTATACATCCCCCTCCTCACAGAGTATTAATTCGTCCCCACTGGAATCCACCATCTCAGGTCCCTGTGTACTTTCTGGAGGCAATTGCTGGTGAATGTCTCCACAGAGGAATTGATTATAATTCATTTTGATGAACATCATCTTCTCCACATTTTCTGGAAGTAACCTCGTACGCCGATTGCTGACAAGGTGAGCGGCTGCACTAAACACTCAGAGTACACACTGGAGGGGGGGCAACTTAGGTAAAATAAAGGCAGTTTGTGCAAGGGCCTCCAAATTTCCTCTTTTCCTGCCAGTATACGTACGGACTGTCTGACGTGCCTACTTGGATGCGGTCACTCATATAATCCTCTACCATTCTTTCAATGGTGACAGAATCATATGCAGTGACAGTAGACGACATGTCAGTAATCGTTGGCAGGTCCTTCAGTCCGGACCAGATGTCAGCACTCGCTCCAGACTGCCCTGCATCACTGCCAGTGGGCTCGGAATTCTTAGACTTTTCCCTGCAGCCCCAGTTGCGGGAGAATGTGAAGGAGGAGCTGTTGACGGGTCACGTTCCGCTTGACTTGACAAGTGTCTCACCAGCAGGTCTTTGAACCTCGGCAGACTTGTGTCTGCCGGAAAGAGAGATACAACGTAGGTTTTAAACCTGGGATCAAGCATGGTGGCCAAAATGTAGTGCACTGATTTCAACAGATTGACCACCCGTGAATCCTGGTTAAGCGAATTAAGGGCTCCATCCACAAGTCCCACATGCCTAGCGGAATCGCTGCATTTTAGCTTCTACTTCAATCTCTCCAGCTTCTTCTGCAAAAGCCTGATGAGGGGAATGACCTGTCTCAGGCTGGCAGTGTCTGAACTGACTTCACGTGTGGCAAGTTCAAAGGGTTGCAGAACTTTGCACAACGTTGAAATCATTCTCCACTGCGCTTGAGTCAGGTGCATTCCCCCTCCTTTGCCTATATCGTAGGCAGATGTATAGGCTTGAATGGCCTTTTGCTGCTCCTCCACCCTCTGAAGCATATAGAGGGTTGAATTCCACCTCGTTACCACCTCTTGCTTCAGATGAAGGTGGGGCAGGTTCAGGAGTGTTTGCTGGTGCTCCAGTCTTCGGCACGCGGTGGCTGAATGCCGAAAGTGGCCCGCAATTCTTTGGGCCACCGACAGCATCTCTTGCACGCCCCTGTCGTTTTTTAAATAATTCTGCACCACCAAATTTAATGTATGTTACAAAACATGGGACGTGCTGGAATTTGCCCACATGTAATGCACGCACAATATTGGTGGCGTTGTCCGATGTCACAAATCCCCAGGAGAGTCCAATTGGGGTAAGCCATTCTGCGATGATGTTCCTCAGTTTCCGTAAGAGATTGTCAGCTGTGTGCCTCTTATGGAAAGCGGTGATACAAAGCGTAGCCTGCCTAGGAATGAGTTGGCGTTTGCGAGATGCTGCTACTGGTGCCGCCGCTGCTGTTCTTGCTGCGGGAGGCAATACATCTACCCAGTGGGCTGTCACAGTGTTATAGTCCTGAGTCTGCCCTGCTCCACTTGTCCACATGTCCATGGTTAAGTGGACATTGGGTACAACTGCATTTTTTAGGACACTGGTGACTCTTTTTCTGAGGTCTGTGTACTTACTCGGTATCGCCTGCCTAGAGAAGTGGAACCTAGATGGTATTTGGTACCGGGGACACATTAACTCAATAAATTCTCTAATTCCCTGTAGATTAACGGTGGATACCGGACACACGTTTAACACCACCCAGACTGCCAAGGCCATAGTTATCTGCTTTGCAGCAGGATGACTGCTGTGATATTTCATCTTCCTCGCAAAGGACTGTTGGACAGTCAACTGCTTACTGGAAGTAGTACAAGTGGTCTTCCGACTTCCCCTCTGGGATGACGATCGACTCCCAGCAGCAACAACAGGAGCGCCAGCAGCAGTAGGCGTTACACTCAAGAATGCATCGGAGGAATGCCAGGCAGGAGAGGACTCGTCAGACTTGCCAGTGACATGGCCTCAGGACTATTGGCTTTCCTGTCTAATGAGGAAATTGACACTTAGGGAGTTGATGGTGTGGTTTGCAGGAGCTTGGTAACAAGAGGAAGAGATTTAGTGGTCAGTGGACTGCTTCCGCTGTGACCCAAAGTTTTTGAACTTGTCAATGACTTCTGATGAATGCGCTCCAGGTGACATATAAGGGAGAATGTTCCTAGGTGGTTAACGTCGTTACCCCTACTTATTACAGCTTGACAAAGGCAACACACGGCTTGACACCTGTTGTCCGCATTTGTGTTTAAATAATTCCACACCGAAGAGGTGATTTTTTTTGTATTTTGACCAGGCATGTCAATGGCCATATTCGTCCCACGGACAACAGGTGTCTCCCCGGGTGCCTGACTTAAACAAACCACCTCACCATCAGAATCCTCATCATCAATTTCCTCCTCAGCGCCAGCAACACCCATATCCTCATCCTGGTGTACTTCAACAGTGACATCTTCAATTTGACTATCAGGAACTGGACTGCGGGTGCTCCTTCTAGCACTTGCAGGGGGCGTGCAAATGGTGGAAGTCGCCACCTCTTCCCGTCCAGTGTTGGGAAGGTCAGGCATCGCAACCGGCACAATTGGACTCTCCTTGGGGATTTGTGATTTAGAAGAATGCACAGTTCTTTGCTGTGCTTTTGCCAGCTTAAGTCTTTTCATTTTTCAAGCAGGAGGATGAGTGCTTCCATCCTCTTGTGAAGCTGAATCACTAGCCATGAACATAGGACAGGGCCTCAGCCGTTCCTTGCCACTCCGTGTCGTAAATGGCATATTGGCAAGTTTACACTTCTCATCAGATGCTTTTAATTTTGATTTTTGGGTCATTTTCCTGAACTTTTGTTTTTTGAATTTTACATGCTCTCTACTATGACATTGGGCATCGGCCTTGGCAGATGTCGTTGATGGCATTTCATCGTCTCGGCCATGACTAGTGGCAGCAGCTTCAGCACGAGGTGGAAGTGCATCTTGATCTTTCCCTATTTTACCCTCCACATTTTTGTTCTCCATTTTTTAATGTGTGGAATTATATGCCAGTAATATATATCAATAGCAGTGGACTACTGTACCGTACTGCTATATATATACTGGTGGTCAGCAAAATTCTGCACTGTCCTCCTACTATATACTAGTGATGAGCGGGTTCGGTTCCTCGGAAAATGAACCCCTCCGAACTTCACCCATTTTACACGGGTCCGAGGCATACTCGGATTCTCCCGTATGGCTCGGTTAACCCGAGCGCGCCTGAACGTCATCATCCCGCTGTCGGATTCTCGCGAGATTCGGATTCTATATAAGCAGCCGTGCGTCGCCGCCATTTTCACTCCTGCATTGGAAATGTTAGGGAGAAGACGTGGCTGGCGTCCTCTCCGTTTATTAATCTTGATGCAAAAATATTTGTGCTTATTCCTTAATTGTGGGGACTGGGGAGCAGCTGTATTATATAGGAGGAGTACAGTGCAGAGTTTTGCTGACAGTGACCACCAGTATACGTTGTCTGCCTGAAAAACACTCCATATCTGTGCTCAGTGTGCTGCATATATCTGTGCTCACACTGCTTAATTGTGGGGACTGGGGAGCAGCTGTATTATATAGGAGTACAGTGCAGAGTTTTGCTGACAGTGACCACCAGTATACGTTGTCTGCCTGAAAAACACTCCATATCTGTGCTCAGTGTGCTGCATATATCTGTGCTCACACTGCTTTATTGTGGGGACTGGGGACCACCAGTATATTATATAGGAGGAGTACAGTGCAGAGTTTTGCTGACAGTGACCACCAGTATACGTTGTCTGCCTGAAAAACACTCCATATATGTGCTCAGTGTGCTGCATATATCTGTGCTCACACTGCTTAATTGTGGGGACTGGGGAGCAGCTGTATTATATAGGAGGAGTACAGTGCAGAGTTTTGCTGACAGTGACCACCAGTATACGTTGTCTGCCTGAAAAACACTCCATATCTGTGCTCAGTGTGCTGCATATAATTGTGCTCACACTGCTTTAATGTGGGGACTGGGGACCACCAGTATATTATATAGGAGGAGTACAGTGCAGAGTTTTGCTGACAGTGACCACCAGTATACATTGTCTGCCTGAAAAACACTCCATATCTGTGCTCACTGTGCTGCATATATCTGTGCTCACACTGCTTAATTGTGGGGACTGGGGAGCAGCTGTATTATATAGGAGGAGTACAGTGCAGAGTTTTGCTGACAGTGACCACCAGTATACGTTGTCTGCCTGAAAAACACTCCATATCTATGCTCAGTGTGCTGCATATATCTGTGCTCACACTGCTTTATTGTGGGGACTGGGGACCAGCAGTATTATATAGGAGGAGTACAGTGCAGAGTTTTGCTGACAGTGACCTCCAGTATACGTTGTCTGCCTGAAAAACACTCCATATCTGTGCTCAGTGTGCTGCATATATCTGTGCTCACACTGCTTTATTGTGGGGACTGGGGACCACCAGTATATTATATAGGAGGATGATGGATTCCAGTGGGGACGAATTAATAATCTGTGAGGAGGGGGATGTACACAGTGAAAGGGGTGAGGAATCGGAGGATGATGATGAGGTGGACATCTTGCCTCTGTAGAGCCAGTTTGTGCAAGGAGAGATTGATTGCTTCTTTTTTGGTGGGGACCCAAACCAACCAGTCATTTCAGTCACAGTCGTGTGGCAGACCCTGTCACTGAAATGATGGGTTCGTTAAAGTGTGCATGTCCTGTTTATACAACATAAGGGTGGGTGGGAGGGCCCAAGGACAATTCCATCTTGCACCTCTTTTTTCTTTCATTTTTCTTTGCATCATGTGCTGTTTGGGGACAATTATTTTGAAGTGCCATCCTGCCTGACACTGCAGTACCACTCCTAGATGGGCCAGGTGTTTGTGTCGGCCACTTGTGTCGCTTAGCTTAGTCACACAGCGACCTTGGTGCGCCTCTTTTTTTCTTTGCATCATGTGCTGTTTGGGGACTTTTTTTTTTGAAGTGCCATCCTGTCTGACACTGCAGTGCCACTCCTAGATGGGCCAGGTGTTTGTGTCGGCCACTTGTGTCGCTTAGCTTAGCCATCCAGCGACCTCGGTGCAAATTTTAGGACTAAAAATAATATTGTGAGGTGTGAGGTGTTCAGAATAGACTGAAAATGAGTGGAAATTATGGTTATTGAGGTTAATAATACTATGAGATAAAAATGACCCAAAAATTCTATGATTTAAGCTGTTTTTGAGGGTTTTTTGTAAAAAAACACCCGAATCCAAAACACACCCGAATCCAACAAAAAAATTTCAGGGAGGTTTTGCCAAAACGCGTCCGAATCCAAAACACGGCCGCAGAACCGAATCCAAAACTAAAGCACAAAACACGAAAAATTTCCGGTGCACATCACTACTATATACTGCGCAAACTGAAATGCAGCACAGGTATGGATGGACAGTATACTTGATGACACAGAGGTAGAGCAGTGGACTACTGTACCGTACTGCTATTTATATACTGGTGGTCAGCAAAATTCTGCACTGTCCTCCTACTATATACCGCGCACAACTGAAATGCAGCACAGGTATGGATGGATAGTATACTTGACGACACAGAGGTAGAGCAGTTGACTACTGTACCATACTGCTATATATTTATATACTGGTGGTCACAGCAAAATTATGCACTGTCCTCCTACTATATACTGCGCACAACTAAAATGCAGCACAGGTATGGATGGATAGTATACTTGACGACACAGAGGTAGAGCAGTTGACTACTGTACCATACTGCTATTAATTTATATACTGGTGGTCATAGCAAAATTATGCACTGTCCTCCTACTATATACTGCGCACAACTAAAATGCAGCACAGGTATGGATGGATAGTATACTTGACGACACAGAGGTAGAGCAGTGGACTACTGTACCATACTGCTATATATATACTGGTGGTCACAGCAAAATTCTACACTGTCCTCCTACTATATACTGCGCACAACTAAAATGCAGCACAGGCATGGATGGATAGTATACTTGATGACACAGAGGTAGAGCAGTAGACTACTGTACCGTACTGCTATATATATACTGGTGGTCAGCAAAATTCTGCACTGTCCTCCTACTATATACCGCGCACAACTGAAATGCAGCACAGGTATGGATGGATAGTATACTTGACGACACAGAGGTAGAGCAGTTGACTACTGTACCATACTGCTATATATTTATATACTGGTGGTCACAGCAAAATTATGCACTGTCCTCCTACTATATACTGCGCACAACTAAAATGCAGCACAGGTATGGATGGATAGTATACTTGACGACACAGAGGTAGAGCAGTTGACTACTGTACCATACTGCTATTAATTTATATACTGGTGGTCATAGCAAAATTATGCACTGTCCTCCTACTATATACTGCGCACAACTAAAATGCAGCACAGGTATGGATGGATAGTATACTTGACGACACAGAGGTAGAGCAGTGGACTACTGTACCATACTGCTATATATATACTGGTGGTCACAGCAAAATTCTACACTGTCCTCCTACTATATACTGCGCACAACTAAAATGCAGCACAGGCATGGATGGATAGTATACTTGACGACACAGAGGTAGAGCAGTAGACTACTGTACCGTACTGCTATATATATACTGGTGGTCAGCAAAATTCTGCACTGTCCTCCTACTATATACTGCGCACAACTAAAATGCAGCACAGGTATGGATGGATAGGAAACTTGACGACACAGAGGTAGAGCAGTTGACTACTGTACCGTACTGATATATATATATACTGGGGGTCACAGCAAAATTCTGCACTGTCCTCCTACTATATACTACAATGCAGCACAGATATGGAGCGTTTTTCAGGCAGAGAACTTAGATATTTTCAGCATACTGAGCACAGATATTTGCAAGCACACTGAGCACAGATATTCAGCACACTAAGCACAGGTATTTGCAGCACACTGAACACAGAAACTGAGAGAACGCAGCCACGTCCTCTCGCTATCATCTCCAAAGCACGAGTGAAAATGGTGGCGATGCGCGGCTCCTTATATAGAATACGAATCTCGCAAGAATCCGACAGCGGGATGATGACGTTCAGGCGCGCCTGGGTTAACCGAGCAAGGCGGGAAGATCCGAGTCTGCCTCGGAACCGTGTTTAATGGGTGAAGTTCGGGGGGATTCGGATCCCGAGGAACCGAACCCGCTCATCACTACTTACCAGTAAATATTTTGTTTAAATTTACTATTTTTGTAATCTGATTGTTATCCTTTTTTTCTAATGTGCTGCATCAGTACATCATGCAGGGATTAAGGTGAGTGTCAGTGTACCCAAATGTGGATGAAGTAGAGATTTTTTAGCTAAATAATGTACTCAAAGTCTTTGGCTGAAAAAAATAAAAATAAAATAAAGAAAAACAACACTTAATAAAAAACATAAATGTGTTTACTTTCTTATACCTGTTTATTTACATCACTAGCAATTACTAGTGATGTAAAATAACTAGAGATGAGTGGGTTCGGTTCCTCGGGATCCGAACCCCCCCGAACTTCACTCATTTTACACGGTTCTGAGGCAGCCTCGGATCTTCCTGCCTTGCTCGGTTAACCAGAATGCGCCCGAACATCATCATCCCGCTGTCGGATTCTCGCGAGATTCGTTTTCTATATAAGGAGCCACGCGTCGCCACCATTTTCACTCGTGCTTTGGAGATTGAATGGAGAGGACGTGGTTGCGTTCTCTCCCTGAAAAGCTCTATAATCTGTGCTCAGTGTGCTGAAAATATCTGTGCTCAGTGTGCTGCAAATAATCTGTGCTCAGTGTGCTGAAAATATCTACGTTCTCTGCCTGAAAACGCTCCATATCTGTGCTCAGTGTGCTGCAAATATCTGATCAGTGTGCTGCATTGTGGGGACTGGGGACCACCAGTATATAATATATACTTTTCTATAGCTTCTATACTGCTCGTCAGGACACACATGGGTCACAGTTACACAGCTCTGTACTGATATATACAATAATATATATACTTTTCTATAGCTTCTATACTGCTTGTCAGGACACATGTGTCACAGTTACACCGCTCTGTACTGATATACAGTAATATTATACATACTTTTCTATAGCTTCTATACTGCTTGTCAGGACACATGTGTCACAGTTACACCGCTCTGTCTGTACTAATATATACAATAATATATATATACTTTTCTTATTTTCTATAGCTTCTATACTGCTTGTCAGGACACATGGGTCACAGTTACACCGCTTTGTCTGTACTGATATATACAATAATATATATACTTTTCTATAGCTTCTAGTATTACAGTGCAGTATTTTGGTGACTAACAGTATATAGTTGTACAGTAGGCCATTGCTGTATCTTGTAGCTCTGTGTCACTGCAAGTATCCATCCATTCCATTTTCTTCCAGTGATTTGGACCAATAATACCATTGATTAGAACGAATAATTCCAGTGATTTTGTTATTTTCTTCCAGTGATTTGGACCAATAATACCATCAATTAGAACGAATAATTCCAGTGATTTTGTAATTTTCTTCCAGTGATTTGGACCAATAATACCATTGATTAGAACGAATAATTCCAGTGATTTTGTCATTTTCTTCCAGTGGTTTGGACCAATAATACCATTGATTAGAACGAATAATTCCAGTGATTTTGTCATTTTCTTCCAGTGATTTGGACCAATAATACCATTGATTAGAACGAATAATTCCTGTGATATTGAGGTGTTTGTGTCGTTTAGCTTAGCCGTCCAGCGACCACAGTGCACCTCTTTTTCTCTTTTCTTTGCATCATGTGCTGTTTGGGGCCAATTTTTTGAAGTGCTATCCTGTCTGATACTGCAGTGCCACTCCTAGATGGGCCAGGTGTTTATGCCGCCCTCTTGGGTCGCTTTGCTTAGTCATCCAGCGACCTCGGTGCAAATTTTAGGACTAAAAATAGTATTGTGAGGTGTGAGGTGTTCACAATAGACTGGAAATGAGTGGAAATTGTGGTTATTGAGGTTAACAATACTATGGGATTAAAATTACCCCCAAATTCTATGATTTAAGCTGTTTTTGAGATTTTTTGAAAAAAAACACCCGAATCCAAAACACACCCGAATCCGACAAAAAAATTTCAGGGAGGTTTTGCCAAAACGCGTCCGAATCCAAAACACGGCCACGGAACCGAATCCAAAACCAAAACACAAAACCCGAAAAATTTCCGGTGCACATCTCTAAAAATAACTTTAAGTATATTTCTCTTATTTATTATTTCATGTATTACATGTATTACAAGGCTCTGGTATGAATGGTCGACAATGTTAAGGTCGACAGTCATTAGGTCGACCACTATTGGTCAACATTGACATGGTCAACATGGACAAATGGTCGACACATGAAAATGGTTGACACGTGAAAAGGTCGACATGGGTTTTTTAACTGTTTTTGGTGTCATTTTTTTCCGTAACATGACCAGGAACCCCAATTAGGGTATCGCATCCCCTTGCATGGCTCGCTTCGCTCACCATGCTGTGGGCAAGGTACCTCGCTCTGCTACTACTGCGCTTGGCACAAGTTACTATTCCCAATAGTAGTCCACATGAATGGTAAAGTATGAAAAAGTAAAAAAATCTATTTTTTTTTAAAAAGCCATGTCGACCTTTTCATGTGTCGACCTTTCATGTGTCGACCATTTTCATGTATAAACCATTTGTCCATGTCAACCATGTCAATGTCGACCAATAGTGGTCGACCTTAACATTGTCGACCATCTGAACGGATACCGTATTACAAAAACAAAGTTGTGATATAATTTATCCTATTCATAACAATGTAAAATGGATAGATAATATTCACTCTTTAGTTTCAGATTATTGGAACATTAATTTGGGATTAAACTTTATATTTTAAATTAGAGTTAGTAGGATTTTAACAACATTTCATTTGAGTATTGTCTGCAGCATCTCCTGTAAAAGTACAGTATCATACTTGTATTACTCAAGTACAATTGTAACTACATGGTTGCATACAGTACTAAGTCCTATGGTACTTTTATCCTTATTTTGCATGTTCTCACATTCATTTCTTTCTTTGTTCTATACTGAATTTCTCTATATATGAGTTCTCACAGTGTAACTGCTGTGGAAGCTGAATCTCAGTATAATTGTTGTTACGGATGACTGAATATGGACATTTGTGGTCAGTGAAGTAGACAGAGCATTGCTAAACTTTGCCATGATATACCCTTAGAGATTTTTAATGTACAAAGTAAATGACTATCTTGAATATTTTTTGCTAACGATTTGAATAAAAAGTAGCTAAATTAATACTGCAACATTTCCTCACACGTTTAAGGAAAACATATACTATTAATATTTAGAAAATATCTTCATTATTTATGTCAATTTAAGAAGAAACGTGGACATATTAAGGATTATAGAGGGAACCTCAATACCCTGCTGAGATAAATATAAATCTAAGGATTGTAACTAAAAAGAATGCACTATTAAAAAAAACAGATTATAGTTGAAAACTAAACAAATAATTAGAACTTTTAAATATTCATCTGATTTACAAGATAAAGCTTAAGAAATGAGGGAATCACATAGAAATAGACCATTAATCAATCACCATGTAGAATGAATTGCCATTTCAGAAAATGTATTTATTGTGGAAAATATTATTTGATCGAGGTATTATATTCCAGTGATGCAGTCTTCAGTTTTGCTTCACTATTCTGGAGAATGGCTACTTTACATTATGGCAGGAATGGGGAACCTGCAGCCCTCCAGCTACTGTTGAACTTCCCATTCTAGCATGCCCTGCAACAGTTTTAGCCAAATAGCAAACCTGTAGCAAGGCATGCTGGTATGTGTAGATCAACAACAGATGGAGGGCCGAAGGTTCCCCATCACTGCACTACGGGGTCAATCCAATTAGCTGCGAAGGGTGCAAAGTGACGTTGCCACAGCGTTTAAGTGTTTATAACGTATGTGTAGTGTTTATAATGTATATATATACATAATGTTTACAATGTTTTATATAATGTTTTTAATGTATATGTTTGTATATTTAAACTGCGTTGAGTTTATAGTCTAAATAGAGCAGGGAGGATTATGGTTAATTATGGTTTTGCCATGGTATGGTTAAGATTGGACTATAGATAAAACTAGCACAGTTAAGCTTTGGAAGAGTATTAGAAAAAGAGGCAGAAATGAGCAGAATTACATTTTCTTGTTTTGGTGTACAGTACTAGAAGAATTTCTACTGGTATTTATTCTAGCCCACTCTCTTCTTTCTGTTCTCTTCTCATCTTCTCTTCTCTCTTCTCTCTCTTGTTCACTCTTTTCCTTTCACTGTCCTTCACACGAGATCAGTACGAGATCCCACTGGACGAGATCCCGGCGGTCGGAATATGCTCGGCACACTAATTTATTCTCCCTCTATGGGTGTCGTGGACACCCACAGAGGGAGAATATGTCGGGATTGTGCCAGTCGGGACCCTGGTGTCGGGAATCCGACCGATGGGATCCCATCCTGCGGGATCTTGACTGCATCCCCTTCACACACTCTTGCTTGTTCTATCTTTTGATTTCAATTCACAGTTTGCATGATATTTTCTTTTATAGTTTTGTTCACAAAACAATAAGGGGGATGTCTGTTTGGAACACAAATTATAGGAATAGGTTAATGTGAAGAAATGTGTGAAATTCAGGTACAGAGTAAAGTGAACAGTTTGAACAATGTGGTCTATTCATGAAGCAGTGAAAAGAGAGGAGAAGTGAGCCAGTTGAGAAGTTGCCCATGGCAACTAATCAATGTTGAGGTAACATTTAAAAAGTTGAATTTATAAAATTATACAGAGCAGCTTATTGGTTGCCATGGGCATCTTCTCCACTGGCTCACTTCTCCACACTTTTCACTGCTTCATAAATAGACCCCTATGTCACTCATCTCAGGCAGACTACCTTTCCAATTTTTTACTGAGAGATATGGACCAAGTTATGGAAGAAATTTGCATGAATCTTTGCATCAAACACACCCTTTTGCAGATGGGTAAACCTCTGGCCATACCATCTTTGAGTTTCACTCAGGGTTGTAGCACCTTACATCCCTAGTGCAAGTTATGTGAGCTTTACCAACTGGGTATGAAGCAAGTAGCAGTCTTTTAACCATATAATACCCGCCTGTAGCACAGCTTAGGAATCATATACAAAAGTCCACCTTTACTACGCACAGCAGGTTTTCATTAGTTGTGAATGTGAAATAAAATACGTGTCCTACTGTATAACAGATTAAGTGATTTTTTTAAATAATCTGTTGGAAAATAGCAATTTCCGCCTACTACCAGGCAGCACTGTCTGCCTGTCTCTTCACAGGGTATTATGGGTTCCATTTCCTAACACTCCACTTAACAGGGAAATGAATCTGGTCTGGCTTAGCCTGCTACCACTGCAAAGCAGGAGCCAGCTACCACGATTGTGAAGTCACCAGCTTGGTGGTGTAGGCAGACAGCGCGCAGGCACTGGATTCACACTGACTCCGGAGTCATATCCTGTGCAGCTGCAGCAGAGAGTTAAAAAAAAAAAAAACTTTATTGACAACCAGCCCAAGTTGTCAGATCTCACTTCTTGCTTCTACAGTAATGAAAAGCAGTTTTTGAGAGCTACAGGCATACCTCCCAACATGACCCTCTCCAGGAGGGACAAAATGATCTGCTTCTGGACTTTTCTCTTAATTTGTGATTGCCAGCACCTATGTTGAACAGGTTGATGGATAAGAAAGGTGTTTCAGCACAGGTGATGGCAATCATATATTAAGAGGGAAGTCCAGGAGCAGAACATTCTGTCCCTCCTGGAGAGGGTCATGTTGGGAGGCATGGCTATAGGTGACGATACCAATGCTGGAGAAGACAGCTGATGGTAGGTGACCCGAGTCTTTAGTAACAGCTGAGACACAGTCTTTGGCAGCGTGAAAATCTAGCACTCACTTAGTGCAGACAGCCAAAGTGCAGAGAAATCCCTTTAGTACATATCAAGAAACATTATGTGCAGGGATCTTCTCTGTATTTTTCTGGTTCCAAGCATTTTGGATAAGGTATACTCAACCTGTATATGGGGGGTAATTCCAAGTTGATCGCAGCAGGATTTTTGATAGCAATTGGACAAAACCATGTGCACTGCAGGGGAGGCAGATATAACATCTGCAGAGAGAGTTAGATTTGGGTGGGTTATTTTATTTCTGTGCAGGGTAAATACTGGCTGCTTTATTTTTACACTGCAAATTAGATTGCAGATTGAACACACCACACCCAAAACTAACTCTCTCTGCACATGTTATATCTGCCTCCCCTGCAGTGCACATGGTTTTGCCCAATTGCTATCAAAAATCCTGCTGCGATCAACTTGGAATTACCCCCATGGTGTGGGCAATTTAACACTGACATTGTTGTGAGATCACCCTAAGCTGTTTGGGAATGCTGGAAGCTATCCAGTAGGTAAGATAGCATCTTAGCACAGGCAAACTTAAACTGTGTGCCAAAAGACAGAGGGGGCACTTCAGACCTGATCGTAGCAGCAAATTTGTTAGCAGTTGGTCAAAACCATGTGCACTGCAGGTGGAGCAGATATAACATTTGCAGAGAGAGTTAGATTTGGGTGGGTTATTTTGTTTCTTTGCAGGATAAATAGTGGCTGCTTTATTTTTACACTGCAAGTTAGATTTCAGTTTGAACACACCCCACCCAAATCTAACTCTCTCTGCACATGTTATATCTGCGCACCATGCAGTGCACACGGGGCCTAATTCAGACCTGTTCGCTCGCTAGGGTTTTTTTTTGCAGTCCTGCGTTCGCATAGTCGCCGCCCATAGGGGAGTGTATTTTTGCTTTGCAAGTGTGCGAATGCATGTGTAGCAGAGCTGTACAAAAAGATTTTGTGCAGTCTCTGAGTAGCCAATAACTTACTCAGCCGCTGTGATCACTTCAGCCTGTCCATGACCAGAATTGATGTCAGGAACCCTCCCTGCAAATGCATGGGCACGCCTGCATTTTTCCAACTACTCCCAGAAAACGGTCAGTTGACACCCACAAACGGCTTCTTCCTGTCAATCTCCTTGCGAACTCCCGTGCGAATGGATTCTTCGGAAAAAACCATAGCTGAGCGGCGATATACTTTGTACCCATGCGACGCGCATGCACAGTTTAGACCTGAACGCCCACTGTACGAAAATGCAGCCTAGCAATCAGGTCTGAATTAGGCCCATGGTTTTGCCCAACTGCTAACAAATTTGCTGCTGCGATCAGGTCTGATTTACCCCCAGAGTTAGAACTGCAGCAATAGTTAGCAATTCATTTGCATCCATTATTCTGTCACCACCGTAGTTTAGGGGTTATATAAAGCAACCAGAGATATGGATGTCTGAATTCTAAAGGCAAAAGAGATATGCAGCTAAATGTAATAACCTCTGAGTTCCGGAGGTGCGGGAATTGTGGGCCTAATTCTGACCTGATCACAGCAGAACATTTGTTAGAAAATGGGCAAAACCATGTGCACTGCAGGGGGGGGCAGATAGAGTTAGATTTGGGTGGGTTATATTGTTTCTGTGCAGTGTAAATACTAGCTGCTTTATTTTTACACTACAATTTAGATTTGTTTGAACAACCCCCACTCAACTCTAACTCTCTCTGCACATGTTATATCTGCCCCCCCTGCAGTGCACTTGGGGGGTCATCCAAGTTGTTCGCTCGCTGCCGATTTTCGCAGTGCAGCGTTCAGCTAAAAAAAACTGCTAAAACTGTACATGCATATGCTCCGCAATGCGCAGGCGCGTCGTACGGGTACAAAGAGGATCGATGCTGTGTGATGGATTTAAAGAAGAATCCATTCGCACAGCCGAACGCAAGGTGATTGACAGAAAGAGGGCGTTTATGGGTGTCAACTGACCGCTTTCTTGGAGTGTTTAGGAAAGCGCTGGCGTGTCCAGGCGTTTGCAGGGGGGTGGGGTTCTGGTGTCAATTCCGGCACCAAAAAGACTGAAGTGATCGCAAAAGCTGAGTAAGTTCAGAGCTACTCTGAAACTGCACAAAATGTTTTTTTCTGCACTCAGCTGCAAAGGCGTTCGCACACTTGCAAAGCGAAAATACACTCCCCTGCGGGCAGCGACTATGCATTTGCACAGCTGCTAAAAGTAGCTAGTAAGCAATCAACTCGGAAGGACCCCCATGGTTTTGCCCATTTGCTAACAAAGTTGCTGCTACGATCAGGTCTGAATAAGGCCATGTGTGTGAGTCTGCCTATTTTTATAAAACAGCAATCATTCACACGGCTAAACCAACCTGGTTTTGCCTTGTAAATTATTGCGTCTTTAAAAAAACGAGCAGACTTGCACAATATTCCCGCACATTCAGAACTCAGAAGCTATTACATTTAGTTGTTGCAGTATGAACAATAAAACCTTAGTTTGTGTCTGTATAATAAAGATACCAAATATTTTGGAGTGATCCTTTTTATAAAGCCCCTGGAAAATGTATTATCAAGCCACTGTCCATTGAGGGTCTATATAGTAAAATTGCCATATATACTGTATGTGCACAACACAACTGTCTTTATAATGGGACAATATTCTGGACAGATCTTCTATGGGTTTCACTCAGTGTCATAGTTAAGTACATATACATCCTGGGTCTACACTCTTCACTCCTGGTGTACATGGGGGGTAATTCTGAGTTGATTGCAGCAGGATTTTTGTTAGCAGTTGGGCAAAACCATGTGCACTGCAGGGGAGGCAGATATAACATGTGCAGAGAGAGTTAGATTTGGGTGTGGCGTGTTCAATCTGCAATCTAAATTGCAGTGTAAAAATAAAGCAGCCAGTATTTACCCTGCACAGAAACAAAATAACCCACCCAAATCTAACTCTCTCTGCACATGTTATATCTGCCTCCCCTGCAGTGCACATGGTTTTGCCCAACTGCTAAAAAAATGTCCTGCTGTGATCAACTTGGAATTACCCCCATGGTCTCAGAGTTAGTGTTTATATGAAGAGGCAAGAGAAAAATGTATGTGAACAACATGAAAAGGTTACTGTAGCTATCTGTTGATAATGTTTAGTTATATTAAGAAAATCTAAGTGGCTTATTTTCGGTGCATTTAGCATTGTTCACCACATGGTAAGTGCAGCTAGAATGCTGTAATCATCATTGTCAGATCTCTATGTTAACTTTGTCCCCCAACTGCCCTGAGGTGCACCAAGAGTAGAATATTGTGCTTTCTATGTATGTCAGTGTGTATGGAGAGAGCAATGATAACAAGTGCTACGGTATACATGTTTTCATTATACAACATATGCATTTGAAACTACCACAGATAAAACACATGCCTGGCACATTTATGTTTATATGAATAAAGGTATTTCTGTTGAAAAAAAAGAGAAATGTAAAACACTCAGCTCTGATCTAAGGGGAGAACAAATTCCTGTTTATGGTGCTGAGTAAAACCACATGTGCTTTATGAAAAATAAAATGTATCTGCAAGTAGCAATTTATAAATCTACATATTCTTAAACTACTGTGCTGTTAAATATATAAAAAAAATGATTTTTACTGTATTAACTCTGGTTGCAAGGCTCTAAGACAAATTTTTCCTCTAATTTCCATTTCACATTTGAATGTAATTCAAGTACACTCTTGCAATGCCTTAGAAATAACATCATCTACATAATCTGGGGGTTACTCGAGTGATGACCTTGGGAATGTAAAAATATGCAATGCATGATCCCAAATAGCAGGGCATTATGGCTCTGCTAATAGCCGCATAATATACAGATGCCATTTACTTTCATAAAACAGCAGGGGTGATAGTCTTTGGTACAAGAAAATTCATGATCATCAATTTCATTAAAGTCCATTGTGTTGCACATTGATATTTACAGCAATGGAAATACAGCAAGCAGATATTTTGCCAACTGATGAGAATAGCAATTTGCATCATCTGCCACTATAGTTTTTGCAAATGACCCACATTTCCACTCCAGAGATCAAAAGTAGCATTTTGGAACATGAGATTTAATTATTTTACAGGTTGAGTATCCCATATCCAAATATTCCGAAATACGGAATATTCCGAAATACTGACTTTTTTGAGTGAGACTGAGATAGTGAAACCTTTGTTTTTTGATGGCTCAATGTACACAAGCTTTGTTTAATACACAAAGTTATTAAAAATATTGTATTAAATGACCTTTAGGCTGTGTGTATAAGGTGTATATGAAACATAAATGAATTGTGTGACTGTACACACACTTTGTTTAATGCACAAAGTTATAAAAAATATTGTCTAAAATGACCTTCAGGCTGTGTGTATAAGGTGTATATGTAACATAAATGCATTCTGTGCTTATATTTAGGTCCCATCACCATGATATCTCATTATGGTATGCAATTATTCCAAAATACGGAAAAATCCGATATCCAAAATACCTCTGGTCCCAAGCATTTTGGATAAGGGATACTCAACCTGTAATATGTTTTTAATTTGTAATATGACACAGAGAGTTATTCTTCAAGTACCTCTTCATAGTCCTTGTCATCACTTAGACAGAAACCATAATAAAAACACAATGAAAAATATAGAAATATATAATTCTACTGCTCCTTGGGAACATTAAGAAAATAGCTGGATTATCTTTGATGCTATATTTTTGTCTTTGAAGAAACAAAGGTCAGAATTGTCAGACAAACAAAAGCCAGACAAGGGTCAGAATACCAAAAGCGGCATCTAGTTGGTCAGAATGCTGACAGTGGCATTTGGTGAGCAGAATCCCAACAGATCACAGTAGGTATTTCAACCTAATCCGAACTCTAACCCACCCCTCCCACACCCAAACCCCAACCTTCCCCTCCCAAAGCCTAGCCCTGACCTTCCTCTCCCACAGCCTAAATACTAACCCTCCCCCCGCAGAATAACCGTATTTACCCCCCCCCCCCCCACCACAACCACCACAGCCTAATTCTATCCCCTGTACTTACCTTCGGGATCCATCAGGATTCTAACCATCAGGATCCCGCAGTTGGTAATGTGACCAATAGGATCCCAACTGCCAGGATCCTGATCATATCCCATAATTGCATGTCTGGTTAGGGAAAATCACAGAATATTGTCATGCAGTATCATACTTGACTACTCTCCCAGAATATTTGGGAGACTCACAACTTTCAGGGAGTTGTACTGCACACTCCCTGGAAAAGTAAATCAGGTCCTAACTCACAAACAAGCCCTAGTGTAGTGGGCAGCTTGAGAAACTGATGTCTCAATTTATTGTGGTCCCACCCATGGCAGCTCAGGATGTAGTCACAAATGCTGACATTGTTGATATATCAACATTGAACATGTCGGCAATATTGACATGTAAAATTTATCATGAGCTGTCAGGTCAAGGCTAAGGTTAGCCTGCAGGAGGGGACGTTAGGCACCAGAGTCAGGGTTAACCTATGGGAGAGGGTTTAGGGTTAAATACTAGTGGGAGGGTTGGGGTTAGACTACAAGAGATTGATGTTAGGGTTATGCACTAGCGAGAGGGTTAGGATTACATATATATATACTGCTAGAAGTGGTCATATCTGGCCTCCATTTTGTTGTCTTATATATTGTGGCAGGTTTTTGGTTCTAGAAGTGATATTAGTGAGCACTGTTGGGACTTGACCCTCTCTATGTTTAAACTCTAGATAGCTTCTATAAATTTAGCATTACTAAAGTGGATATCTGAGAATGTAAGGACACAAGTTCAATGTCACAATGTTGTCACTTCCTGTAGTGTTATATGTGGGGGAGATCACTGGGATGAAGGTACAGTAGATATAGATAGAACACAGAGTGGCCAGCTACCAGAAGATATTCTTCAAGCAGCCACAAATCCCTGCACCCTCCCACAGTGTCTGATCTATCAACACGGCAGGACCACCCACTAGGCAGCTACACAGAGGAGCAGCTGCCCGCAAAATGTAAGTTAACCCCTCCTCAGCCCCTCAATGTGGCTGCAGCCTCTGGAAAATCAAAGTCATGATAGTCCTGATGGTCTGATGGTGATGACTGCAGTGTTTCTATGTTTAACAAACAATATTTAGCAAATGTTAAATATGTATTCATTTTTTAATAAAATAGTTTTAGATAAGTATCAAATACATGTTCTTCACCTAAGTGAAACATAAACAAGACAATTTCTGAGCAATTTTTTTTGGGGAAAAACACCAGTTAAGTGGATAACAAGTCTCTTAAGATTGCAAACATAAAAACAGACATAGGGGGGTGATTCAGATCTGATCGCTGCTGTGCATTTTTGCACAGCGGGCGATCAGTTCCTAACTGCGCATGCATATGCACTGCAATGCGCGCGTGCGTCGGATAACAACAATGTCCATCGCCAGTCAGCGACGGTATGGTGCAAAAAATCCATTCCATTCGCACGGGTGCTCGCAAGGTGATTAACAGGAAGAGGCCATTTGTTGGTGGCAACTGAGCGTTTACAGGGAGTGTCCGGAAAATTGCAGACATTACCAAATGTTTTCAGGGAGGGTGCCTGACGTCAGCTCTGGCCCCGATCAGCCTCTTCTCATCGCACTGGAGGAGTAAGTCCTGGGTTGCGCACAGACTGCACCCACTGGATTTTTGCAGCTCGGCATACACATGCGATTGCACACTTGCACAGCGAATTTACACTCCCCCTGGAGGTGGTGACTATCTGATTGCAGGACAGCAAAATTTGCAGCCCAGCAATCAGATCTGAATTACCACCATGGTGTAATTTGATTTAGGTAAAAAGCAATAATAAAAAAAAAACATTACACCTGTAATTTGCATATACAGTAATGGTATGGCTTATCTGAATGCAAGTTGGAAAATATCAGCCAAAGTCACTGTTTTTTATTATTATTATTATTATTATTATTATTATTATTATCCTTTATTTATATGGCACCACAAGGGTTCTGCAATGCCCAATTACAGAGTACATAAGCAAATAATCAAAACAGGAAAACAGTGACTTACAGTTGAAGACAATATAGGACAATAGAGGGTAAAAAACATAGCTACATCAGCAGATGACACTGAGATAAGTATCAGAGTGGCCGAAAACTGCAGGTTATGGGGCAATTGAGGATTATTATAGTAAGAAAAGGATAAGCACAAGGGAAGAGGACCCAACTCATGAGAGCTTACATTCTAAAGGGGAGGGGCAGACAGACAGGGGTGACACAGATGGGGTAGACTGAGCATGGAACAGAGGATTAGGGTGAGATTTGGCTGGGTTTGGTAAAGAAGTGGGTTTTAAGAGCCCGTTTAGACCGTATAGACAACATGTCCTGTTTTGGGGCAAAATCGATGGTGATACTCAGACTTTCTTAGGGGTCGCATACCCACAGAAGGGCCTAATACTCATGTAACAGTGCTTTTTGTTGATTTTAGTTCAGCATTCAATACCATTCTCCCAAGGACATTGTTATCAAGTACAAAATTTGGGATTTTCTGGGACGTTATGTAACTGGATTATAGATCCCAAAAAAGTTAAAATGGATTATTTAAAGTCTTCTGTAAACAGAATTAGTACAGGTACCCCACAGGAGTGTGTCCTAACTCCACTTTCATTTTCTTTGTTTATCCATGATTGTACAGTATTCCCCAGGCTAAAACTAATTCTATTATCAAATTTGTCGATGACACTACTGTTGTGGGGATCATCATGGACGGTGATGAAAAGGTGTATTGTCATGAAGTTGAGATTTTGGTCAAATGGAGTGACTGCAATAACTTTTAAATCTGAAAAAAACTAAAGATATAATCATTGACTTCAGATGGCAGAGTAGGTCTGAGCTGGTGCCCTTAACTATTCAAAACTTGGCGGTAGAAAGAGTGAAAGATGTTAATTTCTTGGGCACTGTTATCTCAGATGATCTGGACCGCTAATATTGCATCTCTTTTAAGAAGTCCCAACAGCGCCTATTTTTCCTTAGGAAATTGCGTCCTGCACATTTTTCCAAGGTAGATTTGGTTGTGTTATTGAAAGTATGGTTGATCGCAAGCTTTTGGAGCAAGTTGTACGTACAGCTGTGGGTATTATTGGCAGTGAGCGACAGATGGAGCCATGCTCATCTAGGCTTCTCTGCTGCACCTAGGTGCACCAAGATTTATTAGAATAAGCCTTTCATCTATTGTTCTCAGCTGCAATACAATACAGAAAGAACAATACAGCATGGGATTAAGTCATTACAGCAGGGGATTAAGTCTGACTGCCCTGGCTCAGTTAATCCAATTAAAGGCATGGATGAGAAGGGCTTCATCTGTACCATCAATTGAAGATATTTGCGTTGAAAACTGCAGTCCTAAAGGAAATAGCATTGTGCACGATTGCTATCTTCCTAACCACTGCTTCTTGTCTCTCCTTCTATCTAAAAGACAGTTCTGGTGTATCAAAGCTAGAACATCTCAATTCAAGAATTCCATTATTCCCATTTGTGATCATCAGTTTTAATTTGAGTTGGTGATTAACCTATATGTGGTTGACCTGGACTGTAATTGCATTGTGCTTTTTTTACAATAACAATAAAAATATCTACTATCTATCTATCTATCTATCTATCTATCTATCTATCTATCTATCTATCTATCTATCTATGTATGCATGGTTATCCAGTTGGATCTTGGCTAGGTTTTAGGGGGGTTAGGGTCTTGGTCTGACCTCCTGTTGGTGTAAACTGGGCAGAATTTTTACCTGGGGAGCTTTTTTTGAGCCTTCCGCTGGATGGATTTGGACAAAAACTTGACAGAGTGGTAACATTGTACCCCCAAAGACATACTAACTAGGGGGTTGATGTATCTGTTGGACCTCCCGTTGTTGTACACTGAGCAGAATGCAGGTAGCCTGTTCTGGGCCTTCCACTGGATCAGAACTTCATAGAGTGATAACAGTGGGTCCAAGAAGACATACTAAAGGGTTGAGGTCCTGGTCGGACCTTCCATTGGTGTAGGCCAGATAGATCTTTGACACAATGTTCTGGGTCTTCCACTGGATAGATTTGGATGAAAACTTTAATGAACTGTAATAACTGACGTAAGTAATCGTAATTCCATGTCCTGTAATAACTGACAGAAATGGAGGTGGGAAGACAAAACATGTTGCGTACCCACAAGCCTTCGACTAGCAACATTGATAACAGAAGGAAAACTTTAAACTCATCTCGCACTGTAAAAGTGATACATGTAACTCCTTGATAACTTGAATGTTTAATCCCGGGCAACACCAATATATATATATATATATATATATATATATGGCAAACACACTACGAACTTGAAATTTGGACAGCAGCTTGCTTTTGTAACGTAGGAAGCCACAAAGAGGTTTTTTTTAAAAATTCCACCCATAAAGGGTTAAAAGGGGTAAGAAAATTCCCCCCTCACAGAGGAGGGTTAAGACAGCCCACCCAGCCGGGGCTATAAAGAATGCGGTGGGGGAAGACACTCTATTTATGGCACTACTATATCATCTAGCCCCCAAGTGCGCTATCTTGGAGTAATCCTTGACTCCTCCCTCTCCCTCAAACCACACATTCAGCACCTCTAACAAATCTGTCATTTTCATCTCAAAAATATTCTCAGGATCAGTCCCTTTCTCACCCAGGATGCCAATAAGACCCTTATCCAGTCACTGGTCATCTCCAGACTGGACTACCGTAATCTCCTCCTGACTGGCATCCCTAACACATACCTTTCTCCACTCCAATTTATCCTCAATGCTGCTGCCTGGATCATCTTCATCACCAAACGCACTACATCCACTTCTTCTCTCTTACTAGCCCTTCACTGGCTCCCCTTCCCCTTCAGAATCCATTTCAAGCTTCTCACACTCACTTGCAAAGCCCTCACCTACTCCTCTCCCAGTTACATCTCTGACCTTATCTCCCTTTACACTCCTGCCCATCCTCTTCGCTCTGCTAATGCACGCCACCTCTCCTGCCTACTGATTACCTCTTCCCACTCCTACCTCCAAGATTTTGCACGTGCTGCTCCCTTTCTCCAGATTTCTCTACCTCTCCCCCTCAGACTCTCCACCTCTCTACAAAACTTCAAACGGGCTCTCAAGGCACACTTCTTCACCAAACCCAGCTGTCTCTCCTACAAAGACCTCTGTGGCCAATGCTCACTTTCTACCCCATCTGTGTCACCCCTGTCTGTGTGCCCCTCCTCTTTAGGATGTAAGCTTTTACTAGCAGGACCCTCTTCCTTCAGTGTGCTTTTACGTCTCTAACTTCACCTATCTTATTTTCAATACTCCTTTTGACGGCACCAAATCCCTCAGTTCTCTGCCACCCTGATACTTATTTCAGTGTTGTCTGCTGACACAGCTATGTTTATATACGCTGTACTTGTTCTATATTGTATTGAATTGCAAGTCACTATCTTCATGTTTTGCTTATTTGTTTACTTTGTAATTGGGTGCTTCAGATCCCATGTGGCACCATATAAATAAAGGATGATAATAATAATAATAATAATAATAATAATAATAACAACAACAATAATAATAATAATAATAATAATATTAATAATAATGCTCTGTTCCTGAACTTCCTTGCAGGGGCAGTTGCAGAGCACTCCATTATTCAAAAAGGGGAGCCACATCAATGACCCTTTGAAAAAGCTGCCTGGAGCGGCGAAACACGTAAGGGAACTCTGCTCCTGACCATTGGACTTTATTTAAGACAGATTCTACTGGCTCCAAATCCAGGACGACCCACCTTTCTGCTATATGTGAACCAGGATCCCGATTCCATTTTGGTCCAACAAGGAATGAATTTTCCAGGATTCATCTAAAACGGAACACAGTGTGCAGGACATTAAAGCGTCATCTTAACAGACTGTGAACCAGAATCCATTCCACAACTAAGGACCTGGATCCGGATCCATGCATTGGAACACTTGATGGGTAATAAACCACATTGGTCTTGGTTAAAATTAGACTTTGTGTCCGAATATTAACACATGGACCTTTGCCTTAATAAGGCTATTTCTGAGGAGCTTAGTATTTGTCCATGAATTGGTCTATGAGCATTTTTATATTTTATCATCAATTTTATTTATATGTTTGATAAATCAGTTTTTTGTAGTTAATAAATTCATACATTATTAGCATCAGTTGTATTAGCGCTGTAATTTTTATATCCTTTATGTTTTGCTTATTTGTTTACTTTGTAATTGGGTGCTTCAGATCCCATGTGGCACCATATAAATAAAGGATGATAATAATAATAATAATAATAATAATAACAACAACAATAATAATAATAATAATGCTCTGTTCCTGAACTTCCTTGCAGGGGCAGTTGCAGAGCACCCCATTATTCAAAAAGGGGAGCCACATCAACGGCCAAACCTAAACACTGTCAAACTGGCAAACATTGCTGAGTTTGGCTTCCCTGTTTGGACTGCTCTAAAACTACCACTGGCAAGGAAGTCCAGCATTATGGTTCAGAAGATTTTGTAATGAGTCAGCAGTGGTATTTGCCTTTTATATATATATATATTTCAGATATAAGTACTTAACCAACCTATTTCCGGTCAGGAGAAGACAGTGTCTCAATTATCAGAGGTTAACCTGTAACTTGAACTAAACATTGCCGAACCTCACAGAGAGCAATAGGAGGAAAGGAGACACAGATATGTTGACTCTTAAATGCATTAAAGGAAAGCTTGATAGTCAGCAACTGCTTATATGTGGTGTAAAGGGTAACAACAGCTCTCCCAGTGACCTTAAAGGGGGTTACACATGGAGAGATCCGTGCTTAAATTTTAAGCAATCTGACTAGATTTCTTAGAAATTAAGCACAGATCTCTCTGTGTGTTGCATACCAAATCAAGTGAGATCGCTCATTTCACCCATCCCCTCCATCCCCCCCCCCCCCTGCTCAGCACACATCTTGCTGAGTGCTGAGTGGGGGAAGAGATGTGTGATGAGTGCTCTGTGCTAAATCGCTCAGCACAAATCTCCCCCGTGTGTACAGGGCTTTAGTGTTGTGCAAAATCTTAACCTTTTTGCCTCAAAGGAGGAGCCCTCAGGAGAGTGAGAAGCTAAGTAAGGAGACCTAGGACCCTTTTGAATTAGACTCAGCCTATCCCTGCAAACCTTACATATTTAACATACAGCAGGCGGAGCTTGGCCTGTCGTCCCAGCATTTACAGCAGTGAGCAGGCAGCATCAGAGGTGGAACGGAGCAGGGGGGCGGATTATTCTGCTCAGCCCCAGCCTTTTGACAGCATCAATCCGGGGAAGGCATGCCCAGAGGTGCTGCCTGACAAAGATGGCAATGGCAGGCAGAGCATATCCTGTTGGAAGTCTAATTAGTTTACTAGGAAGTCCTTCAAAATTAAAGTTATACGTACGGAAACATTTGAAATTCCATGGATTTCTTGCAATGAATTGTAAATACTATAGATTTCAAATTTGCTGAATATCTCATTTCTGACCTCTGTAGTTGATGATTGCTGGACACACTGTATGTAAAATGATAACATTTAGAAAGTATTTTTTTTACTTATGACATCATAACTAAGGAAAAAAGCAAAATACTGATCAAATGACACACAGATTCTGATACCTAGATTTTTGAAAAGGCTGCAATAAGTTATCAATCTCATGGCACCATATGAGATAATATAGTTAGTAGATGAAATACTATAGTGAAAAAATATATATAATATAGGGAAGTAAAATAATATAGATGGGAAGTTTTATAGAAGCTTGCAACTGTTCAATTATAATGATATTCAATTATATCCATGTTCATTTTCCAAGGTCATTATATCAAGGAAGAATTTTCACTGCCCAATGAGTATTACACAGAACTGCATGCACTATACATGAAAAGTAAATGTAAATCGGCATCTGTCATGACTTTAATCAGCAAATCGCAAGGTGAAATATATTATCATAAGAAAAATGTTATCTTTGGTAAGACAGCCTAAAATACAACAAAAACCCTTTACAACAGGGAATATATTAACATTGTAATGAATAATGATGATGAAACCTATATGTAAAGAAAGTCATCTGTTCATTGAAATAATTTCTTGTAATCCAAATGTAAAAACAGAATTGAAGGTAATGAAAATTCTAATCAATTTATTATATGACAATTTTGTTTTAACCATTACTGTAATAAAATGTCTAGTGAGCCATTTGGCGGGATGTAATGGAGTCCGACATCGCCAGAGGTGCGGGATGCTGGCTGATCTATGATTTTATTTTAAAGGGGCAATTACTTGCAAGGCATGGTTTTGCCTTGTGGTTGACTTTTTTTTAAAAAGTCTGAGATCGGCCAGCATCCTGCACCTCTGGCGAGCTCTGATTCCACTACAACCCGCTGATTATGTCTGTTTAAGGCAAAATGTTGATTTTATTCTATGACAACTTTTTTAAAATATATATACAAGTGCTGCGCTTGAAGTGAGCTAGGTTAATTGGTACTTAGTGAAAAAATAAGTATATAAATAGGTGTCTGCTCCAATCAATCAACAGCTCACACGGAACTTGCTGATAAACAAATTTAATAATACACACAAGATAAATAAAAAGACAATTGTAAAAACAAATGTTTAAAACTAGCTCAAGCACACTGATACATTTGCTGAATGGATCACTGAAATAAAAAGTTTGTAAATAGTGTCACTTCAATGTTGCCACAATAGACCTGATTGTGGTCTCTTTGTATCAATTGGAACTGATAAATGACAGTTAGTACAGCCTGTTGGAGAATGAATGTAAGAAACTCTTGTACCTCTAAGCTACGAGGTACAAGAGTTTCTTACATTCATTCTCCAACAGGCTGTCTTTTTATTTATCTTGTGTGTATTATTAAATTTGTTTATCAGCAAGTACCGTGTGAGCTGTTGATTGATTGGAGCAGACACCTATTTATATACTTATTTTTTCACTAAGTACCAATTAACCTAGCTCACTTCAAGCGCAGCACTTGTATATATATTTTATTTCTGTCTTTTGGGGGAAATAGCAGTCCCCCAGTGCTTGCAGCTGTTGTCCAGCTTTCTTTGAATTTATTTAATCAAGGTGCGCCAGGAGTGGGAGTGTTTACACACTCCCAAAAAACCTTTATGACAACTTTTTTGCAATATAACCAGTGGCGACTCCAGAGGTGTGGCTGCAGCACAGTCCAAATTTAAAATAGGGGAGCCACAGCAACTGCCACCAAATATCATCCCAAACTGACTCACTGGCAGTTGGTCTGGCTCCCCTCTTTAACTTTGGACTGTGCTGAAGCCCCACTTATCTGTAGATGATGGCTGATACTTGCAGACAATATAGACGTTAAAACATCTGGGGACAAGCCCCACTCATCATCCACAGCAAGCCCCAGTATTCAAAATAAACAAAACTTTCCCACTGGTACTGATTAGCATGGGGAGGGAATGAAGAGGCTCCAAAGAACAAGTCATGGGAAAATGATGTAAGGAAGTACTATTATTTAATACAGGGAAGTCCTTTCCCTCTCTAGACGAAAACCCCATCAAACAAGCAAAAGCTACAAGATGGCAGCCTTTTTTGCCAACTCAAACAAATTTACTAAACTCTACCGCTAAAAAATAACTGCTTTCTACCATTGGCTTACTACATTCTGTAGATTCAAAATCTTATTGGTTGCTATGGACAACACCACCACTTGTCTACTTTAGATGCTTTAGTAAATCTACCTCTTATGGGCCTTACACACTTAGCGATGTTGACGGGCAATATGAACGATATCATTCAGAAGTGAACGCTATATCATTCATATAATTTTGTGTGGGTGCACAGACGATGAACAATGCACATCCCACAGTCCTTCATCGTTGGTTTTCCGTTGTTTTCCAATGCAAGTCAGTTTGGACGATAACAATCATTATTCATATCATTCATTGTCCAAATTGCTGACATCACTAAATGCGTAGGGCCCATTAGTCCAAGGTTAAATATATCTTAAGAGAATCCTCTCATCATAGCACCTCACTATCACCAATCCTAAAATCATATGAAATCACTTTCTGGATTTGTCGTGGGGACAAATAAGTGTTAGGGCATTAAGAAGTTTCCATTAACTGAGCATTATATTGTAACTGTATTTGGATAGCTGTTTAAAGTATTAAGGGCCTAATTCAAACTTGATCGTAGCCATGCAAAATCTTTCACAGCTACGATCAGTTACTCAGACATGCGGGGGGGGCACCCAGCACAGGGCTAGTCTGCCCCGCCGCACAAGTACAAAAGCATCACACAGCGGCAATGCTTTTGTACTTGACGAGTAGCTCCCGCTTTCAGGGAGCTACTCGTCGCTTTCCGGGTTGCAGCGGCTGCGTGTGATGTAACGTTGCCCAAACCACTCCCCTAAAATGGCGGCCAAATGCTGCCACCCTCCCCCTCCTTCCCAGTGACTGCCTCTGCCTGTCAATCAGGTAGAGGCGATCGCAGGGCTGAGATGGCCATCAGCTGTCTGGCATCCGCCGGCACACTGAGGCGCTGGTGCATGCACAGTTCAGACCTGATCGGCTGCTGTGCAAAAATGCACAGCATTGCTCAGGTCTGAATTAGGCCCTAAGTCCCCTATTTACTGTACATCACATAGAGACATTTTTATTTTTGTATATGGTACATTAAAAACTTAGCATGGATACGTTAGTACTGTTTTCATTATTTATGGCAACTGAGTTAATGTCTTTCTAAGCTCTGATTATTTAAGTATTACTCCTTGTAAAAGTGGAACTGTCATAAATTGGAACATAATACTCTGATTGCCTCTACTATGAATGTGTTGTACCCATTTTCATATATTTATGGTAAACCCGAGCCTATACAGTATATCCCTTTGCCAATATTATGCAATTTTGAGAGACATATCAAGAAGAGTAGAGTAGGTGATTGGAGAATATTGTCATCATACCTGCATGTAACAAAACCAGGTGGTTTTTAGTACAGTATTCTTAATGACTGGAAGAAAAAGTTCTGTTTATCTTGTTCCTCACTACTGTAAGTTAGAAGTAACATTTAATAATGCATCAAACCAATGGCAACAATCTGTATTACTGTTCTACTAGTAAATCTTACTAATTCAGAAAATTTAAAAAAGAAACAGAGTGGGGTACCAGCTTAAATGACACACTCAAAAGTTACTTAAACAGTATCATAATACTTTCATTATTATGTACATTAAAAATGTCCAATTATACTATAGAGCTGGGTACATTGGCTGATATATCACACACATTACATATATACACATTGGGGGTCATTCCGAGTTGATCGCACAAAGCTGCTTTTTGCAGCCTGTGCAATCAACTATACTCCACCTATGGGGTGGGTTTTTTCCCATAGCAAGGCTGCGTTCACTTGTGCAGCCCTGCTATGGTAAAAAAAATAGTGCAGTTTCTAAGTAGGTCTAGATATAGTTACCAGCTGCAACATTTTCAGCCTGTTTGGTCCTGGCTCTGACGTCAAACACCCATCCTGGACACGCCTGCGTTTCTTCAAACACGCCTGAGTTTTTCTTACCACTTCCAGAAAATTGGTCCGAACGCTGTGTTGCCACCCAGGAACGCCCACAGCCTGTCTATCTTCAAGCGATCACCGATGCAATCACTTTCTTTGTGCATGCGCAGTAGTGACCCGGTTGCAGCTGTGCAAGCGAAAGCATGCTGCGATCGGGTCGAATGACCCCCATAGTCCGATATATATTGGCCATTCTATTGTACGGCTGAAATACCATCAGCCAGTGTGTACAAGTGATAGGTTTGTGAACTCCATCGATCACACAGGCGGATCGCGAGCCCTGCTGCACAGCCGATGGCCAATATATCGTTGGATATATTGGCATGTCGGTGTGTGTGTGTACGGACCGCCCATACACAAGCTGCAGCAGCTGGTGGTGACTGACAGCTGAACTGGGCGGGCGGGAGGAAATGCCTGCCCACTTCATGGTGTCAGTCCCAGACAGATCGAGTAGTGTGTATGCACAGTCCACTGCCCGATTAATTGATTTGCAGATATATCTTTAGGTGTGTACCCAGCATTACTTATAAGGGAAAGCAAAACATTTAAAAAGTCAACACAAAATAGTGAAAAATAAAAATGAAATAATTAAATCACATAGGAAAATATTTATGATCATCAGATATTACATTGTTTTGTGTGCTGATATGGCCCTGCCTGAACCACATGGTTTTTCTAATAAATTGTTTTAGTGTTGCTATACTGTATGTACCAGCTTATTTTCCCCAATTATAAGTTAAAAGTGAAAGAATAATATTACAGCGGATTTAAGGGCACATCTGTTTAAGAAATAATGCGATCAGATATAAGACCATACTCAGCACAAAGCTTAATGTCAATCATAACTCAAGCAAAATCATTAAATGTATATGCTTCAAAGTAAGTGTAATTAGACATAACACAAGTCCAAATAATAAATTACAAATATAAAGGTTAGTGTTTACCATAAAGTTAAATAGACAAGAGAATGTTGTACTGTATGTTTCATTTTAGTGATAAAGGACTATACATGAACAGAGTCACTATTCCATATTAATTCTGAAAAAGAATCCTTAGACCAGTAAACTGCCATGGCAGTCTCAAAACATGTGCAACGGATGTCTCAAAGTATTGTATAAATTGTGTCAAGAATTAACCAGTTGGTAACACAAAAAATGATACTTGATTGCAATTAGTATAAATAAAGAAACATAGGAGTTCATTTACTAAGTGACAGGTTCTAAAACCTGGTGCATCTCATCGTGTTTATGGATGAAATTTAAAAGGGCAATGATTTTACTAAATGGCTGTCTAGCTGAGCTCCAAGAGTGGATAAGTGCAAGTTGGCTGATACTTAATGATGATAAAACAGAGGTCCTTATGATAGGTCAAAGGACAAAAGTGCAGCATAGCCAACCAACTGGACTTATGCTTAGAAATTATGAATTACAAAACACTGAACATTTGCAATATCTTGTTGTTTTCCTGAATAGTGGCCTGACACTTAAACAACAGGTATCACCCACAATCAAATCCTGGAGTTACAGTGCCAGAATCAAGTACTTAATTCCCTCAGAAGATCTACCTGAAAAGTGATATATGCATTTACAGTATATAATCATAGCTGCCAGGCTATTAACCAACCAGTTCCTTCCCAGCCACAATAACCCCCATTCTCTACTCTCTTCACCGGCTGTCTATATGATGGGGAATAGAAACTGACACTTAGTAAATACACTCCTTAGTGCTGTTTAGCAAAATATTGTTTGATGCAGCTGTGGTTGTATAGACTAAAACACATTAAGTGTATGAATAAAAATATAAAGCATCATAAGGCATCAAAACTGAATAATAGAATAATTTCCTATTAATTAAGGAAATTATTAGACATACATTTAACGACTCTCATTGCATTATAAGATTATACATATCTACTGTAGTAATGAAACAATTTATTTTTACTTTCATAAAATACATTATTTCTCATTCTAATTTGTCCATTAGATATTTTGTGTCCTACATCTATTTGTGAACCTTTTAATTGAAAAGTGACAGAATAAGGATTTAGCACATGAGGACGTCAATGCTCCGAAGATTAGACACCCTTTATGGGGTCTATTCAATTCTTGTCAGAATTTTCAAAAAGTCGGAGAAATGGCACTTTTCGACTTTTTTTAGTGCCATTGTTCTGACTTGTCGAAAATTCCGACTTTTCTGAAAACACGTGGATCAGTGGATGAGCAATGGATCCAGGTATTTTTTCGAATTTGCGGCCATTTACAACAGGTTTTTGGCCTGTTTCCAACAATACTGTAGAATAGAAATAACCCGTTTTAGCTTTATTTATCTTTTTCTCCCTTGTTTCTTTTAATTATAATCACTTAATTATGATGTTTTAATATTTTTAATATTTTTAATATCTTTTTGAGGACCACCGGTTCCTGTGAGGCTGTTTGGTGCCTAATTAATTAGGACGAGCAATGTGTAATGAACCCTCAGTACCCAATATCCAGAAAGGAGCAATTCTTGGGTAAACCACGGGATTTGCACACTGGTGGAACGCATGCGGAGGAAACAGATGACTTTAGCCGCGACCGGAAGTAGGTCGGTGGAACGCATGTGGATCTAATACGTCACTTCCGTCGCCGCCGGAAGTAAGGAGCGGAACATCCGGGAGTGACGTAGGAGAGGGACCACGTCTCGTTTTCGGTTTTTGGCGCTCAGAAACACAGGAACCGGGAGGAGTTATCTGTTTGTATGTTGGGTATAAATATCCAGTGGGACATAAGGTGCACCATGCTTCTGAGGAAGGACCCGAATCGTTGGAGGTCCGAAACGCGTTAAGCAAGGTGCCTGTGACTGTGGACATCTCGGAGGGGTTCACTTGGGACTCTTAACATCGGTGTGGACTTCCAGGACTTTTCTTCTGGGATTCATTTCTGCTGTTTGTGAGAAAAAAAAACCCATGTCTCTATATGCTGATATTTTTTGTGTGCAATGTGAGTGTGTTTTTTAAAGATTAAAACTGTTTTTAAGAAATATCTCACAGTGTTGCACTAATGATATTTCTCCCGAGGTATTGACCTAAAGGAATACGGGAAAGACGCACAATCTTGGCTGCACTGTGGAATTCTATTACATGCGATGATAAAGTCCCTTCATGTGAGTGGGACTTAATAAAAAATTGGGATTCCTTTTGTTATTAAACGGTGTTGCACTATCAATTATTTTCTCTTTTGAGGTCAATATCGAGAATGGATATATTCACTAACAAAACAACATTGGCATTCCCAAATGAGCTAATCAGGTTGTGATTGTTGATATCATTTTGCATGTTCCTTCTGTCTGCGCCACTGGTTTTATTCAGTCTATATCTTTGCACCTGTTTCCAACAATGCTGATTCAACTTCAAAATAAGTTGTATCAACATTGTCGAAAATGGGCAAAACCTGTCGGAAATGCCCGCAAATTGAAAACTGAACAATCGGATCCTCTCCGTCATTGAATAGACCCCTAAGTGTCATAAAACAGTTATTTCAAAACATTGTGCATAGATAGGGGTGTAGTTAATATCCCGGTGGTCAGAATCCCAGTGGTAAAAATACAGATGATGACATCCCGACTGCTGAGAATGCAGACAGCTGCACCAGGGCTATTCCCACTAGTATATATACTGTGTATACTGACCTCTGGAATCCCGGCCGCCAGGATTCCATCCCCAACCCCATAGATACAGCATGTGGAAATATATGACTTCAAATATACCACTAGAAATATGACTTTCCAATGTCCCTTTACTGTCAGGAGCTACAAATACACTGCTTGTGGTAGCCAACAGGTTTAGATTAGCATTCTATTAGAGCCTCCTATATACATGGTCTAAACTGTGGGGGAATCAGCTCATCCAAATTCCATCTCCACTGGTTCTGTAAAATCGCACGCAGCCATTTGAGAGCATGGAAGGGGTGATGTCAGGTAGCATTCTAAAAAATGGTGTCATGTCAACCCTATTTTCGAAGCGTAATGAGGCCTGTGTCTGCATCTGCCAACACAGTTTCACTGGCCCTGGCAGAGTGGAAACACCAGCCATCCTGAGTTGTCTGAGGGTTACTCAGATGTTTAATGTTCACACAGATGCTCTGATGCTATGTCTTCAGACACATCTGTGGATCACAAAAGCATGCAGTGGGCATCTTTCTACTCAAGACACTGCTTACTACTTTTATATTTTAGCACAGCTGCTGTGTACAATGACACAACACAGTGCTACTGGGTCCATCTTTGATCTTCTCCTTTGTCCAATTAAAAATTCAGAATCCTAAATGTACCCATAAACATAGCCAGAGGGAAACCTTTGAGCTGAATAATTTAGTAATGGTTAAATAACGTTTGTATTTCTTACTAATTTTAAGATACAAAAGTAAACTATGTGACATTTAATGCTTTACTGATCTCTACCCCCACTTCAGTTGAAAATAGAGTCAATAAAATAAAATGTGGGGATTATTTATTTTATATACACACACTTGATTTTATATATTTAGATTTTTTAAATATTGTTATATTGTAAAAATATATGTTACAGTGCTCTTTGTATGTTTTTTTTTGTGAAGACAGGATTTACTTCTTTTGGAACAGTTCTTTCTATAGCATTAGAACATGTTCAATTATTATACTGTAAAGACTAGTTCTTTAGTCAAAATATTCATGAAATGTCATCAATGTTCTAAAGAAGAAATCTTAGGTGTTTTAAAGAGTCTTACGTTAGAAGTGAACTTCTGTTTTGATTATACTGTGAACAATCAAACTGACAGCTAATAATAATGTACATGGGCATTTAGCTGATTTCTACCACTCAAACATTCTAGATTTACTTTAATATTCTTCCCTTTTGTCAATGATAATGTAAGTCCTGTCACTCCACTCTTGACACTATAAAAAACCCAGTGCTATTGAAAGTCAAGTTCAGGAAAAATTTATTTCATGACTTTGAAGATGTTGCATACATCCAAAATCCAGTCCAGCTTCAATTGACTGTTTTGCTTCATTTCTGACAGCACTGCATCAATGTGATCGCTGAGTGATTTTGTGTCATTTGCAATGACAATTTGACATTGAAATGTGACATTATAAAGCAAGAGGGTGGAACACAACATCATCATGCCACAACATTTGGAATGCAGAAGCTTGGTAATAGGGATGGCTATCAATGATTAAAGGTTTGTAAACATGGAATATTTGCTCCTAATGTTAAATTGTTTTATTATCAATGGGGGAATTCTCTTAGTGTAACCCAAGCAGTTTTAAATACTGTACAATCATAACTGCAGTCACAGTACGTAGACCTGTGCTGAATGTGGACTGCATTAGTGTTATACACTTGTCATACAGGAAGCGTTTGTTATACAGAAAGTGATTGTTATACAGGAAGTGCCTCTGAAGCCATTGTTCAGCATGACTACAGGTAGTAAACTCACACTTCTGCAGCTCTCCAGAATCCTGTGGTGACTTGCAAATAGACTGCTTTACACCAGTTCCTGTGCACAGGCGCAAACTATGGAAGCTCAGTGACAGTACAACAAAGGAAGACATGCATGTAAAACCAGTACCTCAAAAAAACCAACCCTATATATTTTTATAATAAAACAAAATGAAAAAATTACTATGAAAAATGTAAAAAGTTAATAATGTGCTAGATTTACTTATTCTGATGGCATTGTTATTATTATTATTATTATTATTATTATTATATTACTATGAGACAATATAATTTCTAAAAAGTGGCAAACAGGAAGTCCAATGGCAACCAATAAGGTTCAAAATCATAATTTTTTTTGTGGTATTGTACTATTTAAAAAAAAATGGCAGCTCAAGAAAACCTGACCAGTCAGACTGATTCATAATAACGGCCGTTACATTTCCATAAATGCTGTATATTTTCAGTAAGTATAATTTTTTATTTAATAACTGTTTGTCATTTTCCAATTCCCTAGGTTAAAATCTACTTTAAAGAATAAAACACTCTGTTATCTGACTTGGTATGAATATTATAGACATAATGGTTGCTTATACACAGAAAAAGTACCATAAAACATTGCAGGGAAAATATTGCATTGATTTTTGTTAGAAATACTGAGCCAAAGTACTCAAGTTAGTAAATAAGAATTTATGACATGGCTTCCTCAACATGTATATTTCTCCCTGGTTGGACACAAAAATGTCTAACTCTGAAAGTACATTTATTAAAGGATGGTCAGAGTTTCAAAAAATACATGTTTTTTTGACTGTAATCTTTAAAGTATAACAAATCTATTAGATATTTTATTTTTACCTAAGAACTACAGACAGCTGGCAACATAAAATCTAGGGCCCCTTCATCGGTACTTAATGTAAGTGAAATTAGTCATTTTAACTTCAGTTTTTAAAATCCAAGTATTGAGGCTTTTGTATATTAGCTATGATACATTGCATAAATGTCTCTGTTGAATTATTACAGTTCGCACATATCCACACATCTATTGTCTTTATTCACTTCACATCCTCCTGACCCCTGGCCAATATTTCTGTGTGACTATATCATACAGCCCTTTGCAATCTTGCCAGACCAGTTTGCAATAGATACCACCTGTCCTTGTGGGGTTGGGTATGATTTATCGGCGGTCATGAAGCCGGGGTTAAGTATACTGCCACTAGCATCCCGACAGGGTGAGCTATGTTCCTTCCGCCTCTTCCCCAACACCCTAACCTTCCCTTCCTGTAGCTAAACCCTAACCTCCCCCTTTAGTGGTGCCTAAATCTAACATCCCTCATTGTTGCTTAAACCTACAGCCTACAGTCTAAACCTGACCCTCCCCTCTTAGTGCCTAAATCTAACCTCCCCCAGTGGTGCCTGCATCAGTCCAGTGGTGGTGTCTTGTGCAGCCATAAGTCCAGTGGTGGTGTCCTGTGCTGTATATTATTTACTCCAAATAAAAGGGTTATATACTTTACTTATATTATTATCCAAATAATTTTTACAGGCTTTGCCGTGTGTGTGTGTGTGGTTTAGCTCTCCTGTGCCACCAATATTGTGTGTCTATTACATCTGGGCAAATTCCAGCACATCCCATATTCTTTGTGCCGCACACTTGTGTCGCTTAGCTTACTCATCTATCTACCTCATTGCACCTCTTTTTCTTCTTTGCATGACGTGCTGTTTGGGGCCTAGTTTTTTTAAGTGCCATTCTGTCTGCAACTGCAGTGCCACTCCTAGATGGGCCAGGTGTTTGTGCCACACACTTGTGTTGCTTAGCTTAGCCATACAGCTACCTCACTGCACCTCTTTTACTTCTTTGCATTATGTGCTGTTTGGGGACTATTTTTTTTTAAGTGCCATTCTGTCTGCCACTGCAGTGTCACTCCTAGATGGGCCAGGTGTTTCTGCAGCACACTTGTGTCACTTAGCTTAGTCATACAGCCACCTCATTGCACCTCTTTTACTTCTTTGCATGATGTGCTGTTTGGGGACTATTTTTTTTTTAAGTGCCATCCTGTCTGCCACTGCAGTGCCACTCCTAGATGGACCAGGTGTTTGACCAGCACAATTGTGTCACTGAGCTTAGTCATAGAGCTACCTCATTGCACCTCTTTTACTTCTTTTCATGATGTGCTGTTTGGGGCCTAGTTTTTTTAAGTGCCATTCTGTCTGCAACTGCAGTGCCACTCCTAGATGGGCCAGGTGTTTGTGCCGCACACTGGTGTTGCTTATCTTAGTCATTCAGCTCTTGCACCTCATTTACTTCTCATTGCACCTCTTTTACTTCTTTGCATGATGTGCTGTTTGGGGCCTATTTTTTAAATATGCCAATCCTGTCTGACACTGCAGTGCCACTCCTAGATGGGCCAGGTGTTTGTGCCGCACACTTGTATCGCTTAACTTAGTCATACAGCCACCTCGTTGCAACCTTTTGGCCTAAAAACAATATTGTGAGGTGTTCAGAATAGACTGGAAAGAAATTATTGAAAGAAAGAAATTATTGTGAAGACTCGGAAGAAGATTCAGATGAAGATTATTTTTTAGAATTCAATCAAGGCAATCAGAAACCACCAGATTACAAAAGATCTATGAACAAAAAACACTGGGAGAACCCTACTGGAAGAAAAGAACAAGGGGACGAAGAGGAGGACAGAGAATAAAGAAAAAAACAGACATCCCAGTTGAAAATAAACCAATAATCTTCAACTTGAGCAGCAAAACACTGACAAAACCTCAAACATCAATTCTTCAGAAAGGGCTTAATTTTGCCCCACAATCAAAGATAAACAAATTTGACTTATATATAGACCTACATAAATTTATAAGAAAATGTAATATCAAGAAATTTTTTGCAAAAAACCCTAAATCCTGTCCAATCACACAATCAGATGAATTTCACCATACAGAATTTGGACCACAATCCACCTTCAACCCAACATTCTGCAAAGGGTCGCATGTAGAGACATTTCAAAAATTATTGGAAGAAGAAATAGAAAAAATACCTGAAAAACCTAAAATGAAATTGAACATTTCTAAAGAGGAGAAATTGGCACTCAAAGAATTGAAACAAGATGCAAGCATCGTAATTAAACCAGCCGATAAAGGCGGGCGATTGTTATCTTAAATAAAGACCAGTATGAAGGAGAAGTCACCCGTCTTTTAGAAGATCAAGATACTTATGAAATACTAAACCAAGATCCTACAAGTATGTATGAAACACAACTGAAAGAACTAATTGAGGAAGGCCTCCATTTAGGAATTATTACCATCAAAGAATTTAATTTCATTATAGAAAAAAATCCTAAAATTCCTACCTTCTACTGTTTGCCAAAAATGCATAAAGACCCAATTAACCCACCTGGACGACCTATTGTCTCAGGAATTCAATCCATTACCTCAAATCTATCAAAATACACAGACTATTTCCTTCAAGATATAGTAAAGACACAAAAAAGTTATTTAAAAGACACCATTCATATCATACAGATACTCACGAATATACAATGGGAAGAACATTATACATTAGGAACCAGTGACGTTAAATCATTATATACAAGTATTAATCATGAAATAGGCTGTGAATACACTGAACATTTTCTGAATGAATCTTCCAACAAGACAGGTCAACTTTATCATGACGAACATTGACTTCATCTTAAACCACAATTATTTTTGGAACAACGGCAAGTTCTACAGACAGAAATGTGGAACGGCAATGGGCACATAATTTGCGCCTAGCTACGCAAACTTGTTCGTGGCAAGATGGGAAGACCAGAATATTTGGACAAACAACCCATTCAGAGAAAGTCTGATTTGCTGGTACAGATTTATTGATGACGTCTTCTTCATTTGGGGAGGGACTGATATAGACCTACAAAAGTTCATTCTACACATAAATAGCAACAACATCAATTTGGAATTTACAACAAACACAAGTAAAAATACAGTAACTTTTTTAGATTTAGAAATATTTATTGAAGACAATCGAATCAACACTAAAACTCACATTAAAGAAGTAAGCGGAAATAACATTTTGCCATACTCAAGTAACCATCATAGAAACTGGAAAGCAAGTATACCATCAAGTCAACTACAAAGAATTAGAAGAAACTGCAACCAAAAAGAGACATATGAAGAACAGAGTGAGAATATGATACAGAATTTCATCCAGAAAGGATATAAAATTGAAGACTTGAATAAACAAAAAAACAAGATTGACCTTATGGATAGAAGAGATCTCATTAGGTATAAAGAAAAAAGAATAGACGAAAATATGGAAAAAATCAAATTTATTACCCAATATAACAGTAACCATCAAAGCATAGAGACCATGCTAAACAAACACTGGCATATTTTGAAACTGGATGACGATCTAAAAAACAGCCTAACAGATAGACCTAAGATTATATATAGAAAAGCAAAAAACATCAAACAAGATCTTGTGAAAAGCTATAAAAAAAATTCTCCAAAAAAAACTCAAACAAAGGGCTACTATTACTGTTTAAATTGTAAAGCCTGCAAAAATTTAAATAAGAATACAACTAAACCAGAAGTAACATTCAAATCAAATAAAACTGGAAAGACGTATGAAATTCAGGACCATTTAAGCTGCGAGACGGAGCAAGTAATTTACCTTTTGGAATGCCCATGTGGGCTACAATACATTGGTCAAACCAAGAGAAAACTCAAAATAAGGCTAGCGGAACATATTTATAATATAAAAAGAGGTTTGAGTACTCACAGCGTGTCAAAACACTTTTCAGACTTCCATAATAAAGAACCACTTGGATTGAAATTTTTAGCAATACAACAAGTTCAAAGTAACTGGAGAGGTGGAAATATCGTTATAGATCTTTTAAAAAATGAAACTAGATGGATTTTTGAAATGAAAACTTTATCTCCGCATGGACTCAATATTGAGATTGAACTAAATGCCTTTTTATAAAGACATAAACTACAATTTCCTTTTTTGACAAGTTTCTAGTGGCACCTATAATTTTTAAATAGAAGAAAAGATTTTTAAATAGAAGAAAAGATTTTTTGAAAAATAAAATAACTTTTACATTGTTCAAATAGGAGCACATGGTTGCCGCCTGTTTTGATACTAACTTCCTGTTTTGCACTTCCGTTTTTAAAATGAACAATAAAGTTTTTTTAGTATAAAAGAAGGAACAGGAAATACAATTGCCATCCATGACTAAGTGCGCGGTGACGCACAAAACGCGTTGGAGGCATAGAGCTACTTTCGACCATCTGACCGGCCCGAACTCCCCGACGCCGAGCCGCAGTGTGACGTCATCGGGCCGCGACTTAACAACTGACCGCGATCCCAGACCGCTGGACGCAGCGGTACGGGAGAAGAGGACGCACCGTTTTACATCTTGGAAGCCTGCATAGGTACCGGTTAGTAGTTAGGGAGAGGTAGATCATTTCACATCTTGTGAATCGGGACGGACTGAGCTCAAAAAATTCTCCAAAAGGAGCTGTAAACATTGTTTGCACTAACAGTTTTTTTCTTTACAGGTGCCACTGTCTTTATAAATTTTTATACTAACATTTTTTTAGCGCTCGGTACAAATATTTTATCAGTGTTCATTCAAACAGAGCTGCTTAGACACATACAGCGCAATTGTTTTAAATTTTAAATTGGAAATGAGTGGAAATGAATGTTATTGAGGTTAATAATATAGTAGGATCAAAATTACCCCCAAATTATGTGATTTTAGCTGTTTTCATTTTTTCCCCAAAAATCATCCAGATCCAAAACCAAAACTCGAAAGGATTTTGGCAAAACCAATCCAGATTTAAAACACAAGCATGGAACCAGAACCAAAACCAGAACATGAAAAGTGTCCGCCGCACATCTGTAGTTTGTATATCACTGTTTTTTGCAATTGCAAAGCACAATGCAATATGCTGCACTATATAAGAAACTGGTAGTAACAATAATAATAATAATAATAATAATAATAATAAATCTCACATGTTATATGTGCTGTAAAACAAAGAAGAATTTAACATTAAATGTAACTTGTACTTGCAGCCACTTACTCCCAGAGAAGCTGATTATGATTATGAAAGTGAATGTTTCTTACAGTAAAGTTGTGCACAATGGGCCTAATTCAGATCTGATCACAGCAGCAAACTTGTTAGCTAACGGGCGAAACCATGGTGGTCATTCCGAGTTGTTCGCTCGGTAAATTTCTTCGCATCGCAGCGATTTTCCACTTTTTGCGCATGTGCAATGTTCGCACTGCGACTGCGCCAAGTAAATTTGCTATGCAGTTAGGACTTTTACTCACGGCATTACGAGGTTTTTTCTTCGTTCTGGTGATCGTAATGTGATTGACAGGAAGTGGGTGTTTCTGGGCGGAAACTGGCCGTTTTATGGGAGTGTGTGAAAAAACGCAACCGTTTCTGGGAAAAACGCGTGAGTGGCTGGAGAAACGGAGGAGTGTCTGGGCGAACGCTGGGTGTGTTTGTGACGTCAAACCAGGAACGACAAGTACTGAACTGATCGCACTGGCAGAGTAAGTCTCGAGCTACTCAGAAACTGCACAGAGAAGTCTTTTCGCAATATTGCGAATCTTTCGTTCGCAATTTTGATAAGCTAAGATTCACTCCCAGTAGGCGGCGGCTTAGCGTGTGCAAAGCTGCTAAAAGAAGCTAGCGAGCGAACAACTCGGAATGAGGGCCCATGTGCACTGCGGGGGGGGGGGGGGGAGACAAACCAAAATCTAAATTGCAGTGTAAAAAGAAATCAGCCAGTATTTACTAGAGATGAGCGGGTTCGGTTCATCAAGATCCAAACCCCCCCGAACTTCACCTATTTTTCACGGGTCCGAGGCAGCCTCGGATCTTCCCGCCTTGCTCAGTTAACCTGAACAAGGGCGAACGTCATCATCCCGCTGTCAGATTCTCGTGAGATTTGTATTCCACATAAAGAGCCGCGCGTCGCCGCCATTTTCACTCGTGCATTGGAGATTGAACGGAGAGGACGTGGCTACATTCTTTGCCTGAAATGCTCCATATCTGTGCTCAGTGTGCTGCAAATATCTGTGCTCAGTGTGCTGCAAATATCTGTGCTCAGTGTGCTGCAAATATCTACGTTCTCTGCCTGAAAAACTCCCTATCTGTGCTCAGTGTGCTGCAAATATCTACGTTGTCTGCCTGAAAAGCTCCATATCTGTGCTCAGTGTGCTGCAAATCTCTACATTCTCTGCCTGAAAAGCTCCATATCTGTGCTCAGTGTGCTGCAAATATCTGTGCTCAGTGTGCTGCATTGTGGGGACCACCAGTATATAATTATAGTAGTACAGTACAGTAGGCCATTGCTGTATTTTGCAGCTCCGTATCAGACTCAGTTCTAGACAGTATCCTGATCATCAGTGCTCAATATCTGCTGCATTGTTGTGTGACCACCGGTATATATACTGATTTGATCCCGGTGCGTACTCCCGTGGGGTCGGTATCGCAAGGCTAGATATACTGTGCAGGCAAGTCAATCTTGACTATCTAGTGTACTATCTAGTACAAAGTATAGTAAAAATTGCCACTTAGTCAAAATCGTACAAAGACAAAAACAGGAGTACAGATAGTCAAAATCTGTGCTATCTGGGCTCTGGGGGAGTTCAAGGGAATTCGCATAGTCAAAATCAGGCATAGCAAGGATCTCACCGTTTGTACACACCTTTACTCTCTCTGCACATGTTATATCTGCCTCCCCTGCAGTGCACATGGTTTTGCCCATTAGCTAACAAATTTGCTGCTGCGATCAGATCTGAATTAGGCCCAATAAGTGTAGCACTTACCTTGTTATATACTTTATTAATCACTTTAATGCATTTACGCTGGTTACATTTATTCCCCTTAATTTAACTAATTATTGTTTTTATTTATTCTTTTGTTCATTAAAAGTTCTACTTTGATTCCAAATTCAATTGTATTATTTTTCTTACAGTGCATTGCTGTACATTCATTTTTAATGATGAGCTGCCATAGAGCAATAACTAGTAATAGTACATAGACCTATAATAAGGATAGGAAATTAAGAATTTGATATACTGTACTACATGTAACATGACTTTGTTATGGACATTGCAAATGGTATCGAAGGGAAAATATGCATTTTTGTAGATGGCACAAAAGTATGCAATTGGGAAGACACACCAGGAGGGAGGGAGGGGGGGGGGGGTGAAACAAATGATTGAGGATCTAGGTAGACTAGAGGAATGGTCAAGAATGTGACAACGACAGTTTAATGTCAAAAAATGCAAAACCATGCACTTGGATCACAAAAATCCAAAGACCAAATATAGTATTAATGGCACTATACTGGAAAATACTGAGGAGGAAAAAAGCTTTAGGAGTCACTATTTTTGGTGACTTAAAGGCAAGTAAGCAATACAACAAAGCAATGAGGAAGGCAAGTCAGATCCTTGGTTGCATAGGGAGAGGAATCAGCAGCAGAAAGACATATTAATGTGGTCACGAATGTCTGAGTTTGTGTTCCCGGACTGGGATCAGAGACTGGAGATGGACTGGTAGATGGAAGCAGGTAGATGGGTGGTCTTATGAAGTTCCTTCTCATATAAGAATTTTACAGATAAAGTTACCACTGATAGAGCTAGATGTGAGATTCGAGCAACAGAAATAAGTGTGGTAGAAGGAACTCCTCAGATGGCTTGAGAGGAAGATGGCTGGATACTGAATCAAGCAAAGTTGTGGAGGAATGCAGCCTGAGCAATATTCCAGAGAAAAAAAGACGGGTACCCAGTGCTTTCTGATTAGTGTGTGAATTACAAATGGCTGCTCTCTCAGTACATGGGTTGCTGAGCCCAAAACCAAGATGAAAGAAATAGCTAAAGACTGAGGGGGTAATTCAGAGTTGATCGCAGCAGCAAATTTGTTAGCAGTTGGGCAAAACCATGTGTACTGCAGGTGTGGCAGATATAACATTTGTAGAGAGATAGATTTGGGTGGGTTATTTTGTTTCCGTGCAGGGTAAATACTGGCTGCTTTATTTTTACACTGCAATTTAGATTTCAGTTTGAACACACCCCACCCAAATCTAACTCTATCTACCTCCCCTGCAGTGCACATGGTTTTGCCCAACTGCTAACAAATTTGCTGCTGCGATCAACTCTGAATTAGGCCCTGAGAGCGCAATGTAGTAAAAATAGATATACAGATTTAGTGAAGCATTATTTATACACACATAAAAATTAGAGATGAGCGGGTTCGGTTTCTTTGAATCCGAACCCGCACGAACTTCACTTTTTTTTTCACGGGTCCGAGCGACTCGGATCTTCCTGCCTTGCTCGGTTAACCCGAGCGCGCCCGAACGTCATCATGACGCTGTCGGATTCTCGCGAGACTCGGATTCTATATAAGGAGCCGCGCGTCGCCGCCATTTTCACACGTGCATTGAGATTGATAGGGAGAGGACGTGGCTGGCGTCCTCTCCATTTAGATTAGATTTAGAAGAGAGAGAGAGAGAGATTGCTGTGATACTGTAGATTAGAAGAGAGTGCAGAGTGCAGACAGAGTTTAGTGACTGACGACCACAGTGACCAGTGACCACCAGAGACAGTGCAGTTGTTTGTTTTATTTAATATATCCGTTCTCTGCCTGAAAAAAACGATACACAGTCACACAGTGACTCAGTCTGTGTGCACTGCTCAGCCCAGTGTGCTGCACATCAATGTATTGTATATAAAGCTTATAATTGTGGGGGAGACTGGGGAGCACTGCAGGTTGTTATAGCAGGAGCCAGGAGTACATGATAAATAATATTATATTAAAATTAAACAGTGCACACTTTTGCTGCAGGAGTGCCACTGCCAGTGTGACTAGTGGTGACCAGTGCCTGACCACCAGTATATTAGTAGTATTGTATACTATCTCTTTATCAACCAGTCTATATTAGCAGCAGACACAGTACAGTGCGGTAGTTCACGGCTGTGGCTACCTCTGTGTCGGCACTCGGCAGGCAGTCCGTCCATCCATAATTGTATTATATACCACCTAACCGTGGTTTTTTTTTTCTTTCTTTATACCGTCGTCATAGTCATACTAGTTGTTACGAGTATACTACTATCTCTTTATCAACCAGTGTACAGTGCGGTAGTTCACGGCTGTGGCTACCTCTGTGTCGGAACTCGGCAGGCAGTCCGTCCATCCATAATTGTATTATAATATATACCACCTAACCGTGGTTTTTTTTTCGTTCTTTATACCGTCGTCATACTAGTTGTTACGAGTATACTACTATCTCTTTATCAACCAGTGTACAGTGCGGTAGTTCACGGCTGTGGCTACCTCTGTGTCGGAACTCGGCAGGCAGTCCGTCCATCCATAATTGTATTATAATATATACCACCTAACCGTGGTTTTTTTTTTCGTTCTTTATACCGTCGTCATACTAGTTGTTACGAGTATACTACTATCTCTTTATCAACCAGTGTACAGTGCGGTAGTTCACGGCTGTGGCTACCTCTGTGTCGGCACTCGGCAGGCAGTCCGTCCAACCATAATTGTATTATATACCACCTAACCGTGGTTTTTTTTTCATTCTTTATACCGTCGTCATACTAGTTGTTACGAGTATACTACTATCTCTTTATCAACCAGTGTACAGTGCGGTAGTTCACGGCTGTGGCTACCTCTGTGTCGGCACTCGGCAGGCAGTCCGTCCAACCATAATTGTATTATATACCACCTAACCGTGTTTTTTTTTTCATTCTTTATACCGTCGTCATACTAGTTGTTACGAGTATACTACTATCTCTTTATCAACCAGTGTACAGTGCGGTAGTTCACGGCTGTGGCTACCTCTGTGTCGGCACTCGGCAGCCCGTCCATAATTGTATATACCAGTGACCTAACCGTGGTTTTTTTTTCTTTCTTTATACATACATACTAGTTACGAGTATACTATCTCTTTATCAACCAGTCTATATATTAGCAGCAGACACAGTACAGTGCGGTAGTTCACGGCTGTGGCTACCTCTGTGTCGGCACTCGGCAGCCCGTCCATAATTGTATATACCACCTAACCGTGGTTTTTTTTTCTTTCTTTATACATACATACTAGTTACGAGTATACTATCTCTTTATCAACCAGTCTATATATTAGCAGCAGACACAGTACAGTGCGGTAGTTCACGGCTGTGGCTACCTCTGTGTCGGCACTCCGCAGCCCGTCCATAATTGTATATACCAGTGACCTAACCGTGGTTTTTTTTTCTTTCTTTATACATACATACTAGTTACGAGTATACTATCTCTTTATCAACCAGTCTATATATTAGCAGCAGACACAGTACAGTGCGGTAGTTCACGGCTGTGGCTACCTCTGTGTCGGCACTCGGCAGCCCGTCCATAATTGTATATACCAGTGACCTAACCGTGGTTTTTTTTTCTTTCTTTATACATACATACTAGTTACGAGTATACTATCTCTTTATCAACCAGTCTATATATTAGCAGCAGACACAGTACAGTGCGGTAGTTCACGGCTGTGGCTACCTCTGTGTCGGCACTCGGCAGCCCGTCCATAATTGTATATACCAGTGACCTAACCGTGTTTTTTTTTTCTTTCTTTATACATACATACTAGTTACGAGTATACTATCTCTTTATCAACCAGTCTATATATTAGCAGCAGACACAGTACAGTGCGGTAGTTCACGGCTGTGGCTACCTCTGTGTCGGCACTCGGCAGCCCGTCCATAATTGTATATACCACCTAACCGTGGTTTTTTTTTCTTTCTTTATACATACATACTAGTTACGAGTATACTATCTCTTTATCAACCAGTCTATATATTAGCAGCAGACACAGTACAGTGCGGTAGTTCACGGCTGTGGCTACCTCTGTGTCGGCACTCCGCAGCCCGTCCATAATTGTATATACCAGTGACCTAACCGTGTTTTTTTTTTCTTTCTTTATACATACATACTAGTTACGAGTATACTATCTCTTTATCAACCAGTCTATATATTAGCAGCAGACACAGTACAGTGCGGTAGTTCACGGCTGTGGCTACCTCTGTGTCGGCACTCGGCAGCCCGTCCATAATTGTATACTAGTATCCAATCCATCCATCTGCATTGTTTACCTGAGGTGCCTTTTAGTTGTGCCTATTAAAATATGGAGAACAAAAATGTTGAGGTTCCAAAATTAGGGAAAGATCAAGATCCACTTCCACCTCGTGCTGAAGCTGCTGCCACTAGTCATGGCCGAGACGATGAAATGCCAGCAACGTCGTCTGCCAAGGCCGATGCCCAATGGCATAGTACAGAGCATGTCAAAACCAAAACACCAAATATCAGTAAAAAAAGGACTCCAAAACCTAAAATAAAATTGTCGGAGGAGAAGCGTAAACTTGCCAATATGCCATTTACCACACGGAGTGGCAAGGAACGGCTGAGGCCCTGGCCTATGTTCATGGCTAGTGGTTCAGCTTCACATGAGGATGGAAGCACTCAGCCTCTCGCTAGAAAACTGAAAAGACTCAAGCTGGCAAAAGCACCGCAAAGAACTGTGCGTTCTTTGAAATCCCAAATCCACAAGGAGAGTCCAATTGTGTCGGTTGCGATGCCTGACCTTCCCAACACTGGACGTGAAGAGCATGCGCCTTCCACCATTTGCACGCCCCCTGCAAGTGCTGGAAGGAGCACCCGCAGTCCAGTTCCTGATAGTCAGATTGAAGATGTCAGTGTTGAAGTACACCAGGATGAGGAGGATATGGGTGTTGCTGGCGCTGGGGAGGAAATTGACCAGGAGGATTCTGATGGTGAGGTGGTTTGTTTAAGTCAGGCACCCGGGGAGACACCTGTTGTCCGTGGGAGGAATATGGCCGTTGACATGCCAGGTGAAAATACCAAAAAAATCAGCTCTTCGGTGTGGAGGTATTTCACCAGAAATGCGGACAACAGGTGTCAAGCCGTGTGTTCCCTTTGTCAAGCTGTAATAAGTAGGGGTAAGGACGTTAACCACCTCGGAACATCCTCCCTTATACGTCACCTGCAGCGCATTCATAATAAGTCAGTGACAAGTTCAAAAACTTTGGGTGACAGCGGAAGCAGTCCACTGACCAGTAAATCCCTTCCTCTTGTAACCAAGCTCACGCAAACCACCCCACCAACTCCCTCAGTGTCAATTTCCTCCTTCCCCAGGAATGCCAATAGTCCTGCAGGCCATGTCACTGGCAAGTCTGACGAGTCCTCTCCTGCCTGGGATTCCTCCGATGCATCCTTGCGTGTAACGCCTACTGCTACTGGCGCTGCTGTTGTTGCCGCTGGGAGTCGATGGTCATCCCAGAGGGGAAGTCGTAAGCCCACTTGTACTACTTCCAGTAAGCAATTGACTGTTCAACAGTCCTTTGCGAGGAAGATGAAATATCACAGCAGTCATCCTACTGCAAAGCGGATAACTGAGTCCTTGACAACTATGTTGGTGTTAGACGTGCGTCCGGTATCCGCCGTTAGTTCACAGGGAACTAGACAATTTATTGAGGCAGTGTGCCCCCGTTACCAAATACCATCTAGGTTCCACTTCTCTAGGCAGGCGATACCGAGAATGTACACGGACGTCAGAAAAAGACTCACCAGTCTCCTAAAAAATGCAGTTGTACCCAATGTCCACTTAACCACGGACATGTGGACAAGTGGAGCAGGGCAGGGTCAGGACTATATGACTGTGACAGCCCACTGGGTAGATGTATGGACTCCCGCCGCAAGAACAGCAGCGGCGGCACCAGTAGCAGCATCTCGCAAACGCCAACTCTTTCCTAGGCAGGCTACGCTTTGTATCACCGCTTTCCAGAATACGCACACAGCTGAAAACCTCTTACGGCAACTGAGGAAGATCATCGCGGAATGGCTTACCCCAATTGGACTCTCCTGTGGATTTGTGGCATCGGACAACGCCAGCAATATTGTGTGTGCATTAAATATGGGCAAATTCCAGCACGTCCCATGTTTTGCACATACCTTGAATTTGGTGGTGCAGAATTTTTAAAAAAACGACAGGGGCGTGCAAGAGCTGCTGTCGGTGGCCAGAAAAATTGCGGGACACTTTCGGCGTACAGGCACCACGTACAGAAGACTGGAGCACCACCAAAAACTACTGAACCTGCCCTGCCATCATCTGAAGCAAGAAGTGGTAACGAGGTGGAATTCAACCCTCTATATGCTTCAGAGGTTGGAGGAGCAGCAAAAGGCCATTCAAGCCTATACAATTGAGCACGATATAGGAGATGGAATGCACCTGTCTCAAGTGCAGTGGAGAATGATTTCAACGTTGTGCAAGGTTCTGATGCCCTTTGAACTTGCCACACGTGAAGTCAGTTCAGACACTGCCAGCCTGAGTCAGGTCATTCCCCTCATCAGGCTTTTGCAGAAGAAGCTGGAGGCATTGAAGAAGGAGCTAAAAGGGAGCGATTCCGCTAGGCATGTGGGACTTGTGGATGCAGCCCTTAATTCGCTTAACAAGGATTCACGGGTGGTCAATCTGTTGAAATCAGAGCACTACATTTTGGCCACCGTGCTCGATCCTAGATTTAAAGCCTACCTTGGATCTCTCTTTCCGGCAGACACAGGTCTGCTGGGGTTGAAAGACCTGCTGGTGACAAAATTGTCAAGTCAAGCGGAACGCGACCTGTCAACATCTCCTCCTTCACATTCTCCCGCAACTGGGGGTGCGAGGAAAAGGCTCAGAATTCCGAGCCCACCCGCTGGCGGTGATGCAGGGCAGTCTGGAGCGACTGCTGATGCTGACATCTGGTCCGGACTGAAGGACCTGACAACGATTACGGACATGTCGTCTACTGTCACTGCATATGATTCTCTCAACATTGATAGAATGGTGGAGGATTATATGAGTGACCGCATCCAAGTAGGCACGTCACACAGTCCGTACTTATACTGGCAGGAAAAAGAGGCAATTTGGAGGCCCTTGCACAAACTGGCTTTATTCTACCTAAGTTGCCCTCCCACAAGTGTGTACTCCGAAAGAGTGTTTAGTGCCGCCGCTCACCTTGTCAGCAATCGGCGTACGAGGTTACATCCAGAAAATGTGGAGAAGATGATGTTCATTAAAATGAATTATAATCAATTCCTCCGCGGAGACATTGACCAGCAGCAATTGCCTCCACAAAGTACACAGGGAGCTGAGATGGTGGATTCCAGTGGGGACGAATTGATAATCTGTGAGGAGGGGGATGTACACGGTGATATATCGGAGGGTGAAGATGAGGTGGACATCTTGCCTCTGTAGAGCCAGTTTGTGCAAGGAGAGATTAATTGCTTCTTTTTTGGGGGGGGTCCAAACCAACCCGTCATATCAGTCACAGTCGTGTGGCAGACCCTGTCACTGAAATGATGGGTTGGTTAAAGTGTGCATGTCCTGTTTTGTTTATACAACATAAGGGTGGGTGGGAGGGCCCAAGGATAATTCCATCTTGCACCTCTTTTTTCTTTTCTTTTTCTTTGCATCATGTGCTGATTGGGGAGGGTTTTTTGGAAGGGACATCCTGCGTGACACTGCAGTGCCACTCCTAAATGGGCCCGGTGTTTGTGTCGGCCACTAGGGTCGCTAATCTTACTCACACAGTCAGCTACCTCATTGCGCCTCTTTTTTTCTTTGCGTCATGTGCTGTTTGGGGAGGTTTTTTTGGAAGGGACATCCTGCGTGACACTGCAGTGCCACTCCTAGATGGGCCCGGTGTTTGTGTCGGCCACTAGGGTCGCTAATCTTACTCACACAGCTACCTCATTGCGCCTCTTTTTTTCTTTGCGTCATGTGCTGTTTGGGGAGGGTTTTTTGGAAGGGACATCCTGCGTGACACTGCAGTGCCACTCCTAGATGGGCCCGGTGTTTGTGTCGGCCACTAGGGTCGCTAATCTTACTCACACAGTCAGCTACCTCATTGCGCCTCTTTTTTTCTTTGCGTCATGTGCTGTTTGGGGAGGGTTTTTTGGAAGGGCCATCCTGCGTGACACTGCAGTGCCACTCCTAGATGGGCCCGGTGTTTGTGTCGGCCACTAGGGTCGCTAATCTTACTCACACAGTCAGCTACCTCATTGCGCCTCTTTTTTTCTTTGCGTCATGTGCTGTTTGGGGAGGGTTTTTTGGAAGGGCCATCCTGCGTGACACTGCAGTGCCACTCCTAGATGGGCCCGGTGTTTGTGTCGGCCACTAGGGTCGCTAATCTTACTCACACAGCTACCTCATTGCGCCTCTTTTTTTCTTTGCGTCATGTGCTGTTTGGGGAGGGTTTTTTGGAAGGGACATCCTGCGTGACACTGCAGTGCCACTCCTAGATGGGCCCGGTGTTTGTGTCGGCCACTAGGGTCGCTTATCTTACTCACACAGCGACCTCGGTGCAAATTTTAGGACTAAAAATAATATTGTGAGGTGTGAGGTATTCAGAATAGACTGAAAATGAGTGTAAATTATGGTTTTTGAGGTTAATAATACTTTGGGATCAAAATGACCCCCAAATTCTATGATTTAAGCTGTTTTTTAGTGTTTTTGGAAAAAAACACCCGAATCCAAAACACACCCGAATCCGACAAAAATAATTCGGTGAGGTTTTGCCAAAACGCGTTCGAACCCAAAACACGGCCGCGGAACCGAACCCAAAACCAAAACACAAAACCCGAAAAATTTCAGGCGCTCATCTCTAATAAAAATACGGTAATTAAAAATGGATTTCTAAGACAGAAAAAAAATAATTAAAAGTTAAAAAACACAAATCATGTAAATAAGAAGTATATGATGTGATGTTACAGTATATTCGAGATTGCTGTGAAAAATAAAGATTCCTCGGAAAAAAACACCTGTTTTTTCTTTACAAGAAACAACAGGTGTATTTCCGAGGAACCTTTCTTTTTCACAGCAATTCCGGATATAAAGTCACATCATATACATCTTATTTACATGATTTGTGTTTTTTAACTTTTAATTCATTTTTCTGTGTTTGAATTTAATTTCTAGTAACTGTATTTTTTATGTTTATAAATTATGCTTCACTAAACCGGAACCGGATTTGCTCTGTACTGGGCTGGAACCAGATTTGTACTGGTCTGGGCTGGAACCAGTATTGCAATGGACTGGACCCAGATTTGCACTGGACCACATTGAAACTGGACTTTCACTGGATCAGACTGGATCGAACTTGCAGAAAACAGCAGGAATCTTAGCAGCAGATACTGAAAGATCCCACTGAGGAGCAGAGACTGTTGATACAGCATACAATATTGCACAGACAACCAGCTGGTCCCACAGGAAGTACCTTTATATAGTCTACTGACTGGGGATTGGTTACTGATGACAGATGAGCTAGAATTGGAATCTCATTGGTGGTGAAGCGATCACCTGACTCAAGCCAAAATGGCAGCGCCCAGCCACCAGAGAAGCCCACCACTCCAGGACACAGACTCGGGCGGACAAAGACACCAGGAGCCGCGGGCATGATCGGTGGACAGTGGCCCCCCAAGAATCCCCTGTGAAGCCAAGACAGCATACAAAGTGGCAGGTGACGGAGTATGTGGCTTGGGTATATGTATGACAAATACCACTGTCCAGGTAATTGGTACAGCCTCATCTAGAATACAGTGTTAATTTCTGAAGGTTATATATTCAGAAGAATTTAAATACATTAGAAACTGTAGAAAGAAGGGTAACTAAAATGGTGCATGGTCTATACCACAAAATTTACCAAGAAAGACTACAGCTGGGTACACACTTGTGCGATGGCCAAACATCCACATGGTTAAGCAGAATTACCTTCAGCCCGGACCTGATTGGCTGTACACAACAGAAAAATGGAACAACATATCAGTCCGTCCTTCATTTACTTAGCACCAGGTCACTAGTGATGTCTTCTGTCAGCCCTGCAGCAAGGCCAACCAGAAGATGTTTCTAACAACCAGATATAAGGTATATATATCTGGTATATATATATATATATATATATATATATACCAATATAAGGTATATACTGCCGATTTGACAAATTGTGTATCTGGTTTAAAAGATCTTAATGTGTATGTATAGTTTGAAGCAGAGAATAGAAAGTGGGGACATGATAGAAACTTTCAAATACATCAAGGGTTTTAACAAGGTACAGGAGGGAGACATTCTTCAAAGGAAAATAAGTACTAGAACATATGCTGAAACTGTTAGGAGGTAGGTTCAAAAGAAACTTGAGGAAAAATTAATTTACAGAAAGGGAAATGGATAGGTGGTAGAGGCTAAGACAGTAGAGCAATTTAAACATGCAAAGGATAGACATAAGAATATTCTTTCAAAGAACTAAAGGACCATACACACTTGCCGATGTGTGCTGGCGATATGGACGATATCGTTCAGTAATGAACGAGAAATCGTTTAGTAATGAATGAGAAATCATTCATATCGCTCAGTGTATATGCAACAACGATGAATGATGCGCGGCCCCCCCGGTCGTTCAGCGTTGGTTCTCCATCGCTTTGCAATGCAAGTCAATTTGGACGATGATTGATCATCATTCAGATCGATCATCGTCAAAATTGAATGCATCGGCAAGTGTGTAAGGGGCTTTAGGATCAAATAGGGTTGAGATTACAAAAAGGTGAACATGGAGCAGACTAGATGGTTCCTCTGCAGTCAAATGCTATGGTTCTGTGCAAAACATTATAGGTATTGTATAGTGGCAGTATTTTGTGACATTTGCAGCAACCTTTCCCCATTTCATTTAACTTGGGTGCACAAAAGCCACTTTTGTATTTGTTCTGTTTCTTTGCCTCATTTAATTAATTTACATAACAATAAATAGCTAGGACACAGGTATGAGTTCCAGCAGTACTTGTAAGTAAGCAGCTAAATACAATTGTGTATTTGAGGTTCTACATGTATAACATGCAGTACACTTTTTAGAAAACTTTGATTATACAGTTACTAATGAACTACAGTATCATAAATAGATAGATAGATAGATAGATAGATAGATAGATAGATAGATAGATAGATAGATTCAATATATTCATTATCATTAGGCTTTTTTTTATTTCGTATTAAAATATTTATATTGCACAGTTACATAGTTTATTTCAGAAACAGTACTATGTACTGTTAGATCCATTGGCTATAGTAAATTCGGTACAATAGTAAATACTGTACTCTGGAAAAACTAACAGCGCTAGCATTCCAACTAAATTATTTAAACTAATTTCATCAAGAAAGGGAAAAATGCTGGGGAATTGGCTGTGAGAAGAGAGGTTGTAATGACAACCCAAACATTGCAAATGGAGATGGCAAGCTGATTAGATGAACTTGTGGTACTGCTTGTAACTTATTTGATAAGAAAGACCAAAACACCCACAGGGTGAGAAGCTACTAGAATATCAACAAAAGGAGTGAGTGGGAATCACATACATACTGTAGGTGAGTACTCAATCAGAGAGGGTCAGAGTCAGTTTGGGTGAAGTGCTACAAGTTCCTTCAGTCCAAGGTGCTGTGGACTGATTAGTTATCCTTTGAAATGTCAGTGCTGATGGAATCCCATGGCAAAGAGGGCAGACAGTAATCTGGCCAGGCAGTGCCCAACTGCAGTATTGTATTTGACAGACCAGTGGATCTCTGTTGAAAAGTGGATCTAACAAAGGCAACAAGTCTGAATTATAGACAAGAGAAAGCAGTTCCCTTAGAATGTAAGCTTTCACAAGCAGGGCCCTCTTACCTCAAATGCTTTTCCATCTCTGACTTTACCTATCTTCTTTTCAATACTCCCTTCGACGGCACCAAATCCCCCCGTTTTCTGCCTTCCTGATATTTATTTCAGTGTCGCCTGTTGATGCAGCTATGTTTATATACCCTGTACTTGTCCTATATTGTCTTGAACTGTAAATTACTGTTTTCTTGTTTTGCTTATTAGTCTATGTGCTCTGTAACTGGGCGCTGCAGATCCCTTGTGGCACCAAATAAGTAAAGGATAATAATAATAATAATAATAAAATTACAAGGACCTTCCCTTCGTTAACAGTCCTGAGGAAGTCCTCCTGGAATTAATAGCTAAACACAGCATATGTTTCCCACAACAATATTCATATCCTGTAATGAAGACTAATAAAATGTCTTGCGCTTGATACACAGAGTTATGAGACTATCCAGATAGTCACAATATAATCTGATCTGCATATGCTGTAGGGAGAAATAGTAACATTTACAGTAATTGACACACTAAGTAGAGAGACTACTGTACTGTATATCAGACGAGACCCAAATATTTCCTTCCACAAAGCCAAATCTGAGAGTGGTGGCAATATATGTAGTCAGAGGCAGGGATGCTATCAGATATTGTGGGCCCAGAACTGGCAAAATGGACAGAGCCCCCAAGGAGGGGTGGAGCTGTGGATAATGTGGGTGGAGGTACAGCAGGCACGGGGCTTCAATTGGTGCATAAACCTGTTTAAAAACAATTGTCACAGGTTGGACTGTGGGTGATATTATAACATGTGAATCAATCATACTGTATAAATTACATGATATCCTAGCTCTGCCGCAGCCACCTCAGTATGATACATAAATGCCCTGATGACAACTCCCCCCCCACACACACACATATGTGTGTATACCCCAACCACCTCCCCCTCACACACATATACCCAGTCCTGCCCAAGCCACCTCCCTCTCACACACATATACTTTAGACCTGCCCCAGCCACCTCAGTATGATACATGAATGCCTTCATGGCAACTGCACCACACACAAACACCTCTCACACACATATACCCAGCCATACCCAAATCACCTCCCTCTCGTACACATATACTTTAACCCTGCCCCAGCCACCTCCCTCTGACTAACATATACCCCAACAACCCATCTCTCACACACATATACCCAGCCCTGCCCCAGCCAAATCCCTTTCACATATATACCCCAGTCGTCTACCTCTTAAACATATATGTTCCTGGCCCAGCCATCTCCCTCTCACACATATATCCCAGCCATCTACCTCTCACACAGCCACCTCAGTATGATACATAAATACCTTCATGGCAGCTCTACCTTACTCACACATATACTCAGCCCTGCTCCAGCCACCTACTGTACCTCTCACACATATATGATCCTGTCGCAGCCACCTCCCTCTCACACATATAGATACCTTAGCCCTGCTTCAGTCACCTCAGTATGATACATAAATATTCTCATAACAGCTCCACTTCACTTGCACACACATATACCCCAACCACCTCCCTCTCACACAAATATACTCAGACCCGCCCCAGCCACCTCCCACTCACACATATATAGACCCTGCCCCACCCATCTCTCTCACACACATATACCCCAGTCCTGAACTATCCACCACCCTCTCACACACATATACCTTGGTCACTTCCCTCTCACACATATACTATATATGCTTCTGCCTCACCGCTGTCAAAGTTTCCAGTGTGCTAAGCCCTCATTTGATGATAGCCAAATAGAATAATAAATAATTCATTATGACTTTTTTTATTTTTTATTATGCATAACATACTTACTAAGTAGGACAAATTACAGGGGCAGTATGTGCATGTCTTGCCAGTTTACACTTCATTTAAGATGACATTTGGTACAGTACAGTGGAAATATTTTGGAGGTACTTGTACTTTTTGGGTTGACAGTACCAACACAAGCATCCAAGTGCCGCCACTGAATGCGTGCCTCATGTGCCTAATGGGAAATGCACCTCTGTTTCTGAGTACCTATGTGTGGTTTATTGTGAATTCAGGGAACATTAGGGGTAATTCAGAGTTGATCGCAGCAGCAAATTTGTTAGTATTTGGGCAAAACCATGTGCACTGCAGGGGGGGGGGGGGCAGATATAACATGTACAGAGAGAGTAGATTTGGTGGGTTATATTGTTTCTGTGCAGGGTAAGTACTGGCTGCTTTATTTTTACACTGCAATTTAGATTTCAGTTTGAACACACCACGCTCAAATCTAACTCTCTCTGCACATGTTACACCTGCCTCCCCTGCAGTGCACATGGTTTTGCCCAACTGCTAACTAATTTGCTGCTGTGATCAACTCTGAATTACCCCCATACTGTAGTCCATCACATATACATAAACTTAGAACTTAACTTTTTATGGTGAGTTACATTTTATGAAAGAATTCCAATCAAATAAGCTGATGAAGGGTAAAAATGTATTTTATTGGCAAAAATTGCATGTTCACAATAAAGGAACGTCCATCCATATCTAGATCTTGACACATTTTGTGTTAATTCCTCCTTATGCTTAAAGAGGTATAATGGTTGAGGAAGTGGACATGCAAGTGCAGCCTCACCCTAACCCTCCCCCACCCTGTGTAGCCTAACCCTAACCTTCCCAGTGGTAGCTAAACATAATCCCATATTCCCGCAGACTAAACCTAACCCCCCCTTCCCCCAGCCTAACCCTAATCCTACCCGGGGGTGCCAGATCCTAACCCTAACCCCATGATCCCGCAGCCTAACCCTCCCCCCGCAGCATAAACCCAACCCCCCCCCCCCACGGATCACCTCTCCAGTGGAACAGCAGTGTATCGATCAGAATCCCGGGTGTTGGGATGCCGGAGTCAGTATTCCGATCAGTGACGGGATTCTGGCATTAGTATTTTGACAGCTGGGATCACGACTGCCGGTATTGTGACTGCATCCCATTATACAGTATAATAATAGATAAAAACAAATCATATTCCAAGAAATGTCAAATATAGAAAGTAATATATGATTTGAGAACAGTTGAAAAGGTTTGCATCCTTAGTTACAGTTACATTTTAAAAAGGTGTGCTCAAATATTGATCAATTTAAAATGAGTATTAATGTAACTCAGCCGAATATCTTCTATTACTGATCATTAAGTGATTGATTATGGTCTCATTGTCTTCCCAGAAATCATTGCCAAAATAAGTTCTACTGAGGTAGAAGATCATTAGGAATGTTAAATTGCATGGCTACGATGTTCTCAAAATACAATTGGCAATGTGAGCTAAAATTTGTCAATCTCACACCACACGAATGCAGCATGATTATACTTCCATGTGGGTCCCTGCCAAGTGCTAAACTTTTTTCCTCTCCTCAATGGGACATGCAGTTAAAGATTCATTCATGCAATTAAACAAGGCAAAATATTTTAAAGGCAAACATCCCCTGCAATTTGAGCCATTAAAAAGACAATAAAATAGCTATTGATTTATCTGGCTGGCCAGAACATAATAAAGTGGCACATTACCCAGATTTTTTATTATTACTAGTTATCACTTAATATAATGGGCCCAAAAATTGGAAAAAATAAACTGCCAAAATGTGTTCGGCCCACGGATGATGTCCGGAAAGGGGCTTGGGGGACAAAGTAGCCCTGAAGCTGGAGCTTTCTGCAGAATAGCTAACACAAATTTCAGCTTGATTGTATTTTAAAACTATTGCATTAGGCAATTCTAGCTATAGTCAACAAAACTTATGCAAAATGTTGGAACTTGCCACTTATTTTCCATAGAGATTGAATTTAATTATAAACTTATGACAACCTAATGTTTCCTTACTGACTATAGCAGAATTTCCCTGACATCCACAAAGTTTGTCACTTCTTTATTCAGGTTGGGTTCGGGATACTGTATGTTACTATTTGTCCATTCTTGTTGTAAAGCCCCCAAAAAAGCTTCCTGGTTGGAGTACTTGGGTCCTTAAACGGAATGCATATGATATGCCGGCGGATGGGATTGCGATGGTCATATGACTGACACCGGCATTTTGATGCAGAGAATACCAAGAGGAGTTGGGTAAGTATGATTAAGTCACCTGCGCTTAAGTATGGCTATCCTTAAAACCTGTACTGTTTGTGTGCCTTGAGAACTGTGGTTGAGAAAATTAGCTCTACATGGTGTAAGGGATCCCCCCAACATTACTTTGTTGGGGGATCCCCACTACCCCAGGGAACCTAGCCAGGGCTGACTAGTTAGGGCCGTTAATGTTATGGCCAAGGGACAAATATAAGCATGTCCCCGGCTTTGGCATTGCCTTCTTGGTCAATAAGCCCGGAGCTGGTTCTTAAAATACAGGGGAACACTACAGAACACAATTTTTTCCTGTATTTCTTGAACTAGGATGGGCTCAAAGAGCCCAGGGCTGGTTATGCTATGGGCAGAGGTGTCACGGGTACTGGTGACACCTGGTGAGGCACCCCACTCACGTCCGAAAAGGAGCATAGGTGGTGTGACATTGCAGGTAATTATTTACAGTGGGCATGGGTATCTAGGAAGGGCGTGGATTCATGGACATCCCCCCGATTTAATCACTCCGGGAGGCGAACCCAGCATCCATGGAGACTCTGGCTACCCCAGGAGACTGGCCAGTATACAGTATTGGCTCCTCCGCTATGACAGGAGCCTGGCGCTGCAGGAGAATGTTACACTGCAGCACCTGGCTTCTGTCTCTGTGGAGAAGCTTGCATTTTGGTGTCACCCCCTCCGATGGTGACACCTGGGTGCGGGTCGCACCTTCTTCTGAAGCCAGTGGTTTTGGGGGGACCCTACATAATTTTTCTTTACATTTTTAACTATTTCTTATCTTTTACAGAGAGAAACATGCACGGATCTCACTGATCTGTGCATGCTTCTCTCACATTATAAGATGCAAGTTTACATACTAAAAACTTGCATGGACTCATATAATATCTTATTAATTATTTATTACCAGTTATTTATATAGCACACACATATTCCGCAGCACTTTACAGAGAATATTTGGCCATTCACATTAGTCCTTGCCCCAGTGGAGCTTACAATCTATAATCCCTATCACATGTACACACACACATTCATGCTAAGGGTTCATTTGTGGATTGTGGGAGGAAACCGGAGCACAAGTAGGAAGTACGGGGAGAATATACAAACTCCACACAGTTAGGGCCATGGTGGGAATCGAACCCATGTCCTCAGTGCTGTGATGCAGTAATGCTAACCAGTACACCATCCGTACTGCCTCGTACTCACAATTTTGCAGACTATTACATATGCCGATTTGTGTAACAAATGTGCAAGAAGGTGCGAGTTTGACCTGCACTAAAAACTTGGACCCTATTACATTTACCCCTTAGTTGAACACAGATACCGTATACAAGTATCACATATCAAATTAATTAGCCTGTTCTCTTCATCCGTCATAGTCGACGAAGAGGCATTTTCGGCCAAAAAATATGCATTTTCAGCAAAAAAGACGCCTGATGCTAGAAGAGTCTCATGCGAACTGGCGTGCCAAAATGGTCCGTTTGGCGTGACTGCAGCAAAGACGTATGAGGACATACAGTATCTGTACATCTAAACTTATCCAAGTGCTGGCAACAACCTATAAAACTATGGTAGTAAACCAGATGCATACAGTTCTGTTTATGTATGAAAATATGATTTTTCCATATACAGTACTTCACTTCTGAGGAATGAATGCCCATATTACTTCCAATTTTGTACGAACCCCATTATAAATGAGTCACAATTATGCAAATAAGTATTTTTAATAATAATAATTCATATTTGCCTGAGTGTCTGCTCAGAGTTAACCCTAAAGTCAACCTCTACACTCAGACAATAAATGTGATATATCCACTATACAATATTAGGTGCAAAATGACAGTGATTGGAACAAAGGGCCTAATTCAGACTTGATCGCTGCTGTGTATTTTCACACAGCAGCTGATCAGTTCTGAACTGCGCATGCGCAAGCGCCGCAGTGCGCCGGTGCATGCCAGACAGCCGACTGTCGTCTCAGCCCTGCGATCGCCTCTGCCTGATTGACAGGCAGAGGCTGTTGCTGGGCAGGAGGGGGCGGCATTTGGCCGCCATTTTAGGCACGCGGTACGGGCAACACAGGCATGCCCGGACCATGCGGGGGGCAGGCCATGACGGCTGCGTGATGTCATACGCAGCCACTGCAACCCGGACAGCGACGAGTAGCTCCCTGCCAGCGCGCAGGAGCTGCACTGGTAGGGCGCTACTCTTCAAGTACAAAAGCATCGAAGCTGTGCGTTGCTTTTGTACTTGTGCAGCGGAGTAGGGCCTGACATTCGGGGCGGACTAGCCCTGTGCAGGGCATCCCTCTGCATGTCAGGGAAGCTGATCGTGGATGTGCTAAATTTAGTACATCTATGATCAGGTCTGAATTAGGATCAAAGGAAATTGGCAACAAGTAAAAACTACATTCCCTACAATATTAAAGAGCAAATAACTTTTTCATCAGAATACTCTTGATATATTTTGACTTAAATTTATAAGATAACTTCTGATGTGCAGATCTGCTGCAGCTCAGTATAAAATACTTTGTGGTGACATCTTGAAATTTGCATTGAAGGGAAGTAGTCAAAAATATCAATATTCATAATGTTGACACCACAATGTCGATCGTTATGATGCTGACATTGTTCAAATGTTGACAGACATCTGAACATTCTCAGGATGCTGACAGACAGCAGAACATTCTCAGAATGTCGATAGGTGAAATGTTGACTTTGTCAGAATGTCGACATTAGGGTTATCTTGCAGGTGAGAGGGTTAGGGTAAGGCTGTGGGGGAGGTTAAGGTTAGGCTGCAGGGGGAAGCTAGGGTTATAAACTTGAGGAAGGGTTAAGGATAGGGATTAGGGTTAGGGACAGCAGTTAGTTACCAGTATGGTCTGGCCTGGAAGTGACGGTCAGTCATCAGGAGAAGGTAAGTCACCACTGGACCACAAGGACAAAATGTTGACATTAAAAAAAATAAGTCATTCACACAATTTGGTTAAATCAAACTGATTTAATTAATTTGTCTGTGCAACCATTTTTATCCAATTAACAGTGTTTGGGAGCTAATGGTCTATTGTCATTTGCTGCCATGCCTTACCAAATTTGAATTCAAACCAGTGAATTGGTTGATTTGTTGGTTTGTTGGTTGTTGGTTGGTTGGACAGAAAATCTTAAGATGTATGGAGAGCATAAGAATTTACAGGCCATTCAGCTCAAACATCTCCGCTCCCCTGCAGTTTCTCTATGGATTTTCTCCCTCTCTGTATCAGCACGCCGCTACGTACGCTGCTGCTTACCCTTCGTCTTCCCAGGCTCTCCAGTATAATTCATCCATCTTCATTTCATGGGGTTTGTCATCAGCATAAACCCCTTTTAATTCTCCATGGCAACTAATAGGCTGTAAGGGGGTCCAGGCAAAGTTATACCCTTGCAGTTGCATTGGTACCACATTACCATTGTCAGAGATATGAGCATTGTTCGGTTGACCCTGCAATGTTAAATTGTGGTGAATTGCTATAGCATCGATGAGCAGAAATAGACTATTTTATAATTGCATCTTCATAAACTGACCCCTAAATCTCTTTACCTTATGTAGACAGTACACATTCTCAAAGCACACTTACAAATAATAGTAGTATAGTGAAATTTCATTTTAGATTATACATTTAAATTACATTCTTAGCCATGCTTTGTTTATTATACGTCTCTTTCAGAGTTCAATGCATTTACTCTCTAATCATTGTAAACTACAAATTGCACAGTATAACCTAACATCATACCAGAAAATTCTGTAATTTCTTGCCAAGCAAAATCTAATTTAAAAGGGATGAAACTGTATTTCCATCCTACAAGTCATGTGACTAAGAGGGATAAACAGAATAATAGATTATTTATGACCCAGTAAAACAGAAAAATATACATAATCACTGGCTGTTTTTATTTTTTTAGAACATTGTTTCCTATTGTGATGATACAAGACAGTACTATGTTTTTCCTAAAAGATTGTTTTAACTGAAGGTGAAAAATACATTAACTTTAGCAGGCAATACTGGAAATTACAGATAAAGCTGAACTAATCTTCTTACAAAGATAACAAAAGTAACATCAGAAAACATGAATTGTTGTTAGCATGCAAAGTAAATATAATCTTTCATATGTATATGACTGTTCTGAGGGAGTCAAGCAGAAGGGTTCTAGCAATCGTATTAGTATTGCAGGGGCCAATGCATGGTAGAATCACATAAAACAAGTCTGTAAATCCTCCACACATTACTTCTTCATCCTTAAAACATTACAGATTATGTACAGAAATTCAATATTATTTGGAGATTTTGATACACTACCAGCATCACATTGCAGTGTCATAGGGCTTAGTTTTGCAAATGCAAGCATGGTTTTAATAATAACACTTCCAAATAGGGGTTTCTACAAATGTACAAAGACTTTTATTTCAGTTCAGCATAAAAATAAGGGTAAACATTCAGGCGAATTTGTTTGTTACTGCAATGTGTATGTAAAACTAGATAAAACAGATACAGAGAAAGGCTCCTGAGGGAAATTCACACAAAAAAACACCTGCTCATGTTGATCACACTCATTTAAAAATTGTAATAACTTAATAACCTGGGTGTAACATTTCTTTTTTTTTTTTACATCACTGATATCATGCATCTCAGGCTACTGTCATTCTAAAATAATGTCTTCTAGGGAAAACAACTTGCTGCTGAATGTATGATGGGGTACCCAAAGGAAACAGGAATTAATGATTTATTAATTATTTATTTGTACATTTTTTCTCTAACGTCCTAAGTGGATGCTGGTGACTCCGTAAGGACCATGGGGAATAGCGGCTCCGCAGGAGACTGGGCACATCTAAAGAAAGCTTTAGGACTATCTGGTGTGCACTGGCTCCTCCCCCTATGACCCTCCTCCAAGCCTCAGTTAGATCTCTGTGCCCGAACGAGAAGGGTGCACACTAGGGGCTCTCCTGAGCTTCTTAGTGAAAGTTTTAGATTAGGTTTTTTATTTTCAGTGAGACCTGCTGGCAACAGGCTCACTGCATCGAGGGACTAAGGGGAGAAGAAGCGAACTCACCTGCGTGCAGAGTGGATTGGGCTTCTTAGGCTACTGGACATTAGCTCCAGAGGGACGATCACAGGCCCAGCTTGGATGGGTCCCAGAGCCGCGCCGCCGGCCCCCTTACAGAGCCAGAAGGCATAAGAGGTCCGGAAAATCGGCGGCAGAAGACGTCCTGTCTTCAACAAGGTAGCGCACAGCACTGCAGCTGTGCGCCATTGCTCTCAGCACACTTCACACTTCGGTCACTGAGGGTGCAGGGCGCTGGGGGGGGGGCGCCCTGAGACGCAATAAAAACACCTTGGATGGCAAAAAAAATGCATCACATATAGCTCCTGGGCTATATGGATGCATTTAACCCCTGCCAGAATCCATAAAAAAGCAGGAGAAAAGTCCGCGAAAAAGGGGCGGAGCCTATCTCCTCAGCACACTGGCGCCATTTTCCCTCACAGCTCCGTTGGAGGGAAGCTCCCTGTCTCTCCCCTGCAGTCACTACACTACAGAAAGGGTTAAAAAAAGAGAGGGGGACACTAATTAGGCGCAGTATTAACTATACAGCAGCTATAAGGGGAAAAACACTTATATAAGGTTATCCCTGTATATATATAGTGCTCTGGTGTGTGCTGGCAAACTCTCCCTCTGTCTCCCCAAAGGGCTAGTGGGGTCCTGTCCTCTATCAGAGCATTCCCTGTGTGTGTGCTGTATGTCGGTACTTTTGTGTCGACATGTATGAGGAGAAAAATGATGTGGAGACGGAGCAGATTGCCTGTAATAGTGATGTCACCCCCTAGGGGGTCGACACCTGAGTGGATGAACTGTTGGAAGGAATTACGTGACAGTGTCAGCTCTGTATAAAAGACAGTGGTTGACATGAGACAGCCGGCTACTCAGCTTGTGCCTGTCCAGACGTCTCATAGGCCGTCAGGGGCTCTAAAGCGCCCGTTACCTCAGATGGCAGATATAGACGCCGACACGGATACTGACTCCAGTGTCGACGGTGAAGAGACGAATGTGACTTCCAGTAGGGCCACACGTTACATGATTGAGGCAATGAAAAATGTTTTACACATTTCTGATAATATGAGTACCACCAAAAAAGGGGTATTATGTTCGGTGAGGAAAAACTACCTGTAGTTTTCCTGAATCTGACAAATTAAATGAGGTGTGTGATGATGCGTGGGTTTCCCCCGATAACAACGGATAATTTCTAAAATGTTATTGGCATTATATCCTTTCCCGCCAGAGGTTAGGGTGCGTTAGGAAACACCCCCTAGGGGGGTTAAAGCGCTCACACGCTTGTAAGGGCTCTACCTTCGCTTGAGATGGCCGCCCTTAAGGATCCTGCTGATAGAAAGCAGGAGGGTATCCTAAAAGGTATTTACACACATACTGGTGTTATACTGCGACCAGCAATCGCCTCAGCCTGGATGTGCAGTGCTGGGTTGGCGTGGTCGGATTCCCTGACTGAAAATATTGATACCCTAGATAGGGACAGTATATTTTTGCCTATAGAGCATTTTAAAGATGCATTTTTATATATGCGTGATGCACAGCGGAATATTTGCCGACTGGCATCAAGTCTAAGCGCGTTGTCCATTTCTACCAGTAGAGGGTTATGGACACGTCAGTGGTCAGGTGATGCGTATTCCAAACGGCATTTGGAAGTATTGCTTTATTAAGGGAGGAGTTATTTGGGGTCGGTCTTTCAGACCTGGTGGCCACGGCAACAGCTGGGAATTCAACGTTTGTACCCCAGGTCGCCTCTCAACATGAGAAGACGCCGTATTATCAGGCGCAGTATTTTCGTGGACAAGCGGGCAAAAGGTTCCTCATTTCTGCCCCGTGACAGAGGGAGAGGAAAAAGGCTGCAGAAATCAGCCAGTTCCCAGGAACAGAAACCCTCTCCCGCCTCTGCCAAGCCCTCAGTATACGCTGGGGCTTTACAAGCAGAATCAGGCACGGTGGGGGGCCCGTCTCAATGAATTTCAGCGCGCAGTGGGCTCACTCGCAAGTAGACCCCTGGATCCTTCAGGGGATATCTCAGGGGTACAAATTAGAATTCGAGACGTCTCCCCCTCGCCGTTTCCAAAAGTCGGCTTTACCGATGTCTCCTTCTGACAGGGAGACAGTTTTGGAAGCCATTCACAAGCTGTATTCCCAGCAGGTGATAATCAAGATACCCCTCCTGCAACAGGGAACGGGGTATTATTCCACACTGTTGTGGTACCGAAGCCGGACGGCTCGGTGAGACCGATTCTAAATCTAAAATCTTTGAACACTTACGTACAGAGGTTCAAATTCAAGATTGAGTCACTCAGAGCAGTGATTGCGAACCTGGAAGAAGGGGACTACATGATGTCTCGGGACATCAAGGATGCTTACCTTCATGTCAAAATTTACCCTTCTCACCAAGGGTACCTCAGGTTTATGGTACAGAACTGTCACTATCAGTTCAGACGCTGCCGTATGGATGGTACACGGCACCCCGGGTCTTTACCAAGGTAATGGCCGAAATGATGATATTCCTTCAAAGGAAGTGAATTTTAGTTATCCCTTCCTTGGACAATTCCCTGATAAGGGTAAGATCCAGGGAACAGTTGGAGGTCGGTGTAGCACTATCTCAGGTAGTGTTGCGGCAGCACGATTGGATTCTCAATATTCCAAAATCGCACCTGGTTCCGACGACGTGTCTTCTGTTCCTAGGGATGATCCTGGACACAGTCCAGAAAAAAAGGTGTTTCTCCCGGAGGAGAAAGCCAGGGAGTTATCCGAGCTAGTCAGGAACCTCCTAAAACCGAGCCAAGTCTCAGTGCATCAATGCACAAGGGTTCTGGGTAAAATGGTGGCTTCCTACGAAGCAATCCCATTTGGCAGATTCCACGCAAGAACTTTCCAGTGGGACCTGCTGGACAAATGGTCCGGATCGCATCTTCAGATGCATCAGCGGATAACCCTGTCACCAAGGACAAGGGTGTCCCTCCTGTGGTGGTTGCAGAGTGCTCATCTTCTAGAGGGCCGCAGATTAGGCATTCAGGACTGGGTCCTGGTAACCACGGATGCCAGCCTGCGAGGCTGGGGAGCAGTCACACAGGGAAGGAATATCCAGGGCTTATGGTCAAGCCTGGAGACATCACTTCACATAAATATCCTGAAGCTAAGGGACATTTACAATGCTCTAAGCTTAGCAAGACCTCTGCTTCAAGGTCAGCCAGTGTTGATCCAGTCGGACAACATCACGGCAGTCACCCACATAAACAGACAGGGTGGCACAAGAAGCAGGAGGGCAATGGCAGAAGCTGCAAGGATTCTTCGCTGGGCGGAAAATCATGTGATAGCACTGTCAGCAGTATTCATTCCGGGAGTGGACAACTGGGAAGCAGACTTCCTCAGCACGACCTCCACCCGGGAGAGTGGGGACTTCACCCAGAAGTCTTCCACATGATTAAAAACTCGACAGGTATTGTGCCAGGTCCAGGGACCCTCAGGCAATAAGCTGTAGACGCTCTGGTAACACCGTGGGTGTACCAGTCAGGGTATGTGTTCCCTCCTCTGCCTCTCATACCCAAGGTACTGAGATTGATAAGATGGAGAGGAGTAAGCACTATATTCGTGGTTCCGGATTGGCCAAGAAGGACTTGGTAACCGGAACTTCAAGAGATGCTCACGGAGGATCCGTGGCCTCTACCTCTAAGAAGGGACCTGCTCCAGCAAGGACCCTGTCTGTTCCAAGACTTACCGCGGCTGCGTTTGACGGCATGGCGGTTGAACGCCGGATCCTGAAGGAAAAAAGGCATTCCGGATGAAGTCATCCCTATCCTGATCAAAGCCAGGAAGGATGTAACCGCAAAAACATTATCACCGCAATTGGCGAAAATATGTTGCGTGGTGCGAGGCCAGTAAGGCCCGACGGAGGAAATTCAACTGGGTCGATTCCTACATTTCCTGCAAACAGGAGTGTCTATGGGCCTGAAATTGGGGTCCATTAAGGTTCAAATTTCGGCCCTGTCAATTTTCTTCCAAAAAGAACTAGCTTCAGTCCCTGAAGTTCAGACGTTTGTAAAAGGGGTACTGCATATACAGCCTCCTTTTGTGCCTCCAGTGGCACTTTGGGATCTCAATGTAGTTTTGGGTTCCAAAAGTCACATTGGTTTGAACCACTTAAATCTGTGGAGTTAAAATATCTCACATGGAAAGTGGTCATGCTGTTGGCCCTGGCCTGGGCCAGGCGCGTGTCAGAATTGGCGGCTTTATCCTGAAAAAGCCCTTATCTGATTTTCCATTCGGACAGGGCGGAATTGAGGACTCGTCCTCAGTTTCTCCCCAAGGTGGTTTCAGCGTCTCACCTGAACCAACCTATTGGTGGTGCCTGCGGCTACTAGGGACTTGGAGGCCTCCAAGTTGCTAGACGTTGTCAGTGCCCTGAAAATATATGTTTCCAGGACGGCTGGAGTCAGGAAATCTGACTCGCTGTTTATCCTGTGTGCACCCAACAAGCTGGGTGCTCCTGCTTCTAAGCAGACTATTGCTCGTTGGATTTGTAGTACAATTCAGCTTGCACATTCTGTGGCAGGCCTGCCACAGCCAAAAATCTGTAAATGCCCACTACACAAGGAAGGTGGGCTCATCTTGGGCGGCTGCCCGAGGGGTCTCGGCTTTACAACTTTGCCGAGCAGCTACTTGGTCAGGAGCAAATACGTTTGTAAAATTCTACAAAATTGATATCCTGGCTGAGGAGGACCTGGAGTTCTCTCATTTGGTGCTGCAGAGTCATCCGCACTCTCCCGCCCGTTTGGGAGCTTTGGTATAATCCCCATGGTCCTTACGGTGTCCCCAGCATCCACTTAGGACGTTAGAGAAAATAAGAATTTACTTACCGATAATTCTATTTCTCATAGTCCGTAGTGGATGCTGGGCGCCCATCCCAAGTGCGGATTGTCTGCAATACTTGTACATAGTTATTGTTACAAAAATCGGGTTATTATTGTTGTGAGCCATCTTTCAGAGGCTCCTCTGTTATCATGCTGTTAACTGGGTTCAGATCACAGGTTATACGGTGTGATTGGTGTGGCTGGTATGAGTCTTACCCGGGATTCAAAATCCTTCCTTATTGTGTACGCTCGTCCGGGCACAGTATCCTAACTGAGGCTTGGAGGAGGGTCATAGGGGGAGGAGCCAGTGCACACCAGATAGTCCTAAAGCTTTCTTTAGATGTGCCCAGTCTCCTGCGGAGCCGCTATTCCCCATGGTCCTTACGGAGTCCCCAGCATCCACTACGGACTATGAGAAATAGAATTATCGGTAAGTAAATTCTTATTTAAACTTCAGTCAACCACAAAGTACTCTCCACTTGAATCAATACATTTGTGCAAATGTTTTTTTGTTTGCTAAAAACATTTTTTAAATTCATCTTCGTTGATGTCTTTTAGTACTTTTGACATTTTTGGTTTCATCTCTTCAATATCAGCAATACATTTTCCTTCAAGGTCTATTTTCATCTGAGGAAATAAAATAAAAAAGTCGCAAGGGGCAAGATTGGGTGCATATGGTGAGTAAGGCAAAGGTGTCATATAATTTTGGTTAAAAATCACTTAACACTCACAAATTGGGACTTATTTCCTCACATTGTGATGCAACCTTTTCTAAACTTCCAAATAAAACTGTGGACAACAGTTTGATACTGGGGTACAAATGCTGAGTGCACAATCTCTCTCACATCAAAGAAACAAATGAGCATTGAATAACTCATTGGGAAAAAAAAATCACTGCAGTCAAACGCTACCTTCTCCTGCAACATCAACGGGGATACTGGCTCAGAAGGGTTCCGCAAACATTCACCAAGAGGTGGATGCCCAGACTACAAGCGGCCCACCCTCTAGAATGCGATTCCTGTTTCTTTTGGGTACCCCCTACACAACCATGTTTGCACTTAGAACCTGATTCCGAGAGCTGTGGCTGTCTCTGAACCACTGCTGGTGTACAAAGATGAAACCATCGGATGCACATTGGTCAAACATCGACCTTCTGACACTCCCACAACTGCTCCCTGCCCCTGACTAACTTTCCAAAAACATCCTCACTGCGACCGCTGCCGTAAGACCATCACGACACTTGGGCAGTGTGACATACGTATGTGCCAAGACAAAAGTCGCTCAACTGTATACAAAATTGACATTGCATTCATCTCTGAATCAGGCCCTTACTACTATGCACATACAGTATATAGTAGAAGTTAACTGTATACTGCAGTGATTTTCAACCTTTTTTTACTTGCCGCACACTGAACAATATTTTAAAATTCCCATGGCACACCATCAGTTCCCCACAGAAAAAAAAACAAAAAAACGCACATTGCCCCTCACAGCAAAAAAAAAATTCCACACATACATTGGCCTACACAGAAAAAAACAATCACATTGCTCCCCACATAAATCATTTTGCTCCCTACATAAATCCTATTGCTCCACACATAAATCAATCACATTGCTCCCCACAGAAATCATGTTGCGCACACATAAATCAATCACATTGCTCCCAACATAATCCTGTTGCTCCCCACATGAATTATTCACATTGTTCCCCCCATAAATCAAAAAATCCTTATTCTCCCCCACATAAATCCTATTGAAATCCTATTGTTCCCCACAGGAGAAATAAAATAACAAATATTAGCCCCTACTGGTCAACTGTCCTCCCTGTTCCTCTGTGGCGGGGGATGTTCATAGTGGAGTGCTGCAAATACTGAGCAGCGGGCGGTTGGGTAGGTGTGGATGTGGGTCAGCAAGGAAAGCTGTGTATGCAGGCAGGAACTGGAAGATGTGTATGCAGGTGGGTGGACTGGCTGGGTGGTGATACGCAGCAGCCATGACCTATGATATCACACCGCCGCGTCTTCAAGGCATAGGTCACGGCCAGAGCACAACTGATCATCTAAGAAGAGCCCGGGCCAACAGTTCACTCTGAAGGTGCATGAAGCTGCACTGGCTCCACGGCACACCTTGCAACTGGTCGGCACACTGGTTGAAAAAGCCTGGTATACTGCATACAATGACCCACTGGGATAATCAGTTTGGAGAATAAAGAAAATAAAGAGAGAAGCCAAATAAAAGTAGTGATCGCATTCATCCATCTGAAGTGATTCAACAGGTACACTATAATCCACTTGCCGGTTCTGGGCAGAATTGTATCCCGAATCACAGGCGCATAAATGCGCTCACTATAAAATCACTATTTTATGTGTAAGCAAATATGCAAATCATGGGTCAGCACCAATAGCAAAAGCACCTACTTTACATCAGGTGGATGTCTTACTCATGTATACACACTTTCATGTTTTACACATTCACTGCATTACAAAATTTTTAATGTAATTGTAAATTGATTGCAGTTTAGACCTATAGTTTATAGGGTACCTAAAATGAATAAGCAATATTTAGAATTTGTTACTGTTTGCTCAGAGTTAACTAAAAAAAAACACTGAACCAATTTTAATAAATTCTTCAATATTCTGTCTTGTATATATTCTGTATGTAAATCATGTAGGCTATAGATCATTGCGCTCACACTCATGGAGGGTAATTGTAAGTAGTAAACAAAATCCTAATTGTATACCCTCTAATTAAACTACTTTAAAAGACAAAACATTCATAGATTAACATTAACACAGCAGAATTAGCTGCATGGAAATCCTTTTAATCTGTGTTTGGTGGATTTTTAGGCAATCAAAAAACAGAAAACAATAACAAGATGATAGTTTAATTATTGATTAACTATAAACATTTAGGTGCCATATGTCGTAAAAAGATATACAGTATATCTTCCATTTGCACCTGGACTTCTTTACAGTTTGGGATCTATAAATTATGAGCAGTGGGGAACGTTACCATGAAGGGAGATGCTATAAAGCAGGGCTGGCCAAACCGGTCCTCGAGATCTACCAACAGTTCATGTTTTCCAGGCCTCCTGGAGATTTGTAGAATTGTCAGTTAGGAATGAATGCAGCACATCTTAATTAGTAATGACTACACCTGTGCACCAGCTAGGTGGTCTGGAAAATGTGAACTGTTGGTAGATCTCGAGGACTGGTTTGGCCAGCCCTGCTATAAAGCAATGTGCGATTACTGGGTTTTTTTTTAAAGGGAGGACCACATAAGCAGTGGTGGCTCCGGAGGTGGGGCTGCAGCGCAGAACAAAATTCAAATAGGGGAGCCACAACTGCCACTCCAAACACTGCCAAACATCGCCAGCTGGGACTCACCGGCAGTTGCTGTGACTCCCCTATTTGATGGAGCCACCACTGTACACAAGTGCAAAATATAAATTACAAATCCACCCGCCTTTGTGGGGATTTTTTATTATTTATATATGTGTGTCTTAAGCATGTTTTTGTTATCAAATGACAATTTGTTCAGTATTAACCCTGCCTTAAGCCATTTACTTAATTTGCATTGGTAGTTTTTTTATTTTTAAACAAAGAACCCAAGTGTATAATATAAAACCATGACGTTACTTTTTACTGCCAAATTCATGTTCATTGTTTATTATTTAGTCATTATCATCCTATATCATTCATGTTGCTCAAGAAAAGTTTGAAATTCTTGATTAGTGTAATTATCACACATCTTGCACAATAAATCACAATTTGCACCAGATCACTGAATTCAAACACTGGGGTAGATATATTAATCCTAGAGAAGTGATAAAGCAGATATAAAGAAATGATAAGTAGATGGCACCAGCCAATCATTATGGGTTTAGGAGCTGATTGGCTGGTACATTATCACCTTCCACCTATCACTGCTTTATAACTTCTCCTGGTTTAATACATACGCCCCACTTTTACAAACAGATGTGTTTATCCAGCCTCAATACGCCATGCAGGGACGTGGGGTGAGGTAAATGGTTCAGGAGACACTGGCTAGTACCAGTCTTAGATTTACACACAATATATGAGCCGAAGGGTGCCTCACCTGCAATATATGTGCCTCACCTGCCAATAGAGTTTTAACTATAAAAATTATTAGAATAACAAAAAGTAGATATTTCTAATATATTCTTTGTATTTTTCATATACTTTATATATTCAAAACTTTGACTTACATACTAGTATGACAGTAAAGGCTCTGCCTCACCTCACTGCACATCACTGATGCCATGCACCGTGAGATGTCTGGCATGAGTGAGCTGGCAATTCCCATGCAACTCTGCTAACGTTGGGCATCTTTTTTCCGAAAATGAGTTATATTCACATTGCGATGTGAATAAGATACATGTGCAGTCTCTGTTGATTAAAATATTATGCAGCATGCATATATTCTGTGTACGGCTGTGGCTGTATCTGCATACGTAATGCTATGTATAGTGTTTTTCAGGAAAAAAATTGTAATGCAGCATTTCATATGCAGATACAGCTGCAGTCACACACAGAATATAGGCATTCCACATATCATTTTTATCAACAGAGTCTGTTTGTGCATCTTATCCACATAGCACTCTTGACTAGACACAACTAGAAGGGCTGTTTGTGATTGCAGCAACCTTGTAGGAGGACACATCTGTATACCCCTATGTATGATTTTTTCCTTTATAGAATAAATGTACTGAAACAGTTTCATATTATAAATAAAAAGGCTATTTGCCAGTTAAAACATCTTCTTACTGCATGTATCGGTGGGGGGAACTACAATCTGCCTTTGGCTGTGCTACAGTATAGTAAATCTGAGCTACCACTTTACGGTACATACTTTTTTTTCAGTGTCTGATCTCCTATTTAATATAAACTCAAGGCATCTTTTATATATTTGCATTGAAAAATACAACACAAGACTTTTACCAAATGTAAAGAAAACATAAAAAGTTTCAAGTTAATTAGAAAAACAAGAAAACATTCCATCCCCAAGTTTAATTGGAAAAGCTAGCAAACCCATTATCCTGAATGTAGCAACATACGCAGCAATCCTCATACTTCAGTGTTTGCAAAAAAATCAAATAAACAACACCTGTTCAAGTTTATTTGGAATAACCATTTTATAATTTATGTAAAACAAGCCAGTACTTCACAGGCCAGGGTACAGGTATAGCAGGATTTAATATAAGAGATCATCATGGATCACAGAGATTAGAAGTAATTATATTGCATATTTTCTATGGTAGCATCTCTATTAATTTGTTATACAACTGCATTACCTGCTCTTAATTGTTGTATTGTAAAGGTTAAACATAATTCTATATTTCTAAAGATGTATCATATCTATGTATACATTTCTCCTTTCCTTTGTTATTAACTGAAAGCTCATTTTAGCTACAAAACAATACATACTCTTTGCTCTTCAGAGCATAAGCATCTTTAAAATATACAATACATACAACACTACCAGAGTAACACTGATGCATATAAATAAGTTCTCCAAAAAGTAAAATATATCCAATTCATTTAGGAAAAGCCAAGCAGATTAATCAGTTATTCATTTTATTTTCACCTCATTAGACAAACCAATGGTGAATCCCCCTTACGCCTGACACAAAATGTTTAACATTGTGTCTGAAATGATTCAGCTGTGCGATTATATCTCTTACCTCTTTATTAATATGTGAATTTGTTCTAAAAGATCAATTACACATCTGAACACCAGCTGAAAGCTATTTTGGCACAGCATTTCAATAAATAGCTAAAACATTTGTGTAGAAAGGTATTGCTGAATAAAAGTGGTAAGAGAATACCCATTGTAATAGAATTGGCTATGTTTAATTCCCATAATCTCATAGCAAGTTCAAAAAATTAACCATCCACATCTGTTCACTTCAGGCTGTAAAAAAAAACCTTTTATTTTTTCAAATGTTTATTGTATCATGCTTTTTGTTTCTCTGTGATGTTATGTTATTACCACAGAGAGCAAACAGATTTACCTGTCTAAGGCCAAATTTGTTTCACATTTACTCCCTTGACTACTATCTTTTCTATCAAGCCTACGATGGTGTCTTTCTGTTTGGCATTCATGTGTACTCCTAAAGTGCTCTAAGTATTTAAAACAAAAACCATTTGCTGTATAAAATGTTTACTTGGCACAAATAGTTTATGTCATTGCACCACACATACTGTAGACCATTATCCTTCCCAGCTCTGCTGGATTTTTCCCTCAGCACCAGGGTTTTACCTATTCAATTGCCGGTGAGAAAATGAGCTGTGGTGATTTCTACAGAGAAAGAGAAGTCTGATTTTTCCTAAATATTTAATTTAATGAGAAATTATCGTGACTTACTTCAGGCAATATATCTTCTTACTTCCTGCTAACTACACATCTTCTTATAACTATAAGGTCCCTTTCCTTTACATTTGATCATCTTTGATTGTGTATACATTTTAAAGTATTACATTTAAGATTTCACACTTTAGTCTTTTCACCTAGATGGTCTGAATCTCTATGCATTTGATTTTACAATAATGGGCTGTTTAGTTGATCTGTACATGCATGCTTACACACACACACACACACACACACACACACACACACACACACCATCATCATTAACAACATTGGCTTCACATGCCTACTACAATGTTCCATCTCATAAATCAAAGAGAACATGGGCATAAGGTTAATTACAAAGAATGAGAATAATCCATGTCATAGGTGAACACGCTCCTAGGTAATCACATAACCTATTAATATATCTAACTAGATATCCAAATAGAAACCTGATTACCTGATACAAAATAAAACATTCCTAATTCCAATACATTCATACTGTATGTAATATATAATTAAACGACTAACTCATTCCTCATATTAATTATCAAATTCTGATTTCCCACTCTCTTCAAAATCGGAGATATGGTGAAACTTACTGGTAGAATAATTTTCTTCTGAATAGTATAGTCATAGGTAGGAAGTCTGAATGTAAGGAGGGTAGGGAATGTTGCAAATGATTACATATTATCTGTGTGCTGCATAATGACTAGCACTGCGGGATGCAGGTAAAATGCAGCCAGACAGGATCCCAGTGGTCAAAATACTGGCGCCGGAATCCCAAATGATAACATAAGACCGGCATCAAAATCCTTACGGAGGTTAGGATTCGGCATCAAAATACTGACACCAAAAATCCCAATCATTCTTTCAGTGGGACACGCTCATGTCCTGCCGCAGGGGGTGGGAGGTTTAGTTTAGACATTAGAAGGGTTGTTAGGGTTATGGTGCAGGGAAGGTTATGGTTAGGTACTGGGGAGGGGAGATTAGGGTTGGGCACCAAGCAGGGAAGGTTAGGTTTAGGCAGTGGAGAAGGGAGGGTTAGGCACCACAGGGAGAGTTAGGGTTAGGTACCCACAAGGAAGGGTTAGGGTAGGGGGGCAGGGAAGGGTTAGGGTACATTTTGAGGAGCTGTCAAGATCCTGATGGTCAGGATGTTGTTGTCGGGATTCAAACCACCAGCATCCCACCCATCGGGATATAGTGAATCTGGCACTGCTGTATATAAGTAATAATTAAAAAAATCTTTAATGAAGGATGGCTGTCATGTCTCTGACATACAGAGTGGGAGTTAGGTCCCTTCTCCAATGGTTCCCACTGCTGATGATAGATAGTCATCCAGCAGGAGAATGCAGGAGGACTGATAAGTGTAGCATGGAGGGGATGAGGGTGAGTAAGGATAACTGAAGTAACGAGCATATGCCAGGTCTAATTTCCTAGTAATAATAATGTCAAGGTTTGAAGACTTAAATTATAGTTAAATAATAAAAATTCTATAAAAAATAATAAATATCTTAACAAATACAGAGATGTCATACTTTTGATTACAGTACAACACTTTACATTTTCATATCCTCAGGCAACTACTAAGTATCTGAGACTCAGCCTATGATCAATCATTTCAGTTAAGGTTTAAAATTATTGTTACTTGTACATAATTTTTAGAATTGACTTAATAAAGGTCCAGTTGATAATCTGAAAATAAGTTAAGTGTTAGTTCAATAACATTTTTGTTGTGTGTGTGTGTGTGTGTGTGTGTGTGTGTGTGTGTGTGTGTGTGTGTGTGTGTGTGTGTGTGTGTGTGTGTGGTTGATTGGAAACAGTTGAAAGAGCTGAACACATGAAAAGCTGCATTGTATAAAAAGTAGAGAATATCGGGCTCGGATCTCAGGGATCCAAGCCCACCCAAACATTGGGATCCAAGAGGGTCTGAGCTGGGACTCGGATCTCCCTGCTTGTCTCAGACAACAAAACAAAGCAAAACGTTACCGTCTCGCTGGTGAATCTCGCTGGTATTGGATTCAGGTGCCAATTTCAAAAGTCCCATTACAATAAATGGGCTGAACTGTGATTGGCTGAGAGAGCCATCTCTCACAGCTCTTAGCCAATCAGTGGCCAGAACATTGATTTCAATGGCCTGGCAACTGAATGGCTGTGAACAGTGGCGTAATAATCATGCAAGGGTGCGCTTTGCTATTGGGCAGCAGCCGCCACCCACCAGCATCAGTGCCAACCCGGCCAGCAGCATCATGGAGCTGGAAGACATTGGCAGCAATGGGGAATGGTGCCTTATCCCCGCCAGCAGCAGCACCTACCTAGCCAGCAGCACCATGGAGCCGGGAGGCGGTGGCAGCAATGGAGAACAATGCCCTTTGTTGTGGTGCTGCCCTTTGTTATGGCTGCCTGGAGTCACTCCCCAGGGAAGGTAGTAGTAGTCACAGTGTGCCCTGGCCATGGGGGGTGGGGGTGGGGGATTTATATATGTTTGGAGGCAGTGTATGCATGTATGAGAGGTAGTGTGTGTGTGTGTGTGTGTGTGTGTGTGTGTGTGTGTGTGTGTGTGTATGTATGTATGTATGTATGAAAGAGGCAGTGAAAAGACTATACAGTATGTATATGTCAGAGGCAGTGTGTGGATATATATACGACATGTACGTAAATATGATAGGAAGTGTGGATGGATGGATGGATGTATGTATGTATGTATGTATGATAGCGGCAATGTATTGATGTATGAGAGGCAGTGTCTGGATATATACATGTGTATATACAGGGGCACATAACTCCCAGAGGCAACAAACATGCCTGCCTCCAGGTTCCAAGCCATGAAGGGGCGTCTACATGTACAGCAGAACCTGTGTGGTTCACAGTGGGATCAGAGTGCACCCGCTGCTACACAGTTAATCAGCTCTGTCCCAGGAGCCCATCTAACAACTGCAATAGGGGACAGGATGGCTCCCATCCTGCACCACTCAGCCTGCTCTGCAGCAAGTGAGGGTGCACCCACCACTACTGGACCATGAGATGGGACCCACTGGTGATTTCTGCATGCTGCAGATGGCTAAATCTTGTAACCCTGACCATGGCCCACTGGCCATCATCACAAAGCATAGCTGGAGCTCTGCCAACTCATTGCAGGTTCAGGTCCCTATAGACTAGCTGAGAGCGCTATATAAATGATTCTATAAGTTGTGTGTGCTTATACACACACACAGTTTTCCTTTTTTTCTAAGGGGGTGGGCACCTAAATCCAACTCGCCTATGGGCAACTGGGATGAACTTTTGCCTCTGTGTGTATGTACGTACAGTATGTGTGATGCTAGGTAAGCAGCACCTTGCAATGTGTAAAGTATGCGTAATGTGTGTGTTGTCCCCTTTTTGCTAGTGTCCTGCTGCTGAACCCAGTGCTGGACTGTGTCAGTGATCTGGGATGGACTTTATGTTTATTTATACTCTCCCTCTGGCTATATCCAGTCTCTTTGTACAGAGCGGCCACTTTACTTCTGCCTGCCTGTTTACACTTATGTTTATAGCTATGTGTGTGTGTATAATTATGACTACTCTATAACCCTGTGGGTGTGCTAGTGCAGAGCAGTTTAACCCTGCGTGTGTGCTGGTGCAGTGCAGGGTAACCGTGCATATGCTAAAAAATGTGTGGTGTAACCATGTGTGTGTGTTTGTGCAGTGTGGTGTAACTATATGTGTGTGCTGGTGCAGTGTGGTGTAACCCTGTTGTGTGCTGGTGCAGTGCAGTGTAACCCTGTTGTGTGCTGGTGCAGTGCAGTGTAACCCTGTTGTGTGCTGGTGCAGTGCAGTGTAACCCTGAGTGTGTGTGCTGATGCAGTGCGGGGAAGGGAAGGAGGCATGATGATGAGGAGGACTGATGAGGAATGAGGAGAATGGATCTACCATGGTATAATGTGTATAAGGGGCTCTTCTGTGGTTTAATGTGTATAAGCAACTTGACTGTGATATAACATGTATAAGGGGAACTACTGTGTGGCATAATTCGTATAAAGGGCTCTTCATATCACATCATCCCATCACTTATTGCATACACTTGAAAGTCCTTTACTAAATAATAAACACCATTCTTCAGACATCACATCTGAGTGGAATTATTGAAAAGTAAAGGTGGTTATACTTTAAGCTTGGGATTTGCCGAAGAGGCTCAGTGAATGTATGATAAAATTCTTACTGACTTACAATTTTCAAACAATTTTCATAAAGAGATATGCACCTGTTTAAAATACACTTTAGTTTGAGATATGCTATAAAATACCTGTTTTAATTCAATGTCAAATTCCCCCCCCCAAAAAAAAAAAAAAAAAAAAATTTTAACCAGCAAAGATCAATTATAATTTACAGATGGTAAAGACACTATTAAAATATTGACAGAGAGGTCATAAAGTCCAGTAAGAAGTAACGTGATTTATTGCTTATGCTATACTTTACATCACACACAACATTTGCAGAATGGAAAACTTGAGTCATCATGGTCACTCCAGTCCACTAGAGAGGAATCAGGAAATTGAGCTCCAGAAGGAAATAGTGGTCTGACACCATCTGAAGATGACGCGAGTGCAGTTGACTGCTCCTTTCTTTCAGATGAACCTCAGAGGTGCTTATTTTTAAATGTTTACATTTAATTATGCCAGAAATTATGTTATTTTGGTGACTGCATACACTGTGTGTAAACTGGATTTACTCCGATTACATCAAATGTTGACAGATCCACACTACTGTTTACTTTGTGGAGCAATAACTTTAATTTTAAGAATCCACCTCTGCCAAGAATGGCAGGGAAGTGGTATTGGCTGATAGGTTTCTGGTCAACAAATTTGAATGTCAAAATAGAGATTATAAGAATCTTACTGGATATTACTGGATCTTATACAGAGGGAGTTCTAGGGCAATCAGCTGAAGCCTGCTCCTACTGTAATATAAATGCAATTACTAGCCCAGATTTATCAGTAGTAATAAATGGCACAGTGATAAAGTACCAACCAATCAGCTCCTGCCATTTTTCAAACACAGCCTGTAACAAGTCAGTTAGGAGCTAGTTAGTTGGTTGGTACTTTATCACCGTGCAATTTATCACTCTCTTATAAATCTGTCCCTTAGTTTGAAGTCACGGAATAGACAGTGTTGGAACAAAACATGGTTTGAGACATGATGCATCAAACTATTCTCTAATTACAAAGTCACTGGATTTTCATACGATTGTATGGCTCCTGAATTGACTGATCAGAGTGACTGTCATGTACAGTAAAAGTGCAAGCTTGTATTGTTAATACTTTACTAGCACATTTGTAAATCTATGATGATCTTAAATCCATGGGCCAAGAATATAATTAGAATGTTGTGGGCCTAATAGCAATGATTTGAAGGAGCATGTGCCTCAATGCTTCTTGAGAGGCACCTTCCTCTGCAGAAGTTGTTCATTTTATGACACATAATAGTGTCCAACTTGACATACAGTACATTATGCCCATTGTAGTGCTCACAGTTTACATCATACCACACTGCTTGTTTTATAGATTTCATATTATGTACACATTCCTGGGACCCATATCCCAATGAAGACTATGTACTGTGGTTATACCTCTTCCTCCCGTTCCTTTCTTTGCTGTAACTACTTTTACATAAAAATGGCACTAGCAATAGGTTCATCTAATGTATGCATATTTCTTCATGAGCATACTGGTAATTGTGCTATCTCTATATAAGACCCTCTTTCACCATATACCAGTACTAATAATATTCAAAAGTCAAGATATATACATAGTGCACCTGTGTATTTGTATTTTTATCTATATTCAAGCTGCGCTAATATAATTCCTGACCCCATTTTTTTATTATTATCTCTTACATATCTATAACTGTCTATGGAGCTGTATAAAGTTTTGGGCAAAGGATCAAATCCAAAAGAAAAACTGAACTCGGGGAACCTCCCGAGGTGATTTATTCTGAATCCAAAAACATGGCCGTCACAAATACAGAACACTAAGGAACTGCCTTAACAGGAAATGGCCGCCGGAGGACTCGGTCTTCCTTCACACACACAGGAACTGGTCCGGCCGCACCAAAGATCCCCACTAACAGCGTGGATGTGTTCCGGTACAAGGAGCCGGCGCATGCGCACTTTGTGAAGAAGGACGCCGGATGTGGAGCGGACATGAGGTCACATAATGCCCGTACAGGAAGTCCACGGCTTCTTGCTATTTTATGTTTTATACATGCTGTATGGCACTTTTCAGACTACATTCTTAATGTTTGATGTTTTGACTCATATAAGTGTATTTACTTGTGATATATTTGGCTTTTTGGTCGCTTTTGATTCCCTTAATTAATTAATCACAGGAAGTGATGTAAGCACCACTTCCTTCACAGGATGAGTATATATAGATGATCTGTCTCCAGTCTCAACCCACACCTTGATGAAGTCCACACAGGACGAAACGCGTTGGGTGCTACCTTGATCTAACCTCAAATACTAAGTTAAGATATTTTACTCCTCTCTCTTTTGAATTTTTTACTTTTTTACTCCTGCATATTTTATGTCCTATGTACCGTTTTTAGGTTTTTTGTAGTTTTTTATGCGTTTTATCTACCCCCTTGTGCCTGTTATTTTAACTATATTAACTTCCACTTTTAAATACTTGGGTTTGTTTTAGTGCTTCACAGCTTAATAAATTCCATACTTTTTATATAACTGCCTAACTTTGCAATTGTTTGACACCAGTGGTCACCCTTACTACCTCATTCTTTGTCCACACATTTTTATTTTATGTTAGGCACTTATACCAGTGCCTAACCTTACCTGAGGTAACAGGCTGACGCCCTAATACATTTTAGGGAGTGTCCACTAGGCAGATCTTTTTAGTTATCCTACTGTTTGTTTCCAGTACTAGTGTTGATATTTGGGATACTGCATCTGTGGCGCTGGTAGCTTCCCTGGTACACATATATATATATTGAATTCAAGTATCAGGCACTAGCTGCCTCTTACTCGCAGAAGGTAATGGCTCCGATGCCCTCCAGGGGTTCTGTGTCCCAGTTTACACAAGCGAAAATGGCGGCACTCAGAGACTTGGATAGAACTTTGAAATAGCTTTTCTAATTCAACGTTTCGGGCTCTAGCCCATCGTCAGGAATAACAAATTTGTTATTCCTGACGACGGGCTGGAGGCCGAAGCGTTGAATTAAAAAAGCTATTTCAAAGTTCTATACAAGTCACTGAGTGCCGCCATTTTCGCTTGTGTATATATATATATATATATATATATATAAACAACACAAATGGTGCGGCACTCCAATGATTAAAGAAATCAGATGAGACGTGGAATCTACGTCTCATCTGATTTCTTTAATCATTGGAGTGCCGCACCATTTGTGTTGTTTATACTTTTCTCCGTGAGGGCACCCAATGTACTACTACTAATAAGTGGCTGTGCCGGACCCCTGCCTTTTTCTATATATATATATATATATATATATATATATATAAAACTTGTCAGACCAGCACTCCACCACTTCCACAGCTGTGGCCGGTGCCCATCATTAACCACCTCAGTGTTCATATACAGCAATCCAATTCAGTGGCACTCAAATTACCCTGATGAGATTACCCTGACGAAAAAGTAAATCACTTTGAAATGTTGGCAAACACTGCTGTGTGAGACATTTTCATTGAGACATGTCCACTGAATTGGATTGCTATATACTGTATATAGCAATCCAATATATCTTATATGTATACACAAGTAGTCTGATAAAGTTTCAGTTATCACCAAGAACAAAATGAGATATAAATTTAAATGTGATATGTTGAACTTAAGTATTCTGCATGTAATCGCCCTGCAAAGCCACACATTTCTACCAGCATTTCTTGACCTTCCACAACCCATCAATTTAGAAGTTCTGCAATTGCCTGAGGTGCCGGGTATGCATGACCGGTGGCCAGGATCAGCCTCGAGAACTAGTTTCACTTCCAGAATGATATAATTTGTGTTGTCAAATCGCCTATCCTGAAGTGGGTGCGAGATCAGGTGAATAGGGGGGATGGAGCAAACTTCCCATAGCCACAACTGTCACCTTCCACAGTGGATGCTTGGTCAGAATGTTCAGATGCATTGTTGGCTAGGAGATGGATGCCTTTGCTGATCATTCCAAGGTGTTTTTATTACATGGCAGCTCGCAATTTCTGTAGAAGGATGCAGTAGTAAGAACTGGTGATGGTACCTTCAGAAGGTAATTGGTCAGGATTACGCCACAACAGTCCCCAAAAAAACAGACAGCATGACTTTCCCTGCAGATTTCTGTATCTTAGACTTTTTGGGAGGGTGGTGGGAGGGGTGTATTTATCACTCCTTGCTCATTTATTTGGTCTGTTTATGTGCATATTTGAGTCGATACAAGGCCAAATGACTCAACTATGCACAAAACATAGGAACCAGGGTGGACAAAAATGACAGCAAGTGCTCTGGACTGATTAGTCAAAATGTGAAATATTTGCCTGTAACAGAAGGCAGTTTGTTTGCCAAAGGGCTGGAGAGCATTACAATTATGATTATCTGCAGGCAACAGTGATGCATGATGGAGGTATCTTGCACGTTTGGGGCTCCATTTCAGCAAATGGAGTTGGGGATTTAGTCAGAATTAATGGTGTCCTCAATACTGAGAAATACAGGTAAGTACTTATCCATCATGCAATACTATCTGGGAGGCATCTGATTGTCTCAAAATTTATTCTACAACAGGATAATGACCCCAAACGTACAGCCAATATCATTAAGAGCTATCTTCAGCATAAAGAAGATCAAGGGGTCCTGGAAGTATTGATATGGCCCCCACAGAACCCTTATCTCAGTATTATTGAGTCTGTTTAGGATAACATGAAGAGGCAGACGGATTTGTGGCTAGTTCTCCAAGATGTTCGGAACAACCTTCTTGCCGAGTTACTTTAAAAACTGTGTGCAAATTTACCTAGAAGAATTGATGCTGTTTGGAAGGCAAAGGATGGCCACACTAAGTATTTCATTTAGATTTCTTAGATTTCTCTTAATTTCATTTACTATGCTTCTGTTAATTACGAATAATAAAATAATAACACTTCTATTTTTTAAAGTATTTTGGGATATTTTAGTGATAGGTTAATGAAAGATTGAGAGCTATAACATTGAGAGAACATTTCGGTAGCATCCATATTTATGAACACAAAGGGGGTCATTCCGAGTGCTCACACGCTGCAGCTTTTTGCAGGCCATGCGATTAGATAGACTATGGGGGAGTGTATTGTATCTTAGCAAGAGTGCGATCGCATGTGCAGGGGAGCAGGGCAAAAAAGTTTTGTGTAGTTTCTGAGTAGCTCTGTACTTACTCAGCCACTGCGATCTCTTCAGCATGTCAGGTCCCAGAATTGACGTCAGACACCCGCCCTGCAAACGCCTCGACACGCCTGCGTTTCTCTCACCACTCCCAGAAAACGGTCAGTTGACACTCAGATCCACCTCCCTCCTGTCAATCTTCTTGCAGGCTCCACTGCGATAGCTTCCCTTGCTGTTCTTGTCACTGTCTGGCGACGGCCGTCACCGGGCAACAATGCGCCTGCACATTGCCGCCCACATGCATGCGCAGTTGTGACCTGTTCGCACAGCTACGAAAAATTGCAGCGTACGAACGGGTCGGAATGACCCCCAAACAGTGGGTGATTTGTGACAATTGGTAGCGGTGGTGAGATATACATATAAAAATAGAGATTTTTCATTTCTTAGAACAATTAAGTCTTTGATTTAAGCAATTCACCCTTGCACTTAAGGACTGGCATTATCTTCACAATGGGGGTCATTTCGACCCGATCGTTTGCTGCAGTTTATCACAGCGCAGCGATCAGTTCGGAACTGCGCATGCACCGCAGTGCGCCGGTGCATGCCAGACGGCTGAAGGCCGTAGTTTCCTAGCGATCACCTCTGCCTGATTGACAGGCAGAGGCAGTCGCTGGGTGGGAGGGGGCGGCACGGCGGCGTTTGGCCCCAGTTACTGGGGCGCGGTCCGGCCAACGCAGGCGTTGCTGGACCATGCTGGGGGCGGGCCGTAGTGGCCTGCCCCCAGCACGGTCCAGCCACGCGACCAGGGGCAGCTACGATCAACTCCCGGCCAGCCGCAGGAGCTGCACTGGCCGGGAGTTACTCCACAAGTACAAAAGCATCGCCGCTGTGCGATACTTTTGTACTTGTGTGGGGGGGGGGGTAGCAGACTGACATGCGGGGCAGACTAGCCCTGTGCTGGGCGTCCCCCCGCATGTCAGGGAAGATGATCGTAGCTGTGCTAAATTTAGCACAGTTACGATCAACTCGGAATGACCCCCTATGAGTACAACAAAGTTCACAAGGGCATAGGCAATGCTTATCACTTGTTCTCTTCCATTTCTGTTTCTTATTATTCTATTTGGCAAAATAGATTGCTAAGGAGAATGGAGCCATTTAAAAAAGACACAACAAAGCTGCTTTGATTAACCTCTGTGAGCAAAGAGGTCTTAATAGAATGAACTTAGACTAAAGATGTGCTGAATTGCTAAATAGAGAATGGCAGACATCAACAGCTTGGTGAGGCACCAGAGGATCACAAAGTGGAGTTTACTGTAGGGCACAGAGACTACAGGATGGTGAAGGGTCCTCTTTGACTGTAATTTTACAACATATGAAGGCATATGACCCTGAGCTGTATAATTCAATTTGCTGTACAGGGACATCAGGTGAAATAAGTATTTGTATAGCTAATGGTAGATCAGCACACATATCTGATATACCACTGAAGGTTGCTGTCAAAATACCCCTAGTAGGGCATGCCTACATAAGTAGCGGAATTACTGCTTTGTGGCAAAAGTGGCCGATTAGAGCCCGGCGGGTCCTAGGAAGCCCGCAACAGACTGTTTAATAAATGCATTTTTACTTCCAGGCCCTGCCAGACTGTCAGTGCATTGATTCTGGACAGCTACTGGATGCCACTCTGTCTCCTCTCCTGCTCTCCACTGTGTGGTGATGCCTGTGTGTGACTTGTCACAACACACGCACTGAGAGAGGAGAGGAGGCCAGAAGCTAGAAGCTGAAGTGCGCTGACGTGGTCTGATCTTCCACTCCTGGAGAGAACCTGGGACTGGGAAGGGGAGGGATTATTGCTGCCCATAAAATGGCTGCTGCCTACGGTTTCCTTATGTGTATGCTCTGCTGTTAGTGCTCTCCCTGTAACACACTCACATTATACATGTTACACACACTAGTGTGTATGTTGTGGTGATACTTTGCTGGTGAATGAGACCTGCTGTATGCATGCCCCCAGTAATCTGATGCAGCAGATGCCGTAATACCCAGGTGGCACATTGTGCCTTATAGGAGCCTACTGAGTGCCCCCTGGCAGTGGCCACAACTAAAGACACAGAGGAGAAGCAGAGGACTATAGTGTCAGTATTAAAGTAAATATCACTATAACATTACTAATTGTAAACAATGTATCACCATATAACTGTGGCTGCTATACTTTCTGCATGCTTGCACCTACAGATACACCAGTAGTCACTGGCAGAGAGACATTGCTAGCATGTGGTTGTACCTTACATCCTCGGCAATGAAGAGGTTGCAGGTGGATTGGTTTGTTGTGGGAGAGTAAATCAGTAATTGTTACTGGTGTGAGGGTGTATGGGTAACTGCTGCTGGTGTGGGAGAGTATATGGGTAACTGCTGCTGTTGTGGGAGGGTATATGGGTAACTAGGGATGGACTGGGGACCAAAAATGGCCCTGACATGTGCGTGCACGCATGCGCCTTCGTCACTTGCGTGCACATGCGTGCTCGTGCATGCTGCATACGGGGGTGCACGGGCACTAAAGTTGGGGGCGTGCCATGAGTCAGGGGGCGTGGTCTCGTGGCATGCCCCATTTCCATGGAGATGGCAGGGAAGGCGGGGGAGCAGCCAGAACAGAGACCTGGAGGCTGTGCTGCGCGCTGCCTTGCCGGCTTTCTGCCTCACAGGACCCACCCACTAGCCCATCGGCCCTTCTGGCATTTGCCAGAAGTGCCAGATGGGCAGTCCAGCCCTGTGGGTAACTGCTGCTGCTGTAGGAGACTGTATGGGTAACTGTTTCTGGTGTGGGAGGGTATATGGGTAACTGCTGCTGGTGAGTGTGGGAGAGTGTGTGGGTAACTTGCTGACGTTGAAGGTTATATGGGTAATGTAGTGATGTAGTGCAGTGTATTGGGGGTGTAGTATGGTGATGTAGTGCAGCATATAGGGGGATGAATATAGTGATGTAATGTAGTGATGTAGTGCAGTGTATGTAGAGTGGGGATGTAACTCAGCATATGGGGGTATGTAGTGATGTAGATCAGCACAAAGGGAATTTAGTGTAGTGATGTAAGGGAATGTAGTGTAGTGATATAGTACAGTGCATAGGATTGATTTAGTGTAGTGATGTAGTGCAGCACATAGGTGGGATGTAGGGATGTAGTGCAGCAGAGGTTATTAAATGCACTGATGTAATGTAGTATAGTGATGTTGTGCAGAGTATAGGGAAATGTAGTGCAGCTGTGTAGTGCAGTGTAAAGGGGGATGTAGTGCAGTTAATTAAAGCAGCAATGAAATGTATTGTAGTGATGTAGTGTAGCATATAGGGGGATATAGTGCAGTGATGTAGTGCAGCAAAGTATTATTGCAAATAGGGAGGATGTAGTGCAGTGATGTTGTGTAGTGGGGAAAGCGCTGCTGTAGTGGTGGCATGTCAGTGAGACACTGTGTGTACACACTGAGGAAGGGGGCCTCAATAAGTGTCTTGCTAAAGGGGCCCCATGAAGTCTTATGCGGGGTACACACGTAGCAATGTGTACACACGTAGTGCAGAACGCCCAGCACACATCTCTTCCCATGCTCAGCACACAGCACAATGTGTGCTGAGAGGGGGGGGGGGGGGTATGCTCATTTCAACCAGTGCTTTTTCTTAATAATAATGAATAACAGTGAAAATCTGTACAACACAACAACAGATGCTTTTCAGTTGTTTGTTTGCATACGTTCCTTGATTCGACTTTCATTCAGGCATGTAGTAGGTTCTTTTGAATTCTTCATATGCAGGAGGACATCCTCAACATAATCTCATTCAGTAGTGTCATAAAAAACAAGAAAATGAGGAATATCTTGTGTAATTCTGTTGAGGATGTCCTCCTGCATACGAGGAATTCAAAAGAACCTACTACATCCCGAATGAAAGTCGATTCAAGGAACGTATGCAAACAACTGAAAAGCATCTGTTGTTGTGTTGTACAGATTTTCACTGTTATTCATTATCATTAAGAAAAACCGCCCAGTACAGTTCACAACTATTTCTTACCACTATTGTTCCATTTTTGGGGAGAGGGTCACGCCCCTTTTTGGTGTTGTATTGTATAGGCAGCTGTTTCTGTGCATTGGAGAGGTGCTCCATTTCCATTTTTCATTTCACCCAGCGGTGAAGTGAGCGATCTGACTAGATTGTGCCTGTATGCAGGCTAATCTAGAACCGGCAATAGCGACGTGTGGGGCCGCGCATCGTTATCGCTATGGTGCATTCACACGGAGTGATGAGTACTTCATTTCTAATCTATCTAGTCAGAATGCTTAGAATTTAAGCACACATTGTTACATGTGTACCCCCCTTAAATCTGCCCCTGGCCTACATCCTACTTCATAATCAAGAAATATAATAGGTTGAAGGTTGAGTTGTAAGTGAATAGGGAGGACTGGAACAACAGGTGGGGTCTTAGCAGTCGCATCACTAGTGGGGTGTGGGCTGCACATGGGTACCACCGTCCGAGGGGAAACACCAAAGTGCCAGCTCCTCGGTACCAAGAGCCAGGTGCTGCACTGCGACATTATGTGCAGCCCTTGGCTCTTGTAACAGTGTAAGACCTGACAGTGCAGCCTGACAAGTCTCTGGGGGCAGACCAGCATCTCTTGGGATGCTGGGCATGTCCCCGGAGTGATGAAACTAGGTGTCAGGTCATGAGACCATGCCCCTTTACACAAGATCATGCCCCCTTTTCGGCAGCATGCAGCAATGGTGCGCAGCCGGATTTTCACACCACCAGGTGTCATATATCTTGGTGACAACCCTGGGTCTTAGTACAGAACCAGCAGGAGTTTTCCCTGGCTCACGAGGCATACTGAGTGATGCAGCAAAATGAGCAATATTGAAATTAGTTAACACCATCTCCTATGTCAATCTAAATGTGGGTTTACACTTATATGAATGCATTTATATTTTTGCGCAACTATGGCCTACTGCCCTGCAAGTTTAAATCCCAACTCCTGGAGTTGATTATGTGAGTACCCACTTTATATTTCTCAGTCCTGGTAGCAAGTTTAAAAAATTAAAACCAGTCAAGGAAGATGATATTAGAACACTAGGCCAGTTGGAGAGTATGAAAAGTAAACACCATAATTTCTTTGGTTTGCCATACCACCCTGCTGTTCTACCCAACTCACTGCCAAATGCAGGACCTTACCATCAGCACGTACATTACTGGTAGATCATGCAGTGACACAAAGTGGCTGGCAGAGTTCATTACAAGAAGATAAACTGCAATATCACCCAGTTATTCATGTATCTAGCCTTATTCACTTACAAGCCTTATTGTATTTGAATAAAGCTTTAGGCACTTATAAATCTCATACTCTTCTAGTATTGTGCTGTTTTAAAAGTCATAGAACCTGATTCAAAGGTGGAAGCTAATGCACTGTTGGCAGTCGTGGGAGCGATAATATGTAGATGTTAGTTTTAGTCTTCCCATATGGGCTAGCTTGCTGCTCAACGAACAAGTACAGTATGCTGTAACATTGCCGGCTGATTCTGGACATGCCACCATTGGCGCTCCACATTGTGCACCATCAACACTTGCACTTGCCCTTTGCCAGTCTGAACATGTCTCTGTGGAAGTTGTTGTGCTAGGAGAATGCAGCCGCTTTCACCGAGACACCTGTGACACTCACATGACACACCTCAAAGACAAACTTTTTTTGCATTTATTTCATTCTCCTCCCAGTTACTGCCCAGGAACACCCATTGCTTTGCCACTTATTTTCTGATATCATGAGAGCAGGCCGTAACAGCGCCTTTGTGTATACACTCAGGGTAATGCATGCGTCGGGGATATCTGAATTCTTCGCACAAGCACAGTAGCAAATAATCACACAACTGTGTAAAAAGCTCTATTGCGTGCGTTGTACTGAATCAGGCCCATAGACTTCTAACCAGTTGCCCTTTTTTGTTATTATTAGCCAAGCATTCTGTAATACAGTATGATCTATTTCAACTTCAGGACTCTATAACACTGGATATCTTGTTAAAAGATTAAATACAGTAGTAATCCTTAGCACAAATAATATTAGGAGAAAACTATTCATTTTACATAGTTTGATAATAATGTTCAACTTCATAAGGGCTGTAATTGAACTGTATGATATCTAATTGTGACATGCATGTACTGTAGGCTGGTGTTGAGAATTTCTTACCATTCACACACACTGACACAGATATTAATTATTACACTCACTAAGACAAACATCACACGCTGAGCCTATGTTTTAATTCACAATGACTATGGAAGTTTTTCTATGTATATTTTCTTTCTAAATTTCACTGGATACATTTTTTTCTAGGTTATTAAAAGATACTTTTTTATACTTTTTTGTGCACCACACAAGACAAAGCTTTTTCTTCTGTTTGTCACAAATAATATTGGCATCCTTTTTGAAATGTCATAATTGGGCATTTTTTCATTGTGAATTTGTTATTGTTTAAAACGGGATATAATCAGGATCCCGGTGGTCAAAATATCGATGCTGGGATCCCGACCACCAGAATGCCAGCAGCGCTGCCACAGCTATTCCCACTCCTGGGTGTGCGCGACACCCATGGAGTCGGAATAAAACCTGTGTCGAGCGCAGCGAGCCACCGAGCCAACAAGGGGCTTTGTTGTGCTCGCCCCCTGCCGGCATTCTGAAGGTCGGGATCCCGGCGTCGGTATTCTTACCGCCGGGATCCTGACTGCCGGGTTCTCGTACAAAACCCATTTAAACCTACTACATGCAATATGCTAATCTATGGTATAATGTCTAATGCCTAAAAGTCTTGCTAATATTTGAATTAATTCCACCCTAAATTAACTCTTGGAAGCTCAATTTATTACAGCTGACCCATCACCTTTTGTACTTGTTGTTTCTTGAACTAGATAATTTCTATTTACATAAAACAGAGGTTATACAGCAGTGATTATAGGTTTACAGGTCTCTGGCTAGAGGAAAAATGATTACTGAAGACCACTTTAGAAACTTGTAATGGAATAACCAACTCAATGCAAACAATTATATTATTGAAACAAAACGATTTCCATGCAAAAGAAAGGAGACGAGAAAACAGCTACAGTGCCAATCTTTCCCTACAATAATGCTTGTTTCTTATGGTTATTAACTTAGGCTTTTCTCTCCCATTATTGACATTATTGCCTTTCTGCTTGCTAGAGATAAATTGCTATTCAGGCCACAATATCACCCTGGGATTTTATGATGTTCTGCATAAGGAACTAGCATTTATAAACTTTATAAAGATTTTTATTATGCTTGCACTGGCTGTTTTGCTTAAAGGGACAATATTATTTTTAAACATACAATGCTAAAACTATGTCATAATGATAGGATCATTTTTATCAATTGGTACATTTATTTACCTTTCTATAATAAACACTGTAACTCATGTTAATACAAAGAATGCTGCAATTACACTGAATATTAAATGAATAAAGTATATTACAGGGTCACTCACAGAATATCACATTGTCAGTTTACTAAATTCAGTCATGATGACAGTGTGTTTAAAATCTTAAAATCCATAAACAACATTTCTAAGGGCAATGATGCATTGGTGATTAGTTTAATGCGATGGTACATATTATAGTCATAGATTTCTAAACACCACTGCGGCATACAAGGTAGGAAAAATAAAAGTGATGTGGAAACAAAAGTTATGGAAGGTAAAGAGAGCTTTCGTTCTTACAGGATAAGTGAGCAGCTGAAACAAAACAAATGAGTGGTGGTTGGCATGGTAGTGAGAATGCATTAGTGTGGGTAGAATATAGTAGGTTAAGATCTAATAAAGAGATAGGTTTTCAGAGATCAGAGGACAGCCTGATTGGGTGTGGCAGGCAATTCAACGGGTAGCAGCGCAGGAGAAGACTTGTAGGCAATTGTGAGATATAGAGACCAGAGATAAGGGGTTGCACAGGTCAGAGTTAGATCTATGATGATAGATGACAGATAGTACAGTATTTTGAAATGCGATTTCAGATGTAAGAAGTAGATGTGCTATTGATGGCTTTGTGATAAGCGGGAGCACTGTGAATTTATTTCTTGAGAACACAGTCAGTGTGGAGATTTGCAAAGTTATACTGCAGAGTGATGTGGATAGATGGGGAGATCAATATTGCTGTGTTGTTTAAGACTTAAAAGGATAGATTGGTGATGGGAATACCAGATACTGTAGGTAAAGATTGCAATTGTGGATAAAATGTTTATTGAACATGTAGGGAAAGAAAATGGAGTACAGTATCCTGGAAATATTTCTAATGCCAAAGTAACAGGATCAAGAGAAAGACTGGATGTAAAGTAGAGTCAAGTTTAACACCAAGATAGTAGGTTTGGTAGACTGAGGAAATGACTCAGGAGATGTGTGCAGTGTGACTGAGATGCAGAGCCAGGAGCATAGCATGAGTGGATGCCTCAGAGTTAGGTAACTAAAGGAGCAGTTTGAAAGGTAGAAAGTTGCTCAGAACAGAATTGTGTTGCAAAGACAAATTAAGAGAAGTGTGTCCAGGAGAAGAGCATGATGAAAAGTATCAAAAGTATCAAAAGCAGCAGAGAGTGGGTAAATATGGAGAATAGACCCATAGATTTTGCTAATGACTTTTGTGACTAAGGAGTCTATTTATTAACATTATTTTTACTAAAATAATGTAAAAAAGGGTGTTTTCACACCCTTTTCACATTATTTTAGTATCACATGAATGTATTAAAGGGCATTTGGAGCAGTTTTCATGAAAAACTGCTCCAAACCCTTTAATTCACTTTTATTTAGTAACCCACATCGCATTCCCCGTACTTGTAATGGGAAATGTGATATGGCCAAATTTACAAACAAAAAAAACCGTGACAAAATACTGCAGTGTGCCCTGTGATAATCTCGCCAGCTTAGGCTGGCGAGTTCACAGGGCAGCACTGCGATAAAGTGGCATTTGCCCAGCTTTCTCTGCCCCTGGCAGAGAAAGCTGAGTGGGACCTGGCAGAGTGATCAGCTATGTGTGTCCGATAGACACAGTGTAAAAAAAAAACAAAAAAAACAAAACCCATACTCACCTGTCCTGGGAGCCAGTGTCCGCTGCTCCGGTAAGTGATGCTGGGTACCGGGTCCCCCATATGCTGCAATGTGACCCCAGTGCAGTAAAGTGACGCTGCAAAGCAGCAGTGCACTTTACAGCACCGGGGGTCACCGCACCGCACAGGATCTGGCATCGGGCAGCCCAGCAGGAGCAGCGCAGACCAGTTCCTTAGACTGGTTAGTATATTTATCTTCTTGGGGGGGGGTCCGCGGTGCGTTCGGGTAGTCGCGATGGGGGGGGTCGACCGGGCAACGGTGGTAGAGGCGACACATGCGCAGCAGGACATCGGGGTATTTTTTTCAGAAAAATACACTGATGATGCTGCGGAGTATAATCGCAGGGACAGAGCTTGACCGCAAGCTCTGCCCCTGCATGCGATAATTGATACATTCCTGCGATGTACTCAATTACCACAGTGCGAGTTTGGGTGATTTTATCACCTGTCATCCACATCCTGGATGCGGATGGTGATAAATAGGCCCCATAGCCTTAGGGAATATACAGTAGGAGGGGAGGGGGAAGCACAGTTGAGAATGAACTAAGAGAAAATAAAGTTTATAGGTGATAAAGGTCACTCAAATAGTTTGAAGGCAAAGGAGTGAAATCGGATAGTAGGTGGTGAGAGAGGCTGTTTTTCGTGATTAGTGAGATTAGTGCATATCTAAAGGGAAAATTAAGTGCCAGTGAAGAGAGACTGCAGTAGTTGAAGAGATGATTTAGAAGTGGGCATGAAGTAGGGAAGAGAGATCATAGAAGTTATATGGAAATAGGATTGAGAGGCAGACCCTGAGATGCTGAGATAAATCAAGAGCCTTATTCCATTACTAGAAAAATAAATTGGGGTGGATTCGGGTGCAGGATTTAGCTTGAGGAAATATTTTGCTAAATGGTGTTGAATGTCTCTTTGAAAATAGCTATAAAGTCATGGAAAAGTGAAGGAAGAAAGGGGAGGGGGTGTAGGTGGGAAGAGAGATTAGACGAATGTGGCAATGAGGTGACTAGGTTGCAAGAATAATAAATGTCAGAAAGCAGAAAATAGCTACACAGTACGCTGTATGTGAAAATGTTCTATAACCAATCCATAAAGGAGTACTAATTGATACAGGGTGCAACAATTCATATGCATAAAAAACAATTTACTAGCAAAAAATATAAATAAACTATAAAAACATGTAAATTCATACTCTACCATAAAAATGTTGCACACAATATGTTGATTGAATGTGTATAACAATAGCAAACCTAACATTCATATACTACAGAAGTTATTGTGAATAGGAAACACATCAGCTGTAGGTATTCCTTTGCTGGCATATCAAAGGTAAGTAGAGTGCGTTATGGAGATAGCATTTTGGTAAAATTTAACACTGTGACAAATTCTGTGCAGAGTTGAAGGCATGGACGCAGGTCTAAGGACCTGTTACAGCATATCAATAATGGTATTAGGAGGATGAGTACTATCCACAGGTACACCATACAGCCACGAAGAATGAACTGTATATATGGAATGTCAAATTCAGCAGACTTTATATTATCAGGAGTAAGTGCTTTGTAAAAAATAAGGGGGGTCATTCCGAGTTGTTCGCTCGCAAGCTGCTTTTAGCAGCTTTGCACACGCTAAGCCGCCGCCTACTGGGAGTGAATCTTAGCTTATCAAAATTGCGAACGAAAGATTAGCAGAATTGCGAATAGACACTTCTTAGCAGTTTCTGAGTAGCTCCAGACTTACTCGGCATCTGCGATCAGTTCAGTCAGTTTCGTTCCTGGTTTGACGTCACCAACACCCCCAGCGTTCGCCCAGACACTCCTCCGTTTCTCCAGCCACTCCCGCGTTTTTCCCAGAAACGGTAGCGTTTTTTCGCACACACCCATAAAATGGCCAGTTTCCGCCCAGAAACACCCACGTCCTGTCAATCACATTACGATCACCAGAACGAAGAAAAAACCTTGTAATGCCGTGAGTAAAATACCTAACTGCATAGCAAATTTACTTGGCGCAGTCGCACTGCGGACATTGCGCATGCGCATTAGCGACTAATCGCTCCGTTGCGAGAAAAAAATAACGAGCGAACAACTCGGAATGACCCCCCAGGTCTCCATATTGTGCATTGAGAATTAAAGCATGAAACTATTGTAACTCTAAATGACCACTCGCTAGATTGTGCTGCAGTGATTCATTCACAGTTATTTAGCTCACACTGTTCAGCAAACACACTGCAGGGAAAACTGTTAATTAGTACAGAATGGCTATGATTGTTGCAGTATCTAAAAAGATGTAGCATTAGGTTATTAAGTTGACAGGATAGCTTACTGCCAGTGCTTTAATATAGCAGCAGTGAACTTAGGTTTGGAGCCAGCTGGCCAGCTTCTGTTATGATGATTCTATATCTAAAGCTACAGATTGGCTCCGCAGAAAGTATGGCATGCTCCAAGAATACCCTTACACATTTCTCCAGTTAGGTCACTAGCTATTTCATCAGAGAGCTCCAGGTTACTTGACGATACCTACTCAGCAAGTGCAATGGCAGTGTAGTAAGAGGAATGATTGACTTTACAGTGAAGCAAATTAGGAGTGAGATTTCCCCCAGTGTTAACAAACTGTGTGAAAGCACTTTTGCAGGTAGTGGTCGGTTTTATGATTGAGGATTTGATTGTTGGAGAGTACATGTGGTGTCAGAATTTGCACAGTTTAAAGCTAAATTGAGTGTTTTGTTGTAGAACTATGCAGCCTGAGGTGGCAGGACAGATGGGTTATAGGTGAGATTGGTTGTTTTAATAAAAATGGTAAGTGATTCAAACCAAGTGTTTTTGGAGTCTCTGGGTACATTGGGGAAGCAGATGATAAGGTGAGGCTGAAGTTTAGGATTCTGTGGTTGGAGAGCAGGGAGACTACATTGTAGAAGCTAGAGTTGGCTCAGAATGACAAAAACAAGAACAAATGAGTGTCACAGGAGGTGAAAGATGAATTCCACTTGGAGAGACAATAGATAAACTAAGTGAAAGAAGTTTAGTGGAAGCAAATATAGAGGGGTTGTCAATGGAAATGTTGAACTAAACCAGTATAAGAATAGATAGGTCAGTATGTGACCTGGGCAATCCAAATAAGAAGTGCACATCTACAGTGTCTTCAGAAAAGATATTTCAAGAGCAACATCAGTAGAAACTGTGTGAATGGGAATCTACTTAAATATTATACAACTGATTGGATGGCTTACTGTCTGGTATTTTATCAGTAAGTATAAATAGTAAATAATACAGCTTGGATATATACTTATCTAATGTGCCATATTTGCAATCGGGATGAAATTATTCACCCTCACTGGGGTTTTGCACTGTCTTCCTCTGGATCAAGAAGAATTATTTTTTTTTTTAAAAAGGCCTTTTATTCAGTGTTGCTACTCTAACTATATTATTATTTTTAGAGAAATGATGGTTCCTCTTGCCCTCAAGACTATTGCCTAGCAATGGCCAATGACTTACAGGTCATCCTACAGTAGCTGCCTGGAGGTCTTCAATATTGTGTCCTGTTTATACTAAATCCAGGCATTATCAAGGCAATGTTAAGCCCATATTAATGGTAGACATAGGGGTACATCTAACTCTAAGAGAAAAGTGCTCTCTAAAGGTGAATAACTCACAAAGTGGTAAATTGACATCTTATCATCACTCTGTAGTTAAGGATTGGGCAAACAGTGGTAAAGGGAGGCCACTTTACCATACAATAGTATGTATTAATAACAGTACACTTAAAATTGCTGAACAACAACTGAAAGCATTATATAGAGACAAATGAAGGGGGTGGGTGTTTAGTTAGTGTAGAAAAAAAAGGTTATACAGTATCTATACAGTGTATATTGTATAAATCTCACCAGCTCACCTAACTTGATTAAATAAATTCATTATTGCGGAGAAAACAGTGGAATATTTATATGTAGACATAAGTAGGGATTTCTGAATATTGATTACAGATGTTTGAAACGATGGGGTTTTATAAATTGTTAGTGAATTGATTAATTTCAACAACTGAGAAAACAAACATAAAGTAGTTTAGTCATCATACCTCATCATCAAGTACATCTATACACAGATAATACTCCAGAATTTTAAGTGTCTTCTCATATGGTCAGTCATAGCAGACATCATGCTTGTATGCTTGCAATTGATTCAGAGGTGGCAGCTGCACTGTGTCTTTTGCCACAACTGCCAGGAAGCAGCTGTGCAGTACCATGCCACAAATATTCTAATGCTGCAAGAGGCATCTGTAGGAAATTTCTGACTGATGCCTCCTGCCAGCATCTGACACAGCATCGGATCACTATTGTGATCATGGGTCGCGATGGTTGCAGCTCTCGGACAGACTGCGTAAGCCGAAGCTTACTTTGAACTTTAAGTGTTTGCTCATAAGGTTAGACATAGTAGACATCATGCTTGTATGCTTGCAGTTTATACAAGCAAGTGGTGTCATTACATTGTACAAAGAGCATGTTGTAATAACCCAACAGAAAAGATTATGGGCCTGATTTCAGAGGTGGATATAATGGCAGCTGCCACTATGTCTTTTGCCATAGCAGTGACTGTTTCTTTATGCTAATGCTGTGGCCAATGGTTTTCCTATTGTGTCACTAATTTATTGCATTGTGTATTAAGATGCACTATTGAAGATAGCACCAGCCCTATTGAAATGCTCTAAATGGCTGCCTGTGTCAGTGCTTAGATGCAGTGTCTGACCATGACATGCCCGCAGCACTCCCATGTCTGTCTAACCACACCCCCTGTTAGCATCCAGAAATGTCCTTTGCAATTACTTCTCTCTGCATGCATGTACAGCCAGCGTCTTTTAGCTGTAATCATCGGTACGCATGTGCAGTGTGACAGATGCATGATCAGACTGAAAGCATTGTCCAACATCGCCACTGCCTCCACCTCTAAATCATCCCCACTGAGTACTGTATTCTGTATTCCGATGGTTTCAAAAAAGTTCAATGTTTCCAGTTCTATTAGATGTGCGCTCAAAAATGTGACTTCTTATGAGCAAATAAAATAATTGCCCAACTCTTGAAAATAAATGTACATATTCAGAGAAATATAGAAAAAACAAACAAGTCCCAACAGAACATACTATATGAAAAAAAAACGTACTAATTTGACATTATTTCTGTTTACTGATTTACTTCACAGTATATTCAATAATTTAAACTGGAGCAATATATAGCAATTTGCCATACATATTTCCTGCCATTGTGTCTCTTGTCCCTTGCATGCATGTTACTGCTCAGATAGCTGCTGTCTGTTTTATTTTGTTCACTTCTCCCTTGTGTTTTCCTTTTTGTCCCAATGAAATCAATCAATGTTACACTGAAAACATTGTTATGCAGTTCCTCCCTAAGGTGCCACTGTCACTCCCTCCCTTTTTTACTGTGATTCACATGTCAATAGTGACATCAAGGTCACAAGTTGAATTAGAGTTCTAGATTGCCAAGCCAATCGAGCAGCCATTTAAGCATGTTTCTGGATTTCCATTAAATAGACTCTGTAAAGTGACATTTCAGCAGATTGCCATCAAAGCGGTGTGGGCAGAATGCTAAATCAGTACAAGATTTATTATTTATAAGTTTAACTGCAACATTTAACTAGAATATGACAAGAGAAGTATTAGCTGTATATCTGATCTGAATTCACAAAATCCATCATTCCAAATCCAATAATGCTAACATAAACCCGCGAGAGAAAGATTATTTACACCGAATATTAACTTTAATTACGCGGAAATATGCTAGAATGCCAGCGACTGTACTGCAGCTTTTTCACCTGCCACACATCGCTGAGAGGTAGGTGAATTAGAGGCTACCTCATAACCTGTGACATTCAGCTACTTTCCACTGAAGTTCACAGAAAACTCTCTGCGGGTTCCAGTGACTAGTCACTGGGAAAAGTGCAACTAATTACATTTGGCCATTTATATGTGTTTTACAGCTTTTAACGTCAGTAGTGAAAATTATGTCTAAGCGAAACCTTTGTTCATCTATTTATAGTATGATGGCCGATATTCTAAATTTACATTTAAATGCAAATGCATCCTGGTCCAATGGGTCTGATTCTGATGTGGTTGGTATAGCACAACTGCAAGGAAGTGACTGTGCAGTAGCGTGCCACAAATTATCTAATGATGCAGGAGGCATCTGTAGGAAATATCCTACTGACAACTACTTCCAGCATCTGACACAGCGTTGGATCATTATTGTGACCATGCGTAAGCTGAAGGTTACTTCGTCTGGTCATCCCAACCCCTTTGATGGGTCCAGGAAGTCTGCATCCGATGATGCAGATCCTGGGCTTTGGACGCTTCCAAAAGAGGGACGACAATTCCCCATTTTGTAGAACAGTCCCTGCCCCTGCTCCACCCTCCAAAAGCTACAGCATGTCGATCAGGCTGCGGCTAAGGCGGGACTGCGAGCGATCACACAGAACCCATTCAGCACATGCACAGAATGGGTCCTGCTAGGCATACACCAATCAGGCCCAATGTCACCAGTCTAAAATCAGCTTTTACCTGTCTAGTGCAAGTTAGATAGTAGAATGCATTTGCTTGATTGATTAACTGCCCAATTATCCCCATGTTAATTTAATCAGTCCACAAAAGGCGCAAAAGTTTAACCCAAAAGAGGCTTTTCCTGGGCTAATTGGCTGGGAATTGCGTGGATCTAGGGTGGAGTATATTTTGTCCCAATTTGGCGGTTTAGTGTAAATGTTTAACTCAGTCCTAATGTGTAGCATAGTATAAAAGTCTATTTGTAGTTTTGTGTATCAGTCGCAACTGAACTTCCTATTCATGTGCCCTGAGAATGCATGATAAAATATAGTGCAAGATGATGGCTAGGCCTTGGCAAGTGCTGTGTACCAGATGAAACAATGTGTAGTACTATGGAAATCTGTACAATTAGTAAAATTACTAGAAAAAAACTGTAAATAAAAGATTTTGTTTTAAGGAATAAGGGAGGTCATTCCGAGTTTATCGCTCGCTGGCTAGTTCTAGCAGCCGTGCAAACGCTATGCAGCCTCCCGCTGGGGAGTGTATTTTAGCTTAGCAGAAGTGCGAACGCATGTGCAGACAAGCTCTGCAAAAACAATTTATGCAGTTTCAGAGTAGCTCTGAACCTACTCAGCGCTTGCGATCACTTCAGCCTATTCGTGTCCGGATTTGACGTCATACACCCGCCCAGCGAATGCCCAGCCATGCCTGAATTTTTCAGACACGCCTGCATTTTTGCAAACCCTCCCTGAAAACGGTCAGTTGACATCCAGAAATGCCCCCTTTCTGTCAATCTTCTTGCGGCCATCAGTGCGACTGAAAACTTTGCTAGAACCTGTGCACAACCACAACTGGCTTTGTACCCATACGTCACGCGTGCGCATTGCAGGGTATACGCATGCGCAGAAATGCAATTTTTTTGCCTGATCGATGCGCTGCGAACAACGGCAGCTAACGATCATCTCGGAATGACCCCCAAGGTACTATTAGAGCTGAATGTGTGGAGAGCTGGTGTGCGTATATGAAGCCATTGATAGTGTCTTTTCTGTTTTCTTTTTAGCTGAGACCTCAGGTGTAATGATGCGTACACACTGTGCGATTTGTCTTTACGAGTATGACTATATAGTCAAAATCGTATGAAAAGTTAGTGCAAATCGCACCATGTGTATGCTCTTGTGATGCCGATGTGAGCTCCCGTTGGATCGGCATCATAAGAAAAAATAGACTGTGCAGGCTGGGCCAATATTGGTTAGATCAAAGGCTCATGCCTATGGGCAGTTTCTAGCCTATATCAGCCATAAGCTAAAATCGCTTTGTGTGTATGCACCATTAGCGTGTTCCTCTTCTTCTGAGCTAACAATATGACAGGTAAACATACGTTATATATTTGTACTGCACAATGTAGGTTATGCTCTTCATTAATATTTTGGAAAATGTATCCAGGGCTATAGCATTTAACATATTGACATTACAATTATCTGGGAGTGGTAGGAATCAGTGCTGTCAATCGGTACTAAACCATTAATTCAGCAGGTGCATTATAATATGAACAGATTAACGCAGAATACAGGTTGAACCCGATGGGCATTTTGCCTCTTTTCAATCTCACTGACTATGTAACTATATGTAACTATGTAACTATGTTACATGCAACATTTAATTCAGTTTTATTATTGCAAAGTCAAGTGAAAACTTGCACCTATAATGGAACCTCAGTTACACCCCAACTTCCTTTGTCAGTATAGTACTGTTTTTAGTTAAGTTAAGAACAAATGCAAATTTTCTGTTTAATATTAACTTTACTGGTATGCAGAACATTTGGAAAAGTGATGTACACGTGCTAACACTTACAATGACAATAATACATTGTGATATCATCAGCATGCTTATTAACCACACTACTGTGTCAGATATTTCTATATTGAATCCAGGCATTTAGAATGCTTAATGTAGCATAACAGTTCCAATGAGTATGGAGCTAGCTACTGAGGTGGATGACAGAAATATTGTTAAAGGAAAAGCAAAACACTATATCAAACTTATTAGTATACCGCACAAACTAGAGTCTTCTATAAATTTCAGTATCAGCAATTAGCATGCAAGCAAAGTTATACTCATCAAAATTTGAACAAAGTTGGTTGTCAACAGCCATAAATAATACAAGAGACAACACACAGAGAGAGAGACAAAAGATCTCAAAAGCCCTCTTCCTGTCCTTTAATGAGAAAACATGTATGAGTTGCTAGATACTGTACTTTAGAGGGCTTATATTTATCATTAGTGATAGCAGGGCCATATATAGGAGTGAATGAGTTGTGGCAACACTCAGGGTGTAGGGCTTAGGAGAGACACCATTACTGCCCAGGGTGTCTGGATCAGAACCATACAGCCTAGGGGGTTCCTGTACTGAGATTGTGCCTAGTCTCGGTGGTTAGTCGAAGCAGAGCTATTCCTAGTGTATGCCTAGAGTGGGTGGCAAGCCATCACACAGCTGTCTCAACTTGAGTTCTTGGCAGCATTGCCTCCTCATTGTGACATTATGAAGTCACATGTACGAGGTTCAGAGATGGCACAGAGCACATTATTGCCCAGTTTTGGCTTTCAATAATAACATGAAATATACATAAAACACATATAGTTCACACACACACATAGCATAGTGTTATACATATAACATACTACTAGTAAAGAGATTATTACTATACTATAACTTATAGACAGAATATTTTGTCGATATACATTTATATTTATCTGTCACATAGTGAGAGACATAAAGTAGAATATTTACGGTATGCTTATTTTTTGGACAAATGAAAGACTGCTTTGGTAGTTATCAATTGGCTTCAGTTCAGATTTTGGAGGGCACACCCTGTTGTAGTACAACATTATAAATAGAATACTTCACTTTGATCCATTCACCCAAATGTAGTACCTTTGTGTTTTCTTCAGCTGTGATAAATGTTGGTGTTAAATGGTCACTAAGAAAATAAAAGAATATGTGCAGAATTAATCAGCCCAAACTTTTACAGATACAAGTGCTGACCAACATTCTGAATAGTAATAAACTTCACAAATGTGCTTGTAGCATGAAGATCATTTTTGTTATAGCAGCAAACTGCTGGTTATGTGAAACTATGGGTGCGATGGAACCTCTGTGAATTAGTTATGGCATTGCCTCTGGTTTCCCAGTGGGCATATGATCAAAAGATTGAAAAAACGCTGTTCTTTGCTAAATGAGCTATGCCCTCATCTGCATGCACATACAGTTCTTGCAGAGATTATAGTGCTAAAAACATCTACTTGAAATCCTGAAAGCCTAGCAACAATAAACTTTCCCTGCTCCACAGACCAAAACTGCAGTCAATCCATTTTATTTGAATAGATTAAAAGGCAAACAAGAACATTGGCCTGATTAGGGTGGGAAAATCAAACTGAAGCAATGAATTGTTGCATAGTTTTACAAACAGTTTGTAACAATGTTACACAATAAATCTGCTTCAGTCCTTGGCAGAATACAATGACATGCATTCAAATGGAGAACAGAGGTTAGAAGAGGAAAAGTAGCTAGAACTTTCTGTATTAAAAGGACTACAATCACATATTTGTATTTGTATGATATACAGGTTGAGTATCCCTTATCCAAAATGCTTGGGACCAGAGGTATTTTGGATATCGGATTTTTCCGTATTTTGGAATAATTGCATACCATAATGAGATATCATGGTGATGGGACACAAGTCTAAGCACAGAATGCATTTATGATTCATTTACACTTTATACACACAGCAGGAAGGTAATTTTAGCTAATATTTGTAATAAATTTGTGCATTAAACAAAGTGCGTATACATTCACACAATTCATTTATGTTTCATATACACCTTATACACACAGCCTGAAGGTAATTCAATACAATACTTTTAATAACTTTGTGCATTAAACAAAGTTTGTGTACATTGAGCCATCAGAAAACAAAGGTTTCACTATCTCAGTCTCACTCAAAAAATTCCGTATTTTGGAATATTCCGTATTTCGGAATATTTGGATATGTGATACTCAACCTGTACTGTATAACAGAAATGGTCTGTGTTGTACCACATGATCTAACATCAAAGTCTAAACATTCAAACTCCATTAGCAACTGCAATGGTATTAACCATTTGATTATTTTCCTAGTTTTTTCCTGTGACTGATGCTCATTATTGTTCTCTCATTATTGTAATTTATTACCGACCAATGTAAATATTTATATTAAGATACAAAATGAAAAATTGGGAGGTATTGAAGTTCCTGATTTGTTAACCTATCATTATTCATGCTTAGTGGCACTGATCGTGATTGGACATTACCCCTTAATACGAAACTGGGGACTGAATTAGAGAGAGAGTAGTTAATGCAATTTCCTTTATCAGAGCTGGTCTGGACTCCTAACCAGCTACACCCATTATTGCCTAACGTCTCCGATTCACTGAAAGCATAGGATGCATAGTTTATGCATATATTATTATAGTTTCTTCTAAAGGTCTAGTTTTTCCTACCCGAAACCTTACTCTGGTAGCTTTGTCCCACATTATTACTGATCTGAAAATTTCTGCTTGGCTTGATTGTGGCATTATAACAATAGCTGAGGTGATATATAACTATTTTGTGTTGCCCTTTTCTCATCTCCAGGCACAATATAATCTTCCCTCTGGAGAACTATTTACTTATATGCATATTAGCAATTGGATTTCTTCCATGTTTAAACAATATGGTTCATTGAGTCTTCCTCCACCTGCCATTTTTAACCAAAATGCCATCCGGTAATTCTAATGGTTCTATACGCTTTTGGTATACTCTCGATAGAGAAAATGAGACTGTAACTAACTAGGTCTAAATTGCAAACACAATGGGAAATTGATTTACAAGTTACATTCTCTACTTAGCAATGGGAATGTATTTATTTTACTGCTCATAGTTTTCTAAATGCTATAATCATTTGGAGATGCAGTATAAATTACTACACAGATCATACCTCATGCCAATTAAGTTGCATAAGATATGGCCCTCCCAGTCAAAGTACTGTTTAGAGCCAGGTGGTATCTGTCATGTTTTGGATTTGCCCCATCGTACAAAACCTATGGCAAGAAGTTTTTGCCTTAGCTGATAAGATTTTCAAGGTACATATCAAGGATTTGCTATTTTACATGTCTAACACCCTTGCCTTTATGCCTAAATCTGATTACTACCTTTTTTGCCCATATTTTAATTGCCACTAGAGCTGCTATTGCACAGAAATGGAAGAGTTCCTCGCCCCCATCTCTACATAAAATCCTATGTACAATTCAATATGATTTTCAAATGGAGACCTTGGGAGTCCCATACGTTATGAAGACTTCTTCCCCATTGTTAATTAAGAAGTTTTAATGGCATGACTTTGTTACTGTGGGGGAATACTCAACATTGCTCCTTGGTCCTCCATAATTGTCCATTTTTTTATTTTTATTACTTATGGTGTTTCTGTATATGGTACCTGACTGGTCTATGTTATTGTTATGTTATTTAACTATGTAATACATTTGTTTACTTAGTATGTATTCACAAATTATTGTTGATGCTGCTGAATCTGCATCTAATTCCCTTTCACCCCTCTCTCTGCTTTTTTTGCTGTATCCCACCCCTTTCATGTTTATTGGAGCAAAACTAATAAAATTCATTTATGAAAAGAAATAAAATTAAGATCCATGCCCTTGTTTAAATCTTTAATATTATTGCAGCATGACATAATCCCACTGGTTCTGCTGGTGAAGGCCATGGGTAGAAAAAAAAGTTGTTTGAAAATGATATTAATTATTACTATTATTATTATTATTATTATTATCATCCTCATTATTATCATCATCATCATCATCATCATCATCATCTTCATCATCATCAGTAGTTGTAGCAGTAGAGTAGTAGTAATAGTAGTAGTAGTAAGTAGCTGTTGCATATAAAGTATACATACTGTACTTTATGATGCCATGGCCAGTAAAGTGTTATAAAGAGAGCATAAAAGTAATCTATTACAAATCAAACTGTATTGTGTCACTAAACTCCAGTCTACTATATTACTATTTATGTATTAATATAATATTAACAACAACAATTCTAGATAATGATACCACTTGTTGAAGTAAAGTCTTACATTTTCTGATGTCTGTATGCCATGTGATTTGGCTATTAAAAGCATCCATGTGCTTTTTATTTTGTCAATACTGTATGTTATACAGTATATGCATTACCATATAAGGAACTTCAAAATCTGTGATTGATGATGATAATATTTTTCCCTAATTCTTCTTTCCTTTTGCTATTGTATTTTATCAACCGGCTACCATCTGCAAATAAAATTAATGAGCTTGGCTATACATAATATATATTTGTATTTTTTATCACCAGATACCACTTTAAATTGCTAGGTCCTCCTTGTTCCCTGTGCCTGCAAGGCCCTATATCCTTAGTAATTATTTTGTCTGTGAATACTATAATAGTAATTAATCATGCAATGCAAGGCTTGGGTGATTATGGATAGCCAACTATATGTATATAGCATTTGCGTAAGTTAGTATAAGGTAATACAAGTTAGAATAAGGAGTGTGAAACTTATAGAATAATATTTGTTATAAATAATAAGGTTTGCAGCAATCAAAAGAATAGGTCTTTTTTAATATTTCTAATAACCTTTTCAGACAGAAATGTCTGAAAATCCTGGCTTTTACCTGACTTTTAAGTGCTGAGTAATTTTGCCGGTCCCTGCCTGAACCCCTTTTCACACAGAGAAGCAAATTCCAGTGTCAAGAATTTTTACCTGGTAATTTGCGTATGAACACAGGTATTTTGTCTGTGTGACAGGGTCACCTCAGATCTCCGACCCTGGTAAATTGCTGGGTTGAAGTACTGGGAATTTCAACCCAAGTTGACCCTTTCACATAGAAAAAAGACCCGTGTTGATTGGCAAATTCCCAGGTAGAATGTCTTCCCCCAGTAATTTGACTTTCTGTGTGAAAGGGGTATAGGAGGACACACACAGAAGTGTGCTTAATGCATGGTCTTGTCAGTCAGCAATACTTTGTGCTAATACTTGAGCTGAGGTCTCATCTGCAGAATACAAGACTTGTGTTAAGCATGTTGGCATACATCTCATAAATGTCTGTTGGTATCAAGGGTCCCAAGTGTAGCCAGCCCAGGAATTTACAGAAGAGGGATGCTGGACTATGAGACAGGCTTCTTAGAAGACTAGAAACTTGGGACCTGTGTCTTTAAGCGATGCTATCTGTTAATTTCTTAGAATTTGGACTGATGTATGTGCCTTATGCAATTTGCATAACCCTAGACCAGTGGATCTCCTATTTTTCTGATTCACGGTTCCCTGGCAAAAAAAATGTCACTGCACCCCCAGGCCAAAAGTTTCTTACTGAAAAATGTAGAAAGAAATATTAAATGTAGAAAATTGTGTTTATATGACATCCTTAGGTTCAATTGTGTGGGGAGGACAAGATTTGCTTCTGTTTGTCCACATATTTTATTATTGGCAGCCACCAGCACTGGTTTTGCCTATTACAGTGACCATAAATAATTTGAATTGGTCCTGGACTACCAATCAAAAGGCACCCCTGCAAGTGTCCTGAGGCACCCCAGGGTGCCACGTCACACAGTTTAAGAACCACTGCCCTAGACATATAGAAATATTGAGCCTGAATTCTGTTATGTTATACAACTTATGTGAGGTCTATTTCCTTGCTGTGTCAAGGTCTGCTGTACTGCTGTGACTAATTGCTGACCAAGTAAAGCTTCGAAAATCAGCTCCTGGTATTGGGCAATCATTTATTAAATGTTTTAATTCAACACTCACCCCTATGTGGCATTTGCGTATACCTTTAATCAAACACAAGCTTGTTATATTCCCATTGAACTAATAAATAAGAGAATATTTGGGACAATATAACATATTAAGCATGAAGTAGTGCAATGAAATTACATGAAGTAGTGTAATGACAGAAGTAATCCAAATCCTTGTTTCAGTATTGCATTTAATGCATCTCACTGATAGTAGTATTAGCGATATTAAAAACATAGTGGATAGTGGTTAGCAGCGATTCTGCATAACAGGTGCTGAGGAATATTTCTTATTAGAACACACAGCTATTTAAAAAGGGGCTTTAATTTATACAACTTACTCATTAGGAGTTAGAAAAATTATGAAGCAAAACTACATGCTACATTTAACTTAAGCACAAACAGCCAGAGGCTGTAAGAAATTAATTTAATATTTTATTTTCTCATATTTCTTTGAAGTTAAATTAACTCATACAACCAGCATTTTTTCAAATCAGATGAATATAATAGCTGCAGTACGTGCAATTTACTTAACAGATTTTTATTTTTAAATAGAGATGACAAAATGCTAAATATAATCCTTATTCATTTTGTAAATCAGTCATTATATTTATATATGAAGAAGCTGTATTGGATAGGCTTCTTTATGTCACAGCTACCAATAGTCTCAAGCTATAAGAAATATTCCCTCAAAGGGCTTATTCTTGCAGGAGTGAACAATAACACCTGTTAAAATTGTAAAAATAAACTCCAACTTTATTGTGTCCTACAGTAGCTTTTTAAATGTTGAAGTTGTGTTCTCAAAGCCTTTCAGAAGCATAGTGTAATATGCACAGAGAGTTAACTGACGCTGAACAATATAAAGTGAACATTTGTCTGAAAATATGTGTGTACAGGTGCATTAGCTCACATTCATTCCATGTTAAAATGTGTTGAAGACTATAAGGAAATGCATGGAATGGGACATAATAATAATTGTCTGTATGAGTATGAGCCCTAACACTATTTATTTAAGACATTGAGGGTAGGATGTATCAAGCAACACATTTTAAATACGATACTTCCTGCCACTGACTGCATGCACATAGCAGCATTTATTAACGCTTTATGCATGTACAATTGCAAATAAATATGCAAAAGACAGCTCTTCCGATGAGAGTTGTCCTTTGCATTCTGAGGGCTTCCAAATTTATGACTCAGGAGTCCTTAATGCACTTGCATGGCCATTATCTCACACATGTGCAAGCTGTGGGCTGCAGATGTGTCCTCACACATCTTTGCCTATAATTGATGCATGGCGTGGTGTTGCTGTGATGCTTACGCATCCCGACAAGGTGTACCAGCAGAATGCATTTGTAATGCTCCTGCAAAACACAGCATCTAAGTACGGGTTGTGGGAGCATAGCTCCCCACTGCCCACTTATATTTAGTGCCACAGGCCCCCCTCCTCCTATCAGGCAGCAGGAGCATCCCTCCCCTGCTGTCTGCAGCCACAAATAAACGATTGCTATAAAAGGTGGCGGGAGCATTCATTAGCATTCTCCCGGTATGCTACATTGTGCCGTGAGTTAAAGCCTACAAAGATGCATAAGGACACATCTGTATCACATCTGTATCAGAGAGGCATCTTTTTGGGTAAGCCTGCGGGAAGAAGTACAAAGGTATTGCCTAACAGAAACAAGCTCCAGAATGATTCACTTTCCAGTGCTTGATGCATACCGGCACATTGCAGCCAATTAGCATTCTAATATCTCTGACATCCACTGTGGCCACTGTCATACAGTAGATAAAACATTACTGTAAAAGTTTTATAATAAAGACTCCATTTGTGGCATTCAACATTTTATTTATTATCCTTTATTTATACAGCATGCACATATTCCCCAGCAATTTGCAGAGAATTGTTCCCATAAATCTCTGCCTCAATGGAGCTTACAGTGTAAACTGTCTACTATATAAAACATGCATACTATGGTTGAGTTTTGATATGCCAAATATCCTTCCATTGTGTTTTTGAAATGTGAGTAGAAATGAGAGCACTGATAGCATACACTTATAATGTATATCGAGACCTAGTTGGAATCAAATCCATTGTTCTGTCATTGCGACAATGCTATGTCGACTACTGTGCCGCCATTCTGTTTGTAAAATATAATTTTAATGAATTGCAAAACAGCCCATTAATATTTATCATGCATTAATTTCATATTGGAAAAATCAATCCTGGGCAAAACCCTCATGCAAACATACAGTACTGTAGTTTAAGTACGGCAAGAGCAAGTTTGTGCAATTTCAAAAAGACATACAGTATATACATTTGTCAGCTATTTTTTTTATGATTGTGCATATATTATGCAATAGCGGAATCTCTGCATATGCTTGCATTTACAGCTTGCACTGTATACATTTTTCTAAGGATTCCTGATATTTATACTTAATATACATTACAGTAGTTACTATGATTACTAAAAATATAAAATTAGTAAACAATAACACTTTAACATAAGACACAGATACAGTAAGATACAAGGATAATCTATCACAAGTGAATTATAACAGGAGCAGGACTAGATTTGTAATGGGTTCAGGGCCATAAAGAACATGCCCAGGCTCACAACTAAAGGGGCGAGGTCTAATCATGGTGTGACCATGCCCCCTTTTATAAAAAAAAAACATGAAAAAGTACTGTTTATGTGCAACAGAGTGGCGCCAACCAGCACAGGGGCTTATCCAGGGGGTTGCATGGTCAGTGCATTTGCTCTTCCCCCTTACTCCACAGGCAGAGGACATTGCTGCACTTAGCATATACTGGGCTGGGGAGAGAGCATGCTGCCAGCTGACAGGTAAGAGGTGTGGAATAACACAGACCCAGGACCCTGCCAGGCCCCTTCATCAAGCCTGTGCCTGGGTAATTAGTACCCGCTACCCTTCCCTCTCTAAGCACCACTGAATGAGTCTAAGGTGTGGGTTAAGTTTAATATTAATGCCACAACAGATATTAATATTTGAATGTATAGTAGTCTGGTTACTTTCTTGGACGCATAAGAAACATCAAAATGAATGGTCCTCTGATGCTATCACAGCTAAAGAAAAATACCTTTTTATAAAAACCTACTTTGCATTTTCTAAAATAAAGCCTACTTTAAAATATGATACTGTATAGGGAGGGACACACACTAGGTGGAGCACAGTAACAAACAATAATACCACTGACACTGACCACTAAAGAAAGAAAGAAGAAAGATACAATGACAATAAAGCATCAATGTCTGAGAGGCTTTTCATATTGAAATCTATATAGCATACTGAAAACAATGTAATAAGCCGTCATTTGATTTGTAACAACAGATCCAATTACAGACTTCATTTATTTCTTTATTGATATAGCGTCTTCTTTTCCTTGGAACAACACAGATAAAGAAAACCACTTACCGTACTCTGCTACTGCAAGAGAATGGGCATGAATATCATGAAATATTTGAAATGCAGATACAGTGCAGTATCAAGGCTTGTACATTCTGCGAATGTGTTAGATGCACGCAGAATCTAATTATTGCACTCTATTGTTTACAGCTATAGAAATGTTCACTTTCCAGGTTGCTTTAGTGTGGGACTCTTCTTATACTCTTCTATCTCTGTATTCTTCTTTTTGTAAACATCCTTTATTTCCTTAAAAATATAATTACCATGTTTTGATTATTTCTAAGGAATATTTTTTTCAATCTAAACTAATATGAAAGGCTTATCAGGAGACTCTGGATGAACTGGTCATGTATAGCTTAGAGGAGACATGGTAGAAAGGTAATATGATGGAAACATACAATGGTTGCAAATGTATTTTTAAAGTCTAGAAGGTCAATATTTAAAAAAAAAGAGGATTCCTAGGACAATGGGACACATTTTATACTGGAGGGAGACACACAAAGAGAATAACAGCGGCGGTGGTGGAAATGCATAAGAATAGTCTCCCAGTGGCGGTGGTGGAAATGCATAAGAATTAAAGAACACATATAGGAAACATAAAATTAATATTAAACTTAGATTGTATACTGTATATAATGAACCCCCTCCCCCAAAAACTAGATTTTCATGAATATTCTTCTCTTTTTTTTTATGAGTCTATAAATTAAAAAACAACCAAAAAAAAAACTAATAAATAGAACATTAAAATATTTAAGATGTATTTAAGCTCTCAGAAAACACAACAGCAGCAGTCTCTATCTCTAACACTAAAGAAAGTCACTATCAGCGCTGGTGGGTTATATTGAGCTACAGTATTATAACATACAGATTGTGTTAGAAATCTGATTCCTAACAAAGGTTATTAAAATCGAAACGTTGAAGGTATACTGGTGTTTGGTCAGGTCATTGTTCAGTAAAGAGACCGAGAGTGCGGCCTGTTATATGGAGATTTGTGCATTTATCTATAGGAGGGGCACCCAACTTGCTGTATATGTTGCATATGAGTACAGAGCATTGATTCGTATATTCATTGGTTGCTGGTTTGTTTTATTCAGACCTCAGCTAAGGCACCTATTGATCATTTGGAACATTTGTCAGTCCATCCTTTTTTATATTTTCACTTAAGCACACCTCACTATGGAACCAATTTTGTAGGATACTATTAAATACAGAGTGACCACTTTACCAGCGGGAGGAAACCCTTTCACTATCTGACATTGATGCCAGCAGGATTTTGTTTACAGACAAGCTATCCACTTCTGCGGGCGATGAGACTAATGAACAACTTTATACCCACTTATTGAAATTCATAAACCGAGAGACGAGCTTCTACTTGCACGGTGTCTGCTTTTCAGATTATTTCTGTGAGAACAAAATTCTGAGGGGATTCTGCATTAAGAATATGTCCACCATAAGGCAATATAACCCCAACTTCTCTATGAAATGGGCAGCAGTGCTTAATAAGGCTTCATTTGACCTGATATTTCTGGTCATAGAAGAAGCCACCATGGAATTACAAGTGGTGAGTGAGAAAATCAAAACATTGGAACACTCAAATCTAAACAACCTGTCTACTGATACCCCTAGTGACTGGATCACAAAGTTGCCCATGGAGGTTGATAAAAACAAATCAGAACTGATTAAATTTAAAGCAAATACATTTGCAAGAGTAACAAAAGATTATAATGAAAATAGAGTTTATTACTGGGCAAAGCAACGGCAAGACCAAGACCATTCTGTAGCAGATATAACAAACGTAGCAAGCAATTTGCATTGGGGACAGATACTTCAAGTGGCACATCGAACAGCGGGACTGAAGCCGCTGGTATCAGCCAATCTGTTCCCAGAGGTCGGTCCCCTTTGGGAGTCAGAACCAGAGCCCAGGCGGACACCGGGGGAAACAAAGTATCTGGGTGAGGCAGACAATGCAAAATGGAGAGGAAAGCGCAACAGAAGAATAAAAAAATTATTATATATTATCATCATAGATTTTAACTGATGCAGAATTAAGTGTCTTTGGTAAAGGTTTAAGCTTTGTCTCTACCAATCAGCATAATAGTCTCAACAGCAAAGTTGACATGTGTCACATTAACAGACAGCTTCATCTGAAGGAGTATTTCAGTAGAAATGGAAAAGATAAAGAAACACAGAGTGAGGGAACTGAAATACTGAAATGTCCGATCAAATTAAAATCCAGCTTTGAGCCTATATCCACCAATCAGGCTATTAAAGTAGTCACCAAAACTACTGTATTTCAAGCTGCACAGAGCATTGTGAAAAGAATACTCCCACTGTCATGAGGAACTTGTCCCCTTTAGAATGGAAAGCATTGTGGAATCTGTCTTCTTATTCAGACATAACAATATGTCCTGCACATAAAGGGGGTGGTGCTGTTGTGCAGAATTTAGAGGATTACAAAGAAGCATACGGATAGCCGAGTGATGATGAGGTATACCGTACGTTGAATGGTGACCCTACAGAAACATTCTGAAAGGAATTTTTGGATGTATTACAAGAAGACTTTGATGGTGGTCCCATTACAGAATCCCTGAAAAGAGCTCTCTTTAAAGAGCCCCCTCGTGTACCTGTTATGATCTTTTTCTATTGGATAAGCTTTCCATGTTTTCCTGCATTCCCAGTTAATTTCAGATTCCTGCATGTTCCTGTGTGTTCTGCTTCAGCTGCAGTATAATGAGGAGTTTTGTCTGAAGCTGAACAAGTGCATTAAGTCTCCTCATCAGAGGGCCTGGTCTCCCTGGCTGCTCTGATTGGGAATTGTCTCCAGTGGCACTGTCTTTTCATTGTTTTGGTCTAACTTCCTTCTGCAGTGTATTGTCTGTGTGTGTACTTTATGTTCTCTTCTCACCCAAAAGCTGTCCATAGTTTCGGAGAGTTCTGTGTCTAAGTGCCTCTTTTAGTTCTCCAGTCTCTTGTCTTAGTGTAGCTCCTATCCTCTTTTGGTCCTTCATTCTCGGGTTTGATTCATGTCACCCAGGGTTGAGCTCATACTACTGTCAGAGGCGTAAGTCCTGGTGGGCATACCGGTAGATGCATAAAGTCTTATGGGAAAAGTGGTTCTTATAGGCAAGATGACCTGCTGAGTGCTTTCTATGAGACAATCCCGAGTGTACAGGGGTCACTGCCAGAAGACCTACAAGCAACACAGAGTCTCCAAGGAGGGAGTCATCCCATTGTAACATTATGACCAGACAAAACACACTGGAGTTTAGCAAGATGGATCCTGCTACTCAGAATCCAGTTCAGACTTCCTGCTCCAGCCAGTATCCAGAGGATTCGATTCCAGTCCTGTTCAGCAGATTGAGGGTCTGTGAAGTTATGCAAAATCTAACTGTACAAGCCTTCCTAGGGCTGTCTATTCATGTAGATGCTCTACAGCAGACTTCTGCACATAAATATTTTCTAATAACCATCACCTTTGTAAATCCTCTGGACAAAGAGTTAAGTGCACCTCTCTTGACACCCGTTCACTGCCTCCTCAGTTTGCCCGCAATGGAAGTCTTAAAAAACTGAGGATTTTGCAGTCTCTAATTGAGCAGTTGTTAATCCTATGTTCAGAGATTAATCAACTAATTTCCAAAATACTTGGATGCTCATTGGACACCGCAAAAATTGCTTCCCAGCCTACTGAGGCAGAAAAGACCAGAAACTCTGGTTCCCCTAGTTCTGGGGTGACTCCTTCCGTGCTGACTGTGAGGGGAATTTGGAGTTTATTACATCCCAAATTTTCCATGGCAGAATGCCAGCGATGAGAGGAAGGTCTGCTTTGTATGTACTGTGGAAGTCAGAGTCACTTCATTAAGGACTGCTTCCTTCGCAGGTCAGGAAGAAGTGACGCTCAACATCTCAAGGTTCACGCAGAAAACTCACCTCATGTGGTTGTCTCAGACCCTGTAACTTCCAAATGTTCTCTTAAGAATGTCTATAATTGGGGTTCTGTGACCCAGAGTTCCAAGTTAAGAATTGGGAACCAAGGGTGTATGAATCCCTCAATTCCTGGGTTATCCCTGATCTTTTAGCACTAGGAAATTAATTTAACTCTAATCCCTCTATCTCTGGAAATCCATCTAGTTCTGAAGCCCCAGAAGGGCAGAAGGGGTCTTGAGTGGCAATACCCCAGAGGGGTCTCAGATGCCAATACCCCAGGAGGGGTGTTTTTGGTGCTGATCCCAGGAAGAGAGTCTGATAATCAGGTCCCAGGAAGAGAGTCTGATGATCCGGTTTCATCAAGGGTATCCGATATTCCGGTCTCATCAAGGGAATCCGATGTTCTTGTCTTATTGATGGAAACTGGGGGGTCCGATGTTCTGATCTCATCAACAGTGTCTGATGTGCTGACCCCAGGAACCGTGTCCGATGTGCTGACCCCAGGAGCCGTGTCTGAGGTGGCAGCCCCAGGAGGGGAGTCCAAGGTGCCGACCCCAGGAGGGGAGTCCAAGGTGCTGACTCCAGGAGGAAAGTCTGCAGTGCCGACTCCAGGAGGGGAGTCTGTGGTGCCAACCCCATGTGAGGAGTCGGTGGTGCTGCCCTCAAGAGAGGCATTGGATATAATGGCTACTGGGTCAGTTTCAGAAGAATCTTCTGTTTCTGTAGCTTTAGAAAGGTCATCTGATTCTGCAACCCCTGAAGGGGCATCTGACGCCAAAGCCTCATAAGAGGCATCTATCTTAGTCTCAAGTCTTGTAGCCCCATGTGAGGTGTCTGTCTCTTTGTCAAGTTCTGTAGCCCCAGAAGAACGTCTGTCTCAGTATCAAGTCCTGTAGCCCCAGGAGGGGCATCTGTGTGTGTATCAAGTTCTGTAGCTCCTTGTGGAGCATCAGATCCTGCCAATTTCCCAGCAGGGGAAATTCCAGTTGAGACCCCAGGAGGGGTAGACCCTGTCAAGTGCCCAGAAGAGGAGAGTCCAGCCATGACCTCAGATGGAGTAGTTCATGCCTTGTCCCCTAAAGAGATTTCTAGACACTCAGCTTCTGAAAGAACTTCTGACTCTGTAAATTCTGGGGAGTAAACTCAACAAGTTACTGTAATGGGGAATTCACAGTCTTTTCCCACAGACAGAGATCCGGAGCTAGTCCTCTTCTATGGGAAACTAAAGCAATTTCGTGAACTCATGTTGCAGTCCTTAGATGCGGCTTCACTCTATACTTCATCAAAGGTTGTGCTGCTTCTTCTCATGTCCTTCAGAGGGGTAGCTAGGAAGTGGGCTGACCAGATAATCTCATCCAGAGATCCTATTCTACAGGATTTGGGGGCCTTCACATAAGCTGTGTTCAGGAGGTTCGGTGGACCGGAGTTAGTTCCTTCTGAATCTCCCGCAAGTTCTGTTTCATCACCCATATACTATAATATATATATATATATATATATATATATATATATATATATATATATATATATAGTGTTTAACAAAATGGATCAAGCTTGAAAGAACCAGGCTTCTAAGGTCTTTCAGTTTCAGGGAGATCTCATTACAGTATCATCATCAAGATATCCCATCCGGAAATCAGCTGTTGGTTATGCCTCACTGTCTGCTCCTCTTAAAGGAGTTGTCTGCTCCTCTTAAAGACTGATCTGCTGTTTCAAGTACCTGTCCAGTCTGTCTATGCCCAATCAAGGTACCATTTGTCTCTAAGAGGAACACCGTGATCCTTCCATTGGACATAGATTGCAACTCTGATTATGATTCTGAAGCTGATTAAATTCCTTTGCTGGAAGGTACTATCAGCTCGGACAACAAATTTGGGCTAACCTTGCTCAGACCTCTGCAATCCCGCAGGAAGAAGAAGAAGTCTTGATGAAAATCTTGATCTACCTTGTCAGCCTGCCTACTCTTGTCAAGTCATCAGTTATCCTTGGTCCTGATAGGGTGTCCAGAGTCCACTCTCAATGGGGTGGGGGTGGGGTACTGTTGGGATCTGCTTCTATTGGATCAGCTTGCCATGTTTTCCTCCATTCCCAGTTCATTTCAGATTCCTGAAATTTCCTGTGTTTTCAGCTTCAGCTGCAGTATAATGATGAATTTTGTCTGTGTGTGTAAGCATCAGAACATGGCAAAGTACCCTCTTTGTAAAAATATACAGTAAATTTGTGTAAATCCAACAATTTGTCCTGATCGTGTTAAACCTCTGTAACTCTCAGAATATAAAGTATGAATGATCACATCCCAACATTGCCACTTATTTAATATTAAACTGGTAAATGAAGCAATATTTAATATTAAACTGGTAACAGAAGTCACTTATGCTGTATCAGCCTCTTTAATTAGGGGTGAAGAACAGAGATGGTGTAAATGAATAATGAATCAGTCTGAATAATAGTGTAATGAAATAATAATGTTTATTTTGAATCGATATACAGTACTGTAGCATCTCACCATGTTCTGTATGTTTGTGTTACTCTATCTGGTACTACCGCTGCATGGCGGACAATATCGGTATGCTGATACAGTTCCAGGGTTCTGTGTACTGAGCAGCTTTGCGGCTCAGGACTGTTTTGCTTTGTGCTGTGAATTTGCCCATCCCCATACCCTCTGTAGCTGGTGCCACCTTTCCAGTAATATTCAGGAAGATGCTGCAGTCTTTGCTTTCACTGAATTGTGCCATCAATCCAAAGACATCACATGAAAGATGGTGCCACTGGCACGTGTGAAGTATGTTCTGTGTGCAGGCTGTAAGGTACAGTATGAGTTGGATCTAAGGTCTATGTGCACAGCACATCCTGCATCCAAAATACAGTAGATATGCCTATGCACACTTTCACTGACAGTTACAGTGCATGCTCCCTCTTAGAACACTTCTATGAAGAATTACATAATACAAGTAACATCTTTACACTCCAAATGTAGCAATACTGTATATTTTATAGGATTTCTACAGTCATGTTATCTATAAATACAGTATATACAGTATAAACACGTCAGAAGCTGCTGCAATTGCAAAAAGGAGAATAGCTTTACTTTCATCCAGGCAGAGAAGGTCAAATCAGAAAATACTCAGAGGAGTTATACAAATGATGAATACTGCTCCCATAAAATCATTGTGTTCAATACAATTTTCAATTTTTGTCATCTATATAAAATGTTTCCTGACATTCTATTATATGAATGTGAAGGGAGATTGGCCAGTTCTGTTATTGGCCTCAATCTAGTACAGAATTCAGATTCACCCACAATGAGCACAACTGACTCCATTTACAGACAGATTTTAGGCTTGCAGGAAGTGCAGTAACCAGGCAGAGTTGAAGAGACAGCAAACTCTTCAAGGTTTGCAACTGCCAATCTTACAAGTCTATGAGTCCATGTGTTTGCAGACATCATGATAATGGAGAGATTCTGAATATACTGTATACTCTATCACATAAATGACATTAATAATATATGTAAAACATCCTATAAAGCAGTACATTGTTTTTGTACAATTGTGATGACTGTCATGAAAAACATACCCAAAGATGAGGGCAACTTAAGACTAGCACCTTATTGTACTGTACATTTATTAAACTTATATCACAATGATTCATAGTCACATAAAAATATGCTTGTATTTATGTTCATTATTCACAGATCTCTATGTGTAGCATTTTTACCTACAATGTAGCCACACTCATACCGCTTTCAGATCGCAATTGGAAACGGGACCTTCCCAGGTGGGACCTGGCATTGACCCTGCACAATGCCATTCCGAACCGGTAATATGCTGGGTCAGGTTACCATCCGGGGGCAGGGATGGAGACGGCATCGGGTGCAGAGGTGGCGCTGGGAGATGACATTATCTCCATGCCGCCTCTCCCTATGCAGTGAACAGGTACCGGGTCGCATTGACCCGAGTAACTCATTCACACTGCGCCTGACACAATAATAATAGGTTGCTGTGATGTGTGCGCATACTGGAGTGTGCATGCGTATATTCTCACCCGCGATGCATATGCATTGCATTGCCTAGTCACTGGTGTGAAGAGACGCAGTTAATTGTATGCATGGGCGTACATATCGCGGCAATGATAATCTTGTCTATGTCTATATACAGTATATATATATATATATATATATATACACACACATACACACAGTTTGTATTGGCACTCACCCTTCAGTGTCTGTAGACTGCTCCAGTACAATCCAGATTTTTTTTATAATATATCACAGTCCAACAAGTAGCGGCACTCAGGAATCAATGTTTATCAGAAAAATGCAAAAAAGTTTTAATGCATCACAAACAAAGCCAACAATTCGGGGCAACAATGCCCCTTAGTCAAGATGATGTCACCTTGACCTGACAGCTCACTCAGGCATCTCCTGCTGCATGGCATATTGAGGAAAGATGTAAGAGGGCACAACCAGGGGCGTATCTACACTTTGGCCAGGATGGCACTCGCCAGGGGCGCCGCCAGAGCTAGGGCGCTGCCTGGCTGTGCCATCCGCAGCCACTGTGTTTAAAATAATAGTGACAGTGAGTGGTGTAGGGTTGAGTGCAGATGTGTCTGAGGAGCCGCATATCCCGGACTCCGTCATCATTGCAGCGCCGGGGGAAGGGGGGGGAATCTCCGTTCGTATCTGAGCCAGCCAGCCAGGGGGGAGGGACCGGCTGCAGACACCGCTCTGTCTCTCTGTGTGACAGCGGGAGGTGGAGCTGCTTTGTCCGCTGATCCTCCCTCGGACATATCAAAGGCGCCACTGTATGGAGTGGGTGACGTGCTGATATGTGGGCAGCGGCTGAGTGACTGGGTAGTGGGTGCGGACTCCGCACTGGAACATGGGTGAGAAAGGAAGCTGTGTCTCTGCTTGTGGGAGAGGGCACACCAGGTAACAGAGGATGAGGGGAGGTTTGGGGTGGGGGAGACATTTAGTGGGTGAGTGTCTTGACGCAAATGGATTCTAGAATTTCAATATGCTATCCCTCCATATCCCCTCTCCCATAATTGAAGATGGGAGATGGGTATGGGTGGATGACAAATTGAGGAGAAGGCATATGGGGGGTGCCATAGTGAGGGGATGGCATGTTGAGGAGAAGGCATATGGGGGTGGTGGTGGTATATTAAGGTATTTGGGTTATAGCCTATTGAGCAGGTGTATGGGGGATGGTCTATTGAGGGGAAGGGATGTATGGGGGCGGGGAGATGGCCTATTGAGGGGAAGGGGTATGGGTGGGGAATTGAGAAGGGGTATATGGGGGGTACATTGAGGAGAGGGCCTATTAGGAGAACTGGCATATAATTATGTATATACGGGGGAGGAGGGGTATGTTGGAAAGCCAAATTGGGGAGAAGAGCTGCAGATGGCTGGCACTTGGAAGGCACATGTGGGGGGGGGGGGTGAGAGTTGCTGGTATTTTAGAGGGGATGTGGAAATGGTGATGATGAGACTCTGGTAGTGTAGATGAGAACGGATATCGGATTATCTGGCATGGTATGGAAAAGGGGTATGGAGGGGGGGTGCTGGTGTTTAAAGTAGATGGGATATGGATGGTGCTGTCATGAGAAGTTAGCTGGCAAATTGAGAAGGGCTGTGTGTTAAAGGAGAAGGGTATGGGTAGCTGATGCGTTAGAGTGAAGGGACACTGCTTTTTTTAAAGAAGGGAACAGACTGGAAGGGGTTGAATTGTGGGAAGGGGAAACCGTAGAATGGCTGATATCATGGGACAGTAGTTTTCGCTCAGCTACACAGAAATTGTTCATACATATGTACTGATGGTGTAATCCTATTTCAAATATGGGGGGGCGTCAGCCCCGTAATTTGCCAGGGGCGCTCGGACCCATAGATACACCCCTGGGCACAACTACAGTATATATATAGTTGTGATGTAAGGTCAAGTGCAGTTCTGTTAGCACCGGGCATCTTTTTTTGCAGAATTAGTGGATCTTATTTGCATCGCTATGCGAATAGGATGCACAAGCAAACTCTGCTGATAAAACTGATGTGTCATGCCTATATTGTGTAACTTACCATTTTGTGTGCAGATACAGCCATTGTCTTACAGAGAATATAGACATCCTGCATATCATTTCAATCAACAGAGTCTGCTTGTGTGTCCTATTAACATAGCGATGCAAATAAGATGCATTTTATTGGAAAAGTTATGGCATGGCATGACTAGAAGGGCTGTTTAAAGTGCAGGGAGGCTAGATGTAAGTGGGCACATCTGTACTGTATATATTAAGTACTGTAGCTACAAAAAAAAGTATGTTGTCCTACTAATAATAAAGTTTGATGAATCAATATGAACACTTAAAATTTAAAATGGAAACAATGTGGCACCCTACAACAAAATTAAGGGAGAAATAGATCGGTCCTCACGACCACAACCAGTTCATGTTTACCCAGCTGTATTCATTAGTCACTGACCCATTTTAAAAGATCCACAGGTGGAGCTAATTATTTCAACTTTGATTCTGTGAGGAGACCTGTAAAACATGCTCATGAACTGTTTGGGGTCCTGAAGACCAACTTTGAGAACCTACTGTATGATTTAGCCAATAGATCAGAGGATCCCAAACGTGGTCCTCAAGGCACCCCAACAGTCCAGGAGTTAGGTATATTCATGGCTCAGCACAGATGGTTAAATCAAATTGACTAAGGTGCTAATTAAGTCACCTGTGGCAATGCATGGATACATTTATACCCTGGACCGTTGGGGTGCCTTGAGGACCGCGTTTGGGAACCTCTGCCATAGATTCTGAAACTCAGTTCTTACGATCCCAAACAGTTTGTGTTTTCCAGGTCTCCTAACACAAGTCAACTACAGTAATTAGCGCAACCTGAGGATCTTTCAAAATGTGTCAATGAGTAATCAATACACCTGTGCACCTTCTTAATGACCTGAAAAACATGCACTGTTTGTGGTCCTAAATACCGAGTTTGAGAACCGCTGACTTAACCTACAGTATGTTTGCCCTTTGAGCAAAAGCTGGTTCAAACTGTACTGTACCATACATTGAAGTTGTTATGCTGTGTGGCAACTTTGTTGCATTTCTTTCTAATTAATTGCAAAATACAGCTGTAATTCTAATATAAAAATTGATGATCAGAAGATAGTTTGCTAAAGATAAATATTACAGTATTACATCTGATTAACTTGGAAAAAGCACATGTCCAAAATGTACTTGTGGGTATTAGATTTATGATTATGGCATGTATGCTGATAAAAACAATGAGAAAGTGCTTGTACTAAATAATGAAAGCTATTGTTCCATGAATGTGAATAATACAAGACTGTAGTTTACAACTAAATCCTACAACAATGGTAATACAATAGTATGTGACCAGTCTGTAGTCAAAGCACACTGAAGTACTTAGTAAATCCTATTTCTACACTTTCGTAATTTCAGAGCCATTTTTTTTCACAATGAAAAGGTACAGTGCAGATCATTTATGAATGCTTTTCAAACATAATCAAGTGTTCTAAAATGTTTTTATAAACTAAGAGTGCTCTGATGTGACTGTCTAACCACCTGGTGCCTCTACCACGAAAAAGCCCAGACAAAAACAGTTTTCTGAATGTGAACTATTTTGTAGTGCAATGTTTTGAATTCACTAGATGGCATTATGAAATACTGTATATATACAGTATATATGTATAAATATAAAAAAAAACTATAAAGATATAACACATTATAAACAAATAAGTCACAGGAGCAGATTTACTAAGCCTTGGAGAGTGATAAAGTGCAGAGAGATAAACTACCAACCAAACAGCTCCTAACTGTCATTTTTCAAACACAGCCTGTAAAATTTAAGTGAGATGCGCTGATTGGCTGGCACTTTATCACTAACAATTTTATCTCTCTCCGAGTAACATTGCAGTTAGGAGCTGATTGGCTGGTACTTTAACTCCCTCAACTTTATCAGTCTCCAAGTCTTAATACATCTTCCTCGTGTGTTTTAATAAAGCCATGGTACATGCACTGACATAACTATAAATTTTGCTCCCCCAGCCAAAAAAGTTTCTTGCATCCCCCATTAACATATGAAAAGTAAAGAATTTGTGTGCACCATAGGCATGCTCACTCCAAAAAGGAGGTGTGGCCTCACTGCAATAGGCATGGCCTCACTACAGAGGGCATGTCCTTGCCGGAAAAGACTACCTTATACTCTAGTTTTTCAACCTGCATGCCCAGACACTGGCCATCTCAGGAAAAAAAATCCTGAGTCATGCCCCTTACAGTATTTGTCATTTTTCCTCCTTACAGTAATGCTCCTTGCACATTATGCGACACACCGGAATGCCCTTTACACATTATGCCACACACTGTAATGCCTGTGACACATTATACAACACAATAATGCTACTTAGACATTATGGAACACACCGTAATCGCCATTACACAATATGCCACACACCATATTGCCCATGATATAGTATTCCACACACCGCAATGCCTGTGACACATTATTCCACACACCATAATGCCTGTGACACCTTATACCACACACCGCAATGCCCATGATACATTATACCATACGCCACAATGCCCCTGACACATTATTCCACACAGCGTAATGCCTATGACATACTATGTCACACACTGCAATACCTGTGACACATGCCACACACCATAATGTCCACAATATATAATGCCACACACCACAATGCCACTGACACATTATACTAACTGCAATGACCGTGATATATTATGCCACACACCGTAATGCCTGCGATACATTATGCCACACACCACAATGCCCGTGATAAGTTATGCCACACACCGTAATACCTGTGACACATTATGTCACATACCGCAATGACCATTCCACATTATGCCCCACAGTAAGGCTTCTAATTACTTTCAAATTACCTGCTCATTTCCAGTGGTTTCATGCTCTGGATGTCATGCTCGTTTCCAGGTGAGTAATGCCCATTGCCAGGGGTGTAATGCTTGTTGCTAGGGATGTCAATCTTGTTATTAGGGGTGTCATTTTCATTGCTAGCAGTGTAATGTTTATTGCCAGGGCTGTCATGGCAGAATATGCAGCTTTGCAGAAAGCAGCATCTTCTCCCAGTTGCACCAGCGTTGAGCGCTCCTGGCATTTCTAAAGCGGTGGCTATATTTGACTTCGGCAGCATGTAGCTCATGAAGTATGTCATCATGAGTAGTGTGCTGGTTTGTTGGTTAGTTAAGGTGTGTGATAGGACATTTGAACACATATCACTCGTTGCTGTCATGGGTAAAAGGAGTGATCCGGGTTGTAAAAAAGGATAATTATCGGCTTTCGGGCCAAGGGTGGTAGTATTTTCTGAAACAGCACAGGTTGTGAACTGTTCACTTGCTGCCGTGGTGAAGGTGTATCATGACTGGACAAATGGCACCATTGCAAATAACCGATGTGGAAACTGTGGAGTACCACGTGTCATTGATGTGAGAGGTGAACGTTGGATACAAAGGTGCATGAGGGCCGACCAACACGCTACAGTGGAGCAGCTCACCTTGCAAATTTGTTAGCAGTTGGGCAAAACCATGTGCACTGCAGGAGGGGCAGATATAACATGTACAGAGAGAGTTAGATTTGGGTTGGGTGTATTCAAACTGAAATCTAAATTGCAGTGTAAAAATAAAGCAGCCAGTATTTACCCTGCACAGAAACAAAATAATCCACCCAAATCTAACTGTCTCTGCAAATGTTATATCTGCCCCCCCCTACAGTGCACATGGTTTTGCCCAATTGCTAACAAACTTGCTGCTGCAATCAACTCTGAATTGCCCCCATTGTTATATAACTCCAGGAAAATAAAGGAGAACAAAAATTTGGAGGATAAAATAGGGAAAGATCAAGAACCACTTCCTCCTAGTGCTGAAGCTGCTGCCACTAGTCATGACATAGACAATGAAATGCCATCAACGTCGTCTGCCAAGGCCGATGCCCAATGTGATAATAGAGGGCTTGTAAAAGCCAAAAAGCCAAACTTCAGTAAAAAGACCCCCAAAAATAAATGTAAATGGTCTGAGGAGAAACGTAAACTTACCAATATGCATTTACGACACGGAGTAGCAAGGAATGGCTAAGGCCCTGGCCTATGTTCATGACTAGTGGTTCAGCTTCACATGACGATGGAAGCCCTCATCCTCCCTTTAGAAAAATGATAAGAGTTAAGCTAGCAAAAGCACAGCAAAGAACTGTGCATTCTAAGATGGTATCACAAATCCCCAAGGAGAGTCCAAGTGTGTCGGCGGTTGCAGTGCCTGATCTTTCCAACACTGGACGGGAAGAGGTGGCTCCTTCCACCATTTGCATGCCCTCTGCAATTGCTGGAAGTAGTACCCACAGTCCAGTTTCTGATATTCAAATTGAAGATGTCACTGTTGAAGTACACCAGGATGAGGATATGGGTGTTGCTGGCACTGAGTAGGAAGTTGACAATGAGGATTCTGATGGTTTTGTGGTTTATTTAAATCAGGCACTGGGGTAGACACCTGTTGTCCATTGGATGAATAAGCCCATTATGATGCCTGGGCAAAATACCAAAAAAGCCACCTCTTCGGTGTGGAATTATTTCTCCACAAATCGAGACTACAGGTGTCAAGTTAACCACCTAGGACATTGACCACCTAGGAACATCTTCCCTTCCCTTTAACTGCTACACATTCATCAGAAGTCAGTGTCAAGTTGTGAAACTTTGGGTGAGAGCGTAAGCAGTCCACTGACACCTAAATCCCTTCTTCCTCTTGTACCCAAGCTCCTGCAAGCCACACCACCAACTCCCTCAACGTCAACTTCCTTCTCAGTCAGGAACGTCAGTAGTCCTGCAGGCCATGTCACTAGCAAGACTGAGGAGTCCTCTCCTAACCGGGATTCCTCCGGAGGATCCTTGAGTGGTACGCCTACTGCTGTTGTTGCTGCCACTGCTGTTGTTGCTGCTGGGAGTCGATCGTCATCCCAGAGGGGAAGTCAGAAGACCACTTGTACTACTTCAACTAAGCAATTGACTTTCCAACAGTCCTTTGAGAGGAAGATGAAATATGGCAGCAGTCATCCTGTTGCAAAGCGGATAACTGAGGCCTTGACAGCTATGTTGGTGTTAGATGTGCGTCCTGTATCCGCCATCAGTTTAGTTGGACTTAGAGAACTGATGGAGCTAGTGTCCCCCCGGTACCAAATCCCATCTAGGTTCCATTTCACTAGGCAAGCGATACCGAGAATGTACAGAGACGTCAGAAAAAGTGTCCTCAGTGTCCTAAAAAATGCAGTTGTACCCACTGTCTACTTAACCACGGACATCTGGACAAGTGGAACAGGGCAGACTAAGGACTATATGACTGTGACAGCCCAACAGCAGCGGCACCAGTAGCAGCATCTTGCAAATACCAACTCGTTCCTAGGCAGGTTATGCTATGTATCACCGCTTTCCGAAAGAGGCATTCCGCTGACAACCTCTTATGGAAACTGAGAGACATCATTGCATGATGGCTTACCTCAATTAGACTCTCCTGGGGATTTGTGATATCATGCAATGCCACCAACATTGTGCGTGCATTACATCTGGGCAAATTCTAGCACGTCCCATGTTTTGCATATACAATTATTTGGTGGTGCAGATTTTTTTTGAAAAATGCCAGGGGCATGCAGGAGATGCTGTCGGTGGCCCGAAAAATTGTGGGCCACTGTCGACATTCAGCCACTGTGTGCCGAAGACTGGAGCACCAACAAACACTCCTGAACCTGCCCTGCCATCACCTGAAGCAAGAGGTGGTAACGATGTGGAATTCAACACTCTATATGCTTCAGAGGATGGAGGAGCAGCAAAAGTCCAATCAAGCCTATACATCCACCTACGATATAGGCAAAGGAGGGGGAATGCACCTGACTCAAGCGCAGTGGAGAATGATTTCCGTCTTGTGCAACTGACCGTTTTCTGGGAGTGGTAGGGAAAACGCAGGTGTGTCCAGGCGTTTGCAGGGCGGGTGTCTGACGTAAATTCCGGGACCGGACAGGCTGAAGTGATCGCAAGGGCTATGTAAGTTCAGACCTACTCAGAAACTTCAAAAAACTTTTTCGTCCCGCTTGGCTGCACATGCGATTGCACACTTGCAAAGCGAAAATACACTCCTTCGTGGGCGGCGACTATACGTTTGCATGGCTGCAAAAAGTAGCTAGCGAGTGATCAACTCAGAATGAGGACCCATGTTGGAAGATATGCACTGTACTTATGTTAGCTGGTCAAGTATTACTAAGCTAGGAGATGGTTTTAATAGAGGTGGCTATTCTTACTCTCTCATATACGAGGAGTATATAGGCTGGATTTCTGAGTACCAAGAAACAGCCCTCCTCCGCTGGACCAAATTTTTGTTTTCTTTTGTGACTGAGACATTTCTGCCTGCTCCTTGTATGGTATCCCCAAATCTGTTTGAGGGTGTAGCAGCTACAGCAGCTCCTCCCATGGGCATCTGTGGACTAAGTGTTTTTAAAAAAAATGAAAATGGTCGCTAATGCAAAACGTTCCAATATTTTCCAAGCAGTGATTAGGATAACCAGTTGATAGTTTCCAGACTCCAAGTGGTACAATGCCGGGTATTCCACCTAGCGAGGTGAGGTGTACTTCTGTCCTACTCCAGTTTAATGGTGGGTATCCCTTTTATTAAACATTCACAATAATGGATTCTGGATAGGTCAGAGCTCTATCGACCGCTGTGTACGATCCCAAACACTGATTTCCACAAAGATGAATTTTGGACAAATGACTGTTCTCTGGACCGCTGTAGACGTTCCCAGTTGTTGGCCTGGCGATATCCTGGTCGTAGACTGGCAACTAACACATATCGCTGTCAATTTGGCAGCTTTATCAAAGGACCTTCTGTTTTGACATATAGGGTGACTGACTATCACCCATTTTAAACAGCCGCTCAGAAAACCAGCCCTGTCAAAGCGCCTGATAATATATTAATTTATTAATATATTTTTTACTCTGATTCCTACGTATAAACCATTGGTTAGGCATATTAGGCCCACTAGAAAGTCTGTCCTAACATGGCCCCAGAATGTGGTGGTGTGTTACAGGACACCTTAGCATTCACAGATTGGGAATTGTTAATTGAGGAGTCTATGGGGGTCATTCCGAGTTGATCATAGCTGTGCTAAATTTACACAGCTACAATCATGTTCCCAGACATGCAGGGGGACTCCCAGCACAGGGCTAGCCTGCACCGCATGTCTGTCTGCCCCCCCTGCACAAGTACAAAAGCATTGCACAGTGGCAATGCTTTTGTATTTGTGGAGTAACTCCCAGCCAGCACAGCTTCTGTGGCTGGCCGGGAGATGATCGTCGCTGCCCCAGGTCGCAGTGGCTGCGTGTGACATCACGCAGCTGTTGCGGCCCACCCCCCGCATGGTCCAGCCACACCTGCATTGGCCGGACCGCGCCCCCAAAATGGCGGCCAAATGCCGCCATGCCACCCGCTCTTGCGCAGCGACTGCCTATGCCTGTCAATAAGGCAGAGGCAATCGCTAGAGACCGACGGTCTCCAGCTGTCCGGCATGCGCCGGTGCACTGCGGTGTTGGCGCATGCGCAGTTACGACCTGATCTCTGCGCTGCCATAAACTGCAGCGAGCGATCGGGTCAGAATGACCCCCAATGATAGGAGGAGATATTGATGTTGATCTCATAGCAACTATGGTTCTAGGCTATATAAGCTGCTGCATTGAGAGTGTAACCATGAAATGGAGTTTTAAGGTTTATGCTAATGAGAAACCCTGGCTGAACGCTGAGGTATGATCTTTAGTCATGGCTAGAGATAAGGCATTTGAAATGCAGGTTAGAGTGACGTATGCAGCAGCTAGGGCTGATTTGAGGAAAGGAATCAGAAAGGCTAAAATTGATTTCTCCAGAAGAATGGAGGATAAGTTTATACAATGTAATAATACCAGGAGTATGTTGCAGAGTCTGCAAGAAATTACTTATTATAAACCAAAAAAGGCAGAGTTAGGGTTTCTAGTGGAAGAGTTGAATACTTTTTACTCTAGATTTGACAAGAATAATAAGTCTAGTGTTGAAACTGTCCAGACTAGATTAGGTTCCCATAATACTTGACGAACAAGACGTCTGGAGATGTTTGCGTGGTGTCACTATAGGCAAAGCTGCTGGTCCTGATATGATTCAGGGTAAAATCCTTAGGGACTGTAGTGATCAGTTAGTGGGTATTTTTACATTCCTTTTTAATGTATCTTTACATCAATGTATAGTTTCCAAATGTTTCAAAGCAATGTCTATCTTTCCTGTGGCGAAAAAGAGTGTGCCCAAATGTTTAGACGATTATCGTCCTATTTCATTGACCTCCTTGGTTATGAAATGCTTCGAACGCTTGATGTTGACATATTAAATCTAATTTTCCAGCAAATTTTGATCCTTTACAATCTGCGTATAGAGAGAATCGCTCTATTGATGATGCGGTTTCGACTGTATTACACCAGGCGCAGAACCACTTAGAGAAGAAGGGGACATATGTTAGAATTTTATTTGCGGATTTTTGTTCTGCTTTTAATACCATAATACCAGTATCTTTGCTCTCTAAGCTTTTTTCTTTAGGCCTAAATGGGTTTACGTGCAATTGGTTTTTACTTTTTTTGACTGATCGCCCCCAAGTAGTCAAGTTGCTTAGTTTTGTTTCTAGCGAGGTGCAGTTAAAAACTGGTGTGCATCAGGGGTGCGTTTTGAGCCCATTATTATATTCTATATTTAAATATACTGTTTTTCAGCTGTCGAATCTGTTAAGGTAGTAAAATTTGCCGATGATACAGCAGTAATCAGTTTGATTAGCGGGAATGATGAGGATACTTATAGGCAGGAGGCCTTCAGATTGTTAGAATGGAGTAAGGAAAACTGTTGGCTTTTAAATACATCTAAAACAAAGGAGCTGGTAGTTGATTTTAGGCGAAGTAGTCGGAGACCACTACTTCCTGTTTTTTTAGATGGTATGCAAATTGAGGAGGTAGATTCTTTTAAGTTTCTGGGAATTTATATTTCTAAAGACCTAACCTGGTCTTTCAACTGTACCTTCTTAGTTAAGAAGGTGCAGCAGCGCCTCTTTTTCTTAAGACGACTTAAATCTGCTTATTTAAGTACAGATATGCTGATTAAGTTTTATCGCAGTATAGTAGAGAGTGTTCTGACTTATGGGGTAACAGTATGGTATGGGTACTGTACTGTGGCTGAGAGGGCTTCCCTAGAACGTGTGGTAAGAACTGCAGGCAGGGTCATTGGTGTGTACCTACCATGTTTATATGACCTTTATGAAAAGAGAGTGTTAAAAAGAGCTAGAAATATATTGTCAGATTCCAGTCATCCAAATGACTCAGTATTTGAGAGATTACCATCACAAAAATGTTTTAGAAGTGTACGTACGCATACAAAATGTATGCTCAGTAGTTTTTTTCCAACAGCTATACAGTATGTGCACTAAACGGTCAAAATGAAATGAGATAATTTATAAGTGAGACTTGTTTTATTATTTGTTTTACTGTGCAGGATGTTTATTGAAAAAATGTAATTGACATTTCATTGTTGTCTTGTTAATGACAATAAAGTATTATTGTATTGTATTGTATTGTATTGTATTAATATTGTATAATCCCAGGGGTGCTGCTGTACTTGATCCTAGGTTTAAATTAAAGCCTAGAGCAGAATATGAAACAAGCTTCAACATCACAATCAGATTTGTGAAAACATATAGCAGCAAAGGTGGACATGGAAATTGCAATCCTGATTAAGTGTTTTCCAATCAGACCACATTTGTGACCAAAGTCAGTCAGACTCAGAAGAGACAGAATCATAATCCAGCACCACTGCCGGAGAAAACTAGATTTTTAAAACACAACTATGTTTATATGTCTGCCATAAAATTCCAGGGGTGCCCTGTCTGAACCAGCTCATCTACATCTTCTGGTGGGCACTGTGTACCCAGAATTAGAGAGAGGTTCTTCTCAATTATATCATGTTCTGGACTCACTCAAATGGATGGCTCCAATTAGTTAACATTCATTTTGATTTATTATTAATATTCCACATTTTGGGATTATTTATTTACAAAATGGGCATTTGTTGTACAGAGTTCTTTTCCTAAGGGCTGCATAAGGTTATTGCAAGACCTTGTGGTGTTAGAAGAACAGAGTTTCAGTGATCTTGCATTGCATCAGCTTTACATTACACTGCAGCATTTGATGGGCCAGGAGCTCCTGTGAGGCACAAACAGTTACTGAATAAGGCCCAGTATGGAGTCTCATGGTGGCTTACAGCCAGGAAGATGTCTGGCTTGCCAGGCTGAGACATGCTGTGCGCACAGAGGTTAGCATTGCTTCCTCCCACAGTCCTACTTATAGTATGAAATGAGTTTTGACTGAAGAGAGGAAAGCTACACTAGGGCAGGGGCTCAATAACAAAAAAATTCACTGCACAGTCGTGCTTAGTACTTTACCGAACCCACACAAATTCAAATTGCCCTATCCAGGGCTGCTGTGGGGGCTCAGGAGGGGCTGCTAAAACATCTAAGTGCCTGCTTTATTTAAAAATAAAATATGAATAAAATAAACAAGACACACAAGTATGCTCACATGCATGTAACTGAGACACACAGGTATGCTCACATGCGTTTAACTGGGAGCTGTGAAAAATTAAAATAAGGCATCTGCCACAAAATATGTAAATGAAAATGCAATAAAAAATGGAAAAAAAGAAGTCTCCAGACTCCGTGGAGGGGAACATATCCAATCGTGATCCTGTGGTATACACCAATTTGCATCCCAGCATTGAATTCGAGATTATCTTAATCCCTGAAAATGGAGAAGTGGGTACAAATTTGGAGGCTTTGGTCCCTAGTTTTTCAGTGTGTCCAGTAATGTGGTAATTATATATTTGCTTGGTAGAAGTCCTCTCTGTTTCACACCAATATACTGTAGGAGTGGAGGTGAAAGCCTGTGTGTTGTTCCTGTTTGTGTGTGCCTCTCTAATTTTAATCACCTTCTTGACACTGTCCTCTTCCTCTTGCCTCTTCTCATAATGTGAAGTCATCAAATATGGAGGTGCTATGACTCGGAGAACTTGGCAAGATTTTTCCAGGGGTACCACCTGTCGCTGAAATGATGGGTTTATTAAACTGTGCAAACTGTCCTGTTTAAACAACATTTGGGTGGGTGGGAGGTGAATAATGTGTAATGGCAGCCCTACAATATAACATAATGTGAACTATGACACTACTATGGGGCAGAAAATAAATTAGGGTACTACTGTGAGGCAAAAGCACTATATAAATACAATTATTGTTATTATGTTTTAGCTACACCCCTGCTCATGATCTTGTCGTTATTAAGAATACAGTGTTAACGTATACACTTCAGATGAAGGACTTTATGTCAGAAATGCGTTAAGTGTCTCGCCCCTTTCTATGGACTAAAAGGAACTGGCGACACTGCAGTGGTGTGCCCTGTGAGGACCTCTCTGCCAGGGTTTGAGGTCCCACTACTGTCCATTTTTCCAACTACAGGACTACAGGGTCAGCGCAACACCGAACTGTGTGCCCGTGGGGCATCTCATGTTATGCTTTCAAAACCAACTTGTATTGTAAGTACAATGTCAAATTAAATCTTTCTTTTAAAAAGTTTCACTGGACTATATTTTACTTTTATCGTATGTGTCTGCCTAACCCATGCTCTGACGAGCGCTGTATGGAAAGGAGACACATTATACAGTAATTACAGAATCTACATCACGATAAAGAGAATCCAAAGAAGATCAACAGTTTTAACAATATCCATCTGCATTCTGAAACTATTGTTCATATGGTTATTATCATTGTATATTCTATATTTTCCTCCCTTTATGTGGTATTATTTTATCAAGAGAGCGCTGTTATGGTGATTGCAACTCTATATGTATTCTTGTCTTTGTAGAATGTTTTTTGGATGTACACTTGTATTGCACACAATATAGCTGCACTTTTGATTTAATTGTGCACTAGTTTAAACAAAAAATTGTTAACGTATACACTTTTAACAAAAGAGGATATATAGTCTGTTCATTGATTCTATTTACCTACTGTATTTCATTCTATTTCCCTTTTTCATTTCCATCTCTACTGTAACACATAATTTTATTTTTATTTTATTTATGTTTATTTTATTTTTATTCATTATTACATTTTAATTTTATTATTCCATTAAAATGGTTATTTACCATACACGTTATTTAATACAACACAGGCACTACGAAGTATGGGAATAATCATTAGACAATAGAACTATGGACAATGTGACTGGTGATAGTAACTACCAACTAAAGTAACCAATCATAAAGGATGCCCACCCCAACATGGCATCTTAACCCCATCTCTGCCAGACTGTAGATAAAATGTTTCTCCCAAAGGAAAGCCCCATACTCTGAAATTCATTAGAGCACAATTACTGACCCACTGCTACATAGAAGAACCACTTGAATTCAAAACCAACATATCTGCCCACCCTATGATATCTCAGCAACAGCAAATGGTCAGCATGGACACATGACCGGAGGCAGCAGGAACCAGTGAGGGTCACAGTGTGGGAGAATCAAACATCCAGGGACCACAGCAGAAACCAGTACCCATCTGAAGACACCAGCTATTAGTAGAGCAGGTACTCACTGGGTTAGACTCTGTAGCAGGGCGATCAATATCCTTGTAGCAGGTTCTTAATGAATTACCGCAGGCATCATCACCAACTCTGATTGGCTACTGCCCCAGTCAAGTTGTGGATGCACCATTGTAGGAATCTCTTGGAAGGCTGGAGCAGCCTTTCCAAATTTCACCAGGATCTTGTGGAGTGTAAGACTTGGCACAGATGAGTAGTACCTTCACTATGACCATTGGCAGTAATTATCACCTCAGAGATGGAGAAAATGAGAAAAATCCATGGTTGTACCAACTATGGTAAGACTTACATGAGACAGAGATGTGGGATACCGCTCTCTGCCCATTACTATCAGTTTAAACAGGATTAGTATGATTTACCGATGATCGGGATGCTGGCCATCAGTATACCGACAGTGGCATCATGATCATCAGTATACTGGCAGCGGGGCGAGCGCAAAGATTCCCCTTGCGGGCTCGCTGCACTTGCCACGCTGCAGGCTCAGTGGTTTGCTGCGCTCACCATGCTGCAGCTCGCCACAGGTTCTGTTCCCACTCTATGGGTGTCATGGACACTCACGAGTGGGAATGGCTTCAGTTAGCCAGGATTCCAGTTTGCGGAATTGTTAGCGGTCAGGATCCCGGCGTCGGTATCCTGACCACCAGCAACTCAACTGCATACTGTTTAAATAGCACTGTGTAATTGCATATATTTACAGTGAAGATATTGATAGTAATAGCAGTAAACTGCAGATAAACCATCACTTTATTCACAGCCTATCATTTTCCATATAGGATAGTCTGCAGAAAATTGTTAACAATTCTGTCACAATCTTTGTTTTTTGTTTTTTTATTTTACTATTGGTTTTTGCTTTGGTTTTCATTTTATATTTTGGTCTGTTACATATGCTTACATTTGCTTCTTTAATACAATACAATTACCATATATTTTAGTCCAGTAAAGTGAAATAACCAACACATATGGCACAAGTTCATGTATTTCTGTCTATATACCCACAAAGTATTGACCTACACATTTGCATGCACAAGCCAAGTAGTTGAGTGCAGTATATTTTAATGATCCCCACTGAGTGGCGGGCAACCTCTAGCATGAGTAGCACACCCCGCGCAAGTGGAATTCTCAGTGCTCAGGTAATCAAGTCTTTATGTGTTGACATTAGCCCATAGCATTCCTTCGGGTGGACATTTGGGGTGAACCAAAATCATATAAAGAACTATAGGCAGGTTTTTGGCCATGAATGTTTACTGAAGTAGCTAAATATTACGCAGCTTGCCCAGAATGTCAGCTTAATATTGAAAGGTGGCATAGTCCTGTACTGTTAGTTACTTTTCCAATTGTGAATGTACCTTTTCAAAAGATTGGGGGTGATTTGGTGGGCCTCCTTGTACAATTTTCAAAAGAATGTCAGTTTATATTGATTTTGACACTCGTTATACATACAGTGAGCATTTACTATATTTGTTGCTTCAGCTAAACAAATATTTATGAAGTAGAGATGTGCACCAACCACCATGTTTTGGTTTTTGATCTATATTAATTGTGTTTTAGTTCTGGCAAAACCACACTCACATTTTTGGTTTTGGATCTGTATTTTTTTTTACAAAAATTTATAAAAACAGCTAAAATCACATGATTTGAGACTTGTTTTGTTCTCACAGTATTAATAATCTTAATAACATGCCATTTCAGTCAACACCAGTCAATTCTGAACACCTCATAGCTCACAATATTGTTTTCATCCAGTTTAGGTCAAAGGCTGCAGCAAGCTGGCTGATTACTAAGCGACAAAGCAGCAACACAAGCATACTGCAATTTATAGCACATCTATGAAACACTGCCACACAGCAGTGGCAGAAAAGTGGTGAAATATTAAATTTTGTTCTTGGGCCTTCCCACCACCCTTGTTTTGGTTATTAAAAAGGATATGTACGGTTTAACAAACAAAGCACTTCAGTGACAGTTGCTAAAGTGCTTGGTTTGTTTGGGCCCCCACATAGCTACTGATGGGCTTAAGGAAGCTAAGCTAACAGTGCTGTCAACGGTTTCTACAGTGGCAAGATGTCATCCTCATTATCATCCTCACTTTCATCAGTGTTTACATCATCCTCACACAATATTAATTCTTCCCTGCTGGAATTCACCATTACAGACGTCTGTCTACTTTGATGTAATTAACAGTTAAGGACTTCTTTGTGGAATTTGTAGTTAATTTTGTTAATTTTGATGAACATATTATTTTCCACATTTTGAGGAAGTAGATTTCTGACTGTGCTGAAAACTCTGAGTACATACCGGAGGGTGGGCAGCTTAAGTAATGCAAAGTGAGTTTGTACAAGGGCCTTAAAATTGCCTTTTTTTAGCTACCAGTAGTTAGAGACATACCTGTAGTTACACTACATGTGTCACTAATGATGGGCAGTTCTTTTAGACATGATCAGATGTCAAAATGTACTGACTTATCTGCATCACCACTGGGTCTCTTGGGAAAGCTCAGTTTTTGAACTGACCTTTTGCTCACCAGCAACTCTTTGCATCTCCTAAGAACCGGGTTAGTTGGAAAGAAACACACAACTTATGACTTATACCTAGGATCTAGCACGGTCACCAAAATCTAGTGATCTGATTTCAAGATGCTGATAACCCTTGTTTCAGGACCAACTGATTTTGTGAATCCATTAACCTTGGACCAACAGAAGGTGTAGGTGCTGGAGTGTGGTGAAAACAGGGAGGATGAAGATAGTTACGTGTCATATATTTATTAATACTCAACAATTCCAATAAGGAGTTAAATGACAATAATTAGTCACCATATATAAACTGACGTATTGCAATGAATGGCATAAAGATAAGCAGGATCAGTATTAAAGATGCATTGAAGAAATGTTCATATGAATGAGATAAAACGTGTCTGAATATTAATGAAGAATTGTCCAATTTAAAGCAATGATTGGTGCCAAAGTGTTAACTGGATATTGTAGACATAGATGAATAACTGTAAAGACTTGTTACTGACACTTACAGGCTGAACTGGAGAACTGTGAAGAATTGTCTTTTAATAATGCAAAATGTAGATACAAATGCTGAAAGGAGTACTTGCAGGTTGTGAAGATTATACTTGATACACTGTGTAGAGCTGCAGCAGACGACAATGCTGAAGAATGGGTTAAGCTGAGAGATGAGTAAACGAGGACCAGGATTAAGTAGAAGCTTCAACAGGCTGTGTGATTATTTATTATTATTATTATTAATTTTTTTTTATAGGGCGCCACAAGTGTTACGCAGCGCCGTACAAAGGACACTACAGGGAGACAAAACTTAGCATAACAGTAATTAAATAACAAAAATGGAGTGCAGGTAACAAAGAGCACCACAATTCTCAAAACATAATACAGCTTAGATATAAGTAGATATAAGCAAGGGAGTAATCATTGTACTACTTGGGGCTAGCGGCCATAGATAGAGAGGAACCTTTACCAGTAGGAGAAAAAGCAGGTAAAGATGATCGCTGACTGAAATGTGTCGAGAAGAGGGCTTAGACAACAACAGGAAAGAGGGCCCTGCTCTGAAGAGCTAACAATCTAGTGGGGAGGGGTGACAAACAGATGACATGATGTGCAAGCATGCAGGAGGAAACCTGATGGCAGTATGCAAGCAAAGCATAGATGTTCAAGGCGTGGGGCAGGGGGATGGAGGATCAGCCTAAGGACTAGGTTATGCATTGGAGGGGTACGCTTTGATAAATAGGTGGGTTTTCAGTGCCCGTTTGAAGCTTTGCAAGGTCGAGGAGAGTCTAATGGAGCGAGGGAGCGTGCAGGTAGTCACTGAACAAACACGGGCCTCCGAGAATCCACTTGTTGCCACTTGGAGAGCGATTGACTGACAGCACAGCAGGGTCTGATGGATCACTTGTGGTGAAGGCTGCAGGTAGACCACTGGGAGTAGAGGTGATATCAGGACCACTGGAATCACACAGAAATCCACAGGGAGAGCACAGAGTTAGGGTACAGAGTAGCTACAACAAGCACTGGCCAAGAATGAAATAATTCCAGCCTATTTATAGGCTGCACAAGCACAGGATTGGCTACCTGTGGAGCACCGCACTGGCAATGGATGGACCTCAGAACCTGCAGCCGTGAGTGATCGGTTCATGACACCTTGGTTCCTGGCAAAGTGAATAAAGAACTTGATCTACAAGTCTGGCATAATTATAAGAATCACTTCATTTAATTTCCTCCATCAATTTCTCGAGCTGCTATTCCAAAAGTCTAATTAGATGAATCACCTACCTCAAGCTAGCATTGTCCAAACTTACTTCACAGGTTACTTTTTCTAATGGTTTTAAGCACCTTTTACAACACAGAAAGTATACTTCACTGAACATTGTTACCACCTCTTGCTTCAGTTGGTGGTAGGGCAAATGAAATGGTTAATGCAGGTACTGCAATCTCCTACAAGCTGTTTTTGAATGCTAAAAATGTCCCAAAATTGTCCGGGCCTCTGTCAGTTCTTAAAAAAACCTGTATCAGCAAGTTGATTGTGTGAGCATAATATGGGATGTGTTTGAACTCACCGAGCTATAATGCCATCACAATACTAGTGGCAGTGATGTGTATTGAGCTGGGCGGCACTGAGTTCCCTGTGTATGCAGCCTCTAAGACAAAATGCTGATGAGCTGACTAAAAAGATTCACATTCAAGTGCTCCCTAATGGTGATATGACAGTGTATATGAGCTGTCTGACCACAATAGAAGGTATGTAATGGGCTTCTTGATGCGTTTCTTGTTATGTCTGGTCATTTCTTCAGAAGAAAAAGTATTTGCAAACTGGATGAAGGTGCTGGTGTTGGAGATTGCATGTGCTGGGATCTAGCTGGGGGCTAGGAACTGGGAGCTAGCTGATGCTGGAATGCTTGGTATTATTTTACCAGAATTTTCAAATTTTCCCAAACTTTGCATGAACCCACTCCAAATTATGAAAAAGAGAGGAGGTTTCTAGATGGTTACTGTCCCAACCTGTAGTTATTTTGGCTTCACAAACAGTACCAATGTCTTGGCAAATGTCAGGATTTAGGTAAAAATAATTCCACAAACAAGAGTTGGCCTTTTTGGCCCAGGCATAAGACTGGCCTTCTTTTTATCACAGGCAAGAACTGCTGCCACTGGTAGCTGAATTACTTTGATACAACCAACATCCTCATCATAAACATCCTCACTGGCGTCAGATACACAAATATCGCCCTCATCCTGTTCAAGTCCACAGCAGCATCCTCAATTTCTATGTCATCATCTTTACTTGTACTGCTCATCCCCACATTTGCAGATGGTGCAGAAATAGTGGAAAGAGGCTTCTCTATGAGTGCAGTGTCAGAAATGTCATACTCACTCGTAGCACTTATGGACACCCTTAGACTTTCCTCTGGGATATGTGAAGTTTGTGAACACATAGTTTAGTCTCTTCATAAGTAACTGTTTTTTTCCTCTACTGATTTGCCTGTTTTATAGGTAACACCCCTACTAGACTCAGAGTGAGAATGTGTTACATCATCAGTTGAGGTTACAGAAGAAGATGCCTGACTGTGTTTGGCGCTGTCTTCCACAATAGGCATTCAGGTACATGAGACAGCAGGGCCACTACTTGCAAAGAAAGGCAGTTGCCGGGGCCTTCTCTTGCTACTGTGTATAGCAAGTTGGCAATTTTACATTTTTTGGCAGTAAATGTCCCTTTATTATTAGAGGTGATGTTTTATTTAACATTGTGAAATATTGTTTACATTTTAGGTGTCCTTTCTCAAACTTTGTGTCCTCTGGACCACCTTTAGTAAATGCTGACGTACTATCATGACTGGCAGCAGCCTCAGCACTAGTACTGGGTTGCTTCTCCTGCTCTTCTATCGACTGATCCATATACTGTAGATTCACAGTGCTTTTAGTAATGGCAATAATGGCACTATGTTTTTTTATGACATAGTGCCACTTTTAGTTAAAAGTGCTCCTAAATGTCATTTTTTTAAATACAGTGCCCACACAGTGCAACTTCAAGATAGAGACAATGCTTCCAATTGCATTTTTAAATGACACAGTGCCCGTCTTTATTGCCTTTAAGCTTACAACACCGTGCTCCAGCTGCAGTCTGACTAGTCCTAAAATCCTAATTTTGTTTAGTGCCTTTGAGTGCTGCAGCCCACAGTCTCAAAATGACACAGTGCCCCTGGCCTTTAATGACTTTAGTAAGTAGTAGTTAACAATAAATATTAAACACAGTGCTTCCCACATGTTCTTCCTGTGTGAAATGGCACCTGAACAGAGAGAGGGGCTTTTCTATGCAATCCAAAACAAGCAAGATCCAGTATAAGGAATATTATTAATTATTTTGTTTTTGGATCTGAACCTTGTGAGAATACCCAAGCCAGTACTCTGATCTACCTGTAAACCTTAAGTTCAGGTGGGTGCGGTTTCCAGGAAACTGAACCAGCTTATCTCTATACAATACAGAGTGCATCAATGATCGCCATCTAAAACTGAGTGCATCAATGATTGCCCTATAATACAGAGAGAATTTGTGACCATCATAAAATACAGAGAACATCAGTGAGAACCATATAATACTGAGAGCATGTTATGATCCTGTCTGCAACAATCAAGTTCTTCTATTTGTTACTGGATTTACCTTGTCGCCTGGCCTGCAGGTCATGTTTCCTGTTTGTCTTCTGATCTGCTGCAGTTGTAGCATGTCAGATGATTGCATTACCTCCACTTATAATGCTCCTTGCCTTAGCTAACATTAGCAACCAAGAAGAGCCTTGCAATCCCTATGTATACCTTGTCTGCCCTTTGTTCTCTGCCAGTGCATAAGCCATTCTGACTCCCAGCAAGTCACAGCCTGACTCCCTGGCTCCTGAGTGTTTTCCACAGTTCCTGGTGAATTATTCCTGCCTTGCCATTTTCCTAGTCTGCATTACCTGCTATCAACAGTGCTTCACTTGGCTGTCACCACAATAAGATTACACAGACTTAATCCTTTAATCTCTACCTTTGGGAAACCTGTAAACTTCCTGTTTCTCAGTCTGCTACAACTACAGCATGGCTAAGGGTTTGTGTTTCTACTGCTAAGCTTCACTATAGGTTAAAGTTCTGTCTGAGACTCCACCTGTGTCTGAAGTCTGCTCCTGATTACAGTGCTTACCACAGCCCTCCTACAAGGCTGTTGCTGTGATCCTGAACATTGCCATGTTCTGTTTTAAAATGAGCTATCTTGGTTGAGTGAGTAATAAACCTCCACATCCAGCCATTGCATCAGCACCCAGCAAGACATTCTCTCTCCACCAACATCCAGTGACCGTTTGCTCCTGTTTAAGCACAGTCATTTTCAGTCAGTACAGTTTGGCAGGTACCTTATCCTGTTTAGTCCTGTACTTCTCAGGGCTATTCTGGTTCAAGTTTTCAACTCCAGTCTGGTCCAAGTCTACTCCAGTTCAAGTATCTGACTCCAGTCCAGTCCAAGACCAGCTCCAGTCTGGTCCAGCACCTGCAGTTCAGTTCAAGTTCAATCCAAGTCCAGTACCAGTCTGCTCCCTTATTCAGTTGATTATAGTCCAGTTCAGTATCCAAGTTCGGTTCCAGTCCGACAATGGAAGCACCCCAGTGTGCACTCAATCCCAACTTACTATAGCATCTGCCCAGGGCTGCCTGATTCTGTGTCCGCTGACTATCCTGATGGATACGGACAGGACAGACCCTGAGCAACTGTATTTGCTATATAATACAGAGAGCATCTGTGACCCCCATATAATACTGAAAGCATCACTGACTGCTATATAATACATTTTTACTAGAACCCTGCGAGAAATTTTGGAGCACCCTTGCCCCTGAATTTTCACTAGTCTTTAATCAAACAAATTAGTCCACAGAAGAAATACTAAGGACTCAAGCTCCCACATTAAAAAAACAAACACACACATACACACAAACACATTATCTCCAACAGTAAAAAAAACCACACATATTGTCCAGACAAAATACACACACACACACAAACATACAGCCCCCAAGAGATTAAAAAATATACATATTGACCCCAATAGGGCAATAAACATACTCATTGTCCCCAGCAGGGTAAAAAATACACACATTGGCCTACATAAGTTAATAAAAACACACACATTTGCCCTGTATGTGTCCCATATGAAAAATACACACACACTGGCCCCACATGAAAAAGCACACACACTGATTTAATGATTGCTACCACAGGAACAAAATACACATTGCTTCATTGCCCCCACAGCCAAGTAAAAATAAAACACACATTTCCACACATTTCCATTTCCATGTGAAGATGGATTCCCATTTTATAAACCCGTAAGTACAGAGACTGGTGCTGATCACAAAGTACAGCTCTTATCGGTAGAGTTGTCCTTTGCAATAGTATTTGCATATGTTAGTACATATGCTATTAGTATGGATGCAATATGTGGTGGGATGTAACGCAAAAGGTTAGTACATCTTGGCCACACACATACAGAGCCAAGGGAGACATGGCCAGGGACAGAGAGAGAAAGACCTGGGGGGAGCATGGAGGAAGAGAAGCATGAGGAGAGGGGGATTTGGGGGCATGGAGAAAGGTAAGGGGCATGGGGAGGGAGAGAAAAAGGCATGAGGAGAGGTAGAGAGATATCATCATCAGCAGAATGAGGTTAGGTGTTCAGGACATCAGTTACCTAGCGGTCAGGAGAATGACGCATCATCTCTCCATCCAGGCACCCCAATGTGCAGTGGCTCTGGCATGCTCACTGCAACCCAGCAAGGCTTATGAGGCTGTGAGGCAATAGGCAGAGACACATAAGGATGGAAGAGGAGGGGATAGGCACTTATGCAGGAGACAGGAGGAGTGGAATAGGCAGAGACCTGGCCAATGCAGGACAGTGTGAGGGAGGAGAGGAGCCTGCATCATAGTGATGCTGCATTACAGACACAGCCTGCTTCAGATCCACTACATACCACCTATACACCACAATATATCGCTATGTTTAATTCCCCCTACGCTGCACTACATCAATACACTACATCCTTACCATGGAGAGGTCCTCTGTCCAACGGAATGACAAGGTACAGTGGAAGGAGGGGGTGGAACTTGTTCTCTGTTCAGGAGGGAGCAGAGCAAAGGGGAAGGGGTGGGTTGAGGGGAATTAAATACTTTGCATGGTCCTCAGCTTGGGAGAGAGCAGGGTAGAGGGAAAGAAGGGGCTGGCCTGGATATCTGACTGGGAGATACAGCAGCAGGCTAGATGGGAAGAATGTGGCAGGTCTGGCTCTCATTTCAGGGGATACAGCAGCAGGGTAGAGGGGAAGGGAGCTGGACCATGGGCTGATGGTGTGAAGGGGATGGGCCTTGTCTTACTGATGTGTTTCAATGATGGGGATGGACATGAGTGCCCTGGCAGCTAGACCAGGACCGCCTCCCCCTTAGAGGCAGTAGTAAATCAAAAGGCAGAGAAGAGGAGGCATGGAGAGATGAGCAGAGGGCCCCCTTCCCCTCCTCCAGCAAGTCTGCATTCGCATGCACAGCGGCATAGTAATGAATCAGTCTGACTCATTATAATGCTAATGGCTGTGGGTCCCATCAAAGAAGAGGGCCTCAATGCAATACACTGGCTGCATCACCACTAGTTCTTTCTCTGCTGCCTACCTACCCCCCTCCTGTCATTAAATTCTTCGCAGACACCAGCTATCATTGTATCATTTTGTATAATTTTGCTCTTTCATTTTGTCCACTATTTCTTTCTTTGTGGACATAAATAAAATATATTTATTTTACCAAAAGAGAGCCTATGTAATGACTGAACATAGGTATGGCTTTTACAGTACATGAATAATAAGAAACATAAAAAATATTGAATAGAAACAAATAGAATAGAGAAGTACAGTACATGTGATATGCACCAATCTGATGTTTTCTCCATCTGTACATTTTGCCTATTAATTTTTGTAGTTCCTATTCTGAATACAAATGCACACAGTGAGAAAAACAATCTTAGTTATGTAAAATTTCAACAGAAGAAAAAGTCACCATACATTGGTAGCCTGCTGTTGTATTAGAAATGAGTACAAGAAATGTCAGAACATCATGGTTCTAAGTGACAGCAGCAAAGGGGCACAACTGAGTCCATAACCAGTACTGCTCTCTCTAAGTTCACCTAATTAAAATTCCAGCTTATGTTATTGAGTGGATCTAGGAACCATTTCCCATCTATTTCTAGGATGCATTAAACATAAATTAGATTTTAATTACCTTGCTTCTTTCTCACTGACATTTAAACTTTTGTATAAATTAACACTAACTATGACTAATAGAGTTAAGTTTCTGCTCGTGTTCATACACTATTTCTTACATGATGTTTAGCTGAATATAGGCTTTTGATCTGCTGTATTTAGAATGACCTTGATACAAGTCATTGTGTTATTTTTTTTTTACTGTTAAGAATATACATCTATAAAAAAAAAATCTTTAAAGTCATATAATGTAAAAAATGTAATTTGTAGAATGTATTTAGAAAAAAAACAAAGCATGTGTTTTACGACTATTGTTTTCCATTATTCCAGTGCACTTGCACCTGTCATCTTCTAAAGTGATTGATGGTATTAAAAAAATAGTGACTGTGACAATTACTGAAATAGAATTTTAAAGTGTATTGAAAATGTAGCATACATGAGAATTTTAAAGTTTTTTTCTAATAAGTTTTTTATTGTCTTTATTTTTTTCCAAGATGGAACATAGAGATAAGTGACTGTGCTGCGATATTTTATTTAAATTGTATGTCAGTTTCATAGACAGTGCAAAGTCTAAGGGACATGGCTTGGTGGCCATATTGAGCGGCAGCGTTCTACCTTGGCTCTTAGGATTTCCCCACCATTTGGCACTGCAGTGAGGGATCCCTCCTCCAGCTGCTAGTGGTAAGGGGACATCAGTGTCACGGCTTCTGACATCCAGCCTTCTCCAGTGGGACTGGCACCTGCAGTGACAGATTTCCCAGCAGCTCTCATCCTCTCCTGACATCCTGTGTGACCGATGCTCCTGACTGCTGCCTGCTGCTGGTTGTGAGCAGACTTGGTTGAGCTGCAGATCTCCACTTCTCGCAGCTTCCGACCATGCCCAACTTTCTCCCCCATTGTGTGGCCTCCCTGCTGACCATGACCTGGCTCCCTGTGTGACACAAATCATCACAGGTACTGTGCTCACCCACCATGTGCTCACCGCTGTGCCCATTGGCTTTTCTATAATGGGTGCAATGTGTGTGGTGCACATGGGCCCCTGGGTCCAGGTGGGCCCACACCACACATACTGTACCCATTTTAATACTTACCATTCCGGAGTCCAGCGTCGGGTGCTGCGGTCACGGCAGAAATGGTTGCCAGAATGTCCACCGCGCATGCGCAGTAACCAAATTGGTCTCTGGATCATGGCGGGCACCATGTGTCCAGAGGCCTGTACACCCATAGGTGCATACAGGCCCCCTCCTCTGTAGAAATGCCCCTGGCTGTGCCTTCCCTGACTTGACTATTATTGTATATTGGGCCTTGTTAGCTTTCCACTGTGACCTGTGCAGCTGCAGATGTGCTGAATCCCCCAAAGCTGTACTGTAGCTCATTCTAGCTGGGAATTAACTACCTAGGAGCACTGCAGTCCCTTGCTAACTGTATTGCTTGCCTGCACATCTCCATCATTCGAATCCTGTACCCTCACGTGGTATACCATTATATTTGACAGTCTGCCATTACTCCAAACCTCAGGCATAGGCTGATTTTGCAACATGCTGCCACCATAATTGTATATGTCTACAACCATGAGACCCCTGTCATAACCTATTGCCTGAGTGTGAACCCACAATGTGACTGCTGCCATCTTGTCAAGCCTTCAGTTACCACCCAAGAAGAGTAAATTATCTACTCCTGCGCCTCCTATATAATTTATTGTTCAGAAGTTTCCTGATTCGATGCCTTACAAAAAATCATTGGTCTCCCAGGGTTGGCCACACTACTGTTTCCCCTCATGCCTTCAGCTCCACATCAGATTTACTGGAAAGTGGTGGTCTCAAACTCCACCAGATACTTCATGCCCTTTGGGCTGATCTTACTGCAGACTTTCAGTCCTCTGTCACCCAACTTAGTAGAGAAGTGGCGAGCAATGGGGACCATACTGACCACCTGGAGAATACTGTGCAGCAGTTGGTGTCCTCCCACAACAATCTCCTTACTTCCCATAACTTGGTTTTTGTGGGAGTGCGCTGCTGTGAAAGACAAGCTCGCAGATCTGGAAGATAGATCCATGAGAAACAACATTAAACTTTGAGGCATCTCTGAGTTTTCCAACGATGCCTTCCATGACTTTGCTATGTCTCTCTTCTGGAAACTTTTACCCTCCTTTGATGAGCGCAATATACTTATTGCCCGGATCCACCATCTTTCAAAGCCACGTTTAGCAGCCAACAATGCAACTACAGATGTATCCACTTACATCTAACCTCCCTGCACATTAAACAGCCTGTCTAGTCATGCCATGGTGTGGCATGACTTGGTAGTGCAGAGCATCTTTTTGTGCAACTTTTTACATTAAAGTGTGTATTATTTGCAAAACAATCCAATCAGCATGCACAAGCAGCTTTTGCTGATTAAAATTAAATGCAGCATGCCTAAATTCTGTGTACGACCACGACTGTATCTGCATATGAAATACTATGTAGTATTTCATATGCAAATAGAGGCTCGGTCGTTTACAGAATATAGGCATGACGCATATAATTTTTTGTCTTATTTACATAGCGATGACAATAAGATGCATTTTTGGCAAAAAAATATGCCCAATGCTAAAGCAGTTGCATGAGACTTGCCAGCTCACTCACACCAGGCATCTCCCACTGTGTGGCGTATTGCGGCAAGATGTATGAGGACAAATCTGTAGAGACAACCCCCTCCAAATGCACTTTTTCCAAGTCAAAGAGGACATTCTCAAAGCTGCTAGACAGGTTTAGGGTATTGACAAACTGGGTGACCTTCAGCTCTTTCAAACCTTTTGATCGACACCATTAATAAATGTTGTTCCTTCAGGCCCATCATGGCCACCTCCTGGGCCCATGACATCCAGTACCACTGGAATTTTCCAGTTAAGTTCCTCCTTCACAAGGATGGCTCCTCATACATCATCTCATCTCTAGAGGCTGGCATCAAATTATTGAAAGACTGGTATATTCCTGTCTCTGCTCCTCCCTCGCACCTAGATTCCCTGCTTCAGTCTGAGTGCACCCAAGTGGGTTGATGGCAGAAAAATACCATTGCTGAACCTTTTCTCATGCCTTTTCAGAGTCAACATTTTTCAGAGGATAGTTCCATTATGCAGCTACTCTTTATTGGCTACCTTTCCGGTTCTCATGCCTTAGGTCTGGACTCTTTATATTGAACTTTCAGTTTTGTTCTATATATCTTTCAGCCTAAAGGTGACTATTATTATGTGGGCTCCCTTTGTTTCAGGATGTTTTTGTAACTCTAGATTCTATATAGTTGTTGTTTCTTCAATTCTTGTGTTTGGCTTATCTAGCGGGACATTATAATTTTAGCATATTCACATACATGGGAGGCTATTATATGCCTTCTCCCTAACTATTTTATATTTTGATTCATAATTTATTGTTAAATCTTTTTATGTAGGTAATTTTTATTTTGCAGTATGTAGGTATTTTTCTGCATGTTTGGTCTCATGGGTGGGGATTGCTACCTTCTACCCCATCTTGTCCCTGCAACAGTTACAGTGGCCAGATTTTGAACTAATTTGTTTTTCCCCCTCATTTTTTCTCCCCTTAATTTCCCTTCTTTTTTTCTTTGTAAGACAGGTACACTCTCAGCACCCTCTGGTTACTCATTTGTATTGGCTTTATCCTCTCCCTTTTGATATTGTGAAGGTTCCCTCTCTTAATGTAAAGGAATTAAATTCTTCCCATAAACTATATTTAGCATTATCCACTTTCCACCACCATAAAGCGGATATTGTAGCCCTCCAAGAGATGCATTTTACCTCCTCTACCCACCCTACTCCAATGTTTAAGGGACCATAGATACCCTGTCATACCACTAATGGGCACTTTAAACGTAACAGTGTTGCTATTCTATTACATGCAAATACCCCATTTTCCTTAAAAGACAAGGTGAAAGATAAAAATTAGTTCTTATATTTTTCTTGAGTTCTTATATTCTTTTTACTTGAGACCTTTGAAGAAATTCTAAAGGTTCATCAAGGTAAACTTAGAATTGTAAGTGATTTTACTTTGGTCCTACATCCCAAACTCAGTAAGTCCACCCCTTGTGGTCGTTCTTTCATCCCAGAACTTGGGGCCATGAATGGGAGGATACAGTATTTATGTCAAGACAGCCTCTAGTTCTATTTGTGTCAGGATTAGAGATGTGCACCGGAAATTTTTCGGGTTTTGTGTTTTGGTTTTGGGTTCGGTTCCGTGGCCGTGTTTTGGGTTCGAACACGTTTTGGCAAAACCTCACCGAATTTTTTTTGTCGGATTCGGGTGTGTTTTGGATTCGGGTGTTTTTTTTCAAAAAACCCTAAAAAACAGCTTAAATCATAGAATTTGGGGGTCATTTTGATCCCAAAGTATTATTAACCTCAATAACCATAATTTCCACTCATTTTCAGTCTATTCTGAACACCTCACACCTCACAATATTATTTTTAGTCCTAAAATTTGCACCGAGGTCGCTGGATGACTAAGCTCAGCGACCCAAGTGGCCGACACAAACACCTGGCCCATCTAGGAGTGGCACTGCAGTGTCACGCAGGATGGCCCTTCCAAAAAACACTCCCCAAACAGCACATGACGCAAAGAAAAAAAGAGGCGCAATGAGGTAGCTGTGTGACTAAGCTCAGCGACCCTAGTGGCCGACACAAACACCTGGCCCATCTAGGAGTGGCACTGTAGTATCACGCAGGATGGCCCTTCCAAAAAACACTCCCCAAACAGCACATGACGCAAAGAAAAAAAGAGGCACAATGAGGTAGCTGTGTGAGTAAGCTAAGCGACCCAAGTGGCCGACACAAACACCTGGCCCATCTAGGAGTGGCACTGCAGTGTCAGGCCGGATGCCCCTTCCAAAAAATACTCCCCAAACAGCACATGACGCAAAGAAGAAAAAAAAGAGGCGCAATGAGGTAGCTGTGTGACTAGGATAAGTGACCCTAGTGGCCGACACAAACACCTGTCCCATCTAGGAGTGGCACTGCAGTGTCACGCAGGATGGCCCTTCCAAAAAACACTCCCCAAACAGCACATGATGCAAAGAAAAATGAAAGAAAAAAGAGGTGCAAGATGGAATTGTCCTTGGGCCCTCCCACCCACCCTTATGTTGTATAAACAGGACATGCACACTTTAACCAACACATCATTTCAGTGACAGGGTCTGCCACACGACTGTGACTGAAATGACGGGTTGGTTTGGACCCCCACCAAAAAAGAAGCAATTAATCTCTCCTTGCACAAACTGGCTCTACAGAGGCAAGATGTCCACCTCATCATCATCCTCCGATTCATCACCGTGTACATCCCCCTCCTCACAGATTATCAATTCGTCCCCACTGGAATCCACCATCACAGCTCCCTGTGTACTTTGTGGAGGCAATTGCTGCTGGTGAATGTCTCCATGGAGGAATTGATTATAATTCATTTTAATGAACATCATCTTCTCCACATTTTCTGGAAGTAACCTCGTACGCCGATTGCTGACAAGGTGAGCGGCGGCACTAAACACTCTTTCGGAGTACACACTTGTGGGAGGGCAACTTAGGTAGAATAAAGCCAGTTTGTGCAAGGGCCTCCAAATTGCCTCTTTTTCCTGCCAGTATACGTACGGACTGTCTGACGTGCCTACTTGGATGCGGTCACTCATATAATCCTCCACCATTCTTTCAATGGTGAGAGAATCATATGCAGTGACAGTAGACGACATGTCCGTAATCGTTGTCAGGTCCTTTAGTCCGGACCAGATGTCAGCATCAGCAGCCGCTCCAGACTGCCCTGCATCACCGCCAGCGGGTGGGCTCGGAATTCTGAGCCTTTTCCTCGCACCACCAGTTGCGGGAGAATGTGAAGGAGGAGATGTTGACAGGTCGCGTTCCGCTTGACTTGACAATTTTCTCACCAGCAGGTCTTTGAACCCCTGCAGACTTGTGTCTGCCGGAAAGAGAGATACAACGTAGGTTTTAAATCTAGGATCGAGCACGGTGGTCAAAATGTAGTGCTCTGATTTCAACAGATTGACCACCCGTGAATCCTTGTTAAGCGAATTAAGGGCTCCATCCACAAGTCCCACATGCCTAGCGGAATCGCTCAGTGTTAGCTCCTCCTTCAATGTCTCCAGCTTCTTCTGCAAAAGCCTGATGAGGGGAATGACCTGACTCAGGCTGGCAGTGTCTGAACTGACTTCACGTGTGGCAAGTTCAAAAGGTTGCAGAACCTTGCACAACGTTGAAATCATTCTCCACTGCGCTTGAGACAGGTGCATTCCACCTCCTATATCGTGGTCAGTTGTATAGGCTTGAATGGCCTTTTGCTGCTCCTCCAACCTCTGAAGCATATAGAGGGTTGAATTCCACCTCGTTACCACTTCTTGCTTCAGATGATGGCAGGGCAGGTTCAGGCGTTTTTGGTGGTGCTCCAGTCTTCTGTACGCCGAAAGTGTCCCGCAATTCTTCTGGCCACCGACAGCATCTCTTGCACGCCCCTCTCGTTTTTTAAATAATTCTGCACCACCAAATTCAAGGTATGTGCAAAACATGGGACGTGCTGGAATTTGCCCATATTTAATGCACACACAATATTGCTGGCGTTGTCCGATGCCACAAATCCACAGGAGAGTCCAATTGGGGTAAGCCATTCTGCGATGATCTTCCTCAGTTGCCGTAAGAGGTTTTTAGCTGTGTGCGTATTCTGGAAAGCGGTGATACAAAGCGTAGCCTGCCTAGGAAAGAGTTGGCGTTTGCGAGATGCTGCTACTGGTGCCGCCGCTGCTGTTCTTGCGGCGGGAGTCAATACATCTACCCAGTGGGCTGTCACAGTCATATAGTCCTGAATCTGCCCTGCTCCACTTGTCCACATGTCCGTGGTTAAGTGGACATTGGGTACAACTGCATTTTTTAGGACACTGGTGAGTCTTTTTCTGAGGTCTGTGTACATTTTCGGTATCGCCTGCCTAGAGAAATGGAACCTAGATGGTATTTGGTACCGGGGACACACTACCTCAAACAAGTCTATAGTTGGCTCTGCAGTAATGATGGATACCGGAACCACGTTTCTCACCGCCCAGGATGCCAAGGCCTCAGTTATCCGCTTTGCAGCAGGATGACTGCTGTGATATTTCATTTTCCTCGCAAAGGACTGTTGGACAGTCAATTGCTTGGTGGAAGTAGTAAAAGTGGTCTTACGACTTCCCCTCTGGGATGACCATCGACTCCCAGCAGCAACAACAGCAGCGCCAGCAGCAGTAGGCGTTACACGCAAGGATGCATCGGAGGAATCCCAGGCAGGAGAGGACTCGTCAGAATTGCCAGTGACATGGCCTGCAGGACTATTGGCATTCCTGGGGAAGGAGGAAATTGACACTGAGGGAGTTGGTGGGGTGGTTTGCGTGAGCTTGGTTACAAGAGGAAGGGATTTACTGGTCAGTGGACTGCTTCCGCTGTCGCCCAAAGTTTTTGAACTTGTCACTGACTTATGATGAATGCGCTGCAGGTGACGTATAAGGGAGGATGTTCCGAGGTGGTTAACGTCCTTACCCCTACTTATTACAGCTTGACAAAGGCAACACACGGCTTGACAATTGTTGTCCGCATTTCTGTTGAAATACTTCCACACCGAAGAGCTGATTTTTTTGGTATTTTCACCAGGCATGTCAATGGCCATATTCCTCCCACGGACAACAGGTGTCTCCCCGGGTGCCTGACTTAAACAAACCACCTCACCATCAGAATCCTCCTTGTCAATTTCCTCCCCAGCGCCAGCAACACCCATATCCTCCTCATCCTGGTGTACTTCAACACTGACATCTTCAATCTGACTATCAGGAACTGGACTGCGGGTGCTCCTTCCAGCACTTGCAGGGGGCGTGCAAATGGTGGAAGGCGCATGCTCTTCACGTCCAGTGTTGGGAAGGTCAGGCATCGCAACCGACACAATTGGACTCTCCTTGTGGATTTGTGATTTCGAAGAACGCACAGTTCTTTGCTGTGCTTTTGCCAGCTTAAGTCTTTTCATTTTTCTAGCGAGAGGCTGAGTGTTTCCATCCTCATGTGAAGCTGAACCACTAGCCATGAACATAGGCCAGGGCCTCAGCCGTTCCTTGCCACTCCGTGTGGTAAATGGCATATTGTCAAGTTTACGCTTCTCCTCCGACGATTTTATTTTAGATTTTTGAGTCCTTTTTTTACTGATATTTTGTGTTTTGGATTTTACATGCTCTGTACTATGACATTGGGCATCGGCCTTGGCAGACGACGTTGATGGAATTTCATCGTCTCGGCCATGACTAGTGGCAGCAGCTTCAGCACGAGGTGGAAGTGGATCTTGATCTTTCCCTATTTTTGGAACCTCAACATTTTTGTTCTCCATATTTTAATAGGCACAACTAAAAGGCACCTCAGGTAAACAATGGAGATGGATGGATACTAGTATACTTATGGATGACGAGTGACTGACAACACAGAGGTAGCTACAGCCGTGGACTACCGTACTTCGTCTGCTAGTATAGAGATGATAATGATATAAAAAATATATATATATATCACTACTGCAGGTATATATAATATAATGACGGACCTGCTGGACACTGTCAGCAGACTCCTACTACTAGTATGAAGAAGATAGAAAAAAAAACCCCACCACAGGTAGGTATACAATTATGGACGAGCACTGATGACACAGAGGTAGCCACAGCCGTGGACTACCGTACTGCGTCTGCTAGTATAGAGATGATAATGATATAAAAAATATATATATATCACTACTGCAGGTATATATAATATAATGACGGACCTGCTGGACACTGTCAGCAGACTCCTAAACTACTAGTATGAAGAAGATAGAAAAGAAAAACCACCACAGGTAGGTATACAATTATGGACGAGCACTGATGACACAGAGGTAGCCACAGCCGTGGACTACCGTACTGCGTCTGCTAGTATAGAGATGATAATGATATAAAAAATATATATATATATCACTACTGCAGGTATATATAATATAATGACGGACCTGCTGGACACTGTCAGCAGACTCCTAAACTACTAGTATGAAGAAGATAGAAAAAAAAAACCCACCACAGGTAGGTATACAATTATGGACGAGCACTGACGACACAGAGGTAGCCACAGCCGTGGACTACCGTACTGCGTCTGCTAGTATAGAGATGATAATGATATAAAAAATATATATATCACTACTGCAGGTATACATAATATAATGACGGACCTGCTGGACACTGTCAGCAGACTCCTAAACTACTAGTATGAAGAAGATAGAAAAAAAAAACCCACCTCAGGTAGGTATACAATTATGGACGAGCACTGACGACACAGAGGTAGCCACAGCCGTGGACTACCGTACTGCGTCTGCTAATATAGAGATGATAAAGATGATAGAGATGAACAAAAAAAAATATAACACTACTGCAGGTAAATATTTATATAATATAATGAATGACGGACCTGCTGGACACTGTCAGCAGAATGCGTTTATAGAATAAAAAAAAAAAACACCACAGGAGTGTTTGTTTAACTTTTTCAGGCAGACAATATACTGGTGGTCACTGGTCAGTCACACTGGCAGCAAAAGTGTGCACTGTACTCCTGCTATATTAACTGCACCCCAGTCTCCCCCACAATGCAGCTGTGTGAGCAGTGAGCACTCAGCACAGTCAGATATACATAGATGATATTATCATGCAGCACACTGAGGCTGAGCACAGATATGGTATGTGACTGTGTATCGTTTTTTTTCAGGCAGAGAACGGATTATAAATAAAACTGGTGGTCACTGGTCACTATCAGCAAAACTCTGCACTGTACTGAGTACTCCTAATGCTCCCCAAGTAGTAAATCAAGTGTCTCTCTAATCTATTCTACACGGAGAGGACGCCAGCCACGTCCTCTCCCTATCAATCTCAATGCACGTGTGAAAATGGCGGCAACGCGCGGCTCCTTATATAGAATCCGAGTCTCGCGATATAATACGAGCCTCGCGAGAATCCGACAGCGGGATGATGACGTTCGGGCGCGCTCGGGTTAGCCGAGCAAGGCGGGAAGATCCGAGTCTGCCTCGGACCCGTGTAAAAAGGCTGAAGTTCGGGGGGGTTCGGATTCCGAGGAACCGAACCCGCTCATCTCTAGTCAGGATTAAAGAAAACACACACAAACTTCCAAGCTGCTTTACAGGTGGTATAACATTGCCATCAGGCTCCATAAAATGGACCCTACATCTCCTACCTGCTGTTGGAACAATTGTGTGGAGGAGGGCACATTTATTCACATCTAGTGGCAATGTCCCAATCTCTGATGAATTGTTCCAGTGATTTTTTAATCCACCACTGCTACTTGCAGAAATAGGCCACTAGGTAACATATGTATATACAGAGACAAACATTTTATATACATTAACCTCTGAATACTGTAGATATCAATTAGTTGTCTTCAAAGAGAATAAATAGTATGTTGGTGTATACAAATAAGTTTCTATAAATTATATGATTAAAGCTCAGCCAAGATGATGCAATTGCGAATGAGGTGTACTGTACATACTGTATTATTTTTAGTACTCTCAAACATGCTTTTGTTGTTGTTGTACATACAACACGGGAATTTTCTGAGGATTTGCCTTCTCAATCACTGCCAACAACAGCACTGCCAACTGCATGAAAAGCATGGAATTCATATAAAAATACAACTTCCAAATAGACCTGACTCTGGCTGGCGTCTTTGGAGAATCATGCACGGATCAGTGAGATCCGTGCATGCTTCTCTAGTTAAAAATGTAGTAAACAGTTACAAATAAAAAATAAATTTTATGGGGTCCCCCCTCCTAAGCATTACCTGCCCTGAACTACTTGTGGAAAGAAAGGGATTAACAAGTAATACCTATGGCGCTATCAATGGGTTGCTTTTCTTATAGCAGCTAAATATAAGGGGTTAGTTAGGCCCCACAACTGAATCAACAACAAACAAATTATTAGCGCTTGGAAACTGGATTAGAGATTTTATAATCACAAATTTAATAAATTGATTAAAAATAATAATATTGTTGCAACAATCAATTAAAACACAGTGTGTAGTATTAAATTTTGGGCATAGATTAGCACTGCAAGACCTTAAAAAGTTCCATATATTGGGATATGGTTTGTTTGCCGGTACTCAAATAAGCCAGTTTAGCCTCAAGCGCAATTGCCACAGTCCAGGAACAGTTTGCAAGCAAATGGAAATAATCAACTGCTGTTGGAATAGACCTTACATAGCTGGTTCAAGAATGGTACTTGGTCCAATTGGTTTGCTTGGGTCCAATACTGCAGATATCCAATTTGCTGATGATGGTAGTTCCTATATCCGACTTCTAGGCTGTTAGAAGAAGTTGAGGAAATAGAGTCCAGCTGTCCCACCGACGCGTTTCGCTGTTTAGCACAGCTTTTTCAAGCTAAACAGCGAAACGCGTCGGTGGGACAGCTGGACTCTATTTCCTCAACTTCTTCTAACAGCCTAGAAGTCGGATATAGGAACTACCATCATCAGCAAATTGGATATCTGCAGTATTGGACCCGAGCAAACCAATTGGACCAAGTACCATTCTTGAACCAGCTATGTAAGGTCTATTCCAACAGCAGTTGATTATTTCCATTTGCTTGCAAACTGTTCCTGGACTGTGGCAATTGCGCTTGAGGCTAAACTGGCTTATTTGAGTACCGGCAAACAAACCATATCCCAATATATGGAACTTTTTAAGGTCTTGCAGTGCTAATCTATGCCCAAAATTTAATACTACACACTGTGTTTTAATTGATTGTTGCAACAATATTATTATTTTTAATCAATTTATTAAATTTGTGATTATAAAATATCTAATCCAGTTTCCAAGCGCTAATAATTTGTTTGTTGTTGATCCTGAACTACTTGAGCTGGTCCTGGTTGTTAAAATAAAATTGTACTTTCACGGGGTTTGTGTACTGTGTTTTATATATTTCTTTCACTGTGGAACTACAGGTCCCAGTGTTCCCTTTAATGCCCTGCATGCTGATACTTATTATTCTCCAAGTATCAGCATGCGGGTGACTTCTAGTTCCACAGCAAAAGACAATATTTAGTTATCTTTTTACACTAAAGCTATGATGTCGCCACCCACAGCCCATGGGTGATGGCCATAGCACCGGGCTTCATCGCTGGCCCTTTGCCCTTCATCCTTGGTCCATTTTTTGGGGGGTCCCCAATCCCCCAGGGAACCCCGGCCAGGGGTGACTAGTTGGGGGGTAATGCCACGGCTGCAGGGACCTATATAAATGTGTTTCCTGGCTGTGGCATTATCTCCTTGACTAGTGGAACCCTGTGCTGGTTTAAAAAATATGAAGGAACCCTACATCCTTTTCCCCCTTTATTTTTGGAACCAGGACTGGTCCAAGACTCTGGTGCTAGCTTTAAAATATTGGGAACCCCTACTCAATTTTTTTCCGGTATTTTAGCAACTAGGACGCAATTTTTTTTAAAACTATTTAAATACTTTACACATTGAAGCCCTGCATATATCTCACTGATTTGACCGGGCTTCATTGTGTCATGTCCGGCAGTGTTTCACTAATCTCTCCCATAAAACACTGCCCAACAATACAAACTACATCGACATCGGTGAACTCAAATTGGAAAAACATGGTAGTTTAGTAAATTACCGTGTTTTTTTCCCAAAAAGTTGCAATCTCAAACGGCCGATGTCAGCCGAGACTGATTTAGGCTGAAATCGGCTGCAACACGAATTTGAGTAAATTTACCCCAAAGTGTTGAATTTTTTGCAATGATGCTTGGATGAAACTTTTACAGTTCTAAAGCTGAACAAATCTTATAATACCACTATCAGCAAAAAGTTTATTCTCCTTTAACACACTCAGAATTTATGATTCCTTGAACAAACTCATTTGATATAATTGTAAACCCTTTAAAATCTCTTTAGAAATCGCTTTCCACTTGCTTTATAATTGCAGCAAATGCATCCTGCCAGAAATGTGTAACAGATTGCAGATCGTTACTCTGCCACATTCACTATTCTGCTGATAAATGTCCTTGACTTAGTATTTTTATGTTTTCTTATAGCATATAATAAAAAATATGCAATATACTGTATGGAAGAAGTTAAACTCTTGCTAGTTCTAAGTTATTATAAAGAACAAAATAACATATTCCCTAATTTCCAGTTCCTCTTTCATTAGCAAGTGGGTGGAATGATAAAAGAAACATTCATATTTGGTGCTTTGCCTTGATTAACTTATTTTTCCATTTATATCTTTTACTGCCAGTTACAGTGGATTAGTAACATACTCTAATAAACACAAAAGAAAACTATTAATTACCATTTGACCCACTCTGTCAATCTGTTTTACCACAAGTGCCCATTAAATGGCTATTACATTTCTTTCTCCTATGCTAAGTCCTAATCATCATTTTTTTTAAACAATAGTCCAAAAGTGCAACTGCTGCCTTCACAAGGAACAAAGTTAATAATTAAAATTGTGCATACGGAACTGAAATTGGGCCAGATAATTAGCAAAATTATTTGGTCATCAATTCATCAATTCAACTGATGCCTTAAGGCACTGCTGTAAATCATAGTTTCTGCATGTGTTTGCAGTGCCAAATTAAGTCATGCCAATTACTGTATTTATGGGTTTTTTATATTCAAAAATAAAACTTTTCTGTGCAAATAACCATAAATGCATTAGCATAAAAACATATAGTTACTTAGTTAATGAGATAGAAAAAAAAGACACATGTCCGTCAAGTATAATATTTTAGAAAGTCTAGATGTGTTGGAGGTAACAGAAAATTTCTAGAAGAATTTAAAACTTCAAAAGGGGGGCTTCCTGGTTATATGCATGGCAATTAGATTATTTCCCTTGATTAATTACCTAAACTGTTTAATTTGCTTATTAGAGCTACCTTATTGATACAATGCCTTGTTAGTATGGCATCTAATCAGTGTTAAAATCCATGAAGTGATTCTTGATGACTACAGTACCTTTCTTGGCAGCCAAATATTTTTTTTATTAAGGAAAGTTAAGGATAACTGATACAGAAATCAGAGAAAAAGGGGAGGGAAATACACCAGGGGGTCAAAGGCATACACAAACAAAAGAATAAAAAAATACATCACTACACTTCAGTATACAAATGTTATAAAATAATGGCCAGAACTTCATCTAAGGAAAAAGAGTAGAAGTGTAGTCAGGAGATTCAATAAGACAACACAGTGAAGAGATAACTGAGCCAGCCACCAACCTAATATAAGGTGCTCTTTCAACCACTGTTACATATAGATACCAGGCAAACCATTTATCATTAGGTAAAAGCCAACAGTAGAGTATGGGTTACCAAAAGTCTCCGTATTAAAAGCGAATTGTAGTTTTCTCACAATCTTATGTATGAGGTTGGGATGGGTTCTTCCAAAAATTGGGCTATGGTGACCTTGGTAGATATCAAGATACTATATGGCCCAAAACATATCTCTTATATTTTGGAAAATCACACAGATTTACTGTAGGTGAAACAGTATTAATTTCTGGACTTCCTGCTACAGAGGTACAATATAAGTACAACTTCAAATATAGGAAATATGTCACCTACTGTATCTACAGTAGGAACAATTATGCAAAAAAGAGAGCGATTGTTGTGTTCTCACCTTTTGTTTAATGTGGGTATGGTATTATCTTTTTAATAGTTTGACCTGCTTGTCAAAATGGTTAGAGCAGTGGGATTAATTTGTGAGTGGTATGAAAAAAACAGTTTACCAATGTTGGGGAAGAATGTCCAATTCCCACTGCATTTGGGACTTTTCAAGCTATCAGATAAAGATTATAATGTCAGATTCCAATTGTGTATACGACCCCTTACTGCCTCACTGGGTGAGTATAGATAGAATCCAGGCTGAAAGAATAGGAGCCTTTAAATTGAATAGTAGCCATTACCAATGTATTTGATAGTATTTTATATATATTATGTGAGGGTAGTTCATATTCATCCTGAATTTGGACGAAAGGGTGCAACAAGTTAACAACCATAAGTCGGTTACTGCAGATATACCCTTCACTCTCCAAATATTTAAATATAAATCAGGGATAATTTCAGTCAATGCAGAGATGAACAATTTATAAGTGTGAAGACAAAAACTACCAGCATCAGATATAAACCCTAGATTACAAGCATCTTAACGTGGGTGCAAACAGGCTCAGCTGTGCTTTTGAGTGGAGATTAGATGTTACTTTAAAGAATTTACAGTAAATAGTTCATCTGTACTCTGTGACACTGACTACAGGATACAACTAAACTAGTAGATGCTGTATTTTAGCTTCAACTTTCTACACACTAAGATCAAAGATTACATTCATCATTAAGATCAATTATCACTATAGTGCTTGTTCTACATCTACTGTACTTTGAGATCAGTTTACTAGACTTTGCATTTTACCCAGTATCTTCTACAGTACATAAACTTACAGTAACTGTTTATTCTAGATCAACACTGTTAATCATTTGAAAATGTTGAACTCGACTGATGTTTAATCTACAGTATTCTGGTAAGGTTTTCAATTCTATTTAAAATATAGAATTAGAACACTTAAAATTCCACATTGGATTCTGTTATAGTCTTTCAATATGTTATCTTTTGAATTCTATCATTATAATTTTAAAAACACTAAGCAGTCACAAATTTGAAGTAGATTATACAGTACAATGATGGAACTATCATCTTACTGTACTTTTCACAACAATTAAGAGAATTACTCATAATTTTGTTCTAATAAACATACTTATGCACATCTATGAACTGCAGTAAAGCTTACAACATTACAATCAATGAAAAGCAAACATTGAATTTATGCATCTGATTGTCACTATTTTCCTCACTTTAACATATTAATATTAATATTAATATTAATATTAATATTTAACATATTGTGATAATGGATATACAGTAGCATATTTGTAACAGTTCAGGGTGAGTGGATATCGCCAGTTTAGGGTTTTACAAAGGGGTCGATTTATCAGCATACGCATTTGGGGACTGAAATGGAAAGGGATAAAATTGACCCAATCCGCAATGCAATAATTGATTACATCGCATGGATATATCAATTATTGCATGCAGGGACACAACTTGTGAGAAAGCTCTGTTCCTGTGATGCCACTCCACAGCCAAATCAGGGTATTTTTTCATAGTTTGTGCTGCGTATGCACTGCCAACATCACTGCTACCGCCCCCCCCAGTCATTACTTGGTTGCCAGTCATCAGGGCTCCCTGCTGCTGTGACCTCCGGTGCTCTAAAGTGAGCCGCACCAGCGGACACAGGAGCAACAGGGAGCCCCGATGACTGTCAACTCTTACCTGAGCACCGATCATCGATCTCTGGGTAGGTGAGTATGAATCTTTTTGTTTTTACTATTTCATTCTCTGTGATCAGCTTGTATTTTCATCGGACACACATAGCTGATCATACTGACTAGGTCCCTGCACTGCTTTCTCTGTCCGTGGGCATAGAAAGCTGTGCAGAAGGCAGGATTCGCAGTGAGCCCTGAGATTACGCTATCTGAAGATGGCAGAATTATCACAAGGATCACTGCTATATATTTTTTTTTTTAAATTGTGGTCTGGTTACTGTAATAACATGAGAATTAAAGGGTTGGAGCAGTTTTTCACAAACACTGCTCCAAGATCCCTTTAATACATTCAGGTGATATTCAAATAATATGAAATTGTGTGGAAAAAATGATTTTTCACATTATTTTAGTAAAAATAATGTTAATAAATATGCCCAAAAGTCCCAAAGCAAGCTGGGGTGTGATACATATAGAATCAATCAACATATTTAGAAATACTGGAGCAGGTATACTGTGCTTAAAGTGCAGCTTACATAGGCTGAGGCTGGTTTTAATTTTGCCACTGTTTATGCTATCAGGTTACCAGCTCTGTAAAGCAATAAAAAAGTTGCATGCCTGCCCCTAGGGGAGGTGTCAGCAAATGTGCAGAAAGACAATTCAAAAGCAGGAGGCAAAGATGTGTGATGCACTGTGGGTAGATTCCACACCACCAAACCTGGTAAGATAGAGCAGAGCTTTCTTTTTTGACATTGTTCAAGGTAGACTAAAGTATCCCATACCTACTAACTGTCCCGATTCTAGTAGAAAAGTCCTGCTATTCGGACACTGTCCCGCTGTCCCACCTGAGGGTCGTAGTGTCCTGTGGGTGGGGGAGAAGGTTGGGAGAGCCAGTGATAACCGCTTCCCTCCTTTGCAAAGCAGCCAGTGATTACTGAATAGATGCCATGCTTATGCGCACAGCATCTAAACACAGTGAGGAGGTGAGTAGCGGGCTGCCCAGTTGCTCGAGGAGCACTGGGCATGCCCCCAACATGACAAAATCGGGGGTTGTGCGGCATGGCCCCATCCCCTTCTCCCGATGCTTTGCCCCTACTCCCGAGGTCCAGCCCCTTTTTTGCCTGCGGCCTCACCTCAGACGCGGCAGGTCCCTCTATGGAGTATTAAAAAGTTGGAAGGTATGTTATCCTGCAAAGTGAAGGCAAAAGGTATTCATATTCACATAGAACTCATGATTAATTTGAAGAAGCGGATCATTGTGAAATTGCAATGTACTATAAAGTACAGTATGACAGATATACAGTACTTCTATTTTTGCTCTCTAACACACCCTAGACCGACTTCTATGCAGCAACCTCACAAAGCACAGCTACATCCCAGGCATATTTACTCTAATTAACAGAAAATAATTACATTACAAAAAACACAAAGTTAATAAAATTGGATTGAAAACTATGGCACTTAAAATATATATCTTTAATGCATTTGTAATAAAATTGTAACAGTGATGAATTATAAGAAATAATGCACTGCATACTGTGGAATAGTAGGATAAAGGCATCTCACAGATCTGTGACCTATATAAAAACACTCAGCCTGTGGCCTCATGCTTTATATGATTGCAGAACCCTTTAGAGATTATATATCCTTATATATCACAGAAGGCTGTATACTCTTGGATAAATACAGTAAGTACAGTAGGAATCAGGTCTGGGCCTGCTGTGAGGTAATTTGAAATACGATTTTACATTTCTGTACAGGTGAAACAAATGTGGATTTGGAAAGTAAGGAGCAGTTTGCTATTTGTACTGTTTATTATACATTCAGTAAACAGTTTGCCCTTGAGGTCTAATTCAGCAAAGATCGCTAAATTGCAAAAAAGCAAATTGGCTGATTATTGGCATACTGACCATGCACTGCAAATGCATTGTGCATGCACGAAAACAAAAGTGAATATGCTAACATAATTTCCAACTGTCCCGATTACAGCAGGACAGTCCTGCTATTTGGACACTGTCCCACTGTCCTTCCCGCGGGCTGCAGTGTACCACGTGCTCATGGGTGGGGGTAGTTGAAAGAGCCTGTTATCACCACTGCTCTGCTCTGCAAAGTAGCCGGTGAGCACCCTGTATGAAAAATTTGAGATGGATATATGACAGGAGCCACTGAAATTATTTTGCATACAATTACAAGCTGCATTAAATGTAATATTTCATCATAACTTATAGAGATGTGCGGCAGGCACTTTTCGTGTTTTGGTTTTGGTTCTAATTCCCCGCTCGTGTTTTGGTTTTGGATTGGTTTTTCCAAAACCACCCTTTAGTGTTTTGGTTTTGGATCTGGATGATTTAAAAAAAACACACATCAAAACAGATAAAATCAAAGAATTTGGGGGTAATTTAGCTCCTACAGTATTATTAACCTCAATAACAATCATTTCCACTAATTTCCAGTCTATTCTGAACACCTCACACCTCATAATATTGTTTTTAGGCCAAAAGGTTGCACCAAGGTGGCTGTATGACTAAGAAAAAGAGGTGCAATGAGGTAGCTGTATGACTAAGCTAACCAACACAAGAGTGCGGCATAAAAACACCTGGCCTATCTAGGAGGGCACTTCAGTTGCAGACAGGATGGCACTTAAAAAAACTAGGCTCCAAACAGCACATTATGCAAAGAAGTAAAAGAGGTGCAATGAGGTAGCAGTATGACTAAGCTAAGCGACACAAGTGTGCAGCACAAACACCTGGCCCATCTAGGAGTGGCACTGCAGTGGCAGACAGGATGGCACTATTCAAAAACTAGGCCCCAAACAGCACATGATGCAAAGAAGAAAAAGAGGTGCAAGATGGAATTGTCCTTGGGCCCTCCCACCCACCCTTATGTTGTATAAACAGGACATGCACACTTTAACAAACCAATCATTTCAGCGACAGGGTCTGCCACACGACTGTGGCTGAAATGACTGGTTTGTTTGGGCCCCCACCATAAATGATGTCAATCAATCTCCCCTTTCACAAACTGGCTCTACAGAGGCAAGATGTCGACCTCATCATCTGATTCCTCACCCCTTTCACAGTGTACATCCTCCTCCTTACAGAGTATTAATTTGTCCCCACTGGAATCACCATCACAGGTCCCGATGTACTTTCTTGAGGCAATTGCTGTTCAAGGTCTTCCCAGAAGAATTTATCATTCATTTTGATTAACATCATCTTCTCCATATTTTGTGGACGTAAACTCCTATGTCGATCACTGACAAGGTTAATGGCTGCACTAAACACTCTTTTGGCGTACACACTGGAGGGGGGGAAATTTAGGTAAAATAAAGCCAGTTTGCCATCCAAATTGCCTTTTTTTCCTGCCAGTATATGTACGGACTGTCTGACAATGCCTACTTGGATGCTGTCACTCATATAATCCTCCACCATTTTTTCAATGGTGACAGAATCTTATGCAGTGACAGTAGACTTGTCAGTAATCGTTGGCAGGTCCTTCACTCCGGACCAGATGTCAGCACTCGCTCCTGATTCCCCTACATCACTGTCAGTGAGTGGGCTAGGAAATCTTATCCTTTTCTATGCAGCCCCAGTTGCGGGAGAAAATGAAGCTGTTGACAGGTCAAGTTCTGCTTGAGTTGACAATTTTCTCACAAGCAGGTCTTTGAACCTCTATAGACTTGTGTCTGCTGGAAATAGATATACAATGTAGGCTTTAAACCTAGAATCGAGCACGGTGGCCAAAATGTAGTGATTTCAACAGACTGACCACCATTGAATCCTGGCAAAGCAAATGAAGGGCTCCATCCACAAGTCCCACATACTTTGCAGAATCGCTCCACCTTAGCTCCTTCTTCAATTTCTCCAGCTGATTCTGAAAAAGCCGGATGACGGGAATGACATGACTCAAGCTGGCAGTGTCTGAACTGACTTCACATGTGGCAAGTTCGAACTGTTGGAGAACCTTGCACAAGACGGAAATCATTCTCCACTGCGCTTGAGTCAGGTGCATTCCCACTCCTTTGCCTATATTGTAGGTGGATGTATAGGCCTGAATGGCTTTTTGTTCTCCTCCATCCTCTGAAGCATATAGAGTGTTGAATTTCACCTCGTTACCACCTCTTGCTTCAGGTGATCGCTGGGCAAGTTCAGGTATGTTTGATAGCGCTCCAGTCTTCGGCACACGTGGCTGGATGCAGAAAGTGGGCAACAATTTTTCTGGCCACCAACAGCATCTCCTGCACGCCACTGTCATTTTTAAAAAAAAATCTGCACCACCAAATTCATTGTATGTGCAAAACATGGGACGTGCTGGAATTTGCCCAGATGTAATGCACGCACAATGGTGGTCATTCCGAGTTGTTCGCTCGGTAATTTTCTTCGCATCGCAGCGATTTTCCGCTAACTACGCATGCGCAATGTTCACACTGCGACTGCGCCAAGTAAATTTGCTATGAAGATTGGTATTTTACTCACAGCATTACAAGGTTTTTTCTTCGTACTGGAGATCGTAGTGTGATTGACAGGATGTGGGTGTTTCTGGGCGGAAACTGGCCGTTTTATGGGAGTGTGTGAAAAAACGCTACCGTTTCTGGGAAAAACGCGGGAGTGGCTGGAGAAACGGAGGAGTGTCTTGGCGAACGCTGGGTGTGTTTGTGACGTCAAACCAGGAACGACAAGCACTGAACTGATCGCACTGGAAGAGTAAGTCTTGAGCTACTCAGAAACTGCACAGAGAAGTCTTTTCGCAATATTGCGAATCTTTAGTTCGCAATTTTGATAAGCTAAGATTCACTCCCAGTAGGCGGCGGCTTAGCGTGTGCAATGCTGCTAAAAGCAGCTTGCGAGCGAACAACTCGGAATGAGGGCCAATATTGGTGGCATTGTCCGATATCACAAATCCCCAGGAGAGTCTAATTGGGGTAATCCATTGTACAATGATGTCCCTCAGTTTCCGTAAGAGGTTGTCAGCGGTGTGCATCTTACTGAAAACTGTGATACATAGCGTAGCCTGCCTAGGAACGAGTTGGTGTTTGTGAGAAGCATCTACTGGTGCTGCTGCTGTTGTTGCTGCAGGAGGCCATAAATCTACCCAGTGGGCTTCAGAGTCATATAGTCCTTAGTCTGACCTGTTCCACTTGTCCACATGTCTGTGGTTAAGTGGACAGTGGGTACAACTGCATTTTTTAGGACACAGAGGACACTTTTTCTGACGTCTCTGTACATTCTTGGTATAGCCTGCCTAGTGAAGTGGAACCTAGATAGGATTTGAAACCAGGGACACAGTACCTCAAACAATTCTCTAAGTCCCACTGAACTAATGGCGGATACCGGACGCACGTCTAACACCAACACAGCTGTCAAGGCCTCAGTTATCTGCTTTGCAAAAGGATGACTGCTGTCATATTTCATCTTCCTCACAAAGGACTGTTGGACTGTCAATTGCTTAGTTGAAGTAGTACAAGTTGTCTTCCGACTTCCCCTCTGGGATGATGATCGACTCCCAGCAGCAAGAAGAGCAGCGGCAGCAACATCAGGCATACCACTCAAGAATACTCTTGAGGAATCCTGGTTAGGAGAGGACTCCTCAGTCTTGCCAGTGACATGGCCTGCAGGACTACTGACATTCCTGACTGAGGAGGAAGTTGACGTTAAGGGAGTTGGTGGTGTGGCTTGCAGGAGTTTGGGTACAAGAGGAAGAAGGGATTAAGGTGTCTGTGGACTGCTTACGCTCTTACCAAAAGTTTCACAACTTGACACTGACTTCTGATGAATGCACAGCAGGTGACGTATAAGGGAGGATGTTCCTAGGTGGTTAACATCCTTACCCCTACTTATTATGGATTGACAGAGGCAACACATGGCTTGACACCTGTTGTCCGGATTTGTGGAGAAATAATTCCATACCGAAGAGGTGGCTTTTTTGGTATTTTGTCCAGGCATCACAATGGGCTTATTCATTCCACAGACAACAGGTGTCTCCCCCAGTGCTTAATTTAAACAAACCACATCACCATCAGAACCCTCATCGTCAACTTCCTCCTCAGCGCAAGCAACACTCATATCCTCATCCTGGTGTACTTCAACAGTGACATCTTCAATTTGAATATCAGAAGCTGGACTGTGGGTGCTTCTTCCAGCACTTGCAGGGGGCGTGCAAATGGTGGAAGGAGGCACCTCTTCCCGTCCAATGTTGGCAAGGTCAGGCATCGCAACCGCCGACACACTTGGATTCTCCTTGGGAATTAGTGATACCATTTTAGAATGCACAGTTCTTTTTTGTGCTTTTTCCAGCTGAACTCTTATCATTTTTGTAGCGGGAGGATGAGGGCTTCCATCATCATGTGAAGCTGAACCACTAGTCATGAACATAGGCCAGGGCCTTAGCCGTTCCGTGCCACTCCGTGTCATAAATGACATATTGGCAAGTTTCCATTTCTCCTGAGACCATTTACATTTCTTTTTTTGGGTCTTTTTACTGAACTTTGGCTTTTTGGATTTTACATGCCCTCTACTATCACATTGAGCATCGGCCATGGCAGACAACGTTGATGGCATGTCATCAGCTATGTCATGACTAGTGGCAGCAGCTTCAGCACTAGGAGAAAGTAGTTCTTGATCTTTCCCTATTTTATTCTCCAAATTTTAGTTCTCCATTATTTTTCTGGAGTTATATAACAGTATGCGGTACACAAGAGCATACCTCTACACCACACAGGGCAAACCCTGTGAAAATTATTTGGACTAAATATTAATAACCCCTTTACTTGGAGTAAATAATATACAGCACAGGACAGCACCACTGAACTTATATGGCAGCACCACTGGACCGGATTTATATGGAATTATATGGACTTATATGGAATTATACGGTAGGATCAGTAGATTTATACAGCAGGATCATTGTTATTATACGGCAGGATCACTGGATTTATACGGCAGGATCACTGGATTTATACGGCAGTACCGCTGGACAAATACGGCCGTACCGCTGGACATATGCGGCAGTATCAATGGACTGGATTTATACGCCAATACCACTGTAATTATACGGCAGGATCACTGGAATTATAGGGCAGGATCACTGGATTTATATGGCAGGATTACTGTAATTATACGGCAGGATCACTGCAATTATACGGCAGGATCACTGGATTTATACGCCTGTACCACTGGAATTATACAGCAGGATCACTGGAATTATACAGCAGGATCACTGGAATTATACGACAGGATCACTGGATTTATACAGCAGTATCACTACAATTATACGGCAGGATCGCTGGAATTATACAGCAGGATCACTGGATTTATATGCCAGTACGATTGGAATTATACGGCAGGATTACTGGATTTATGCGGCAGTACCGCTGGACATATACGGCAGTACTGCTAGACATATACGACAGTATCAATGGACATATACGGCAGTATAACTGTTAATAAAAATGCCCAAAAGTCCCAAAGCAAGCTGGGGTGTGATACATATAGAATCAATCAACATATTTAGAAATACTGGAGCAGGTATACTGTGCTTAAAGTGCAGCTTACATAGGCTGAGGCTGGTTTTAATTTTGCCACTGTTTATGCTATCAGGTTACCAGCTCTGTAAAGCAATAAAAAGTTGCATGCCTGCCCCTAGGGGAGGTGTCAGCAAATGTGCAGAAAGACAATTCAAAAGCAGGAGGCAAAGATGTGTGATGCACTGTGGGTAGATTCCACACCACCAAACCTGGTAAGATAGAGCAGAGCTTTCTTTTTTGACATTGTTCAAGGTAGACTAAAGTATCCCATACCTACTAACTGTCCCGATTCTAGTAGAAAAGTCCTGCTATTCGGACACTGTCCCGCTGTCCCACCTGTGGGTCGTAGTGTCCTGTGGGTGGGGGAGAAGGTTGGGAGAGCCAGTGATAACCGCTTCCCTCCTTTGCAAAGCAGCCAGTGATCACTGAATAGATGCCGTGCTTATGCGCACAGCATCTAAACACAGTGAGGAGGTGAGTAGCGGGCTGCCCAGTTGCTCGAGGAGCACTGGGCATGCCCCCAACATGACAAAATCGGGGGTTGTGCGGCATGGCCCCATCCCCTTCTCCCGATGCTTTGCCCCTACTCCCGAGGTCCAGCCCCTTTTTTGCCTGCGGCCTCACCTCAGACGCGGCAGGTCCCTCTATGGAGTATTAAAAAGTTGGAAGGTATGTTATCCTGCAAAGTGAAGGCAAAAGGTATTCATATTCACATAGAACTCATGATTAATTTGAAGAAGCGGATCATTGTGAAATTGCAATGTACTATAAAGTACAGTATGACAGATATACAGTACTTCTATTTTTGCTCTCTAACACACCCTAGACCGACTTCTATGCAGCAACCTCACAAAGCACAGCTACATCCCAGGCATATTTACTCTAATTAACAGAAAATAATTACATTACAAAAAACACAAAGTTAATAAAATTGGATGGAAAACTATGGCACTTAAAATATATATCTTTAATGCATTTGTAATAAAATTGTAACAGTGATGAATTATAAGAAATAATGCACTGCATACTGTGGAATAGTAGGATAAAGGCATCTCACAGATCTGTGACCTATATAAAAACACTCAGCCTGTGGCCTCATGCTTTATATGATTGCAGAACCCTTTAGAGATTATATATCCTTATATATCACAGAAGGCTGTATACTCTTGGATAAATACAGTAAGTACAGTAGGAATTAGGTCTGGGCCTGCTGTGAGGTAATTTGAAATACGATTTTACATTTCTGTACAGGTGAAACAAATGTGGATTTGGAAAGTAAGGAGCAGTTTGCTATTTGTACTGTTTATTATACATTCAGTAAACAGTTTGCCCTTGAGGTCTAATTCAGCAAAGATCGCTAAATTGCAAAAAAGCAAATTGGCTGATTATTGGCATACTGACCATGCACTGCAAATGCATTGTGCATGCACGAAAACAAAAGTGAATATGCTAACATAATTTCCAACTGTCCCGATTACAGCAGGACAGTCCTGCTATTTGGACACTGTCCCACTGTCCTTCCCGCGGGCTGCAGTGTACCACGTGCTCATGGGTGGGGGTAGTTGAAAGAGCCTGTTATCACCACTGCTCTGCTCTGCAAAGCAGCCGGTGAGCACCCTGTATGAAAAATTTGAGATGGATATATGACAGGAGCCACTGAAATTATTTTGCATACAATTACAAGCTGCATTAAATGTAATATTTCATCATAACTTATAGAGATGTGCGGCAGGCACTTTTCGTGTTTTGGTTTTGGTTCTAATTCCCCGCTCGTGTTTTGGTTTTGGATTGGTTTTTCCAAAACCACCCTTTAGTGTTTTGGTTTTGGATCTGGATGATTTAAAAAAAAAAAAAACATCAAAACAGATAAAATCAAAGAATTTGGGGGTAATTTAGCTCCTACAGTATTATTAACCTCAATAACAATCATTTCCACTAATTTCCAGTCTATTCTGAACACCTCACACCTCATAATATTGTTTTTAGGCCAAAAGGTTGCACCAAAGTGGCTGTATGACTAAGAAAAAGAGGTGCAATGAGGTAGCTGTATGACTAAGCTAACCAACACAAGAGTGCGGCATAAAAACACCTGGCCTATCTAGGAGGGCACTTCAGTTGCAGACAGGATGGCACTTAAAAAAACTAGGCTCCAAACAGCACATTATGCAAAGAAGTAAAAGAGGTGCAATGAGGTATCAGTATGACTAAGCTAAGCGACACAAGTGTGCAGCACAAACACCTGGCCCATCTAGGAGTGGCACTGCAGTGGCAGACAGGATGGCACTATTCAAAAACTAGGCCCCAAACAGCACATGATGCAAAGAAGAAAAAGAGGTGCAAGATGGAATTGTCCTTGGGCCCTCCCACCCACCCTTATGTTGTATAAACAGGACATGCACACTTGTTAATGGCTGCACTAAACACTCTTTTGGCGTACACACTGGAGGGGGGGAAATTTAGGTAAAATAAAGCCAGTTTGCCATCCAAATTGCCTTTTTTTCCTGCCAGTATATGTACGGACTGTCTGACAATGCCTACTTGGATGCTGTCACTCATATAATCCTCCACCATTTTTTCAATGGTGACAGAATCTTATGCAGTGACAGTAGACTTGTCAGTAATCGTTGGCAGGTCCTTCACTCCGGACCAGATGTCAGCACTCGCTCCTGATTCCCCTACATCACTGTCAGTGAGTGGGCTAGGAAATCTTATCCTTTTCTATGCAGCCCCAGTTGCGGGAGAAAATGAAGCTGTTGACAGGTCAAGTTCTGCTTGAGTTGACAATTTTCTCACAAGCAGGTCTTTGAACCTCTATAGACTTGTGTCTGCTGGAAATAGATATACAATGTAGGCTTTAAACCTAGAATCGAGCACGGTGGCCAAAATGTAGTGATTTCAACAGACTGACCACCATTGAATCCTGGCAAAGCAAATGAAGGGCTCCATCCACAAGTCCCACATACTTTGCAGAATCGCTCCACCTTAGCTCCTTCTTCAATTTCTCCAGCTGATTCTGAAAAAGCCGGATGACGGGAATGACATGACTCAAGCTGGCAGTGTCTGAACTGACTTCACATGTGGCAAGTTCGAACTGTTGGAGAACCTTGCACAAGACGGAAATCATTCTCCACAGCGCTTGAGTAAGGTGCATTCCCACTCCTTTGCCTATATTGTAGGTGGATGTATAGGCCTGAATGGCTTTTTGTTCTCCTCCATCCTCTGAAGCATATAGAGTGTTGAATTTCACCTCGTTACCACCTCTTGCTTCAGGTGATCGCTGGGCAAGTTCAGGTATGTTTGATAGCGCTCCAGTCTTCGGCACACGTGGCTGGATGCCGAAAGTGGGCAACAATTTTTCTGGCCACCAACAGCATCTCCTGCACGCCACTGTCATTTTTAAAAAAAATTCTGCACCACCAAATTCATTGTATGTGCAAAACATGGGACGTGCTGGAATTTGCCCAGATGTAATGCACGCACAATGGTGGTCATTCCGAGTTGTTCGCTCGGTAATTTTCTTCGCATCGCAGCGATTTTCCGCTAACTACGCATGCGCAATGTTCGCACTGCGACTGCGCCAAGTAAATTTGCTATGAAGATTGGTATTTTACTCACGGCATTACAAGGTTTTTTCTTCGTACTGGAGATCGTAGTGTGATTGACAGGATGTGGGTGTTTCTGGGCGGAAACTGGCCGTTTTATGGGAGTGTGTGAAAAAACGCTACCGTTTCTGGGAAAAACGCGGGAGTGGCTGGAGAAACGGAGGAGTGTCTTGGCGAACGCTGGGTGTGTTTGTGACGTCAAACCAGGAACGACAAGCACTGAACTGATCGCACTGGAAGAGTAAGTCTTGAGCTACTCAGAAACTGCACAGAGAAGTCTTTCCGCAATATTGCGAATCTTTAGTTCGCAATTTTGATAAGCTAAGATTCACTCCCAGTAGGCGGCGGCTTAGCGTGTGCAATGCTGCTAAAAGCAGCTTGCGAGCGAACAACTCAGAATGAGGGCCAATATTGGTGGCATTGTCCGATATCACAAATCCCCAGGAGAGTCTAATTGGGGTAATCCATTGTACAATGATGTCCCTCAGTTTCCGTAAGAGGTTGTCAGCGGTGTGCATCTTACTGAAAACTGTGATACATAGCGTAGCCTGCCTAGGAACGAGTTGGTGTTTGTGAGAAGCATCTACTGGTGCTGCTGCTGTTGTTGCTGCAGGAGGCCATAAATCTACCCAGTGGGCTTCAGAGTCATATAGTCCTTAGTCTGACCTGTTCCACTTGTCCACATGTCTGTGGTTAAGTGGACAGTGGGTACAACTGCATTTTTTAGGAGACAGAGGACACTTTTTCTGACGTCTCTGTACATTCTTGGTATAGCCTGCCTAGTGAAGTGGAACCTAGATAGGATTTGAAACCAGGGACACAGTACCTCAAACAATTCTCTAAGTCCCACTGAACTAATGGCGGATACCGGACGCACGTCTAACACCAACACAGCTGTCAAGGCCTCAGTTATCTGCTTTGCAAAAGGATGACTGCTGTCATATTTCATCTTCCTCACAAAGGACTGTTGGACTGTCAATTGCTTAGTTGAAGAAGTACAAGTTGTCTTCCGACTTCCCCTCTGGGATGATGATCGACTCCCAGCAGCAACAAGAGCAGCGGCAGCAACATCAGGCATACCACTCAAGAATACTCTTGAGGAATCCTGGTTAGGAGAGGACTCCTCAGTCTTGCCAGTGACATGGCCTGCAGGACTACTGACATTCCTGACTGAGGAGGAAGTTGACGTTAAGGGAGTTGGTGGTGTGGCTTGCAGGAGTTTGGGTACAAGAGGAAGAAGGGATTAAGGTGTCTGTGGACTGCTTACGCTCTTACCAAAAGTTTCACAACTTGACACTGACTTCTGATGAATGCACAGCAGGTGACGTATAAGGGAGGATGTTCCTAGGTGGTTAACATCCTTACCCCTACTTATTATGGATTGACAGAGGCAACACATGGCTTGACACCTGTTGTCCGGATTTGTGGAGAAATAATTCCATACCGAAGAGGTGGCTTTTTTGGTATTTTGTCCAGGCATCACAATGGGCTTATTCATTCCACAGACAACAGGTGTCTCCCCCAGTGCTTAATTTAAACAAACCACATCACCATCAGAACCCTCATCGTCAACTTCCTCCTCAGCGCAAGCAACACTCATATCCTCATCCTGGTGTACTTCAACAGTGACATCTTCAATTTGAATATCAGAAGCTGGACTGTGGGTGCTTCTTCCAGCACTTGCAGGGGGCATGCAAATGGTGGAAGGAGGCACCTCTTCCCGTCCAATGTTGGCAAGGTCAGGCATCGCAACCGCCGACACACTTGGATTCTCCTTGGGAATTAGTGATACCATTTTAGAATGCACAGTTCTTTTTTGTGCTTTTTCCAGCTGAACTCTTATCATTTTTGTAGCGGGAGGATGAGGGCTTTCATCATCATGTGAAGCTGAACCACTAGTCATGAACATAGGCCAGGGCCTTAGCCGTTCCGTGCCACTCCGTGTCATAAATGACATATTGGCAAGTTTCCATTTCTCCTGAGACCATTTACATTTCTTTTTTTGGGTCTTTTTACTGAACTTTGGCTTTTTGGATTTTACATGCCCTCTACTATCACATTGAGCATCGGCCATGGCAGGCAACGTTGATGGCATGTCATCAGCTATGTCATGACTAGTGGCAGCAGCTTCAGCACTAGGAGAAAGTAGTTCTTGATCTTTCCCTATTTTATCCTCCAAATTTTAGTTCTCCATTATTTTTCTGGAGTTATATAACAGTATGCGGTACAGAAGAGCATACCTCTACACCACACAGGGCAAACCCTGTGAAAATTATTTGGACTAAATATTAATAACCCCTTTACTTGGAGTAAATAATATACAGCACAGGACAGCACCACTGAACTTATATGGCAGCACCACTGGACCGGATTTATATGGAATTATATGGACTTATATGGAATTATACGGTAGGATCAGTAGATTTATACAGCAGGATCATTGTTATTATACGGCAGGATCACTGGATTTATACGGCAGGATCACTGGATTTATATGGCAGTTCCGGTGGACATATATGGCAGTATCAATAGACATACAGGGCAGGATCACTGGACTTGTACGGCAGGATCACTGGATTTATACACCAGTACCACTGGAATTATACGGCAGGATCACTGGATTTATACGGCAGGATAACTGCAATTATACAGCAGGATCACTGGAATTATACGCCAGTAACATTGGAATTATACGGCAGGATCACTGGATTTATACGGCAGTACCGCTAGACATATACGACAGTATCAATGGACATATACGGCAGGATCACTGGACTTATACGGCAGGATCACTGGATTTATACACCAGTACCACTGGAATTATACGGCAGGATCACTGGAATAATACGGCAGGATCACTGGAATTATGTGGCAGGATCATTGGATTTATACACCAGTACCACTGGAATTATACGGCAGGATCACTGGATTTATACGGCAGTACCGCTGGACAAATACGGCCGTACCGCTGGACATATGCGGCAGTATCAATGGACTGGATTTATACGCCAATACCACTGTAATTATACGGCAGGATCACTGGAATTATAGGGCAGGATCACTGGATTTATATGGCAGGATTACTGTAATTATACGGCAGGATCACTGCAATTATACGGCAGGATCACTGGATTTATACGCCTGTACCACTGGAATTATACAGCAGGATCACTGGAATTATACAGAAGGATCACTGGAATTATACGACAGGATCACTGGATTTATACAGCAGTATCACTACAATTATACGGCAGGATCGCTGGAATTATACAGCAGGATCACTGGATTTATATGCCAGTACGATTGGAATTATACGGCAGGATTACTGGATTTATGCGGCAGTACCGCTGGACATATACGGCAGTACTGCTAGACATATACGACAGTATCAATGGACATATACGGCAGTATAACTGTTAATAAAAATGCCCAAAAGTCCCAAAGCAAGCTGGGGTGTGATACATATAGAATCAATCAACATATTTAGAAATACTGGAGCAGGTATACTGTGCTTAAAGTGCAGCTTACATAGGCTGAGGCTGGTTTTAATTTTGCCACTGTTTATGCTATCAGGTTACCAGCTCTGTAAAGCAATAAAAAGTTGCATGCCTGCCCCTAGGGGAGGTGTCAGCAAATGTGCAGAAAGACAATTCAAAAGCAGGAGGCAAAGATGTGTGATGCACTGTGGGTAGATTCCACACCACCAAACCTGGTAAGATAGAGCAGAGCTTTCTTTTTGACATTGTTCAAGGTAGACTAAAGTATCCCATACCTACTAACTGTCCCGATTCTAGTAGAAAAGTCCTGCTATTCGGACACTGTCCCGCTGTCCCACCTGTGGGTCGTAGTGTCCTGTGGGTGGGGGAGAAGGTTGGGAGAGCCAGTGATAACCGCTTCCCTCCTTTGCAAAGCAGCCAGTGATCACTGAATAGATGCCGTGCTTATGCGCACAGCATCTAAACACAGTGAGGAGGTGAGTAGCGGGCTGCCCAGTTGCTCGAGGAGCACTGGGCATGCCCCCAACATGACAAAATCGGGGGTTGTGCGGCATGGCCCCATCCCCTTCTCCCGATGCTTTGCCCCTACTCCCGAGGTCCAGCCCCTTTTTTGCCTGCGGCCTCACCTCAGACGCGGCAGGTCCCTCTATGGAGTATTAAAAAGTTGGAAGGTATGTTATCCTGCAAAGTGAAGGCAAAAGGTATTCATATTCACATAGAACTCATGATTAATTTGAAGAAGCGGATCATTGTGAAATTGCAATGTACTATAAAGTACAGTATGACAGATATACAGTACTTCTATTTTTGCTCTCTAACACACCCTAGACCGACTTCTATGCAGCAACCTCACAAAGCACAGCTACATCCCAGGCATATTTACTCTAATTAACAGAAAATAATTACATTACAAAAAACACAAAGTTAATAAAATTGGATGGAAAACTATGGCACTTAAAATATATATCTTTAATGCATTTGTAATAAAATTGTAACAGTGATGAATTATAAGAAATAATGCACTGCATACTGTGGAATAGTAGGATAAAGGCATCTCACAGATCTGTGACCTATATAAAAACACTCAGCCTGTGGCCTCATGCTTTATATGATTGCAGAACCCTTTAGAGATTATATATCCTTATATATCACAGAAGGCTGTATACTCTTGGATAAATACAGTAAGTACAGTAGGAATTAGGTCTGAGCCTGCTGTGAGGTAATTTGAAATACGATTTTACATTTCTGTACAGGTGAAACAAATGTGGATTTGGAAAGTAAGGAGCAGTTTGCTATTTGTACTGTTTATTATACATTCAGTAAACAGTTTGCCCTTGAGGTCTAATTCAGCAAAGATCGCTAAATTGCAAAAAAGCAAATTGGCTGATTATTGGCATACTGACCATGCACTGCAAATGCATTGTGCATGCACGAAAACAAAAGTGAATATGCTAACATAATTTCCTACTGTCCCGATTACAGCAGGACAGTCCTGCTATTTGGACACTGTCCCACTGTCCTTCCCGCGGGCTGCAGTGTACCACGTGCTCATGGGTGGGGGTAGTTGAAAGAGCCTGTTATCACCACTGCTCTGCTCTGCAAAGCAGCCGGTGAGCACCCTGTATGAAAAATTTGAGATGGATATATGACAGGAGCCACTGAAATTATTTTGCATACAATTACAAGCTGCATTAAATGTAATATTTCATCATAACTTATAGAGATGTGCGGCAGGCACTTTTCGTGTTTTGGTTTTGGTTCTAATTCTCGGCTCGTGTTTTGGTTTTGGATTGGTTTTTCCAAAACAACCCTTTAGTGTTTTGGTTTTGGATCTGGATGATTTAAAAAAAAAAACATCAAAACAGATAAAATCAAAGAATTTGGGGGTAATTTAGCTCCTACAGTATTATTAACCTCAATAACAATCATTTCCACTAATTTCCAGTCTATTCTGAACACCTCACACCTCATAATATTGTTTTTAGGCCAAAAGGTTGCACCAAGGTGGCTGTATGACTAAGAAAAAGAGGTGCAATGAGGTAGCTGTATGACTAAGCTAACCAACACAAGAGTGCGGCATAAAAACACCTGGCCTATCTAGGAGGGCACTTCAGTTGCAGACAGGATGGCACTTAAAAAAACTAGGCTCCAAACAGCACATTATGCAAAGAAGTAAAAGAGGTGCAATGAGGTAGCAGTATGACTAAGCTAAGCGACACAAGTGTGCAGCACAAACACCTGGCCCATCTAGGAGTGGCACTGCAGTGGCAGACAGGATGGCACTATTCAAAAACTAGGCCCCAAACAGCACATGATGCAAAGAAGAAAAAGAGGTGCAAGATGGAATTGTTCTTGGGCCCTCCCACCCACCCTTATGTTGTATAAACAGGACATGCACACTTCAACAAACCAATCATTTCAGCGACAGGGTCTGCCACACGACTGTGGCTGAAATGACTGGTTTGTTTGGGCCCCCACCATAAATGAAGTCAATCAATCTCCCCTTTCACAAACTGGCTCTACAGAGGCAAGATGTCGACCTCATCATCTGATTCCTCACCCCTTTCACAGTGTACATCCTCCTCCTTACAGAGTATTAATTTGTCCCCACTGGAATCACCATCACAGGTCCCGATGTACTTTCTTGAGGCAATTGCTGTTCAAGGTCTTCCCAGAAGAATTTATCATTCATTTTGATTAACATCATCTTCTCCATATTTTGTGGACGTAAACTCCTATGTCGATCACTGACAAGGTTAATGGCTGCACTAAACACTCTTTTGGCGTACACACTGGAGGGGGGGAAATTTAGGTAAAATAAAGCCAGTTTGTCATCCAAATTACCTTTTTTTCCTGCCAGTATATGTACGGACTGTCTGACATGCCTACTTGGATGCTGTCACTCATATAATCCTCCACCATTTTTTCAATGATGACAGAATCTTATGCAGTGACAGTAGACATGTCAGTAATCGTTGGCAGGTCCTTCACTCCGGACCAGATGTCAGCACTCGCTCCTGATTCCCCCACATCACTGTCAGTGAGTGGGCTAGGAAATCTTATCCTTTTCTATGCAGACCCAGTTGCGGGAGAAAATGAAGCTGTTGACAGGTCAAGTTCCGCTTGAGTTGACAATTTTCTCACAAGCAGGTCTTTGAACCTCTATAGACTTGTGTCTGCTGGAAATAGATATACAATGTAGGCTTTAAACCTAGAATCGAGCACGGCGGCCAAAATGTAGTGATTTCAACAGACTGACCACCATTGAATCCTGGCAAAGCAAATGAAGGGCTCCATCCACAAGTCCCACATACTTTGCAGAATCGCTCCACCTTAGCTCCTTCTTCAATTTCTCCAGCTGATTCTGAAAAAGCCGGATGACGGGAATGACATGACTCAAGCTGGCAGTGTCTGAACTGACTTCACGTGTGGCAAGTTCGAACTGTTGGAGAACCTTGCACAAGACGGAAATCATTCTCCACTGCGCTTGAGTCAGGTGCATTCCCACTCCTTTGCCTATATTGTAGGTGGATGTATAGGCTTGAATGGCTTTTTGTTCTCCTCCATCCTCTGAAGCATATAGAGTGTTGAATTTCACCTCGTTACCACCTCTTGCTTCAGGTGATCGCTGGGCAAGTTCAGGTATGTTTGATGGCGCTCCAGTCTTCGGCACACGTGGCTGGATGCCGAAAGTGGGCAACAATTTTTCTGGCCACCAACAGCATCTCCTGCACGCCACTGTCATTTTGAAAAAAAAATCTGCACCACCAAATTCATTGTATGTGCAAAACATGGGACGTGCTGGAATTTGCCCAGATGTAATGCACGCACAATGGTGGTCATTCCGAGTTGTTCGCTCGGTAATTTTTTTCGCATCGCAGCGATTTTCCGCTAACTACGCATGCGCAATGTTCGCACTGCGACTGCGCCAAGTAAATTTGCTATGAAGATTGGTATTTTACTCACGGCATTACAAGGTTTTTTCTTCGTACTGGAGATCGTAGTGTGATTGACAGGATGTGGGTGTTTCTGGGCGGAAACTGGCCGTTTTATGGGAGTGTGTGAAAAAACGCTACCGTTTCTGGGAAAAACGCGGGAGTGGCTGGAGAAACGGAGGAGTGTCTTGGCGAACGCTGGGTGTGTTTGTGACGTCAAACCAGGAACGACAAGCACTGAACTGATCGCACTGGAAGAGTAAGTCTCGAGCTACTCAGAAACTGCACAGAGAAGTCTTTTCGCAATATTGCGAATCTTTAGTTCGCAATTTTGATAAGCTAAGATTCACTCCCAGTAGGCGGCGGCTTAGCGTGTGCAATGCTGCTAAAAGCAGCTTGCGAGCGAACAACTCGGAATGAGGGCCAATATTGGTGGCATTGTCCGATATCACAAATCCCCAGGAGAGTCTAATTGGGGTAATCCATTGTACAACGATGTCCCTCGGTTTCCGTAAGAGGTTGTCAGCGGTGTGCATCTTACTGAAAACTGTGATACATAGCGTAGCCTGCCTAGGAACGAGTTGGTGTTTGTGAGAAGCATCTACTGGTGCTGCTGCTGTTGTTGCTGCGGGAGGCCATAAATCTACCCAGTGGGCTTCAGAGTCATATAGTCCTTAGTCTGACCTGTTCCACTTGTCCACATGTCTGTGGTTAAGTGGACAGTGGGTACAACTGCATTTTTTAGGACACAGAGGACACTTTTTCTGACGTCTCTGTACATTCTTGGTATAGCCTGCCTAGTGAAGTGGAACCTAGATAGGATTTGAAACCAGGGACACAGTACCTCAAACAATTCTCTAAGTCCCACTGAACTAATGGCGGATACCGGACGCACGTCTAACACCAACACAGCTGTCAAGGCCTCAGTTATCTGCTTTGCAAAAGGATGACTGCTGTCATATTTCATCTTCCTCACAAAGGACTGTTGGACTGTCAATTGCTTAGTTGAAGAAGTACAAGTTGTCTTCCGACTTCCCCTCTGGGATGATGATCGACTCCCAGCAGCAACAAGAGCAGCGGCAGCAACATCAGGCATACCACTCAAGAATACTCTTGAGGAATCCTGGTTAGGAGAGGACTCCTCAGTCTTGCCAGTGACATGGCCTGCAGGACTACTGACATTCCTGACTGAGGAGGAAGTTGACGTTAAGGGAGTTGGTGGTGTGGCTTGCAGGAGTTTGGGTACAAGAGGAAGAAGGGATTAAGGTGTCTGTGGACTGCTTACGCTCTTACCAAAAGTTTCACAACTTGACACTGACTTCTGATGAATGCACAGCAGGTGACGTATAAGGGAGGATGTTCCTAGGTGGTTAACATCCTTACCCCTACTTATTATGGATTGACAGAGGCAACACATGGCTTGACACCTGTTGTCCGGATTTGTGGAGAAATAATTCCATACCGAAGAGGTGGCTTTTTTGGTATTTTGTCCAGGCATCACAATGGGCTTATTCATTCCACAGACAACAGGTGTCTCCCCCAGTGCTTGATTTAAACAAACCACATCACCATCAGAACCCTCATCGTCAACTTCCTCCTCAGCGCAAGCAACACTCATATCCTCATCCTGGTGTACTTCAACAGTGACATCTTCAATTTGAATATCAGAAGCTGGACTGTGGGTGCTTCTTCCAGCACTTGCAGGGGGCGTGCAAATGGTGGAAGGAGGCACCTCTTCCCATCCAATGTTGGCAAGGCCAGGCATCGCAACCGCCGACACACTTGGATTCTCCTTGGGAATTAGTGATACCATTTTAGAATGCACAGTTCTTTTTTGTGCTTTTTCCAGCTGAACTCTTATCATTTTTGTAGCGGGAGGATGAGGGCTTCCATCATCATGTGAAGCTGAACCACTAGTCATGAACATAGGCCAGGGCCTTAGCCGTTCCGTGCCACTCCGTGTCATAAATGACATATTGGCAAGTTTCCATTTCTCCTGAGACCATTTACATTTCTTTTTTTGGGTCTTTTTACTGAACTTTGGCTTTTTGGATTTTACATGCCCTCTACTATCACATTGGGCATCGGCCATGGCAGACAACGTTGATGGCATGTCATCAGCTATGTCATGTCTAGTGGCAGCAGATTCAGCACTAGGAGAAAGTAGTTCTTGATCTTTCCCTATTTTATCCTCCAAATTTTAGTTCTCCATTATTTTTCTGGAGTTATATAACAGTATGCGGTACAGAAGAGCATACCTCTACACCACACAGGGCAAACCCTGTGAAAATTATTTGGACTAAATATTAATAACCCCTTTACTTGGAGTAAATAATATACAGCACAGGACAGCACCACTGAACTTATATGGCAGCACCACTGGACCGGATTTATATGGAATTATATGGACTTATATGGAATTATACGGTAGGATCAGTAGATTTATACAGCAGGATCATTGTTATTATACGGCAGGATCACTGGATTTATACGGCAGGATCACTGGATTTATATGGCAGTTCCGGTGGACATATATGGCAGTATCAATAGACATACAGCGCAGGATCACTGGACTTGTACGGCAGGATCACTGGACTTATACACCAGTACCACTGGAATTATACGGCAGGATCACTGGATTTATACGGCAGGATAACTGCAATTATACAGCAGGATCACTGGAATTATACACCAGTACCACTGGAATTATACGGCAGGATCACTGGATTTATACGGCAGTACCGCTGGACAAATACGGCCGTACCGCTGGACATATGCGGCAGTATCAATGGACTGGATTTATACGCCAATACCACTGTAATTATACGGCAGGATCACTGGAATTATAGGGCAGGATCACTGGATTTATATGGCAGGATTACTGTAATTATACGGCAGGATCACTGCAATTATACGGCAGGATCACTGGATTTATACGCCTGTACCACTGGAATTATACAGCAGGATCACTGGAATTATACAGCAGGATCACTGGAATTATACAGCAGGATCACTGGAATTATACGACAGGATCACTGGATTTATACAGCAGTATCACTACAATTATACGGCAGGATCGCTGGAATTATACAGCAGGATCACTGGATTTATATGCCAGTACGATTGGAATTATACGGCAGGATTACTGGATTTATGCGGCAGTACCGCTGGACATATACGGCAGTACTGCTAGACATATACGACAGTATCAATGGACATATACGGCAGTATCACTGGACTTATACTGCAGTATCAATGGACTGGACTTACACGCCAGTACCACTGTAATTATACGGCAGGGACACTGGATTTATACGGCATTACCACTGGAATTATACGGCAGGATTACTGGAATTATATGGCAGGATCACTGGATTTATATTGCAGTACCGCTGGACATATACGGCAGTATCAATGGACATATACGGCAGGATCACTGGACTTATATGGCAGGATCACTGTAATTATACAGCAGTACCGCTGGACATATACAGCAGTATCAATGGACATATACGGCAGGATCACTGGACTTATACGGCAGGATCACTGTAATTATACGGCAGGATCACTGTAATTATACGGCAGGATCACTGGAATTATACGACAGGATCACTGGAATTATACGGCAGTACCGCTGGACATATACGGCAGTATCACTGGACATATACGGCAGGATCACTGGACATATACGGCAGTACCACTGGAATTATATGTCAGAACGGGGACACACCACTGGACTGATGCAGGATAACACAGCACCACTGCAAAGAACTGGACTTATACAGCAGCACTGGACATATGGCAACAGAGGACACCACTTCTGTGACTGGACTGATGCAGCACAACACACCACCACTGGACTGAACTTATACAGCAGCACTGGACATATGGCAGCAGAGGACATTACCACTGTGACTGGACTGATGCAGCTCTAGACACCACCACTGGACTGGACTTATACAGCAGCACTGGACATATGGCAGCAGAGTACACAACCACTGTGACTGGACAGATGCAGCAAAAGACACGGACACTGACACTAAGAGGACAGAGACACGTCCTCTCTCTACACTCTCCAATGCCGGAGTGAAAATGGCGGCGATGTGCAGCTCCTTATATGGAATCCAAACCCTGCGAGAATCCGACTGCGGGATGATGATATTTTGCCTCGTTCTGATTTCCGAGTCAGGCGGGAAAACCCGAGCCTGACTCGGATCCAGGCTCGGATGGTGAAGTTCGGGGGGGTTCGATTCTCTGAGAACAGAACCCGCTCATCTCTAATAACTAAGTTGCAACTAAGTTACCATCAGATATATACTTTTACCAGAAATACAGTATATAAACATAGATAAATAGATAGATAGATAGATAGATAGATAGATAGATAGATAGATAGATAGATAGATAGATAGATTAAAAAGTACCAATCAAGTGCTAAGACAGTCTGTTCTTCATTGAACGATATTTAAAATTTACCAATCAAGTGGTTATTACAAGCTGCTATCCCCAGATGTAGTCTCTCTACCAAAAAGAGACAAGAATAAATTATATAAAATTGAGGGTTCTGAGGAGCGTTTCGATTTTGAATTTTTATTTGATGGTTTACACCATGAACAATTGTAAGCTGTACTCAATATCAATTTTAAAGATATGAGATACACAGATGATGTCTGAAGATACACTGGATATGATAATACCAAAATTTATTAAAACACATATAAAATATCACAGAGTGTTTACATTGATTTTAAAATCTTCTCATTAACGTACATGAGTATATGTTCTTTTTTACAAGATTTAACCTTATAAGCAACCCATTTCTTGGATTTTGGTTATATTTGAAACACTCTGAATAGATTAACGATAATCAACCAACGCTTTTTTCGGTCTTTGACTAGAGAAAAATATATACTGGTAAAGAGAGGGGGGTACATTTACTAAGATTCGTATTTTCCAAATTCATGTCCAAGTTCAATCACGAATGACATCGACAGTGTAAAATTGCAACTTTTTGAATTGATTACGATGGATTTACTAAGCTGTCGTATTCGGGTTTTTCTTTTGTTCCGATGTCGATGTCATTCGTGGTTTTTTACCTATTTTTACGGCAGTGATTAGCAAAACACTGCCGACTTTTTTTACAATCAATCTCGGCCGGATCTGTGTGATCCGTGCTGGGGTTTATTTATTTTTTTTTAAATTAAACACTGTAAAATAATAAAAAAAAATGCGTGGGGTCCCCCCTCCTAAGCATAACCAGCCTCGGGCTCTTTGAGCCGATCCTGGTTGCAAAAATATGGGGGAAAAAATGACAGGGGTTCCCCCATATTTAAGCAACCAGCATCGGGCTCTGCGCCTGGTCCTGGTCCCAAAAATACGGGGGACAAAAAGAGTAGGGGTCCCCCGTATTTTTAAAACCAGCACCGGGCTCCACTAGCTGGACAGATAATGCCACAGCCGGGGGTCACTTTTATATAGTGCCCTGCGGCCGTGGCATCAAAAATCCAACTAGTCACCCCTGGCCGGGGTACCCTGGGGGAGTGGGGACCCCTTCAATCAAGGGGTCCCCCCCCCAGCCACCCAAGGGCCAGGGGTGAAGCCCGAGGCTGTCCCCCCCCATCCAATGGGCTGCGGATGGGGAGGCTGATAGCCTTTGTTGTAAAAGAAAAGATATTGTTTTTAGTAGCAGTACTACAAGGCCCAGCAAGCCTCCCCCGCATGCTGGTACTTGGAGAACCACAAGTACCAGCATGCGATGGAAAAACGGGCCCGCTGGTACCTGTAGTACTACTACTAAAAAAATACTCAAAAAAAGACAAGACACACACACCGTGAAAGTATAATTTTATTACATACATACACACATACATACATACTTACCTTAAGTTCCCACGCAGGTCGGTCCTCTTCTCCAGTAGAATCCAAGGGGTACCTGTTGAAGAAATTATACTCACGAGATCCAGGGGTCCAGGCTGCGGATGGGGAGGCTGATAGCCTTTGTTGTAAAAGAAAAGATATTGATGGGAACTTTCTGCTCAGCGGTGACGTCACTTTAGGTCAACCGCAGGGCAGAAAGTTCCCATCATTGGTTACAATGTAGCGCATAGGCGCTACATTGTAACACTGCCGTGTGCTGCCTGTCAGTGAGGACAGGACCACACAGCTGATCAGGAGAGTGCTACAACGTGGCGCTCCCTGATTGGCTGAAGAAACCCACTTAGACAGAAGTCAGAGTGGCTTTCTGGCATTCGTGGAAAGGTGACCCATGTGCACCCTTTCAGTTCGTGGTCGGGACACCGTTTTGTTTTTTTTGTCAAGTACGTGGATTACCCCTGGATTTCCCGAGGAGCCTGGACCCCTGGATCTCGTGAGTATAATTTCTTCAACAGGTACCCCTTGGATTCTACTGGAGAAGAGGACCGACCTGCGTGGGAACTTAAGGTAAGTATGTATGTATGTGTGTATGTATGTAATAAAATTATACTTTCACGGTGTGTGTGTCTTGTCTTTTTTTGGGTATTTTTTTAGTAGTAGTACTACAGGTACCAGCGGGCCCGTTTTTCCGTCGCATGCTGGTACTTGTGGTTCTCCAAGTACCAGCATGCGGGGGAGGCTTGCTGGGCCTTGTAGTACTGCTACTAAAAACAATATCTTTTCTTTTACAACAAAGGCTATCAGCCTCCCCATCCGCAGCCCATTGGATGGGGGGGGACAGCCTCGGGCTTCACCCCTGGCCCTTGGGTGGCTGGGGGGGGGGACCCCTTGATTGAAGGGGTCCCCACTCCCCCAGGGTACCCCGGCCAGGGGTGACTAGTTGGATTTTTGATGCCACGGCCGCAGGGCACTATATAAAAGTGACCCCCGGCTGTGGCATTATCTGTCCAGCTAGTGGAGCCCGGTGCTGGTTTTAAAAATACGGGGGACCCCTACTCTTTTTGTCCCCCGTATTTTTGGGACCAGGACCAGGCGCAGAGCCCGATGCTGGTTGCTTAAATATGGGGGAACCCCTGTCATTTTTTCCCCCATATTTCTGCAACCAGGATCGGCTCAAAGAGCCCGAGGCTGGTTATGCTTAGGAGGGGGGACCCCACGCAATTTTTTTTGAAAAAATAAGCACTTTCCCACCCCTTCCCACTGATATACATGCACGGATCTCATGGATCCCTGCATGCCTATACAATCACGAATAAAAAAAAAAGGTCTGTTTTTTTTAGCACTTTTTTACGAGTTGTAATTTTTCACGGCAGTGTTTGTTCTTTTTTTGCTTTGCACTTCTTAGTAAATGACCGAGATTCATACTTAAACAGCCGCGTTTTGACCGATGGTGTATTCATTCGTAATTTTTTACCTGAACTTGCAAAAAATTACGAATGCCCTCATCACTGCCGTGATTAGTGCTTAGTAAATTACCGAGATGACACTTTGATGAAAAAACGGCATCTCGGTCAAAATCGGGAGCTTAGTAAATTTCCCCCAGGGTATCATAACACAGCTAGTTGGAATAATGGCATCTAATTTTCATGGTAATTCAGAGTTGATCGCAGCAGCAAATTTGTTAGCAGTTGGGCAAAACCTTGGCCCTCATTCCGAGTTGTTCGCTCGCTAGCTGCTTTTAGCAGCATTGCAAATGCTAGGCCGCCGCCCTCTGGGAGTGTATCTTAGCTTAGCAAAATAGCGAACGAAAGGTTAGCAGAACTGCTACTAAATAATTCCCTGCAGTTTCTGAGTAGCTCCAGACCTTCTCCTAGACTGCGATCACCTCAGTCCGTTTAGTTCCTGGTTTGACGTCACAGACACGCCCTGCGTTCGGCCAGCCACTCCCTCGTTTCTCCAGCCACTCCTGCGTGTTTACCTGGCACACCTGCGTTTTTTAGCACACTCCCTGAAAACACAGAGTTGCGCCCAGAAACACTCACTTCCTGTCAATCACACTACGATCACTCGAGCGATGAAAAAACGTTGCTCGAGCTTGGGTAAAACTACAAACTTTTGTGTGAAAGTACTTAGCGCATGCGCAGAATTGCCTGTTTTTCACTTGATCGCTGCGCTGCGAAAATCGGCAACGTGCGATCAACTCAGAATGACCACCCATGTGCACTGCAGGTGTGACAGATATAACATTTACAGAGATGGTTAGATTTGGGCAGGTTATTTTGTTTCTCTGCAGGGTAAAAAATGGCTGCTTTATTTTTACACTGCAATTTAGATTTCAGTTTGAACACACCCCACCCAAATTTAACTTTCTCTGCACATGCTATATATGCCCCCCCCCCCCCTGCAGTGGACATGGTTTTGCCCAACTGCTAACAAATTTGCTGCTGCGATAAACTCTGAATTAGGCCCTTTGTCGGGTCAATTTTAACAATCCAGCTTAAAAATATAGCTTAAAAATATACATTGAAGAACATATCAAAGGCATAATTACCAAAACATATCAAAGATGATTAACTTAATGTTTATTCAATAAAGGTCAACTGCATCACCCCTTGATCACTTACTTATAGATTGGAAGGTTATAAGATTTAAAGAGACTTCCTCTCTTGTGTGGAGTGAAGTTGAACTTGCAATCTGCCAATGTGTTTCCTATTACAGGACTTGAATGTGCGATCCTAATCAGACGGAATAGTATTGAGCATTAAATCATAGTATTATTGTATAATACTATATACAATAATACTATAAAATGTGTATGAAACGAGTTGGGTAATTATCGTTAAACTAGTCTGAGTGTTTCAAATATAACCAAAGTCCCCAGAAATGGGTTGCTTACACTGGCGTATCTATAATGGGTGCACCTATTTTCTAAATACTCACCCCTCTGGAGTCCCGTGCTGCTCTCCGCGTCAGAGTTAAAACTCAGTGAAAATGGAGCATCGTCCATTTTCACGGAGTTCTGCGCATTTGCAGTACAAAAATCAATGGTAAAGTGTCCATCGTGCCATTTTCCCGGAGATCTGCGCATGCGCAGTAGAGTCTGAGCGCTCTAGTGCTCAGACACTCAGCAATTTTGGCAGAGAGGAGGGGGCCCGAATGGAGGAGGCTGCAACCGGGCCTTCTCCTCTCTTAAAGCGTCCCTGGTTGCTTATAAGGTTAAGGCCCAGATTTATCAAGCCTTGGAGAGTGATAAATAGAACGGTGATAAAGTACCAACCAATCAGCTCCTAACTGCCATTTTTCAAACACAGCCTTTAACATGGAAGTTAGGAGCTGAATATTTGGTACTTTATCTTCATGTTATTTATTACTTTACAAGGTTTGATAAATAGGGGCCTAAATCTTGTAAAAAAGAAAATTTTCTCATGTATTTCAATGTAAAGACTTTCAAAGCAATGTAAACATTCTATATGTGTTTCAATATTTTAGATGTTTTTTAATAAAATTTGGTATTATCATATCCAGTGTATCTTCAGGCATCATCTGTTTATCTCATATCTTTAAAATTGATATTGAGTACAGCTTAAAATTTGTTCAAATAAAAATTCTAAATCGAAAGTGCTCCTCGGGACCCTCCCTTATATATATATATATATATATATATAATAGATATATATATATCTATATATATATATATATATATATATATATATAATAAACACAGCACAGAAGGCACTCAGAGACTATCACCAGGTAAAAAAATGTTTTCAATGTTTTGGAAAATGTACAAACGTTTTCGAGGCTGAAGCCCTGTCCTCAGGCCAATACACAAATCTACAGCAAGTGATGGAACATACTCACCCACCTAAATACCCGACACCAAGTCCGTCTCCCACTCGCCGCCATCCTCCGGAGCCACGTCCTGCGGAAGTCTCCCCAGCCGCACTTCCGGACACGGAGCCGCCGTCACCATAGAGATGCACTGTGTGAGTTCCACCAGGCCGGCTTCCTTCCTCACCCGGGTTCAGCTGAGGGTCACCAGCACGCACCCGACCCTGAAGGCTGCGGGAATCTGAGAGGGACAGACAAGAAAAAAAATAAAGACATAGAAAATGAAAAAAAACTATAAACAACACTACCAAAAATACACATAACAAATAAATACAAATTAAGTGGAAAAAATAAAAAAAAACAATTAAAGAAAATTGCAGGAAGATGGAAAGAATCTCTTTATCTCTGACTAAATGGAACTACACTTTATATAAGGCTATTCCAATTAATTTTATCATTAAGTCCTCCAGGTTTAGTGGTCCCTAACCTAATAATCCACTCAGATTCTTTAATAAGAAGTTTTTTGGCCCGATCTCCCCTGCGTAGTGATTCAGGTACATGATCTATTATGTAATATTTCAGGGATTCCAAGGGGTGTCCAGCTTCCTTGAAATGTCGAGATACCGGCTGATCGATATCCTTCCCCTTAAGTGTCATGTTGATGGCCGACCTGTGGGCATTCATTCTTTCCTTAAATTTTCAAATTGTTTGACCAATATAATATAGCCCACAAGAGCATACCACCACATAGACAACATAAGGGGTATTACATGTTTAGACAAATCTGATATCATATAGCTTATCCAAATGGGGATGTTTAAATTGTTTGCAAGCAACCATATAATTACAGGTAATACAATTATTACACCTGTAACAACCCGGGGGCTTGACATAAGTATTGGTGGGTTTGGGCTTACCCAACCCAGAGATGTCAGCATGTACCAATCTATCCCGGAGATTACTTCCACGTTTATAAGCTGCCATCGGTCTAATTTTATTGAAAATGGGAAGGTCTTTGTCTGTACTGACAATAGGCCAGAGGGCAGTAGTGGCCCTATGGATAATAGGACTGGCCGTCGTAAACTCACTCACCCATGGAATTATATTTTTAGTTTTGCGTCTAACAGGGTTAAGTAACATAGATCTATCCATTCCCAAAACTTTGAGTTTTTGTTATTGTAACGTGGCTAAATTATAACCACGACTAGAAAATTTGGCTACTTGAAGATCTAATGCTTCAGGAAGAAGTAAAGGGTCACTTGTGATGCGAGCAACTCGCATCATTTGGGACAAAGGAAGACCTTTTTTGAGGGCCGGAGGATGATGACTTGAAGCCCTAAGTAATGTATTCCTATCCGTAGTTTTTACAAAAACCTTAGTCTCAATCCTACCCTCCCTAACTGAAAAATTAACATCCAAAAAATTAGCACCACTGGGGCTACAGCTGAAAGTAAATTTGATAGGAGAATCTAAACCGTTAATATCAGACATCAATTGAAGAAAGCTCTCCTCACCCCCAGTCCACAAAAGAAATACATCATCTATATAACGGGTAAACAACAAAATCTGTTAGTAATTTACAGGATCACTAAAAAACATATATGTCTCCTGTAGAATCATATAAATGTTCGCATAAGAGGGTGCCACAGGAGATCCCGTGGCACATCCTCTTAATTGAAGAAAAAAAGAACTGTCAAACAAAAAGTAGTTCCGTCTCAGAGTAAGTTCCAATAAGGTCAAAAAAAGCTCATGATCAATGATCGATGATGGAAGATTCATTTTTATAAAACTTTTCATAGCAGCCATACCACCCTCGTGGGGAATGGACGTATATAAACTGCAAACGTCCAGGCAGCATAGCAAAGTTCCTGGAGGTATAGGTCCTAGATCCAAAAGTTTGTTCAAAAATGATGTAGTGTCTTTGAGAAAAGTTATTTGCTTACACAGCAGAGGCTGTAATATACTATCCAGGAATTGAGAGACCGGCTGAAGGAGGGAATCACGGGCAGAAATGATGGGTCTGCCCGGCGGATCCACCGGATCCTTGTGGATCTTAGGTAACGTATATAGAACCGGTACCACCGGACATTGTACCTGCATAGCCTTCACTACCTTAGCTGGAAGTTTGCCCTCTCTCTGTGCTTTCTCCAAGATTCCAAATAGTTCCTTCTGGTATATAATGGTAGGGTCACTTCCAAGTTTCATGTAGACCTCACTATCTGCCAATTGCCTAACAATTTCAGATCTATATTTTTCCAAATCCTGAATCACTAAGGCCCCGCCCTTATCAGCGGGCCTAATTATAACATCTGTATATGATTCAAGATCCCTAAGAGCCTTATGTTCACTCTTAGACAAATTAGAACGCAACTGGCACGGAGTGGCAACATAGCGGTTCACTGAATCATCAAGTAACCTATTGAAGGATTTCAAAGACTGGTTTGTCGAGACCGGGTCAAAATTAGATCTAGAGGCAGATTGTAAAAAGGACTCAAAAGGACCAGGATCATCCTGCTGATTGGAATGTTGAAAAAATTCCTTCAGCCTCAGTTGTCTAGAGAATTTATGTAAATTTAATTTCCAATTAAACTCTTTATGTTTATTGGTCGGTACAAAACTCAATCCCATATTCAGGACCCTAGATTCATCTGGAGTAAGAATCCTATGAGACAAACTGAAAATCAGGTCTTGTTCTTGTTCAAAGTGACCTTTCTTGGTTCTCTTGTTCTGCCCCCCCCCCCCCCCCCCCGACGGGTGGGAGAGATCCTTGGGCCTTTGATGCCTCCTTTTTTCGCTGTTCTAAAGGGATCAACGCTGATCTACTGGAGTCTTCGGAATCTGACACCCAGAAGTCACTGTCACTGCTGGATTTTTGATCGTTTTGGGCAGCTGGAGATCTCCTATGCCAAGGTCTATGTCTTCTCACTGAAGTTCTATCCCATTGGGAGGATTCACCCCCATATAGCCATTTGTAGACCCGATTTTCCTCATAGTCCAGATCAACTGCTGTCTTCTTATTCCTTTTAAACTTAAGTAAATCTTTCCGGTATGCGTCACACTGCGACTCCAATTTCTGTACCCAGTTTTGACTAGAATCCTCTTCAAAATGATATTTGTGATTTTTTTCATAATTGATAATTTTGGATCTCACCAAGTCAAGTTCCCTATTAGATTCTTCCACCACCAGTATCATTAAATCGAATGCACATTTATTAAGGATGGCGATCCATTTCCTCACAAATTCCGGATTGTTCCTGCCAATAGTTGGTACATTTCGTACCCTAAACCCCCTCGGGATTTTATGTTCTCTAAAGTAGTTGGATAATGAGATACTGTGTAGTAAAAAATCAGTCTCTCGTTTCTTCAGCTTCAACGAGTGTTAATAGACATCCTCAGCTTTCAATACAGGGTCAGCCAGGGTGATTGTTTCTTTGGATAAGATATTTTTAATCTCCGTATTGGAGAAACTAAAAGTCTCTCCCGGTGGTGTAATCAACATCCCTTGGAAGCCTGCTATATCATGTACATGAGAAGCATGAGGTGTTGGATCCATACTGTAAAGCACCACACAGTATCTGCACCAAGTCGGTATAACAATAGGCGTGAATAGTAGAATAAAAATACAATAAATGCAGGTGCCTTGCAACAGGTGCTAACCGCAGCACGATAGTAATAGTCCACAGTCTGCCGGCACTCAAATAACAATGTTCAGCTGCTCCGGTGCCACTCCAAAGGATATCACATAATAAACACAGCACAGAAGGCACTCAGAGACTATCACCAGGTAAAAATAATGTCAATGTATTGGAAAATGTACAAACGTTTTCGAGGCCGAAGCCCTGTCCTCAGGCCAATACACAAATCCACAGCAAGTGATGGAACATACTCACCCACCTAAATACCCGACACCAAGTCCGTCTCCCGCTCGCCGCCATCCTCCGGAGCCACGTCCTGAGGAAGTCTCCCCAGCCGCACTTCCGGACACGGAGCCGCCGTCACCATAGAGACGCACTGTGTGCGTTCCACCAGGCCGGCTTCCTTCCTCACCCGGGTTCAGCTGGGGGTCACCAGCACGCACCCGACCCTGAAGGCTGCGGGAATCTGAGAGCGACAGACAAAAAAAAAAATAAAGACATAGAAAATGAAAAAAACTATAAACAACACTACCAAAAATACACATAACAAATAAATACAAATTAAGTGGAAAAAATAAATAAAAACAATTAAAGAAAATTGCAGGAAGATGGAAAGAATCTCTTTATCTCTGACTAAATGGAACTACACTTTATATAAGGCTATTCCAATTAATTTTATCATTAAGTCCTGCAGGTTTAGTGGTCCCTAACCTAATAATCCACTCAGATTCTTTAATAAGAAGTTTTTTGGCCCGATCTCCCCTACATAGTGATTCAGGTACATGATCTATTATGTAATATTTCAGGGATTCCAAGGGGTGTCCAGCTTCCTTGAAATGTCGAGATACCGGCTGATCGATATCCTTCCCCTTAAGTGTCATGTTGATGGCCGACCTGTGGGCATTCATTCTTTCCTTAAATTTTCGAATTGTTTGACCAATATAATATAGCCCACAAGGGCATACCACCACATAGACAACATAAGGTTTATTACATGTTAAGACAAATCTGATATCATATAGCTTATCCAAATGGGGATGTTTAAATTGTTTGCAAGCAACCATATAATTACAGGTAATACAATTATTACACCTGTAACAACCCGGGGGCTTGATATAAGTATTGGTGGGTTTGGGCTTACCCAACCCAGAGATGTCAGCATGTACCAATCTATCCCGGAGATTACTTCTACGTTTATAAGCTGCCATCGGTCTAATTTTATTGAAAATGGGAAGGTCTTTGTCTGTACTGACAATAGGCCAGAGGGCAGTAGTGGCCCTACGGATAATAGGACTGGCCGTCGTAAACTCACTCACCCATGGAATTATATTTTTAGTTTTGCTATATGATATCAGATTTGTCTTAACATGTAATACCCCTTATGTTGTCTATGTGGTGGTATGCCCTTGTGGGCTATATTATATTGGTCAAACAATTTGAAAATTTAAGGAAAGAATGAATGCCCACAGGTCGGCCATCAACATGACACTTAAGGGGAAGGATATCTATCAGCCGGTATCTTGACATTTCAAGGAAGCTGGACACCCCTTGGAATCCCTGAAATGTTATATAATAGATCATGTACCTGAATCACTACGTAGGGGAGATCGGGCCAAAAAACTTCTTATTAAAGAATCTGAGTGGATTATTAGGTTAGGGACCACTAAACCTGGAGGACTTAATGATAAAATTAATTGGAATAGCCTTATATAAAGTGTAGTTCCATTTAGTCAGAGATAAAGAGATTCTTTCCATCTTCCTGCAATTTTCTTTAATTGTTTTTTTTTTTTTTTTTCACTTAATTTGTATTTATTTGTTATGTGTATTTTTGGTAGTGTTGTTTATAGTTTTTTTCATTTTCTATGTCTTTATTTTTTTTCTTGTCTGTCCCTCTCAGATTCCCGCAGCCTTCAGGGTCGGGTGCGTGCTGGTGAACCCCAGCTGAACCCGGGTGAGGAAGGATGCCGGCCTGGTGGAACGCACACAGTGCGTCTCTATGGTGATGGCGGCTCCGTGTCCGGAAGTGCGGCTGGGGAGACTTCCGCAGGACGTGGCTCCGGAGGATGGCGGCGAGCGGGAGAAGGACTTGGTGTCGGTTATTTAGGTGGGTGAGTATGTTCCATCACTTGCTGTAGATTTGTGTATTGGCCTGAGGACGGGGCTTCGGCCTCGAAAACGTTTGTACATTTTCCAATACATTGAATTTTTTATTACCTGGTGATAGTCTCTGAGTGCCTTCTGTGCTGTGTTTATTATGTGATATCCTTTGGAGTGGCACCGGAGCAGCTGAACATTGTTATTTGAGTGCCGGCAGACTGTGGACTATTACTATCGTGCTGCAGTTAGCACCTGTTACAAGGCACCTGCATTTATTGTATTTTTATTCTACTATTCACACCTATTGTTATACCGACTTGGTGCAGATACTGTGTGGTGCTTTACAGTATGGATCCAACACCTCATGCTTCTCATGTACATAATATAGCAGGCTTCCAAGGGATGTTGATTACACCACCGGGAGAGACTTTTAGTTTCTCCAATACGGAGATTGAAAATATCTTATCCAAAGAAACAATCACCCTGGCTGACCCTGTATTGAAAGCTGAGGATGTCTATTATCACTTGTTGAAGCTGAAGAAACGAGAGACTGATTTTTTACTACACAGTATCTCATTATCCAACTACTTTATGGAACATAAAATCCCGAGGGGGTTTAGGGTACGAAATGTACCAACTATTGGCAGGAACAATCCGGAATTTGTGAGGAAATGGATCGCCATCCTCAATAAATGTGCATTCGATTTAATGATACTGTTGGTGGAAGAATCTAATAGGGAACTTGACTTGGTGAGATCCAAAATTATCAATTATGAAAAAAGATACAAATATCATTTTGAAGAGGATTCTAGTCAAAACTGGGTACAGAAATTGGAGTCGCAGTGTGACGCATACCGGAAAGATTTACTTAAGTTTAAAAGGAATAAGAAGACAGCAGTTGATCTGGACTATGAGGAAAATTGGGTCTACAAATGGCTATATGGGGGTGAATCCTCCCAATGGGATAGAACATCAGTGAGAAGACGTAGACCTTGGCATAGGAGATCTCCAGCTGCCCAAAACGATCAAAAATCCAGCAGTGACAGTGACTTCCGGGTGTCCGATTCCGAAGACTCCAGTAGATCAGTGTTGATCCCTTTAGAACAGCGACAAAAGGAGGCATCAAAGGCCCAAGGATCTCTCCCACCCGTCGGGGGGGGGGGGGGGAGCAGAACAAGAGAACCAAGAAAGGTCACTTTGAACAAGAACAAGACCTGATTTTCAATTTGTCTCATAGGATTCTTACTCCAGATGAATCTAGGGTCCTGAATATGGGATTGAGTTTTGTACCGACCAATAAACATAAAGAATTTAATTGGAAATTCAATTTACATAAATTCTCTAGACAACTGAGGCTGAAGGAATTTTTTCAACATTCCAATCAGCAGGATGATCCTGGTCCTTTTGCGTCCTTTTTACAATCTGCCTCTAGATCTAATTATGACCAGGTCTCGACTAACCCGTCTTTGAAATCCTTCAATAGGTTACTTAATGATTCAGTGAACCGCTATGTTGCCACTCCGTGCCAGTTGCGTTCTAATTTGTCTAAGAGTGAACATAAGGCTCTTAGGGATCTTGAATCATATACAGATGTTATAATTAGGCCCGCTGATAAGGGCGGGGCCTTAGTGATTCAGGATTTGGAAAAATATAGATCTGAAATTGTTAGGCAATTGGCGGATAGTGAAGTCTACATGAAACTAGAGATGAGCGCCTGAAATTTTTCGGGTTTTGTGTTTTGGTTTTGGGTTCGGTTCCGCGGCCGTGTTTTGGGTTCGAACGCGTTTTGGCAAAACCTCACCGAATTTTTTTTGTCGGATTCGGGTGTGTTTTGGATTCGGGTGTTTTTTTCCAAAAACACTAAAAAACAGCTTAAATCATAGAATTTGGGGGTCATTTTGATCCCAAAGTATTATTAACCTCAAAAACCATAATTTACACTCATTTTCAGTCTATTCTGAATACCTCACACCTCACAATATTATTTTTAGTCCTAAAATTTGCACCGAGGTCGCTGTGTGAGTAAGATAAGCGACGCTAGTGGCCGACACAAACACCGGGCCCATCTAGGAGTGGCACTGCAGTGTCACGCAGGATGTCCCTTCCAAAAAACCCTCCCCAAACAGCACATGACGCAAAGAAAAAAAGAGGCGCAATGAGGTAGCTGTGTGAGTAAGATTAGCGACCCTAGTGGCCGACACAAACACCGGGCCCATCTAGGAGTGGCACTGCAGTGTCACGCAGGATGGCCCTTCCAAAAAACCCTCCCCAAACAGCACATGACGCAAAGAAAAAAAGAGGCGCAATGAGGTAGCTGTGTGAGTAAGATTAGCGACCCTAGTGGCCGACACAAACACCGGGCCCATCTAGGAGTGGCACTGCAGTGTCACGCAGGATGGCCCTTCCAAAAAACCCTCCCCAAACAGCACATGACGCAAAGAAAAAAAGAGGCGCAATGAGGTAGCTGACTGTGTGAGTAAGATTAGCGACCCTAGTGGCCGACACAAACACCGGGCCCATCTAGGAGTGGCACTGCAGTGTCACGCAGGATGTCCCTTCCAAAAAACCCTCCCCAAACAGCACATGACGCAAAGAAAAAAAGAGGCGCAATGAGGTAGCTGTGTGAGTAAGATTAGCGACCCTAGTGGCCGACACAAACACCGGGCCCATCTAGGAGTGGCACTGCAGTGTCACGCAGGATGGCCCTTCCAAAAAACCCTCCCCAAACAGCACATGACGCAAAGAAAAAAAGAGGCGCAATGAGGTAGCTGACTGTGTGAGTAAGATTAGCGACCCTAGTGGCCGACACAAACACCGGGCCCATCTAGGAGTGGCACTGCAGTGTCACGCAGGATGTCCCTTCCAAAAAACCCTCCCCAATCAGCACATGATGCAAAGAAAAAGAAAAGAAAAAAGAGGTGCAAGATGGAATTGTCCTTGGGCCCTCCCACCCACCCTTATGTTGTATAAACAAAACAGGACATGCACACTTTAACCAACCCATCATTTCAGTGACAGGGTCTGCCACACGACTGTGACTGAGATGACGGGTTGGTTTGGATCCCCCCCCAAAAAAGAAGCAATTAATCTCTCCTTGCACAAACTGGCTCTACAGAGGCAAGATGTCCACCTCATCTTCACCCTCCGATATATCACCGTGTACATCCCCCTCCTCACAGATTATCAATTCGTCCCCACTGGAATCCACCATCTCAGCTCCCTGTGTACTTTGTGGAGGCAATTGCTGCTGGTCAATGTCTCCGCGGAGGAATTGATTATAATTCATTTTAATGAACATCATCTTCTCCACATTTTCTGGATGTAACCTCGTACGCCGATTGCTGACAAGGTCAGTGGCGGCACTAAACACTCTTTCGGAGTACACACTTGTGGGAGGGCAACTTAGGTAGAATAAAGCCAGTTTGTGCAAGGGCCTCCAAATTGCCTCTTTTTCCTGCCAGTATAAGTACGGACTGTGTGACGTGCCTACTTGGATGCGGTCACTCATATAATCCTCCACCATTCTATCAATGTTGAGAGAATCATATGCAGTGACAGTAGACGACATGTCCGTAATCGTTGTCAGGTCCTTCAGTCCGGACCAGATGTCAGCATCAGCAGTCGCTCCAGACTGCCCTGCATCACCGCCAGCAGGTGGGCTCGGAATTCTGAGCCTTTTCCTCGCACCCCCAGTTGCGGGAGAATGTGAAGGAGGAGATGTTGACAGGTCGCGTTCCGCTTGACTTGACAATTTTGTCACCAGCAGGTCTTTCAACCCCAGCAGACCTGTGTCTGCCGGAAAGAGAGATCCAAGGTAGGCTTTAAATCTAGGATCGAGCACGGTGGCCAAAATGTAGTGCTCTGATTTCAACAGATTGACCACCCGTGAATCCTTGTTAAGCGAATTAAGGGCTGCATCCACAAGTCCCACATGCCTAGCGGAATCGCTCCCTTTTAGCTCCTTCTTCAATGCCTCCAGCTTCTTCTGCAAAAGCCTGATGAGGGGAATGACCTGACTCAGGCTGGCAGTGTCTGAACTGACTTCACGTGTGGCAAGTTCAAAGGGCATCAGAACCTTGCACAACGTTGAAATCATTCTCCACTGCGCTTGAGACAGGTGCATTCCATCTCCTATATCGTGCTCAATTGTATAGGCTTGAATGGCCTTTTGCTGCTCCTCCAACCTCTGAAGCATATAGAGGGTTGAATTCCACCTCGTTACCACTTCTTGCTTCAGATGATGGCAGGGCAGGTTCAGTAGTTTTTGGTGGTGCTCCAGTCTTCTGTACGTGGTGCCTGTACGCCGAAAGTGTCCCGCAATTTTTCTGGCCACCGACAGCATCTCTTGCACGCCCCTGTCGTTTTTTAAAAAATTCTGCACCACCAAATTCAAGGTATGTGCAAAACATGGGACGTGCTGGAATTTGCCCATATTTAATGCACACACAATATTGCTGGCGTTGTCCGATGCCACAAATCCACAGGAGAGTCCAATTGGGGTAAGCCATTCCGCGATGATCTTCCTCAGTTGCCGTAAGAGGTTTTCAGCTGTGTGCGTATTCTGGAAAGCGGTGATACAAAGCGTAGCCTGCCTAGGAAAGAGTTGGCGTTTGCGAGATGCTGCTACTGGTGCCGCCGCTGCTGTTCTTGCGGCGGGAGTCCATACATCTACCCAGTGGGCTGTCACAGTCATATAGTCCTGACCCTGCCCTGCTCCACTTGTCCACATGTCCGTGGTTAAGTGGACATTGGGTACAACTGCATTTTTTAGGACACTGGTGAGTCTTTTTCTGACGTCCGTGTACATTCTCGGTATCGCCTGCCTACAGAAGTGGAACCTAGATGGTATTTGGTAACGGGGGCACACTGCCTCAATAAATTGTCTAGTTCCCTGTGAACTAACGGCGGATACCGGACGCACGTCTAACACCAACATAGTTGTCAAGGACTCAGTTATCCGCTTTGCAGTAGGATGACTGCTGTGATATTTCATCTTCCTCGCAAAGGACTGTTGAACAGTCAATTGCTTACTGGAAGTAGTACAAGTGGGCTTACGACTTCCCCTCTGGGATGACCATCGACTCCCAGCGGCAACAACAGCAGCGCCAGCAGCAGTAGGCGTTACACGCAAGGATGCATCGGAGGAATCCCAGGCAGGAGAGGACTCGTCAGACTTGCCAGTGACATGGCCTGCAGGACTATTGGCATTCCTGGGGAAGGAGGAAATTGACACTGAGGGAGTTGGTGGGGTGGTTTGCGTGAGCTTGGTTACAAGAGGAAGGGATTTACTGGTCAGTGGACTGCTTCCGCTGTCACCCAAAGTTTTTGAACTTGTCACTGACTTATTATGAATGCGCTGCAGGTGACGTATAAGGGAGGATGTTCCGAGGTGGTTAACGTCCTTACCCCTACTTATTACAGCTTGACAAAGGGAACACACGGCTTGACACCTGTTGTCCGCATTTCTGGTGAAATACCTCCACACCGAAGAGCTGATTTTTTTGGTATTTTCACCTGGCATGTCAACGGCCATATTCCTCCCACGGACAACAGGTGTCTCCCCGGGTGCCTGACTTAAACAAACCACCTCACCATCAGAATCCTCCTGGTCAATTTCCTCCCCAGCGCCAGCAACACCCATATCCTCCTCATCCTGGTGTACTTCAACACTGACATCTTCAATCTGACTATCAGGAACTGGACTGCGGGTGCTCCTTCCAGCACTTGCAGGGGGCGTGCAAATGGTGGAAGGCGCATGCTCTTCACGTCCAGTGTTGGGAAGGTCAGGCATCGCAACCGACACAATTGGACTCTCCTTGTGGATTTGGGATTTCAAAGAACGCACAGTTCTTTGCGGTGCTTTTGCCAGCTTGAGTCTTTTCAGTTTTCTAGCGAGAGGCTGAGTGCTTCCATCCTCATGTGAAGCTGAACCACTAGCAATGAACATAGGCCAGGGCCTCAGCCGTTCCTTGCCACTCCGTGTGGTAAATGGCATATTGGCAAGTTTACGCTTCTCCTCCGACAATTTTATTTTAGGTTTTGGAGTCCTTTTTTTACTGATATTTGGTGTTTTGGTTTTGACATGCTCTGTACTATGCCATTGGGCATCGGCCTTGGCAGACGACGTTGCTGGCATTTCATCGTCTCGGCCATGACTAGTGGCAGCAGCTTCAGCACGAGGTGGAAGTGGATCTTGATCTTTCCCTAATTTTGGAACCTCAACATTTTTGTTCTCCATATTTTAATAGGCACAACTAAAAGGCACCTCAGGTAAACAATGGAGATGGATGGATTGGATACTAGTATACAATTACGGGCTGCCGAGTGCCGACACAGAGGTAGCCACAGCCGTGAACTACCGCACTGTACTGTGTCTGCTGCTAATATATAGACTGGTTGATAAAGAGATAGTATACTCGTAACTAGTATGTATGTATAAAGAAAGAAAAAAAAACCACGGTTAGGTCACTGGTATATACAATTATGGACGGGCTGCCGAGTGCCGACACAGAGGTAGCCACAGCCGTGAACTACCGCACTGTACTGTGTCTGCTGCTAATATATAGACTGGTTGATAAAGAGATAGTATACTCGTAACTAGTATGTATGTATAAAGAAAGAAAAAAAAACCACGGTTAGGTGGTATATACAATTATGGACGGGCTGCCGAGTGCCGACACAGAGGTAGCCACAGCCGTGAACTACCGCACTGTACTGTGTCTGCTGCTAATATATAGACTGGTTGATAAAGAGATAGTATACTCGTAACTAGTATGTATGTATAAAGAAAGAAAAAAAAACCACGGTTAGGTGGTATATACAATTATGGACGGGCTGCCGAGTGCCGACACAGAGGTAGCCACAGCCGTGAACTACCGCACTGTACTGTGTCTGCTGCTAATATATAGACTGGTTGATAAAGAGATAGTATACTCGTAACTAGTATGTATGTATAAAGAAAGAAAAAAAAACCACGGTTAGGTGGTATATACAATTATGGACGGGCTGCCGAGTGCCGACACAGAGGTAGCCACAGCCGTGAACTACCGCACTGTACTGTGTCTGCTGCTAATATATAGACTGGTTGATAAAGAGATAGTATACTCGTAACTAGTATGTATGTATAAAGAAAGAAAAAAAAACCACGGTTAGGTCACTGGTATATACAATTATGGACGGGCTGCCGAGTGCCGACACAGAGGTAGCCACAGCCGTGAACTACCGCACTGTACTGTGTCTGCTGCTAATATATAGACTGGTTGATAAAGAGATAGTATACTCGTAACTAGTATGTATGTATAAAGAAAGAAAAAAAAACCACGGTTAGGTGGTATATACAATTATGGACGGGCTGCCGAGTGCCGACACAGAGGTAGCCACAGCCGTGAACTACCGCACTGTACTGTGTCTGCTGCTAATATATAGACTGGTTGATAAAGAGATAGTATACTCGTAACTAGTATGTATGTATAAAGAAAGAAAAAAAAACCACGGTTAGGTCACTGGTATATACAATTATGGACGGGCTGCCGAGTGCCGACACAGAGGTAGCCACAGCCGTGAACTACCGCACTGTACTGTGTCTGCTGCTAATATATAGACTGGTTGATAAAGAGATAGTATACTCGTAACTAGTATGTATGTATAAAGAAAGAAAAAAAAACCACGGTTAGGTCACTGGTATATACAATTATGGACGGGCTGCCGAGTGCCGACACAGAGGTAGCCACAGCCGTGAACTACCGCACTGTACTGTGTCTGCTGCTAATATAGACTGGTTGATAAAGAGATAGTATACTACTAATATTATATACTGGTGGTCAGGTCACTGGTCACTAGTCACACTGGCAGTGGCACTCCTGCAGCAAAAGTGTGCACTGTTTAATTTTAATATAATATTATGTACTCCTGGCTCCTGCTATAACCTATAACTGGCACTGCAGTAGTGCTCCCCAGTCTCCCCCACAATTATAAGCTGTGTGAGCTGAGCAGTCAGACAGATATATAATATATATAGATGATGCAGCACACTGGCCTGAGCCTGAGCAGTGCACACAGATATGGTATGTGACTGACTGAGTCACTGTGTGTATCGCTTTTTTCAGGCAGAGAACGGATATATTAAATAAACTGCACTGTGTGTCTGGTGGTCACTCACTATATAATATATTATGTACTCCTGGCTCCTGCTATAACCTATAACTGGCACTGCAGTAGTGCTCCCCAGTCTCCCCCACAATTATAAGCTGTGTGAGCTGAGCAGTCAGACAGATATATATATAATATTATATATAGATAATAGATGATGCAGCACACTGGCCTGAGCCTGAGCAGTGCACACAGATATGGTATGTGACTGAGTCACTGTGTGCTGTGTATCGCTTTTTTCAGGCAGAGAACGGATTATAAATAAAAGTGGTGGTCAGTCACTGGTCACTATCAGCAAAACTCTGCACTGTACACTACTGAGTACTCCTAATGCTCCCCAAAATTAGTAAATCAAGTGTCTAAACGGAGAGGACGCCAGCCACGTCCTCTCCCTATCAATCTCAATGCACGTGTGAAAATGGCGGCGACGCGCGGCTCCTTATATAGAATCCGAGTCTCGCGATAGAATCCGAGCCTCGCGAGAATCCGACAGCGTCATGATGACGTTCGGGCGCGCTCGGGTTAACCGAGCAAGGCGGGAAGATCCGAGTCGCTCGGACCCGTGAAAAAAAACATGAAGTTCTGGCGGGTTCGGATTCAGAGAAACCGAACCCGCTCATCTCTACATGAAACTTGGAAGTGACCCTACCATTATATACCAGAAGGAACTATTTGGAATCTTGGAGAAAGCACAGAGAGAGGGCAAACTTCCAGCTAAGGTAGTGAAGGCTATGCAGGTACAATGTCCGGTGGTATCGGTTCTATATACGTTACCTAAGATCCACAAGGATCCGGTGGATCTGCCGGGCATCCCATAATTTCTGCCCGTGATTCCCTCCTTCAGCCGGTCTCTCAATTCCTGGATAGTATATTACAGCCTCTGCTGTGTAAGCAAAGAACTTTTCTCAAAGACACTACATCATTTTTGAACAAACTTTTGGATCTAGGACCTATACCTCTAGGAACTTTGCTATGCTGCCTGGACGTTTGCAGTTTATATACGTCCATTCCCCACGAGGGTGGTATGGCTGCTATGAAAAGTTTTATAAAAATGAATCTTCCATCATCGATCATTGATCATGAGCTTTTTTTGACCTTATTGGAACTTACTCTGAGACGGAACTACTTTTTGTTTGACAGTTCTTTTTTTCTTCAATTAAGAGGATGTGCCATGGGATCTCCTGTGGCACCCTCTTATGCGAACATTTATATGTTTCTACATGAGACATATATGTTTTTTAGTGATCCTGTAATTTACCAACAGATTTTGTTGTTTACCCGTTATATAGATGATGTATTTCTTTTGTGGACTGGGGGTGAGGAGAGCTTTCTTCAATTGATGTCTGATATTAACGGTTTAGATTCTCCTATCAAATGTACTTTAAGCTGTAGCCCCAGTGGTGCTAATTTTTTAGATGTTAATTTGACTAAGGTTTTTGTAAAAACTACGGATAGGAATACATTACTTAGGGCTTAAAGTCATCATCCTCCGGCCCCCAAAACAGGTCTTCCTTTGTCCCAAATGATGCAAGTTGCTCGCATCACAAGTGACCCTTTACTTCTTCCTGAAGCATTAGATCTTCAAGTAGCCAAATTTTCTAGTCGTGGTTATAATTTAGCCACGTTACAGGAACAAAAACTCAAAGTTTTGGGAATGGATAGATCTATGTTACTTAACCCTGTTAGACGCAAAACTAAAAATATAATTCCATGGGTGAGTGAGTTTACGACGGCCAGTCCTATTATCCGTAGGGCCACTACTGCCCTCTGGCCTATTGTCAGTACAGACAAAGACCTTCCCATTTTCAATACAATTAGACCGATGGCAGCTTATAAACATGGAAGTAATCTCCGGGATAGATTGGTACATGCTGACATCTCTGGGTTGGGTAAGCCCAAACCCACCAATACTTATGTCAAGCCCCCGGGTTGTTACAGGTGTAATAATTGTATTACCTGTAATTATATGGTTGCTTGCAAACAATTTAAACATCCCCATTTGGATAAGCTATATGATATCAGATTTGTCTTAACATGTAATACCCCTTATGTTGTCTATGTGGTGGTATGCCCTTGTGGGCTATATTATATTGGTCAAACAATTCGAAAATTTAAGGAAAGAATGAATGCCCACAGGTCGGCCATCAACATGACACTTAAGGGGAAGGATATCGATCAGCCGGTATCTCGACATTTCAAGGAAGCTGGACACCCCTTGGAATCCCTGAAATATTACATAATAGATCATGTACCTGAATCACTATGTAGGGGAGATCGGGCCAAAAAACTTCTTATTAAAGGATCTGAGTGGATTATTAGGTTAGGGACCACTAAACCTGCAGGACTTAATGATAACATTAATTGGAATAGCCTTATATAAAGTGTAGTTCCATTTAGTCAGAGATAAAGAGATTCTTTCCATCTTCTTGCAATTTTCTTTAATTGTTTTTATTTATTTTTTCCACTTAATTTGTATTTATTTGTTATGTGTATTTTTGGTAGTGTTGTTTATAGTTTTTTTAATTTTCTATGTCTTTATTTTTTTTCTTGTCTGTCCCTCTCAGATTCCCGCAGCCTTCAGGGTCGGGTGCGTGCTGGTGACCCCCAGCTGAACCCGGGTGAGGAATGAAGCCGGCCTGGTGGAACGCACACAGTGCGTCTCTATGGTGACAGCGGCTCCGTATCCGGAAGTGCGGCTGGGGAGACTTCCGCAGGACGTGGCTCCGGAGGATGGCGGCGAGCGGGAGACGGACTTGGTGTCGGGTATTTAGGTGGGTGAGTTTGTTCCATCACTTGCTGTAGATTTGTGTATTGGCCTGAGGACGGGGCTTCGGCCTCGAAAACGTTTGTACATTTTCCAATACATTGAATTTTTTTTTACCTGGTGATAGTCTCTGAGTGCCTTCTGTGCTGTGTTTATAATGTGATATCCTTTGGAGTGGCACCGGAGCAGCTGTACATTGTTATTTGAGTGCCGACAGACTGTGGACTATATATATATATACATATATATATATATATATATATATATATAAGCTACACACAGGGTCCTTGGGGTGGATTGGTAGTGTGAATTGACCGGGTTCCCATCCATTTGACCCAGACCAGGTCTTCTAGGCTTCTTGCCTAAGAAGCTGCTTCATGAGTCAGAACCTGGGTGCTGGGTTTAAAGCAGAGTCTCTCCCATGAGTCAGGGCTCCTGAAGGCAGTTTATGTCCAGGTGATAGGCCTGCTAGGGAAAGTGGGATCCAGAGGGCTGGGCCACTAGTGTCAAGATGCCGGGACCTGAACGGTTACTTATTAAGAGGGAGTGAGGCAGGGCCTAACCTCCCTGGTAGTTTATACATAAATCAGTAAACTTTGTTTTATGTACATCTTTGTTTTTGACCTACCTGAATAAAAGGTATTTGTTGTTTTTGCACAAGCCTGGAGTCGGTCGCTGGTGGAATTTTTGTAGCAGAGCACATTCTAGCAAGACTCCTGTTACAAATGGTGCCTAATGTGGGGCGCTTCTGCTAGTCGTGTCACACGTGGCAGAGGACCCAAGAGCCGCAAGGTAGCAGCACACATACCAGCGAACTCCAGACCACGCTGAACTCGTGGGCATCAGTACCAGACCAAGGGTGTTGTCAGTAGTTGTTAAACCCAACCCCACGGGGTAAAAATAATGATATGTTTTGTTTAAACTGAATGTGTTTGAGTTTGTTGAAAAGGTTTGCATTGGCAGCAAAGAGGTTAAACAGGGTGCATGGTCTGTTCTGTCTTGTATGCTTTGCACCATTCATTGAAAGTAGCTGGGTTGATTTGCTCTTAGGGGTTGCAAGCTGCTGAATTTCTTTTCCAAGCTTATTTTTACCTGTGCCTGCAAAATCTGGTAATGGGAGTCCGGTGTCCCTGTTAATGAGCTCATTAAGACCAATCAAGCAAAGTTGAAACCTTTTATAAATGTGGTTCTATTTAAATAGAGAAATTTTGTGGCACTATGTGTCCCAGCAATCTCTGAGTTCTAGTTTTAAGAGCCAGAAGGAAAAAGTTGTTTATTTGCACTACCAGTGTAAGGTGTTTGGGACCACTATGTACATGCTACATTTCAGTGCTTTGTTAAAAGCTTAATCTGTGCTAAAAAGAGAAAAAAATAATTTTTATTTTCCCTTTCACTTACAGTTTTCAAAGGTAACAGGGGGAATAAAGATTTTCAGATATACAGCATGTTCTGACGTGTCTCTTCAAATGGGTACCAAAAATAAAATTCATGCTAAAAAAACAAAAGGGGTGACAGCTCTAACACTTCAGGTCAGGAACTTATGTGACCCTATTAAGGTACCACAGTTGGAGAGTGAAGTGGAGAGCTTATTGGGGAGTAATCTGGTTCTTGGGGAAGAATTTAGCATGGAACTTTTTTTTGGTGTCACATGATAAGTTACCTTGAAAGCAATGTCCAATTAAAGGACCAAGAGCTAGAAGAGCTTAAGGAAAAATGTGATTTCCTTCAAGAGCAGGTGAACACCTTAACACAGGTGTCAGAGTTGCAGAAAACCTTGGCAAAGGCTAAACCCAGCTCTGAAAACTTTGTAGTACATAGCCAAGGACTATTAGAGAAAATCTCCTGTGACCAGACACGATATGGGAGTTTGGTGCTGGCCAGTAAGGCTCTGTAGCAAGACTTGGCGGAGCTTCAGGAGGAGGTTTCTAAGCTAAAACCATTGGCTATGCCTAGTTTCAGTTCAGACATAGGCGTAGCTACACCAATTGCTGAAGACGTTATGCCGAAGGTTGGGTCAGAGACATTATCAGCCGAAGTGGAGATGCCATCTTCGGGGGAAATGATGCCAATGGTGCAGCATGCTCCATAAGAATGGTACCATACTGCAGTGGAACCCGGCTATAATGGATTCCCTGTTCCAGCCAGAAGGAACAAGAAAGTTGAGCCAGAGCTGCCAGTGCCTAAGGCCCGGAAGGCTCCCTGCTATGCCACTAGTAAGGCCATCTGCCTGGAAAGTGGAAATGAGGGCCCTTCCTCAGAGGTAGAGCATTTACAGGCACTAATGTCCATTCAGTTGGTATTGCCATTCCAGAGCATGGAGGAAGCTGCAGCCATTATTGGGCAGCACACAGAAAATCCACAGGAATTTTTCAAGCAGCAAGAAAGAGCCACATCAGATGGCAGTGTTTGGTTGTTAACCCCTAGGACGGCAGTGAGAAGTTCCTCCAAAGCAGCACCACCTTATTCTCCGGAAAAAGAATGTCATAGTAGCTTTGGTGAAGAGTGGTACAAAGCCCTGAGTTCAGTAAAACCTGTTCAAGATGGAGCATGGCAGCCACAGGGGCTCACAGAAGATGTGTTTATGGAGACATGAGATGAGGATGTGGGATGCCCAGCTTCTCCTCAGTTGACAGGGAGTGAGGAGGAAGCAGTAATGGAGCTGGGAGAGGTTTACTTGATGTCAAGTAATCATCCACCTCCAAAACAAGAATCCTCTAATCTGCTGGATCTGTGGCAGAATGATGAACCCCAGGAATCTACCTGGACAGATGGCAATTTGATGACTACTCAAGAGCCCATCCTAGAGCAGGAAGTCTTATCTGAGCTGGAGATTGCTTCTGTTGAGGTCTTGGAAACCCAGGATCTGGACATCTAGTGCACATGTGAGACTTTCTCTTACTAATCACAAAGACCGTACCTTTGGAGGTGTCTTGCCCATGTGAGCTAGTCATGGCTTAGCTAGTAGCAATACAGGAGTCCACTTCTGAAGTCATCCAGGAACCAGTTTCTGAAGGGGTACCCCTCATGTATGAGGAGGATAAAGTGAAAGATTTCGATCTTGGGGTTGTTGCACCCCGGCAGGATCCACCACGGGAGGCTCAAGATCCAATTGCTGAACTGGGACAGTTCATAAAGGATACACTAAGTAAGGAGCAAGAACCTGTCTTAAAGGAATCGGTGCAGAGTCCCATTTCTGAGGTTGTTCTACCCAGGGAGAGTTCTCTATATGAGACACGAGAGCTGGAAAATTTAAGGGGAGAGTTCCAAAAGCTGGCCCTAAATAACAGCGTGCTAAAAGAAGTGGTGAAGGAGATTCCTAAACTACGGAGTCGAATAAGAGACCTGGACAAGAGACTCAAAATAGGTTATGTGCCAGTCATAGAATGGCAGGAGTCGGTGACTAGGGACAAAGATGGCAGATCGGAGGACGAAGCAGTAATTTTACTGAAGAAAATGTTACCAAAGCTGGAAAGACTAAAGGAAGCACTAAAAGTTCAATGAATGAAAGGACTTTCTGAGACTCAGGACCAATGCCTCACTCTGAGGGAAAGGGTGGGGGCAAAGTTGGACCATGACCTCAGAACAATTAAAGTCAGGGCAGAGACTAGGTGTTACCGGTGCCAAGAGCTGGGCCATAAAAGGTGGAATTGTCCATATAGGCCAAGAACAGTGAGGGCCAGGGTGACTTCTAGGCCCAGAGTGAACTTAAAAACCTTCCCCAGTACAGAGTTGGTTAATTTCAGGTGTCACAAACAATAACGAGTTAGTATCCTGCACCGGACAGCTAATTATAATACAATGAAAATTTAAATTAGGGCATTGGATACGAAACCAGCTGGTTGCAGTGTATCTCTACCTGAGTTTTAAATTGAAGAGGCTGGAGGTGCTCCTGCAATCAAAAAAACAAACCATGTAGCCAAGTATTTGTTGATTAGAGACAACAAAAGAAATAGATTGCTTTTTGGAGCACTCTTTTAAACAAAAAATTGTTATGTATACAAATATGATATGATTATGGTATTTTTAAAACCATACTGCAGTACCATAAGGCTGACTGGTGAGCAAGCCGACGTGGTGAAACGTACGTTCAGTCCGGGAATCGTAGCCGGTGATTGAGTCAGGAAATTACTGCAGATGACTCGCGGCACCTCACTGCAGGAGGAAGCCGCGTACTATATACAGAGAGTACCGCTACTGACAGCCGAGCAGCCTGTGCTTCTAATACCCTCAGCAAATACCGACAGTCCGGTCTGTAGGAGGAAGCAGCACATTATACACAGAGAGCACCGATACCCTCAGCAAAACACCGACAGTCTGGTAACAAGTATTATACTTTGACATACTCACCTGTGACATCTGCATGCAGTGAATGCAGCATTACCATTTGTGGTTATGGGACAGATGTCTCTGATATTTGCAGCTGTAATTTAAAACTTATAATGTATGTTGTTTAATGTGTTGCACTGCACTACCTGCTTATAATGGGCAGGTTTTTAGACAAATACAAGTTGTCTGAGTTATTACCATTTACATTTTATAATTATTTGCCTCAATTGAGTCTTTTTTCATAAATACACACATACTATATCTCTCTCTTTTTCCTGGTGTTCACCTGTCTCCTGCTGGCGCATTTAAACCCTGCAATGCCCTTGGCAACAGGATCCACCTAACACCAGACACAGGTTGATTAAGTGGCGCTGAAACTTTCTTTCCATCAGTCCGGCAATTACCCTTACTCTCACTCCTCATCCGCTCATTGATGATGAGGGGCAGCAGATGAGGAGTAGTGCAATATGGACTGTACTATTCTATACAGACACATCACTGTGACAATGCTTTATATGATTATCACACATGTACTCTATATTCGTTTTAGATTGCATGAACTACTCAATCATTGGTGAAGTAGCAGTCAACTACACTGCGAGCTGCCTGCAAACACACCAAGGATAGGGGTACCCCGAAAGTAAGAAACAGTTCCGGTTTAAATGCCGATTAAAGTGTCTTGGGTGAAACACCACAATAATCAATGATTGAATTATGGTTGTGCACAACTAAAGGTGTTCACGTGCGTAAGGCAGGAGGTCAGTGGTCAGGATGATATAGCCAATTTCATGTAATAATGTGAATGTAATTAACCAGGGACCTTTAAAGTGATGTCTTTATTCAGTATTTGAGGATATTCCTCAATATCACCTGACGATATTACATTTATACAGCCCGGATGGGTTATGAAACACATGAAATTTGTTTTTTGAATTGCACTATGTGGGAATACTGTGTGTGTTGCTAATTACAATCTGCTGAATTGCTTTAACCAAATAATTGGATCATAGTTATGATGTGAAGAGATATATATGTGAATATGTGTTAGGAATGTCTGTGTGTTTGTGTTGCCTTGCATTGTCTCATTCCTGCCTCTAGGGGTCTCACGTGCTGCCTTAGGTCTGAATGGTAGTTGCACACTCTGTCCCTGCAGGTTGATTACCTGATTGTGAGCAGCTGTGGCCAACACCATGTGCTGCTATTTAGCTCCAGCTCACCAGCATTCATGTGCAGATCATTGTGGTTCCGTCTGGAGTGTGACTAGGCTCTCTCCAGTTATCCTGTCCTGCTTCTGCCATACCTACATCTTGGAGACATTTCCTGCAGTTTGCCATTACTCATGCCTTGCTACAAGACTTCTAACCCTGCTGGATCAACATCTGCATTCCTGTATTATTATTTGCAGTCTGTTTCCACCCCTGCCTGATTACTACGTTTTGGTATGTTATTTTCCCCCTGCTTGGTTTAAACCCGGATTTCTTCATGTTTATTTCACCTCTGTAATTAACCTGGACTATACCTATTTTGAAGCATAATCATCCTCCCTGTTTCTACAACAAGCCATTACAATTATCTGGGAATATTGTGTTCTGTTCCATGTTAATCAAGGATCCAGTTTCTGTATGCTGATATTTTACTGGTTCTTTTCTACAATAAACCTTGTTTTAATTTTCACCTGGCTTCAGCTGACCTCATTTCAGGTATGCACACACAGAGAAATCTAGTAATCCTAACAGAATGATCTGCCCAAATAAACGTGTGCAGGAGTTTGAGGTATAGCTGAATTTCATAAAATGGCTTCATTTAAAAAAAATTCCCTGCCTCTCGAGTTTATGCCGTTCGTGGGTTCTACATTGCTACTGGATTTCAGAGAGAAACTGGAGAATATTCAAACCCTGTCTTCAGAGATATTGTCTGCTCTGCCTGAATATTCAATAAGATTACCAGTTCCCTATAAGGAGCCGCAGGGGAAAAGGGAAAAATATGAGTCTGGTGCTCTCAATTCTGGCCGCTGTTTTCCAATCCCAAGCAAAGGCAAGTTCTGGAGCTCTCCACGACCCAGCCTCTCTGAGGAAGAAAAAAGACACAGAAGGGATAAAAAACTTTGTTTTTATTGCGGCAGGTATGGACATTTTATTCAACTATGTCCTGCTCGCAAATCTAAAAAGAGCTTTCCTCATTCTGCCATAGTGCCTAATTCTGCTCCGTTATGCCACTGTGGTGCTCAAATTTCAAAAGGAGGGGTGTCCGGCCAAGCGACCCCAGGAGGGGTGTCCGGCCAAGCGACCCCAGTAGGGGTGTCCGGCCAAGCGACCCCAGGAAAGGTGTCCGGCTAAGCGACCCCAGGAGGGGTGTCCGGCCAAGCGACCCGAGGAGAGGTGTACGGCCAAGCGACCCCAGGAGAGGTGTCCGGCCCAGCGACCCCAGGAGAGATGTCCGGCCCAGCGACCCCAGGAGGGGTGTCCGGCCCAGCAGGGGTGTCCAGCCCAGCGACCCCAGGAGAAGTGTCCGGCCCAGCGACCCCAGGAGGGCATGAGGACTCTACTGCCCTTGCCTTTGGGCATGAGGACTCTGCTACCCTTGTCTTTGGGCATGAGGACTCTGCTGCCCTTGCCTTTGGGCATGAGGACTCTGCTGCCCTTGCCTTTGGGCATGAGGACTCTGCTGCCCTTGCCTTTGGGCATGAGGTCCCTGCTGCCCTTGCCTTTGGGCATGAGGTCCCTGCTGCCCTTGCCTTCGGGCATGAGGTCCCTGCTGCCCTTGCCTTCGGGCATGAGGTCCCTGCTGCCCTTGCCTTCGGGCATGAGGTCCCTGCTGCCCTTGCCTTCGGTCATGAGGTCCCTGCTGCCCTTGCCTTCGGGCATGAGGTCCCTACTGCCCTTGCCTCATGGCATGAGGTTTCTGTTGCCCTTGCCTCATGGCATGAGGTTTCTGTTGCCCTTGCCTCACGGCATGAGGTCTCTGTTGCCCTTGCCTCACGGCATGAGGTCTCTGTTGCCCTTGCCTCACGGCATGAGGTCTCTGTTGCCCTTGCCTCACGGCATGAGGACCTGTCTGCCCTTGCCTCATGGCATGAGGATGCTGTTTTTCCGTCTATTGGGCAAATTAGGACGGCCGTGTCAATGGTCAGCCCAAATGTTATTTTGTCTTTCAGGGTCACTCAGTCATCCAAGTCTGCCATGCCAGAGGTCCGTGAGGTGTCTGCCTTGCCAGGGGTCCGAGAGATGTCCGCCTTGCCAGAGGTCCGAGAGGTGTCCGCCTTGCCAGAGGTCCAAGAGGTGTCCGCCTTGCCAGAGGTCCGAGACGTGTCCGCCTTGCCAGAGGTCCGAGAGGTGTCCGCCTTGCCAGAGATCCGAGAGGTGTCCGCCTTGCCAGAGGTCGTGCCAAGGCCTGTCCAGCCCCAGGAGGGGGCTCTGTCTGTCCAGCCCCAGGAGGGGGCTCTGCCTGTCCAGCCCCAGGAGGGGGCTCTGCATGTCCAGCCCCAGGAGGGGGCTCTGCCTGTCCAGCCCCAGGAGGGGGCTCTGCCTGTCCAGCCGCAGGAGGGGGCTCTGCCTGTCCAGCCCCAGGAGGGGGCTCTGCCTGTCCAGCCCCAGGAGGGGGCTCTGCCTGTCCAGCCCCAGGAGGGGGCTCCGCCTGTCCAGCACCAGATAGAGGTGCCTGCCATGCCCGAGATCCAAGATTTGCCCGAGGTGTCTTCCCAGTCGGGGCCATCTGAGACTTCCCTGTCTAAGGTGCAAGAAGAGTCCATCTTGTCTGAGAGGCCACGGTTGTCTATCCTCCCTGATGTAACATCTAATTTGGAAAGCCGAGTCGTTGAGGAAGTGCCTTACTTTGATGGAGATATCTCTCAGTGTTTAGTTGTCTTCAAGTATTATCTGAGTTTTGATGACTTTTCCCCTATTGATATCATTGCTAACGTATGTATGAGGTTCAGAGGGAGAGCCTTGAAGTGGGTAAATGGTCTTATAGATGCGGAAGATCCAGTTTTATAAGATTTGCCCAATTTCCTCAAGGCAGTGTCCGAAAGATTCAGTCCACCAACTGTCCTCGCTCTCCTGGATGAATCTGTTAAAGTGTGCCCGTCTGAGAACCTGCCTTTGCAGTGTGGGCAGCACCCTCAGTTTTTGAGATGTGGGCACGTATCTTTAGGTGTTCACGCAGATTGCTCGGCAAGTTTGGTTTCTTCAAATTTACCATCCGCTCTTGATACGATCCAAGAAAATAAGGGGTCACTACTGCCGTTGGGTTGTGGCTCTGATTCTGAGAGCGAGCTTCTAGAGGATCCTAGACTTATAATTGATGGACCTGTACTGCCGAGTAGTGTCTCTGTGACACCTTCAATTAGGTCTAGGCAACCCAAAAAGAGGAGAGGAAAAAAGAAGAGAAGGTGAACTTTTAGGCGTCTGGAATCCTCCTGTTTAAGGGGGGGATAATGTTAGGAATGTCTGTGTGTTTGTGTTGCCTTGCATTGTCTCATTCCTGCCTCTAGGGGTCTCACTTGCTGCCTTAGGTCTGAATGGTAGTTGCACACTCTGTCCCTGCAGGTTGATTACCTGATTGTGAGCAGCTGTGGCCAACACCTTGTGCTGCTATTTAGCTCCAGCTCACCAGCATTCATGTGCAGATCATTGTGGTTCCGTCTGGAGTGTGACTAGGCTCTCTCCAGTTATCCTGTCCTGCTTCTGCCATACCTACATCTTGGAGACATTTCCTGCAGTTTGCCGTTACACATGCCTTGCTACAAGACTTCTAACCCTGCTGGATCAACATCTGCATTCCTGTATTATTATTTGCAGTCTGTTTCCACCCCTGCCTGATTACTACGTTTTGGTATGTTATTTTCCCCCTGCTTGGTTTAAACCCGGATTTCTTCATGTTTATTTCACCTCTGTAATTAACCTGGACTATACCTATTTTGAAGCATAATCATCCTCCCTGTTTCTACAACAAGCCATTACAATTATCTGGGAATATTGTGTTCTGTTCCATGTTAATCAAGGATCCAGTTTCTGTATGCTGATATTTTACTGGTTCTTTTCTACAATAAACCTTGTTTTAATTTTCACCTGGCTTCAGCTGACCTCATTTCAGGTATGCACACACAGAGAAACCTAGTAATCCTAACAATATGTCAGTGCACAGTACTTATCAAAAAGTATCAAGAAATTATTGAATTATTGATACCTACTCTTATTTACATTAGTATTTTTTCATCATCTCTTAATGTTCTTGTGCGGAAGGCAAATGTCTAAATGCAATGGAGTATGGAAACAATGTGGATACAGGTGATTAGAGCGTGCTGAGTATTAACACAATAAGAATTGTAGCATTTTGAAATTAGTCAAAATATTGACACAATCTTTATTATACTGGCTACGAGTTATTAGTATTAAAATTGATTGGTAATTATTTGATGTAGAAAGATATGTATTTTTATTGATATCATTGTAATTAATTTTACAAATATTTTCACCACTCATAATCTATTGTTCTATAGAATGTATTGAATTTACAGGGGGTGCAATTGAATTTATGCACGTTTAGAGTGACACACATGGATAGGTTTTGTCACTGTAATTACCCCACTTATTTTAGGGAAGAATATTAAAGGTCAGGTGTCACAAGCACCCAGAAAAGAATAAAGCGACTTCCTCAGTAGCCAGTAAATCTGAGCCCGATAAGGGAAACATCCCTAAAGCTATAAAGGTGAAGAGAAGGGGAAGTTTAGTGGGCAACGGGAAGTTGTCCATTAAAATTACCACTTTGGCCACTATGCCAAAGTGGAGGGAAGGGAAGGTGGCACAGTGGAGTCGGTGCCACCAACCTTTAATGGAAATAGATTCCAAGGCCAGTTAAAAGGGCCTCGGACATGTACTTGGGAGAGAAACTTGGGACCCAGCTATATGGGCCCAAATTATGTCCCAAAGATTTGTCAACCAAAAATAATTGGCAAAGGTGAAACCTTGCCAATGTCAGATGCCGCTTTTCTGAGCCACAAAAAGCTGAGGGAAAGGGTATGTGGCAGGAGAGGTACTTTGCCACCTGTAAGCTACACACAGGGTCCTGGGGGTGGATGGGAAGTGTGGATGGACCGGGTTCCCATCCATTTGGCCCAGACCAGGTCTTATAGGCTTCTTAGCCCAAGAAGCTGCTTCATCAGCCAGCACCTAGGTGCTGGGTTTAAAGCAGAGTCTCTCCCATGAGTCAGGGCTCCTGAAGGCAGTTAGTGTCCAGGTGATAGGCCTGCTAGGGACAGTGGGATATGGAGGGCTGGGCCACTAGTGTCAGGATGCCGGGACCTGAACGGTTCCATATTAAGTAAGAGGGAGTGAGGCAGGGCCTAACCTCCCTGGTAGTTTATACTGAATACAGTGATCTTTGTTTTACGTACATCTTTGTTTTTGAGCTACCTGAATAAAAGGTATTTGTTGGTTTTGCACAAGCATGGAGTCGGTCGTTGATGGAATTTTTGTAGCAGAGCACATTCTAGCAAGACTCCTGTTACAAAATAAATAAATATATATATATATTTATTACAAGCATAGAATAAAGCCTGGTCTTTAAATAGCTTGGAAGGATATGTGCATTAGTTTAGATAGATATTTATTACTTAACTGTTGTTTTCAAAGACTTGCAACTTACATAACCAAATTGCATTTTTAAACTTTGCCATGTTGACTGCAGAAGAGGACACATTTAAAATAGGCAGACAGATTTAGATTTGGGTAGGGTGTGTCCAAACTGAAATATAAATTGCAGTGTAAAAATAAAGCTGTCCAGTATACAGTATGAGGGCTACATGCAAAAGCAGTCAGTATTTAACCCACATGCAAAAAAAGTAGTATTTGCACCAATTGCATTGCAACGTGGTTTGCTACAGTGCACTTGCTCTTTCTTGCTTTAATCTCACCCCAGAATTATGCCTATAATCTGTGCCTAGAAGCTAAATACACTGAGCTGCCTGCTCTACTGTAATTCCTGAAAGAAACACCGGAAGACTACCATAGGGAGGTTACATTGAAAGCTAGTAATTATAAGAGGTAAGAATGAGAGTTGTACAGAAGACAGATTTTTTTCATAGTTATTGCTATTATCTCCATTTATCTCAGAGTCACAACTAGGAAATCCCTGGGGATGATATGGAATCATTGTAACTGCCCCAACTCATTTACAAGACTGTAATCAAATATATACTTATATTGTTAAATAGATGCCTATAAATTTAACCTTGTTGGCTATCTTATACAAGTCATTGTTGCATTGAACATTTTATTTAGAGAACTGTTCCCTACTGTACAGTATGTCAGTGGTTCCCAAACTTTTTTAAATCCCGGCACCCTATGCCACTTTAAGATAGCAAACCTAGGTTGGACTGGCTTTTGAACCCGGTTTCGATCCGACCCGAGCAGGCTCAGACCCTTTCACATTGCAGTTTTGAGCCGGGTTATTCCCAGGTTGGTGCCTTTCACACTGAACCCAGGTCACCCATGTTAAACACTGTGATGTGATTTAAACATAAATTCTGGCTCACTTTGACGAGGTTTCAAATGAAATGAAAGGAGGGGCTAGAGGGTGCTCTGAGAAGACACATATACAGCCAATTAGCACTTTTTTCTGAGACCCGGGTTGAATATCTCAGGTCAGTGGCTTTTGCACTGCACAACGACCTGGGTCCGACCCGTGTTTAACCCTTCTTTTAACCCGTGTTGAAATGCCGGGTTGCACAACCCGGGTTATTCACTTTGGCACTTTCACACTGCACCTCGAGCTGGGTTGACCCAGCAATAACCCGGGTTATTTTGGCGATGTGAAAGAGGTACTAGCATACCAGAATTTTTTTCACTGCACCCCTAGGCCAAAAGTGTCTTACGGAAAAATTAAGAAAAAAATATTAAATTAATGAAATTGGGTTTATCTGTTATGTATTAGGTTAAGTGAGGGACCTAATTTTGCTTCTGTTTATCCATATACAGTAGTTTATGATTGGTAGCAACAAGCACTGTTTTTGTTAGAAATACATTGGGGATAAACCCCTGGTGTCCCCCAGCACACCGAGCTGTACCTGTACCAAGACATGAAAGACTATATATATACATATAATAGAAATCAAGAGGTCTTAGTTACATACAGTTTGCAAATGTATGATAAGCCACCAGGCCCCGACAAGGCTCCTCTGATGCTGGTGGTCCCTAACTCTAGGTCTGGGCCTGGGGTGCAGACCCCACAAACCGGCAAAGGCCAGCTACCCCAGGGCAGCACAACGCGAGAAGTTAAAGTGTTAGTATGTGTTAATAAAAGGAAAACAAAATCTATAACAAAAATTAATATACTAGTGAGAGTGTAATTAAAAGACCAGAAGGATTAATAAATGTGTTAAGGGGGTGCTAAATAAGATCTCGCAGTGTGCTACCCCAGGGCAGCCCAGCCCCACCAATCCAGGGGGAACCGCACCCCAGACCCAACCCAGTATATTAAATTTTGTTATAGATTTTGTTTTCATTTATTAATACATACTAACACTTTACCTTCTCGCGTTGTGCTGCCCTGGGGTAGCTGGCCTTTGCCGGTTTGTGGGGTTCTGCACCCCGGGCCCAGACCTAGAGTTAGGGACCACCAGCATCAGAGGAGCCTTGTCCGGGGCCTGGTGGCTTATCATACATTTGCAAACTGTATGTAACTAAGACCTCTGGATTTCTATTATATGTATATATATAGTCTTTCATGTCTTGGTACAGGTACAGCTCGGTGTGCTGGGGGACACCAGGGGTTTATCCCCAATGTATTTCTAGCCAGACTACCCCTCCCTTTCATGCACCTGAATTGTACTTCCTAATTGATTTGAGCAACTTACATTTTGTTCTGTCAGTATGAGGGGCATGGATGGGACCAATCCAGGGGGAACCGCACCCCAGACCCAACCCAGTATATTAAATTTTGTTATAGATTTTGTTTTCATTTATTAATACATACTAACACTTTACCTTCTCGCGTTGTGCTGCCCTGGGGTAGCTGGCCTTTGCCGGTTTGTGGGGTTCTGCACCCCGGGCCCAGACCTAGAGTTAGGGACCACCAGCATCAGAGGAGCCTTGTCGGGGCCTGGTGGCTTATCATACATTTGCAAACTGTATGTAACTAAGACCTCTGGATTTCTATTATATGTATATATATAGTCTTTTATGTCTTGGTACAGGTACAGCTCGGTGTGCTGGGGGACACCAGGGGTTTATCCCCAATGTATTTCTAGCCAGACTACCCCCTCCCTTTCATGCACCTGAATTGTACTTCCTAATTGATTTGAGCAACTTACATTTTGTTCTGTCAGTATGAGGGGCATGGATGGGACCAGTGTTTGGAGGGCATGCTGGTCTCTGTATTGCCATTTGGAGATCCCGGGGGTATCTTCAGGTAAGTTAGCTCTCAATTCGGATACATTTGCTCAGATGCCATTATCATGTGGCATTATGTTATATTACCCGGAAGGGTTGTTATTATTATTATTAGTACCTGGGGTGGGTCTGGGGTGCGGTTCCCCCTGGATTGGTGGGGCTGGGCTGCTCTGGGGTAGCACACTGCGAGATCTTATTTAGCACCCCCTTAACACATTTATTAATCCTTCTGGTCTTTTAATTACACTCTCACTAGTATATTAATTTTTGTTATAGATTTTGTTTTCCTTTTATTAACACATACTAACACTTTACCTTCTCGCGTTGTGCTGCCCTGGGGTAGCTGGCCTTTGCCGGTTTTTGGGGTTCTGCACCCCGGGCCCAGACCTAGAGTTAGGGACAACCAGCATCAGAGGAGCCTTGTCGGGGCCTGGTGGCTTATCATACGTTTGCAAACTGTATGTAACTAAGACCTCTGGATTTCAATTATATGTATATATATAGTCTTTCATGTCTTGGTACAGGTACAGCTCGGTGTGCTGGGGGACACCAGGGGTTTATCCCCAATGTATTTCTAGCCAGACTACCCCCTCCCTTTCATGCACCTGAATTGTACTTCCTAATTGATTTGAGCAACTTACATTTTGTTCTGAAAGCACTGTTTTTGCCAATTATATTAACAATAAATAATTTGAATTGGTCCTGGACCACTAATCTAGGGCACCCCTGCAAATGCCACCACACCCAGTTTGGGAACCATTGTCCCATGTAGAAGCTAATTTACATACAATATTTCAGGCAGGCGGCAACTTAAAGGTTCTTTCAGAGGACTCAGAAACCGGAAGTATTGTGACATATATATATATCTATATACTGTATATATATATATATATATATATATATATATATATATATATATATATATATAAAACAAATGATTACTTCTAAAGTACAGTGTATTTACCCCTTATAAACTTCTGATATTATAAAAGGTAAATTGTATTACTTTTTAGACTGTCATATTTATAATTCATTTTTTATAGAGCACCATGCATTATATTTTGTTTCAGGCTAGTTAACACTGAGGTTACAGCAAGTACCGTATGTTGTATTTATCTAAATTTCCAGAACAGCATTAACTCACATACAGTAGTGTATTGATCTATTACACAGGTTACTGGGGCAAGCTTCCCCATCAACTTATCCAGCTGGTCTATTACGGCAGCAGAATACAGTGTACAAACAATATTGGGACAGGTGCAATTATAATACACAAGTAGATGAATGAGAAGTGCTGAGTATTTATCTAATGTTAAATACAAAAAATATGCATAATATAAAAAAATGTAATAAAATGTAATTTAAAAAAAACATTAATAATCATGAAAGGTTGGAGATGAATATCTGAAAATGTAGTAACAATGCTCAAATTATCTCTCAAGGGAATGTAACTAGTGTCCGAGACTTTTAAACTGAACATTTTAATAAAACTTTATTCAAGCATGCTCTTAACCTTCAAAATAATACTTCACGCATTTCCATTGGGATTTTAGGCTGAGTGAAGGTCCATCAGAATAAGGTGAATAAATCATCAAATCACTGGTAGTGTAGGAATAAACAGGACACTCCTATTTTGTTATCTTTAGAACAGGCCTGGTCAAAACTGTGGCTCTCCAGCTGTTGTGAAACTACATATCCCAGCATACCCTTCCACAGTTTTAGCATTCCCAAATAGCAAAACTACTGTATTAGAGAATGCCAAAACTGTGGCAGTGCATGCTGAGACTTGTAGTTTCTCAACAGCTGGAGTGCTACAGGCTGGCTAGTCCAGAAAAATTAACTCAATGTAAAACACAATCCAGCTGCTGTAGAATGTAACACTAAAATAAATGTACACCTTTAGCACTGATAATGAAACATTACAATCTTGTACTTCTTGTACTTCTCAAAGAGATGATAGGCACTCCCACTGTCATGGCTACCATCAGAGATACAGGTGACATGACCAAGTTGGTCGGGGTGTGACTATGTGGTGCATCACTAAAGGGAACATGGCTACAATGCCTTGGCAGGGCCTACCTCTCTGTTTCTCAATCCACTGTGGCTCGGTCTCATTGACAAACACATAGTGTTCAGCTATGGCCCATTGCCATTATAATTTTTAAAAGCAGTCAGTGAAGCTGACAGAAGCTTAGACCATCGGTGGAATGTAATGGAGCCCGAGATCTCCAGAGGTGCGGAATGCTGGCCGATCTTGGACATTTTTTTAAAAGGGCAAACACTTACAAACCAAAACCATGCCTTGTAAGTGATTGCCCCTTTTAAAAAAAGCATACCGCTCCTCCAGCAATCTAGGACTTCATTATATCCCGCCGCAGATCTCCAAACTGTCTTGATTTCATCAGGAAAGTGCTGCATTGAGGTTGTGTCTTATTGCCATGATCATGACTGCCTTATCCCAACTGGCCAGGCAGTTTAGAGGTTTGTCCCATTCACTATTGCACTGAAGAACAATGGTGAATACATGGCACATCCAGGGCCACTCACACACACTGTGGTTTCTAATGCTGAGTGTGGTTAAATGGGGCAGTAATCATGATTTCCTCACACAACTTTTTCAGGCGCTAATGTGTATAGAAGCAAAAATGCATATAGTGATAATAATATATCAACACATATAACAAGCAGCAATTTAGTCCAGCTGTGTCTGTGCACACACAGCTAAAGTTAGTGACAATTAATGTCACCTATACTAAAAGAGAAAAACAATTTACTGATGACTTTATGCGCTAATAAAAATTCAGGTGCATAAGTGACGGAACACACACTTCTTCAATTGATTTATGTATCTTTATATCTTAAAATCAAGAAATCAAGAAGAATTATATATAAATATATCTACAAACATTTAATAACATTTAAAATTAATCAATGAATATCATCCAATGCTGTGTATAAAAAAATATATTAATGGTCACGTGACTATTAATGTGTCTGATATAGACACGACAGTCTGTAAAACAATATATATACTTGTTTAAGTCACTGTATCATTGAAGTTGCAACCTTGTGTCTTAACTAAAGTCCAACGTGATACAATGTAATTTGCAGGATAGAGAATAAGCAGTAACTCCACTGGTTGTGGGCTCACCTGCCTCTGCTCTCCATATCACACTGCTCACCACTCCCGGGTGCTGGTATCTGGAAGCAGACAATACAGGCTGATGTACTCCCTTGTGGGGGAAAAGTTACCTTCCAGTGGGAGATTGTATGACCAGGTGAGCACTCTTTCAAATGTATCTCTCCACTGTTGCTGGGACGGACGTGTCTCCCGGCGGTGTGCACCAGCCGCCAGAGGTCTCTCCTGCATATTGACTGTGCCCGACCTCCACGTTCCTGGCCCGCTGTCAGCTCCTGGTCTGAATAACCTATTCACGGTGGGCGCCTCTGACATGTAGTGTCACAATGAAAGCCATGATTATTAAATGGCTGGGAGCGTGTGTCAGCATGTATACAAGTGATCGCAGTAGATGGAGTGTCCTTCCTGGGAATTAGGGTAAATCTCTAACACATTTTTGCATCCTTGGGTGCTTCCTCATAGAGTGAACAACACTGTATAGTAGCCAGTTCTGTAGGTGCTGTGGGTTCATTAGCATCCTCAAAATTTGTGCTGCCAGGAACCACATCTATGTACGGCATTGTCAATCCTATTTAGAACTCCCCAATCATTTCTAAAAGTTGTATCCAATTCAGTATACTGTAGACTGTATTGGATATAACATTATAAATATATTTTGAAAAAATCATGGAATCCATCAGTGAGATGTTTTCCAGTAAAATGTTTCAAAATGCACAGAACATTTGAAGAACACATATTTTGAAGATCATTGTCCTTCCACAATTCATTTTTTTAAATGGACATCCAAATGACTGATTCACATTAACATTTGTTTATGGAAGTAAAAAGAAAAAATAAGAATCCAGTCATTTTCCAGAGGGACTGAATTTAAACCCCTATTGGATGAAATTGGGAATACATTCCATCTGAAATGACATGTAACGTACTAAAGAGCATGCCTAGTCAATCAATAATATATTGGCAATGAAGGATAAGACCAAAACTGGTTGTCTGTTGCATCAATTTAAAGTGAAGTAAATGGAAGACAAGACATGGATGCCAATTTGTTCATTTGCCGTGAACACAAATAAATAGAACAGGCAGCATTAGAAAACACTAATGATGGCAAGTGTAAATACCACTGGAAATTTGATCAGGGGAACCATTTCAATACCTTTCCATATCTATTAGGTGCTTTTGCTAACTTTAAAATACAATAGTATGCCTTTACAATATCAACAACATTTGTTCTTTAAAAATATACAAGAAATTCAACATACTGTAATTGATTATAGTTTATTTTCTCTCAAACTTGCGCACTGTATGCAAACTTTCTTATATGATGAAGTGGATATCCATTTGTATAACAAATTAATTTTTCCCCCTAGTCCAAAAGTTCTTTGAAGTTTTATGCATTAAGTACTTGTGTAGTATTATTGTGCTGTGTATAAAAGGTTGGAAGATATCATATATTAAACATCTAAGTATTCGTACATGAAATATGGTAGGAAACTTGTTTTGGGTTAATAATATTTTGTTAATTCTTTTCATAAATTAATGAGTTACACAAATAATCTGTCAATAAAACTATAGATGTACAGAAAGGTTTTGTTTTCTTTTGAACAGGACCTCCCACACATACAGTATCATGCCCACTGAAAGAACAATTAGAAAGGGTACTCTCTCTTTATTGAAGCCAAGAGTCTGTCCATGCGATAAACAGATGGAGGGCAGTAATCCTGTTAATATTCATAATGTCGACACTAAAATGTCATCATTAGAATGTCAACTTAATTGAGACTGTGGATAGACATCATGTCGACATTATCATGTTCACAAAGCAGACATCTGAAATGCTGCCATATAAAATGTTGAGGAAGCAGATGGTTAGGTGTGGTCAGGAATGTTATGTTTAGGCTGCAAGGAGAGGTTAGGATTAGGTTACAGGGCTGGGGGTTAGGTTTAGGCAATAGAGGGAGGTTTATGGTTAGGGGGAAAAGATTAGGTATAGTAGATAAAATACTCTGCTGCTGAGACATTGCAGGCAGAACTGCTGCTAATATGACTGCAAGGATCCCAAAGAAGATGCTGGAACCACCATTGTCACCAGAAAAAAATAAGACACCAGGGCTGTTTTGTTGACAGTTCATCATGTTGATGTATAATCCCTGTAGATATGATGAATGTTGACATGGTCATGTCAACAATATTATGTCCACTTGATCACTATCAGGCATGTTGACAGATCAACCTTGTCAACAATATTATGTCCACTTGATAATTCTCAGGCATGTTGACAGATCAACCATGTCAACAATATTATGCCCACTTGATAACTATCAACATGATAACTGTCAGCAAATCATACCACACCCGTCCATACCTTGGCAACAGAGTATTATCTATAGAGCTTGTTAAGCCTTGTAGTGCCTACATGGGCAGGCTGTAGCATAAAGCTCCTCCCTGACTCAATTATGGGAGTGGGGGTCTGTTATATTATACAGGAGGTGTGCAAAAGTGGGGAATACCTTTAATTATAATACAGTTTACTTTACAGTTCATCCATATTTCTCAAACCAGATTGCCTGTATTAAAGCACCAAGGAAGACTGCCGTATGCTGCTTCAAGCAAGTCTTATAACGTTCTAATTCTTGAAAACAAATTACTATTCCATGTTAACCTTAATTCAAACATATGTAGATAAAATTACATACTATATAGATTGTATAATATAAAGTACTAAGTGGCTAGCCTATGTTGTTAAAATTTAATGTTTTAGAGGAACAATACACATAGATATTTGAAGTTTTAAGCAATGTTTCTAAGACAAAAGGAACAGAATGTAATAAATGACTAATCCAGATAATAAATGTCCACCTAAAGTAAGAGCATAAATATATAAATATAAACAGAAAAAAAATATTTGACTCAATACATATTGTCATAACCATGTCACAGATATATACATTCACTCAAAAAACAAATCTCTATCTTGGGCACATCTGGAATGTGTGAATAAACCAGTTGCTTGAGCTGAAATACACTGTCATGTAAAATAACTTGAGGTTCAAAGCTGTCAACCTAGAAGGATGATATTCAGAGTGATTTTGGCAAATAATGAAGTAGCGACACTATATATGAAGGTAGAGTACATTCATCTTCTAGGAATAGATCATTTCGATAAGAGTAAAAAACTATTGGCTGATTCTTTGTAGTAAGTTGCTACAAAAAGCTCCCAGTGGAAAATGTGAGTGGATGCAAACAAGAGTATTAGCTTGACATGTATGCGGTGACTCACAGATTCTACTTGTGATTTGTTTCCAAATGTATTCCAGCAAGGAAATGATTATTATCATCCAATAAGCAGTATGTATCTCAAATTAAATATAACTGCAATTCAAATTGATTTAAAGTCACAGAATTTGTTTTAGAATAAAATACAGTATGATTGCATATTCTCTGGGATTTGGCCGATTCATTGTCTTAAATTTGTATGATCTTATGTTTTGAAGAGAATACCTTACAAGACAGTTGAATAGGATAATGGAAAGCTAATTTATTTCAGGTAACAAATGGTTAAATAATAGAAAACTTCCTGAGCATCAGGCATCCTGAAATATACAGCAGGGCTCGGACCAGATCCTGAATAAAGCATTTAAAAGAAAACAAAATGTTTGTCTAATAAGATATTAACTTAAACCAAACAATAACCAATAGGTATATGAGAAGATTAGAAGAAATAGTTTACTCATTCAGAATTTTCTCAATGTTGTTTTCTTGCATCCACTGCCAATATACATGCAACTGATCTGAGTCTCTTAACAATAATCATTTTTTAAATCCAAACAACAACAAATACACTGATTCTACATCTACACTAATATTCCAGTGACAAGTCCAAGACACTTCAAGTCATTTCTATTCATCAGACAGGATCTACTCTAGCACATTATTAAAATTTACAGCAGAACAATAAGTACATAAAACATGTACAGTATACTACAAGTAAAAACAGATATGAAAATGCAATTTCATTAATACTGTATGCACGTAACTTTGATCAAGTATTGTATAGAATGTTAATTCTAATATTAGGATATAAGTAAAGTTTAAATGCAATTCATCATTAATTTTTTTTAAATAATCTTTAAAATAACAATTCTAACAGTTTATTTACTTTTCTTTTCTTTAGCTTCATTTGCTTTAAGTGGGTTGCTTTTTGAGTCAAAAGTATAATACACACCTGCAATGGGTGAAAATACAGAAAATGTGCAAATATTTTGTTATCACTGTACAGTATGTACATGACAATATTTTTCCGGCAACTGGGAAAAACTCACTTACACTGTACATTATCACTAAAGTTGCACACAGTATAGTGGATTTAGAATTCAAACATTACATCACACACTATAATTAACAATAAAAACTCTGGACACTCTAGCACAGGGCTGGCCAAACCGGTCCTCGAGATCTACCAACAGTTCATGTTTTCCAGGCCTCCTGGAGATCTGTAGAATTGTCAGTTAGGAATGAATGCAGCACATCTTAATTAGTAATGACTACACGTGTGCTCTTGCAAGGTGGGCTGGAAAATTTGAACCGTTGGTAGATCTCGAGGACTGGTTTGGCCAGCCCTGCTCTAGCACATTCAGCTGACTTCTAGACTAAAGTATATCAGGATCCAAGAATCCAAAATTTAAATACAGAAATCTTCTACACATTAGTTGGTAAAGTGTTCGACTATAAGAAAAAGAGTCTACCATGGAAGAGTAGCCAAAAAAGTAATCTCTTCCCATGATCATAATGTGTCTTAGGTTTGCCAAGATGCCAACAAATGAAGCAGAACACTTAGAACAACATCCTCTGGGCAGAGTAGATCAAAGTACAGTCATGTGGCTTTAGTTCACAGCATAATTTTTGGCAAAAGATTTTAATAACAACTATCAACTATCTTTCTAGCATTGTACAGTATGAGCTACGAACAGATGCAGACCAGTTCACAGATGTATATATGCCTTAGAAAGCCACATTGTTTGTGAGTGAGCAATGGGAGGTACAAATAGTATTGTGGATGGTAGTGATGACAGTTACCAGCACTACTGAACCACTGGTGAGTGGCTATTTGTGAATGTAATGCTGATGGCAACTGTTGTTTTCTCAGTTGCTTTGCATATATTATGCATTTGTATTTGTTTATGCAATTTGTTTTACTATTTTTTTTTCTTGGAGAGTTGTTTCTGATGTACAGTAATAGAGAACTATTTAAAGTTCTGTTGTTGTCTGAGTATTTTGCCAACAAAATAAGTGGCTATAAAAGTCTGTAAGTGTACAGTACTGTATGTATAAGTTCTCATTCTTGCTGCATCTACCTCTGGAACATCTCCAGTTCTTCCTTACTCCTGATGCCACCAAAACTATTATTCACACCTCATCATTTCCTGCTTAGATCAATCACCTCCTCTCTTGGCACCATTTCTCTCACCTATCTGTACCTTTTTATCAAAGCTTATCAGCCCTCCTTATAACTTTATTCTTTTCTCCTCTTTCCATCTTGAATACAGTATATTCTTCCCCATAGTTGTAGACCTAATGTCAGAGCAATCTTTCCTCCTTTTTCTCCCTTACAATATCTATGCCACTAGTGCTCCTCTGCCATTCAGTGACTCTGACATTGGGCCTAATTCAGACCTCATCGCTAGGCTGCGTTTTCATGCAGCCTGCAATCAGGCGCGTTGGTCTGCAGCGCCGGGGAGTGACGGGCATCGACGGGATGGTGTGAGAAAAGCGATTGCACCTGCAATCGCAAGGTGACTGACAGGAAGAGGCCATTTTTAAGGAGTGTCCGGAGAAATGCAGGAGGGACCAGGCGTTTGAAGGGAGGGTTTCTGACGTCAGCTCTGACCCCGATCATCGCACTGGAAGAGTAACTCCTGGTCTGTGCAGAGACTTCTGTTTGTGCAGCTCTCCTGCACAGGCGATCACACCTCTGCACAGCAATTTCCCCCTCTCCCTGTAGTGACTACCTGATCGCAGGGATGCAAAAAATGCCCCCTAGTGATCAGGTCTGAATTAGGCCCATTGTTTGCTCATACTTTGCATTACTGGGCCATTGAGTTCTGTATCAATTCCCACCCAGTACCTCTCTGTGGCATACTCCTGATAGATTTAGGGGCAGATTTATTAACATTTTTTTAACTTAAATAATGTGAAAAAGGGTGTTTTCACACCCTTTTCACATTATTTTAGTATCAATTAAATGTATTAGAGGGCTTTTGGAGCAGTTTTTATGAAAAACTGCTCCAAACCCTTTAATTCACTTTTTTTAATAACCAGATAACATTTCCCATACTTATAATAGGAAATGTGATCTAACCAAATTTACTAAAATAAAAATGTAAAAAATATCGCAATGAGCCCTGTGATAATAATGCCAGCTTCAGGCATAATCACAGTGCTCACTGTGGATGATGCACTTCTGCACAACTTTCTCTGCCCTTTTGTGGGGACCTGGCCAGTGTGATCAGCTATGTGAGTCCAATGGACACACATTCTGATCACTGTTTAAATTTTTTATTTTTTTTTAAATACTTACAGCCCCCGGTGATCAGTGCTCTGGAGCTCGCCTCCAGCTCTGGTCATGTGATCTCCAGCTCCTGCACTGTGAACCCAGTCATCTGCTGGGTTCACAGTGCAGAACCCAGTCATCTGCTGGGTTCAGCATATACAGAAGTTTACAGCATCAGATGACTGGGTTGCAGTAGCAAAATCCATCTATCACTTGACCAGAGCTGGAGGAGCGCACCATAGTACCAATCACTGGTGCAGGGAGGTAGTCGCAATAGGCAGAGGGGGGTGTTGGTGGCATGTGGGGCAATGGTAGCAGCGTTGTTGTCGGTGGTGCATGTGCAGCCATTACTCAGGGGAATATTTCATGATAATTACCCCGATAAGGCTGCAGTGTGGCATCACAGGGACAGAGCTTTCTCACAAGGTATGTACTTGCATGTGATTATTAATACATCCATGCAATGTATTTAATAATCGCATTGTGGATTGGGTCAATTTTATAACCTCACATCTGCATCCTCAGATGTGGATGGCGATAAATTGCCCCCCTGGTGAGTTGCCCTACACTTGCCCCAATTATCTATTCTTCCCTGTCTGTGGTATTATGTTTTGTACTATACTATGTACAGTACTTGTGCCATGTACAGCCAAAGTGTATTGAACTTGCCAGTTCTCATTTGTATCATACCAGCATCCAAAGTCACTTACAGTGTCCTAAGTACTTAGGAATAGAATTTTTTGTTGCAGAGGAACGGTATATATTTGTAGATAAAGCACAGTAATGCAAGTCATTATGTATAGCATGGCTCACTTATATCAGTTTTCAGTTATTTGCCCTTTTACACTGGTTAGCATCTGAGTTGCACACAACATTTGCAATCATTGCCAATCCCCAAAAACAGGAAACACGTAAAGAGAACTTTTGTTCTATTAGTGATGATATTTGTAAAAAAGTATATGACGGGATGCCTAGTGCAGCTTATTGACAAAGCACTGGGGTGCGCCAAACTGGATTATTTGGTGCAATGTTAGGATACATGTATATGGATACATTTGTGAGCAACAATAAAAAGTACCTATCGTCACCAACCAAGCATTCATAACCGGCCAATTAAAGTGGTTGGCTGAGGCTGGTGACAGTCAATTAACACCATTCTCTTAACCATGCAGAAAAAACATGGAAGTTCAACAGTCACTATGTTGACAGTAACTATGCGTTACAGTGGTGGATTTCTCACTAAGCATGTGAGGCACGTGCCTAGGGGGCGCATTTGATAGTGGGTGGCACACCAGTTTGATCAAGCCAGGTGATTTTTTTTGTCATTACAACTTATTTTTTTAATAGTTTATTTTGCAAGTGACAGGAGGTGGCAATGGGGTTGGGCTACTTTGGCGGTCTCGAGACAGACAGACTGGCCCAGAAATTAAGGGAGCAGTGACATGATGGTGTATGTGTGTGTGTGTGATAGTTGTTGTGGGGTGGCATAGCCAATAAAGTGCCTAGGGGCATCCTGACCTCATAAATCCACCATGGTAATGTACCAGAATGCTGACACTAGTATCCTGACTTGTCTGTAATGCTATTTAATGGATTAAACTATGTAGGCATTCTAACTTTACACATGCCACTTTACCAGCGTGATTAAAGTTGTAATGTCCACATTGGTAAAATGAGATAAGCAGCATTACAAATATGTCAGGATTCTTGCCCTGGCATTCTTGGTTTGACATATTCATTGTTGATATAGGGAGGGGATTATTCAGGTTTGTTAGCAAACCCAAAAAGTTTGCAATTGCGCAAAACCATGTTGCACTGCAGGTGGGGCAGATGTAACATGTGCAAAGAGATTTAGATTTGGGTGGGTTATATTATTTCTGTGCAGGGTAAATACTGGCTGCTTAATTTCTACACTGCAATTTAGATTTTAGTTTGAACACACCCCACCCAAATCTAAATCTCACTACACGTTACATCTGCCTCACCTGCAGTACATCATGGTTTTGCCCAATTGCTAACTTTTTTGGTTTGCTAATAAACCTGAATAAGGCTCTATATCAACAGTGAATATGTCAAATGAAGAATGCCAGGGCAAGTAACCTGACATGGGCCCTCATTCCGAGTTGTTCGCTCGCAAGCTGCTTTTAGCAGCTTTGCACACGCTAAGCCGCCGCCTACTGGGAGTGAATCTTAGCTTATCAAAATTGCGAACGAAAGATTTGCAATATTGCAAAAAGACTTCTCTGTGCAGTTTCTGAGTAGCTCAAGACTTACTCTTCCAGTGCGATCAGTTCAGTGCTTGTCGTTCCTGGTTTGACGTCACAAACACACCCAGCGTTCGCCCAGACACTCCTCCGTTTCTCCAGCCACTCCCACGTTTTTCCCAGAAACGGTAGCGTTTTTTCACACACTCCCATAAAACGGCCAGTTTCCGCCCAGAAACACCCACTTCCTGTCAATCACATTACGATCACCAGAACGAAGAAAAAACCTCGTAATGCCGTGAGTAAAATTCCTATATGCATAGCAAATTTACTTGGCGCAGTCGCAGTGCGAACATTGAGCATGCGCAATAAGCGGAAAATCGCTGCGATGCGAAGAAATTTACCAAGCGAACAACTCGGAATGACCACCATGGTTGTAATTCTGCTTATCTAATTTTAGCCATGTCATCGAGTAAGTAACTACTTACCGTAAAGTCGTACCTCATCAGCCAAGCATAAGTGCCAGAATCATAAAGGTCTGTATAAGTGCATATGTTTGTGCTCATTTTTCATTAGCCTTTCAGTATTTCTAACTTTTTATAATTTTGTTTTAAGTACACAAAATGATTATTTAAGGCATTTAAAAATAAATCAAAATGATTATGTTTAATTTAATCAATTTCTGAATAGATTTAATAGAGCAGTTAAAAATCAAATATAAGGTATGAGGGGCCTAATTCAGACCTGACCGCAGCAGCAAAGTTTTTCTCTAGTGGGCAAAGCCATGTGCAGTGCAGGTGGGGCAGATATACCATGTGTAGAGAGAATTATATTTGGGTGGGGTGTGTTCAAACTGAAATCTAAATTGCAGTGTAAAAATAAAGCAGCTGTTTTTTACTAAGAACAAAAACAAAATAACCCAATGAAATCTAACTCTCTGTACTTTATATCTGCCCCACCTGAAGTGTACATGGTTTTGCCAATTAGAAAAAGAGTTTGCTGCTGCGATCAGGTCTGAATTAGGCCCTACGTTTCAAGTCAATATTACATATACTCAGGGCCGGAGCTTCCACTAGGCAGCTTTAGGCAGTTGCCTAGGGGCACCGAGACCTGAGGGGGCGGCCTGCTACAGCTACCTGAAAAAGGTAGCATGGTTCTACCTCTTACAGCAACCGCAATCCCCCCAGCACTCTTATCTTACAGTAGCTGCGACTGCCAAGTTCTCGTATTGCAGCTTCCAGCTCCACCCGGCACAGGCAGTAACTCTGACATCTCCTGGAGTCCTGGCCAGGGTTGACATGCGGCTCTTTCACAGACTACTTAGTCCCAACTCAGCCTGCAGGTAAGGTGGCTGCACAGTGCACTCTCTGCATTTGAAAGGGGGGTGAGCAGCAGTCTGGGGGAGGGGGTGGGGTGTGAGTGATGAGCAGCAGGCATGCACACAGATGGTGGGGGGATAGAACAGCAGACATTTAAAGGGGGGGGCACCAGACACCCACACAGACTGAGGAGAAGGGAGCAGCCATACAACAGACGGGGTGGGGGAGAGCAGCAGTATGCCTTTCACCTGAAGGGTGGGTAGGGGTAAGGGGCAGTAGGCAGAAGTTTTGCCTAGGGTGCCAAGAAACCTTGCACCGGCCCTGCATATACTACTTTTGTTGCACACTGTTTCTTAAAAAATGATAATACTGCAGATGTTAGACACCTATAATTTCTGGAAGGCATAACAATAAAAGTTACACACAAACTTCCCTAGTTTTTACTTTATTGACAACTTTTAGTTTTTTTTTTTTGTCAATGGTATTTTGAAACTGTATATGTGTTATTGCTTGTTGCTTACAGAATGTATCATCTTTGGTCTTGTTTTCTTTCAGATATCAACCTAACAATAAACAACAAACTGGCAGAAATCTTAATTTGTTTGGGTGGACTGTGTAGGAGGATTTTGCCTAAATCAATAACATCTTAGTTAACAGAAATTTTACAACTGTAAACAGAATTGATTTGTTTTTAACCACACCAATGTGTGTGTCATTACTTATTGACTTCTATACCAGCAGTATAGCTTCTGAAGCCAAAGTAGTTGTCATTGTTTTACTTTTGGTTTAAGTAATTAACTGAGAATAGTTTTAAAACATTTGAGAATAAACTTGTAAGAAAACTATTATTACATACAAATACTACATGTGAACATATATGGGTAAGCCGAGATGTATATTGCAATATCTGTAGCAGAAATACATTGGCCTTAAAGAACTAATTATATTTTTACCTTAAAACACATTCCATTGCCCTTTCAATTTTACAAACACTAAGCAAGAAATTGTTCCTCTCCACCTTTCAAGTCTTGAATTTATTACTGAGTGCAATTTAGCAGAAGCTCAATCATTACAGACAATAGAGTATGTGAAGCACTAAAGCACTTATATTTTTATTATAATCTCCAACAGTAATGCTGTCCATTATTGCCTCCTACTGCAATGATGCAAAATAGCATTCCCCTTCTTTTATTTATAATAAAGGTAACTCATTCCCTCTTCATCAAAACGATATCTTATCAGTACACAAAAATACCTGCATACAATGATGTAAATGATTTAAAATTAAACAGGATCACAATTACAGTGACAATGACTATCACATCCATAAAATATGAATGTAGTCAAAACAAACCGACAACTCCACACTTTCCAAAGTAGTCACATCACCAACCCTTTCCCACCTATTCCAAAGAGCTGCACACTTGTAGTAGGAACACATGGAGTTGCAATACACTGGTGATGTCAAGTAGCATAGTAACAGATAAAACATGAGTCACGCTGGTCCTTTAAGCAATTCATTAACATAAATATGCAATTCTTGCACAGCTAATCTTTAGAAGGGAGGTATTACCAGTTTATCCTGCATCTTATCTGTGGCATGTCTATGCGGTAACTTCTTCTGTCCCTCTCCCACGTTTTACTGTAATGTTCCAGGAGTTACATAGCACATGGATATCCCATAGTTGTCACAAAGTCACGGCAGCTTGTCTGCAAAGCAGGAACGTGTGTCCACGGGCACCTTATTATTACAGTACCCAGCAACAAGCCAGAGAACGAAGCAGCCGCAGCAGCTCTGTATTCAATCAAGCCAGAGCGCGTACTGAATGGTGAAGACGTCCAATCGCCGGGCTCTCAGCTCCAGCCTTCACATGCATAGCAGATTGGGAGCTACCACTGCGAGCCCAGGCCAGGGATGATGTCTCGGAGAGAAGAGGCCAGACGTGCTAGTGCTGATCTGCTTCAGCACCATGGACAGCACGGAGAGTGGAGGCCAGACGTGCTAGTGCTGATCCGCTTCAGCCCACCGGACAGCTCCTCTAACTTGGAGCTAGTCACTGCTTGATCGCTATACAGTAACGCTATTGCTGTGCCGCGGACATTCCATCAGCACCTGTCAGTCGAAAGATTCTTTCATTTAAATATCAGAAAATAATATAATGTTTTCTGGAATGCTGAGGGAAAGGTGGAGCCTTGGTATAGAACGGAGAGTTAGTGCTAGGTACAGAAGAACGCCTACCGGTTATTTGTTTTCACTAATTGTTTCCACACAGTTGGAATTTCCATTGACATTCCTCACGTCCTGTGCTTTGCACGTGTTCCCTCGCCGTGCATGCACAGTCAGGACTTTCCATTAGAAAAATGTGTAACAAAAAAAGGATTATTACAGTATGTGATGTATTTCACAGTCGACTGAGTATATGGTGTGTGTGTGTGTGTGTGTGTGTGTGTGTGTGTGTGTGTGTGTGTGTGTGTGTGTGTGTGTGTGTGTAAACACACAGACATGCATTATATTTGTTATGCATTTCACCATAATGCCAAAATGCCGTGCAGAAAATAGATAACATATTTAATAGTGACCAGTGAAATATTGCCAAATGATAGGGTTCAGTGCATTATGCCCAACTTAGTCTGATATGTTTATACATTGAATATTGAGTAATTACCTCCAACAGGGCTGGTGTTGGTTCATTTATATTTTTCCCCATCAGGTGCAGCTTTAAATATCAAGCACATTCTAGAAGAATTATCTTAGTTATTTAAGCCCATTATAACTTTATGACTCAAAACTCCAATTATCTGCGATGCTGTCAAAGACACTGGAGTGTATATTAGAGTTGTTCCAGTCACACAGTGCTTACTCTAGTTACAGTTTCCTTTTAAGACAAAATGGTCTAATTTCCAAAGGCTTAAATATACACTAAGCTTGATTGCAAGTTAGCCAAAAGGCAATAACAATTGTTGCATGGTCTTGGCAAGTAAGACTGCAGAATACATTTACAGTTTATTGTTTGTTTAATTGATGCAAATACTCCCTGCTCTCTTCCAGTTTGTTTCTAGCAATTCCGTCCTCACTGGACCATGAAGCAGTTTTGTCACAATAATGGCTGGACTATGGGCCTAATTCAGACCTGATTGCTAGGGTGCATTTTTTGCATCCCTGCGATCATGTAGTTGCCGCCTACAGGGGGAGGGGAAATCACTGTGCAGGGGTGCGTTCGCATGTGCTGGAGAACTGCACAAACAGAAGTTTGTGCAGTCTCTGCACAGCCCAGGACTTACTCTTACAGTGCGATGATCAGGGCTGGAGCTGACGTCAGAAACACTCACTCCAAATGCCTGGTCTCTCCTGCGTTTCTCTGGACACTCCTTAAAAAAGGTCAGTTGCCACCTACAAACGGCCTCTTCCTATCAATCACCTTGCAATCGCCCGTGCAATCACATTTCTCGCACATCCCGTCGCTGCCCACCGATCCCCGTCGTTGTGGACCAATGCATCTGTGTATTGCGGTGCATACGCATGTGCAGTTCAGACCTGATCGCAGGCTGTACGAAATCGCAGCCGCAATCAGGTCTGAATTAGGCCCTATGTTCTGAAGTTGATTCTAAGCAGTTTTTGTTTTTGTTCCTGCTTCTAATAGTCTAAGATGTCATTTGCATTTGACAGTACTGTAGCAGAATGTGCTATAGGGGAAAATATCAAACTATTACAGTATTTACAGTAAAATACCTTTAAAATGGTGTACACTTAAAAAATCTGGTTGCAGCAGCATGTGCACCTACTGTTATCACACACACTACAATTCACTACCAGGGGTATATTTACTAAAGTGTGGGTTTATAGAAGTGAAGATGTTGCCCATAGCAACCTATCAAATTCTACTTATCATGTATCTAGCACCTTCTAGAAGACAATCGCTAGACTCTGGTCACTATGGGTAACATCTCCACTTCTATAAACTAGAGATGAGCGCCGGAAATTTTTCGGGTTTTGTGTTTTGGTTTTGGGTTCGGTTCCGCGGCCGTGTTTTGGGTTCGACCGCGTTTTGGCAAAACCTCACCGAATTTTTTTTGTCGGATTCGGGTGTGTTTTGGATTCGGGTGTTTTTTTCAAAAAACCCTAAAAAACAGCTTAAATCATAGAATTTGGGGGTCATTTTGATCCCAAAGTATTATTAACCTCAAAAACCATAATTTACACTCATTTTCAGTCTATTCTGAATACCTCACACCTCACAATATTATTTTTAGTCCTAAAATTTGCACCGAGGTCGCTGTGTGAGTAAGATAAGCGACCCTAGTGGCCGACACAAACACCGGGCCCATCTAGGAGTGGCACTGCAGTGTCACGCAGGATGTCCCTTCCAAAAAACCCTCCCCAAACAGCACATGACGCAAAGAAAAAAAGAGGCGCAATGAGGTAGCTGACTGTGTGAGTAAGATAAGCGACCCTAGTGGCCGACACAAACACCGGGCCCATCTAGGAGTGTCACTGCAGTGTCACGCAGGATGGCCCTTCCAAAAAACCCTCCCCAAACAGCACATGACGCAAAGAAAAAAAGAGGCGCAATGAGGTAGCTAACTGTGTGAGTAAGATAAGCGACCCTAGTGGCCGACACAAACACCGGGCCCATCTAGGAGTGGCACTGCAGTGTCACGCAGGATGGCCCTTCCAAAAAACCCTCCCCAAACAGCACATGACGCAAAGAAAAAAAGAGGCGCAATGAGGTAGCTGACTGTGTGAGTAAGATAAGCGACCCTAGTGGCCGACACAAACACCGGGCCCATCTAGGAGTGGCACTGCAGTGTCACGCAGGATGTCCCTTCCAAAAAACCCTCCCCAAACAGCACATGACGCAAAGAAAAAAAGAGGCGCAATGAGGTAGCTGACTGTGTGAGTAAGATAAGCGACCCTAGTGGCCGACACAAACAACGGGCCCATCTAGGAGTGGCACTGCAGTGTCACGCAGGATGTCCCTTCCAAAAAACCCTCCCCAAACAGCACATGACGCAAAGAAAAAAAGAGGCGCAATGAGGTAGCTGACTGTGTGAGTAAGATAAGCGACCCTAGTGGCCGACACAAACACCGGGCCCATCTAGGAGTGGCACTGCAGTGTTACGCAGGATGTCCCTTCCAAAAAACCCTCCCCAAACAGCACATGACGCAAAGAAAAAAAGAGGCGCAATGAGGTAGCTGACTGTGTGAGTAAGATAAGCGACCCTAGTGGCCGACACAAACACCGGGCCCATCTAGGAGTGGCACTGCAGTGTCACGCAGGATGGCCCTTCCAAAAAACCCTCCCCAAACAGCACATGACGCAAAGAAAAATAAAAGAAAAAAGAGGTGCAAGATGGAATTGTCCTTGGGCCCTCCCACCCACCCTTATGTTGTATAAACAGGACATGCACACTTTAACCAACCCATCATTTCAGTGACAGGGTCTGCCACACGACTGTGACTGATATGACGGGTTGGTTTGGACCCCCCCAAAAAAAGAAGCAATTAATCTCTCCTTGCACAAACTGGCTCTACAGAGGCAAGATGTCCACCTCATCATCATCCTCCGATATATCACCGTGTACATCCCCCTCCTCACAGATTATCAATTCGTCCCCACTGGAATCCACCATCTCAGCTCCCTGTGTACTTTGTGGAGGCAATTGCTGCTGGTCAATGTCTCCGCGGAGGAATTGATTATAATTCATTTTAATGAACATCATCTTCTCCACATTTTCTGGATGTAACCTCGTACGCCGATTGCTGACAAGGTGAGCGGCGGCACTAAACACTCTTTCGGAGTACACACTTGTGGGAGGGCAACTTAGGTAGAATAAAGCCAGTTTGTGCAAGGGCCTCCAAATTGCCTCTTTTTCCTGCCAGTATAAGTACGGACTGTGTGACGTGCCTACTTGGATGCGGTCACTCATATAATCCTCCACCATTCTTTCAATGTTGAGAGAATCATATGCAGTGACAGTAGACGACATGTCCGTAATCGTTGTCAGGTCCTTCAGTCCGGACCAGATGTCAGCATCAGCAGTCGCTCCAGACTGCCCTGCATCACCGCCAGCGGGTGGGCTCGGAATTCTGAGCCTTTTCCTCGCACCCCCAGTTGCGGGAGAATGTGAAGGAGGAGATGTTGACAGGTCGCGTTCCGCTTGACTTGACAATTTTCTCACCAGCAGGTCTTTCAACCCCAGCAGACTTGTGTCTGCCGGAAAGAGAGATCCAAGGTAGGTTTTAAATCTAGGATCGAGCACGGTGGCCAAAATGTAGTGCTCTGATTTCAACAGATTGACCACCCGTGAATCTTTGTTAAGCGAATTAAGGGCTCCATCCACAAGTCCCACATGCCTAGCGGAATCGCTCCGTGTTAGCTCCTCCTTCAATGTCTCCAGCTTCTTCTGCAAAAGCCTGATGAGGGGAATGACCTGACTCAGGCTGGCAGTGTCTGAACTGACTTCACGTGTGGCAAGTTCAAAGGGCATCAGAACCTTGCACAACGTTGAAATCATTCTCCACTGCACTTGAGACAGGTGCATTCCACCTCCTATATCGTGCTCAATTGTATAGGCTTGAATGGCCTTTTGCTGCTCCTCCAACCTCTGAAGCATATAGAGGGTTGAATTCCACCTCGTTACCACTTCTTGCTTCAGATGATGGCAGGGCAGGTTCAGTAGTTTTTGGTGGTGCTCCAGTCTTCTGTACGTGGTGCCTGTACGCCGAAAGTGTCCCGCAATTCTTCTGGCCACCGACAGCATCTCTTGCACGCCCCTGTCGTTTTTTAAAAAATTCTGCACCACCAAATTCAAGGTATGTGCAAAACATGGGACGTGCTGGAATTTGCCCATATTTAATGCACACACAATATTGCTGGCGTTGTCCGATGCCACAAATCCACAGGAGAGTCCAATTGGGGTAAGCCATTCCGCGATGATCTTCCTCAGTTGCCGTAAGAGGTTTTCAGCTGTGTGCGTATTCTGGAAAGCGGTGATACAAAGCGTAGCCTGCCTAGGAAAGAGTTGGCGTTTGCGAGATGCTGCTACTGGTGCCGCCGCTGCTGTTCTTGCGGCGGGAGTCCATACATCTACCCAGTGGGCTGTCACAGTCATATAGTCCTGACCCTGCCCTGCTCCACTTGTCCACATGTCCGTGGTTAAGTGGACATTGGGTACAACTGCATTTTTTAGGACACTGGTGAGTCTTTTTCTGACGTCCGTGTACATTCTCGGTATCGCCTGCCTAGAGAAGTGGAACCTAGATGGTATTTGGTAACGGGGGCACACTGCCTCAATAAATTGTCTAGTTCCCTGTGAACTAACGGCGGATACCGGATGCACGTCTAACACCAACATAGTTGTCAAGGCCTCAGTTATCCGCTTTGCAGCAGGATGACTGCTGTGATATTTCATCTTCCTCGCAAAGGACTGTTGGACAGTCAATTGCTTACTGGAAGTAGTACAAGTGGGCTTACGACTTCCCCTCTGGGATGACCATCGACTCCCAGCAGCAACAACAGCAGCGCCAGCAGCAGTAGGCGTTACACGCAAGGATGCATCGGAGGAATCCCAGGCAGGAGAGGACTCGTCAGAATTGCCAGTGACATGGCCTGCAGGACTATTGGCATTCCTGGGGAAGGAGGAAATTGACACTGAGGGAGTTGGTGGGGTGGTTTGCGTGAGTTTGGTTACAAGAGGAAGGGATTTACTGGTCAGTGGACTGCTTCCGCTGTCGGCCAAAGTTTTTGAACTTGTCACTGACTTATTATGAATGCGCTGCAGGTGACGTATAAGGGAGGATGTTCCGAGGTGGTTATCGTCCTTACCCCTACTTATTACAGCTTGACAAAGGGAACACACGGCTTGACAAATGTTGTCCGCATTTCTGGTGAAATACTTCCACACCGAAGAGCTGATTTTTTTGGTATTTTCACCAGGCATGTCAACGGCCATATTCCTCCCACGGACAACAGGTGTCTCCCCGGGTGCCTGACTTAAACAAACCACCTCACCATCAGAATCCTCCTGGTCAATTTCCTCCCCAGCGCCAGCAACACCCATATCCTCCTCATCCTGGTGTACTTCAACACTGACATCTTCAATCTGACTATCAGGAACTGGACTGCGGGTGCTCCTTCCAGCACTTGCAGGGGGCGTGCAAATGGTGGAAGGCGCATGCTCTTCACGTCCAGTGTTGGGAAGGTCAGGCATCGCAACCGAGACAATTGGACTCTCCTTGTGGATTTGGGTGGATTTGGGATTTCGAAGAACGCACAGTTCTTTGCGGTGCTACTGCTTTTGCCAGCTTGAGTCTTTTCATTTTTCTAGCGAGAGGCTGAGTGCCTCCATCCTCATGTGAAGCTGAACCACTAGCCATGAACATAGGCCAGGGCCTCAGCCGTTCCTTGCCACTCCGTGTGGTAAATGGCATATTGGCAAGTTTACGCTTCTCCTCCGACAATTTTATTTTAGGTTTTGGAGTCCTTTTTTTACTGATATTTGGTGTTTTGGATTTGACATGCTCTGTACTATGCCATTGGGCATCGGCCTTGGCAGACGACGTTGCTGGCATTTCATCGTCTCGGCCATGACTAGTGGCAGCAGCTTCAGCACGAGGTGGAAGTGGATCTTGATCTTTCCCTAATTTTGGAACCTCAACATTTTTGTTCTCCATATTTTAATAGGCACAACTAAAAGGCACCTCAGGTAAACAATGGAGATGGATGGATACTAGTATACAATTATGGATGGACTGCCGAGTGCCGACACAGAGGTAGCTACAGCCGTGGACTACCGTACTGTACTGTGTCTGCTGCTAATATAGACTGGATGATAATGAGATGTAGTATGTATAAAGAAGAAAGAAAAAAAAAACCACGGGTAGGTGGTATACAATTATGGATGGACTGCCGAGTGCCGACACAGAGGTAGCTACAGCCGTGGACTACCGTACTGTGTCTGCTGCTAATATAGACTGGTTGATAAAGAGATGTAGTATGTATGTATAAAGAAGAAAGAAAAAAAAACCACGGGTAGGTGGTATACAATTATGGACGGACTGCCGAGTGCCGACACAGAGGTAGCTACAGCCGTGGACTACCGTACTGTGTCTGCTGCTAATATAGACTGGTTGATAAAGAGATGTAGTATGTATGTATAAAGAAGAAAGAAAAAAAAACCACGGGTAGGTGGTATACAATTATGGATGGACTGCCGAGTGCCGACACAGAGGTAGCTACAGCCGTGGACTACCGTACTGTACTGTGTCTGCTGCTAATATAGACTGGATGATAATGAGATGTAGTATGTATAAAGAAGAAAGAAAAAAAAACCACGGGTAGGTGGTATACAATTATGGATGGACTGCCGAGTGCCGACACAGAGGTAGCTACAGCCGTGGACTACCGTACTGTGTCTGCTGCTAATATAGACTGGTTGATAATGAGATGTAGTATGTATAAAGAAGAAAGAAAAAAAAACCACGGGTAGGTGGTATACAATTATGGATGGACTGCCGAGTGCCGACACAGAGGTAGCTACAGCCGTGGACTACCGTACTGTGTCTGCTGCTAATATAGACTGGTTGATAAAGAGATGTAGTATGTATGTATAAAGAAGAAAGAAAAAAAACCACGGGTAGGTGGTATACAATTATGGACGGACTGCCGAGTGCCGACACAGAGGTAGCTACAGCCGTGGACTACCGTACTGTGTCTGCTGCTAATATAGACTGGTTGATAAAGAGATGTAGTATGTATGTATAAAGAAGAAAGAAAGAAAAACCACGGGTAGGTGGTAAACAATTATGGATGGACTGCCGAGTGCCGACACAGAGGTAGCTACAGCCGTGGACTACCGTACTGTGTCTGCTGCTAATATAGACTGGTTGATAAAGAGATGTAGTATGTATGTATAAAGAAGAAAGAAAAAAAAACCACGGGTAGGTGGTATACAATTATGGATGGACTGCCGAGTGCCGACACAGAGGTAGCTACAGCCGTGGACTACCGTACTGTACTGTGTCTGCTGCTAATATAGACTGGATGATAATGAGATGTAGTATGTATAAAGAAGAAAGAAAAAAAAACCACGGGTAGGTGGTATACAATTATGGATGGACTGCCGAGTGCCGACACAGAGGTAGCTACAGCCGTGGACTACCGTACTGTGTCTGCTGCTAATATAGACTGGTTGATAATGAGATGTAGTATGTATAAAGAAGAAAGAAAAAAAAACCACGGGTAGGTGGTATACAATTATGGACGGACTTCCGAGTGCCGACACAGAGGTAGCTACAGCCATGGACTACCGTACTGTACTGTGTCTGCTGCTAATATAGACTGGATGATAATGAGATGTAGTATGTATAAAGAAGAAAGAAAAAAAAACCACGGGTAGGTGGTATACAATTATGGATGGACTGCCGAGTGCCGACACAGAGGTAGCTACAGCCGTGGACTACCGTACTGTGTCTGCTGCTAATATAGACTGGTTGATAATGAGATGTAGTATGTATAAAGAAGAAAGAAAAAAAAACCACGGGTAGGTGGTATACAATTATGGACGGACTTCCGAGTGCCGACACAGAGGTAGCTACAGCCGTGGACTACCGTACTGTACTGTGTCTGCTGCTAATATAGACTGGATGATAATGAGATGTAGTATGTATAAAGAAGAAAGAAAAAAAAACCACGGGTAGGTGGTATACAATTATGGATGGACTGCCGAGTGCCGACACAGAGGTAGCTACAGCCGTGAACTACCGTACTGTGTCTGCTGCGACTGGATGATAAATAATGATATAAAAAATATATATATATCACTACTGCAGCCGGACAGGTATATATTATATAATGACGGACCTGCTGGACACTGTCTGTCAGCAGAATGAGTTTTTTATTTTATAGAATAAAAAAACACCACACAAGTCACACGACGTGTGTTTAACTTTTACAGGCAGACATTCACAATACAATATAGTATACTATATACTGGTGGTCAGGTCACTGGTCAGTCACACTGGCAGTGGCACTCCTGCAGAAAAAAAGTGTGCACTGTTTAATTTTAATATGTACTCCTGGCTCCTGCTATAACCTAACTGCTCCCCAGTCTCCCCCACAATTAAGCTGTGTGAGCACAGTCAGATATTATACATAGATGATGCAGCAGCACACTGGGCTGAGCACAGATATGGTATGTGACTGAGTCACTGTGTATCGTTTTTTCAGGCAGAGAACGGATTATATTAAATAATATAAAACTGCACTGGTGGTCACTGGTCAGTCACTAGTATAACTAACTAATACTATCAGCAAAATTCTGCACTCTCTGTCTGAGTACTCCTCCTAAGCTCCAGTAAATGAAGTGTCACTGTCTCACTCTGTCACTAGTATAACTAACTAATACTATCAGCAAAATTCTGCACTCTCTGTCCGAGTACTCCTCCTAAGCTCCAGTAAATGAAGTGTCACTGTCTCACTCTCACTCTCCTATCTATTTCTTCTCTAAACGGAGAGGACGCCAGCCACGTCCTCTCACTATCAATCTCAATGCACGTGTAAAATGGCGGCGACGCGCGGCTCCTTATATAGAATCCGAGTCTCGCGATAGAATCCGAGCCTCGCGAGAATCCGACAGCGTCATGATGACGTTCGGGCGCGCTCGGGTTAACCGAGCAAGGCGGGAAGATCCGAGTCGCTCGGATCCGTGTAAAAAAAGCTGAAGTTCGGGCGGGTTCGGATTCCGAGGAACCGAACCCGCTCATCACTACTATAAACCCACACTTTATTAAATATTCCCCCTAATTGTAAATATATATATATATATATATATATATATATATGTATGTATAAAATACAATATGTGTCAGCACAAACATATTCTTAAAACCATGGGACTTGTCATTTTCTTAAAACCATGGGATCACCCAGAAGCTTATTTTACTAACAGACAGATTAAACAGACTAACTTTGACCTTTGTTTCCCTAAGTTATTTAATCATAAGCAAGTGGAAATACAGTATAACACACAGATCTGAATTTCACATCACTATCATTCACCAATTGTCAAAATTTAAAATAACAGCTCTGTGCCGCTGTTAATATTCTAATAATATAATGACTGTTTCCCTATGCTATTATGGGAGATAAGTATACAAATGTCCTATGCCAAAGGGTGCTTGCCTGTGTCTTCTTTTCCCTAAGGTTAACAGTGCCTTTCATCTCTATACAAAGGTGATTAGCCCAGATGATCTTTTTGGCTTGTCTGACTGCAGCCACACCCTGCAGTAAGTGGGTGCTGAATTCACTCAATAGGTACAGTATATGGTTAAGTAAATCACTACATATAGAGTGTGGGACTGGGGCATGAAGGGAAATACAGTGGTAGGCACCCATGCTTAATAGGTGTGACTAGCAACAGTAGAGGGTGTGTAGCAGCTTGGCTAGCCATGAGAGAGTGTTTGTTCTGGGCCCCTTTATAACTGTATATATATAGTAAATACTGATAGTGCATATTAGATAATCAGTGCCAGATTAAGGATGGGGTGGTTGTCCATGGACCCCCACACACTAGGGCACCCCCACACATACCACCCTATCTTGGTCCTGGAACAGCAATAGGTGTTCTCTGCATGCAGTCAAGCCTCTCTGCAGCAGTCCCCCACTCTCCTGAACAGCCAGCAAGTCCCCCTCACGTGCATACTGTACATATGAGTGCTAGCATTGGCAGTCAGCTGGGTCATTGACCGATCCCATTGGTCAGCGGGGATTCCTTCAATGTGGACAATTGTCCTGTTGCTGGTGGGGGATGGACTGTAGCTGCCAATCGTGTCCTCTGCTCTAAAGGCACCTAATTCAAGTGTGCAGGAAGGTGTGGCAGCAGGAGGTGCAGGAGGTGATAGGGTCAGGGGAAGAGTTTATGTGGAATTGAGGTTGGAAGATGGGACACACACTGACAGTACAGGATAAATGGATCGCACTGCCCATCCCATCCCATTCCAATGGTGAGCGTAGGGAGAGAGGTGATGAGGTAATTGTTGGGAGAGGGGGGATCAGCATTGGGCAGGCAAGGTGTGATAATTTTTCCCTGTGTCATAATGTTTTTTGTGAGGTAGGCTGTGATTTGCCAGAAGCCATGGTAATGCAAGTACTGACTCCCAGCAGTCATGTAAATGCAAATCCCAACTATCTCCTCAGGTTGTCAGTGCGGATGAGGGATGACAGACTATGGGAATGAGGAAGAGATCACCAGAGAGGTATCTGTATCATTTATTACTGTACAGTTACTGTTTATCTGCCCCCGCCTTGCACAGTGACCTTTGTGCAGCATACCTAGAATGCTGCTGCGGGGTCTGGAAGAGGGTCTGTTCATTCACTTCAGTAGATCCAGCAATGGCACAGCGTTACCTGCCTGCAAGTCCTCTCAGAACAAGCAGCACTTAATGGTTGGAGGGATAGTATCCACACAGCTTGTGCAAATCTCCATTGGGCCAAACTCTAAGTGTATCTAGTGGGCTTGGGTGGTGGTGGTGGGTAAGTTTACCGTCGGTATGGGATTCCCCACAAGCTTGTTGCCCTGGGCCCCCACAAACCTTAATCTGGCCCTGTAGATAATGTACCAGTTTGATAACAACAAAGCACTGTAGTGAATACTCCACAGTCATGTGAATGTAGTATAATGTAACTCATGTATAGTAATTAACCAAATAATGATGATCATTATCAAATATACCACATTAACCACTTGCTTGGCTGGGCTTTCCCTGGCTTGATCGCAGTGACCAGTCAGAAACACCCACTAAATGGCTGCAGGAAGGTTATCTTCCAGCAGCTGCCTATATCTGAGGTACCTCCTGGTCTACTGCACCTGTACTCTGTTCCCAGCATGGCCCTGTCACTGCTGACCACAGTGATTAGAATCCATGGTGGCATCCCCACCCTGCGGCTATGACTAGAAGGAAACAGGGTGCCATGGCTTCTGCTGTGTCCTGATCACTGCAACCAGCAGTGATCAGGCAGCTTGGCGGCACCCATACACAGCAGCTGCTGAGGAGCCCTGACTGCAAAGAATACAGGGCAGCCACAGTTTGACTTCTCTCATGCTGTGTCCCAATTGCTGTAACCAGCAGTGATTGGGCAGTACAGTATCACCCCATTCTGCATACTTCAGTACTGCTGAGTCTGCACTAAAAGTAACAGCCCCTGCCTGCTCTGCCCCCTCATGTGTGTCAATCACTGCTGGCCACAGTGATCAGGCACTCTCAACTGTGTGTGCGCTCTCTCTCTCTCTCTCTCTCTCTCTCTATATATATATATATATATATATATATAGACACTCACTTTTGCAAAAGAAAAGAAAAAAAGACCAGCACTCACGTTTTGATGATGAAAAGAAAAAAAGGGGTTTATTCCTTACAGGAAAAACATCTGGACATGATCCTAGTACTACAGCCCGACGGCCATATCAACTCTCCGTGGTTTTCGTCAGGGGCCTTCAGGTATCTGTACTCACATCCAGAATACAGTAGTAATCACATGGGTGCTAAAGAGACCATTAGGCTCCTATAATATTCATATACTTAGGCTTGATGTGAGAGCACTCACCATTTCAGAATTGCAGAAAAAGTTTTAATATTGTCCCCATGATCAAAGTTGACCCGAAAGAATACTGTTGCCACCAGCAGATCCTCCCTATATAGCCCTATTTTAACAAGATAATAAAAAGTAGCATGGTAAATGTGTTGACTTTTGAGCACTTATCATACAGGATAAAGTGCAATTGTGGCTTATCACTAAAAAACTGGCTGTTATAAATGCAGTGACTGTATTACTTGCAATTTGATGATGAAGTGTATTTCCACATCCACACAGTGGTAAAAAGATCACAATCTGACATAGATTACATAGCACATCCAAGTTTGTGATATACTTGCTGACTAGCCCTTTACTACAGTATGTAGGTATGGGTACACAACCATTTTGTGAGAATATGGCTAACCATTGAACATTCATTTGGGCTGCTCTTACTACCGGTGAAACAAATAAACCAGTTGCCCAAAAATTTCTACAATATACAGATCAGGTTGCTTCATTGAAATGTATGGTTATTGATTGTGTACCCAAAATAATGATCACCCTGGTGACCATGAATAGTGTTTATGTAAATTAGAATCCAAGTGGATTTAAAGGTTGAACACCATACCGCCTAATGGATTAATGTAAACATTCCATTTAACATTTTTTTTTTCTTATTTTGTGGACTGTGCTTTATGTCTACTCTCAACTTTGATTTTTCATCCCCTTGATTTTTCTAGAGATGTGCAGCTGGTACTTTTCGTGTTTTGTGTTTTGGTTTTGGTATTGGTTCTAATTCCCCTCTCATGTTTTGGTTTTGGCTGGGTTTTGCCAAAACCACCCTTTCGTGTTTTGGTTTTGGATCTGGTTGATTGTTTAAAAAAACATAAAAACAGCTAAAATCACAGAATTTGGGGGTAATTTTGATCCTATGATATTATTAACCTCAATAACATTCATTTCCACTCACTTCCAATCTATTCTGAACACCTCACACCTCACAATATTGTTTTTAGGCCAAAAGGTTGCACCAAGGTGGCTGTATGACTAAGCTAAGCGACTCAAGTGAACGGCACAAACACCTGACCCATCTAGGAGTGGCACTGCAGTGGCAGACAGGATGGCAGATTTACAAAATTGTCCCCAAACATCAGTGCCGTAACTACACATTTTAGCGCTGTGTTCAAGAAACCGCATCGGCGAAACCCCCCCTTTCCCGCATATACAAAACAGGGCAAGTGCGCACCGTGGTCGTGCATAAAAAATATAGGGGCATGGCTTCATGGAGAAGAGGCATGGCCACAAAATAATACATATTCATATTACGCTGTACAGTAGTCTCAACTATTAAAATTACGCGACACAGTAGCGCCACTTACACACTTTACACCAGATAGAGCCCCTATCACACATTACGGCAGGTAGAGACCCCCTTTTTACACATCAGGCTGGCAGAGACCCCTTTTTACACATCACGCTGGCAGAATTTCTCTTTTTACACATCACGCTGGCAGAATCCCCTTTTTACACATCACGCTGGCAGAGACCCCTTTTTTTTACACATCATGCTGCAAGAGACCCCTATTTTTTTACACATCACGCTGCCAGAGACCCCTTTTTTACACATCACGCTGCCAGGGTAAAAAAAGAGAGAGCTGAGGCTGGCCAATGCTGAGGCTGGATGAGTGCTGTGCTGCTGCTGGGATACCGCACTGCGTGGGTGGCAGCCGGCAGTACTCCTCGTCAGTGGAGTGGGCTCAGGCGGGATGCAGGCCTGGCACTAGCTGATGCTTGTGGGCAGGTAGGCAGGCGGGTGGCCGTGTGTAGAACACCATGTGCCATCGCTCCCACCACCGAGTCCGCAACCCAGATAGAATGCCTTGTGCTAAGACCTAGTGCCCGCACCGGCATTCTGGGAAGGTGGGAAGACATCACTGTACATTGGAACTGTGAGAGGTACATTGGAACTGTGAATGGGAGTGTCGAGTGGGAGGTGGGGCTGCACGGGCAGGCTCCGGAGCTGTTCTGACACCTGCTTCTTCCTGCATTCAGTGTGCTGGCTCTCGGCATAGTAGGGGACTCTCCAAGGGCGGGATGTACTAACTTCTGCCGCCACATTAATTGCCGTTTTCTCCGCGATCTCAGTCACCACTCTGCTGCATGCCTCTACCACTTAGCTCCCCGTCTGCTTTCCCTACTCCTCTCCCTACTCCTCATTACCGCAACTGAGTTCTGCAATTGGCTTAGAGCTTGGTCTGTGCTGCGCTCCCCCTTGCCGAGGTTGCTGTATGACTAAGCTAAGCGACACAAGTGTGCAGCACAAACACCTGGCCCATCTAGGAGTGGCACTGCAGTGTCAGACAGGATGGCAGATTTAAAAATAGGCCCCAAACAGCACATGATGCAAAGAAGAAAAAGAAGTGCACCAAGGTAAGCTAAGTGACACAAGCACCTGACCAATCTAGTAGTGGCATGCAGTGGCTGAATGTCGAAAGTGGCCTGCAATTTTTCAGTCCACTGACAGCATCTCCAGCATGCCCTGTCATTTTTCAAAAATTCTGCAATTGGTTGACTTATACGGCAGTACCCCTGGACTAATACAGCAGTACCCCTGGACTTATACAGCAGTGTCAGACAGGATGGCACTTTAAAAAACCATACCCCAAACAGCACATGGTGCAAAGCAGAAAAAGAGGTACACGAAGGTTGCTGTATGACTAAGCTAAGCGACACAAGTGTGTGGCACAACACCTGGCCCATCTAGGAGTGGCACTGCAGTGTCAGACAGGAGAGCAGATATAAAAAAAGGCCCCAAACAGCACATCATGCAAAGATGAAAAAGAGGTGCAATAAGGTCGCTGTATGACTAAGCTAAGCGACACAAACAAGTGGCCCATCTAGGTGTAGCACTGCAGTGTCAGAGAGGAGGGCAGATATAAAAAAAGGCCCCAAACAGCATATCATGCAAAGATGAAAAAGAGGTGCAATGAGTAGCTGTATGACTAAGCTAAGCTAAACAAACAATTCACCCATCTAGGAGTAGCACTGTAGTGTCAAACAGGAGGGCAGATATAAAAAAGTCCCAAACAGTGCATCATGCAAAGATGAAAAAGAGGTGCAATGAGGTACAGTAGCTGTATGACTAAGCTAAGTGACACAAACAATTGGTCCATCTAGGAGTGGCATTGCAGTGTCAGACAGGAGGGCACTTAAAAAAAATTAGTACCCAAACAGCACATCATGCCAAGAAGTAAAAGAGGGCAATTAGGTAGCTATTTGACTAAGCTAAGTGACACAAGTGTGTGGCACAAACACCTGGCGCATCTAGGGTTAGCACTGCAGTCCCACTGCACTAATGGCAGTTGCTATGGCCTCAGTAATCCGCTTTGCAACAGGATATATATATATATATATATTTATATATATATATATATATATATATATATATATACGGCAGTATTACTGTACTGGACTTATACACTAGTACCACTGTAATTATACGGCAGGATCACCGGATTTATATGACAGGATCTCTGGAGTACCACTGTAATAATACGGTAGGATTACTATCATTATATGGCAGGATTTCTGTAATTATACGGTAGGATTACTGGAATTTTACGGCAGAATCACTAGAATTATAGGGCAGGATCACTGGAATTATACGCCAGTGCCACTGTAGTTATACGGCAGGAGCACTAGAATTATACGGCAGGATTACTGGAATTATATGGCAGGATTACTGGAATTATACAGCTGGATCACTGGATTTATATGGCAGGATCACTGTAATTATACACCAGTACCACTGTAATTATAGGGCAGGATTACTGGAATTATACGACAGGAACACTGGAATTATACAGCAGGATTACTGGAATTATACAGCAAGATCACTGAAATTATACGGCAGGATCACTGGATTTATATGGCAGGATCACTGGATTTATACGGCAGGATCACTATAATTATACAGCAGGATTACTGGAATTATATGGCAGGATCACTGGAATTGTACGGCAGGATCATTGGAATTATACGCCATGATCACTGTAATTATACGCCAGTACCACTGTAATTATACGGCAGGATTACTGGAATTTTACGACAGGATCACTGGAATTGTACAGCAGAATTACTGGAATTTTACAGCAGGATCAGTGGAATTATATGGCAGGATTACTGTAATTATACGGCAGGATCACTGGATTTCTAAGGCAGTACCACTGGGCATATATGGCAGTACCACTGGACATACACGGCAGGATCACTGGACATATACAGCAGTACCACTAGACATATACGGCAGCACAGGGACACCACCACTGGACTGATGCAGGACAAAACAAAATGTAAGTTGCTCAAATCAATTAGGAAATACAGTGCATGAAAGGGAAGGGGTAGTCTGGCTAGAAATACATTGGGGACAATCCCCTGGTGTTCCCCAGCACACCGAGCTGTACCTGTACCAAGACAAGAAAGACTATATATATATATATATATATATATATATATGTATATATATATATATATACACACATATACACATGTAATAGAAATCCAGAGGTCTTAGTTACATACAGTTTGCAAACGCATGATAAGTCACCAGGCCTTGACAAGGCTCCTCTGGTGCTGGTGGTCCCTAACTCTAAGTCTGGGCCTCGGGGTGCAGAACCCCACAAACCGGCAAAGACCAGCTACCCCAGGGCAGCACAATGCGAGAAAGTAAAGTGTTAGTATGTGTTAATAAAAGGAAAACAAGATCTATATACAAAAATTAATATACTAGTGAAAGTGTAATTTAAAGAACAGAAGGATTAATAAATGTGTTAAGGGGGTGCTAAATAAGATCTCGCAGTGTGCTACCCCAAAGCAGCCCAGCCCCACCAATCCAGGGAGAACTGCACCCCAGACCCACCCCAGGTACTAGTAATAATAATAACAACCCTTATGGGTAATATAACATAATACCACATGATATTGGCATCTGAGCAAATGTATCCGAATTGAGAGCTAACTTACCTGAAGATACACTCAGGATCTCCAAATGGCACTACAGAGACCAGCATACCCTCCAAACACTGGTCCCATCCATGCCCCTCATACTAACAGAACAAAATGTAAGTTTCTCATATCAATTAGGAAATACAATTCAGGTGCATGAAAGGGAGGGAGTAGTCTGGCTAGAAATACATTGGGGATAAACCCCTGGTGTCCCCTAGCACACCGAGCTGTACCTGTACCAAGACATGTAAGACTATATATATATATATATATATACATATAATAGAAATCCAGAGGTCTTAGTTACATACAGTTTGCAAACGTATGATAAGCCACCAAGCCACAACAAGGCTCCTCTAATGCTGGTGGTCCCTAACTCTAGGTCTGGGCCTGGGGTGCAGAACCCCACAAACCGACAAAGGCCAGCTACCCCTGGGCAGCACAATGCGAGTAAAGTGTTAGTATGTGTTAATAAAAGGAAAACAAGCTCTATATACAAAAAATAATATTCTAGTGAAAGTGTAATTAAAAGACCAGAAGGATTAATAAATGTGTTTCCTAACTGATTTGCGCAAGTTACATTTTGTTCTGTTAGTATGAGGGGCATGGATGGGACCAGTGTTTGGAGGGTATGCTGCTCTCTGTAGTGCCATTTAGAGATCCCGAGTACAGCGGGCCGTATGAGTTGGTCACATATTTGTGTCTATTTCGAATCAAATCTTTTTAAGACTTTCTATTTTTTCTTGTATTTTTGGTGATTGGTTTTGTATTTAACTAATATGTGTAGTTTTGTATTTCACTCCACCAGAGCTTCCTCCTTATATATGCGATTTTGGTTACACACTGTACACTTTATGATGATTATGGATATGCCTTGCCTTTTCTTACCTTGTTTCCAGAGATAAGCTATTTCTTATATAAGGTTTTTTAATTACAGCGAACATTTGTTAAACCTTAATTACTGTGAAGTTTACATACACCCATTGATCCCGTGTAAAAGTTTGCTATTTATATTAGATTTGGTGACATTTATATGTATATGTATTGAATTGCCCTAATTGTGCTTTGTGTCACTGCAAACATTTCCATTCTAGGGATTTCCAATGACCATAGATGATTTTAAACCATTGATGATCTATGGCTGATGTTGAATACTTTTACCATTGATGGTTGGAAGCCCAATCTTTTTTTGGCTGTTTAAAAGAGGACTGCTGCACAGGGCTGCTATGCTGTCAGGCAGAAGCCATGGGCAGCCCATGGCTCTTTTGTTTATTTAAATCATACAGATTGTAAAATATTTGCTTTGACTGAAATACTTCTCAGATTTTAACAATTTGATAGACTAGACAAGTCTGTTGAGATATAGCATCTCAAGATATAATAGTTTTGTCTTGTAAAATAACATATCTCTTTCATTAGAGCATGGTCAATTGTGTAGGACAATAAAAACTACAATAACAAATATGTAAAGAAATGTAATAAAAGGGATAGGGAAATGGGGAAGGTAAGAGTCAGGGAAAGAAAGAGGGATGGAGGGGGGGGGGGACTACTAAGAGAGTATAGTCCCCGACTCTTACTGTTCTTGCTGTGCATGCACGAAAATACTGATAGTAGGACCTTCATTGGCCCTACACTGAACAATTATGTACCATTGATGGTCTGAACCACCATAATTATCGATGGTAACCACCTATGGCAGACACACCAATGACCATTCTTAGTACATTCTAATCTTATATATATACCCCTTATTGTGCCTTCTCAGTAAGATACACAAAACCCTCATTTCACTATGTGTGCATAGCTTGAATCCAGTTAGCATACCAGTGTTCGGTATCTCAGCAGTCGGAATTCAGACATGGGAAACCTGACACTGGTCAGAAGTGAGATGCTGGGATCCCAACATCAATCGCAATGCCCTCCACTGAAGTCCGAATTGATGCTGATTGTAAATAGTTGTTAAGTTTAGGCTGCAGGGGGGGGGGGGTTCAAGGTTAGGGTTAGGCACTAGAGGGAGGGAAAGGATTAGGCTCTGGGGAGGGGAAAGTGAGGGTTAGGATGCGGGGAGAGAGGGTTAGGGTTAGGCACTAAAAAGGGAGGGTTAAATTTAGACACTAATGGGGAGAGTTAAGGTTAGGCTGCAGAGAGGGAGGGTTTGGGTCAGGCACTAAGCAGGAAGGGTTAGTCTGTGGGGGGGAGGGGAGGTTTAAGCACTAGAGGGAAAGACAAGTTTAGGCTGTGGGGAGGGGAAGGTTAGGGTTAGGCTGCAGGGAGGAAGTGATAGGGTTAAGCACTAAAAAGGGATGGTTAGGGATAGGCACTAAGGGGGGAGGGTTAGGATTAGGCTTAAATGAGGAAGGGTTTGGGCCAGGAACTAAGTGGGAAGGGTTAGTTTAGGCTGTGTGTGGGGGGGTGGGGGGTTTAAGGTTAGGCTGCAAGTAGGGAGGATTAGGAGGGTAGAGGGGGAGGGTTGGAACACTTGCCTATCATCACTGGCGTATTTATAATGTGTGCAGTGTGTGTGGTGCACACGGGCCCACGGGGGTCCAGGGGAGCCCACACCACACCCTGCACCCATTATTAGAAAAATAATAATAATACCCTCCGGAGTCCCACGGCACAGCAGCAGCACTGCTGAAATCACTGGGAAAATGGCACGGCACCATTTTCCTGGTGTTTCGCACATGGAAGGTAGGTAAATCACTGGGAAAATAGCTGGCGCACCATTTTCCTGGAGATCTGCACATGTGCTGTAGACTCTGAGACAGCGCTAGGGTCCCCTAGGAACCCTAGTGCCCAGATTCTACACAGCGCTGCCGGCTAGAGAGGAGGGGGCCCAGCCGTAACCTGCACACAGGCCTCCTCCTCTATAGAAACGCCCCTGCTTAGCAAAGGTCAGGATTCTGTGCGCTGGGATGCCGGTCTTCTAAAAGGAGTTGCCAATATACCAAATCAGGTACAGCAAAATTTATAATAGAAGATCCATACAAATAGGAGGACATAAGATAAAAGACACAAAAGGCAAATTACAAGTCAGTACATTTGGAACAGCAGTTTTAAAAATCATCATAGAAATACATAACATGATCTAAGAGGCTGGAGATGCACCATAATAATGTGAAAATAAGAGGAATAGACACTGAGCTACAGTAGAATAAAAACAAAAGGTTACTTTGACTTTTTAAGTAAATGGAGAAGGGGGTGGGGGAGTATGCTTTGGACCTAAAAAGGCCAAAAAGAAGGGGAAGTGTGTGTGTGGGAGCGGGGTGGGGAAATAAGATGTATGGGGTATTGTAAGGGTGAATTAGGTAATAAAAGATAGAAACATATGCAAAAAAACAGAATGAAAGAGTTAAGTAAAAAAGGGGGCGGCATGAAAAGATAAACAATCAGTAAGAATAGCTAAGAAAGATCTTAAAACTGGCATCTTAAAACTGGCACTTGAAGAGTTATCTAATAATTGATTCAAAACTAAAACTATGCCCAGGAGATTATACATTTTTTTTAAAGTTAGATTGATGACATTACAAAAACAATAAATCAGTAATTAAAGTATTTAAATTAGTATTTTTAAAACTTTCTCAACTAAATTGGAAATAAAAACTGGAAAGAGTTAAATATGTGCAGTTTAGAGAGTGGTGTATGAATGCAGTGTGAAACTGTCCCCCCCCCCTGCCCCCCCCCAGGAGTTTTAGAGAAATCAATGTACCCTATCAAATCACGGATGTAACTAGAGTGGTCATGGCTCAGAGCACCAGAATAGAGGAAGCTGTATTTTGCCCACCATCGGTTTTATATCTCACACTCCATTTTTTAATTTTGTTTGAGATATCAGTGTGCTTCTGGATCTTCCCCCAATAGGATCCACTGTGCTTTAGTCACTTTGTTTCCTTGCCATATATGGTGGTCTGGGACACAGAATGCTTCCTGGTGGCTGAATATTTTCCCAGGACTAACCACTTTACTGTATTCATCCACAGATCTTCCTGATCTGCTTCTCCCCCGACTGCATGCCTACCCTCCTCTTTGTCTTATACTGACAGCATGTCTGGCATCTGCTCTTCTACAACCAATATAACCTACAGTATCTCACATAGTCTATGTTTTTTATAAAAATACTAGCATTTGCCCGTGGCTTCACTTGAGTGGATGTCTTCTGTAAGAATTTTTTTTTCAACTCCATAGTTCATAAACAGTCTTTAGAAGCATACATAGCTGCAAAAATTATACTTATATACATATAGTCATTTTGGACTTGAGGAACCTGCACACTGCATGTATTGAGTGTCACACGTCTGTTTTTTCATTATTACTTGTCTCCCTGATGTCACATCGAGATCATACATACATCAGTTTGTTTCTTGGTCTATGAATGAACACACAATCAGACAAACAAAAATTACAACTTTATTTTATATAGCTAGATAGATAGATTATATATAATGTGCCTGATAGATAGATAGATTATATATAATGTTCCTGATTCAGAGCCATACGCAGTGAAGATGCTCAAATAGTTGAGTGATTTTTTTGTGTATTGCGGTTGTGTGAGAATCCCTTGCATGGCACAGTGTACGCAGAAAGGGGCTTTTGCTGTCAGGATGCATGGCATTAGATATGTCTTTGAAAAGTAATAGCCATTTCTGGCTATTAGCCTATAAACTGAGAGATGGTTTAGTGCACACACCACCTTCCTGGTGGCTGAATATGTCCCCAGGACTAACCACTTTACTGCATTATAAGATATATTCATCTTATGGGCATGTGGATGCATTATTGGAATTGGTTGCATACACAGATACTCAACCACTCATAAAGGAGGGTATAGATGGATGGAGAAACTGCATCTGACCTAGGGCTGGTGCAAATGTCAATGGTGCGACCAGTGGTGCATCTAAAGATGCAACAAACAATATTTCAACATCATTGGATGCCAATATCTCAGTGCTAGCATAGTGGGATATATGGGTGCAACCAGCAAAAGATTTGTATCAGCATTTGAAAAATGTACAGATGGGTGACAACCAATGGAGGCAACTATAGCCTTGTCTCTGTCTACCTCTGAATCATCACCAATATCTCACGTATAGTAAGGAACTGATTTCCCATAATAACTCTTTGGAATACTTAGTGTTGTCTATGTCTGATGACAGAATCTTAGTTCACCTCTCTTGAGTGAACTCTTGGGTGAACTAACCCTATTTTAGTTAACCATGCCCAATGAGGAGGATGCAAGGAAAGTTGGATGGACCTCTTTTTTAAGTTAAAAAAGTTATATGATAGAATTTACTGCTCAAACAATTGCCTAGTATTTGTAATACAGATATTTTATGAAATAGACTAAAAGACAATATGAAATAACCATAACAATCTACTTTTTCTAATAAATACACTTCAGTATACTGTATATAAACAAACAACATATAGAGACAGTTCCTTTAGAAGACACCAGGTAACGTGAAATATATTGCCACTACAAAGAGTATGCTTGTGTTAGATTCAATATAGAATTGCAGGTCCTACATGAAGAGTTGACTAACAAGAAAAACGTAAAAGAACAATCCAGTTAGTGGGACCCTGCAAACATGTAAATTTTGAATAGAGATGAGCGGGTTCGGTTTCTCTGAATCCGAACCCGCCAGAACTTCATGGTTTTTTTCACGGGTCCGAGCAGACTCGGATCTTCCCGCCTTGCTCGGTTAACCCGAGCGCGCCCGAACGTCATCATGACGCTGTCGGATTCTCGCGAGGCTCGGATTCTATCGCGAGACTCGGATTCTATATAAGGAGCCGCGCGTCGCCGCCATTTTCACACGTGCATTGAGATTGATAGGGAGAGGACGTGGCTGGCGTCCTCTCCATTTAGATTATAAGAGACTGAGAGAGATTTACTGGAGCTGACTAGGAGGAGTACTGTTACTGTAGAAGTGTAGAGACTGAGTGGAGAGAGTTTACTAGTGAGGACAGTGCAGTTTACTTTATAATCCGTTCTCTGCCTGAAAAAAGCGATACACAGCACACAGTGACTCAGTCACATACCATATCTGTGTGCACTGCTCAGGCTCAGGCCAGTGTGCTGCATCATCTATTATCTATATATAATATTATATATATCTGTCTGACTGCTCAGCTCACACAGCTTATAATTGTGGGGGAGACTGGGGAGCACTACTGCAGTGCCAGTTATAGGTTATAGCAGGAGCCAGGAGTACATAATATATTATATAGTGAGTGACCACCAGACACACAGTGCAGTTTATTTAATATATCCGTTCTCTGCCTGAAAAAAGCGATACACACAGTGACTCAGTCAGTCACATACCATATCTGTGTGCACTGCTCAGGCTCAGGCCAGTGTGCTGCATCATCTATTATCTATATATAATATTATATATATCTGTCTGACTGCTCAGCTCACACAGCTTATAATTGTGGGGGAGACTGGGGAGCACTACTGCAGTGCCAGTTATAGGTTATAGCAGGAGCCAGGAGTACATAATATATTATATAGTGAGTGACCACCAGACACACAGTGCAGTTTATTTAATATATCCGTTCTCTGCCTGAAAAAAGCGATACACACAGTGACTCAGTCAGTCACATACCATATCTGTGTGCACTGCTCAGGCTCAGGCCAGTGTGCTGCATCATCTATTATCTATATATGATATTATTATATATATCTGTCTGACTGCTCAGCTCACACAGCTTATAATTGTGGGGGAGACTGGGGAGCACTACTGCAGTGCCAGTTATAGGTTATAGCAGGAGCCAGGAGTACATAATATATTATATAGTGAGTGACCACCAGACACACAGTGCAGTTTATTTAATATATCCGTTCTCTGCCTGAAAAAAGCGATACACACAGTGACTCAGTCAGTCACATACCATATCTGTGTGCACTGCTCAGGCTCAGGCCAGTGTGCTGCATCATCTATATATATTATATATCTGTCTGACTGCTCAGCTCACACAGCTTATAATTGTGGGGGAGACTGGGGAGCACTACTGCAGTGCCAGTTATAGGTTATAGCAGGAGCAAGGAGTACATATTATATTAAAATTAAACAGTGCACACTTTTGCTGCAGGAGTGCCACTGCCAGTGTGACTGACCAGTGACCTGACCACACTGACCACCAGTATAGTTAGTAGTATACTTATATTGTGATTGCCTGAAAAAGTTAAACACTCGTCGTGTGACTTCACTTGTGTGTTTCTTTTTTTTTTATTCTATAAAAATAAAACTCATTCTGCTGACAGACAGTGTCCAGCAGGTCCGTCATTATATAATATATAATATATACCTGTCCGGCTGCAGTAGTGATATATATATATTTTTTATATCATTTATCATCCAGTCGCAGCAGACACAGTACGGTAGTTCACGGCTGTGGCTACCTCTGTGTCTCTGCACTCGGCAGGCAGTCCGTCCATAATTGTAATACCACCTAACCGTGGATTTTTTTCATTCTTCTTTATACATACATAGTTACATAGACATCTTCTCTTTATCAACCAGTCTATATTAGCTGCAGACACAGTACAGTACGGTAGTTCACGGCTGTGGCTACCTCTGTGTCTGCACTCGGCAGGCAGTCCGTCCATAATTGTATACCACCTAACCGTGGTTTTTTTTCATTCTTCTTTATACATACATAGTTACATAGACATCTTCTCTTTATCAACCAGTCTATATTAGCTGCAGACACAGTACAGTACGGTAGTTCACGGCTGTGGCTACCTCTGTGTCTGCACTCGGCAGGCAGTCCGTCCATAATTGTATACCACCTAACCGTGGATTTTTTTCAGTCTTCTTTATACATACATAGTTACATAGACATCTTCTCTTTATCAACCAGTCTATATTAGCTGCAGACACAGTACAGTACGGTAGTTCACGGCTGTGGCTACCTCTGTGTCTGCAGTCGGCAGGCAGTCCATAATTGTATACTAGTATCCATCTCCATTGTTTACCTGAGGTGCCTTTTAGTTGTGCCTATTAAAATATGGAGAACAAAAATGTTGAGGTTCCAAAATTAGGGAAAGATCAAGATCCACTTCCACCTCGTGCTGAAGCTGCTGCCACTAGTCATGGCCGAGACGATGAAATGCCAGCAACGTCGTCTGCCAAGGCCGATGCCCAATGTCATAGTACAGAGCATGTCAAATCCAAAACACCAAATATCAGAAAAAAAAGGACTCCAAAACCTAAAATAAAATTGTCGGAGGAGAAGCGTAAACTTGCCAATATGCCATTTACCACACGGAGTGGCAAGGAACGGCTGAGGCCCTGGCCTATGTTCATGGCTAGTGGTTCAGCTTCACATGAGGATGGAAGCACTCAGCCTCTCGCTAGAAAAATGAAAAGACTCAAGCTGGCAAAAGCAGCACAGCAAAGAACTGTGCATTCTTCGAAATCCCAAATCCACAAGGAGAGTCCAATTGTGTCGGTTGCGATGCCTGACCTTCCCAACACTGGACGTGAAGAGCATGCGCCTTCCACCATTTGCACGCCCCCTGCAAGTGCTGGAAGGAGCACCCACAGTCCAGTTCCTGATAGTCAGATTGAAGATGTCAGTGTTGAAGTACACCAGGATGAGGAGGATATGGGTGTTGCTGGCGCTGGGGAGGAAATTGACCAGGAGGATTCTGATGGTGAGGTGGTTTGTTTAAGTCAGGCACCCGGGGAGACACCTGTTGTCCGTGGGAGGAATATGGCCGTTGACATGCCAGGTGAAAATACCAAAAAAATCAGCTCTTCGGTGTGGAGGTATTTCACCAGAAATGCGGACAACAGGTGTCAAGCCGTGTGTTCCCTTTGTCAAGCTGTAATAAGTAGGGGTAAGGACGTTAACCACCTCGGAACATCCTCCCTTATACGTCACCTGCAGCGCATTCATAATAAGTCAGTGACAAGTTCAAAAACTTTGGGTGACAGCGGAAGCAGTCCACTGACCAGTAAATCCCTTCCTCTTGTAACCAAGCTCACGCAAACCACCCCACCAACTCCCTCAGTGTCAATTTCCTCCTTCCCCAGGAATGCCAATAGTCCTGCAGGCCATGTCACTGGCAATTCTGACGAGTCCTCTCCTGCCTGGGATTCCTCCGATGCATCCTTGCGTGTAACGCCTACCGCTGCTGGCGCTGCTGTTGTTGCCGCTGGGAGTCGATGGTCATCCCAGAGGGGAAGTCGTAAGCCCACTTGTACTACTTCCAGTAAGCAATTGACTGTTCAACAGTCCTTTGCGAGGAAGATGAAATATCACAGCAGTCATCCTACTGCAAAGCAGATAACTGAGGCCTTGACAACTATGTTGGTGTTAGACGTGCGTCCGGTATCCGCCGTTAGTTCACAGGGAACTAGACAATTTATTGAGGCAGTGTGCCCCCGTTACCAAATACCATCTAGGTTCCACTTCTCTAGGCAGGCGATACCGAGAATGTACACGGACGTCAGAAAAAGACTCACCAGTGTCCTAAAAAATGCAGTTGTACCCAATGTCCACTTAACCACGGACATGTGGACAAGTGGAGCAGGGCAGGGTCAGGACTATATGACTGTGACAGCCCACTGGGTAGATGTATGGACTCCCGCCGCAAGAACAGCAGCGGCGGCACCAGTAGCAGCATCTCGCAAACGCCAACTCTTTCCTAGGCAGGCTACGCTTTGTATCACCGCTTTCCAGAATACGCACACAGCTGAAAACCTCTTACGGCAACTGAGGAAGATCATCGCGGAATGGCTTACCCCAATTGGACTCTCCTGTGGATTTGTGGCATCGGACAACGCCAGCAATATTGTGTGTGCATTAAATATGGGCAAATTCCAGCACGTCCCATGTTTTGCACATACCTTGAATTTGGTGGTGCAGAATTTTTTAAAAAACGACAGGGGCGTGCAAGAGATGCTGTCGGTGGCCAGAAGAATTGCGGGACACTTTCGGCGTACAGGCACCACGTACAGAAGACTGGAGCACCACCAAAAACTACTGAACCTGCCCTGCCATCATCTGAAGCAAGAAGTGGTAACGAGGTGGAATTCAACCCTCTATATGCTTCAGAGGTTGGAGGAGCAGCAAAAGGCCATTCAAGCCTATACAATTGAGCACGATATAGGAGGTGGAATGCACCTGTCTCAAGTGCAGTGGAGAATGATTTCAACGTTGTGCAAGGTTCTGATGCCCTTTGAACTTGCCACACGTGAAGTCAGTTCAGACACTGCCAGCCTGAGTCAGGTCATTCCCCTCATCAGGCTTTTGCAGAAGAAGCTGGAGGCATTGAAGAAGGAGCTAAAAGGGAGCGATTCCGCTAGGCATGTGGGACTTGTGGATGCAGCCCTTAATTCGCTTAACAAGGATTCACGGGTGGTCAATCTGTTGAAATCAGAGCACTACATTTTGGCCACCGTGCTCGATCCTAGATTTAAAGCCTACCTTGGATCTCTCTTTCCGGCAGACACAAGTCTGCTGGGGTTGAAAGACCTGCTGGTGACAAAATTGTCAAGTCAAGCGGAACGCGACCTGTCAACATCTCCTCCTTCACATTCTCCCGCAACTGGGGGTGCGAGGAAAAGGCTCAGAATTCCGAGCCCACCCGCTGGCGGTGATGCAGGGCAGTCTGGAGCGACTGCTGATGCTGACATCTGGTCCGGACTGAAGGACCTGACAACGATTACGGACATGTCGTCTACTGTCACTGCATATGATTCTCTCAACATTGATAGAATGGTGGAGGATTATATGAGTGACCGCATCCAAGTAGGCACGTCACACAGTCCGTACTTATACTGGCAGGAAAAAGAGGCAATTTGGAGGCCCTTGCACAAACTGGCTTTATTCTACCTAAGTTGCCCTCCCACAAGTGTGTACTCCGAAAGAGTGTTTAGTGCCGCCGCTCACCTTGTCAGCAATCGGCGTACGAGGTTACATCCAGAAAATGTGGAGAAGATGATGTTCATTAAAATGAATTATAATCAATTCCTCCGCGGAGACATTGACCAGCAGCAATTGCCTCCACAAAGTACACAGGGAGCTGAGATGGTGGATTCCAGTGGGGACGAATTGATAATCTGTGAGGAGGGGGATGTACACGGTGATATATCGGAGGGTGAAGATGAGGTGGACATCTTGCCTCTGTAGAGCCAGTTTGTGCAAGGAGAGATTAATTGCTTCTTTTTTGGGGGGGGTCCAAACCAACCCGTCATATCAGTCACAGTCGTGTGGCAGACCCTGTCACTGAAATGATGGGTTGGTTAAAGTGTGCATGTCCTGTTTTGTTTATACAACATAAGGGTGGGTGGGAGGGCCCAAGGACAATTCCATCTTGCACCTCTTTTTTCTTTTCTTTTTCTTTGCATCATGTGCTGATTGGGGAGGGTTTTTTGGAAGGGACATCCTGCGTGACACTGCAGTGCCACTCCTAGATGGGCCCGGTGTTTGTGTCGGCCACTAGGGTTGCTAATCTTACTCACACAGTCAGCTACCTCATTGCGCCTCTTTTTTTCTTTGCGTCATGTGCTGTTTGGGGAGGGTTTTTTGGAAGGGACATCCTGCGTGACACTGCAGTGCCACTCCTAGATGGGCCCGGTGTTTGTGTCGGCCACTAGGGTCGCTAATCTTACTCACACAGCTACCTCATTGCGCCTCTTTTTTTCTTTGCGTCATGTGCTGTTTGGGGAGGGTTTTTTGGAAGGGACATCCTGCGTGACACTGCAGTGCCACTCCTAGATGGGCCCGGTGTTTGTGTCGGCCACTAGGGTCGCTAATATTACTCACACAGCTACCTCATTGCGCCTCTTTTTTTCTTTGCGTCATGTGCTGTTTGGGGAGGGTTTTTTGGAAGGGCCATCCTGCGTGACACTGCAGTGCCACTCCTAGATGGGCCCGGTGTTTGTGTCGGCCACTAGGGTCGCTAATCTTACTCACACAGCTACCTCATTGCGCCTCTTTTTTTCTTTGCGTCATGTGCTGTTTGGGGAGGGTTTTTTGGAAGGGACATCCTGCGTGACACTGCAGTGCCACTCCTAGATGGGCCCGGTGTTTGTGTCGGCCACTAGGGTCGCTTATCTTACTCACACAGCGACCTCGGTGCAAATTTTAGGACTAAAAATAATATTGTGAGGTGTGAGGTATTCAGAATAGACTGAAAATGAGTGTAAATTATGGTTTTTGAGGTTAATAATACTTTGGGATCAAAATGACCCCCAAATTCTATGATTTAAGCTGTTTTTTAGTGTTTTTTGAAAAAAACACCCGAATCCAAAACACACCCGAATCCGACAAAAAAAATTCGGTGAGGTTTTGCCAAAACGCGTTCGAACCCAAAACACGGCCGCGGAACCGAACCCAAAACCAAAACACAAAACCCGAAAAATTTCCGGCGCTCATCTCTAATTTTGAAGCAGTTTTTCAGATCCATCTCAAGAAATACTGTAAATGATAAAGTAGCCTCAAACATGCACTAAGCAGGTAACAGTACCTCGTTAGACATAATTGGCTAACATAATTTTAGTTCCGATGAGATTTTCTCTGTCATCTTGCATACATTTTGTTCAAGCAAGGAAATGTCACAAATAAAGCAAATATGTATTAGGGAATTAAAAATTTTGTTTTATGATATGTTTACACTGAATCATTTTATCTCAGACATTTTCATAGATAGCAGACATTTATTGGTTGCCATGGCACTAACTTCTTATGTAGTTTTTATTTTGGAGGAAATGGAAACATCCAACAATTCACAGATGTACAGTACATTGCCAACAGACAGAGTAATTGTATCTCTTTATACATATTTAACACAAGTAAAATTTAGCATCTGAGATGAAATTCTCTTGCAAATTGTAATTCACTGGTTAAAACTCTGAACAACCACAGTGTCTTCTTGAGCTTACAAAGATGCCCTAGAGTGGCTAATGTGTCTGCTAAATTTCTAATTTCTCTGCCTAGCATGTTAAATAAAAATCAACTCTGCCTAGTACTGTGTAGTAGTAGGCAACTCTGCCAAGTGCCTAGTAGGCTGTGGGATTATTTTTGGATCATAGGCACAAGACTCAATAAATCTAAGAAAGGTGTTGATGTTGAAAATAGGCACTGTCTTGGTGGGCAAGTTCTTTCTCAGAATACACCTCCTACTGTTAAGTTAGTATTTTTTGACAACTTGCTCCATTCTGAGATAGTAGAAACATCTAGAGAGAGTAAGCCCTCGGTTTTATCTACACACAGGTATCCATGCACATTGTGCAAGGCATACAAAAGAGTCTTAAAATAAAAAAGTATTTTGCAACCTTTCCATTTGCAATAATTGCCTTCTGACCTCCCTGGTCCTCTTGGTGGTCTCATTCTGGCAAACCTCATTGCACACCTACTGATCTACAGTAATTGCATTACTTGTAGGACTGTATCTTACATTTTCTGTATACCCTCTGTTGGTTATAAATTCATCTTGCCATGACACCATGTCCTGCATATTGAGGTGTTATCTTGATTTTTTTTTACTAATTGTCTTCCCTGTTTGTAGGTTGTGACTGTCTAGATGATTTAGCTAACAGTAAAGAACAAGTGACACAGTGCCGTTTCTTGCGGCGGGCGAGGCGTGCCGTCGCATGTGGTGCCCGCTGAGGCACTTTTTGCTTTCTCCTGGTGCTCCCCCTCCTCCCCGTCATTAGGACTCTGCTCAGGGGTGGAGTTTTGCATAATGACACGTTTGCATCATGACGTCCCGACGCAAAGCATCATTCCGCAAAACTCCTCCCGTGAATGGAGTCCTAATGACGGGGAGGAGGGGAGCACCAGGAGCAGGCCCGGCCTGCACCTTAGGCCAACTACACTGCTAACCTCTGTACTTCCCCCCAGTCTCCTCCCCCCTGACTTCAAGTTCACATAGAATGGGAATGTGTCATATTGATATGAACATTACCCGGGTACTGTCTGACCCCCAGCTGTGCTAGCAGCCAGTGATATCCTCCTGTAGAATCTGACCTCAGGACAGGCTCCAGGTGTCAGTGACAGTGTTTCTGCTATAATGTGTAAAATGGGGACTCTTGCCTGCCGTAATGTGTAAAATGGGGACACTTGCCCACCGTAATGTGGAAAATGGGGACTCTTGCCTGCCGTAATGTGGAAAATGGGGACACTTGCCTGTCGTAATGTGTAAAATGGGGACACTTGCCTGCCGTAATGTGTAAAACGGGGACACTTGCCTGCCGTAATGTGTAAAACGGGGACACTTGCCTGCCGTAATGTGTAAAATTGGGACTCTTGCCTGCCTTAATGTGTAAAATGGGGACTCTTGCCTGCTGTAATGTGTAAAATGGGGACTCATGCCTGCCGTTATGTGTAAAATTGGGATTTAATGTATCAAGGGCATTGCGGTGTGTGGCACAATATGGTGCAGGGGGCATTACTGTGTGGGGCCTAATATGGTAGAATTTTTATTTTCCTGTAGTGGCCATGATCTGTTGGTGTAGGGTCAAAAACTGAGGTGTAAGGTAGTCTTTTCTGACGAGGCCAAGCCCATTTTAATGAGACCACACCCATTTTTATGAGGCCACACCCCCTTGCCCGGAGCGCAAGATTGTTATCCCATAAACTGAAAATACCTGACTCTAATTACACTCTCAAAATATCTGGTAATCCTTAAGGTTCACATACTTTTGCCATGCACAGATATGTGATATTGGATAATTTTTCTCAATAAAAAAATTAGCACGTCTAATTTTTTTTGTCTCATTGGTTTTATTTGGTTCTTTTTATCTACTTTTAGGAGTTCTGTGAAGATCTGAGGTAGTTTTAGGCCAAATTTCAGAAGAAATATAGAAAATTCTTAAGGGTTCACAAACTTTCAAGAACCACTGTAGGTTTTTGGAATATGTATTTACAGGTACCAAGATCTCTGTCAATTTTCTTCTTGCATGATACACAATGGTCTACTTGTCTCCAAATATTTATTGGACTCATAAATATCCATGGTCTTGTTTTTCTTTCATAAGTGGAGGGATAGCTTCTCATAAGTGGATAGATCAAAAAATACATATTTACTCTTTCTTCACTTTCACAGCCTGCTGACCCTAGATCAACATTACTGTGTGATTGTAGCATACAACCCACCAAGAACTTCTGCAATCTGACTGAATCATTATGCAATAAGTAGCACCTATCCTTAAATATGTGTCCTCATACATCTTGTCTCAATAGGCTATGAAGCAGGAGATGCCTGGCTTGAGTCAGCTGGCCGCTCCTGGGCAGGCCTGCTAATGTTGGGTGTTTATTTTTGCCAAAAATGTGTCTTATTTGCATCACTATGCAAATAGGATTCACAAGCAGCTTATGCTGATTACAACGATACAGTATGCGGCATGCCTATATTCTGTGTGTGACTGTGGCTGTATCTGCATTCGAAATGGCACAGTACGTTACAGTGATTTTCAGGAAAACACTGTAAAGTAGCATTTCGTATGCAGATACACCCATGGTGGCTCACAGAATATAGGCATGCATCATATAATTATTTTTTGTAAACACATTTTTATTGTTTTTCAATAAGTAGGTAAGTAAAACATACATAATGGGAAACACTCCCCACCAAAAGTACAAGCTTACAAAAGAGCCAGAATAATAACACAGGGAGTGAGTGAATGTACCATAAACAATTAAGCTAAGAAGCTACCAGGACAAGACCAGACAATACAAGATACGAGACAGGGACACAGGGTCTAGAACTGAGGAAGGATCAAGGGATCTACTAGGAGATGTGGGAGGGGGGGGGGGGAGGGAGGGAGAAAGGAGCAAGAAAGAGGATACCAGAGCACAGCATAATTTGACAAGATAAGAATAACAACAGGTAAATAAAACCTATTTCTGTAGAGAGGAGGAAATACATTCAAGGGTACAACATGTTATAGCGATGTAACGGTTACGGGTTAAGGACATTGGCCCTCATTCCGAGTTGTTCGCTCGTTGCCGAGTTTCGCTATATTGAGATTAGTCGCTTACTGCGCATGCGCAAGGTTCGCAGAGCGCATGCGCTTAGTTATTTTACTCAAAAGTTAGGTATTTTACTCACAGCATAACGAGGATTTTTCATCGTTCTGGTGATCGGAGTGTGATTGACAGGAAGTGGGTGTTTCTGGGCGGAAACTGGACGTTTTATGGGAGTGTGCGAAAAAACGCTGGCATTTCTGGGAAAAAGGCGGGAGTGTCTGAAGAAACGGGGGAGTGTCTGGGTGAACGCTGGGTGTGTTTGTGACGTCAAACCAGGAACAAAACTGACTGAACTGATCGCAATGTAAGAGTAAGTCTGGAGCTACTCAGAAACTGCTAAGAATTTTCTATTCGCAAATCTGCTAATCTTTCGTTCGCAATTCTGCTATGCTAAGATACACTCCCAGAGGGCGGCGGCCTAGCATGTGCAATGCTGCTAAAAGCAGCTAGCGAGCGAACAACTCGGAATGAGGGCCATTGAGTAAAAAGGGGTTACCGCAGAAGTCCCTCAGAGAGCAAAGTGGAATTTTATTCTGGACCAGTCCTTGTTCCCAAAGTAACGCGGAAATGTCAGTCTTGAGTGAGCGTACAGGGAGCATAGAAATGAGTCCCATTTATTGTGCTGTGAGGAGAGGGAAAAAAGCTCATTGAGAAGCAAAGATCGCATGTCGAAATTCATAAACTGGAGATGAGATTTCAATTCTTGGAGAGCTGGAGCCGTTTTGTTAATCCAGTGCAGTAAGATCAGCTTTTTTGCTAGCGTTAAAACTATGACAAGGAAGGGAATTCGCTTATGGGGACGGGGTTCCAACTCCCAGCTATCGAACCAAAGAAGTAAACAGGCTTCCGGTGAGGGAGAGAGCGAAACATTAAGAATCGCGTTAACAAAACAAATCAATTTACACCAGAATCTGCATATTTTGGAGCAACCCCAATAACAATGAAAGAACTAAGCATTAGACATAGAGCATTTCATACAATTACCCATTTCACTACTGGACATGTACAGTATTTTCTCTGGGCGGGAGTAATGTAGGCCCTATGAATAAATCTAAAGTGAGTGTCCTGTAAGTAGGCAGATTGTGTCTAGAATATGTGTAGTACCGGGAGAGTACAAGACCCGAGCAAGAGGCGATGGATGGTATATCTGCAACCCAACTGGTAAGTATTTTCTTTGAACGTAGGGCAACCTCTGATTTGGCGGCAAGCAACCGGGGGTAAAGGTGTTGGAGTCTGTACCCTGTGGATGGACGGGACTGTAAGAGATGAAGAATGATGTGTATGTTGGTTGGTGGGGATGTGGGGCGAGGGAGTGACTGTACATAATGTCTGACTTGGAGGTATAGGTAGAAAATACTATTTGGAAGAGAGAACTGTTGCTGAAGATCTGCGAAGGACAGCACATGTCCACCCGGATCAAAGACCTTGTTCACAAGAGCCACACCTTTCCGTCTTCAAACCCGGAATGAAGGACTGTTCAGAGAAGGAGAGAAATCTGGGTTACCCCAAAGAGGGAGGAATGAAGAGAAAACGATAGTCTCTCTTCAGTTTTTTGTGAAGACTTATCCAGTTAATGTAAGTATCGTGGAACATAATATTAGAGTAAACCGAGTGAGGAATACTAGAGGATTTGAGGTGCAATAGGGCCACGGGGGAGAAGGCGGAGAATTGGCATTGTCAAGTGCAACATCCATAAATGTAGATTCATCTAGCATCCAGTCCCCAGCATAGCGGAAAAAACAGAGATAGTGTATGATTTAAAATCAGGGATTCCCAGACCACCCAAATTTTTAGAGAACATAAGCTTCGCAAGAGCAATCCTGGGGCGCCTCCCATTCCACAAAAATTAGGAGATAGAGATGTTGATGGATAGAATATCACTATTGGTGAGAGCAACAGGCAGCATTTGAACCACATAAAATATTTTAGGTAAAATAACGGTATTCACTGCCGATGCCCTCCCCAGCAGAGATAGAGGAAGATAATTCCACGACAGCATCAAAGCAGACACTTTTTGAATAATGTGGGAAAAATTTGCCTTATCCAAATTTTCTACTTTATTAGTGACATGGACACCAAGGTATTTTATCTGGGAGGTATTAATCTTAAAACGTGAGAAAATGGGGATGGATACCAGATCCATAGAGTACTACTATCGGTAGTATCTCAGATTTTTCTACATTCACCTTATAACCTGATGTCTTACCGAAAGCCTCAATCAGAGTCATAATCTTTGGGATAGAGGTAAGTGGGTCAGTGATAAAGAGCAACATGTCATCTGCATATAGGGAGACTTTCAATTCGTAATTTTAAATTTTAATGCCCTTAACTTCCGGCGAGTTACGTAACAGGATTGCTAGGGGCTCGATAGCAATTGCAAAAAGAAAGGGGGAGAGGGGGCACCCCTGTCTCGTACCCCTATATAATGGGAAATGGTCAGAAATTTGTCTGTTACATAGTTTCTGTGAGATAGGGTCTGAGTATAAAAGTTTAATATATGAAATAAAAGTCGGGGAAAACCCAAAGTTAGACATGGTATTATAAAGGTGAGGCCACAGCACAAGGTCAAAGGCCTTTTCTGCGTCTAGCGACATGATGATGCCCAGGAGGTGGGATGTCTGAGGTGTGTTGCAGATGCTGTACTGCCGATATGACCTTCCTCACGTTCAGGACCGAGTGTCTGCCAGAAATAAATCCGGTTTGATACGGGTGAATAATTGAAGGTAAGATCTTTTTGAGCCTTTCAGATAGGATCTTTGCAAGAATCTTATAATCCGTGTTCAACAATGAAATCGGCCTATAAGAGCCGGGCAGGGTTAAATCATGCCCTGGCTTAGGCAGGACTCTGATATAAGCAGCATTAAAATACAGAGGGGACTGCCCAGACTGTAACATATGATTAAAGACGAGCACCAAAGTGTCCAGAACACGAGGAAGCATCAGCTTGTAAAAGCTACCGCCAAACCCATTGGGACCAGGGGCCGTACCTTGTTTCAATGACTTAATAACGCAGGAGACTTCCATTGTGTCTATGGGGGCAGTCAACTCACCATCTAAATCTGGGGACATTCTAGGAGGGGTGCTCAGAGACTCAGGAAGAAATGGAGAAGAGGAGGACGAGATGGCCTCAGGGGCATCAGAAGGGATTGAAGAATAAAGGGATGCATAGAAGTCCTTGAGGACCGCTACGATCTGCTTATTCGGGGAAGTAAGGGATCCATCGGGATCTCTAAGGGGATGAACTAACGCAGGGGATCTAGAGCTGTTTAACATATTAGTTAATAGTTTACCGGTTTTGTTCCCAAAACGGTGATAACGATAATTTACTACTGCTTAAATATTCATTGAAATGGGTCCTGGCGTTAAGATAAGCCTGTTTATTAGACACATTAGGGTTTTGGCATTAAGCTGAGTAGGCAGTGGAAAGTATATGCTGTAGTGTTAAATAAGTGGCTGCATAAGATTTATTGAGGCAGGACACATATGACAGAATATTGCCCCGTAGCACCGACTTAGCTGTTTGCCAAAATAGGGGAGGATTAATGGTAACATGGGACTGATTATTTGCGTAATATTCTTGCCAGCTAGTTTGAAGCACTGTTTTAAATTCTGAGGAGGCCAATAGATGGGAAGGGAAACGCCATATAATTTTGTTAGGGGGTTCATCACAGATTTGTAAGGTGAACCATTGCAAGGAGTGATCCGAAAAAGATATCGGCTCAATCCCCACAGACGAGACTCTTGTAAACAAGGCCAGTGATAACAACAGGTAGTCAATGCGAGATAGGGTGTGATACGGCAGATAAGCAGATATACATTTTGACAGTGGGATTAGTGACTCTCCAAATATCTACTAGGGACAATTTGTGGCAAAATGAGGGATTCCAAGTTTGGGTAGCGAAAAGGAGCGTGAGGGAGGAGATGACCTGTCCAAGTATTTATCTGAAATAAGATTAAAGTCTCCACAGACCATTAAAGAATCATCCATATAAGGTGTTAACAACGTAATCAGTTTCATAAAGAAGCGTCTTTTGTACACTGTAGGTGCATATACATTACATAGGGTGTAAAGTTAGGAGTGTAAGATAATGTGTGCGATAACGAATCTGCCTTCAGTATCAGAAATCACTTTGATAAGCTCACAGGGGAGTAAACGTTTGATCAAAATGGCTACTCCACGAGCCCTGGAATTATAGGATGCACTGGCTAATAATTTCCACTAGTGATGAGCGGGTTCGGTTTCTCGGAATCCGAACCCGCCGAACTTCAGCTTTTTTTACACGGGGCCGAGCAGGCTCGGATCCTCCCGCCTTGCTCGGTTAACCCGAGCGCGCCCGAACGTCATCATCCCGCTGTCGGATTCTCGCGAGGCTCGGATTCTATCACGAGACTCGGATTCTATATAAGGAGCCGCGCGTCGCCGCCATTTTCACACGTGCATTGAGATTGATAGGGAGAGGACGTGGCTGGCGTCCTCTCCGTTTATAGAGAAGAGAGTAGAGAGTTAGAGACACTATTTACTAATTTTGGGGAGCATATTAGGACTGGAGTACTACTACTTGCTGATAGTGTGACCAGTGACCATTGACCACCAGTTTAATTAATCCGTTCTCTGCCTGACAAAAAACGATACACAGTGTGACACAGTCACATACCATATCTGTGCTCAGCCTCAGTGTGCTGCATCATCATATGTAATACTGTATATCTGACTGTGCTGAGTGCTCACTGCTCACACAGCTTAATTGTGGGGGAGACTGGGGAGCAGTTAGAGCAGGAGTACATAAATAATATATTTTAAGTACAGTGCACACTTTTGCTGCCAGAGTGCCACACTGCCAGTGTGACTGACCAGTGACCACACTGACCACCAGTATATTGTGATTGTCTGCTTAGGACGGAGTACTACTTGCTGATAGTGTGACCAGTGACCAGTGACCACCACCAGTTTAATTAATCCGTTCTCTGCCTGAAAAAAAACGATACACAGTGTGACACAGTCACATACCATATCTGTGCTCAGCCCAGTGTGCTGCATCATATGTAATACTGTATATCATTATCTGACTGTGCTGAGTGCTCACTGCTCACACAGCTTAATTGTGGGGGAGACTGGGGAGCAGTTATAGCAGGAGTACATATTTTAAGTACAGTGCACACTTTTGCTGCCAGAGTGCCACTGCCAGTGTGACTGACCAGTGACCACTGACCACCAGTATATTGTGATTGTCTGCTGACCACCAGTATATTGTGATTGTCTGCCTGAAAAAGTTAAACACTCGTCGTGTGGTGTTTTTATAAACGCATTCTGCAGACAGTGTCCAGCAGGTCCGTCATTACATAATATATACCTGTCCGGCTGCAGTACTAGTGTGATATATATATATATTTTAATTTTATCTCATTATCATCCAGTCTATATTAGCAGCAGACACAGTACGGTAGTCCACGGCTGTAGCTACCTCTGTGTCGGCAGTCGCTCGTCCATCCATAATTGTATACCACCTACCCGTGTTTTTTTTTTTTTCTATCTTCTTGATACTAGTAGCTTACTTTAGGAGTCTGCAGTGCTGACAGACAGTGTCCAGCAGGTCCGTCATTACATAATATATACCTGTCCGGCTGTAGTACTAGTGTGATATATATATATATATTTTAATTTTATCTCATTATCATCCAGTCTATATTAGCAGCAGACACAGTACGGTAGTCCACGGCTGTAGCTACCTCTGTGTCGGCAGTTGCTCGTCCATCCATAATTGTATACCACCTACCCGTGGTTTTTTCTTTCATTCTATCTTCTTGATACTAGTAGCTTACTTTAGGAGTCTGCAGTGCTGACAGACAGTGTCCAGCAGGTCCGTCATTACATAATATATACCTGTCCGGCTGCAGTACTAGTGTGATATATATATATATTTTAATTTTATCTCATTATCATCCAGTCTATATTAGCAGCAGACACAGTACGGTAGTCCACGGCTGTAGCTACCTCTGTGTCGGCAGTCGCTCGTCATCCATAAGTATACTAGTATCCATCCATCTCCATTGTTTACCTGAGGTGCCTTTTAGTTGTGCCTATTAAAATATGGAGAACAAAAATGTTGAGGTTCCAAAAATAGGGAAAGATCAAGATCCACTTCCACCTCGTGCTGAAGCTGCTGCCACTAGTCATGGCCGAGACGATGAAATTCCATCAACGTCGTCTGCCAAGGCCGATGCCCAATGTCATAGTACAGAGCATGTAAAATCCAAAACACCAAATATCAGTAAAAAAAGGACTCAAAAATCTAAAATAAAATTGTCGGAGGAGTAGCGTAAACTTGCCAATATGCCATTTACCACACGGAGTGGCAAGGAACGGCTGAGGCCCTGGCCTATGTTCATGGCTAGTGGTTCAGCTTCACATGAGGATGGAAGCACTCAGCCTCTCGCTAGAAAAATGAAAAGACTCAAGCTGGCAAAAGCACAGCAAAGAACTGTGCGTTCTTCGAAATCCCAAATCCACAAGGAGAGTCCAATTGTGTCGGTTGCGATGCCTGACCTTCCCAACACTGGACGTGAAGAGCATGCGCCTTCCACCATTTGCACGCCCCCTGCAAGTGCTGGAAGGAGCACCCGCAGTCCAGTTCCTGATAGTCAGATTGAAGATGTCAGTGTTGAAGTACACCAGGATGAGGAGGATATGGGTGTCGCTGGCGCTGGGGAGGAAATTGACAAGGAGGATTCTGATGGTGAGGTGGTTTGTTTAAGTCAGGCACCCGGGGAGACACCTGTTGTCCATGGGAGGAATATGGCCATTGACATGCCTGGTGAAAATACCAAAAAAATCAGCTCTTCGGTGTGGAAGTATTTCAACAGAAATGCGGACAACATTTGTCAAGCCGTGTGTTGCCTTTGTCAAGCTGTAATAAGTAGGGGTAAGGACGTTAACCACCTCGGAACATCCTCCCTTATACGTCACCTGCAGCGCATTCATAATAAGTCAGTGACAAGTTCAAAAACTTTGGGCGACAGCGGAAGCAGTCCACTGACCAGTAAATCCCTTCCTCTTGTAACCAAGCTCACGCAAACCACCCCACCAACTCCCTCAGTGTCAATTTCCTCCTTCCCCAGGAATGCCAATAGTCCTGCAGGCCATGTCACTGGCAATTCTGACGAGTCCTCTCCTGCCTGGGATTCCTCCGATGCATCCTTGCGTGTAACGCCTACTGCTGCTGGCGCTGCTGTTGTTGCTGCTGGGAGTCGATGGTCATCCAAGAGGGGAAGTCGTAAGACCACTTTTACTACTTCCACCAAGCAATTGACTGTCCAACAGTCCTTTGCGAGGAAGATGAAATATCACAGCAGTCATCCTGCTGCAAAGCGGATAACTGAGGCCTTGGCATCCTGGGTGGTGAGAAACGTGGTTCCGGTATCCATCATTACTGCAGAGCCAACTAGAGACTTGTTGGAGGTACTGTGTCCCTGGTACCAAATACCATCTAGGTTCCATTTCTCTAGGCAGGCAATACCGAAAATGTACACAGACCTCAGAAAAAGAGTCACCAGTGTCCTAAAAAATGCAGCTGTACCCAATGTCCACTTAACCACGGACATGTGGACAAGTGGAGCAGGGCAGGGTCAGGACTATATGACTGTGACAGCCCACTGGGTAGATGTATGGACTCCCGCCGCAAGAACAGCAGCGGCGGCACCAGTAGCAGCATCTCGCAAACGCCAACTCTTTCCTAGGCAGGCTACGCTTTGTATCACCGGTTTCCAGAATACGCACACAGCTGAAAACCTCTTACGGCAACTGAGGAAGATCATCGCGGAATGGCTTACCCCAATTGGACTCTCCTGTGGATTTGTGGCATCGGACAACGCCAGCAATATTGTGTGTGCATTAAATATGGGCAAATTCCAGCACGTCCCATGTTTTGCACATACCTTGAATTTGGTGGTGCAGAATTACTTAAAAAACGAGAGGGGCGTGCAAGAGATGCTGTCGGTGGCCAGAAGAATTGCGGGACACTTTCGGCGTACAGGCACCACGTACAGAAGACTGGAGCAACACCAAAAACGCCTGAACCTGCCCTGCCATCATCTGAAGCAAGAAGTGGTAACGAGTTGGAATTCAACCCTCTATATGCTTCAGAGGTTGGAGGAGCAGCAAAAGGCCATTCAAGCCTATACAACTGAGCACGATATAGGAGGTGGAATGCACCTGTCTCAAGCGCAGTGGAGAATGATTTCAACGTTGTGCAAGGTTCTGCAACCTTTTGAACTTGCCACACGTGAAGTCAGTTCAGACACTGCCAGACTGAGTCAGGTCATTCCCCTCATCAGGCTTTTGCAGAAGAAGCTGGAGACATTGAAGGAGGAGCTAACACAGAGCGATTCCGCTAGGCATGTGGGACTTGTGGATGGAGCCCTTAATTCGCTTAACAAGGATTCACGGGTGGTCAATCTGTTGAAATCAGAGCACTACATTTTGGCCACCGTGCTCGATCCTAGATTTAAAACCTACCTTGGATCTCTCTTTCCGGCAGACACAAGTCTGCTGGGGTTCAAAGACCTGCTGGTGAGAAAATTGTCAAGTCAAGCGGAACGCGACCTGTCAACATCTCCTCCTTCACATTCTCCCGCAACTGGGGGTGCGAGGAAAAGGCTCAGAATTCTGAGCCCACCCGCTGGCGGTGATGCAGGGCAGTCTGGAGCGACTGCTGATGCTGACATCTGGTCCGGACTGAAGGACCTGACAACGATTACGGACATGTCGTCTACTGGCACTGCATATGATTCTCTCCCCATTGAAAGAATGGTGGAGGATTATATGAGTGACCGCATCCAAGTAGGCACGTCAGACAGTCCGTACTTATACTGGCAGGAAAAAGAGGCAATTTGGAGGCCCTTGCACAAACTGGCTTTATTCTACCTAAGTTGCCCTCCCACAAGTGTGTACTCCGAAAGAGTGTTTAGTGCCGCCGCTCACCTTGTCAGCAATCGGCGTACGAGGTTACTTCCAGAAAATGTGGAGAAGATGATGTTCATTAAAATGAATTATAATCAATTCCTCCATGGAGACATTGACCAGCAGCAATTGCCTCCACAAAGTACACAGGGAGCTGAGATGGTGGATTCCAGTGGGGACGAATTGATAATCTGTGAGAAGGGGGATGTACACGGTGATATATCGGAGAATGATGATGAGGTGGACATCTTGCCTCTGTAGAGCCAGTTTGTGCAAGGAGAGATTAATTGCTTCTTTTTTGGTGGGGGTCCAAACCAACCCGTCATTTCAGTCACAGTCGTGTGGCAGACCCTGTCACTGAAATGATGGGTTGGTTAAAGTGTGCATGTCCTGTTTATACAACATAAGGGTGGGTGGGACGGCCAAAGGACAATTCCATCTTGCACCTCTTTTTTCTTTCATTTTTCTTTGCGTCATGTGCTGTTTGGGGAGTATTTTTTTGAAGGGCCATCCTGCGTGACACTGCAGTGACACTCCTAGATGGGCCAGGTGTTTGTGTCGGCCACTAGGGTCGCTTAGCTTACTCACACAGCTACTTTATTGCGCCTCTTTTTTTTCTTCTTTGCGTCATGTGCTGTTTGGGGAGTGTTTTTTGAAGGGCCATCCTGCGTGACACTGCAGTGCCACTCCTAGATGGGCCAGGTGTTTGTGTCGGCCACTAGGGTCGCTTAGCTTACTCACACAGCTACCTCATTGCGCTTCTTTTTTTCTTTGCGTCATGTGCTGTTTGGGGAGTAGTTTTTTGAAGGGCCAGCCTGCGTGACACTGCAGTGCCACTCCTAGATGGGCCAGGTGTTTGTGTCGGCCACTAGGGTCGCTTAGCTTACTCACACAGCTACCTCATTGCGCCTCTTTTTTTCTTTGCGTCATGTGCTGTTTGGGGGGTGTTTTTTGGAAGGGCCATCCTGCGTGACACTGCAGTGCCACTCCTAGATGGGCCAGGTGTTTGTGTCGGCCACTTGGGTCGTTGAGCTTAGTCACACAGCTACCTCATTGCGCCTCTTTTTTTCTTTGCATCATGTGCTGTCTGGGGAGTGTTTTTTGGAAGGGCCATCCTGCGTGACACTGCAGTGCCACTCCTAGATGGGCCAGGTGTTTGTGTCGGCCACTTGGGTCGCTGAGCTTAGTCACACAGCTACCTCATTGCGCCTCTTTTTTTCTTTGCGTCATGTGCTGTTTGGGGAGTGTTTTTTGGAAGGGCCATCCTGCGTGACACTGCAGTGCCACTCCTAGATGGGCCAGGTGTTTGTGTCGGCCACTTGGGTCGTTGAGCTTAGTCACACAGCTACCTCATTGCGCCTCTTTTTTTCTTTGCGTCATGTGCTGTTTGGGGAGTGTTTTTTGGAAGGGCCATCCTGCGTGACACTGCAGTGCCACTCCTAGATGGGCCAGGTGTTTGTGTCGGCCACTTGGGTCGTTGAGCTTAGTCACACAGCTACCTCATTGCGCCTCTTTTTTTCTTTGCGTCATGTGCTGTTTGGGGAGTGTTTTTTGGAAGGGCCATCCTGCGTGACACTGCAGTGCCACTCCTAGATGGGCCAGGTGTTTGTGTCGGCCACTTGGGTCGTTGAGCTTAGTCACACAGCTACCTCATTGCGCCTCTTTTTTTCTTTGCATCATGTGCTGTTTGGGGAGTGTTTTTTGGAAGGGCCATCCTGCGTGACACTGCAGTGCCACTCCTAGATGGGCCAGGTGTTTGTGTCGGCCACTTGGGTCGCTTAGCTTAGTCATCCTGCGACCTCGGTGCAAATTTTAGGACTAAAAATAATATTGTGAGGTGTGAGGTGTTCAGAATAGACTGAAAATGAGTGGAAATTATGGTTTTTGAGGTTAATAATACTTTGGGATCAAAATGACCCCCAAATTCTATGATTTAAGCTGTTTTTTAGGGTTTTTTTAAAAAAACACCCGAATCCAAAACACACCCGAATCCGACAAAAAAAATTCGGTGAGGTTTTGCCAAAACGCGTTCGAACCCAAAACACGGCCGCGGAACCGAACCCAAAACCAAAACACAAAACCCGAAAAATTTCAAGTGCACATCCCTAATTTCCACCCCAGCATTTGTCATTTCAACATTTCAGAGGAGACTAAATGAGCCTTTTGAATGAAAACGATGTCTAAATGTAACCTATTACAGTACAACAAAATTTTCCTCCGCTTAGCAGGGGAATTAATGCCCCTCACATTGAAGGACCAAATCTTAATCTCAGCCATTGTGTAAACCCATGCATATTAACCTGAGCTGCAAGGCATCCAGAAAAGAAGAGTATAGAAACCAGAGAGCACCTAAAGGAGCGGGGAGGGGGAAGGACACTGAAGGAGAAACAGAAGGAGGGGGGGGACACAAAGACAAAGACAAAACACCAGAGAACATGCCTAGCATGATCGGGAGCGATAGTATACAATCACATAGCTTCCAGATACCTGGAGAAAACAAAAGAACCAACAGGTACAGTAACCAGTATAACATGAACCCGAAGCATTACTCCCTCCGTGCCCGGTCAATAGTGAAAGCGTAGTCCTCCCAGGTGAAGCAATGAGTAGTGGAGTATAAGTCAATTATGAACATAAAAGGATAGAAAGACCCAACTGCCGGAGCCTGTAAGCAAAGAAACAGAACGGCCTGAATGCGGTCAGCAACAACTGTGGTGAAGTAAACGTAGATAAATTCAGCGGAGTCAATTCGGGTCAGAGATATCATCTTCAGGGCGAGAGCGACCTTCACAGAGGAAGTCAGCAGCATCACCTGGGGAAGTTAAGTCATAATGTCTGTCTTTGTCGAAGATACGTAACTTAGCGGGGTATATCAATGCAAATTTCTGTTTGTCAGCAATGAGACGTGAGCAGATAAGAGAAAAAGCACAGCATGCTTTTGTCAATTGGACCGAGAAGTCTTGAAAAAGCCTCAAATTCTTGACCTCCCAGTTAAGGATAGGCTGTTTCCTGGAGGTGCGCCATATTGCCAGCTTATGTGTGTAACTCAAACATTTAAAGATGGTCACTCTGGGGCGGGAGTCGGTAGGGCGAGGAGGTGGCCCAATACGATGTACCCGTTCTGTAACCATTTCTTTACAGGAGTCTTGTATGCCAAGGAGGGTGAGTGACAAAATTCTCAGAGGAGGACCCTTTCAAGGATTCAGGTAATCCCACTATCCTAATGTTATGATGTCTGGAACGATTTTCGATTTCCTCCAGCTTGTTAATAATAGCATAATTTTCTTTTTCAAGACGCTTAATCTCACACTGTACGTCAGATAAATTATGGGCCATAGAGCCTATTCTGTTCTCCGCTGTGGAGACTCGTACATTCAACTGCTGTAACTGCGCTGTGATGTCACTCACCGCCTTGGTCAGCAGCGGGCCCATGGTGGAGGAGATGGCGTCCACTAGATCCTCATAAAGCAGCGGACTGTCGCGGGGCCTGGATAGGGATGCAGGGTCAGAGTACTGTGCGTCCGCCACAGACTTCTTGGACGCAAGGTGTGTGCAAGGGAGTCGCCATCTGGCGCCATGACAGGGTCCACTCCTCTCTTTACTTGCCACAGCACCTGCTGCTGCGAGCGTGGCGGCTGCGTGGCGGCTGCATGGCGGTGACAAACTTGTCAATCTCGGACAAATGGAGGGTGGGGAGGACTGATGTGGGGAGGATTGGAGGCTATAGAGCCTTGTAAAGTATTCATTTAGCCGGGCACGGAGCGGAGCTGTGAGACGGAGCAGCTCACTCTATGCACCCAGAACCGGAAGTGCCACATATCATTTTAATCAGCACAAGCTGCATGCACATCCTATTTAGATAACAATGCTACTTAGACCATTTAAATGAAAAAAAAATCACAAATAAAGACGCTCTGTGCTACCGAGTCACGGCACGGCATGACGTAACTAAAAGGGCTTTTAAAAGTGACTGCAGCAAGAATGTACTGTATGAGGACACATCTGTATGTATTAATGCCTATTTCCCTATAGATTTTACGTTTGTGATCAGGGCCTTCTTACTGTTTTAACGAGTCTTGTTTTAATACTGTTTGTTCCCAATTGTAAAGTACAATGGAATATGCTGTGCTCTATAAGTTACTCATATTAAATAAGTAAATCAAATACTTATATGAAGATAAACTTTATAGCTCTTTTCAATGGTCGTTATAGGTAAAGAATTTACCTACAGATGTAGCCATGCTCATCATGGCTATATCTTGCTGGACAAGCACTTCCGACTCCAACTTTGCTGCCCATTCAAAGTGAATGGTGTTCATTTGCATCTAAGATGTGTGTGCATCTTAGACATGCACGTGGTCACAGCAAATGAGGCGAATTCATGCCAAGATGTAGCCATGATCAGCATTTATAGATCTGTATTTTATAGCCATGGGCATAACTAGAACTTTGGGGCCCCATAGCAAAATCTTGAAAGGACCCCCTCCGCCATTGGGAGCAGAAGAGAGAGAGAGAGTGAGTGAGGGGAGTAAGAGACACAAAGGGGGTGTCAGGGGAGAGAGTGAAAGAGAGAGGAGCAAGAAAGAGAGGGAGAGAGAGGGATTCAGGGAGAGAGCTTCATGGAAAAAGAGGGAATGAGAAAACGAGAGAAAGGACAAAGAGTGTCGGGAGAAAGAGAGAGAAAGGGATGAGGGGGGTAGAGGGCATCAGATAGCGATAGATGGTGTCAGAGAGAGAGAGAACAGGGAGGAGAAAGAGAGAGAGAAGGAGGGGAGCGAGTGAGAGACGGAGAGTGTCAGGGAGAGAGAGAGTGTCACATAGAGAGGGAGAGAGAGACAGTGTCACAGAGAGAGACAGTGTCAATGAGGGAGAGAGAGTGATAGTGTCAGGGATAGAGAAGGGGAGAGAGTGGTGTCAGGAGAGAGAGAGGTTGACATGGGAGAGAGCGATATATGGTCAAAAAATAGACGTGGAAGGCAGTGAAAGATAGGAAGAGAGTGAGAGATGTTGAAGTGAGAGAGCGAGACACTGGGGAGAGAGTGCAAGATACGTGGAGTTGAGAGAGAACAAGAAACATGGGAATGAGAGAGAGAAGTGGGGGTAAGAGAGCGAGACACCAGCCCCAGAGAAATATATACAGGTTGAGTATCCCTTATCCAAAATGCTTGGGACCAGAGGTATTTTGGATATGGGATTTTTCCGTATTTTGGAATAATTGCATACCATAATGAGATATCATGGTAATGGGACCTAAATCTAAGCACAGAATGCATTTATGTTACATGTACACCTTATACACACAGCCTGAAGGTCATTTTAGCCAATATATTTTATAACTTTGTGCATTAAACAAAGTGTGTCTACAGTCACACAATTCATTTATGTTTCACATACACCTTATACACACAGCCTGAAGGTCATTTAATACAATATTTTTAAGAACTTTGTGTATTAAACAAAGTTTATGTACATTGAGCCATCAGAAAACAAAGGTTTCACTATCTCACTCTCACTCAAAAAAGTCAGTATTTCAGAATATTCCGTATTTCGGAATATTTGGATATGGGATACTCAACCTGTATCACGTATAAAAAAAAACACATAAAATATATTTTTTTAAAAAGTGAAAAAACATATATTGCAGAATATCACTAAAAAGAAGATCAGTATCTCTACATGAATAAGAATCTCTATGACATAAATTAACACCAGCACTAATAGTCCAATTTCCCACAGGACAGATAAATCCTATAGCATTGCATTTATACAGAAGAACAGCACAACCAGAGTAGTTTATGTAGAATAGTATTGTGTAAAACCTGCACTTCACTGTCCTACTAAATAGAGCCCACATTGGGGGTCATTCCGAGTTGATCGTTAGCTGCTTTCGTTCGCAGCGCAGCAATCAGGCAAAATAAACGTCAGTTCTGCACATGTGTATGCGGCGCAATGCGCATGTGCGTCATACTCTTACAACAAACGATGTAGTCTCACACAAGGCCTAGCAAAGCTTTTCAATCGCACTGCTGACCGCAGAGTGATTGACAGGAAGTGGGTGTTTCTGGATGTCAACTGACCGTTTTCAGGGAGTGAGTGAAAAAACGCAGGCGTGCCAGATAAAAATGCAGGCATGGCTGGTGAAACGTAGGCGTGGCTGGCCGAACTCAGGGCGTGTTCATGACGTCAAAACAGGAACTATTTAGTCTGCAGTGATTGCAAGCTAGGAGTAGGTCTGGAGCTACTCTGAAGCTGCACAAAATTATTTTGTAGCCGCTCTGCGGTCCTTTCATTCGCACTTCTGCTAAGATACACTCACAGAGGGCGGCGGCTCGGAATGAGGGCCATTGTGTTTTGATAAGTGCCGCAGATCTTAGCTCTGCATCAGGGGGGTCATTCCGAGTTGTTCGCTCGCAAGTGGATTTTAGCAGATTTGCTCATGCTAAGCCGCCGCCTACTGGGAGTGAATCTTAGCATCTTAAAATTGCGAACGATGTATTCGCAATATTGCGATTACACACCTCGTAGCAGTTTCTGAGTAGCTCCAGACGTACTCGGCATCTGCGATCATTTCACTGCTTGTCGTTCCTGGTTTGACGTCACAAACACACCCAGCGTTCGCCTAGACACTCCCCCGTTTCTCCGGCCACTCCTGCGTTTTTTCCGGAAACGGTAGCGTTTTTTCCCACACGCCCATAAAACGGCCTGTTTCCGCCCAGTAACACCCATTTCCTGTCAATCACATTACGAACGCCAGAACGATGAAAATGCCGTGAGTAAAATTCCTAAGTGCATAGCAAATTTACTTGGCGCAGTCGCAGTGCGGACATTGCGCATGCGCATTAAGCGGAAAATCGCTGCGATGCGAAGATTTTTACCGAGCGAACAACTCGGAATGACCCCCCAGGTTAGGAGTTGATATGTCTGGAGCAAGCAGTTTCAGTATGCACAACATGTTAGCTGTCCCAGCCAAGGCAGCAAGCGTATCTCTTTCTGATAATAGGAGCCCAGGGGTTGCTGACTGATTGTGCACTTAATGCGGGAGTCAACCGCCAGATCTACTTCATGACTACCCGGCAGGGAAAGCTCTGAAAGAGTTTTGTTGAGCACAAAGCAGGAGCCAGAGACAGCTAATGCCACATGCATACTCCGCTGTCAGGGTGTGGGCAGAAAATGCAGGTAGGCCATAGAGGGCGGCTGCTGCTGCTGCTGCTGCAGCTCTTCCCTGCGCCACTGTAGGTGCATAGCCCAGTCAGCAGACATGTCCAGTCCTCGGCTCCACTGGCGCTCAGGCTGTGGTGCATGAAGGGGGAAGCAGCAGGCCTTGGAGGCAGCCCATGTCTGGGAGCAGGGGGAGCAACAGGCCCTGGAAGCAGCTCGGGCCCCATTGCAGCTGCATGCATGTGCCCTCATTAGTTACATCTCTTTTTATAACATTAATAAAGATGGTAGCTAATCAAGTCCACAGAAATGGTAGATAATGGGATCCATAGCCATAATTAGATAAGTACAAATAAATTGATGTTACAAACTTGAAAATGACAGAATCTCCTAAGTATATTCAAAAACAATGGGGGTCATTCCGAGTTGTTCGCTCATTGTTTTTTTTCTCGCAACGGAGCGATTAGTCGCTACTGCGCATGCGCAATGTCCGCAGTGCGACTGCGCCAAGTAAATTTGCTATGCAGTTAGGAATTTTACTCACGGCATTACGAGGTTTTTTCTTTGTTCTGGTGTTCGTAATGTGATTGACAGGAAGTGGGTGTTTCTGGGCGGAAACAGGCCGTTTTATGGGTGTGTGCGAAAAAACGCTACCGTTTCTGGGAAAAACGCGGGAGTGGCTGAAGAAACGGAGGAGTGTCTGGGCGAACACTGGGTGTGTTTGTGACGTCAAACCAGGAACGACAAGCACTGAACTGATCGCAGATGCCGAGTAAGTCTGGAGCAACTCAGAAACTGCTAAGAGGTGTGTGGTCGCAATTTTGAGAATCTTTCGTTCGCAATTTTAAGAAGCTAAGATTCACTCCCAGTAGGCGGCGGCTTAGCGTGTGTAAAGCTGCTAAAAGCAGCTTGCGAGCGAACAACTCGGAATGAGGGCCAATATTTGAACACCTTGTTCCAAATTGGTGGTATGGTAGACTTCATCATGTGCACAGTGAAACCTACTTAGCTTGCTTTCAAAGGGACTGGAAATTAAGAAAGTTTTAAATTGAAAACCCCACAGTAGCTTGGAGGCCGTGGGTTGCTTGAGGGTGCTGGAGGTCTGTGGGGGCTATTGCTATGCCACTGCCTGGACCTGCAGATACTTGTCTGCGGTCCCATTGTGCCTGCTAGAGGAGGCGGTGGATATTTTGAGAGGTACATTTTTATTGGAGGCAGGCGCAACAGAACCGCAGACCAGCGGTGGCAGACAGATTGGGGTGTGGAGTCTCTGACAACAAGCAGGTAGAGTACCATGGGGGTGGGGGGTGCCGGAAACCCTTTGATCGGGGGCTGCCTAATTTATAGTTACGGCACTGTAAAACCATAAATACCATAAATAAAGATAGATAAAATCATTATTCCCAGTTAAAAAACTTGGGGAAAAGCATTATGACCAATTGTTCAGGTCTACACCCAGTATGTAAAATTGGATCAGCCTGTTGGAGCACTGTTCATCTCAGATCAGAGTGGGATGAGGAACGCCAGTAAATGATGATCCATATAATTTGTTAGTATTTTGCACAGATAAAGGGGAAGATACAAAGCTGGACATACATCCGTTGTGTAGTGTAGCTTGCTTGAATTTGTACTACTCAGAAAATTAGTGCCTGCAAATGAGGCTATATCGATATGTATGTACAGTTATTTGGACACATTAATAATGACCAAAGGGGAAGAAATGTGATGGGAAGAGACATTTTTGCATACTTTAGGTTAGAGATGAGCGGGTTCAGTTCTCTGAGCCCGGATCCGTCACGTCACGAGCCCAGATCTGAGCCAAGCTCTGGTTTTCCCACCTGACTCGGAAACCAGAACAAGGCAAAACATCATAATCCCGCTGTTGGATTATCGCGGGGTTTGGATTCCATATAAGGAGCCACGCGTCCCCGCCATTTTCACTCTGGCATTGGAGAGTGTCGAGAGAGGATGTATCTCCGTCCTCAGTGTACTCAGTGGTAGTGTCTTGTCCTGCATCTGTCCAGTCACAGTGGTTGTGTCCTCTGCTGCCATAAATCTAGTGCTGCTGTATAAGTCCAGTCCAGTGGTGCTGTGTTGTGCTGCATCAGTTCAGTGGTGGTGTCTTGTGCTGCATCAGTCCAGTCACAGTGGTGGTGTCCTCTGCTGCCATATGTCCAGTGCTGCTGTATAAGTACAGTTCATTGCAGTGGTGCTGTGATGTCCTGCATCAGTCCAGTGGTGGTGTCCCTGTGCTGCTGTATATGTCCAATGATACTGCCGTATATGTCCATTGATACTGCCGAATATGTCCAGTGGTACTGACGTATAAATCCAGTGATCCTGCCATATAATTCCAGTGGTACTGGTGTATAGGTCCAGTGATCCTGTCGTATAATTCCAGTAGTACTGGCGTATAAGTCCAGTCCAGTGATGCTGCCGTATATGTCCAGTGATGCTGCCGTATATGTCCAGTGATACTGCCGTATATGTCCATTGATACTGCTGTATGTGTCCAGCAGTACTGCCGTATAAATCCAGTGATCCTGCTATATAATTTCAGTGATCCTGCCATATAATTTCAGTGGTACTGGCGTATAAGTCCAGTCCAATGATACTGCCGTATATGTCCAGTGTTACTGCTGTATATGTCCATTGATACTGCTGTGTATGTCCAGCGGTACTGCCGTATAAATCCAGTGATCCTGCCTTATAATTCCAGTGATCTTGCCGTATAATTCCAGTGGTACTGGCGTATAAGTCCAGTGTTCCAGCCGTATAATTCCAGTGGTACTGGAGTATAAGTCCAGTCCAGTGATACTGCCGTATATGTCCAGTGATACTGTCGTACATGTCCATTGATACTGCTGTATGTGTCCAGCGGAACTGCCGTATAAAACCAGTGGTCCTGTTGTATAATTCCAGTGATCCTGCTGTATAATTCCAGTGATACTGGTGTAGAAATCCAGTCCAGTGATACTGCCATATATGTCCAGTGATACTGCCATATATGTCCATTGATACTGCCGTATATGTCCAGCGGTACTGCCGTATAAATCCAGTGATCCTGCCGTATAATTCCAGTGATCCTGCTGTATAATTCCAGTGGTACTGGTGTATAGGTCCAGTGATACTGCCATATATGTCCAGTGATACTGCCATATCTGTCCATTGATACTGCCATTTATGTCCAGCGGTACTGCCGTATAAATCCAGTGATCCGGCTGTAAACTTCCAGTGATCCTGTCGTATAATTCTAGTGGTACTGGCGTATAAGTCCTGTGATCCTCCCGTATAATTCCAGTGGTGCTGGCGTATAAGTCCAGTCCAGTGATACTGCCGTATATGTCCAGTGATGCTGCCGTATATGTACATTGATACTGCAGTATATGTACAGAGGTACTGCCGTATAAATCCAGTGATCCTGCCATATAATTCAAGTGATCCTGCCGTATAATTTCAGTGGTACTGGCGTATAAATCCAGTGATCCTGCCATATAATTCCAGTAGTACTGGCGTATAACTCCAGTCCAGTAATACTGCCGTATATGTCCAGTGATACAGCCGTATATGTCCATTAATACTACCATATATGTCCAGTAATATTGCCGTATATTTCCATTTCTTACTGCCGTATATGTCCAGTGGTACTGCCATATAATTCCATATAAATCCATATAATTCCATATAAATCTAATCCAATGGTGCTGCCATATAAGTTCAGTGGTGCTGTCCTGTGCTGTATATTATTTACTCCAAATAAAGGGGTTATTAATATTTAATCCAAATAATTTTTACAAGGTTTGCCCTGTGTGGTGTAGAGGTACGCTCTCCTGTACCGCATATTGGGGGTAATTCCAAGTTGATCGCAGCAGGATTTATTTTTAGCAATTGGGCAAAACCATATGCACTGCAGGGGAGGCAGATTTAACATGTGCAGAAAGAGTTAGCTTTGGGTGGGTTATTTTGTTTCTGTGCAGGGTAAATACTGGCTGCTTTATTTTTACACTGCAAATTAGATTGCAGATTGAACACACCCCACCCAAATCTAACTCTCTCTGCACATGTTATATCTGCCTCCCCTGCAGTGCACATGGTTTTGCCCAATTGCTAACAAAAATCCTGCTGCGATCAACTTGGAATTACCCCCATTGTTATATAACTCCATAAAAATAATGCAGAACAAAAATTTGAAGGATAAAATAGGGAAAGCTCAAGAACCACTTCCTCTTAGTGCTGAAGCTGCTGCCACTACTCATGACATAGACAATGAAATCCCATCAACATCATCTGCCAAGGCTGATGCCCAATGTGATAGTAGAGGGTATGTAAAATCCAAAAAGCCAAAGTTCAGTAAAAAGACCCCCCCAAAAAAATGTAAATGGTCTAAGGAAAAATGTAACCTTGTTAATATGCCATTTATGACACAGAGTGGCAAGGAATGACTAAGGCCCTACCCTATGTTCATGACTGATGGTTCAGCGTCACATGACGATGGAAGCCCTCATCCTCCCACTAGAAAAATGATAAGAGTTAAGCTGGAAAAAGCACAGAAAAGAACTGTGCGTTCTAAAATGGTATCACAAATCCCTAAGGAGAGTCCAAGTGTGTCGGTGGTTGTGATGCCTGACCTTCCCAACACTGGACAGGAAGAGGTGGCTCCTTCCACCATTTGCACGCCATCTGCAAGTGGTGGAAGTAGCATCCATAGTCCAGTTTCTGATATTCAAATTGAAGATGTCACTGTTAAAGTACACGAGGATGAGGATATGGGTGTTGATGGCGCTGATGAAGTGGTTGATGATGAGCATTCTGATGGTGATGTGGTTTGTTTAAATCAGGCACTGGGGGAGACACCTGTTGTCTGTGGGATGAAGAAGCCCATTGTGATGCCTGGGCAAAATACCAAAAAAGCCACCTCTTCGGTGTGGAATTATTTCTCCACAAATATGGACTACAAGTGTCAAGCCATGTGTTGCCTCTGTCAATCTGTAATAAGTAGGGCAAGGATGTTAACCAACTAGGAACATCCTCCCTTATACGTCACCTGCTGCGCAGTCATCAGGTCAGTGTCAAGTAGTGAAACTTTTGGTAAGAGCGTAAGCAGTCCACTGACACCTAATCCTTCTTCCTCTTGTAACCAAGCTCCTGCTAGCCACACCACCAACTCCCTAAATGTCAATTTCCTCCTCAGTCAGGAATGTCAGTAGTCCTGCAGGCCATGTCACTGGCAAGACTGAGGAGTCCTCTCCTACCAGGGATTCCGCCGGAGGATCCTTGAGTGGTTCACCTGCTGTTGCTGCTGCTGCTGTAGTTGCTGCTGGGAGTCGATCATCATCCAGGAGGGGAAGTCGGAAGACCACTTGTACTACTTCAACTAAGCAATTGACTGTCCAACAGTCCTTTGTGAGGAAAATGAAATATGACAGCAGTCATCCTTTTGCAAAGCGGATAACTGAGGCCTTGACAGCTATGTTAGTGTTAGATGTGTGTCCGATATCTGCCATTACTTCAGTGGAACTTAGAGAATTATTTCAGGTACTGTGTCCCCGGTATCAAATCACATCTAGGTTCCACTTCACTAGGCAGGCAATACCGAGAAAGTACAGGGACGTCAGAAAAAGTGTCCTTATTGTCATAAAAAATGCAGTTATACACACTGTCCACCACGGACATGTGGACAAGTGGATCAGGGCAGACTAAGGACTATATGACTGTGACAGCCCACTGGGTAGATGTATGGCCTCCTGCAGCAATAACAGCAGCGGTGGCACCAGTAGCAGCATCTCACAAATGCCAACTCGTTCCTAAGCAGGCTACGCTATGTATCACCACTTTCCTTAAGAGGCACACTGTTGACAACCTCGTACGGAAACTGAGGGACATCATCGTAGAAAGGCTTACCCTAAAATAGACTCTCCTGGGGATTTGTGATATCGGACAACGCCACCAATATTGTGCATGCATTACATCTGCGCAAATTCCAGCAACTCCCATGTTTTGCACATACAATTAATTTGGTGGTGCAGAATTTTTTTAAAAATTACATGGGCATGCAGGAGATGCTGTCGGTGGCCCGAAAAATTGCGGGCCACTTTCAGCATTCAGCCACCACGTGCCGAAGACTGGAACACCATCAAACACTCCTGAACCTGCTCTGCCATCACCTGAAGCAAGAGGTGACAACGAGGTGGAATTCAACATTCTATATGATTCAGAGGATGGAGGAGCAGCAAAAGGTCATTCAAGCCTATACATCCACCTATGATATAGGTAAAGGAGGGGGAATGCACCTGACTCATGCGCAGTAGAGAACGATTTCCGTCTTTTGCAAGGTTCTCCAACTCTTCGAACTTGCCACACGTGAAGTCAGTTCAGACACTGCCACTTTGAGTCAGGTCATTCCCCTCATCAGGATTTTGCAGAAGCAGTTGGAGAAATTGAAGGAGGAGCTAAGATGGAGCGATTCCGCAAAGCATGTGGGACTTGTGGATGGAGCCCTTCATTCGCTTTGCTAGGATTCAAGGGTGGTCAATCTGTTGAAATCAGAGCACTACATTTTGGCCACCGTGCTCGATCCTAGGTTTAAAGCCTATGTTGTATCTCTGAGGTTTGTCAACTCAAGTGGAACGTAACCCGTCAACAGCTCCTCCTTCATATTCTCCCGCATCTGGGGCTGCGAGGAAAAGGATAACATTTCCGAGCCCTCCAGCTGGCAGTAATGCAGGGCAAAAAAGATTGGAAGATGACCATAGAACGGTCATCTGCCAAAGAAGGCTTACTTTGCGGTGCACTCTTTTTTTGTATAAAGTATGAATTTAGTTATACGTTTAAAACTTAACATTTATTAATTTAGTTTTAATATTCTAGCCAAAAAATGGACATGAACAACATATAGTGGTCGGCATTGACCTATAGAAAAAATTTTTATATATATATATAAGCGTCTTATGGTTTAATCAATAAGATGATAATCTCAGATTAAATATATTTTTACATAGAAAGCCACACTTATATCAAAGCTTTAATGAACAATGAGTGAAAATATAACTCAATTTATAATGGGTGGAGAGGTAGGCAACAACAGTATTTTATAATGATGTTGCCTAGGTCTCTCTTTGATTACCCTGTTTGCGGTCCTCTTTGCCTCTGTAATGGCACTCCTTTCTTAATTAGAGATAAGTATTTAAACAGAAAAGATTATATGAATAAAAATAATAAAAATAAAAATGAGACAATGAAAAAGTGATGTCCTCTAATTAGGCAGGAGTAGTGGAATTTAATACACAACATGTGATATTTACCAGCACACCATGAAGCCTTTAGAGTTTTGAATGATTTATAGTGCAATTTCCCAGCTATGTGTCTGGGAAATGTGTGCAACTGGTCATCAGAATTAATTAACTATAACGGCACTGTTCTTCTGGCCTGCATGTGTTTTTAAAACATGTTTGGCAACATATATCACATTTCCTGCATAGTCAACATATATCATATCTCACATCTCGTTTCCTGCGTGATAAACACAATAGATGATCTAGTGTCACTATCTAATATGTGTGAAAGCCAATTTGTGCTGCAAAAGGATACTGATAAAGTGCTGGAGACTGATTTCAATCAAGTCAAGTGGCTACATATCAGCAGAAAAAATGCAATTTGTACCAAGTGGCTATTTGACAAATACGCATAACAGATAGATAGAAATTGGTGCACCTTGGTTGTCAGAATTCATAGTATTGACTCCATTTTCTTGATCTGCGTATATTTAAAACATGATAAGCAACACATATCATTTCCTCGAATCGAAAAGATCCGCAAAGCAATAACATAAATGACATGGACTGAGCAGAGTTAATCAGATCATACGATTGCACCTTAAATAATCAGATGTAATTATGACATATAACTGTCAATAAATATGCATAGCAGACAGTCCGAGATTGGTGCGCATTGCTCATCAGAGTTGATCCGTGTCATTGACACTATTTTGCCTGATTAATCTTGTTACAGCATAATAAGCAACACACGGCTGTTACCACCTAATCACCATAATAAATAAATAGATGTAAATGTATTAGGCTGTAGAAGCCAGTGTATGCAGCAAGGAGTTTGAGAATTCAGCGCTATAGGCCAATATCAGTAAGACCATATAGCTACACATTAGGTATGCAAATTTAAAAGCGGCAGGTAGCTTTCATAACAATAATGCATGAATAACAGGTTAAATTTCCATGCCTCCTATGTCTGAAAAGATATCCAATTATGCCGATCATATGTGGAAAGATAAATCAGGCTGCACTCGTTAGTTTCAAAACAGCATATACCCTTGAATCAGACAGATAAATGAGACATTGATATGAAGGTTAAATTTCCATGCCTCCTATGTCTGAAAAGATATCCAATTATGCCGACCATATGTGGAGAGATAAATCAGGCTGCACTCGTTAATTTCAAAACAGCATATACCCTTGAATCAGACAGATAAATGAGACATTGATATGATATGGTCTATGCAGATGACCATAAATAAAGAATACATATTAAGGTCTTTCTGAAAGAGATACAGGCGTCCCAGTAAGCATCGGCTAATTTCCCTATCTACTATCACCCCATGTGAATAAATCAGTGAATGGGAGTGATGAGAGTTCAGGTATTGCCGTTTACCGGGACAGAAGGAAGGAGTGCGAGTTGCTTCTGCTGTCCTCAGGCATGATCTCCGCTCCCCTGTTGTGCCGCCACAGTGCAGGGGCAGTGGAAGATCTGCTTCGGATGAGAGAGCCGCTCTGAAAAAGTACTTTGCGGGTGTGCCTCAGTAATCGTAAGTGCACACTGAGTGCAGAGGACCGCTCACGTGACCGGACGCCGGGTCGGGTTTAGGGATTCCACGCTCCCGGAGACAGTGTGCGTCTGGTTAATCGGTTGATGACGTACGTTTCACACAGGCTTGTTCATGTGTTTGATGTGAACAAGCCTGTGTGAAACGTACGTCATCAACCGATTAACCAGACGCACACTGTCTCCGGGAGCGTGGAATCCCTAAACCCGACCCGGCGTCCGGTCACGTGAGCGGTCCTCTGCACTCAGTGTGCACTTACGATTACTGAGGCACACCCGCAAAGTACTTTTTCAGAGCGGCTCTCTCATCCGAAGCAGATCTTCCACTGCCCCTGCACTGTGGCGGCACAACAGGGGAGCGGAGATCATGCCTGAGGACAGCAGAAGCAACTCGCACTCCTTCCTTCTGTCCCGGTAAACGGCAATACCTGAACTCTCATCACTCCCATTCACTGATTTATTCACATGGGGTGATAGTAGATAGGGAAATTAGCCGATGCTTACTGGGACGCCTGTATCTCTTTCAGAAAGACCTTAATATGTATTCTTTATTTATGGTCATCTGCATAGACCATATCATATCAATGTCTCATTTATCTGTCTGATTCAAGGGTATATGCTGTTTTGAAATTAACGAGTGCAGCCTGATTTATCTCTCCACATATGGTCGGCATAATTGGATATCTTTTCAGACATAGGAGGCATGGAAATTTAACCTTCATATCAATGTCTCATTTATCTGTCTGATTCAAGGGTATATGCTGTTTTGAAACTAACGAGTGCAGCCTGATTTATCTTTCCACATATGATCGGCATAATTGGATATCTTTTCAGACATAGGAGGCATGGAAATTTAACCTGTTATTCATGCATTATTGTTATGAAAGCTACCTGCCGCTTTTAAATTTGCATACCTAATGTGTAGCTATATGGTCTTACTGATATTGGCCTATAGCGCTGAATTCTCAAACTCCTTGCTGCATACACTGGCTTCTACAGCCTAATACATTTACATCTATTTATTTATTATGGTGATTAGGTGGTAACAGCCGTGTGTTGCTTATTATGCTGTAACAAGATTAATCAGGCAAAATAGTGTCAATGACACGGATCAACTCTGATGAGCAATGCGCACCAATCTCGGACTGTCTGCTATGCATATTTATTGACAGTTATATGTCATAATTACATCTGATTATTTAAGGTGCAATCGTATGATCTGATTAACTCTGCTCAGTCCATGTCATTTATGTTATTGCTTTGCGGATCTTTTCGATTCGAGGAAATGATATGTGTTGCTTATCATGTTTTAAATATACGCAGATCAAGAAAATGGAGTCAATACTATGAATTCTGACAACCAAGGTGCACCAATTTCTATCTATCTGTTATGCGTATTTGTCAAATAGCCACTTGGTACAAATTGCATTTTTTCTGCTGATATGTAGCCACTTGACTTGATTGAAATCAGTCTCCAGCACTTTATCAGTATCCTTTTGCAGCACAAATTGGCTTTCACACATATTAGATAGTGACACTAGATCATCTATTGTGTTTATCACGCAGGAAACGAGATGTGAGATATGATATATGTTGACTATGCAGGAAATGTGATATATGTTGCCAAACATGTTTTAAAAACACATGCAGGCCAGAAGAACAGTGCCGTTATAGTTAATTAATTCTGATGACCAGTTGCACACATTTCCCAGACACATAGCTGGGAAATTGCACTATAAATCATTCAAAACTCTAAAGGCTTCATGGTGTGCTGGTAAATATCACATGTTGTGTATTAAATTCCACTACTCCTGCCTAATTAGAGGACATCACTTTTTCATTGTCTCATTTTTATTTTTATTATTTTTATTCATATAATCTTTTCTGTTTAAATACTTATCTCTAATTAAGAAAGGAGTGCCATTACAGAGGCAAAGAGGACCGCAAACAGGGTAATCAAAGAGAGACCTAGGCAACATCATTATAAAATACTGTTGTTGCCTACCTCTCCACCCATTATAAATTGAGTTATATTTTCACTCATTGTTCATTAAAGCTTTGATATAAGTGTGGCTTTCTATGTAAAAATATATTTAATCTGAGATTATCATCTTATTGATTAAACCATAAGACGCTTATATATATATATATAAAAAAAATTTCTATAGGTCAATGCCGACCACTATATGTTGTTCATGTCCATTTTTTGGCTAGAATATTAAAACTAAATTAATAAATGTTAAGTTTTAAACGTATAACTAAATTCATACTTTATACAAAAAAAGAGTGCACCGCAAAGTAAGCCTTCTTTGGCAGATGACCGTTCTATGGTCATCTTCCAATCTTTTTTCTCTAGACATTATATATTTGCTTACGGGTGCACCTCCAGCCTAACATAAATCAATAAAGGCATTTTGCCTTTCCAATCTGAATGCCATTGCTGGTTCTCATTTAAACATATTTTCTTTCACTTTTTATATATGCCTTTAAGCCTGTGCACAGCCCACTAGACTGTACGTCTTCCCCTTTCCAGTAATGCAGGGCAGTCAGGAGCATGTGCTGACATCTGGTCTGGACTGAAGGAGCTGCCAACGATTACTGACATGTCTACTGTCACTGCATATGATTCTGTCACCATTGATATAATTGTGGAGGGTTATATGAGTGACAGCATCCAAGTGTGCATGTCAGCCAGTCCGTACATATACTGGCAGGAAAAAGAGGCAATTTGAATGCCCTTGCACAAACTGGCTTTATTTTACCTAAGTTGCCCCCCCTCCAGTGTGTACTCCGAAAGAGTGTTTAGTGCAGCCAGTAACCTCATCAGTGATCGGTGTAGGAGGTTACTTCCACAAAATGTGGGGAAGATGATGTTCATCAAAATGAATTATAAATTCCTCCGGGAAAACCTTGACCAGCAATTGTCTTCAGAAAGTACACAGGGACCTGTGATGGTGGATTCCAATGGGACAAATTAATACTCTGTGAGGAGGAGGATGTACACAGTGAAAGGGATGAGGAATCAGAGGATGAGAATGAGATTGACATCTTGCCTCTGTAGAGCCAGTTTGTGCAAGGAGAGATTGATTGCTTCTTTTTTGGTGGGGCCCGATCAAACTAGTCATTTCAGCCACAGTTGTGTGGCAGACCCTGTCGCTGAAATGATTGGTTTGTTAAAGTGTGCATGTCCTGTTTATACAACATAAGGGTGGGTAGGAGGGTCCAAGGACAATTCAATCTTGCACTTCTTTTTCTTCTTTGCATGATGTGCTGTTTGGGGCCTAGTTTTTGGAAGTGCCAGCCTGTCTGCCAATGCAGTGCCACTCCTAAATGGGCCAGGTGTTTGTGCCGCACACTTGTGTCGCTTCGCTTAATCATACAGTTACCTCATTGCACCTCTTTTACTTCTTTGCATGATGTGCTATTTGGGTACTAATTTTTTTAAGTACCATTCTGTCTGCCACTGCAGTGCCACTTCTAGATGTGCCAAGTGTTTGTGCCGCACACTTGTGTCGCTTAGCTTAGTAATACAGCCATCTCGGTGCAAGCTTTTGGCCTAAAAACAATATTGTGAGGTTTGGGGTGTTCAGAACAGACTGGAAATGAGTGGAAATGAATGTTATTGAGGTTAATAATACTATAGGATCAAAATTACCCCCAAATTCTGTGATTTTAGCTGTTTTTATGTTTTTTTCAAAAATCATCCAGATCTAAAACCAAAACCAAAACACAGAACGGTGGTTTTGCAAAACCAATCCAAAACAAAAACATGAGTTGGGAATTAGAACCAAAATCAAGACACAAAACACGAAAAGTGCCCGCTGCACATCTCTAGTTGAACAGGTACATTTTAGTGCTGGTGTGTGGCCATGAACACTTGCAAATATTTGCATACAGTATGTACCTTTTAGGAGGTATATCTTTGTACCTGCTACACAAGACACAAGTACATGCTGCTGGTTGACGTGTCAGAAAATTGCTACATATGCTGCCTATGCAGAGGAAAGTGCAACTCTTCTTTATGAGAGTACAGTATTTCTTTTGAGTAGTGTTCTCCCCTTTTTTTTCCAACTTTGCATAAGCCCATTTTAATAAGTTTAAAACATGCTACAGTACCACGGGGGTCATCCTGACCCGATCGCACGCTGCAGTTGTTCACAGCGGTGCGATCGGGTCACAACTGCGCAAGCGCTGGTGCCGTAGTGCGCCGATGCATGGCAGATGGCCAAAGGCCATCATTGCCTAGCAATCGCCTCTGACTGATTGACAGGCAGATGCGGTCACTGGGCGGGAGGGGGCGTTTAGCTGCCATTTTCGAGGCGCAGTCAGGCCAACGCAGGCATGTCCGGATCATGCGGGGGGCAGACAGCAGTGGATGCGTAATGTCACTCGCAGCTGCTGTGACCCAGGGCAGCGACGAGTAACTCCCGGCCCAGCCACAGGAGCTGCGCTGGCCAGGAGTTACTCTTCAAGTACAAATGCATCACCGCTGTGCGATGCTTTTATACTTGTGCTGTGGGGCCAGGCCAGACATGCGGGGTGGACTAGCCCTGTGCTGGGCGTCCCCCCACATGTCTGTGCCATTGATCGCAGCTGCGCTACTAAATTTAGCACAGCTACGATCAGGTTGGAAAGACCCCCAATGTTCTGTATACTTGATAGTTCAGGACATGCAGTTAAGTTGATCTACTAAGTGTAGTTTGCTGGTGAATTTGCTCATCACTTAATGCTGGAAAGTGAGTTGGCATAATTTGTTTCTGTATTACATAAGATAAGTTACAAAAAGCTCTCTGGCCAAACAAATGATTTCTGCAGCTATTCTGTGCCTTGTTTCAGCAGATGTAGGCACATTTTCTCTAGATGAGTCTAATTGACAAAATATAGAATACATTTTCGAAATTAATATATCAAGTTAAAGCAAATAAAATGGTAAATGTCTGAATATTGCTTTCTCTAGTATTGCTTGAATTGTGCAGACTTCCTCAGAGAGATGTACAGTAACATGAACTATCGCCAACATTACAAAATAATAATTTTCCTGATGCTTCAGGGAATATTTTGTTTTTTTAAATTACATTTATTGTTGGAATTTTTACTTTCTATAGCATTTACGTAAAATAGCTCACTTTAATATCTCTAAATATAAAGTGATATGCCTCATTTAGAGTATGCTGCAATTATGTAGCATGCTTATGCTTGTAAAAATATATCCAAAAAAAGTAATGTGCATTTTGCATTAAACTTGATATGCAGAATAGAGATGAAAAGTAAGCAATATTGTGAAATGGTATTTAAACCTTAATGTAATTTGCCATTATCACAATCTGTCATTGTACCTAGAACTAGTACTGTATGCTTTTTCAAAACAGTAATAATTAACCATGTTTGAGTAAAAAACACAAGTCTGTTCCCAATGGTATACTGCATTTTGCTTATAGGATCTATTTAAAGATTATATTAGTTTTCCATTAATGCTTTAGTGAACTTTACCTGTGATAAACTTGTATCTTGCAGATGTAATATTTTTGGAAGTCATTCACTAAATTGTGTTAATTATTTTAACTTTGGCAAATCATTTTGCATTTATGATAGAGAAAATGTTATATGATAATATAGACTGGACAACATTTTGCCATGAAATGTGTAGAGTCATATATCCAACATATGAGATATATTGTATGTATTATAAGTAATGTACAAAATAGTTACATTGTCTAGGAGAGGCTGCCACCTTTTCCTCCTCCCCCAATAGCACTAGTTCCTCCTCCACCAATTCCTTATTTTGCTCAAGCAGCTGCAGCTCCTCCTTCACAGTTACTCCTCATTATCCTCTGGCTGTGGCTCCTCCACCTCATCATCATGCTCCACTTGCTCTGACTCCTCTTCTGTGGTACTTTTTCATCCTATCCATTCTGTGTAATTTAATATATGAACATTTGATTTTTTGTTATGTGGTATAGTTTAGAAAATGAGGTTTTATTTTGTATACAAATCACAACACAAGGCATTTGTGTGCTTGATTGCAGTATTGAAAAGACGACATAGCATACCATATGCTCCACTATGCAGGGATTTGTGCGTATGCATTAAAGCCACAACATAACACAACATTTCTGTACTGAAGCTTTGAGAGAGAAACAGTGGAGAAAGATAAAGTACCCGTCAATTAGATCATAGCTTCCATTTTACATTTTGCAAAAAGAAAGTTGCGGATTGGTACATTATCTCTCTCCAAGTTTGAGACAGCTCCACCTCTACTATCCTTCCATGGGCAAAAGTACATACCAGGAGCCTGGAGGAAAAATAGCTGTTGGTCACGCTCCTCCTTCTCCGTTGGCATCGACTAGCAACACCAAACATCCCAGCAGCACCCAGATACACCCATACCCACCTTCACTACCAACACCCCAGCAGCACCCACCCAGACACAATCTCTCCTCCATATGAGTGGGAGAACAGAAGGTTATTGATAATGGGTGCACAAAAATAATTATATTATATAATAAAACGTAACCTTTATTACTTCTTTGTAAAAGATATCCCAATTTATGGGCAAAAACAGTAAAATATAGAGGTTAAAATATAGAGGTAATTGACATATATACAGGCATTAGTGAGAAAGTAAGAAGAAATTGATTTAAAAAGGGGCACAATCCACTTGTTCAGTCCTTTATAGTATTTGGTGCTACACTGTAACCAGATTGCTTTGTTATCATACAGTAATGTGATTTACTGTGTGTATATATAATTGTTATTAAATGGACAGTATAATGAATAAAATATTTTTTAAATAAATCACCTGGTATTGACTTAAACATAACTGTCTTTATAATGGCCTGGTTTGAACGCTTATTTTAATAAATTACAGTGCAACCAGTGACTGTGTATTTATGTCCAAGTTGATTCTATAACACCTGGACCAATAGTAAGTAAAAACATGTCTGTGTGTATTTCTTATTAAATCCCCTGAAAAGTGGGGAATATTACTACCTTGGGGGGTATGATTATTGATCCCCACTATTGTAATAATGGTAGGAGGGGAGCACAGTGTTTAAATTCTGGAAATGTGATAATCATACACTTTGAGAGATTGTATTCTCCAAGATGGTAGTCACAATAATTGAGCCCTCTGGAGTAGAAACATCTGGGGACTCATTAAGAATCATCAATCTAACTTATAGAACCCTGACTCTAGATCAAAAAGAGATCTTAAGTAAGGGACTCTCCTTCTCTTCAATCCAAGATTTGGCTAGGTTTGAGTGCGAGAAGGATTTCCATCTTTTCACTAGAAAGATTCTTCTCAAAAAATTATTTTTGAACCAAACATCTTTGAAGGATTCTTATAGTCGTCTTGATCCACATGAATCAATTCTTGATTCAGACGATATAACAATGGTTCAGATATTGGAAGAAATGAAACAAGAAGAGGGTGATCAGACTTCTATACCTATACCTCAACCATTTGAAAAAGGAAGATAAAAAGAAATCATCCTTCTTCCCGAATTATAAAATCTGCCCACCAGTACAAGTATATCAAGACCTAGTGTCCAGAGACTTAAATCAATTATTTCTCCATAAAGGTGGTTACCCTGATAACATCAGTAAAGAAGAAAGAGCAGCTCTGAGAGATTTCAGAATGGGGTGACGTTATCATTAAGCCTTCTGCTAAGGGCGGGAATGTAGTACTCTGCCGAAGAGAGATGTATCTTGAAGAACTAGAAAAACAACTCAAAGATAGAAAGTGCTACAAAAAATGATCTTCAATCCTACCCAGAATTATCTTAACCAATATAATACTCTCATCTATAGTGCATACAACGATGGAGTAATAAACAAAAACAACTTTTAATTTCTCAAACGGAGAGACCCAAGATCCCAACATTATAACTTCTAGCTAAGGTACATAGAAATGAGGCTAGACCTCCTGGAAGACCTGTTGTCTCAGGTGTGGGGAGCCAGATGGAAATAGCAAGAATTTATATAGATCAACATCTACGCAAACATGTCATATCTATTCCTTCTTACACCCTGGACACTGTGGATGTAAGAATTATTTCACCTGCAATGAATCTCACTACAGTACCTCCAGGTTAGGGGGACAGCCATGGGGATGGCTTGTGCTCCAACCTATAATATCCTCTACCTGGGGTGGTGGGAGGAGATAGTCTTCCACGAGTCACTTGAGATGTATAGGGATATTTTTTATATTTCTGATACATAGATGATATATTGACACTGTGGGAAGGACAACTGGATGACTTAAAAAAGAGTCATCTCTATCCTTAATATGAATGACTTTAGTCTGAATCTCACATATGAGACCAGTCAGATGATGATACATTTTCTTGTCCTGACAATATATATTGATAATGAAGGGAATATTACCACAGATATATTCAGGAAACTCACAGCGACAAACAGTATACTTCATTCAATCAGCTCACATTTTCCCACAACCACTAAAGCTGTACCTAAAGGCAAACTTCTATGTACAAAAAAAATAGCTAGGATCCAGAGATGTTCAATTCAAGACAGAATGAACTCAGTAATAGGTTCAAGAACAGAGGATACAGCAACAAGTTAATTAGGATGACGGTATGGGAAGTATATAAGTACTCTAAGGATTCTCTTATTTAACCAAAACAGAAACAAAATAAAGAAGAACCAATTTGATTCATTGGTACCTTCAGTGCTCACTGGAGGAGCATTAGTAATATTCTTTAGAAACACTGGTCAGTTTTACAGATCAAGATCTGAATATGATTCTACCCACGAAAGTCCAAACAAGCTGGAGGAGATACCAGAATATCAGGGATCAACTTGTACACAGTCATTTCTCCAAGATACAGGAGACCAAACCCAGCAGAAAATGTTTTACATGTTGTGGACATTGTAAGGCATGTAAATATATGTTTCCAAAAAATGGTTCTATGATAGATACAACAAGAAATGGACCATACAGCCGTTTATAACTTGCACTACAGTTAGTATGGTTTTCCACATGGAATGCCCATGCCACAAAGTATATATTGGCAAGACTTCCAGACCTCTAGAGGTCCAGATATTAGAACAGGTAGGCAACATTTGGAATGCCAGCAAAGATCAGGCAAAATTTAAAACCCTGACGTCAGTAGCGAGGCATTTCCAGCGACTTCATAATGGTGTTCCTACTGGTCTTTAAGTTTTCAGTAGAGACATATACAACTGGAATCTGGGGAGAAGACCTGGATCGAGAACTACTGAAACTGGAAACCAAAATGATATTTCTGCTAAACAGCCAACATCCAGGAGGTCTAAATGAGGCACATAGTTAACCCAATTTTTTATGAATACCAATATCTATGGTATTCTCTTCTTACATTGGCATCATCTACTTTAATTAAAATACAGATAAAGAAGATGTGTAGACAAACACATTTAATTAGAAACATATAAATGCCTTTGTAATACAACACATTTCTTTGGTTGACAATCTGGAAGGATAGTGAGGGAACTATAAATTGGACAAAACATATACGTTAATACAATTATTACATATAAACCATCTTATATGATACCATTAATGTAATACCATCTTGCCAACTCCTTCCTTCATTTTCTTCCTCTCTTCTTTTCTCAAGATTTTTTTATTTACAATACATTAACACATCCAGTTTAGGAGATGTCTCAGTTACATTTTTTAAAATATGGAGTATATTTCCTATAAATTTGTTACTTACTTTTACAGTCTCTGTAATTTAAGAACATCAGAAGGCTTAATATATCACTTCAATGAGTTTATTCACTGGGCTCACTTTAACATATCAACTATTTATTTGACATTTACACACCATTAGGGTAACATACATCTAGAGTTTTTATTACTCCTTTTACACTTTAGTCAACTATCACTTTTGCCATTTTTTTATTTATTTTTTTCTCACTCCCCTCCTCTTAGTATTAAAAGTTTGTGATTTTTTTAGGAGGCCTTATTAGAGCACCATTTTTTCACTTAATTATCCTCTCACCTTTTCATATTATCTCCTATATAATAGCCCAGATCTGTGACTCTGTGCCTGGGTCTATAACGCTGGGTGGAGTCATACAGTCACAGATCTGGGTGGCTGGATGCAGGCCAGGAAGAGTCCCCTCCCTTGGTTCGCCCATCCCCGCCCAGTTCCCTCCCCATCTCCACCAAGTCTCCTCTCTCCCTCCTCCCCGTACAGTCCCTGCACCCTGGTAAAACTGCAGCCAGTGACTGTAAGCAGGACTCTCAGCAACTGCCTCAGTCTCCGGGACTCCAGCACTGAGCTGCGGCCATGAGTCTTGCGGCTGCCGCACAGTCCTGAGTGGGCAGCATGGAGGAGAATGCCAATGTGCTGTGTATGGACACTGACAGCCTCACCCACCCACGGCACCCATCTCCCCCACCCGCAGCACCCTCCGCATCTGCCCCCCACATGTGGCACCTGCACCTCCCTTACCCACAGCACCCCTGCCCGTCCTGCACCTGCCCCCCACTCGCGGCACCTCCGCACCTCCCCCACCCCCTGCAGCACCCCCATACCCATTTCTTCCCCTGTTGCACCCACGCACCCTCCCCCACACCAATGGCTCCCTCATCTGCAGCACCCCGCGGCACCCCAGCAGCTGCCCCCCAACCGCTGCACCACTGCACCCACCCCTCCTCCACCTGTGGAACCTCCGCAATCTCCCCCCCACCCATGGCACCCCACCCCCAACTGCAGCACCCCCGCACCTGCCTCTCCCCCCCATGGCACTCCCACACCTGCCCCTACCCTACCCGTGGCACCCCCGCCCTCCACCCACAGCACCCCCACCCGTGGCACCTGCCCCTCCCCCACTACCAGCACCTCTGGACCACCGTTCACAGAAATTCTGGACCCCCTTCCCCATCCACTGCTCGCCGCAGCCATGCCTTCCCCACCCACAGCATCAACATACCCCATCTTCACCATCCAGCACCCACACCTCCCCCACCCACAGCACTTCTAGAAACTATCACCCAACCTCACCCCCCCTGCAACCCCACCTCCCCAAATGCACCCCAACTACATCATCCCTCCCCACGCACAGCACCTCCAGACCCCCTCCTTCATCCACGGCCCCTCCACCACCAGCAGCATCTAGAGACCCCATACGCACCCCCCCCCATGCCCTCACACCCCCAGCCACCGTACACCCCCCCAACCGCCGCACCCCCCACTGGTAACACCCCGGCCCCACCCACAGCTTCCCCGCACCCTCCCATCCCACACCCACAGCACCCCCACACCTGCCCCTCCCCCACCCGCCACACCAGCACACCCGGCCCCCCCAACTGCGGTAACCCTGCACCTGCCCCTTACCCACCCACAGCACTCACAGACCCCCTCCCCCATCTGTAGCATCCCTGCACCTTCCCCTCCCCTGGCCATGGCACATTTAGACCCCCTACCCCACCTGCAACACCCCCACACCCGCCAACCACAGCACCTCCGGCCCCCTCCCCCATCAGACCCACCCCCACCCACATCATCTACAGACACCCTCCCTCATCTGCGAACCTCCCACACCTGCCCCTCCTCCACCCACAGCACTTCTGGACTACCACCCCAAGCACCTCCGGACTCCCTCCCTCATCCACGGCTCCCCCGCAGCCACCCCTCCCCCACCCACAGCATCTACATACCCCATCCGCGCCATCCCGCACCCACACCTCCCACACCCACAGCACTTCTGGAACCTATCACCCAAACTCACCCCCCTGCACCCCCAAATGCACCTTCCCTACATCGCCCCTCCTACACACACATCACCTCCAGACCCCCTCCTTCATCCACAGCCCACTGCACCCACCCCTCTCCCACCAGCAGCATCTACAGTCCCCATCTGCACCTGCCCCTCCCCCACCCGCAGCACCTATAGATCCCCCTCCCCATCTGTGCCCCCTCCATACCTGCCCCTCCCCCACCCACAGCACCTCTGCAACCCTTCTGCCATACGTGCCCCTGCACCCACCTCTCCCACACCGACCCCTCCACCACACATAGCACCTCAGACACCATACGCAGCCGTGAATCGGGATGATCAGCGGCACGAAGAGTCACCTCCACCTCACTGAACCCACCCCCTTTCCAAACCCCACACACACACACACACACACACACACACTGAATTTCTGTGAGTATAGATGATACCAATGGATATTGGGTTAATAAAAAACACTAATACTGTGGCCATTATCTGTATAAGTGACACTGCTACCTGCTACCTGTGGGCATTGTGTATAAGTGGCGCTGCTACCTATGGGCACTGTGTGTATAAACGCAGCTACTACCTGTGGCCATTGTGTGTAGAACCAACTCTGCTACCTGTGGGCACTGTGTGTATAAGCGGCTCTGCTACCTGTGGCATTTGTGTGTATAAGCACCACTGCTACCTGTAGGCATTGTGTGTATAAGCAACACTGCTACCAGTGGGCACTGTGTGTATAAGTGGGACTGCTAGAAGTGGGCACTGTGTGTATAAGCTGTGCTGCTACCTTTGGGTATTGTGTGTATAAACTGCGCTGCTACCTGTGGTCACTGTGTGTATACACAGCTCTGTTACCTGTGGCCACTGTGTGTATAAGCTGTGCTGCTACCTGTGTCCATTGTGAGTATAAGCAGCTCTGCTACCTGTGGGCACTGTGTGTATAAGCGTCTCTGCTACCTGTGGGTATTGCGTGTATAAGTGGCTCTGCTACCTGTGGGCATTGTGTGTATAAGCGGATATACTACCTGTGCCCATTGTGTGTATAAGTGCCTTTGCTACCTGTGGCCATTGTATGTATAAGCAGCTCTGCTACCTGTGGCCACTCTTTGTATAAGCTGCACTGCTACCTGTGCCCACTGTGTGTATAAGCGGCTCTGCTACCTGTGGGTATTGTGTGTATAAGTGCCTCTGCTACCTGTGGGTATTGTGTGTATAAGCAGCTCTGCTACCTGTGGCCATTGTGTGTATAACCGTATCTGCTACCTGTGGCCACTGTGTGTATAAGCTGCGCTGCTACCTGTCGGCACTGTGTGTATAAGCTGCGCTGATATCTGTGGGCACTGTGTGTATATGCGGATTTACTACATGTGCCCACTGTGTGTATAAGCGGCTCTGCTACCTGTGAGTATTGTGTGTAGAAGCACCTCTGCTACCTGTGGCCATTGTGTGTATAATCGTCTCTGCTTCCTGTGGGTATTGTGTGTATAAGTGGCTCTGCTACCTGTGGCCATTGAGTGTATAAGCATCTCTGCTACCTGTGGGTATTGTGTGTTTAAGCGGCTCTGCTACCTGTGGGTATTATGTGTATAAGTGGCTCTGCTACCTGTGGCCATTGTGTGTATAAGCAGCTCTGCTACCTGTGGATATTGTGTGTATAAGCGGGTCTGCTACCTGTGGCCTTTGTGTGTATAAGCAGCTCTGCTACCTGTGGGTATTGTCTGTGTATAAGCAGCTCTGCTACCTGTGGGTATTGTGTCTATAAGCAGCTCTGCTACCTGTGGGTATTGTGTGTATAAGCGGCTCTGCTACCTGTGGTATTGTGTGTATAAGCGGCTCTGCTACCTGTGGGTATTGTGTGTATAAGCGACTCTGCTACCTTTGGCCATTGTGTGTATAAGCGGCACTGCTACCTGTGGCCACAGGACTTTGGTGTCTTATCAACACTGTATTGCTGCTATTCATCTTGTACTTTATGATGCATACACTAGCAGTATATACTACACCAGCAGTGGCCAACTCATGGCTCTTGAGATGAATGTGGCTCTTTCTTAATTCAGATGTGGCTCCTGACACTCAAAGTCACATGACCACAACAGATGACTGCTGCACTCCAGCCAGACATGCAGCAGCACTATGGGTACTAATAACTGAGGGAGCCACTGGCAAACAGAGGACATATAAGGGGTTGCTGCTGCAGTGGCATGATTTGGGGGCAGCTGTAGTTACATATGAGGGTGTGCTGGAGTGACACAAGAGAGAGATCGCTGGAGTTACACAGGAGGGTCCTGGCAGGAGAGACACAATGGGGGAGCTGAATGGAGTGACACAGGAGGGTGCTGGCAGGAGTGACACATTGACACATGGGGGAGCTGGCTGGAGTGACACATGGAGGAGCTAAAGTGTATTATGTGAATCTGGCTTTTTCAATATACTTTATGTGGATCTGGCTTTTTGAATTATTTTATGTGGAAGTGGCTTTTTCAATGTATTTTATGTTGGATCTGGCTTTGAAATGTATTTCATGTGGCTCTGGCTTTTTCATTGTATTTTATAGCATGGGCGTGGCCTAGTAGGGACAGGGCCGCACCCTCTTTTTGCACGTGCCCCGTCGGCTCAATTTCAGCTCTTTGACGTACTTAACAAGATTTTTTGGCTCTTTGGGGTCATTCCGAGTTGATCGCTTGCTAGCTGTTTTTAGCAGCCATGCAAACGCTAAGCCGCCACCCTCAGGGAGTGTATCTTAGCTTAGCAGAAGTGTGAACGAAAGGATTGCAGAGCAGCTACAAAAAAATATTGTGCAGTTTCTGAGTAGCTCCAGACCTACTCAGCGCTTGCTATCACTTCACACCATTCAATTCCGGATTTGACGTCACAAACACACCCTGGGTTCGGCCAGCCATGCCTGCGTTTTTCCTGGCACGCCTGCATTTTTTCAAACACTCCCTGAAAACGGTCAGTTGACACCCAGAAACGCCCACTTCATGTCAATCACTCTGCGGCCAGCAGTGCCACTGAAATTCTTCGCTAGACCTTGTGTAAAAATACATCAGCCATTGTGAAAGTTCGTTGCATGTGTGCACTGCGCTGCATACGCATGCGCAGAAGTTACTTTTTTTTCCTCAATCGCAGCGCAGCGAACATTTTTAGCTAGCGATCAACTCGGAATGACTCCCTTTGTCTCTGACTGGTTGGCCACCCCTGTACTACACTATGTTATTCATCGTGCCTTGTGGCCACTCTTCATGCCTTCACAAAGGGATACACCCCCTTGACAATTGCACGCCCTTTCCCCTTGCAATATATACCCACTAACATAAAAAACTTGGCAGGTAATACTCCATATAATAACAATTATAGCACAGCTGAAGCCTGTGCAGGGGTTTAGGGGGCGTAGCCTCTTGCAACGGTATTTTCTCTCTAACACCTTGCCTCTCTTTATCCTCTCCCTACCACCCCGCCTCTCCCTATCCTTTACCAATCGCACAGCATTTCTGTACATTCCATTCCCCCCCCCCTACGCCTCTCTATCTTTTCTCAACCAGACACCATTTCTGTATGCCCTCTATACTGCCCTGCATTTTTGGATCTATTATCTACCGGCCTGCGTATGTTCAAAGGCATGCAGGGGTTAACGGGGCGTAACCCCTTTCGAAGGTGTGAAGAGCACCCATAGGGCGCGATGAATCACCTAGTATTTTATCATTGTTATTTCCACCTACCTTGTGATGGCACTAATTTATATGATACTGTACATCTATATAATCAAGGAGGGTAAGATAGTTTACTGTGAGATATACAATATACCCCCTCTGTAAATTCACGGAGCTCCAACCACATGATTGGGAATCCTGTTTATATTCTAAACCGATGGTGATGCGGTAGATGGGATCGCTGACATGCAAGTGAAGGGCAAGAACTTCGAGTGGCCTACATTATATTGGTTCATATGACATGGAGGAGCATTCAGATTGGTTGTCCATTTCTATTAAGAAATTAGTTGTGCGGACAATCGAGTTCTGCCACGAAGAAGCTGCCTAGACAGTGAAACGTACACAGTGTTTCCAGCAAGTTCACTATGTGTCCGATCTCAATGTGCATTCAATCATTTGTACCAGTATAATACTTATGACTACTACTAATATGTAATGCTCCAGCAAACTATGGGTGTATATAATAAGACTGTGTAATCTATTATCTGAACCAACCTACTACAGTGACTCACTGTTATTAAATAAAGAAGGAGTGGGGGCCGCTGATAATCAGCTTCCGGAACAATTCTCATATTGTAAGGGTCCCATTAACATATAACAGTGTTAGATTAGGAAATGTGAGCTATACCTTATACACAATATATTGTCACTGTTTTCAATTGTTACTTCTTCCTTGATGCAGGATTGATCAGTATTACTTGTTTTCAACAGACTATTAAGGAGAAAATACGGGAACAGCATAAAATTACTGACAATCAGATTACCAAATATTGTGATATCTAGGTGTACTCTTTAGGCCAGTTTGAAACTTTCCAACATTATCATCATTGTACATACTTACAAATATATACTGACTTATAATCAGTTTATTCCCTGAGGTAGAATTGAATTTAGGGGGCCTCAATTGCATGCTATTACATGGAACTGGCAGAATACACTATGAACAGCCAGCGTACATATTGAATGCAACATTGTTGCAAATTATTAGCAACAATTATTATTATTATTATTATTATTATTATTATTATATACTGTTACATGTTGGAATGTCAAAGAGTGCAATGTAAAAACAGTTGTAATCACATCAGGGAAGCATAACAGCACATTCTTACTGAGAATTATCATTGTGCAGTTGTCTCAGTAAAACATGTTCACATTGTATTGCGACCACTATCTTGGAGAACACAATCTCTCAAATTATGATTATCACATTTCCAGAATCTACACACTGAGCACCCCTTCTATCATTATTACAATAGTGGGGTTAATGGCCCTCATTCCGAGTTGTTCGCTCGCTAGCTGCTTTTAGCAGCATTGCAAACACTAGGCTGCCGCCCTTTGGGAGTGTATCTGAGCTTAGCAGAATAGCGAACGAAAGATTAGCAGAACTGCTACTAAATAATTCCCTGCAGTTTCTGAGTGGCTCCAGACCTACTCCTAGATTGCGATCACCTCAGTCCGTTTAGTTCCTGGTTTGACGTCACAAACACGCCCTGCGTTCGGCCAGCCACTCCCCCGTTTCCCCAGCCACTCCTGCGTTTTTACCTGGCACACCTGCGTTTTTTAGCACACTCCCTGAAAACCAGGGCCGGACTGGGACTAAAAATAGGCCCTGGCATTTTTGAAGCACACAGGCCCACCTCTGTGACTCCTCCCCTTACTATTCCTGACTCCTCCCACTTATTAGTCTATGTTCTCACAAATATAATTAATATTCTAACAACATACAGGCGTACATCATTCTCTATTAAAATATACACAACCAGTGGTTGAAGTGGAAATTTTTAAGTGGGGGTATGGAAATATGAGGTTTGTAATTAAGCGCGCGCCAAAGGCGCGCGTGCTCCAGAAAAGGGGGCGTGGTCACTCAAAGGGGGCGTGGCCTTCAGTGTAGTTTACCACACCATACACCCCTTATACGCATTATGCACCACAATAGTAGGACCCCTTATACTATCTAGTACTGCTGCCCCTTTCACATTATACCACACAGTATGAGCCAAAATTCACATTACAGCACCCGGTATGAGCCGAAATTTACATTATATGCCCCCGATAGTGCAGTGCCAGGTATACAAATGCCCCCACAGTGCCAGGTATACAAATGCCCCCCCAGTGCCAGGTATACAAATGCCCCCACAGTGCCAGGTATACAGATGCCCCCACAGTGCCAGGTATACAAATGCCCCCACAGTGCCAGGTAAACAATTGCCCCCACAGTGCCAGGTAAACAATTGCCCCCACAGTGCCAGGTATACAAATGCCCCCACAGTGCCAGATCCACAAATGCCCCCACAGTGCCAGGTATACAAATGCCCCCACAGTGCCAGATCCTCAAATGCCCCCACAGTGCAAGGTATACAGATGCCCCCACAGTGCCATGTATACAGATGCCCCCACAATGCCAGGTAAACAATTGCCCCCACAGTGCAAGGTATACAAATGCCCCACAGTGCCAGCCAATTGCCCCCACAGTGCAAGGTATACAAATGCCCCCACAGTGCCAGGTATACAGATGCCCCCACAGTGCAAGGTATACAGATGCCCCCACAGTGCCATGTATACAGATGCCCCCACAGTGCCATGTATACAGATGCCCCCACAGTGCCAGGTAAACAATTGCCCCCACAGTGCCAGGTATACAAATGCCCCCACAGTGCCATGTATACAGATGCCCCCACAGTGCCAGGTATACAAATGCCCCACAGTGCCAGGTATACAAATGCCCCACAGTGCCAGCCAATTGCCCCCACAGTGCCAGGTATACAAATGCCCCCACAGTGCCAGGTAAACATTTGCCCCCACAGTGCCAGGTAAACAATTGCCCCCACAGTGCCAGGTATACAAATGCCCCCACAGTGCCAGATCCACAAATGCCCCCACAGTGCCAGGTATACAAATGCCCCCACAGTGCCAGATCCACAAATGCCCCCACAGTGCAAGGTATACAGATGCCCCCACAGTGCCATGCATACAGATGCCCCCACAGTGCCAGGTAAACAATTGCCCCCACAGTGCAAGGTATACAAATGCCCCACAGTGCCAGCCAATTGCCCCCACAGTGCAAGGTATACAAATGCCCCCACAGTGCCAGGTATACAGATGCCCCCACAGTGCAAGGTATACAGATGCCCCCACAGTGCCATGTATACAGATGCCCCCACAGTGCCATGTATACAGATGCCCCCACAGTGCCAGGTAAACAATTGCCCCCACAGTGCCAGGTATACAAATGCCCCCACAGTACCATGTATACAGATGCCCCCACATCAGGTATACAAATGCCCCACAGTGCCAGGTATACAAATGCCCCACAGTGCCAGCCAATTGCCCCCACAGTGCCAGGTATACAATTGCCCCCACAGCAGCCAGTGCTGCAGCTGCTTACCGCTGCTGCACTGCTGCTGCTGCTGCTGCTGCTCCTCCTCCTCCGGGCTGTGAGGGACGGGGGTGAGAGTGCCGGGCGCCCGCCAGCACGGCTGTGTCTGGCGCGGCAGCGTACAGCGTTCAAACCAGCCACCGGTTCGTGAGCCAATCAGAGCTCGCGGACCGGCGGCTTTTGATTGGCTGCCGGTCCGCGAGCTCTGATTGGCTCACGAACCGGCGGCTGCTTTGAAGTCCGCTATACGCGCCGCGCCAGACACAGCCGTGCTGGTGGGCGCTCGGCGCTCTCACCCCAGTCCTCACAGCTCTCCAATCCTGACAGCTGAGACGCGCTGCCGCCGGACTGAGCGGCAGCGCGTCTCAGTGACCGCTGGACCGGCCCACGTGGCCATCGGCCCTTCTGGCATTTGCCAGAAGTGCCAGATGGCCAGTCCGGCCCTGCTGAAAATGGCCAGTTTCCGCCCAGAAACACCCACTTCCTGTCAATTACATTACGATCACTCGAGCATGGAAAAAACGTCGCTCGAGCTTGTGTAAATCTATAAAGTTTTGTGTGAAAGTACTTAGCGCATTCGCGCTGCGTACCATGCGCATGCGCATTTTTGCAGTTTTTTCACTTAATCGCTGCACTGCGAAAATCAGCAGCCAGCGACCAACTCGGAATGACCACCAATATTTTCTACTATTGGTCAAGGTGTTATAGAATCAATTTGGACCTACTATAAATACACAGTCACTGGTAGCACTGTAACTTATTAACATAAGCATTCAAACCAGGACATTATAAAGACAGTAATGTAAAAGTCAATACCAAGTGATTCATTTCAAATATATGTTTATTCATTATACTGTCCATTTAATAACAATTATGGTGGTCATTCCGACCCGTTCGCTTGCTGCGTTTTAACGCAGCAGAGCGAACGGGTCCCTGCTGCGCATGCGCCGGCGCCGTAGTGCACCTGCGCATGCTGGCCGGCCGAAGGCCGTAGCAGGATAGCGATCGCCTCTGCCTGATTGACAGGCAGAGGCGATCGATGGGCGGGAGGGGGCGAAATGGCGGCATTTCGTAGGTGCGGTCCGGCCAATGCAGGCGTGGCCGGACCGAATGGGGGGCGGGTCGCAGCGGCTGCATGACATCATACGCAGCCGCTGTGGGCCAGGGAGTGAGGAGTAGCTCCCGGCCAGCACGCTAAAGCTGCGCTGGCCGGGAGATGCCTTTGCATCGCACAGCGGGATGCCTTTGCATCCCCCCGCATGTCAGGAAAATTTGCACAGCTGTGATCAACTCGGAATGACCCCCTACATACACACAGTAAATCACATCACTGTATAATAACACAGCAATCTGGTTACAGAGTAGCACCAAATACTACAAAGGACTGAACAAGTGGATCTTGCCCCTTTTTAAATCACTTTCTTCTTACTTTCCTTACTGTCTGTATATATGTCAATTACCTCTAATTTTTAACCTCTAAATTTCACTGTGTTTTTGCCCATAAATTGGGAAACTTTTTATAAAGAATTAATAAAGGCTATGTTTTATTATATAAGATAATTCTGTTTGTGTGACCATTATCAATAACCTTCTGTTCATCCTCTCAAATTATAGTTAAACTTAACAATGGTTGCACCCCCATAATAGAATTTTATTATTAGTAAATGAACATGAGGCCTGCACACTGTGATTGAGAGTCACTAACTTTGGTAGTGAGCAGATATTTTGTTTTATCTTCTCTGTGACAATCTCTCCTCCACCTGCTTTCACTTCCAACAATCCAGCAGCACCCAGTCACAATCTCATCCCCCAATTAACTACCAGCACACAAACACTACCTATTGCTGATCAGGATCTTCCATTCTTGCTATTTGTTGCAGAGGCAAAAGGTCCAGCATATGTGGGGGAAGAGCCAACAAATAATAGATGGGCCATGAATTCCAGCCTGTGCCCTTACCCTTTTATGTACATTGATGTGGTTTCTGTGTTGGAATCAATTCCCAGCTTGGGACTGTACTCCAGGATGGGGACCCTGGGTGATTGAGGACCAGGGCTGTAACTACAGTAGGTGTGTGCCAGTGGTGCCTTGCACACAGCGCAACTGCACTGTGGGCGCACTATCTGGCAGCACCACCCTCACGGCCACTGCCTGCTCTCTCTCACTGCCTCCCACCGACCACTGCTGCAGTGCAGCTCTGCACACAAGGTGGTTTTCTGATTCCCTCTCCAGATTTTGGCCCCGCTCATTTCAAATACCCTTGAAATAATTTGCAGGTTGTGCACTTGTACTGTGTGTCTTGGCACTTGGTAGCTGCTGTAATCTTCATTACTCCACTGGCTGCAGCATCCTATAACTACAGCCCATTGTCTGGACCTCTCCCTGGAGGAACTTGTAAGTGGTGTTTTTCCAAAAATAGTTATATCTGCCATAATATGTAAAAGGAGACTTTACCTGCCATGCTGTATAAAAGGTGACTCTACCTGCTGTAATGTGTAAAAGGGGACTCTATGTGCCGTACTGTATAAAAGGGAACCCTACCTGCTGTAATGTGTAAAAGGGAATTCTTCTTTCTGTAATGTGTTAAAGGGGACTCTATCTGCTGTAATGTGTAAAAGGGAGCTCTGCCTGCTGTACTGTGTAAAAGGGAACTCTACCTGCCACAATGTGCAAAAGGGGACTCTACCTGCAGTAATGTGTAAAAGGGAGCTCTGCCTGCTGTAATATGTAAAATGGGGCTCTACCTGGTGTAATGTGTGACAGGGGCTCTACCTGGCATAATGTGTGTCATGGGCTCTACCTGGCATAATATGTAACAGGGACTTTTACCTGGTGTAATGTGTGTAACTGGCATTACTGTGTTGCTTATTTCGAATAATGGAGACTACTGTGCAGCCTAATATTAATTGGTATTATTTTGTGGCCACACCCCATCCCCATGAAGCCATGCCCCTATATTTTTGTTGCGCGCTGACCCTATTTTAAATATGATAGGGGTGGGGCGCCGATGCTGTTTCTTGCACACAGCTCTAAAATGTCTAGTTACGGCAATGGTGAGGACTACAGCACATACTAATTTGCACTTAGGGGCTGATTCTTACCTGATCCGTGCTGTGCATATCTGCACAGCAGTGATCAGGTCTGAAGTGCGCATGTGCCGGCTCCACAATGCGCAGGCGCATGCCAGACAGACTACGGCTGTCGTAGTCCTGCGATCACCTCTGCCTGATTAACAGGCAGAGGCGGTCGCTGGGCAGGAGGGGGTGGGCTGGCTGCATTTGGCCGCCGTTGAGGGGGGCGTGGTCTGGGCAATGCAGGCGTGCCCAGACCATTGGGGGGACAGGCCACGGCGGCTGTGTGATGTCACATGCAGCCGCTGCAACCCAGGCAGCGACGAATAGCTCCCTGTCAGCGCGCAGGAGCTGCGCTGGTGGAGAGCTACTCTACAAATACAAAAGCATCTCTGCTGTACAATGCTTTTGTATTTGTGCAATGGGGCAGGGCCTGACAGACGGGGCGGACTAGCCCTGTGCTGGGCATCCCCCGCATGTCAGGGAAGCTGATCGTAGATGTGCTAAATTTAGCACATCTACGATCAGGTCTGAATCACCCCCTTAAAGTAGAACCTATAACAGTGGAGGAAGTCAGGGTGCCCACTTCAGGACTAGCATCTGGAGGTGACTGCATTCCATTGTCTCCTGTATTTACGCCCCTGTATCCTCCTCATGCAACATAGCTGGAGTTGGTGGATGGAATAGCTTCTGTGTAGGGTCAAGTGAGCTTTCTTCTGCATAACCCTATTTGCCCCTTTTTGAGAATGTGTTCTGACAGACATCCAGTCATCAAAGGATGAAACTTATTCATTAAATTGTTGCTTTTCAAAGCTACTGATTTTAATCAGTTTTTTTCTGCAGAATTTTTAACAGTAATATTGTTAAGTGCCAAACACGCCTGGTTTTTCACTTAATACAGGTTGAGTATCCCATATCCAAATATTCCGAAATACGGAATATTCCGAAATACGGACTTTTTTGAGTGAGAGTGAGATAGTGAAACCTTTGTTTTTTGATGGCTCAATGTACACAAACTTTGTTTAATACACAAAGTTATTAAAAATATTGTATTAAATGTTCTTCAGGCTGTGTGTATAAGGTGTATATGAAACATAAATGAATTGTGTGAATGTACACACACTTTGTTTAATGCACAAAGTTATAAAAAATATTGGCTAAAATTACCTTCAGGCTGTGTGTATAAGTTGTATATGTAACATAAATGCATTCTGTGCTTAGATTTAGGTCCCATCACCATGATATCTCATTATGGTATGCAATTATTCCAAAATACGGAAAAATCCCATATCCAAAATACCTCTGGTCCCAAGCATTTTGGATAAGGGAGACTCAACCTGTAATACAGTTTTAAATTCTGCAAGCAAACAATTGCAGGCAAACTCTCATATGTTTAACCAAGAGGAGCAACTCATCATGTGAAGTTGCTTGAATTCATCTTAAAACTCTAAATTAATGAATAAAATAAAAGCACCCTGAAAGTAATTGAAGGACATATGACCCTATGGTACAAAAAACAGATATCTGAATGATGAGATTTAGAATGTTGATATGGATGATTTATCAGCATGTAAACTGTTGTATTTGCCAGAATGTTGAATACTGTGTCCATGTCGACATTGTGAATGTTGATATTATGACTGTGTGATGGGTATGTGTCATGGTATTGTAGGTGTAGAGCCATTGTGAATTTTCAAAGTCCTTCAACCAACATTGGTTAGAGAGGCTGGGTGGTATATTTACTGCAAATCGATTTTGGTTGATGTTTGGTCGATGTTTGGAATATTTTTAATTGATTTTTTAAGGGTCTAAATAACACATTTAGCAACAGATGATTATTGACAGTTTTAGAGAGGAGGGGGCCCGTGTGAGACTCCGGGTGGGCCCCCTCCTCTCCACGGTGCTATAGGCTTCGGCATTGTGCTGGAGTCTACTACGCATGTGCAGGTCCCAGAAACATGGCACCTGCCATGGTCCAGAGACAAATTTCTTACTGCACATGAACAGTAGCCATTTTTTAAGTGATTTTTGCCGTGGGTGCCGCGGCTGCAGTGCTTGTCATGGGACTCCGGAAAGGTAAGTATAAAACAATGTGGGTGCAGTCTGTGGCCCGTGTGCACCACACACATTACAGTCATGAAAGAAACGCCTATGCTTAGCATGGATTATGCTTTTGGGTGCTTCAGATACCTGATGAATAATCTGCAATAAGCGGCCATGGGGGCAGTGATAAACATCGCATTGGGAACTTATTCTGGATCCCATGTGTTATTGCACAATCACGGGCACATTTTTGGACAATAAAAAGAGCCTCTAATTGGATACCACGATAATGACCATCAGTCAAAAATATCAATATCAGGCCATTTTAGTCAGCTGAAAATGGATTGCAAGTAATTGGATACCCCCTTACTCGTTAACTTTATAATGTACTTGGTTTAACCACTTGACTGGCATGGTCGTATCAAATGCGACCAAGCCTGCAAGTGCTTTATCTGACTTGGTCGAACAGGATGCGACCAGTCAGATAAACAGTGTTAGAAACGACAGGGAAGGGAAACTTTCCTCCTCTGCTGCTGTCAGAGGGACCGGAAGGTCCCTCTGCCTCCCCGCACTCTACCCTACTGATTGCCGTGCTGGCAATCACTGCTGATCGGTCAGCACGGCAAGACCCCCCCTCCAGCAGCTGCAGAAAATAACAGGCGCTGGAGAGTTTAAATTAACCCCCCAAGCCCCTCCCCTGTGTACCTGGAGGGTATACTGGCTTTCAAAATGAAAGCCATGATAGTCGCGATGTTCCGATCAATGTTTTGATGTTTGGGGGAAAGTATTATATTTTTTAAATATATATTTTTATATATTTTTTAAACTAAAATCATTTTGGATAGGGTTAAATTCATGTTCTTCACCTAATTCACTCTTAAAAAAATACCCGACAATTTCTGAGCTTTTTTTTTGGGGGGGGGGGGGGGGGGGAATCATCAGTTAAGTGGTTAAAGTCATATTTTAGTTTTTTTTTTTTTTTACTTTGTTTTATTCAAGATTTAGTCATTGGATCTTAGTTTACATTTTAGTCTAAGTTTAGTAAATGTTTTAGTCATAACTTTTGCAGTTCAATGATACGGTAATGTATTTTGCTGAAGAACATTTCTCTAAAAATTCCTTAAGAGGTTAGCAAACCTTTAACTATGAATTTGGTCGACTGAGAATGTTTTGCAGACTACTGTAAGTGTGATTTACTGAAGTACTCCCATATTTCATATAAATATTAATGCCTTAAGTGTGTTAGAACAAATAAGAGCTATACACAATCATATCTCCTTCTCAGAAGGTCATATTTATTTTTTACAAATATCTAGAACACATCATTGTTTTTTTACATAATGATAAAACTGTATTTTAAAAAAGATACAACAGTATTAAAAACATCCAATTACAAACTGACATCTTATTGATTACAGCCAGCAGTGCCACAACCTTTTTTAGTAGTGGGTACCAAGATATAATTTCATTGTGGTGCCACTATATCACTGAATGTAGCCCCAACAGGGGCAGATGGTCTTACCCACCCCACTACCTACCTGATGACAGAGATATCTATCTATATATAGATCTATCCATCTATCATTATATAGTTCTATCTATCTATCTATCTATCTATCTATCTATCTATCTATCTATCTATCTATCTATCTATCTACACACACATGTATGTAAAAAAAACAGCATAGAGAACACTATGGGGAATGCAGATAATAGTGCATTAGAAGAAAAATAAAACATGAAGGGGCCCATTTACTGTTTATTGAGGTTTGGACTTGATAAATAGAATTTTTGCCAGGATGTATGTAAAAATCACAACCAGGAACAGGCGCTCAGATACAGTAGGAGACAATTCTACCAATGTGTAAGGTAAAATGATCATGCCAGGAATCACTTTACCTTATGCTGTGGAACTACAGTATTATACATGCATGGTCATTAGACAAAGCATATACCAGTGACTGTTACCAGGGATGGATCCAGACAATCCCTCTCCCAGTAAATTGTGGGATATGAGCCCATATAATACAATAACTTGCACCATCGCTCTTGCAATGTAAAACAGGGAAAGCACAATAGAACCTCTATAATACTTTTAGGGGATACTTACATTTTAAGATAAACCTAATTTTTCAGGTGAATTCTCACAAAATATGTATAATAATAGGCACCAAAAACAGAACTGTAACATGTTAGAGACTTTATGTAGAAAATAAAGAGACAGGATCCACTCGTAGCTCACACCCTGGCTGAGGCTGTGCATGGAAGGTAATGGGACTGTACTGTTTACATTTTCAGCTCAACCTTGTTGGAAATGGGGAGAGGTCAGGGGGTGAGAGAACAAAGGGGAGCTTAGGGGGAAGAGGTGAGGAACATATGAAGTGGGAGGTAAGAAGGGCACAGGGAGGGTCTCAGAGGAGGAGCCAGCCCACAGAAACTAGACACATACACATGCTAGGGTAGGGTTCCCGCGCAAGGAGAAGGAATAGAAGAATGAGGTTTAAGTATTCTGTGCGTTTGTATTCTGTGTTGCCACGTGTATTCTGTGTTGCCATGTGTTGGTCAGTGTTTGATGAAGATAAACTTAGTTAAATGGAATAAATGCTTGTATCGGTTAATTTTGTAGGGAATACGGTGATCTACTTATCTTCTAAAGTTTATAGGGAGTAATGAGGTTAATGTGGAAATAAAGGGTAGATTTAACTGTACAGTATAAAGGGCAGAAAGGAGCTGCTGCATATGGCCAGTGGTAGCAGATTTTCCTACCAAAGTCTGCTGTGTGTGTGTGTCTGTGGATCTCAGTGTTCATTTATTGCAACAGAGAGAGAATCTGGTAAGTGGCTTACCGTGATCATTGGGGTTGCATATGTCTGAAGTATAGTGATAAATAAGCTTCACTTTTTTGCGGGGAAAACTATAGCATGCTACATCATGCTAATTATGCATCCTTCATGGGCTGGCGACAATTGGACAGGTACTGTACATGCAGGACTGCCATGAGAAATTTTGGGGCTCAGGACCGACAAAATAGACAGGGCCCCCCTGGAGGTGGATCTGTGGGTGTGGGTGGAGTTACAGAAGGGGCGGGGCATACATTGGTGTGTAAACCAGTTTTTTTTAAATTGTCAAAGTTTGGGTTGTGGGGGTGGATGTTTTTATAAAATGTCTTATAAATTATATGATACTATAGCCCTCTCTCCTTAGTATGATACAGTGCATACGGAAAGTTTTCACAGCACTTCACTTTTTCCAAATTTTTTTATGTTACAGCCTTATTCCAAAATGGAATAAATTAATTTTTTCCCTCAAAATTCTACACACAATACCTCATAATGACAATGTGAAAAAAGCATTTTTGAGATTTTTGCAAATTTATTAAAAATAAAAAACTAAGAAATCACATGTACATAAGTATTCACAGCCTTTGCCATGAAGCTCAAAATTGAGCTCAGGTGCACACTGTTTCCACTGATCATCCTTTAGATGTTTCTACAGCTTAATTGGAGTCCACCTGTGGTAAATTCAGTAGAATGGACATGATTTAGAAAGGCACACACCTGTCCATATAAGGTCCCGCACTTGACAGTGCATGTCTGAGCACAAAGCAAGCATGAAGTCAAAGGAATTGTCTGTAGATCTCTGAGACAGGATTGTCTCAAGGCACAAATCTAGCAGAGGGTTCAGAAAAATATCTGCTGCTTTGAAGGTCCCAATGAGCACAGTGGCCTACATCATCCATAAATGGAAGAAGTTCGGAACCACCAGGACTCTTCCTAGAGCTGGCCGGCTATCTAAACTGAGCGATCGGGGGAGAAGGGCCCTAGTCATGGAGGTGACCAAGAACCTGATGGTCACTCTGTCAGAGCTACAGCATTCCTCTGTGGAGAGAGGAGAATCTACCAAAAGGACAACCATCTCTGCAGCAAACCACCAATCAGGCCTTTATAGTAGAGTGGCCATAGGGAAGCCATTTCTTAACAAAAAGCACATGGCAGCCCACATGGAGTTTGCCAAAATGCACCTGAAGGACTCTCAGACCATGAGAAACAAAATTATCTGGCGTGAATGCCAGGCATCATGTTTGAGGCAACCTCCACTATGCCAATACCATCCCTACAGTGAAGTATGGTGATGGCAGCATCATGCTGTGAGGATGTTTTTCAACAGCAGGAACTGGGAGACTAGTCAGGATAGAGGGAAAGATGAATGCAGCAATGTACAGAGACATCATGGATGAAAACCTGCTCCAGAGCACTCTTGACCTCAGACTGGGGCGATGGTTCATCTTTCAGCTGGACAATGACCCTAAGCACACAGCCAAGATATCAAAGGAGTTGCTTTAGGACAACTCTGTGAATGTCCTTATGTGGCCCAGCCATAGCCCAGACTTAAATCCAATTGAACATCTTAGAAGAGATCTGAAAATGACTGTGCACTGACACTTCCCATCCAACCTGATGGAGCTTGAGAGGTGCTCCAAAGCGGAATGGGCAAAACTACCCAAAGACAGGTGTGGCAAGCTTGTGGCATCATATTCAAAAAGAATTGAGGCTGTAATTGCTGCCAAAGGTGCATCAACAAAGTATTGAGCAAAAGCTGTGAATACTAATGTACATGTGTTTTCTTAGTTTTTTATTTTTAATAAATTTGCAAAAATCTCAAAAAAACATTTTTCACATTGTCATTATGGAGTATCATGTGTAGAATTTTGAGGGGGAAAAATGAATTTATGCCATTTTGGAATAAGGCTGTAACATAACAAAGTATGGAAAAAGTGAAGCGCTGTAATTACTTTCCGGATGCAGTGTTCATAAATACCCTCATGGCAACTCCACGTCAATTACACACACATATATCCCAAACACATCCCTATCATACACATATAGCCAGCCCTGCTCCAACTACTTCCCTCTCACACATACTGTATACCCCAGCAAACCGCCAGCTTTACACTAATGTACAAGTCACATCAGATAAGACACAATCAGTATACAACATTATAAGGCTAATGTAATCTAATGAACAATTACAAAAAGTAAGCCACAAATGGTGGTATTTACTAACATGGTACTACAGTATATGAACAAATGTACTGCAACCCACATTAGCCACACTCTAAGAGTAATTTCTCTACATTGGCATAGGAAATAAAATAAAACATCTGGTTGCTACAGATAACTACACAATTAATACTATTTTATAAATAAATAAAAAGCCAATCTCATGCAATGTACCAAATTATCATTATTTTATATTTATGGTAGAGGGTCACTGACACTCCCATAGCTGAGTGGGTCAGGAGGTACAGTAGCTGAGACCTGGATCAGTCTGAGACTCATTATGCACTATGCTCAGTATTTCTGCACTTTACGTAAATGCCACCTAGAGAGGCTTGCAAGCTAATTACACTCACCCTCCTATAATAAACATAAGGGATGAACATACCTGGAGTTAGGGAGAGAAGGTGTATCCAGAATAGGATCTGCCTGACACTCCAGCAGCTGACGGTGACAGTGTGACAGACAGCTGACTGGCAGTCAGAGATGGGTATGTGTGCTGTACAGGAGGCTAGGAGGAGACAAAAGCTGCACACTCCAGTGGTCTTACCAGGCTTTATGAGGATGTACCCAACTTCATCATGTAAATGACCCAGGGAGGGTTAAAAAGGTATGTGGAGGCAGGAAAGATCACAAACTAGTAAAAGGTAGCCCAGTGGCAATGAAACACCAGCCTGCAGAAAATAAGCAGCAGCTCAGCAAAGGAAGGTCCTCCAGAAAATGCCTGGACATGAGGTCAACACATTACCTTCTTCTGTTTTGCTGCTCCAGCCCACATGCGCCACAGATCTTCTAATTTTCATCGGCACAGCATGACGTCATGTATGCCTGGTTAAAACACAACTTTATTACATTGGTGTATGAGTGACCAAGCGGGCGAGCGAGCGTGCGGCTGGACCAGTATGTACTAGCATGTCACTTGTGTGTATTTGAGGTTAAAGCAAGTAATAGATGAACACCTTATCTACTCATTATTGAGTGAACCATTTGAATGCAATGACTCAATCCAATCTTTACTTTCAACCAGTTATTCTTTAATTCACAAGCTTCAGGAATAAGTAAATAAAAGTTCACACTCAAAGAGGTAAATGCAATAGCCTGTGAGATGAATACATCAGCATAATTCCGGTGAGTCTGCCTGATGTTTTAAATTGGCAATAATTTACCAACATGGTTCTGCCTTTTAAATTATTGCCACTTTAAACATCAAGCAGACTTGCCAAAATTGTGTTGATGACTGTATCTTGCAGTCTAGTACACTTCACCCCACAGTGTCATTATTGATGAACAGTAAATATGAACCACTAAAAAGGTTCATGTGACATCCATTTACAGTATTTGACAAGACCTCAAATCCTTGCTGATGGAGAAGTTCCTTACAATGCCTTGTACTTTATACCTGAGTTTTTAAACTAGAGATGTGCGGCTGGCACTTTGTTTTGTGTTTTGGTTTTGGTTCTAATTCCCCGTTCGTGTTTTGGTTTTGGCTTGGTTTTGCCAAAACCACCCTTTCGTGTTTTGGTTCTGGATCTGGATGATTTTTTTTAAAAAAACTTAAAAACAGCTAAAATCACAGAATTTGGGGGTAATTTTGACCCTATGGTATTATTAACCTCAATAACATTAATTTCCACTCATTTCCAGTCAATTTTGAACACCTTACAATATTGTTTTTAGGCCTAAAAGTTGCACCAAGGTGGCTGTATGACTAAGCTAAGCGACACAAGAGTGTGGCACAAACACCTGGCCCATTTAGGAGTGGCACTGCAGTGGCAGACAGGATGGCAGATTTAAAAAATAGGCCCCAAACAGCACATGATGCAAAGAAGAAAAAGAGGTGCAATGAGGTAGCTGGATGACTAAACTAAGCGACACAAGTGTGCGGCACAAACACCTGGCTCATCTAGGAGTGGCACTAAAGTTGCAGACAGGATGGCACTTGAAAAAACTAGGCCCCAAACAGCACATCATGCAAAGAAGTAAAAGAGGTGCAATGATGTAGCTGTATGGCTAAGCTAAGCGACACAAGTGTGCGGCACAAACACCTGGCCCATCTAGTAGTGGCACTGTCATGTCAGACAGTATGGCACTTTAAAATACTAGGCCCCAAACAATACAATGATGTAGCTGTATGACTAAGCTAAGCAACACAAGTATACGGCACAAACAACATAGGATGTGCTGGAATTTGCCCAGATGTAATACACGCACAATATTGGAGGCACAGGATAGCGTACCCCTAAACCAAACACACACATGGCAAAGCCTGTAAAATTAATTTGGATAATAATAACTCCTTTATTTGAAGCTATTATAATAATATGCAGCACAGGCAAGCGAACCCCTATACCACACAGGGCAAACCCTGTAAAAATGATTTGGATAAAAATATAAGTAATGTATTTAACCTTTTTATTTGGAGTAAATAATATACAGCACAGGACACCACCACTGGACTTATGGCAGCACAAAACAGCACCACTGGACAGGACTTATATGGCAGTATTCCTGGACTTATACGGCAGTACCCCTGGAATTGTGCGGCAGTGTTAGACAGAATGCCACTTTAAAAAACTAGTCCACAAACAGCAAATGATGCAAAGAAGAAAAAGAGGTGCACGATGGAATTGTCCTTGGACCCTCCCACCCACCCTTATGTTTTATAAACAGGATATGCACACTTTAACAAACCAATCATTTAGGGACAGGGTCTGCCACACGACTGTGGCTGAAATGACCGGTTTGATTGGGCACCCACCAAAAAGGAAGCAATCAATCTCTCCATGCACAAACTGGCTCTACAGAGGCAAGATGTCGACCTCATCCTCATCCTCCAATTCCTCACCCCTTTCACTGTGTACATCCTCCTCCTCACAGAGTATTAATTCGTCTTCACTGGAATCCACCATCACAGGTCCCTGTGTACTTTCTAAGGGCAATTGCTGGTCAAGGTCTTCCCGGAGGAATTTATAATTCATTTTGATGAACATCATCTTCTCCACATTATGTGGAAGTAACCTCCTACGCCAATCGCTGACAAGGTTATCGGCTGCACTAAACACTCTTTCAGAGTACACACTGGAGGGCGGGGGCGGGCAACTTAAGTAAAATAAAGCCAGTTTGTGCAAGGGCATCCAAATTGCCTCTTTTTCCTGCCAGTATATGTACGGACTGTCCGACATACCTACTTGGATACTGTCACTCATATAATCATCCACCATTCTTTCAATGGTGACAGAATCATATGCAGTAACAGTAGACATGTCAGTAATCATTGGCAGGTCCTTCAGTCCGGACCAGATGTTAGCACTTGCTCCTGACTGCTCTGCATCACTGCCAGTGGGTGGGCTAGGAAATCTTATCCTTTTCCTCGCAGCCCCAGTTGCAGGAGAAAGTGAAGGAGGAGCTGTTGACGGGTCACGTTCCGCTTGAGTTGACAATCTTCTCACCATCAGGTCTTTGAACCTCTGCAGACTTGTGTCTGCCAGAAAGAGAGATACAACGTAGGCTTTAAACCTAGGATCGAGCACGGTGGCCAAAATGTAGTGCTCTGATTTCAACAGATTGATCACCCTTGAATCCTCGCAAAGCAAATGAAGGGCTCCATCCACAAGTCCCACATACTTAGAAAAATCGCTCCATCTTAGCTCCTCCTTCAATTTCTCCAGCTGCTTCTGCAAAAGCCTGATGAGGGGAATGACCTGACTCAAGCTGGCAGTGTCTGAACTGAATTCATGTGTGGCAAGTTCGAAGGGTTGGAGAACCTTGCACAAGACTGAAATCATTCTCCACTATGCTTGAGTTAGGTGCATTCCCCCTCCTTTGCCTATATCATAGGTGGATGTATAGGCTTGAATTGCCTTTTGCTTCTCCTCCATCGTCTGAATAATTTAGAGTGTTGAATTCCACCTCATTACCGCCTCTTGCGTCAGGTGATGGCAGGGCAGGTTCAGGAGTGTTTGGTGGCGCTCCATTCTTCGACACGCGAAGGCTGAATGCCGAAAGTGGCCCGCAATTTTTCGGGCCACCGACAGCATCTTCTGCATGCACCTGTCATTTTTAAAAAAAATTCTGCACCACCAAATTAATTGTATGTGCAAAACATGGGACTATCTGGAATTGGCCCAGATACACGCACAATATTGGTGGCGTTGTCCGATATCAAAAATCCCTTGGATATTGGGGTAAGCCATTATGCGATTATGTCCCTCAGTTTCCGTAAGAGGTTGTCAGCCATTTGGCTCTTATGGAAAGCAGTGATACATAGCGTAGCCTGCCTAGGAATGAGTTGGCATTTGCGAGATGCTGCTACTGGTGCCGCTGTTGTTGTTACTGCAGGAGGCCATACATCTATCCAGTGGGCTGTCACAGTCATATAGTCCTTAGTCTGCCCTGTTCCACTTGTCCACATGTCCGTGGTTAAGTGGACAGTGGGTACAACTGCATTTTGTAGGACACTGAGGACAATTTTTCTGATGTCTCTGTACATTCTCAGTATCGCCTGCCTAGAGAAGTGGAACCTAGATGGGATTTGATAACGGGGACACAGTACCTCAAACAATTCTCTAAGTCCTGGAAAAACAAAAGGTATTTTTCCCACGCACTCTGCTGGCTGTTAGTAAGAAGAACTTTATACTATGTAATAATAGAAAGTTTAGAGCTCTACGTTACATATGTTTTGAAAAAGATATGATAAGCCTCCAGGCAACTTCACGGCTGCTCTATTACTGGAGGTCCCTAACTAAGCATAAATCCAGGGCTTGGACCCCACAAAGTCAGCCCAGGCCCGACCACCCTAGGGCAGCACACCATTGAAATACTAAAGTGTTAATATGTGTTAAGAAAGAAGCAGAAGCTATGGGTTAGAAAGTGCTACAAAAATAAGGGTGTTAATAAAATACTCAAAAGAGTAATATTGGTGAAAAAATAGGAGTGTTACATAAGTGCTAAATAAATAATATGGCGTGCTACCCTAAGGTAGGTCAGTCACACCAGACCTGGGGGGTACCACTCCCCAAACTCACACACAGCATAATAATAATAATAATAATAATAATAACATCCACTATGGGTCATACAATTGCTTAATGTACGGCCACATGATAATGGCACATACAAAACATATCCAGATTGAGAGCTTGCTTACCTGGAGGCACCCCTGTATCCTCCAAATGGCACCACAGGACCCAGCATGCCCTCCTAATGCTGGCTCCATCTATGCCTCATTGAACTGCAATAAATAGTGGCAAACTGCTCTAATCAAGCTGGTAACAATCCTCAGGTGCTGCGGGAGGGGGTTACTCTAGACAAGAAAAACAAAAGGGATTTTTCCCATGCACTCTGCTGGCTGTTAGTAAGAAGAACTATATACTTTGTAATAATAGAAAATGTAGAGCTCTTTGTTACATATGTTTTGCAAAAGATATGATAAGCCTCCAGGCCACTTCACGACTGCTCTATTACTGGAGGTCCCTAACTAAGCATAAGTCCAGGGCTTGGACCCCACAAAGTCAGCCCAGGCCCGACCACCCTAGGGCAGCACACCATTGAAATACTAAAGTGTTAATACGTGTTAAGAAAGAAGCAGAAGCTATGGGTTAGAAAGTGCTACAAAAATAAGGGTGTTAATAAAATACTCAAAAGAGTAATATTAGTGAAAAAATAGGAGTGTTACCTAAGTGCTAAATAAATAATATGGTGTGCTACCCCAAGGTAGCTCAGTCACACCAGACCTGGGGGGTACCACTCCCCAAACTCACACATAGCATAATAATAATAATAATAATAATAATAATAATAATAACATCCACTATGGGTCATACAATTGCTTAATGTACGGCCACATGATAATGGCACATACAAAACATATCCAGGTAAGCTAGCTCACAATCTGGATATGTTTTGTATGTGCCATTATCATGTGGCCGTACATTAAGCAATTGTATGACCCATAGTGGATGTTATTATTATTATTATTATTATTATTATTATTATTATGCTGTGTGTGAGTTTGGGGAGTGGTACCCCCCAGGTCTGGTGTGACTGGGCTACCTTGGGGTAGCACACCATATTATTTATTTAGCACTTTCAGTATGTAACACTCCTATTTTTTCACTAATATTACTCTTTTGAGTATTTTATTAACACCCTTATTTTGTAGCACTTTCTAACCCATAACTTCTGCTTCTTTCTTAACACATATTAACACTTTATTATTTCAGTGTTGTGCTGCCCTATGGTGGTCGGGTCTGGGCTGACTTTGTGGGGTCCAAGCCCTGGACTTATGCTTAGTTAGGGACCTCCAGTAATAGAGCAGCCATGAAGTGGCCTGGAGGCTTATCATATCTTTTGCAAAACATATGTAACGAAGAGCTCTATATTTTCTATTATTACATAGTATATAGTTCTTCTTACTAACAGCCAGCAGAGTGCGTGGGAAAAATCCCTTTTGTTTTTCTTGTCTAGAGTAACCCCCTCCCGCAGCAACCGAGGATTGTTACCAGCTTGATTAGAGCAGTTTGCCACTATTTATTTTAATTCTCTAAGTCCCACTGAACTAATGGCGGATACCGGACGCACGTCTAACACCAACATAGCTGTCAAGGTCTCAGTTATCCGCTTTGCAAAAGGATGACTGCTGTCATATTTCATCTTCCTCACAAAGGACTGTTGGACAGTTAATTGCTTAGTTGAAGTAGTACAAGTGGTCTTCCGACTTCCCCTCTGGGATGACAATTGACTCCCAGCAGCAACAACAGCAGCGGCAGCAACAGCAGGTGTACAAATAAAGGATCCTCCAGATGATTTCCGGTTAGGAGAGGACTCCTCTGTCTTGACAGTGACATGGCATGCAGGACTACTGACGTCCCTGACTGAGAAGGAAGTTGACGTTGAGGGAGTTGTTGGTGTGGCTTACAGGAGCTTGGGTACAAGAGGAAGAAGGGATTTAGGTGACAGTGGACTGCTTACACTCTTTCCCAAAATTTCACAACTTAACACTGACTTCTGATGAATGTGCTGCAGGTGACATATAAGGAAGGATGTTCCTAGTTGGTTAACATCCTTGCCCTACTTATTACAGATTGACAGAGGCAACACATGGCTTGACACTTGTTGTCCATATTTGTGGAGAAATAATTCCACACCGAAGAGGTGGCTTTTTTGGTATTTTGCACAGGCATCACAATGGGCTTCTTCATCCCACGGACAACAGGTGTCTCTCCCGGTGCCTGATTTAAACAAACCACATCACCATCAGAATCCTCATCGTCAACTTCCTTCTCAGCGCCAGCAACACCCATATCCTCATCCTGGTGTACTTTAGCAGTGACATCTTCAATTTGAATATCAGAAACTGGACTATGGATGCTACTTCCACCACTTGCAAATGGCGTGCAAATAGTGGAGGGAGCCACCTCTTCCCGTCCAGTGTTGGGAAGGTCAGGCATCGCAACCGCCGACACACTTGGACTCTCCTTAGGGATTTGTGATACCATCTTAGAACGCACAGTTCTTTGCTGTGCTATTGCCAGCTTAACTCTTATCATTTTTCTAGCGGGAGGATGAGGGCTTCCATCATCATGTGAAGCTAAACCACTAGTCATGGACACAGGCCAGGGCCTTAGCCATTCCTTGCCATTCCGTATCGTAAATGGCATATTGGCAAGTTTATGTTTCTCCTCAGACCATATAAATTTATTCTCTTGGGTCTTTTTACTGAACTTTGGCTTTTGGATTTTACATGCCCACTACTATCACATTGGGCATCGGCCTTGACAGATGACATTGATGGCATTTCATCATCTATGTCATGACTAGTGGCAGCAGCTTCAGCACTAGGAGGAAGTGGTTATAGATCTTTCCCTATTTTATCCTCCAATTTTATGTTCTCCATTATTTTTCTGGAGTAATATAACACAATATGCGGTACAAGAGAGTTTACCCCTACACCTCACAGGGTAAACCCAGTAAAAATTATTTGGATTAAATATTAATAACCCCTTTATTTGGAGTAAATATTATACATCACAGGACAGCACCACTGAACTTACATGGCAACACCACTGGACTGGACTTATACAGAATTATACAGAGTTATATGGAATTATACAGCAGAATCATTGGAATTATACGGCAGGATCACTGGACTTATACGCCAGTACCATTGTAATTATACGGCAAGATTACTGGACTTATATGGCAGTATCAATGGACATATAGGCAGGATCACTACCACTTGTCTGATGCAGGATAACACAGCAACACTGTAAGGGACTTATTATACAGCAGCACTGGACATAGGGCAGCAGAGGACACCACTGTGACTGGTCACTGGACTGACTGATGCACAAGACACTACCACTGGTCTGATACAGGACAACACAGCAACACTGTAAGTGACTTGTTATTATACAGCAGCACTGGACATATGGCAGCAGAGGACACCACTGTGACTGGTCACTGGACTGACTGATGCACAGGACATTGCCACTGGTCTGATGCAGGACAACACAGCAACACTGTAAGTGACTTATTATACAGCAGCACTGGACATATGGCAGCAGAGGACACCACCACTATGACTGGACTGATGTAGCACAATACACCACCACTGAACTGATGCAGCACAACACAGCACCCTGTACAGCAGCAATGGACATATGGCAGCAGAGGACACCATTGTGACTGGTCACTGGACTGGCTGATATACAGGACACTACCACTTGTCTGATGCAGGACAACACATCAACTTGTTATACAGCAGCACTGGACATATGGCAGCAAGGACACCACCACTGTGACTGACTGATTCAGCACAATACACCACCACTGAACTGATGCAGTACAACACAGCACCCTATACAGCAGCACTGGACATATGGCAGCAGAGTACACCGCTGTGACTGGTCACTGGACTGACTGATGCACAGGACACTACCATTGGTCTGATGCAGGACAACACAACAACAATGTAAGGGACTTATTATACAGCAGCACTGGCCATATAGCAGCAGAGGACACCACCACTGTGACTGGACTGATGCAGCACAATACACCACCACTGAACTGATGCAACACAACATAGCACCCTATAGAGCAGCAATGGACATATGGCAGCAGAGGACACCAGTGTGACTGGTCACTGGACTGACTGATGCACAGGACCCTACCACTGGTCTGATGCAGGACAACACAGCAACACTGTAAGGGACTTATTATACAGCAGTATTATACAGCAGCACTGGACATATGGCAGCAGAGGACACCACCACTGTGACTGACTGATGTAGCACAATACTCCACCACTGAACTGATGCAGCACAACACAGCACCCTATAGAGCAGCACAGGACATATGGCAGCAGAGGACACCACTGTGGCTGGTCAGTGGACTGACTGATGCACAGGACACTACCACTGGTCTGATGCAGGACAAAACAGCAACACTGTAAGGAACTTATTATACAGCAGCACTGGAGAAATGGCAGCAGAGGACACCACCACTGTGACTGGACTGATGCAGCACAATACATCACCACTGAACTGATGCAGAACAACACAGCACCCTATAAAGCAGCACTGGACATATGGCGATAGAGAACACCACTGTGACTGGTCACTGGACTGACTGAGGCACAGGACACTACAACTGGTCTGATGCAGAATAACACAGCAACACTGTAAGGGACTTGTTATTATACAGCAGCACGGGACATATGGCAGCAGTGGACACCACTTTGACTGGTCACTGGACTGACTGATGCACAGGTCACTACCACTGGTCTGATGCAGGACAACACAGCAACACTGTAAGGGACTTATTATACCGGTGACGTGCGGTGGGGTGAGGCAGGTGAGGCAGAGCCTTCCCTGTCATACTTACGTTTCTACCAGAGTTTTGATTGTATAAAGTATATGAAAAATACAAAGAATATGTTTGAAATATCTTTTTTGCATTATTCTAATCATTTTTATAGCCAAAATTCTGGAGTAAAAAGTCTATGGCAGGTGAGGCAGTGCCTCACCTGTGTATCCTTTCCGCACATCTCTGATCAAAACTCACCAAATTTCCAGGAGTTTATACTGCTGCACCTGTGTATAATGCCCACATGTACGCTTTGGCTCATATTTTGTGTGTAAATCTGGGTCTGGTGCTAGCTAGTGTCCCCTTAGCCTTTTAGCTCACCGCACGTCAAATTAAAATACAGCAGCACTGGACATATGGCAGCAGAGGACACCACTGTGACTGGTCACTGGATTTACTGATGCACAGGACACTACCACTGGTCTGATTCAGGACAACACAGCAACACTGTAAGGGACTTATTATACAGTAGCACTGGACATATGGCAGCAGAGGACACAACCGCTGTGACTGGACAGATACAGTACATGACACGGACACTGAGGACACTGAGAGAACGGAGACATGTCCTCTCTCTACACCAGTGATTTTCAACCTATTTTTACTCGCAGCACACTGAACAATATTTTAAAATTGCCAAGGCACAGCATCAGTTCCCCACAGAAAAAAACAAAACACACACATTGGCCCCTCAGTAAAAAAAAAAATCCACACATATATTGGCTTACACAGAAAAAACAATCACATTGCTCCCCACATAAATCATGTTGCTCAATATATAAATCCTATTGCTCCCCACATAAATCAATTACATTGCTCCCCACATAAATTATGTTGCTCACACATAAATCAATCACATTTCTCCCCACATAAATCCTACTGCTCCTCACATGAATTATTCACATTGTTCCCTCCATAAATCCTTATTCTCCCCACATGAATCCTATTCCCCACAGGAGAACTAAAATAATAAATATTAGCCCCATACCAGTCAGCTGTCCTACTTCCTGTCCCTCAGTGGCGAGGGTTGTTCATAGTGGAGTGCTGCGAATACTGAGCAGTGGGCAGGTGTGAAAGTGGGTGGGCAAGGAAAGCTCTGTATGCAGGCAGGAACTGGAAGATGTGTATGCAGGCGGGTGGGCTGGTTGGGTGGTGAGATGCGGTGGTCGTGACCTATGATATCACACCGCCGTGTCTTCAAGGCATAGGTCACGGCCGGAGCACGACTAATCCTCTAAGAAGGGACCGGGCCAACAGTTCACTATGAAGGTGCAGGAAGCTGCTCTGGCTCCGCGGCACACCTTGCAACTGGTCGCGGCACACTAGTGTGCCAAGGCACACTGGTTGAAAAAGCCTGCTCTACACTCTCCATTGCCAGAGTGAAAATGGCGGCGACGCGCGACTCCTTATATGGAATCCAAACCCCGTGAGAATCCGACAGTGGGACGATCATGTTTTGTCTTGTTCTGTTTTCCGAGTCATGCGGGAAAACCCAAGCCTAACTCGGATCTGGGCTCAGAGCATGAAGTCCGGTAGGGTTCAGTTCTCTGAGAACCAAACCCGCTCATCTCTAGTTTCAACGGTTGGCACTTGATATACCGGATGTTGAGATCCCGACACTCAGCATACCGACAGCCATTATACTGACAAGTATACTATTCTCCCTCTTGGGGTGTCCATGATACCCCAGGAGGTTAAATAAATAGCGTGGTGCGCATAGCTCTTTTGCCCTCACCCCGCTGCCGGCATTCTTGCAGTCAGGATCCCGGCGCCGGTATGCTGGGCGCCGGGATCCCAAGCGTCGGCAAGTCATACCACACCCGTTTCAACATTTTAGCTCTCTCTCAAATAAAAAATGTTATTTATGATTTTTTTTATTTGAGAGAGAACTAAAATGTTTAAAATTGTTGCAAAAAATGAAACAAATTAGAAATAAAATCTAACCACTCTCCTCAGTTTGAACTGTTGCCTTGAAATAAAAATAATTTTGTTTGAGTTTGTTTGAGTATTGCTGCAGTGTACTTTGGTCAGCATGCTTTTGAACAAGACCATTTGGCTTAGGAACAACACAACATCCCAAGTGCCCGCAACCCATGCCCTTTGCATACAATGTTCTGTTTTAATAAGTCACAGTTTTTGGGACCAACAAATGTCTTCTATTGTTGAAATAAAATAACATAGCATTTAAAGACTGCTATTTTTTATCTGTCAGCTTATAATGGTAAAAATTGCACGGAAGGTTTTGGTGTTTGCAGGGATTACAGCATTTCTGGTGTCTAAAATTACTCTGTAATATAGAATAAAAAAATCTTTACAAATGCAGTATTTTCTTGTGTCACACCACTAAAAATAAATGGAGAATAAAGAGAAACCTCCAGTAGTAACAACAATTTAGGTAATGACAGTTTTCAGACGACATTCTCCTCTAATTCCAGCAATTGTCTACTATAAAACAAAAGAATAGATTTTCTACCAACCCATGATGTCTGTAATTTTTATTACTGTGTAAAATGATGTATACCAAAAAGTATTATTTTCTTTTGAAGCAAAACAGGAAAATGTAGGTCTGTACATGTGTATTTTTTATTTGCTTTTTTATTCCTGTTGCCTTTTACACATGTCACCAACTCAAAAGTACATGCATTTGCAAGAAAAAAAATTATTTGTCATAATAAATTGAATATATAGAATGTAGTCTTAACTATAGTTATTAAGTACACCTAATAATTCACTGCTACTATATATTTTGATATTCTGTGCTTTCTTAAAGTGCTATAGCAGGCATTTTTAAATTTTATTTTTTTATATCTATGTACAATTCCGGGGTCTAGCTTTTGGAAAATAATGGGAGGTTTCACAGTGCTAAGTAAAGAGATCAGAAATAAATAATCAGAAAAAGCTTTCTGGAACCATGGTTTAAATTATTAATGCATTGAATGTAATTACAGTACTGTAGACAATGTTTAGTACATTTTACATATTTAAATATACATTTTAAATTATTAACCATCTAACTGACAATTTTTTCATTCAAAACCATTCATAAAACTGTTTTTATTTGATATAGTTTGTTTTTTTTAATATTTCAGTATTATATTATGCACATTTGCTAAATGGATCTACTCATCAAAAACTAGGGGACGCAGTTGGGAGGCATGGGCACTTGTGATTTGAACATGCCAGTTAAGTGGTTAATATACATATTGTTAATTGATAATAGAGGTCCAAAGTGATAACCTTCCACAGCTTGTGGTTGTGCCTTATTGATAATTTGTCATTCTATAAGTAATTATCAATGGCCTGATTGACATAAATGGAATAACCACAACACAAAGCTCAAAACAGTAATTGTTGAGAATATAATAAAAAGTAATAATAGTAGTTGCTGCCAAAACACTAATTCTGTTAAGACACAACAATACATCTAACCCATCAAGATCACTGCTAGGTGCCCTTTATTCCCCACATTCAATCTGTATCCAAATCCTGGTACATACTGTACATATATACAGAATGGGTTTGGTATAATATACTGGTCGTTGGAATGCCAGCGGTCACATGACCAAAACTGGCATCCTGACATTGATGGTCCCGACGTCAGAGGGGGTAAGTATTGTTACCCCCACCTCCGCTACTCTAACCGTCCAGGGGGTGGTGACTCTTTTAAGGCTACTCCCCCTAGTGCCTAACCCTAACATACCTTTAGGATGTCGGCTGTCAATCTTCCAGCACTGATCTCCCAAGTGGTGTTGCTAAATGCATCCCTATGGAACATATCCAGGATATGCCCATATCTCACACAAGAAACTGCAAAATATCTAATTCATGCATTCAATATCTCCTGTACTGATTATTGCAATAGTCTACTTGCAGATCTTCACCTAACAAGACTTTGACTACTACAATCTATTTTAAATGTAGTGACTAGTAAGATCTTCCTTGCAAAATATTATTTTTCTGTTACTCTGCTCTGATAGTTATTACAATGGTTACTTGATTTTTACCTAATTCAATATAAAATACTTCTATTCAACCCAACTACACCAACAGACAGTATGTCGCTTTGATTATCTCAAAATATCTCCCAGTTTGACCACTATGCTTTGTGCAAGATTTACATCTCTCTTCTACACTTACTACCTCCTCTCATTCATGATTACAGTAATTTTTCAGGATGCACCCCCTTTGTGGAATGATCTACCAAACACAAGACTTTCTTCTAGTCTCCAAACCTGGACGTGATCCCTGAAAGTCTCATGGGTGCAATGTGTGCGAGGCACATGGGCCCCTGGGTCCAGGAGGGGCCTACAATGCACACACTGTACCCATGTTGTTTTATACTTAACTTTCCGGAGTTCTGCAATGGGCGCTGCAACCACATCAGTTGCTGCAAATAATCACTCCCAAAATGGCCACCGCACATAAACAGTAGGAAATTTGTCTTCGGACCATGGCAGGCGCCATGTTTCCAGAGACCTGTACATGTGCAGTAGACTCTGGCACAATGCCAGAGCCTACTGTGCTGTGGAGAGGAGGGGGCCCACCTGTAGTCTGCATACAGGCCCTCTCCTCTCTTAAAACACTTAAATCATATAAGCTTATCAAATTCATGAACCACGCATTTAACATCTGTAAGATATTTTACTAATTACTACTTCTACACAATATACACATTACTTATATTTTCTTTCTACACTCACACATCCTGCTGACCAAGGCTAAATTGCTCTGTGGGTTGGGTTTGTGTGACTGGCGGTCAGGAGCCAGCCAGTCACCATACCAACGCCTGGGATCCCAACTTGGAGATGGCCAGCGTGGGGGGGGGGGGGGGGGCGAGCGCAACAAACTACACCAACTAGCTGCACTTGCCACAGGTTCTATCCACACTCTATGGGTGCCAAGGACACCCATGAGTGGGAATAGTCCCTGTTGGTTGGCATGCCGACCAGCGGCCTATTGAGCAAGCGGGATCCTAGTTTTGGTATTGTGACCGGAGGTCAGATAACCGCATCCCTGCTGTGTGGCTACATCATATAGCCTACTAAGAATCTCTGCAATGTGGCTTTACTAATTTGCAATATGTAGCACTTATCCTCATGTACTGTAGCAAACCCTGTTTTCTCTATAGATTATAAGCTTGAAAGCAGCTCCCCCTTACGTTTTTGTTTGTATCACCCAGTCTTGTTTTATTACTGTTTTGTTCCCAATTGTAAAGCACAACTGATTATGCTGGCACTATATAAGTGACCATTCATAAATAAATAATATAATAAACTTCATGGTTAATTGTCATGTTGTCCCCTTACCTATGAAGCAATGATCGTCAAATTTCCAATGTAGGTTGGTTAAATGTATGATAAAGGTAATTGCTTTACTGCACATGAGAGCTTGCATAAAACAAAAGCCACCTAAAACTTAATGAAAGCAAATAATGTCGATTTATTATTTTGAAATGATTGATCTAAACATTTTATAAGACAAAGCAAAATAAACATTGTCAGTAACGTGATAAAGCTCTACTTGTAAAACTTATGGGAGACTTTGATTTTTGATAAGGCTTTTGTTACAGTTTGTTTTCTTGCCAATATGGAAGAGGTTATTGAAACAGCTACTGATTGTGGTATCTTTGTAATTTAACCAAAATAATGATCATTTATAAACAGTAGATCTATAGTGCAAACATTGTTGTGTGATACCATCCCGTTCCTTTGTGCTACAACAATTGTTTGTGTGATATTGAATCTAAATAAGGTCATGGTGGCAGCATCTATGAATTGCAAATGTGTGCCCCAAGCTGAACTTTACACATGAAAACACCTTCTTATAGGCACAAATACTAATGTATGACAAATTCCAAATGTACTGTATAAATGTGATATATGTGACAAAGACAGTATTGATGTCCTGTCATTCTCATAAGTAATTTGGAATATAAATTAGAAGGCATAATGTACAGTACAAAGTTGAAATTAAAAAGATGCTACAGTAGTGATGACATGCAGAATAGTCTTTTTTGACTGTCAGGAAAGGGTAGAGCATATTGACAACATAATAGACAATTTACTGTTCTATCAAAACTTGGATATTGTATGAAAGAAAAAAAAAAAAAAACAGGGTGGGGAGAAGCAAAAAAGGGGAGACGTTTTACCACGGGCCACAGGGGTAGGACATATGTGTTATGAGACAGAAGCTATAACAAGGCCTAAATCAACTAAAAACCAGGTAGAATTAGTTAGAGGTGCCAACCAAACCATAGTGTAGCTAAGATAATATTTTCGATAGACATAGTATAAAACTCAAGTCTGCAATATCAAGCACCAATTGATGTACAGTATGATCTGAATATTTCCATTTATCAGGGGATAACTGCTTATAAAGGATGCCATATGTCTCTGGTTCCTGAAGAATTATACAAAGCAAATAATTTTGGGTCAAGTACCTATCCAGTACAGTTTTCTGATTTATTATCCACAAATAATGTTTAAGTTGGATATACAGTATGTCCAAAGATCTTTGTTCGGAAGAGACAATTGCTCATGTAGCATCAAAAATAAATCCTCTGCTTCTAAATAAATGAGAGATATGTAGCAGTCACATGCTAGATTATGTTTTCAATGAATGTGATTCCAAACCTAGTGGAAAAGCAGCATTATAAGCAGTGTCGGACTGGTGCATGGAGGGCCCACTGGGGAAAATATAGGCTATCGATTAGTCTATGGTCTGGGCCCCTTGATAAATAAAATATATATAGTAAATACTGCTAGTGCATGCATGATAATGTACCAGATTAATAACAGCAATGCACTGTAGAAAATAAACCGTAGTCTTATGCAGTATAATGTAACATGCATAATGTATAATTCAAGTGTACAATCTGGAGGATTCCAGAGGAGGGGTTGGTCCCACCGGGGGTTTTCCCTGTTCCCCAGTGGACCAGTCCGACCCTGATTATAAGTGAAGTCAGGGGGATAGAGGGGAAGACATATTACTAAAATTTCTCAACGTTTTCCACTGTTGTCAGGGCAATAGTAGGACGTACAATACAAGACTAGATCATTATGCAACTCCACCATGTTTGCCAAGAATTACCTGGAGACTAGCCATTATTTTGTTGAGAACACTAGGGCCTACAGAGTGAGTCCAAGCTATGGTAGCAATCAGCCAAGCATGAAACCAATCCACTTTGGGGTACCTCCTTGCTTGAACAAGTGGGGAAAGTCAACCATGACCCTTAGCCAGGAAAACTGCCTGATTATATAGAAAAAAGTTTGTTACTGTAGGTGCAACACTCCTAGATCTTAATGCCTATATAATACATGATTGATGCTGAGTATGTTCCCATTCCATACAATATAAAAAATCTAAAAGTATGAATCAAATATAAGTGCTTCAGTAATATTAATCATTTCCATCACATCCATTCTGCCTAAACTAGATTTGTTCCTATTGTGATAAGTCACTAGTGTCACATGCACAATGACATTATCAGTCAGCGACGTCAGCCAGATGCTTGGCCCCATTTCTGGCAGGTTGGCATTTCAGGAGGTGGGAAAGATGCATATAAGATAAGCTTGTTACTGTACATATTCTATTCACATTGCTGAATATAATATGTAATATATGGAAACGTGGATTGAAGGCTTTTGTGTTTTATTAATGACTAGTTACCAGCCCTTCAAAATGACAGAACAACATAACAGTAATGTCAGGGCTGGCGGCTGTGTGCGTCCGAATGGAGCAACACTTGAATTTCTCCATTGGCTGCCATCTTGTGCTCGCTGCATGCAAAACACTTGAATTCCCTCCATAGAGGTGAGAAGCAGCATTAGCCTTTTATTATATAGGCTCTGAGTGCTGCATGCTTGGACCTACAGATGTAGCCATGCTCATCTTTACTGCAACACAGCTTGCTGCATGACATGCCAGGCTGTGACTATTTGCAGCCGGCGATCGCTCCATTAATTCCTAAAGGAATTAATGAAGTGATCAATGCCTGTGACTAGTTGCAGCCTGGAATGCCATGAAGCATGCCGTGATACAACATGCTGCATTACCGTAAGAGGCGCATGGCTACATCCAGGGCCGGTACTAGGGTGTTCGGCGCCCCCCTGCAAACCATAAATTTGCGCCATCCCATATTTTACAAAGGGACAGCATGCAGCAAAAAGGGGTGTGGTCTCATAAGGAAGGGGCATGGCCACACAATAATACCCCCATTCCAAATTATGCCACACAGTAGCACAATCTTATTCACATTACCCTGCACACAGTGCTGTTTATACACATAATGTCCCCAGTAGTGTCGCTGGTTATACACATAATAGCCCCTGTGCTAGCACCAGTTATATATAATGCCCTCAGAAGTGCCATTTATACAAATTATGGCCCCCCTCCCACCAGTGGTGCAAGTAGAAAAAGTGTCTTAGTGGTACTGTGTGCACTTGCCGAAGGCACATGTGCCAAAAATGGGTGTGTCCAAATATCACATGGGGTGTGGCCAATGAAAATGAGGGGCGTGATACACATATGGGGCCAAATACACATATGACCCCAATAGTGCCAGATACACATATGATCCCACCGTGACAGATACAGTTTGCTCCTACAGTGCCTGATATGCCCCCAGTGCCAGATACATCAATGACCCACAGTGCCAGATACACAAATGCCCCACAGTGCCAGATACACAAATGCCCCCAGCAGTGCCATATATGCCCCCACAGTGCAAGATACACCCCCACTGTGCCAGATACACAAATGCCCCCAGTGCCAGATATGCTCCACAGTGCCAGATACACTGTGCCCAACAGTGCCAGATACACAGTGCCCAATAGTTCCAGATACACAGTGCCCCACAGTGCCAGATACACAGCGCCCCACAGTGCCAGATACACAATAGCTTACAGTACCAGATACACATTGTCCCACAGTGCCATATACACTGCCTTCCACACACACACACATACACATAGATACACATACACATACTGTATACATACACAAATACTGTAGTTACACATACACATAAATAGATACACACATATACACACACACACACACACACACACATACACCTACACACACACACACACACACACACACTTTCTCACTCGCGCTCCTTCAACATACCATATGGCTGGCTGGACTTGTAGCAGTTTCTGTCCTCTTCAGCCTGGTCCCATGTAGCTACGCCCATCGGCGCTGTTTAGCTCTGCCCCATTTTTGGCCAGAGCCCTGGACACTGACGGACACTGCAGGAGGGTAGTGTTAGGGTCTCCTGCCCTGTGCTGCCACGTCGTCATGGCAACCGGGAGACAAGTGCTAGTGGAGTAACCTGAGCGCAGCTGATACTCCGGTTCGGGTCTTTTGCTGTGCAGTGGTTACAGGCTCTGTGCACGGCAGGGGATCCGGTGCTGGTTTTTGTGCTCATAGTCTGTGAGGTCTGAGTGGGGCGTGGACAGCACCTGCTATATAAGGCCTCTTCTCAGGTTAAGCAGATGCTGCTGAATCTTTGTTGGTTAGTCAGTTCCTGAAAGTTAGCCAGTACTGTGTAGCTTTGTATTTGTTGTTGCTTACTGCAAATAGGCCTGGGGATTTGGTACTACACTCTGCCAATCCAGACCTAGCAGTAAGACTGGAGTCAGTCGTTTAACTTGCTGGGGTTCTTTTGCTACTCTGTGAACTTAGCAAGTTTGCGGCTGTATTCTCAGACTTGCCTGCCTAAATCCTGTCTCACTGTGCAAGGTGTTCAGGTGTCAGTTTAGTGGCAGTAAGCTGAACCTGTGCACTGCAAGTGAGGATTAGGATTGTGGAGACTCTCCTTGTGTCTATCATTCCATCTCTGACCAAGGAGTTTACTGCCACACCCGTTGGTAACCCTTTAGGGTTTTGCTGTTGCCCTTAGCAACAGCATTTCGGGTTCTCTACGTATTAAAACACAATATCTTGCTTTTTCCATCTGAGCATTACTAATACTAGGGAGACACCCAGTTTTTTAGCCTCTGGGCTTCTCTGTTCACTTTGTGTTTATTTTGTTACCCTATCACCTTCTGTGTACGTAATGTCATATTCCCCAGTCTGTCTGTGAGTTCATTTGTTTTGCATCCCTATCCGTTCAGACACCAGTACATTCCTGCAGGCACTGGTGTGCATAACAGTTCAGACACCAGTACATTCCTGCAGGCACTGGTGTGCATAACATATTCAGCAGCCTAATACTCCTGTTGAAATTTTGTGGGAATATGGAGCATACCCCTCAAAATACGTTGCAACAGATGGTCGATCAGGTGCAGGTCCTGACTCGACAATTTAATGATTTGTCCATTAAAATGCACACCTCCCAGGCCGCTGGCAGGGCTCCCGCAGCAGCAGCACCTTCAGGGGTTAAGGAGCCGAAAGTAAATCTCCCGGATCGTTTTTCTGGAGATCGCTCGCAGTTCTTTTGTTTCAAGGAGAGCTGCAAGCTATACTTCCGGCTTAGGCCTCAGTCTTCTGGGTCGGAGATTCAGCGGGTGGGCATAGTGATTTCCTTGCTACAAGGAGACTCACAGGTCTGGGCATATGGGTTGCAGCCTGACTGTCCGTCGCTTAAAAGTGTTGATGCTTATTTTACGGCACTCGGCATGTTGTATGATGACCCTGACAAGACGGCCTCAGCCGAGGCCCAGATTTCGATCCTTAAGCAAGGGCGAAGGCCAGTTGAGGTTTACTGTACAGAGTTTCGGAGGTTGGCCCATGATACCCAGTGGAATGACCCAGCCCTGAGACACCAGTACCGAAGAGGTCTTTCTAACCAGATAAAAGACCAACTGGTACAATATCCCTTGCCTGATAGCTTGGATCAGCTCATGCAGTTATCCATCCGGGTGGATAGACGGCTGAGAGAGCGTAGGCTTGAAAGGGAGACCGAGGTTTCCTTCTTTCCCAAGGGAACCTCAGACTCTGAGGAATTTTCCGAGGAGCCTATGCAGATTGGGGCTACCCGCCTCTCCTCGCGTGAGAAGACGCGGAGGAGACAGCAGGGGTTGTGTTTGTACTGTGGGAATAAAGGTCATATGGTAGTATCATGCCCAGAAAAGCCGGAAAACTTCAGGGCCTGAGGGTGATGGGAAATATCCTGTCAGGCCAGAAGTCAGAATTTCCCAAGAAGACTTTTATCATTCCGGTGACCTTGAAGATCCTCGGTCAAACTGTCAAGACTGAGGCCTTTGTGGACAGTGGGGCCGACGGGGTTTTTATGGACCGCCAATTCGCCCTGAAACACTCTGTTCCCTTAGTACCCTTGGCATCGGAAATTGAGATTTGTGGGTTAAACGGGGAACCATTATCCCAAGGTAAAATTACCTCTTGCACTAGCCAGATTTCTTTGTTTATTGGAGCCACACACTCTGAAAAATTGTCCTTTTATGTGACTGTCTGTACTTTTGCCCCATTGGTGTTGGGGTTACCCTGGTTAAGGGCCCACAATCCTCAATTTGACTGGGTCTCTGGGGAGATTCTTAGTTGGGGTACTGATTGTTTCAGGAGTTGCTTGAGCCTTCCAGTCAGGCTCTCGCAGCTAAGTTTGCCAGGATTGCCAGGGTGTTATGCAGATTTTGCGGACGTGTTCTCCAAAAAAGTTGCAGAGGTACTACCTCCCCATCGCCCCTATGACTGTGCCATTGATTTGTTGCCAAATGCTAAGCTTCCCAAGAGCAGGTTGTACTCCCTGTCACGTACTGAGACTCAGGCTATGGCAGAGTACATTCAGGAGAACTTGGCTAAGGGATTTATCAGACCTTCACAGTCTCCAGTTGGGTCGGGGTTCTTCTTCGTGGGTAAAAAGGACGGTTCGTTGCGACCCTGCATCGACTTCAGGGAATTGAACCGTATCACGATTAAAAACTCATACCCACTGCCTCTCATTTCGGTCTTGTTTGACCAGCTTCGTACTGCCACCATTTTTTCTAAGATTGACCTACGCGGTGCGTACAATCTAATCCGAATAAGAGAGGGGGATGAATGGAAGACTGCCCTTAATACCCACTCAGGGCATTATGAATATTTGGTGATGCCTTTTGGGCTCTGTAATGCCCCGGCAGTCTTCCAGGATTTCATGAATGATGTACTCAGGGAATATTTGGATAGATTCTTAGTTGTATACTTAGATGACATCCTAATCTTCTCCCATTCCCTGGAGGAACATCGGAAGCATGTACGCTTAGTCCTCCAGAAACTCAGAGACCACCGGCTTGGGGCGAAGCTGGAGAAGTGCGAATTTGAAGTTCAGCAAATCACATTTCTAGGATATATTATCTCCCCAGAAGGTTTCCAAATGGAGGGTTCCAAGGTACAGGCAGTCCTGGATTGGGTGCAGCCCACTAGTTTGAAGGCGCTTCAGCGTTTCCTGGGCTTTGCGAATTTTTATAGACGATTTATCGCTGGATTTTCGTCTATAGTGGCGCCCTTGGTGGCACTCACTAAGAAAGGGGCGGATGTTGCTCACTGGTCTTGTGAGGCTAAAGCGGCTTTTGCCCGTCTCAAAAGGGCATTTGTATCGGCCAAGGTGCTGCGACACCCAGATCCAGAGCGTCCTTTTGTGGTGGAGGTGGATGCCTCTGAGATGGGTATTGGGGCAGTGCTCTCTCAGATGGGAGTGTCTGATAATCGCCTTCATCCCTGTGCTTACTTTTCCCGTAAATTTTCGCCTGCCGAGATGAATTATAACGTGGGTAACCGGGAATTGTTGGCTATTAAGGATGCACTCGAGGAGTGGAGACACTGGCTTGAGGGGGCTAAGTTTGTGGTCTCAATTCTCACCGACCATAAAAATCTGGCATATTTAGAGTCAGCGAAGCGTCTCAATGCCATGCAGGCACGATGGGCTTTGTTTTTTGCTCGCTTTAATTTTTTGATAACATATCGCCCTTGGTCAAAAAACATCAAGGCTGATGCGCTCTCGCGGAGTTTTGCTCCAATCCAGGAGACCACCGAGGAGCCGTTGCCCATTGTGTCCCCATCATGTATTAAAGTGGGCATTACCCAGGACCTCTTATCATTAGTCCTTAGAGCACAGGAGCAGGCTCCTCCAGACCTTCCGGTAGGTCTTTTGTTTGTGCCTCCTAGGTTAAGACAGCGAGTGTTCCTGGAATTCCATGCCAAGAAGTCGGCAGGTCACCCGGGTATTGACAGAACTCGGGAGTTGCTATCTAGGGCGGTGTGGTGGCCCTCGGTGGCTAAGGATGTGGATCAATGGGTTCGGGCATGTGACATCTGTGCCCGAAATAAGACTCCTAGAGGGGTTCCTGTTGGCCCATTACATCCACTCTCTATCCCATCTAAGCCATGGACCCACATTTCAATGGATTTTGTGGTGGACTTGCCCAAATCCTCGGGGATGACAGCCATCTGGGTTGTCGTTGACAGGTTTTCGAAGATGGCGCACTTCGTTCCACTGGTTGGGCTGCCATCGGCCAGACGCCTGTCTGAATTATTTATGCTGCATGTTGTGCGTCTCCACGGGTTGCCACTTGATGTGGTCTCTGACCGCGGATCCCAGTTTGTGGCCAAATTCTGGAGGGCATTTTGTTCCGATCTCCAGATTTCTGTCAGCTTGTCGTCAGGCTACCATCCGCAGTCTAATGGGCAGACTGAAAGGGTGAACCAGTCCTTGGAGCAGTTCCTCAGGTGTTACGTCTCCAAGTGTCAGACTGACTGGGTTGCTCATCTGTCCATGGCGGAGTTTGCCTATAACAACGCGGCTCACTCTGCTACAGGGATCTCTCCCTTCCTTTGTGTGTATGGGCATCATCCTAAGGCCAATTCTTTTGACCCCCTGGACTCCACGCCTGGTGGTTCCTCTGTGGTTTCGGCCCTTAGAGGTATTTGGAGGAAAGTGAAGAAAGCCCTTGTGTCTGTGTCATTAGTGACCAAAAGGGTTTTTGATAAGCGGAAAAGACCCTGCAGCTTCAAATTAGGAGACTTCGTCTGGTTGTCTACCAAGAATTTGAAGTTGAGACAGCCATCTCATAAGTTAGGCCCCCGGTTCTTCGGCCCTTATAAGATCACCAGGGTTATCAATCCGGTGGCATTTCAGTTAGATCTGCCCGTTCTTTGGGTATCAATAAAACATTTAATTGTTCCCTTTTAAAACGGGCGATTAGTAATCCTTCTTCCAGTGGAAGACCTTCCCCTCTTCTGATACGTGGCCAGAGGGAGTTTGTTGTTGAAAGGATTCTTGACTCCAAGATGGTTCGGGGTCGGCTGTCATTTTTGGTGCACTGGAAGGGGTATGGCCCGGAGGAGCGGTCCTGGGTGCGCAGTTGTGATCTTCATGCCCCCAGACTGATACGCTCTTTCTTCTCGCAGTTCCCCGATAAACCCGGTGGTAGGGGTTCTTTGACCCCTCGTCAGAGGGGGGGTACTGTTAGGGTCTCCTGCCCTGTGCTGCCACGTCGTCATGGCAACCGGGAGACAAGTGCTAGCGGAGTAACCTGAGCGCAGCTGATACTCCGGTTCGGGTCTTTTGCTGTGCAGTGGTTACAGGCTCTGTGCACGGCAGGGGATCCGGTGCTGGTTTTTGTGCTCACAGTCTGTGAGGTCTGAGTGTGGCGTGGACAGCACCTGCTATATAAAGCCTCTTCTCAGGTTAAGCAGATGCTGCTGAATCTTTGTTGGTTAGTCAGTTCCTGAAAGTTAGCCAGTACTGTGTAGCTTTGTATTTGTTGTTGCTTACTGCAAATAGGCCTGGGGATTTGGTACTACACTCTGCCAATCCAGACCTAGCAGTAAGACTGGAGTCAGTCGTTTAACTTTCTGGGGTTCTTTTGCTACTCTGTGAACTTAGCAAGTTTGCGGCTGTATTCTCAGACTTGCCTGCCTAAATCCTGTCTCACTGTGCAAGGTGTTCAGGTGTCAGTTTAGTGGCAGTAAACTGAACCTGTGCACTGCAAGTGAGGATTAGGATTGTGGAGACTCTCCTTGTGTCTATCATTCCATCTCTGACCAAGGAGTTTACTGCCACACCCGTTGGTAACCCTTTAGGGTTTTGCTGTTGCCCTTAGCAACAGCATTTCGGGTTCTCTACGTATTAAAACACAATATCTTGCTTTTTCCATCTGAGCATTACTAATACTAGGGAGACACCCAGTTTTTTAGCCTCTGGGCTTCTCTGTTCACTTTGTGTTTATTTTGTTACCCTATCACCTTCTGTGTACGTAATGTCATATTCCCCAGTCTGTCTGTGAGTTCATTTGTTTTGCATCCCTATCCGTTCAGACACCAGTACATTCCTGCAGGCACTGGTGTGCATAACAGTTCAGACACCAGTACATTCCTGCAGGCACTGGTGTGCATTTCAGGTAGGGGGAAGCTTTAAGCTGCCGTCGCCACTGCCTGTCAAACGGTGTGACAGGCACAGCAGCTGGCAGCAGCAGGGGGCCCAGGCACAGCAGCGGGGATGCAGAGCAGGGAGAGTGCCTCTCCAGTCAGGCGCCTAGCTGCTTTGCATCCCTTTTCTGAGCGGGTAGCGCCGGACCTGGCTACATCTATACATGTATCTCTCTACCTATCCATATACATATATACATATACAGATATTTGGAGGATAATATTGTTGATATTTGCCCTTAGGTTCTCCAAAAACAATCTGAACTTCTGGGATACATCTGAACTTCCGGGATCTGATGGAATCCGAGCCATGGCTAGGGGTTTCCTGCCAGGCTCAGATTACAAAATGAGGCAAAATGTCATCTTCCCAGCGTCAGATAAGGCATGTTTTGGATTCAATATAAGTCCCTCCCATGGTGATTTGGGTGCCATTTCAGAGCAGACACCGGTCAGAAAGCACAGCTACTCGACTGCAAGGGCAAATATCGGCAATATTATCCTCCTAATACAGAGGCAGCATTAATTCACTTGTGTTTTTTTTCTCAGAGCACAGCCACTAAACATTAACCCTTTGGTGTGTGTTTTTTTTTGTCACTGCACGCATTGCAGCATAAATCTTTTATTGGTGCATACCACCATATTACTATAATTATATAAGTGCCGTGATTCGCAGCAGTGTGTATAAAAATAAAATAAAAATCATTTGAAAAAAATATACCTAATCTGTGATTTTGTACAGATGTGTCCTCACACTTCATTGCCAAACAGCCCCTCTAGGCGCACCAGTATCCATTATACTCTGCTAGAATTGGGCATCTTTTTATCATCTTCTTTGCCAAAAATGCACCTTAGTCGTAATGCGATGCAACTAGGACGTGGGTCATGCAGCCTGCCGATGGTGCTGAGGAAGGTCTGATGCTGCTTCCTTGGACGCAATTCGGATCAGTAATGCAGCAGGAGGTGTGATGCCTCCTGCTGAATTACCATATTAGTGCTATTGCTTCTTCTATGTAAACAGCTGCGATAGCAAACAGTGCTAAATTAAATTAAAGTCCACATGGGCCTGGAGCTGAAATTTCCAAAGAGTCTATTATGCGCGGCTGCCAAGGGTGTGACTAGTGATGTGGGGAACATGATTAGTGATGTGAGGGTGTAGTCTGCGTCATGGCCTGAGACAAGGGCCTTCCTTCAATCACCTGAATTACTCTCTGTGCATCCATTAAACCATCTCCATTTCATTATCAGTCCCTACTCCCAGTAGCCATTAGCACATTCATCCACTCTATCGGCTCCTATAAAGCTCCCCTCGCACAGCAGCACCCATTACTACACTCACTCCGCAGCACCACTTACTACACTCACACCGCAGCACCCCTTACTACATTCACACACAGCACCCCTTACTACACTCACAGCAGCACCCCTTAATACACTACACTAACAAAGCAGCACATTCATCCACTCTATCAGCTCCTATAAAGCTCCCTCACACAGAAGTACCCATTACTACACTCACTCTGCAGCAACACTTACTACACCATCACCGCAGCACCCCTTACTACACACACCACAGAACCCCTTACTGCACACACAGCAGCACCTGTTACTACATTCAAACAGCAGCACCCCTTACTACATACACAGCAGCACCCCCTTACTACATTCGCAGCAGCACCCCTTACTATACACACCGCAGAACCCATTAACTACCCCCACCTAATATCAACATCCCAGATACTACCACATATATATATATATATATATAGACAAATATGATATAGCGCTGATTATTGCCTTACAGAGAAAATATAAGATATGTGTATAAAGATACACTAAGCGTGTGTCCATATATTTGAATCACAGCAACTTCATGTGGATGTTGCCAGAAGCACTAGATCCTCGTTATAATAGTGGGACCGCAGCTCCCCTTCCAACAATCCGAACTCCTCCGGAGAAAAAGTATCTGTCAACAAAGCATATATAGGGGGCGCTCCATAGTGCATAAAAGTTTTATTTTAAAAATAATACACAGGGTATTTTAAAACCAATTGTAAATATTCGTACCAGAAGGCAACCAGTGTGGGCTGGTTACCACGTGATTCAAGTAAGGGTGATCAATTGGAAAAGCAGCAGCAAGTGTCAGGCGATCATACCGGATACCTCCACCCGACGACGGCTGGTCTCCCCAGGCTCTCGGGCAGGAATCACACACGTCCCCGACTCCTTGCTCAGCGATACCAACGATCATGTACGTCACCAGACTCCGCCCCAACGCGTTTCGTCATAGACTTCGTCAGCCATTTCTCGGATGTCTAAATCATGTCTATAGGTGAAAATTTTCATTTCTAATCCACGTACACTATCTATTTCCTCCACGCGTGGAATCTGGTACATGATCTATAATCCTGTGCTTAAAGGTGGCCATTGTGTGTCTGTGCTCAACAAAGTGTTTAGCCACAGGTTGGTCCCCTTTGCCTGAGGCAAGGGCATTTCTTATTGCCAACCTATGTTGTGCCATTCTAATTTTGAAAGCACACTCGGTTTTGCCGATATAGTACCTACCACATGGGCATATGATCGCATAAACCACAAACTTTGAGGTGCAGGTAAGTTGCCATTTTATGGGAAACTTTTTCCCCGAGCACGGATGCACTACGTGATCACCTACTGACATGTGTGAGCACGTGGTGCATCCTGTGCACTTGAAGCACCCATTTTTTCGCTTAAGGAAGTGTTCCGGGTTGATTTTCAGTTTAGACATGTCAGTTTTAACCACCATGTCTTTGATGCTCCGCCCTCTTTATTTAGATTAGATTATAGATCATGTACCAGATTCCACGCGTGGAGGAAATAGAGGCAAAAAACTTTTGCAGCTAGAGTCCAGGTGGATCCATAAACTAAACACCCTTAAACCAGCAGGACTCAACGATAGTCTAGGCCTCATTAACTTCATCTAGATCTGGTCCATATGAACAGAAAAATTGAATTTATTAATTAAAACATAAAATGTAATTAAGAACATCCTTAGCACTAGCTATCACTGACATCCAGTTTCACAACGTGAGTGCAGGGAGAGTGGGATAACTATATGGAATGAAGGGATCCATGAGCCGATACAGGGACAGATAGTGTACGTGGATTAGAAATGAAAATTTTCACCTATAGACATGATTTAGACATCCGAGAAATGGCTAGAAACCTAGTTTCCTTGTGTTTTTAATGTTTACTGTATGTTGATGTTGTTTTAGTTTTCTGTTTTTTTCACCATTGGATAGACTGGTGTTGTACACTGAAAATAACTTTTTTATCACGGCATTATGCACTTTAACTCTCTTGATTATCGGGGATTGCCAAGAGATATATCACTATAACTAATATTGAGGTTTGTAAGCCGTGTCCTAAGATTGAGTATTCACGGCGAGATGTACATATTGGTTACCATGGTGTTTTTGCAGATTGTTAGCTGGGTTGCTATGGACGCGCCTCCCGGCGCCGACGTGTCACTTCCGGCGGGACGCCGCTGACGTCACTCGAAGGCCCGGGACGGCGCGGCCAGCGACACCGGACAGAGAGGGATGCACTGGAGGAGGGGGTAAGTGGTATTTAAAGTCACTGTTGTGTGTTATGCATTTATCCTGACGAAGGGGGAAACCCCGAAACGTTGATCACTGCACCAATACAGCGTGTTGTTATTTTGCAAGACTCTGAGTGCCGCCTCTTCATTTCCAAGTGATATATATATATATATATATATATATTCACACACACAAAGTACATACACGCACCACCACATATACACACAATACACACTACACAGGCATAAAGTATACACATACAGTATACACACAGTACACCCCCACAAAGTACATACACACCCACCCCCACATATTCACATACTACACTCACATACAATATACACACACAGTACACACATATGCAGCACACAGCACACACACCACACATACATTACACACACATACAGTATACACACACACACACACACACACACACAGTACACACACCACACCTACAGTACATTATAGAACACTATGAGGTGCAGAGGGAAACCCCAGTTATAATTGATGTTCTGTTTCTGCAGCTCATCTGTTAAAGGGCACATTCGATTTCTCTGTTACAAAGTGTGCCAACAATAGTCCTGGTAGAATAGATAGCAATTTCTGTACAGCTACCATGGATGTACTGTAGTAAGGTTGCAATGAAGAGGGACAGCAGAAGCAGAGATGCAAAACATGACCCATCCACTGTAGAATCTTACAATAGTAATCTGTTAGGCAGCCATAACTATCCTTCACCATTTATCATTATTGAGCATCTTCACTCTGCTGGTTTTTAGTTCTACAATATACTGTACATCCCTCATATGCTCATATCTATTGTATGAGTTGAAATTACACATATCTACTGCAAGTGTTTTGAGATGAATGACCTTGATGTAAAGTTGTCAGTGTTAGTTACATTTCTATATAACTACTGTATTTTCATTTCCTAGTACCACTTCCCATAAAACCAACAAGCACACGGTCATTTTGCCAGAGGCTATGAACCAGAACACATACTAAATAAGACATATACAATCAGTCACATTTTACTTCTTTTAATATACAATATATAATTAAGAAAATGGAATAACTTGACAACTTTAAATAACTATTCCTATAAACATCAGCAAGCACTGAGAGTTCAAAAAGTAAATTCACTGAGCATAACGATTTGAGGCAATAGGTTTGTAAAGAGATATGGCAAGCACAGTTTATTTTCTGTAAATATTTATGATTGCAAGGGAAATATCCATTTATCTTTTATAGCAACCAAGACTGTTCCCAAGAATTGCATGCAAAAAAAAATGTGTATGCATTCTCAGATAGAAGATGCACAAGGAGCTAAACAACTACATTTCATAAATCTGAACCAGTAAGTCATTCTGTGGTACAAAATCAACAACAAAGGATTGTGATATTTGTTAAGAATTGCTTCTAATTAATCTTATCAAAACCTTTATTTAATCTATTTCTTCTCACACTCAAGCATAAAACTAATGCTTTAGAAAAAAGACAAAGGGGTATAATCATTTAGGGTCGGATCCATTTCGACATGCATTTGTCGGAATGGATCCGACAAGGGCTATTCAAAGCCCATCTCAGTTCAACTTTAAAAAAGTTGAATTGAGATGAGGGACCGGAGAGGGGGGAGAGGGGGGAGAGCCACGGGCAAATGGGGGACAGCCGGGGGCAGACAGGGGACAGCAGCGCTGCAGGAGGATGTGGTACAGCCACCAGACCTCACGACAGCATCCACCCGGCTCCAGCAAGCGGTACCTCACTTGCTGGAGCTGGGTGGACACTGCTGTGAGCGGCGGCTATGACACATCCTCCTGCAGCACTGTGCTGTAGCGCTGCTGTCCTCCATCTGCCCGCGGCTCTCCCCCGCCTCCCCGCGGCTCCCCTCCGCCTCCTCCTCTCAGGTCCCTCATCTCAGTTCGACTATTTTTTAAGTCGTACTGAGATGGTCGGAAACGGGGCCAAAATCTGTCAAATTTGGCCCCTTTTACCTCAGAAGCACGCGAATCGGGAGCTATACCGCCGATTCACGTACTATTTGACAAGTCAAATTTCCTGACTTGTCGAATAGAAATCCTGGGGACTGAATAGGTCGGAACCCCTTCCGAACTGAAAAAGTCAAAAACGTCTGTCTTTTCAACAAGACGGCAGTTTCAACCTTGATTTAATATACAGTACCTCAAAGACATTTTATTTTCAGGAGGGCACCTCTTTCACTCCTGTGCAAAACTCATGACTTTGCAAAAGAAGATACCATGGGGGTGATTCAGAACTGATTGTAGGTGTGCTAACATTAGCACATCTACTATTAGATTCTCTGACATGCGGGGAGATACCCAGCAGAGGGCTAATCCACCCCGCATGTCAGCCCCCCACCCCCTTCCCGCATCGCACACGTGCAAAAGCATTGCACGGCAGATGTGCATTTGCACCCGCCAAGTAGCTGACTCCTGCTGGCTGCCCTGTGCACAGGCTATGTCTGTCTGCAGCACTTTCACCTCCAGGGGAGGTACGCTACAGCTGCATAGCCTGCTCTCTCCTGTAACGTTATCATGGGGAACAGTGCTGGATCTCCCAGCTACTTCTACGGGGCTGCTGGAGGTTATTATATTTTATTCTACTTTCATTTTAACAGGTTTCAACTCCTCTCTCCCCACATCAGCTCCCACTGCTATAATTTTGCTTTAGACTTTTATATTGTTGGACTCATCTCTTAATCTGTCCCTATCATTGCTCCAATCACTGCCTTTTATGCCACTGTGTTATGCCCTGCTCTTACATTTTATTCCTGTAGCTCTTATTGTATGCTATAATGTATCTCTACTCACTGCCGGATTTCCCACTAGGCACATGAGGCACGTGCCTAGGGACAGCACCTGCAGGGCCCCCCCATTAGTGAAGCTGATGTCCCCCAGGCCCAGCCGTGTACCATTGTGCAGCAGTATAAGTAGAAGAACTGCCTGCCCGCTGAGCACAGCGTCCATCAGCAGCAGTGGCGCAGGCGCTACTCATCACTCCTCCATCCTCTTTCTTTGTGCGCTCTGTGCTCCGGACCGGTCGCTGGCGTCATGTCATGTAATATGACATATGAGCGTGACCGTCACAAAGAGAGCCTGTGTGAGTCTGCATGAGGAGCCAGCCAGGAGGACGTAGTACAGGAGAGGCTGTGGTGTGGGTCAATCACTGGCTCTGGTTGAGGTGAGGAAGACACAAAATGGTATTCTTTAACAACAGGAAAGAATTACATTCTGCAAGTGCAAGCCCTATTGGGGAGGGGGTGGATAACATTTATGGAGTGGAGTGGGTAACATTTATGGCACATGATCTATGCAAGGCAGTAACTAGGTGTCATAATGTGTAGAAAGCGGGACTGCCTGCCGTAGTGTGTAAAAAGGGGACTCTACCTGCCGACTGCTGTAGTGTGTAAAAAAGGGGACTCTGCCTTTCTAACGTGTGAAAAGGGGACTCTGCCTACCTTTGTGTGTAAAAATGGGGACTCTGCTGATGTAATGTGTAAAAAAGGGGACTCTGCTGCCATAATGTGTAAAAAGGGGGACTCTGGTGCCGTAATGTGTGAAAGGGGACTCTGCCTGCCGTAATGTGTGGATGGGGACTCTGCCTGCCTAATGTGTAAAAAGAGGGGTCTCTGCCTGTCGTAATGTTTGAAAGGATACCCTGCCTGACATAATTTGTGAAAGGGGACTCTGCCTGCTGTACTGTGTGATAGGGACTCTACCTGCCATAATATGTGATAGGGGCTCTACCTGGTGCAATATGTATAAGGGACTCTTCCTGGTGTGTATAAGGGGTACTACTGTGTGGTGTAATGTGACTGACGGACACTACTGTGCAGTGTAATGTGAATTGGTACTATTCTGTGGTCACGCCCCTTCCCATGGTGCTTGGGGAGGGCGGCCAATATCATTGTGCCTAGGGGGGGTCTGGCCCCTAAATATGGCTCTGCCTCTACTGACTCTCCATCAATCAGCAAATGGCTCCACCATGGATTGTGCCTAAAGTGCATCTCTGTTTGCTGTATTTACTGTTCCCGGCTTTGTACCATGTATTTCTGCTCCACTCTAAGTTATGCCTGTTGGTATACCTCCTCTGAAGTACATCCTCTGTAGATGGAATGTGATTAACGTGGATCTATTCATACAGGATATATCATACCGCCTATCAAAGTCAGAAAATTATCCCTATACATGCTGCCATATTTGCACCTCACGCTGGTCCGCGCTGCGCATGCGTACGCTCTCCCGTGAAGGCGCATACCCGCAATAGCGTGCACCCGCGGGCGCACGGTATGCGTATTTACGGTAGAGTTCATGTAGTCGTAGCGTGCGACTCATTCGTTACACATTTTCATAATTAATGTAGTTTATAGATCATGATCCCTTTAATAGTTCCTGAAAGTTTGGTTAATATAGAACGTCCCTGAACGGAGGAATCCCTCTTTGTATTGTACGAAGGGTCTAACAGGAATCATATAGCAGTGTTTGGTACCCATCGGAAGAGTATTTAATTAACAATATTCCGGTGTTGGTTTGGAGCGTATTAATTGCTCGTGCGGATAGTTATGGACATAAGAAGTTTATGTCCATTTCTATTATTTACTCATACTCAGGTATGCGGCGGGAAACCCAGTTTCCCACCCACCTGAGCTGTTTGAAATCGTCACAGCCCACCTGTACGAATTACCCAATGACCTTTTGTTATGATGCGAAGCCGAATTCCTGTGTCCAATGGACGACAAGATTGTAGGGACCATTAGATTGCATTGTGTGTGGGGCATAAATAGGCAGGCCGACCACATCCAGCTCTCACTCTTCAACGGTTCTCATTGCTGAAAATCGGGTGCTGGATGTCCAGGCGCATGCGATCGTTTCCCCTTGTGCGTAAGTTTTCTCTCCGTAATCATTGTCTTACTGTGAGCCAATTTCTCTCATCTCTTTCCATTTCTCTCTCTCTCTCCTTTCTCTTTTCTCTCACATCTCCCCTAGACTAGTATTGAATTGTATTAGATAGTATTGTATATTGGTTAGGAAGAATCTGTTATATTGTAGTGTATCATTTGTACTGTTATTCTCTTTTACAAGTATATTAGATATAATACAGTTAATAGGCTTTGGACCCTAAACCCGTATCTGTGTATTTCCTATAGTGTTGTGTTCACTTGAGCGTCGGTGACGCTCAAGCAGCTTTGTAGTTAGTCAGGTTACACAAGGTTGCACTTACACCCTGTATTCACATTAAGGTATTCTGTGTATTTCATTGGTAAAAGGTTTAGACATAAAGGTATAGCGTTGTGAGCGTCTGCGCCGCTGGTGATCTCCTCGTGGTCTCGAGCGTCCGCTACGCCATAGCGAATCATTTCTCTAGTCATAGCCAACAACGTGCTGTCCTGTGATCACTGGGCCGTGAGCAAACGTGACGCTTGAGCGTCTCGCCCACAGCTGAGCGATCGTTACGCAACTAGCGTACCCTTACGGTACTTCTTAAGTAAACAGCGTACAGTGTTCTTAGACTTCACTAAGGGTTGTTTATACGACAAAAGAATTTAGTATTGTCAATTGGGGGCTCGTCCTGTCCTTCTCATATCTGCACTAGGTAGATCAGCAGACATTATCCCCCAGCAAAGGGTGGGAGGTTGTCTCGCAGTGCTGACGGGATAAGCGTCTGCTTCGCTTAGATAAAGAGTGCTGAAGGAATCCAGGAACCGGAAGTAAGAACAAAACGCTTGTGTCTTTTAAAACTGTTTATTTCTCTTCTGTCTTGCGTATACACGCACGCATATATATATAGCTGCATTTCTTTTTCAATTTCGTATATCACTATTCCTGTTTGCCAATTTTTTATAGTTGATAGAAAGTGCTAAAAGAGATTTGCTGTTATTTCATAATAGAGGTAATAGTTAAAGTATAGACCAACACACGGCTTGTCTGGGAGATAAGGCAGTCAGTGTGGTGGACGGTAGATGATCAGGGATCATCTACATTGATAAAAGTAGAAATTGTGTTACGGTGGATCTTTGTTTTGCGTACACGTGTCTCTAACAAAGACTAGCGTACGCAATCCAAAGGCAGACACACGCAGCGTACATTACGCAACGTAGCATCCGGTTACGCCCACGTAGCTCAAAGTCACGAAAAGTCGAATTAGCGCAAAGCGATAATTAACGCACAGCGGTAGATAACGCGACGCGGTAAATAACGCAAATCTATTTTTGGAAAAATCGGAAATTTAGTTTAACAGATCCTGCTCCTAATTGGTAACACAGCTGGGCTGAAGAATAATTTCTGCGCAGAAATAGATATATAAATGAAAGTGTACATGTGTTGAGTGAGTGTGTTTTTGTATACAAGTTTATACAACTTAGAGGTTGAACCAAAAGAAATCAGGTAGGACATACGTGTAAGTGACATACACGGTGGCTAAGGAGGCATCCTTGGTTAAATAATATTTGAGCATTAGAGTATAGCGGACCAGTACAAGACCAGGAGGTCAGACCAGGAGGTCATACAGACAAGACCAGGAGGTCATAAGGAGACAAAGAGGTCCGCTATAAAGGTACAAGAGGCACAACCCCGGGGGTTGGTGCAGAACCCATATAGGCCATAAGCTCTTGCTGAAGGAATCGCGGCCGGAAACATCGATTCCACTGATCTCTCAGTACATAACAGGTAGTGCTTATGTACTGAACGATTGTACCGCACGTAATTGTGTGCAGTAGTTAGTAATCTGACCTAATACCATTAGAGTAAAGTGGTCACAAACGCTATTTGTACATTCTGACGTGATTTGTGTAATTTTTTATTTTTAAAGGGAAGTTCGCTGGTCACTCAGGAACTATCTAACAACCCCACCTTTACTGGAAAGAGTAAGTGTCCTGCGGGTAACCCTCATATGTTCCAGTAAACAGAAGGTTCTTTCTGGTAGGGCCCTGTATCGAGTACGCCAGCACCATATCGGTGTGATCAGGTCGTATTGGTCGAGGTGGGCGAGTGAGTGGGGTACTCGGTTAACCGCCACCGCCTGCCTATTTTGAATAATTTGGTTTGCTGTAAGGGTTCGCTGAAGACCGTGATATAAAGATCAAAGGAGTAGTAAGCAACACCTGCAGATTATGGGGGCCAATTGTTCAGGTAGGGGGCGATCAACCTCGGTTCGGGTTGATTCAGAGAACCGACCAGTCGGGTCGGCAAGATACATCATGTGTGAAAAATACGAAAGTCACACAGAGGTTTTATTTGATGAATGGGAGAGAATGACTGTACAAGACAGGGACAAATTCCCAAGAATAGGTAGCTTCAGTCCAGAAGTGTTACAAAATTTAAGGAGGAGGATATGTCTCATAAAATCAACAAAGAGACGAATTCAGCATCATGATTATTTACAGTTATGGCACCAGGAAGGTGACATACAGAGAGGTTTGGCTCTGGCGGCGGGGGCTGGCCCTAACAGAAAATTGATTGCCACAGCCCCGCCACCACCATATATAGTAGGAGAGAAGTTGATTGCGGAGAGAAACGCACTGGGTTGTAAAACACAAACACTTAGTAACCCTGTAAATGTTAATGATGTTAACCAAGTAACTCATGCAATTATTAACCCGTGCAAGTTGTACCCTGTTTTGAACTTTCCTCAGGAGTGTGATCAAGAAGACGATTCAGCAACAATTTCAGCTCTCTCTCTCGCAGCCACTATAGCAGAGACCACAGTAGGCACAGCAACACCCACGAGATTAGCAAAGGCCCCTAGCGGAGGGATAGGTGAGGTCGTGTCAACGGGTAAGTACGGCACCATGCACTACACTGAAACAATCTCACCACAAGTTGTAGAATCTACACAGAATGAGGTTGTTAGAATTGCTCCTGTAAGGGTAATAGCAGTTCCCAATGGAAAAACAGATGTGTCTGGAGCCACTCCCATAAGGAACATTGCCATGTACACTCCATTTTCCCGAATGGAATTAAGAACAATAGTGTCCGAATTTCCTGACCCCAGGAAAGACTTAGTTGCTAGCCAAAAATACATCAGGGATCTAGGTAACACTGTAGAACCCAACAACAAGGATTGGCAGATACTGCTGAGAGCTTGTTTACCTTCAAATGTCGACTCAGTTCAATTCTTGGCTGATTGTGGACTAGATAAAGATGTACCGCTTTCAGATGTGTACAACAAGGATAATGTAAAAAGGATAAATTTACAGCTAAAGGAGTATTTCCCAGCCGTTGTTAAATGGAACAAGATATTCTCCATTAGACAAAAAGAGTCCGAAACGGCAACAGAATATTTCCACCGGGCACTATTAGAAATGGCAAAGTACACTGGAATAGAAGACATTAAGACCAACCCAAACCATCAAGAAGTAGCAGTATCTGTACTGATGGATGGTTTAAAGGAAACATTAAAGACTAGGGTCCAGACCACGCAACCATGTTGGCGAGGTCTGTCAGTGTCCACATTGAGAGAGGCTGCTATTGATCACGACAGAAACATCACTAGGCACAGGGAGTCGCAAAGTGATAAGTTGATGTCAGTAAGTATACAGGCGCTGACCACAAGGCAGCCTGCGTATGTACCACCGAATCCTGTGGGTAAGTCAAGTGTAATAACATGTTTTTCTTGTAACAAACAGGGACACTATGCACGAGACTGTAGAACAAAGATTGTACAAAGATCTTTTCAACCCCCTAGACAACGACACGACACACGACATTGGGAGCAGGGTCCACAGAGGCGGAGTTTTGAGCCACATACAGGAGAAACAAAAAGATATCCCCCGAACAGAGACTGGCATGCCTCTGGTAGTTCCCAACTAACTCCCTCACAAGTAGTTGCTGCCAGCGGGATTCAGGGAGGTCAGCATACCCAATAGGGGTGTGGCCATACCTGTAATCTGCAGCCAGTTAAATTGATTGCCAGTCTTGGAAGTGAACCAGAGATTGCAATCAACGTGGCTGGTAAAACTTTAAATTTTCTTGTAGACACAGGGGCGGCCAAGTCAGTGATAAATTCGACAGTGGGCATGAGAACCACTGGTAGGACAGCTCCAAAAATCCCACAGTATCCTCTGAAGCCAGAGGTGGAGTTAGGAGTTTTCCCAGTAATAGAACGCTTGCTACAACAGGGCATTCTAGTAAGAACGTCCAGCACAGCAAATAGTCCCATCTTCCCTGTTAAAAAGAGTGGGGGGAGGGGTTACAGGCTAGTGCAGGATCTAAGGGGGATTAACAAAATAGTTGAGAGTCAGTTCCCCGTAGTGCCTAATCCAGCTGTCATCCTAATGCAAATTCCTCCCACTGCCAAATTTTTCACTGTTATTGACCTCTGCTCCGCTTTCTTTTCGGTACCTCTGCACCCTGACAGCCAATATTTGTTTGCATTCACATACAGAGGAGTCCAATACACGTGGACTCGACTACCCCAAGGTTTCATAGATAGTCCAAGTATATTTTCTCAGGCTTTGCATGATTGTTTACAGTCTTTCCAACCAGAGAGTGGATCAGTATTGATACAGTATGTGGATGATTTACTACTGTGTTCTGATTCATTGGAAGCATCCCTGAGGGATACGAAACAGCTCCTGTTTCATCTTTCAGACACAGGACACAAGGTTTCCAAAGACAAGTTGCAATTATGCCAAACTAAGGTAAAATATTTGGGACACTGTCTAACACAAGGACTGAGACACCTGACCGCTGATAGAATCCAAGCAATTAGAGACATGACTCTACCACAAACCCAGCAACAGATCAGGACGTTTTTAGGAATGTGTGGGTATTGCCGTAATTGGATCCCAGGGTTTTCCATATTGGCGTTACCTTTGCAGGAAATGGTCTCCTCAAACAAACCTGATAGGATTTCGCATACTGACGAATCCGAAACAGCATTTGAGAGACTCAAACAGTGCCTAACGCAGGCGCCAGCACTAGGTATGCCAGACTATGGGAAACCCTTTGAACTATACGGAACAGAAAGTGCTGGTTGCGCAGCAGGTGTACTAACCCAAAAACACGGTGACGCCAGCAGGCCAGTCGCATACTACAGCGCTCAGCTAGACACGGTAGCGCGATCCCTCCCCACATGCTTGCGTAGCGTTGCGGCGATAGCATTGCTAGTGACAAAAAGCGAAGATGTCGTGCTAGGCCACAACCTCACAATCCATACACCACATGCGGTATCTGCCTTATTGAATTCTGCCCAAACCAGACACGTCTCATCAGCAAGGTTTACAAGATGGGAATTGGCATTAATGGCCCCAGTAAACATCACCATAAGGAGATGCAGCGCATTAAATCCTGCAACATTTCTCCCAGGTGTGCCTGGTCAGACACAAAGGGTGGAAGGTGAGAGTGATGGGGAAGGAGGATTTAATACAAAGGAAGATACACATGATTGTATGGAATATTTGACCCAAAATTTTACCGCAAGGCCTGACATCAGTGACAATCCACTGGAAGATGCAGAACTCACGTTCTACACTGACGGTAGTTGTCATAGACAGTCAGACTCGGGAGACTTGTGTACTGGATACGCAGTCGTAGATGACCAAGACACCATAGAAGCGGAACCGCTAGGCCCACCTCACTCAGCCCAGGTTGCTGAACTGGTCGCCCTAACCAGAGCATGTGAATTGGCTAAGGGTAAGTCAGCCAATATCTACACCGATTCTAGATACGCCTTCGGGGTAGTACATGATTTCGGAGCCCTATGGCGCCTCAGAAATTTCATGACGGCAGCTGGTACACCGATAGCGCATGCAGCTTATATAAAAAGGCTTCTAACAGCGATACAGGAACCCGACAGAGTGGCTGTTATCAAATGTAAAGCACACACATATAGCCAAGACCCAGTATCCCTTGGTAACAGCCGAGCAGACGAAGCCGCAAAACTTGCAGCTGCTACCCCCATACAGACAGACACCACACAACTGATGGTATTTAATACCATCAACACACAGAAGTTGTGTGAGATGCAGAATTTGTGTTCCACACAGGAAAGAGCAGTCTGGAAGGCAAAGGGATATGGCCAGGAGTCCTCAGGGCTCTGGACGGATGGACATGGTAAACCAGTGGCCCCCAGGGCATACCTTCCATGTCTGGCTGAAGCAGCTCATGGGTTGACCCATCTAGGCAAGGAGGGAATGTGCAAATTGGTAAGAGCATACTGGTGCGCCCCAGGATTCTCCTCTCATGCGAGTAAAAGAGCAATGTCATGCCTTACCTGTCTGAGAAAGAATATTGGAAAAGCAATACCTACAGAACCATCCCATATCCCACCTGCCGGCGGCCCTTTTCAGGTAATACAAATTGACTTCATTCAATTACCCCCATGTCGAAATTTGAAATATGTACTTGTCTGTATAGATGTTTTCTCGAATTGGGTCGAAGCATTTCCAGCAGCTACAAATACCGCTATGTTTACAGCTAAGAAAATTGTACAAGAATTTGTGTGTAGATATGGTATCCCTAGGATAATCGAAAGTGATAGGGGTACCCATTTTACAGGTGATGTCTTTCAAGGAATGTGTAAGTTGATGGGAATTGATAGCAAGCTGCACACTCCGTACCGTCCACAGGCGAGTGCGAAGGTCGAAAGAGTGAACAGCACTATTAAAAATAAATTGAGTAAAGCAATGGCAGAGACAGGATTGACGTGGCCAGAAGCTTTACCCATTGTTTTGTATAGCATCAGAACCACTCCCAGGTCCCCTCTTAACCTGTCCCCTTTTGAAATTCTGTTTGGTCGACAACCGCATGTTATGATTAACCCTCAGGATGATTTGAAATGTAACAATGAAGTAACTGTAAAATACTTGATTAACATGAGTAAGCAGTTGAGGAATCAAAATGATAATCTAAAGTTGGTGATTCCTGATTTACCAGATAGTAATTGTCATGACATTGAACCTGGGGATTATGTAATGATACGAAATTTTCTACGCTCAGGTTGTCTTATTGATAGATGGGAAGGACCATACCAGGTCTTATTGACTAGCACCACAGCATTGAAGGTTGCTGAGAGAGAGACTTGGGTCCATTCATCCCACTGCAAGAAGGTTGCTGATCCAGAGAAGTCCCGTGATAAGGAACAGACGGTAGAGGTTGTATCACTGGAGTGTCTGTTCCCGGAGGACTGAGGCGGCACCTGAACCTTGAAGACCGAAAGCAGTTGTCGACTCCCCAATCCCTTTTATTGTTTTTCTCCACTTCCCATCCCCTCTCCCTTGAAATTTCTTTTTCCCCCTTCTCATACTTCTCCATTTCCTCCTCAAAGATGGACTTGCCCCAAGAGACTGTGATCCGGATTTTCCTGTTGACCATGATGTTGACCAGAGCAGTCTGTTCCGGCGAGAGTACCATAGAGGTCGAAAGAGGTTCTGGAATGGGTTCCGATTATGATGATGGAGGCGTAGTTTTCCAAGATCAACCAAACCAACAAGCAAAGGCGAGTATCAGAAAACGATCCGATAGAAGAAATTGTGATGGATTGTTAGCCGAAGAAAACTGTATCTGTAGGCTTTGTGACAATTTGATTGAAGATGGATGCATAAAGAAATGCCAATCCAGTTTTAATATCCATATGGACCGGCATCCATTGAGTGACTATCACTCCTTAGTGGGTAACGTATTAAACCAAACAGATTGTTGGGTATGCTCTCAAGTACCTCAGGGTCATAGCAAATCAGGGCTAGTACCATTTCCTTTAACGTTAGGGGAGGTACTTGAGCTAAGTGGTGGGAGACCGGTGGACCGGAGGTTTAACATCTCCAGCCCTCCTAGTTTGAAGCTCCACCAATACCATGTGGATAGGTCCCTCTTATGTTTTAATATCTCCAATCCCCGTAAGCCGGGAAATTGGGAAGTGTCATGGAGCAACCTTACCATGACCTTTTCGCATAGAGCAGATAGAATGCCTACAGATACAGAGCTTGTACGCCACATAGCCAGTAGAGGAAAATCTTTCAGGTATAGATATACCTTAGGAAATAGGATTACTAGAGTTGGAGAGGTATCACCAGGATACTGTGCACATATCGTACAAACTGATACGTGCATTAAGCAGATGGAAGAATTAGGGTCAGGAGAGTTCACCTGGAAGGTGTGTAACATGGTAATGTCCTTCTCCGTCCCATATGTTCTCCCCGATGATGCATATTTCATATGCGGGAGAAAGGCGTACAAGTGGCTTGCCCCAAACTCTGAAGGATTGTGTTATATTGGAAAAGTATTGCCTGAAGTGATGACTATAACACATGACAAAATGAAGGACATACACCGTGGTGCCCAAGCTCCTTATACTCACACCCATTACGAGCACCGAGTTAAAAGACAACTGTCAGAAAGGTTAGAGCATCCGGCCTCTGATCTTATCCATGAATCCACCGGGATTCAGGTTCTGGTAGCGTTAGATTTCACTCGCACCGCTCGAGGAGTGATGAATTATAGATACATTTCCGCACTCGCCAATTTGTTAGATAATATCACTGAAATGTATGATGACACGTTTAGATACACTGGAAGAGAACTCCAAGCTTATAAAACAGAACTGGTACAGCATAGGATGGTTCTTAATTATCTTACAGCAGTAACAGGCGGATATTGTGTTACATTGGCAACACAGTACGGCATAAAGTGTTGCACGTATATCACAAATAGCACCGAGGATCCGGTAGAGGTCATAGACCAAAAGATGGACGACATTCTGCAATTAAAGTGGGAATTTCGTCGAAAACACAATCTCACCCTTGCTGCTGTAGGTAATGAGCTGACTGGTTGGGTGTCATGGTTGAACCCGCGAAATTGGTTCTCCGGTTTAGGAGACTGGGCTCAAGGAGTCATAATGGATGTTGGAAAGTTTCTACTATGTATCTTGGGTGTTGTTATATCTATTGGATTGATATTTAGATGCGGGCAGGCTTTAATGAGGTGCAAACAAAGTACAAAAGTGATGAGCTTGAGGAGTGAGGAAACCGTAATTAACCTGGATTTGATTTATGACCCAATGATAGAAACCAGGATGTGATGAAAATGCGATTATACGGTCCGTTTCTTTCACCTGTTTTTCTGCTTTTCTCCAAGATACAAAGACCCCCTTTTGGACGAGGAAGTTGATGAGACACTATACAGACAACAGACAAGCACCAAAGATGAAGTTTTGACCACTTGAGAAATGGACACTTGATGAACTTTGCCATGGATCCCCAGTTTCCCTAGTATTTTTAAACTCACGCTAGCCCAACATTTTTTGTAAATCTGATGGCACTGACAAAGCTTGTTGCTCATGCCTAAGGAGCAAAACAGCGCAAAGAAGACGACTTTCAACTGACACCGAACAAAACTTCGACGACAGATGTACATTTACCTGACATAGAATATCATTGCATTTTCCATAAGTGTTCTTCATCTTCATCTCTACAACCCTCAGGTAATAACACACATAGGATAGGGAATACAGGCACAGATATCAGCAATCACATATTCCCCCATTCATGTATCATCAACTAAAATGTGCTCCCCATTTTGTTACAACCACAGCCGAAAAGAGCTCGGTAAAGTTTGACAGCCCATCCACAGACCCGTACCACGGGATAAGAAGGAATTCAAATGTATACTTCGCAATGCCTCGAAGCTTGATTTAAAACACATACGGCACGATGATACATGACCCCCAAACACGGATTCATACACACATGCTTCTGCTATCTCACTAGGTCATACCCTTTTCCTACCTTCTCCTCTCCTCCCCTACCCAACCATGTAAATGTATTAACCCCTGACATATATTTTTCTCCTTTTGAAATGTTTTAGAAGGTGGCAGTTATTATTGACTGCCAAAGGGTGGACTGTCAATGTCAGAAAAATATCCCTATACATGCTGCCATATTTGCACCTCACGCTGGTCCGCGCTGCGCATGCGTACGCTCTCCCGTGAAGGCGCATACCCGCAATAGCGTGCACCCGCGGGCGCACGGTATGCGTATTTACGGTAGAGTTCATGTAGTCGTAGCGTGCGACTCATTCGTTACACATTTTCATAATTAATGTAGTTTATAGATCATGATCCCTTTAATAGTTCCTGAAAGTTTGGTTAATATAGAACGTCCCTGAACGGAGGAATCCCTCTTTGTATTGTACGAAGGGTCTAACAGGAATCATATAGCAGTGTTTGGTACCCATCGGAAGAGTATTTAATTAACAATATTCCGGTGTTGGTTTGGAGCGTATTAATCGCTCGTGCGGATAGTTATGGACATAAGAAGTTTATGTCCATTTCTATTATTTACTCATACTCAGGTATGCGGCGGGAAACCCAGTTTCCCACCCACCTGAGCTGTTTGAAATCGTCACAGCCCACCTGTACGAATTACCCAATGACCTTTTGTTATGATGCGAAGCCGAATTCCTGTGTCCAATGGACGACAAGATTGTAGGGACCATTAGATTGCATTGTGTGTGGGGCATAAATAGGCAGGCCGACCACATCCAGCTCTCACTCTTCAACGGTTCTCATTGCTGAAAATCGGGTGCTGGATGTCCAGGCGCATGCGATCGTTTCCCCTTGTGCGTAAGTTTTCTCTCCGTAATCATTGTCTTACTGTGAGCCAATTTCTCTCATCTCTTTCCATTTCTCTCTCTCTCTCCTTTCTCTTTTCTCTCACATCTCCCCTAGACTAGTATTGAATTGTATTAGATAGTATTGTATATTGGTTAGGAAGAATCTGTTATATTGTAGTGTATCATTTGTACTGTTATTCTCTTTTACAAGTATATTAGATATAATACAGTTAATAGGCTTTGGACCCTAAACCCGTATCTGTGTATTTCCTATAGTGTTGTGTTCACTTGAGCGTCGGTGACGCTCAAGCAGCTTTGTAGTTAGTCAGGTTACACAAGGTTGCACTTACACCCTGTATTCACATTAAGGTATTCTGTGTATTTCATTGGTAAAAGGTTTAGACATAAAGGTATAGCGTTGTGAGCGTCTGCGCCGCTGGTGATCTCCTCGTGGTCTCGAGCGTCCGCTACGCCATAGCGAATCATTTCTCTAGTCATAGCCAACAACGTGCTGTCCTGTGATCACTGGGCCGTGAGCGAACGTGACGCTTGAGCGTCTCGCCCACAGCTGAGCGATCGTTACGCAACTAGCGTACCCTTACGGTACTTCTTTTGTAAACAGCGTACAGTGTTCTTAGACTTCACTAAGGGTTGTTTATACGACAAAAGAATTTAGTATTGTCACCGCCACACACATTTCAGTTTTCCCATGTATGCCTTGGATCCTTGTATGGCTTATGTCCCATGTTGTAACCTTTGTAGTGCGCCCAATATGGCTGTCTTACCTGGTATGCTCATGGATGGGAGAAAAAATATATGGACATGATGGTTATTGGAGGACCCCACTCTGAGCGTTAGGGTGCTGCAACCACCCATTTTGTGTCATCTCTTCAAAGTATGACCTATTTCACCTTGGGTAATCCTGTGTAGTGTGCACCAGATGGCTGCCTCATCTGGCACCTTTTGTGGGTGGAATATATACCAAGTGGAAGTTATTCCCCAAAATGCCTGCACCAACCCTGCAATACTGTATGCTTACTGTGTGCTCTAGGTTTCTGCTGTTTTAATTATTTCTAGAGATGTGCACCGGACACTTTTCGGGTTTTGTGTTTTGGTTTTGGATATGGATTTTTTTTTTTGTAAAAAACATAAAAACAGCTAAAATCACATAATTTGTTTTTGTTTTGGTTCCTAAATTATTATTAACCTCAATAACATTCATTTCCACTCATGTCCAGTCTACACACATCACAATATTGTTTTTAGGCCAAAAGGTTGCACCAAGATAGATGGATGAATAAGATAAGAGACACAACACATGGCCCATCTAGGAGTGGCACTTCAGTGGCAGACAGGTTGGCAGTTTAAAAATTTAGGCCCCAAAGAGCACATAATGCAAAGAAAAAAAAGAGGTGCAAAATTAAATTGTCCCTTCCACCCTTATGTTGTTTAAACAGGACAAAAACAGTTTAATAAACCCATCATTTCAGCGACAGGTGGTCCCCCTCGAAAAATCTCACCAAGTTCTCCAAATCATAGCTAGCTACAAACATACCACCTCTATATTTGATGACTTTTCACATTATGAGAAGAGGCAAGAGGAAGAGGACAGTGTCAAGAAGGTGATTAAAAATTAGAGAGGCACACACAATCAGGAACACCACACAGGATTTCACCTCCACTCCTATATTGGTGTGGAACAGAAAGGACTTTAACCAAGCAAATACACTGTATAATTACCACATTACTATACAAACTGAAAAACTAGGGGCCAAAGCCTCCAAATTTGTACCCCTTTCTCCATTTTCAGGGATTACGATAATCTCAGATTTAATGCTGAGATACAAATAAACTGGTGTATACCATGAGATCAAGATTGGATATTTTCCCCTCCACGGGGTCCGAAGACCTATTTTGTAAAAATCTTGTGGGTTTTTTTTTCCATTTTTTATTGCATTTTTATGTACATATTTTGTGGCAGATGCCTTATTTTTGTGTTTCACAGCTCCCAGTTACACGCATGTGAGCATATCTGTGTCTTGTTTATTTTATTCATATTTTATTTGAAATAAAGCATCCCCTTAGATGTTTTAGCAGCCCCTCGTGAGCCCAAACAGCAGCCCCAGATGGGGCAAGTTGAGTTCGGGTGGGTTTGGTACAGTACTAAGCAGGACTGGGCAGTGCATTTTTTATTATTGAGACCCTGCCCTAGTGGAGCTTACTACTCTAGTCGAAACTCATTTCATATTACAAGTAGGACTGTAGGAGGAAGCAATGCTAACCTCTGTGCCACCAACATGCCTCAGCCTGGCAAGCCAGACATCTTCCTGGCTGTAAGCCACCATGAGACTCCATACTGGGCCCTTATTCAGTAACTGTTTCTGCCTCAAATGAGCTCCTGGCCCATCTAGTGCTGCAGTGCAATGGAAAGCTGATGCAATGCAAGATCACTGAAACTCTATTCTTCAAACACCGCAAGGTCTTGTGATGACCCTACGCAGCCCTTACAGTGTACAATTATTAAGGAGAACACATTTACAAAATACAGGAAAAGAACCCTGTAAAACAAATGTGCATCTTGTAAATAATCCCAAAATGTGGAACATTAATAAATCAAAATTAAGGTTGTCTAATTGCAGCCATTCAGTTGAGTCCCTAACATGAGATAATTGAGAAGAACCTCTCTCTAATGTTGGGTACTGTTATGTGTACAGCAGCTGCAAATCTGTCAGTCCTGCTTTCTGCTTTGATTAGCACCTGGATCTGGCTGCTCCCTTCTGTTGTTCTCGTTTCTTAGCAACTGATCACCTGGACCTCATTACCTGCAACTTCAGACTGACTATCATGTGATTGGTCTGTCTGCCTTTAACGTGGGAGTATCCACATACCACCGGGCCAGTGATAGAGTTCAGTATCAGGGAGAGTCAGTTTCTAGTCTGGACTCCTTAGAGCCTGTTTCCCAGTCTCCTGTGTCCTGGTAACTGGTCCCAGTATTCTTGCCAGTCCTGCAGCCAGTTCATCTTGGACCTGTATCTACTACAATTATATATCCAGTGTATCCTTCTGCCTTGGAATCCCTGCTTCAAGATATCAGTGCACCATTCCAGCCAGCCTTGCACCTTGCCTCAGTAATCCTGCACCTGTCCAGTTTTGGAAAACAGCAGTCTAATCACACAGACCTTTCTGCAAGTTCATCTCCATTCAGTACCTGCAATTCTGTATCCAGACTCCAAACAAACTCCTGTGAATCCTGCCAAATCCCAGCTCTGCTTTCCATAACTTACAGCCTGCAAGTTTAAGTTTCTCTCTGTGACCCAGCTCAGCTCTCATCAAACCTCTGCCACTAGCCCTGCTGTGTCAGTCACTCTGCAATTAACCCCTGCCATACCAGCTGCATTTCGCCAGATAAATTATCCTGTTAATACCTTGTGGACTCCTGTTGTTATGTTCCTGGTGCTCAGAACAAGAGAGATGTTGCATAGTGAGTCCAGAGCACCAGAACGTGATGCTGAAATAAGTGTGGTATGGAAATAGCCCCTAGCAGCCTACCTCCATTGTTTCACCCGTGTGGTCAGTTCACGCCTGCGTGACTATGGTTTCTTGGGCCCACGGCAGCTTCGTTTGAAGGGCAGATTAGGTCTGCCCAACTCCGATGCCCCCAGGTCTTAGAGTGAGACAAGGCGTGAACTGAGACAGGATAATAACAAGGGGACCTCTAACTAAAGCAAACAGAAGGCTAGGGGCTACTAACAACCCTAAAACTAAATATATGTGTGGCACGCAGCCAAAGGAAAAGAACAACAAAGGAAATACTGTCCACACGCCGACACAATACTGTTGTGTACCGGCGGTGACAGCATATGCAGAACCCTCTGCAAAACACCAGTAACAAGTATAACTAAAGAATACAGCGGCCTAGGCCGACGGACGTGGCAAAGCCGCTACTCACGAAACTGGTACAAATACTGGCAAACGGACAGGAACCCCCAATGTAGCAGACACAGGCTCTCAGAACCGAAGGACAGGCAGAATCCCAAACGACAGACCGGTGGACACCAAGAAGCCAGATACTCAATCAGGCACAGACAAAGCCACAGGACTTCTGGACAGGAACGCTTCAAGGCAGGACACGGGATCAGACACTGGATCAAGGCTGGAAGCTGCTAGACAGAAGCTCAGAAACTCAGGAACTGTCAGGAACTAGCTCAGAACTATCACCGGCATCTGTGTATTGCACTGAGCCAGAATATAACAGAGCTCTAATTAATTATGTCGTGCAGCTGCCCTGTTGCACGACTCCAAACTGACAAGATGCAATTAACAGACAGGTGAGGCCAAACACATGGAAACAGGCTACAATTACACAGACTCACCACCGGCAGCAACAAGAATCTTCTAAACCAGAGCAAAGGGAAATCCTGGCCTGCAAGAGAACTATAACATAAAATACATAAACGGAAAACAGGAATGAACCACTACCTGGTTCATAACAGTACCCTCTCCTTAAGGGTGGGCTCCGGACACCCCATGACACACAGGGAACAGAAACAGAAGTATAACATAAAATGCATAACCAAAATGCAAAACAGGAATGAGCCAACTTGTAACAGTACCCCCCCCCCTCGACGGTGGCCACTGGACACAAGACAGGGAGAAAAAAAAATCCTTTTTTTACACAACAAGACAAGAGTCAGCAATTATTTATTTTTCTTCTTCTTTTTTTTACAAAGTTCTTGAGGTCTGACCAAGGTAATTCCCCAAACATTGTCTGAACTTATGGTACCTTCCAGCAAGGCTGGGTTTAAATCAGAGATTGGTTTCTTAACCTTGGGAGCTGAACTTTCAGGCAAAGTACTACTACTAGAAGAAGACAGAAAAGCACATCCTGCAGTCAAAATAACGGGCTGAGACTTTTGTGCAGAGTTTACAGTATACGGTGGACTCTCAGCAGATAAGACGGGTGACCTAGAGGAACCTGAACCAATTTCTTTGGAACCATATCTCTTAATAACTGCATCACTGAATGCCGCGGGATCCTGAAGAATGGGATCTTCAGTTTTCAATAAGTTGGACGCCCACTCAAAAGGCTCTCCTCTAAAGGAATATATCAGATAGAGCACAAGGTTCTCTGAAGTGATGCCCAGAAATGGTCTAGACAACAAAATGGTGTAGTAGTGTTTGGTTAGTGCAAAAAATTGGACTAAGTCCCCATCAAAGACTATAGACGTTGAGATATCAAAAGAGTCAGGATCTGCTTCCTCCCCATCTGACTGACTGGAGTGCATTGCTAGGACCTGGTCACTACTGACCTTACTCGGGGTTGAGACTTTCTGAACCCCACCCGGGGCAGTGTCCCTCGGAACCCCACCTGGGGCAGTGGCCTTCGGGAACCCCGCTGGGGCAGTGGCCTCGGATTCTTCTACTGGGACCGGGCCGTCAGCCTCCCTCTCTGGGACCGGGCCGTCAGCCTCCCTCTCTGGGACCGGGCCGTCAGCCTCCCTCTCTGAGTCGATAATAATCGATACTTCTCCTGGGACTATGACCTCCGGGACTTTTGCTGAAGCTATAACCTTCAGAACCTCCACTAACGCTATGGCTCTTGAGTCCTTTCCTGGGGAAGCGACCTCTAGACCCTTCTCTGGGGCTGTGTCTCTCGAGACCCCACTTGGGGATATTACTTCAAAGATCCCTTCTGGGGTTTTGCTTCTCGAGTTCCCTTCTAGAACTATGGTTTTAGATACCCTTTCTGGGGTTGCGCTTTTCAAGTCCCTACCTGGGGTAACAGCTTCTGAGACCCCTTCCAGTATTGACACCTGAGCTATTATATTCGATGTCCCTCTATGACCCAGAGCATCGGGTACCGCTCCAGGACTCTGGGCATCGGGTACCACTCCAGGACTCTGGGCATCGGGTACCGCTCCAGGACTCTGGGCATCGGGTACCGCTCCAGGACTCTGGGCATCGGGTACCGCTCCAGGACACTGGGAATCGGGTACCGCTCCAGAACTCTGGGCATCGGGTACCGCTCCAGGACTCTGGGCATCGGGTACCGCTCCAGGACTCTGGGCATCGGGTACCGCTCCAGGACACTGGGAATCGGGTACCGCTCCAGAACTCTGGGCATCGGGTACCGCTCCAGGACTCTGGGCATCGGGTACCGCTCCAGGACTCTGGGCATCGGGTACCGCTCCACTCTGGGCATCGGGTACCACTCCAGGACTCTGGGCATCGAGTACCGATCCAGGACTCTGGGCATCGGGCACCGCTCCAGGACCCCGAGCATCGGGCACTGCTCCAGGACCCCGAGCATCGGGCACTGCTCCAGGACCCCGAGCATCGGGCACCGCTCCAGGACCCCGAGCATCAGGCACCACTCCAGGACCCCGGGCATCGGGCACCACTCCAGGACCCCGGGCATCGGGCACCGCTCCAGGGGTTTGCAACTCTGCTTCAACAGGAAAATCAAGAGAGGAGAGAAACATTCTCCTTTGGTTCCTGAATCTATAATGGGGCTCCCTAGCCCAAGGACCCCAATTATAGGACAGAGTGTTTTTTAGTGTGGGTTTTGTGACAAGTACCTCTGCCACAGTGGAGACAGGAGTAGGTCTCAAATCCTGACTCAACTTGGCCAGAGGTTAGGACTTGTCACCACACTTTGGCTTGCGCAATTCATAGGTCTGCAGATAGTGGCCTAAACCCCCACAATATAGGCATAAGTTTGAGTTTCTGCGATGCAGACGCTCCTCTTCTGAGAGCCTGGGCCGCGGAAAACCTTTAAACCTTTTCTCTTCAATTAAACCTGAGGATTCTCTTGTCACCATACTGTGAACAAGAGTCTCTTTAGAGGATGAACTCTCAACAACTTCTGGCAAAATTAGCAAAAATTTGGTCAGAAGGTTTTGCAGTTGCTTTAAGGATTGCTGCAAAACTTCCAGCCGCTCAGGTTTCAAAGCACTGAAAGCAGAGTTCAGGGCTGAGAGAGATGCTTGCAGGGCTTGCATAGTAGGCATAGGAGGATTTCAAACTAGACAAGACAAGACTAGACACGATTCTAGACACGATTCTAAGACAAGATTCTAGACAAGATTCTTAGACAAGATTCTAGACACGATTCCAGACACGATTCTAAGACAAGATTCTAGACAAGATTCTTAGACAAGATTCTAGAAACTGGACTGGGTTCTGCACACCGAATTCAAGACAGGACTGGATTCTAAACACCGGACTGGATTATGCACACTGAATTCTAGACAGGACTGGATTCTAAACACCGGACTGGATTCTACACATTTAATTCTAGACAGGACTGGATTCTAGACAGGACTGGATTCTAAACACCGGACTGGATTCTGCACACTGAGTTCTATACAGGACTGGATTCTAGACAGGACTGGATTCTAGAAAAGACACTGGACCAAAAGAGAAAAAACTACTATTTAGCTTTGTTTCTTTTTTGTTGTATGGCCGGTGATAATGTTATGTTCCTGGTGCTCAGAACAAGAGAGATGTTGCGTAGTGAGTCCAGAGCACCAGAACGTGACGCTGAAATAAGGTGAGGTATGGAAATAGCCCCTAGCAGCCTACCTCCATTGTTTCACCCGTGTGGTCAGTTCACGCCTGCGTGACTATGGTTTCTTGGGCCCACAGCAGCCGCGTTTGAAGGGCGGATTAGGTCTGCCCAACTCCGATGCCCCCAGGTCTTAGAGTGAGACAAGGCGTGAACCAAGACAGGATAATAACAAGGGGACCTCTAACTAAAGCAAACAGAAGGCTAGGGGCTACTGACAACCCTAAAACTAAATATATGGAAAAGAACAACAAAGGAAATGCTGTCCACACGCCGACACAATACTGTTGTCTACCGGCGGTGACAGCATATGCAGAACCCTCTGCAAAACACCATTAACAAGTATAACTAAAGAATACAGTGGCCTAGGCCGACGGACGTGGCAAAGCCGCTACTCACAAAACTGGTACAAATACTGTCAAACGGACAGGAACCCCCAATGTAGCAGACACAGGCTCTCAGAACCGGAGGACAGGTAGAATCCCAAACGACAGACCGGTGGACACCAAGAAGCCAGATACTCGATCAGGCACAGACAAAGCCACAGGACTTCTGGACAGGAATGCTTCAAGGCAGGACACGGGATCAGACACTGGATCAGACACTAGATCAGACACTGGATGAAGGCTGGAAGCTGCTAGACAGAAGCTCAGAAACTCAGGAACTGGCAGGAACTAGCTCAGAACTATCACCTGCGTCTGTGTATTGCACTGAGCCAGAATATAACAGAGCCCTAATTAATTATTTCGTGCAGCTGCCCTGTTGCACGACTCCAAGCTGACAAGATGCAATTAACAGACAGGTGAGGCCAAACACATGGAAACAGGCTGCAATTACACAGACTCACCACCGGCAGCAACAAGAATCTTCTAAACCAGAGCAAAGGGAAATCCTGGCCTGCAAGAGAACTATAACATAAAATACATAAACGGAAAACAGGAATGAACCACTACCTGTGGTTCATAACACCTGTGCAGATACCAGGTGACCCAGGCAGGGGGCTGGGACCTGCACATCAGGGGCAGCGAAGCCCAAATCCCCTTGAGGGGTTCCCTGGTGAACACCCCCCGGTGTGTTAGACTCCGTGCCTCTATTCTGGGTTGCGCCAACCAACTGGTGTCTGCTTCCAGAATACAGGTGCTTCCTAACAGGTACACAGTGCACATTAGAAGTTATATCTACTAGAGATGAGTGGAATCTGACAGGGCACCCCTAGAATTATATGGCAGACATATTGACATAGGTGTGTTTGGAAAATCTAGTTTTGTCTGGCAGCTCCCAGAGAAAATGAAGTAGGAGATGTTGCCATGTCAAGTTCCACTGGATTATGATTCTGTCTCTTCTGAGTCTGACTGACTTTGGCCACAAATGTGATCTCTCTCCACTTTATTGGAAAACACTTTGACAAACTTGGAATTTCCATTTCCACCTTTGAGGTTATATGTTTTCACAAATCTGGTTGTGATGTTGAAGCTTGTTTCATATTATGCTCTAGGCTTTAGTTTAAACTGTAAACATAGGATCAAGTACAGCAGCACCCCTGGAGAGTTACACAACACACCTTGACTTATACAGCAGATAGGCAGCACTCCTGGAGAGTTACACAGCACAGCAGACAGGCAGCAGCACCCCTGGACTTAAATGACAGTGGGACAGCACCTATGGACTGATAGGGCAGAGGGGCAGCACCCCATATAGGGCAACACCCCTGGAATGATGTGGCAGTCAAAGATGTGCAAGATGGAATTGTGTTTGTGGGACCTCCCACCCAGCCTTATGTTGCATAAACAGGAAATGCACACTTTAACAAACCAATCATTTCAGTGACAGGGTATGCCACTTGACTGTGGCTGAAATGATTGATTTGTTTGGGCCCCACAAAACAAGCAATTAATCTCACCTTGCACAAATTTGCTCTACAGAGGCAAGATGTCATCCTCATCCTCCGATTCCTCACCCCTTCAGTGTTAACATTCTCATTCTCATCCTCACAAATAAATAATTCCACACTGAAGAGGTGGATTTCTAGGTATTTTGCCCAGGCATGACAATGGGCTTTTTCATCTTATGGACAACAACTGGCGCCTTATTCAAACAAACCACATCACCATGAATCCTCATCGTCAACTAACTCCTCAGCACCAGCTACACCAATATCCTCCTCATCCTGGTTTACTACTACAGTGACATCGTCAATCTCAATATTGGAAACTGGACTGGCAGTGCTCTTCCCAGCACTTGCAGAGGGAGTGCAGATGGTGGTAGGAGCCTCCTCTTCCAGTTCCCATATAGTGTTGTGATGGTCAGGCATAGACATCGCAACCGTGGACACACTTGGACTCTTCTTGGGGATTTGTGATATCTCTGAGTCTGAATGCACAGTTGTTTTTTCTTGTACTTCAACAAGCTTTATTTTTTAATTTTTTCAAGAATGAGGACTTCTATATATATATATATATATATATATATATATACCTGCAGAGGCGTGCGGCGCCCATTTGTTTAGTTAAGTAATACGTCCGTCTGAGTGCCACTCTCTTCTTCATATATATATATATATAATTTTTGCTTCTTGGATTTTACATGCCATCTATAAAATTGGGCATTGGCCTTAGGTGGCAGCAGCAGTTTCAGCACTAGTAATAGGTACTGGAAGTGGTTTCTGATCTTTCGCTATTTTTTCCTCCAAATTTTTGTTTTCCATTTCACAGGACAGCACCCCTTTATTATTACAGCACACAGAACAGTGCCCCTTTATTTTTACAGCTAACATAACTGTGCCCCTTTATATTTACAGCACCCCTGTATTTTTACAGCATAAAGGACAGGGTCACAGCACCCCTGTATTTTCAAAGCACCCCTGTATTTTTATAGCATACAGGACAAGGCCACAGTGTTCCTTTATTTTTACAGCACCTCTGTATTTTTACAACACCCATGTATTTTTACAGCTCACGGGACAAGGCCACATCACCCCTGTATTTTTACAGCATAAAGGACAGGACAATAGCACCCCTGTATTTTCACAGCACCCTTGTATTTTTAAAGCACTTCTGTATTTTTACAGCATACAGGACAGGGCCACAGCACCCCTGTATTTTTACAGCACCCCTCTATTTTTAAATCATACAGGACAGGGCCACACCACCCCTGTATTTTCACAGCAGCCCTGTATTTTTACAGCATACAGGATAGGGACACAGTGTTTCTTTATTTTTACAGGACCCCTGTATTTTTCCAGCATACAGGACAGGACCACAGCACCCCTGTATTTTAACAGCACCCCTGTATTTTTACAGCATACAGGACAGGGTCACAGTGTTCCTTTATTTTCACAACACCCCTGTATTTTTACAGCATACATGACAGGGCCACAGCACCCGTATATGTTTACAGCACCCCTGTATTTTTACGGCATACAGCATAGGGCCACAGCACCCCTGCATTTTTATAGCACACTTGTATTTTTACAGCATATAGGACAAGGCCACAGTGTTCCTTTATTTTTACAACACCCCTTTATTTTTACAGCATACAGGACAGGGACATAGCACTCCTGTATTTTTACAGCACCCATGTATTTTTTACAGCATACAGGACAGAGCCACAGCACCCTTGTAGTTTCACAACACCCCTGTATTTTTACAGTGTACAGTGCCACATTGTTCCTTTATTTTTACAGCATCCCTGTATTTTTACAGCATAGAGGACAGGGCCACAGCACCCCTGTATTTATACAGCACCCCTGTATTTTTATAGCTTACAGAACAGGACCACAGCACCCCTGTATTTTCACAGCAACCCTGTATTTTTTCAGCAAACAGGACAGGGCCACAGTGTTCCTTTAATTTTACAACATCCCTGTATTTTTACAGCACACCTGTATCTTCTCAGCACCCCTGTATTTTTAAAGCATACAAGAAAAGGCCACAGCACCCCTATATTTTTACAGCATACAGGACAGGGTCACAGCACCGCTGTATTTTTACAGCATACAGGACAGGGCCACAGCACCCTTGAATTTTCACACCACTTGTGTATTTGTACATCATACAGGACAGGGCCACAGCACCCTTGAATTTTCACATCACCCATGTATTTTTACAGCATACAGGACAGGGCCACAGCATCCCTGTATTTTTACAGCATACAGGACCACAGCACCCCTGTATTTTTACAGCATACAGTACAGGGCCACAGCACTCCTGTATTTTTACAGCATATAGGACAGGGCCACAGTGTTCCTTTATTTATACAGGACACAGAACAGTTCCCCTGCACAGGGTTGGACTGCAGCTTCACAAATAGCATAGGACACCCCAGAAAAGCAACCCTGTGCAGCACAGGACAGCAGCACCCCTAACAGCACAGTACACCAGCACAGGTTACCACCCCAGAACAGCACAGGACAGCAGCATCCCTGTAATCCACCACCCACAGACAGACAGAGGTCTGTCTCCCTCACTCTTCAAGTCCGGAGTGAAAATGGCTGTGACATGCGGCTCCTTACATAGAATCCAAAACCCACGAGAATCCGTCAGTGGGATGATGACGTTTTGACTCGAACTTGGATCCAAGTCTGATGGGATGTCCTGAGCCGGACTCAGATCCAGAATCAGATCCTGAAGTCTGGGGGTGTCCGAGATCCGAACCCTTTCATCCCTAATTATTTCTGGCTGTTTTTTCTATTTTCTGTAATACCAAATCCTTTCTTCACTGTACCATGTTTCTAATGTCTGTAAAGTGAATTTGAGTCATACTGGAGAAAAGCGCTATGTAACTGAATTATTATTATTATTATTATTATTATTATTACTAAATGGACCAGGCATCAATGGATGTGGGTCAGCTCAATCTGCATTTGCTCTGCCCTGTCCCACCTGCTGCTCTGTCTGACCCCACTCCTCTCTTTGTCTGTTTAAGTACTTGGAGGTTGGTTGTACCAGGGCATTTGCTGGTGTGTAGCTACACTCTGCCATACAACACACATATTCCAACACTGCTCACTCCACTGCCCTATGCCATTCCACCCCCTGATTTTAGAATACTCATGCCACAAATGCTTGCAAGTTACACAAATGTGCAAGTCCTATAGATTCAATAATAATACTGTAGGTCACCATGAGCAAGATGTGAGCATCATCTCACTCTATATACACCTTACAGGTAAGGGTCTTTTAGCTGTATGTCTTCTGATCTTTGCTTTAACTGTACACTGTCACAGCCTTTAGTTACTGGATCCTGGCTACTTTTTCTACCAGCATGCCACTGGTCTGATTATTGAGAGGTTCCTCCTATTTTAGATCAGCTACTACGCTTGTAACTTGTGTATAGGAGGCATCTGCAGGTGGTGAATGTTGCTCCTAATGGACATTCTACATGGTTTCACCTTAGTATGGGCTTCACCTTAGATCTGCTCAAGTGGCCCTGGTACACGACTAAGGAAAAAAGGGTATGACAAAAACCTGTGGGAGTGGTTGTCTAAAGTGGGTATGGATTAAAATTGTAAGAGCTATGACCAAATACAACACAGGCTGTACCAGCTCCTTCTGACAAAGCAGAGGCTATCCTAATGACCTCTATACAATACACAGAGCCTTCTAGAGGCTTAGACAATACAGGGATCACTTTAGTAATATTCAATAAATGTACCAAACTAATAATCTCCATACCAGGCTATCCCAACCACGGTCCTCAAGGCACACCAACAGTGCAGGTTTTAGTGATATCCAGGTTTCAGCACAGGTGACTTAATTAGTAGCTCAGTTATATTGATTTAACCACCTGCGCTGCAGCCTGGATATCACTACTGCACAGTGGGGGTCATTCCGAGTTGTTCGCTCGGTAAAAATCTTCGCATCGTAGCGATTCTCCGCTTAATGCGCATGCGCAATGTCCGCACTGCGACTGTGCCAAGTAAATTTGCTATGCACTTAGGAATTTTACTCATGGCATTTTCATCGTTCTGGCGATCGTAATGTGATTGACAGGAAATGGGTGTTACTGGGCAGAAACAGGCCGTTTTATGGGCGTGTGGGAAAAAACGCTACCGTTTCCGGAAAAAACGCAGGAGTGGCCGGAGAAACGGGGGAGTGTCTGGGCGAACGCTGGGTGTGTTTGTGATGTCAAACCAGGAACGACAAGCACTGAACTGATCGCAGAAGCCGAGTAAGTCTGGAGCTACTCAGAAACTGCTACGAGGTGTGTAATCGCAATATTGCGAATACATCGTTCGCAATTTTAAGATGCTAAGATTCACTCCCAGTAGGCGGCGGCTTAGCATGAGCAAATCTGCTAATATCCGCTTGCGAGCGAACAACTCGGAATGACCCCCAGTGTGACATGATGTTAGAGGTCATGCTGCGGCAGTCTGATGCCAGCTGCCCGGACCACACCTCGCCACCTGCATCCCACGAACCCGGCTCCTACTCACAATGGTGAGTATTTGTGTAGGCTGGGCTGGGGTGTGCAGGTCTTAAACTCAATCCCAGGATTGACCTTTTTTCAATCCCAATACCCAGGATTGAAGAAAAAGGCCCAGGATTGGCCTCCCTAACTATATGATATGCCTGTGTTGTTCCAGTATCTGATGCTGAGCTGAATGTATGTCAGTTGGTGGAGCGTATCTTGCAGGTTTTTGCACTGCTCATACTCCAAAAATAAGCGTACACAAGTACCAGTGACGTCGAGCCAGACCCATTTCACCTCAGCATCACACTTTAAGGGAGGAACTGACCCTGTATTACTAACACAATCGTCTAGAATCTGCATACAAGTGTGAGCGCTGACAGTGGTCACACAAACAAGGCAAAAAAAAGTATGATTAATACATACTGTATAGGGCCTAATTCAGAGATGAACACAGTAGCTGCATCTTAGGTCTCAGCGACTGTGCTATAATATGCTGATGCCACAGGAGTCTTGTATAAATAGACGCCTCCAGCCGATATTTCTGATCTGCTGCTATGTCTGAAGGTGCAGCATCGGATCATCTGCAAAAAACATTACCACAGGTAACTCAGTATGGCTGGTGAATTAATTCTGCCTGGGCCAGGAAACCTGCATTGGAAGGCAAAGATCCTGGCCTCATCACACCTATAAAATGGAGGTAACATGCCTCCATTTTATAGAACAGTCCCGGTCGCCACCCCATTAAATGACTGCAGCATGTCAATAATACTGCGGCTTAGGAGAAATGCGAGTGACAACGCAGGACTTGATCTGCACATACCCATTATACCCCCCATTGGTTTGCATACTGCTCTAAATCTGGCCTATAGTTAGTAAAGTCATACTCTATGGGGGTCATTCCGAGTTGATCGTAGCTGTGCTAAATTTAGCACAGCTACGATCATCTTCCCTGACATGTGGGGGGACGCCCAGCACAGGGCTAGTCCGCCCTGCATGTCAGTCCGCCCACCCCCCACACAAGTACAAAAGCATCGCACAGCGGCAAAGCTTTTGTACTTGTGGAGTAACTCCCGGCCAGTGCAGCTACTGCAGCTGGCCGGGAGTTGATCGTCACTGCCCATGGTTGCAGCGGCTGCGTGTGACATCATGCAGCCGATGTGGCCCTCCCCCCGCACAGTCCGGCCATGCCTGCGTTGACCGGACAGTGCCCCCATAACGGCCCCTCCCGCCCAGCGACCACCTCTGCCTGTCAATCAGGCAGAGGCGATCGCTAGGAAACTACGGCCTTCGGCCATCCGGCATGTGCCGGTGCATGCGCAGTTCCAACCCGATCGCTGAACTGCGATAAACTGCAGCAAGCGATCGGGTCGGAATGATCCCCCATATGTAATAGCAAATAAGAATATTCTTGAATTGGAATAAAAATGTTTATTTAAATATAACTTAACAACAAACAAAAAATCTACACATACCCCAACGACTGATCAAAATAGTGTTCACCTTATATTGGTTAAATAAATAATTTCCTCCCATTTAAAATCAGACCCCAGGCCTGACAACCCACTCTTCCATAAATAACAATAATTCCTCAAATCCAAAAGCCAGTCACCAATAGATTACAATCATACTCCAAATCTGATATCCTTTTTACCCTTGAATTTAAATACAACCGCATATCTGAATTAAAAATCATACCCCAAGCCCCTCTCACAATTATAATCATGCCACAGAACTGAACTCCCCCCATCCCCCCTATCAATAATAACCATGTCCCAGTACTGTCCCTCCTCCTTCAAATATGTTCCATAACTGCCACCCCTCCTCCCACAGTATTACTTCTCCCACAGTAATAACACATAACTGTCCCCCTTCTCCCAACAATTATGTCCCATAAATGCCCCCCTCACAGTTATAATTGTCTCATACCTACCCCCATCCACACATTTCTAATCATGTACCATAACTTCCCTCCTCCCCCCACAATTATAATAATGTCCCTTAATTACCCCTCCTCCCTCAGTTATGTCATATAATTGGATCCCCATTGCACAGTTGTGTCCCATAACTCATCCCCCCTCCTTACACAACTAAGCTCATGCCACCACCACCTTGCTCCGCATAAATGATCAATTTAAAAATCAAACTTCTTACCTTAGATCTCTGAATATAGCCATCTCCTCCTTCCGCCCTTCTCCCACCACACCCCCTCTCCCGGGCTCTCCACAACCACCCCTCCCAGTGCATGTGTAGTTACTTTTGACTGGTCCTTAGCTTCAGCCATCCACCAATCAGAGCTTAGTGACAACGATTGGTGGTTGGTCAATGTCATCAACCAATCAGTATCTAGCAGCAATCCAGTGTGACGGTGGGCTGTGACAGTAGCAAGGCTTGGAGGAGTATTATTTAACAGCACAGCCAGGAGTCTGGTGGAGAATGCTGCAGCGCCATGGCTGCCCATCTGCTGTGATCAGAGACAGTGGGCAGTATCTTCTGTTTAACTCTGCCCCCTGCCCTGCCTGCCACTGGTGCAAGGTGAAGGTGTACAGTGTATATGGGCCCATGGGGCCCACACACTGCACACCCTGCACCTATTTAACTGTACTCGCCTCTCCGTTGGCCCAGCCATGGCCGCACAGTGGCAAATATCACTCAGAAAATGGCTGCAGGAGCTGTTTACCGGTAATTTGCGCATGCGCAGTAAAGATGTAATTGGAAACGCGGTGTTGATGCTATGTTCCCAGAGACCTGCACATGCGCAGTGGACTCTGGCACAATGCCAGAGTCTACTGCACCTCCAGAAAGGAGGGAGCCCAATCGGAGACTGCACACAGACCCCATCCTCTCTTAAAGTGCCTGTGATCAGGTATACACCTATACCCTGTCAGATCTCATTAAGCAGTGAAACACTGGATTGCCCAGTCATTTTGCCAGCTCTGCTGTAACATTTGTGTTTTAAGCACACTCTGGGACTTGTAGTTCCACAGAGATCACATGTCCCTGAATATTTACACAGAAATTGTGGACTCTTAACATAGCTTTCTTCAGGCATTAGTTTGACATCATATAAACAGTATACTTAATTTTGAAAGGGTTATTTATGAATGTGTAAATAAGGTCCTTTGGTTACGAATATATAGCTATTTGGACATCTATACCAGGTCTTCATATTTAAAATATACAGCTATTGGTCTTTTACTGTAGGTATTCAGTGTTTTGGTTTTATATCTACAAACCACTTACAAGAGAAGTATTTTTTAAGGCTACTTATGTGAATATGTATTTATGAATTTGCTGACAAAAAAGTCCTTTTTATGTATATGTTGTGTATTTATTCATGTATTCGGTAATAAAAATATACTTTTTTAAAACCACCTCATACCCCCTCTATATAAATCATATACACGGGTCACAAATTAGTCATGCTTATTAGTGGGTAGATATATGCTTAGGCTGCATGTTGGTTAGCTAGCTGAATTTACGTATTTTATAACAGGATATTCCGCTGTACACTAAACTGCGCAATGGGCTGCCTGATTGTTACAACTCCCAATATAAGCGTCTCCCCCAAAATACTTCAAATACAATTGTGATAAAATATGGGTAGGCAATTGTCTTTACCAGGCGCCCCTCAAACAATATATTAACAATTCAATGAAAAAGGACGATACATTCCTTCAATTGCAGGTTGATCCTCAAAATCTCTTCCGGCTAATACGTGTTTTGTTCTCAGCACATAGAAAAGAATAAGAGTATATCATGTGTAGTACAATCTTAATTTTGAATAACATACACACAATGAACAAATACAGGATATTGTAAAAAGTTCCAATTCCATACGTCAAGTTACAGATGCTGCAAATAGAACAATTCCCAGAGTGATTTGAGAACTGGTTTGAAACAGCCCTCAAAAAAGCATGTTATTTGAATAATCACCACAATGGTCCTCCTGGGCAGACAACCAGGTGTTTTCCTCCGGTAAATGAGTAACAGTCCACCTTTCACTGGAACAGGGGGTCCACAAAACAGCCAACGCATTTCAACCAAGAATGCTGTGGGTCTTTCTCAAGGCAATGTGTGAAGGCTTCCCCTCCTGAGCTCCCTTTTAAACCATAATCCACCAATCCCGGATAGCCACTTAACATCCTAAATCTTTCACCCAATGATAGCCTTCATTAATAATTAGCTATGGTCAGCCTAGCTGTCAATCAAGTCCCAAAACACAAATCCCTCCTCCTGCTCAATCATCTATTGGGGCTCCCACTGTCCATCATCATAAGGTGGCGCCACATCCTCGGAAGTGCGTGCATCCACTTCCGCCCATCCGGCCGATCCCCCGCATGCACGCTCCCTTGTAGCCTCCTCGGTACGTCACCACCGGAAGTTCGGACCTCCGTCACTTCCGCCCGGCTGTCTGATCTTCCGCGTGTGTGCCCTCACAGTCTCCTTGGTGCGTCCTCGCCGGAAGTTCGGACCCGCGGGTTAGAATGGCGTCACGTCACTTCTGGTCATGCGTCCCCCACATCATGTGCTGCTCAAACGGTTTCCCTGGGTTGTATATACTGATTGAAGTCCTCATTTTTGTGCATGGTATCCATTTATCCCCAAATATGAAAAGACATTCATCTATGAAATATAAACATAATTAAGAATCCACAGCATTATAATAAACATATTAAAATCCACATAAATACATATATAAATAAGGAAAAAGTGCATATATAAAAAAAAAAGATGTTTCACTAAAAAACATCAAAGAAAGCTCCTGACCTTCTCATAAAAATCCTCCCTATTTCTCATATCGCACCCCATAACAGCAATAGTATCCTCTAAAGGACAGTATATGACAAATGAACACAATCTATAAAAACTATAAAAACCATTTCAATTCAAAGTCGCTGTTAATACCATGTGGATGTAATGTATTAAAATTATAGATACACTGCACCTCACATTTGGCTAAAAGAGAGGCAATATCTCTTTGTCGCTGGTTGCATCTAACTAATTTGATGCCTGCAAATCTTACGATTTCCTGTGTTGAACAGTTATGGTATCTTTTGAAATGATTGGAGAGGGCATGAGACTCCAATCCCTTCTTAATATTTCGACAATGCTCTCCTATTCGTACTTTCAACGGACACGAAATTCGTCCTATGTAGAAGAGATGACAAGTACACTCTACAAAATACACAACATTTTTCATGTTGCATTTAATAAAATCTTTCAATTTCCACAAATGCCCATTTATGTTTATAGCATCTAATTTCTTTGTACCGTCACTTTTGACGTCTCTGCATCCTATGCATTTTCCACAACGGTGGAAGCCCTTAGTAATAATTCTACCCTCCTGATTTTTCTGTGGTAAACAACTCTTCACTAATGTGGTTTTTACATTTGATGCTTTTTTATATATAAAAACCGGACGTTCCAGAATCACTTTACTTAAAATGGGGTCTTTACGAAGAATATTCCAGTTCTTTCTAAATGATTTTTCTAAAATCTTATACTGGGAATTAAAACCTGTAATAAAAGTCCATTCGTACTTGTCTCCTTTTGGTTGCTGATTGCCAAATTGATTCAGATGGGATATTCAAAATCAGACCTCCTTACCACAAAAAAACGAGTCATGGATATGAATAGAGAAGCCCTGCTATGTAAACAAAGGAACTCCACTACTTCTAAAATAATTCCAATGGTCAATCAATTCAATACTCAGTCAGTTAATGTTAACAAGGCAGTTAAAAAACATTGGAGTATCTTGCAAACGGATAAAAATTTACCTTTTCATTATTCTCATTTAATGCCCTGTTATAGAAGAGGCCGCAACCTGAGGGATATACTTGTAAAATCTGATATTGGTAATTATTCTACAGAACCTATATCACAATTTTTATCTAAAAAGAAAAATGGATGTTTCAAATGTGGTTGTACCACGTGTTCCTTTTTGATTGCTGGTGACACGTTTTTTCATCCCCATACAGGCACACACTCACAAGCTGGGACGGAAGTTCACGGCTTCCCCCAAAGACTGCTGTACCTCCCGCCGGCGGGACTTCTTCACTTATAAGGGTAATCACTTTGTTTTATCACACACTTCTTGTTTGTTCACCTTGACAAAGGGGTGTTAGCACCCCGAAACGTTGGATGGTCTTTTGCACTAGAATGGATTAAACACCATATGTTTTGAATATCCATGAGTCTGTCTCTGAGTGCCGCTGCATGCTAGGAAATGCTGGATATATATATATATATATATATATATATACACACTGCTCAAAAAAATAAAGGGAACACTAAAATTACACATCCTAGATCTGAATGAATGAAATATTCTTATTAAATACTTTGTTCTTTACATAGTTGAATGTGCTGACAACAAAATCACACAAAAATTATCAATGGAACTCAAATTTATTAACCCAAGGAGGTCTGGATTTGGAGTCACACTCAAAATTAAAGTAGAAAAACACACTACAGGCTGATCCAACTTTGATGTAATGTTCTTAGAACAAGTCAAAATGAGGCTCAGTAGTGTCTTATGGCCTCCACGTGCATGTATGACCTCCCTACAATGCCTGGGCATGCTCCTGATGAGGTTACGGATGGTCTCCTGAGGGATCTCCTCCCAGACCTGGACTAAAGCATCCGCCAACTCCTGGACAGTCTGTGGTGCAACCAACGAGCTGTGATTTGGGCATAAGGCATAACAGTCATCACCCGGAGGCCTTAAAGAAAGGTTTGCCCAAATCACAGCTCATCAGGGCGGCAAGAATCACCAGTGATCCCACCAAGTTGGAAGGTGCCCTTACAGAAGTAACATCACGCTTTGTAGAAAGAGGATACGACTGCAAGACACTACAGGACAGTCAATGCGAAGTAGCACAAATGCGAAGAAAGGACCTATTAGTCTAGAAATCAAAAAATGACACGCAGATCATGCCATTTGTTACCAAATATAACACCGCCAGTCCAGTAGTGCCTATGGTCCTATGTGCATTGTATCCCATTATTGCAACCAATAAATCCTTACCCTCATTACACAAAAAAAAAACCTATGGTATGTCATACCAGAGGCAGGAGCATCAAAGATTTGATCGTCCATTCTGATATCACAGGCTTTGGGAATCCTGTACCCACTACGTTCCTTTCTAGGTCCCCAGGATGCTATAAATACCTGGGATGCGAGACATGTAGGTTTATGACCCCTGGCTCCACATTTGAGTCTAGTTCAACAGGTAGATCATATGATATTAAACATGTACTTACATGCACGAGCACTTTTGTAGTATATTTAATCACTTGTCCCTGTAAATTGCAGTACGTGGGCAAGACCATTAGTAATGCCCGTGAACGTTTTGTGCTACATAGATCAGCAGTTAAATTTGCACTATCTGGCAAACCCTCGGAACAACTGGTAGCCCGCCATTACGCTGAACATGGTCACTCTGTGAACGATTTACGTTTTCAGATTATTGTTCACTGCCCAAAGAACTTAAGGGGCGGAGACAGAGCTGGCAATCTATTGAGACTTGAGGCCAGATGGATGTATACCTTGGCCACTACCAAACCCAAGGGCCTTAATGACAAAATTCAATGGAGTGTATTTTGAGTAATTTATTCCATAAGTTAAGTGCATATTATTCATTTATATAGTTATGCATTTATGTACATTATGTGCATGGGTACAGGGCTCAATGACACTAACTGTGGGTAAGTCTGACAGTTACAGACATCCCCGTTGTGTACTTGGGACTCTGCATCATTTACAGTTTCTTGATTAAGTTTGATTATGCTTTCTATTTTTAAAAAAAAACTAATTTAGTAGATACACATATTCTTTATTCTTTTTTATTCATAGTACTATGATAGACTGATGCTACAGTATACTTTCACTGTTACACGGTTTACATGTTTCACATGTTTTCACAGCGCTGTATCATGACCGCCGCGGCCGGGTTACCCGGGAGGTCCCTCGTTTCCATGACCACAACAGCAGCTGCCTGACGTGCAGCGTGTATGCGGAAGGTTGCTAGGGGAACCGGGTCATCCAACGGCGCGAGGTCGGATCACGTGACCAGCACCCTTACATCACGTCACACACTCACAAGCTGGGACGGAAGTTCACGGCTTCCCCCAAAGACTGCTGTACCTCCCGCCAGCGGGACTTCTTCACTTATAAAGGTAATCACTTTGTTTTATCACACACTTCTTGTTTGTTCACCTTGACAAAGGGGTGTTAGCACCCTGAAATGTTGGATGGTCTTTTGCACTAGAATGGATTAAACACCATATGTTTTGAATATCCATGAGTCTGTCTCTGAGTGCCGCTGCATGCTAGGAAATGCTGGATGTGTAACAGTTTCCAGAAGGCACCGGAGCTCCATTTATAGGGAAGGGTGAGTTGTATATATATATATATATATATATATATATAAAAAAGTCTATAATTTCCAAAGTAAGGGAGCACTCACCAGTCTTCAAGTAGCAAAAAGGGTAATTTAATCAGACCATCAACATGTAATTCACAACAACGTTTCAGTCATGGTTCTTTCAGTCATGGTTCTTACAAAGGTCAGAACCATGACCGAAACATTGATGTGAATTACATGTTGATGGTCTGATTAAATTACCCTTTTTGCTACCTACTTGAAGACTGGTGAATGCTCCCTTACTTTGGAAACTGCATTGGAGTGGGGATTCCTTTTCCCTCATTGGATGTCAACCCAGCAATATGTATTAAAAACGTGAGTGTGGACCATCTACTTCTCTCTCTCTCTCTCTTTCTCTCTCTCTCTCTCTCTCTATATATATATATATATACAGCAAACGGAAGCAGTGGCACTCTCAGGCTTTACACACAATAGAATACAGGACACGGCGGTCTCTGCTTAAAGTTCCTCCTTCAGAGGGAGTCGCGTTGGATACATCGGCTCAACACGATTGCACCCAAAGGACTTAATGAGTATCTTCCTCTGAATTGCTTTATTTAAATGCCCTGTGTGTCCTTGATGGCCTACACCATCGGGATCCAGCTTGTGCACACCACCCTCGGTGATGTTTTCGCCTGGAGTGGGTGAATGACCTGGGTTTTACTGCTGTGGGTTCTCAGCGAGGTAGCCAGCATACCATCAGTTTTATTCACATGTACCAGTGACAACAGTTAGACTGTATAATCTGTCTCTGCATCATTCTTTGCTCAGAACGTAAAGTTTCACAATATAATTGCTACATGACTGGGTGGATTCAGAGGTTATGTTGTTATACATTGGATCATTTGATTATTGCAGTGTCTCCTGACTGTATTTCACTATGGAGTATGTTTTGACGTCTCTCTGTGGGATATTGTGTATGTTACTATGCTCAGTAAATCACGATGTGTTGTTTTTGTTGCTAGGTTACCGCGGGAGCCGCCGGGCGCACAGGAAGTGCGCGACGCAAGGGGGTGTCGGCAGAGGACCCGGCGCCCGCGGTGAGGGTTTGCACGAGGTAGGGTGAGTATGTATATATTATGTGTATGTATCCTTATCTTGTTATCCTGATGACGATATTAAATTATCGAAACGTTAGAACTTTAAGCAGAGACCGCCGTGTCCTGTATTCTATTGTGTGTAAAGCCTGAGAGTGCCACTGCTTCCGTTTGCTACATACAGTCGTAAGACTTTTTCAGGAGGCACCTGGGTCATTTGTTGCCGTTTGGAGAGAGTGCCAGCCCACACTAGACTTTTTTTTCTGTTCTGATGTTCTGTTGTTGAATATTGTTTCTCTTCACAGCTAGGATATAGTACTATATTGTATTGCATAGTTTGTATAATTTTTCTCAAGGTAAAAGGGATTTAGGGTTTGCAAACAAAATGGGTGGGGCCATGATTGAGAAACTCCTTCAGTGCATGTCGTGCAAGATGTATGCGCACCTGGAGCAACCGTCCCAGTGTGATTACATCTGCACGAGGTGTGTGCGAACGGTTGCCCTGGAAGCCCAGGTACTGTAACTGATCTAGAGCAAACCATTACAAGACTGAGAGAAATTCAAAATCTTGAGCAAAGCTTAGATAGAATGGTGGAGGAGTTGCAGGTGGGGACACTGGTAGATGAGGATAAGCAGGTGGCCAGCTTGGTCACAGTTAGAAGAAAGAAAAAGAAGGAGAGGCAGGACATCTCTGATCAACCAAACCCCAACAAATTTGCCTCATTGTACGAAGATTCTGTGGATACCAGTGAAGAAATTATGGATCTGGAAGAGACTGTTCCTTCTAGCAACCAGAGGATCTGTCCCTTCAGCATAGATGGGATAAAAGAAAGTGAGTTACCTAGTCAGATTGTGGTGGTAGGGGATTCTATTATCACGCAGACAGACAGAGCAATCTACAGGAACCATGGTCGCCATACATTCTGTTGTCTCCCGGGTGCTCAGGTATGACACATTGTGAACCGGGTAGAAAGATGGTTGGGAGGGGCAGGGAATGACCCGGCAATCTTGGTGCACATTGGAATTAATGACAAAGTTAGTGGTAGGTGTGACTTCCTTGAGAGAGACTATAGGGACTTAGGCCAGAAACTAAAGCCAAGGACATCTAAGGTAATATTCTCTGAAATATTACCTGTGCGATGTGCTAGCCCAGGGAGGCAGAGGGAGATTAGGGAGGTAAATGTGTGGCTTAGAGACTGGTGTAGGAAAGAGTGGTTTGTGTTCCTGGAATACTGGGTGGACTTCTCAGTCAGGTGCCATCTTTTTTGTCGCAGTGGATTGCACCTGAATGAGGAGGGGGCAGCACTGCTGGGGGAAAGGATGGTTAGAAGGTTGGAGGAGATTTTAAACTAGATTTCTGGGGAGAGGGATTAGAAAAAAGCTAAGGGAACATTAGTGAGGGCAGCAAGGGGGAGGCATTAGGTACAATGGGGGTAGAGAAGGGGGGAGGGGAAGAACTACTAGAATTGGAAAGTAAGGGAATGCTAAATTAAGAATTGAAAGAATACCAATGAATATACAAATAGATAAGGGTATTACTAACCTAAAGTGTATGCTTGCAAACACAAGAAGCCTTTCAGGCAAAATGGGGAATTAGAAATGCTTGTAATGAAGGAACAATATGATATTTTAGGTATCACGGAGACATGGTGGGATGATTCTCATGATTGGGTAGCTAACTTGGAGGGTTATACTCTTTTCAGTAGAGACTGGGCTATTAAAGGAGGGTGTGGTGTATGTCTTTATGTCAAACATTTCTAAAACCATACTTAAAGGAGGGAACTGGAGATATTGTGGAGACATTATGGGTTGGAATTTCTATGGGAAGGAAATGTACAAAAAAGCTTTTAACAGGGACATGCTATAAACCGTCTGATATTAGTGTGATTGAGGAAGCGCATCTCTTGATGCAAATCGAGAAAGCTACAGGACTGGGGGAGGTCCTAATAATTGGGAATTTTAATCAATCGGACATAAATTTGGCCAGCGGATCATGTGATACAGCTAGGTGCAAAAGGTTATTAAATATGTAAAAGATAACTACTGTACTTGTCGCAAATAGTTGAAGAACCAACCAGAGTAGGACTATACTGGACCTAGTACTAACAACGTGGAGATAATAGCAACTACCAAGTAGGCAAGACCTTGTGTAACAGTGATGATACCATGATCACATTCGACATTAGTTTTCAAAAGCAGCATCCTAACTAAGACTCTTAACTTTAAGAAAGCAAATTTTAACAGGCTGAAACATGCACTGAAAGACTGGGAAGCTTTGTTTCAGGGAAAGAAAACTGCTGAAATGTGGGATGTTTTTAAATCAATGTTAGACAGATATACCCAAAATTGCATCCCCATGGGCAGTAAAAATAAGAGTATTACATTCAAACCAATGTGGCTAAACAAAAAGGTAAAAGAAGAAATGCAAAAAGGAAATCAGTGCAGCTGAAACAGAAAATGAAAAGCAAATTGATAAGGAGAGTAAAACTAACCCTAAAAAAGTCTTTAAGTACATAAATGGTAAGAGGCTAAAAAAAGAGGATATAGGACCATTAAAAAGCGAACTGAGATTCTTGATAAATGATTTTTTCATCAGTGTTTAATAGAGAGGTCCAGATGGTGGGATTAGTGAGTAACAATAATAATAGTAATGTTAAAGGCCCATTCCTTAATGCTTATCTGATTGCGGAAGTAGTCTATGATCGATTAAAAAAAATTAAGACTAATAAATCTCCTGGTCCTGATGGACTTCATCCTAGGATTCTGATGGAGCTAAACGCTGAAATAGCAAGGCCACTGTATCTGATTTCACTGATTCACTTACATCAGGCATGGTACCAAAGGACTGGCATATAGCAGATTTAGTACCAATATTTAAAAAGTGCATTAAACTGCATCCTGGTAAATATAGACTGGTTAGTCTGACATCAATAGTGGGGAAACCTTTGGAAAGTATGCTAAGGGATAGTATACAGAAGTACTTGGAGAACTCCCATGCTATTAATAAGAACCAGCATGGTTTTGTGAGAAATAGGTCACGTCAAACTAATTTAATTAGCTTCTATTAGAAAGTAAGCAACAATCTTGACCAGGGTAACGCAGTAGATGTGGTTTATCTGGATTTTGCAAAAGCTTTTGACACAGTGCCTCACAGGAGGCTGTTTTTCAAATTAAGGGACCTTTGTATAGGAAACACTGTTTGTACATGTGTGAGTAATTGGCTTGATAACAGGGAACAGTGAGTGGTGGTTAATGGGATGTTTTCCACCTGGGCTAAAGTAATCATTGGAATACCGCAGTGTTCTGTGCTGTGGCCACTATTGTTTAACATATTTATAAATGATCTAGGAGAAGGACTAGAAAGCGCAGTGTCAATGCACTTTGGAACAAAGAATAAACATGCATATTACCAATTAAATGGGGAAAATATAGGGGAAACAGTATTAGAAAGGATTTGGGGGTGTTCATTGATAGTATATTTAGCAGCAGTACACAATGTGAAAGTGCAGCAACAAAGTCAAGTAAGGTGTTAGCAGGCATTAAAAAGGGAATTAAGACAAGGGATGAGAGTGTAATCTTGCCACTGTATAAATAATTGGTGCAACAGCATCTTGAGTATTGTGTACAGTTCTGGGCACCACACTATAAAAGAGACATGTTAGAACTTGAAAAGGTTCAGAGGCGAGCTACCAAATTGATTAAGGGGTTGGAAACACTGTCTACTGTATGAGGAGAGGCTTTCTATGTTAGATATGTTTACACTAGAAATGAAACGACTAAGAGGAGATATGATTAATATTTACAAATATATAAAGGGGCAATATGCGGAGCTATCAGGTGATTTGTTTATTACACACCCACTAAAGCTTGAGGAGAGGAAATTTCATACTCAGCGCAGGAAGGGATTTTTCAATGTAAGGGCAATACGAATATGAAATTTATTGCCACAGAAGGTTCTAATGGCAGACTCAGTCAATGCGTTTGAAAATGGGTTAGATAAATGTCAAACAGAAAAAGATATACGAGGCTATAGCCTTTAACTAGAATAGAACAGGGAATATAATATAATTCAGGTTGAACTCGATGGACCACTGGTCTTTTTTCAACCTCACCAACTATGTTATTATGTTACTTGTATACTATAGAGTTGAGCTAAATAGCATACATGGTCATTGAAAACTGGACTTTTAAGAAAAAGTTATACAAGTTGAAGTCCACATGGAATGTGATGTGGATAATTATATCTGATACTTCTGCAAAGATTGTATTGTAAATTATATTTTAGTTTGAATGGACCAATACTAATTTTGCTCCTGCTTGTGAATTACTCAACCATCCAAGTGAACCTTAGACATAAGTGATGACCATGAATTTCAGGGAGGTGTGATGGCTCTTTTCAACCTAGTAAAACATTTTTGAAGTTGATCATCTGATGGAAATCTTTGTATGGTCGTATTGTCATAGCAAAAGATGCAATAACTTAATACATTCTTAGATGATGCCTATGAGGGGGATGTAGTTAATATCTGGGCTGTTGGGATCCTGGCATTAAAGATCCCGATGCCAGAATCCTGACAGCTGAGAATGGCAACAACCTTGCCAGGGCTATTCCCACTCGTGGGTGTCCACGACACCCATTGAGTGGGAATAGAACCTGTAGTGAGTGCAGCGAGCCACCATGCCAACAGCGTGGCGAGCGCAGTGAGCCCACAAGGGGCCTCCATGCACTTGCCCTGCTTCTGGCATTCTGGCAGGTGAGATGCCACTGTCAGGATAATGACAGGAATAATGACAGCCGGCATCCCGTCCGCCGGGATTTCATATTCGACCCATTTGAGGTACCAGTATTTGTCAGTTTTGTTCTTCAGTATTTGAACAGCAGTGCAAAATGAACTGTTCATAATACATCATAATTGGCAACATCCCGTAAAATTAGGATCTACACAGACCACACCATTTTGGAGTGACGCTCCACCCACTTTCTGAAAATCATTACAGTACCCAGTTTGACTGACAGAAATCAGGATGGTCCACTAAAAATTTGCAGTTTTAGAAGGTGTGCAACTTACGCTATGTATTTTTAAACAAAATCTATAAATAGAAACATAGGCGATTATTCAGAGTTGTTTGCAAACCAAAAAAGTTAGCAATTGGGCAAAACTATGTTGCGCTACAGGTGAGGCAGATGTAACAATTCATAAAGGTAACCTGTGCCAAATGAAGCGAGACACCTTGCCCAAAGCACGGCGAGTGAAGTGAGCCATTTAAAGGGATGTGGTACACTAATTGGGGGTACATGTGCTCAAATCTACAAATTGACACAAAAAACCCTAAAAACTCACGTCGATCTTTTCATACATCTACCATTTTTGCATTGACATTTTGGTTATGTCGACATAACAATTATGGTACAGCCATAATGCTTGAATATTTTTTTATAATTGCATGTTTTATACAGTTGGCAACAAGTGAGTTTTCATGCAGATAGGGATGTACAATTACAACGTCGAAATTCATAATGACAACTTCACAATGTTGAAAGTTTTGATGCTGTTATTGTCAAAAGGTTGTCCAGCAAAATGCAGACAATATCAGAATGTTAATAGATGATATCTCGACAGTCTCATATTGTCAACATTAGATTTAGGTTGTGGACAGGAAAGTTAGGGTTAGGCTGTGGAGGGAGGTTAGGGTTAGGCTGTGGGAGGGAAATTTAGCAGCCATCTTAAGCAGGTAAATCCCAGCTGGGCCACCAGGGTCAGTATGTCAATATTCCAACATGTCAACATTTCATCACTGACAAATGCCGACTTGGTCAGCATCAAAATCATGACCCTATTAACATTTTCATATGGAAAGGTTTAATGTCAACATTATGTCATTCATACCCAATCCAAGCAGACATGCAATTGTGGTTTTCTTTTGTGTAAACTCAAAAACTCATGCATGTGTGTGTATTGCTAGCTGAGCAAATGTCCATTATAAACAATTTAACAGTAATACTCGAATAAACACAATTTCATTTAAACTTGCAGAAATAAGCACAGTAAATTCAATTAAGTTTTTTAAGTGACATATACTACTGTACCCCTTTTTATTCTCTTTAGAATGCATTTGCAGCAGTAAAGACAGCCGTTTGTTACAGTATGTTGATGCCTCCCAAGCCAGCAGTTACAGCAACATCACCAACTCAGGAAGCTGTTTACAGGTCATGTGTAAACCTCTTTGGGTTACCAGATGCTAAGATTGTACAATGGTTTAAACTACTACCTCATGACATCAATGGCAGTCTGTAGATTGTACAGAGTGATCTACAGCCAATGAGCTGCAGCTCTACAGTAATTAAATGAATATTGTTGTGTTTGTTACACTTTTGTGCATTTGTGTTTTTCCAGACCACAATGGTTATCCCATACTTCTTGCAGTTGAGCAATAAAGGGGGGTACTGTGGCCATTCCTGTCATGGCCCAATCAGCCTAGTGCCATAAAGCAGCAGTTGCAACAAATATCTGGCTTCTCGCATGTAATTGGAGTTGTGGTACATAAAATACTCTGACACCATCATCAAGAAATCAATCTATTTTTTGGGAAAAGAAAACATTTCCATTCTATGATTGTATAGGTTTTTAGTGATTTTCCCTCCTATTCCGAAGTTTGTGACCAAATTTCCACAAAGGTCCCAATTCTCCTTTGGAATGTGCCACTCTCTGAGGGATGGTGATATATACTATATAATAATGATATTATAGAGGGAATATAGCCACATGGATGCTTGGGAAGAAGATACTGAGATTGTAGTCCAGGAGGATGATGACATTGAGATTTACAGTCCTTTAGGACAATTGTGCTAGAGTAATATTTTTTGGGTGGTTGGTGAAATATACTAATTATTCTTAAATTTTTCTTTACCTCAAACACATGTGAATCTGGAAAAGATACTCTATGAAAATGTTGTCTAAAATCTTGCACATATGTTTCATGTTTTTTGACCAAGTTGTCAAAATCACATTATAAACCATCTTATAAAGAAAATAATAATCGGTAATTTTTACATTGCATGGCTGTTGTGTTGCTGATTTAAATCTGGTTGGAGAGCACCAATCTGAGTCCTTCTAGGACTTTATAAACAAATTTGCTACAGAGATCCTTGGTGAAGACATTCCCTTGGATACCATATTCTAGTCATTTTATTCATTTTCTTTGTCAGTCACTTGCTATAAAAAAAATCCCTTATGAGGCATCTTAATAATGCTGCCTAGCATTTTGAAACTCCTGCACTATTAAATAAGACCCCTATAGCCAATAGGGGGGGTTCTTCTGCCTATTACAACCACACATTGGGGGTAATTCTGAGTTGATCGCAGCAGGAACTTTGTTAGCAGTTGGGCAAAACCATGTGCACTGCAGGGGGGGCAGATATAACATTTGCAGAGAGAGTTAGATTTGGGTGGGTTATTTTGTTTCTGTGCAGGGTAAATACAGGCTGCTTTATTTTTACACTGCAATTTAGATTGCAGATTGAACACACCACACCCAAATCTAATTCTCTCTGGACATGTTATATCTGCCTCCCCTGCAGTGCACATGGTTTTGCCCAACTGCTAACAAAGTTCCTGCTGCGATCAACTCAGAATTTCCCCCATTGTTTCCTTAGTGTTTTATTAACACACTACTTGTTAACACAGTACTTAGTATGCTGCCAGGTCTTAAACCTCCAGGCAGTAGGGGCTTAAATAATGGTCAGAAGATCACAGGATATAGCTGTAGAAGCAATGCAGGTTAATTGCAATATGGCAGAAAGATAATACTAATGCACTTTAAGTAATAACAGGATTCTCCAAAGACCATGAAACAAATGTTAAAAAGAATATTTCCAGGGAGTAATATGCAGATAGAATATGTTGATAATGTATCTGATAGTATAGTCTACACAGTGCAATCTTCAAAGGTAATCACAGCAGGAGAGGTATGTTTGGAGACCACAGAAACAACTAATGAAGTAGCAATTGTTGTATACAGTACAATAATTCATGCAAGCAACATGCAGTATCCACAGCAAAGGAGATGAACACAGTTTCAAACAGCAACTACTAATGAAGAAGCAGCAGCAATAAGTTATCTTCTTTCATGTAAGCCACTGGTAGTATCCAAAGCAAAGGGATGAATGAACCATCTATAATAATTATCAAAACCTAAATAACATTGTATGGCCTTCATGTTAGAGGGCTGTACCTATTCAAGAATTGCCTGCACTTTGCTTGGGTCCACGGGGAATCATTTAGGAGTAATGAAATACCCTAAAAGGAAATTTCTTTAACCTCAAACTTACTTTTCTCAAGTTTGTCATACAGTACAATTAGTGCTGAAGAAAGTTAGATAAGACTTGTTTTGTCATGGCTTCAGTGCTGCTCCAGTGATTGGGGAAAAAATAAAAATATAATCAAGGTAAACAATCAACCTTTTCCCTGGAATTCCCATAAGACATTATTGATCATTTCATGAAAAAGAGATGTTAGAAATTAGAGAGACTGAAAAAGTCCAGATTGGGTATTAAATGTAATTTTCTATTTGTCACCTTAATTTATTTGTATGAGATGATAGGCACCCTGCAAGTCAATCCTAGAAAAGATAGTGGTTTCTCTGAAATGGTCAAATAATACAGAAATCAAGCGTAACTGATAGGTATTCTTGTTCATGATTTTATTTAACCCTCTGTAATCTATGCAAGGTCTGAGTCTGCCATCTTTTGTGTGACACAGAAAAACTCACCTACAGGGGATGAATGTCTAATAAAACCCATGCTGAGGTTCTCTTTAATATATTCATCCATAGCTTTGGTTTCAGGTATAGGCAAGCATACAATCTTCCTTTACTGTAGGTAACTGGGCACCAGTCATTAACGCAATAGCACAAACATAATCCTGGTGGGGTGGTAGAATCTGCTTTCTTTGTGGAGAATACTGTACATCAGCAAACTCCTCATATTGGGGAAGTAGTCCACTTGAAATCTGTACGGTATTAACCAACACTGACAGACATCTGGAAGTACAACTTGAGCTCCATTAAACTAATTCTCCATATTCCCAATGTATTATAGGTTTATGGTACCTGAGCCATGGGTAACTTAAGATAATTTTTCTATTTTTATAGTGTTCATGCTAAATAACAGTACAAAATATTTTATGACAATACTCAATATATGTTTGTCTGTGATTGTATCAGTTTATTATATTTTTGGAATAATTTGTATATATTTCATTATATTTTTAATGGGGTTATAAGTATTATGTATTCAGCTGTTTTTACTACAGTATAACATTTTTCATGTTAGATTTGTACCATTATTAGACACTATCACCCTATTCTTTTACCAGTTTTACTATCTTTATTTCCATATACAGTAAAAGAGCACTGCTACTTAGTAAGAATGTTAAACGCGACTAAAGTTATAAGGATACTAAAGCTATTGATGGCAAAAGGTCTCAGAGCTACACTGAAAACAACATAAGCCAAATAACTGTATTTAAAATGTCACTACAGACAGGTGTAGCTTAAAATGACTTCATAGTTATAGTTGTAGCTACTAAAGTATAACTTGTAGAATCAACTGCATTATTACAGATCATTGAGCATGATATACTTGATTAGGAATTTAGAGGGATTATAACTGATTTCTCCAAAAAACAAAATTGCAATTATTTATAAATTTTCTTGCTCCTTATAAATTAGCTGCATATTGTGAAATATATACAGCTTTATCAATTGTCTTTGGAATCGTTGGACATGTCCAACCATACTGTATCATTGCCATACTGTAACAACCATACATATGCTAAAGTAATTTCTAAAGATAGATGTTAATGCTTGTTTTCCATCATTACAGTAAATAACAAATGCTGTAATTGTTTGTGAGGATGTAATAGCACAGTTTATACACACTTAGATAGATAGATAGATAGATAGATAGATAGATAGATATGGCAAATACCACTGACTCATCACAAAGTCTCCTGAACCATAAGAACAGTAACTTGCTTTTGTGACGTAGGCACCCACTAAGAAGGGATTTTTCAAAATTCCACCCACAAAAGAGTTTATTGTTACAAAAACCTGTTTCCATCATTTCACTTTACTTGGAGGATTCATACCTTAGAGGTGTACGTGGAAACAAAATAAGGAAGATTAAAGACCTGCCTACCCTGCATAATATACAAGGTACAGTTTGTGAGTGTCTTACTGAAGGGGGCATCCCCTGACCTATATATCTTTGGTGGGAACACAAGTTTCAGTTTACCTACAGGTCTGCATGCAAATAATAACGTGTGAGTTCTTTGTTGAAGGGGGCATCCCCTGAGAACGGGTGGTATTCATGTAACCACCGGTCAGCTGACCGACAGTCACATGACCTCCTCCACCAGCCTGACGGGTCACTATCCCGATGGTCGGCATGCCGACCAACAGGGACTATTTCCACTCGTGGGTGTCCAGTATACCCATAGAGTGGGAATAGAACCCGTGGCGACCACAGGTCACCACCGAGCCCGCAAGGGGCTTGCTGCACTCGCCCCTCCCCCTCGGGATCCCGGCATCGGTATGCTGCCGGGATCCCGGCGTCGGTAAGCTGACCGGCGGTCTCCTGACCGCCGGTCAGCAGTACTACACCCCCTGAGAACATACATGGTGAAGGGACCCTTTCTTGATATGAGATGTCACACCCCAATATACAGTTAATCACTATCAGTGGTGTGGTGCAAGTGTATTATTACGTGTATTATTACGTGCAATATATCCATACATTATTACACGAAGATCTTTGTGTGTTTTTATGTTTTTTTTATGACATATACCGTTTAAGGAAAACAAGGGGAACATCACTTAAACCAGAACTGCACTTAAACCAGGGGAGTACATTACCCTTTTTTTTGTATGTTATACACATATTTTATTAACTTAAGCGCCTATATGAATCAGAGACAATGTGGAATATTTAGTTAATATTTTTTTTGTGAGATCAAAGGACTATAAAGTCTGTGTCCCAATGGTTTCTTGTATTAAAAGGACCATAGGAAATGAGCTTGAACCCAACTTGAGGATCCTATGGTAGATTTATTTTCATGTCCAAACCTAGAGAAGGGCACAGATAAACATTGGTGAAAAATGCAGAAGCGTGCACCAAAAAAAGATGAGGGTCCTCGAATACTTTGTATTCTCTTTTGAAGTTTGCTAATTCAGGCACTAGTTTGACAAGTGGCTGTAGCCACTTGTCAAACTAGTGACTGAATTAGCAAAATGCATCTCATGCATGTGGGACTTTTAAAAGAATTTGGGCCAGATGTACTAAGATATACTAAGCCTTAAAAAGTGATAAAATGGAGTAGGATAAAGTACCAGCCAATCAGCTCCTAACTGTCATGTCACAGGCCCTGTTTGAAAAATGACAGGAGCTGGTTGGCTGGTACTTTATCATTCTCCACTTTATCACTTTTCAAGGTTTAGTACATCTGGCCCTTCCTGTCATATGTGAGTATCAATACAAATTGCTCACATGTCCTATTCAGTAATGGATAATAGACAGAAAACTATTTTGCAAGATATCTATGCCATTTTTAAAGTATATCTAAGCTGGGCTCTTTTAAATGCTAGTCAAGAGTTGTACATGATTGTTACAACACCTTTTAGGAAGTTGTGGAAAATTAAATATCAATAAGTTATCAATAATCAGTAATAATAATAATAATAATAGTAAGTAATCAATTTATTTAATAATACAAATAAAAATGTTGATTATTTCTTCTATTAAATTTGTGTAAATAATGCAAGTTTTTGATTTTAATTTATATTTTTAGTCAGACTCTACTGTAAGTACAACTTTTCCATTAAAGTTGACATTAGTAAATTGAATGCTGAACAAACACAATTGAAATAAAATCTGTATGTCTCAAAAGGAAGAATTTTTTGCATTACAGGTTGAGTATCCCTTATCCAGAATGCTTGGGACCAGAAGTTTTTAGATATCGGATTTTTCCGTATTTTGGAATAATTGCATACCATAATGAGATATCATGGCGATGGGACCTAAGTCTAAGCACAGAATGCATTTATGTTTCATATATACCTTATACACACAGATTGAAGGTAATTTTAGCCTTATTTTTAATAACTTTTTGCATTAAACAAAGTGGGGTAAATTTACTAAGAATCGTATTTTCCCGTTTGAGGTCAAAGTTTAATCACGAATGACATCGAAAGTGTAAATATGCAACTTTTTGAATTGATTACGACTAATTTACTAAGCTGCCGTATTCTGCATTTTCGGGTTTTCCGATGTCGATGTCATTCGTTTTTTTTGGCAGTGTTTTACGTGAGTGACTTGTAAAACACTGCCGACTTTAATACAATGAATCTCGGCCGGATCTGAGAGATCCGTGCTGGGCTTCATTGTGCACCTTGTAAAAAAAAAAAAAAAAGTTTAAATGTTAAAAAAAAATTGCGTAGGGGTCCCCCCTCCTAAGGCAAACCAGCCTCGGGCTCTTTGAGCCGATCCTGGTTGCAGAAATATGGGGGAAAAATGGACAGGGGTTCCCCCATATTTAAACAACCTGCATCGGGCTCTGCGCCTGGTCCTGGTTCCAAAAATACGGGGGGAAAAAAGCATAGGGGTCCCCCATATTTTTGAAACCAGCACCGGGCTCCACTAGCTGGACAGATAATGCCACAGCCGGGGGTCACTATTATACAGTGCCTTGCGGCCGTGGCATCAAATATCCAACTAGTCACCCCTGGCCGGGGTACCCTGGGGGAGTGGGGACCCCTTCAATCAAGGGGTCCCCCCCCAGCCACCCAAGGGCCAGGGGTGAAGCCCGAGGCTGTCCCCCCCCATCCAATGGGCTGCGGATGGGGGGCTGATAGCCTTTGTTGAAAGTTATGAATATTGTTTTTAGTAGCAGTACTACAAGTCCCAGCAAGCCTCCCCCGCAAGCTGGTACTTGGAAAACCACAAGTACCAGCATGCGGCGGAAAACCGGGCCCACTGGTACCTGTAGTACTACTACTAAAAAAATACCCCAATAAAGACATTACACACACACCTTGAAAGTATAACTTTAATGCATACATACACACCACCATATACACATACTTACCTTATGTTCACACGAGGGTCAGTCCTCTTCTCCATGTAGAATCCATGGTGTACCTGTTGAAAAAATTCTACTCACCAAATCCAGTGTAGAGGGCTCCTCAGATAATCCATTTGTAATCCACGTACTTGTAAAAAAAAAAAAACGGGACACCCGACCACGAACTGAAAGGGGCCCCATGTTTTCACATGGGACCCCTTTCCCCGAATGCCAGAAACCCCCTCTGACTGATGTCTAAGTGGGTTTCTTCAGCCAATCAGGGAGCGCCACGTTGTGGCACCCTCCTGATCGGCTGTGTGCTCCTGTACTGTCTGACAGGCGGCACACGGCAGTGTTACAATGTAGCGCCTATGCGCTCCATTGTAACCAATGGTGGGAACTTTGTGGCCAGCGGGTGACCGAGAGTAACCTCACCGCTGACCACAAAGTTCCCACCATTGGTTATAATGGAGCGCATAGGCGCTACATTGTAACACTGCCGTGTGCCGCCTGTCATACAGTACAGGAGCACAGAGCCAATCAGGAGGGTGCCAAACGTGGCACTCCCTGATTGGCTGATGGAACCTCCTTGGACTTAAGTCAGAGGGGGTTCCTGGCATTCGGGGAAAGGGGTCCCATGTGAAAACATGGGGCCCCTTTCAGTTCGTGGTCGGGTATCCGTTTTTTTATTTTTTAAAGTACGTGGATTACAAAAGGATTACAAGCAGAAGAGCCTTCAACCATGGATTATGTGAGTATAATTTTTTCAACAGGTACACCATGGATTCTACTGGAGAAGAGGACCGACCTGCGTGGGAACATAGGTAAGTATGTATGTATGTTGATGTGCATGTATGTATTAAAGTTATACTTTCAAGGTGTGTGTGTGATGTCTTTATTGGGGTATTTTTTTAGTAGTAGTACTACAGGTACCAGCGGGCCCGTTTTTCCGCCGCATGCTGGTACTTGTGGTTTTCCAAGTACCAGCTTGCGGGGGAGGCTTGCTGGGCCTTGTAGTACTGCTACTAAGAACAATATCAATCACTTTTCACAAAGGCTATCAGCCCCCCATCCGCAGCCCATTGGATGGGGGGACAGCCTCGGGCTTCACCCCTGGCCCTTGGGTGGCTGGGGGGGACCCCTTGATTGAAGGGGTCCCCACTCCCCCAGGGTACCCCGGCCAGGGGTGACTAGTTGGATATTTAATGCCACGGCCGCAGGGCACTGTATAAAAGTGACCCCCAGCTGTGGCATTGTCTGTCCAGCTAGTGGAGCCCGGTGCTGGTTGCAAAAATACGGGGGACCCCTACTCTTTTTGTCCCCCGTATTTTTGGAACCAGGACCAGGCGCAGAGCCCGATGCTGGTTGTTTAAATATGGGGGAACCCCTGTCCATTTTTTCCCCATATTTCTGCAACCAGGATCGGCTCAAAGAGCCCGAGGCTGGTTTGCCTTAGGAGGGGGGACCCCACGCAATTTTTTTTGAAAATTTCAAACATTTACCACCCCTTCCCACTGAAAAACATGTACGGATCTCATGGATCCGTGCATGCCTATCCAAACACGGGATAAAAAAGCAGGTCTGGTTTTTTTTAGCACTTTTTCACGATTTGTATTTCATCACGGCAGTGTTTGGCTATTGTCGGCAGTGTTTGTGTTTTGCACTTTCTAGTAAATGACCGATTTCTACCAAATTGCAGGCATATTTGACCGATGGTGTATTGATTCGTGATTTTTTCCTAGGACTTCCAAAATATTACGAATGCCCTCATCACTGCCGTGATTTTTGCTTAGTAAATTACCGAGATGACACTTTGAAGAAAAAACGGCATCACGGTCAAAATCGGGACCTTAGTAAATATACCCCAGTTTGTCTACATTCACACAATTTATTTATGTTTCATATACACCTTATACACACAGCCTGAAGGTCTTATAATGCAACATTTTTAATAACTTTGTGTATTAAACAAATTTTGTGTACATTGAGCAATCAGAAAACAAAGGTTTCACTATTTCACTCTCACTCAAAAAATTCCGTATTTCGGAATATTTGTATATGCTATACTCAGCCTGTATTTAGTTTCATGTCTTTTTCCAAAATGCAAGCTAAGAATAGTTTTTAATTACCTTGAAATAATTATGATAAATTATGGCTTATTCTTTCAGATATCATTTCAGGATTGCATGTCCTGTTCCTCCAGGCCATATAACACATCTATAGAATAGATTCATTTTCAGTTTGATACTGTATGCTGCTTCCCAGTATACTTATGCTGTTCAATAAGCATAGTAAGTTCAAATGAAGCTTAATATGTTAAATACAACTTGTAATATCAAAGGCTTTTTTATATATCAAATAATTTTACTCCTGCAGGATCCAAGATAGATTAAGCGCTCTGGCAGGGACTAAAACTCCCACTAATCGCAGTGTATGAAATATCCTAGCAGCTAACATAATAAGAACTCATTATACACAAAAATGTTAAATTATACATTTCCGTACTATATTTGTACACACAAACCTAATAATTGGAATCTGTAAAAATATAAAAAAAAACAATAAACAGCTATAGACCATTTAGCTATGTTCATTTAAACTGTGTATCACTGCTGAATTCAATACAATATTTAGCAGTTATATAATGCACATAAACCCACAGGCACCCATTATGTGTGGGGTGCTAAACTTAGTATACTGAATAGTGGAAAGTGTATTTGCACTAAATACTGAAAACTGAGAATTTTTCGAGTAAATATGTAAGTGAAAATTATAACATCAGATAAATTACATTTTGAATACATTGATAATTAAATTATATTTAAAGGTTTTCTTCTCTAGAAAGTTCATATTTTAACTTAGAAAATCTAGTGTAATGAATACAGTACTGTCAAATGCATCAGATTCTGTATGGTGTGAGTGGCATAAAAGCAGGGCTTAAAATGGGGGGGAATGAGGTGGAACTGAGTTCCATCACCTGTTATTGTAGGTGGAACTAGTTCCACCTCCTCCACCTCCTTGCACAGTTATTACGTAACGTGTATAAGCGGTACCACTGTGTAGCATAATGTGAATTAAGGGCATTACTGAGTGACGTAATGTGAATAAAGGACACTACTATGTGGTGTAATAAGAATAAGGGGCACTACATGCAGTGTAATGGGAATAAGATTGTGCTACTGTGTGGTGTAATTTGAATTGGAGGTACTATTATGTGACCACACCCCTTCCTTGTGAGACCATTGTCTCTTTATCAAGTATTGGAGGTAATGCACAAATAAATTGTTTGCAGGCGTATGCTGAACACTCTAGCACAGGCCCTGGCTCTACCTACTGGGAGGCAGGGGAAGGGGGGAGGTGCAGGGGAAATGAGTTCCACCACCTCTCATGGACCACTTTAAGCCCTGCATAAAAGTATATGTCGATCCACAGGCAGGGTGGGACCGGCCCACAGGGGCAAAGGGAAACCCCTGGTGAGTCCCACAGCCTGGGGCCCCACCTCCTCCTCTAGGGAACTGGTTCCAGACTGTGCAATTGAATTATATATTATACATATGTTATCTTATACTGCACAGGACTATGGGATATTTCTACAGTGCATTGCTGTTATTAATCTGGTCCATTATCATGCATGCATTAGCAGTATTTACTGTATATATTTATGAAGTGGCCCAGCCCATGCACTGCCTAATGGTTAAGCAAATCAATGTGGTGGCTGGCCATACCCCCTCTGGAAACTAGCCACATCCCTAAATATGGTTCCCTACCACTACCCTTGTGTGCCCTTTATGCCACAGTCTGACACTGACCATGGGGGTGGCCAAGCTGTCATTTCTGTTATGCCATACTTGATAATTACTCATGTTAGCATAGGTTAGTAAGAGCTTAAGTGCATTCTCTAAATGGTGTATTTTTGATTTTTACCATGTTCAGAGTAGACTGATGCTTGTTTTTACAGTGACTGTGGAACACTGATTGTCTCTGTTAAACTGTAAAAGAGTGCATACTGTGTAGAATTGGGATTGGTTGAGGACATGTCCTGGCCATTTATTTATTTTATATTTATATTGATTAGCCAGTTCATGTTGCTTTATTATTTTTTAAGTTCAAGCTAATTTTATCACACTCTTGAGCAGAATTTTGCAGTCACCAAACAAAAAACATAATTTCTGTGGACTTAGACAATCCATGTGTTCAGTGCCAGTTGAGGAATTGTAACCAAAAAGTAAAGTGAATTAACAATGAATAAAACTTAAATTACTTCATGCAAAATTCCTGCTAGCATAAGAGAAATGCATAAAGTACATTGTTTTTTAACTACATTTCATAAAATGTTATACTGCAATGAAAAAGCATATGTTTTTATTTTATTGTTGTACTGTAGAATACAAATGGAGGAATGCTGACTTGAACACACAGGAATTCATTTACAAAGAATAAAACAGAGATGTGCGGCTGGCACTTTTCATGTTTTGTATCTTGGTTCTGATTCCACTTTTGTGTTTTGGTTTTGGCTTGGTTTTGCCAAAACCACCCTTTCGTGTTTTGGTTTTGGATATGGATGATTTTTGAAAAAAACATAAAAACAGCTTAAATCACAGAATTTTGGGGTAATTTTGCTCCTACGGTATTATTAACCTCAATAACAACCATTTCCACTCATTTCCAGTCTATTCTGAACACGTAACACCTCACAATATTGTTTTTAGGCCTAAAAGTTGCACCGAGGTAGCTGTATGACTAAGCTAAGTGACACAAGTGTGCGGCACAAATTCCTGGCCCATCTAGGAGTGGCACTGCAGTTGCAAACAAGATGGCACTATTCAAAATCTAGTCCCCAAACAGCACATGATGCAAAGAAAAAAAGAGGTGCAATTAGGTAGCTGGATGGCCAAGTTAAGTGACACAACTGTGCGGTACAAACACCTAGCCCATCTAGGAGTGGCACTGCAGTGGCAGACAGGATGGCAGATTTAAAAAATAGGCCCCAAACAGCACATGATGCAGAGAAGAAAAAGAGGTGCAATGAGGTAGCTGTATGATTAAGCTAAGCGACACAAGTGTGCAGCACAAACACCTGGCCCATCTAGGAGTGGCACTGCAGTGGCAGACAGGATGGCAGATTTAAAAAATAGGCCCCAAACAGCACATGATGCAAAGAAGAAAAAGAGGTGCAATGAGCTATCTGGATGGCCAAGCTAAGTGACACAAGTGTGCGGCACAAACACCTGGCCCATCTAGGAGTGGCACTGCAGTTACAGACAGGATGGCATTTAAAAAAACTAGTCCCCAAACAGCACATGATGCAAAGAAGAAAAAGAGCTGCAAGATGGAATTGTCCTTGGGCCCTCCCACCCACTCTTATGTTGTATAAACAGGACATGCACACTTTAACAAAACAATAATTTCAGCGACAGGGACTGCCACACAACTGTGGCTGAAATTACTGGTTTGTTTGGGCCCCCACCGAAAAAGAAGCAATCAATCTCTCCTTGCACAAACTGGCTGTACAGAGGCAAGATGTCGACCTCATCCTTATCCTCCAATTCCTCACCCCTTTCACTGTGTACATCCTACTCCTCACAGAGTATTAATTCATCCCCACTGGAATCCACCATCCCAGGTTCCTGTGTGCTTTCCGGAGGCAATTGCTGGTAAAGGTATTCCCTGAGGAATTTATAATTAATTTTGATGAACATCATCTTCTCCACATTTAGTGGAAGTAACATCCTACGCTGATCGCTGACAAAGTTACCGGCTGCACTTAACACTCTTTTGGAGTACACACTGGAGGGGGGCAACTTAGGTAAAATAAAGCCAGTTTGTGCAAGATCATCCAAATTGCCTCTTATTCCTGCCAGTATACATACAGACTGTCTGACATGCCTACTTGGATGCTGTCACTCATATAATCCTCCACAATTTTTTCTTTTTTTAAAAAAAAACATATTTTTATTGAAGCAATATATGAATTACATACATAAATTTTCACAATAGGTCAAACCTATGTCAATTAGATAAAAGCGAAAGGGGAGTAAATAACAATATTACTGAGTCCCCAATCCAGAGACATTCCAAACACAGTACAAACAATATTATTACACTTATATGGAACATGCCTCTCGGGGCTTCAGCAACCATTAGATTAGGAGTTGGTCCAGTCAGCTGACCCAGATGCGTGCAGGTGAGGACAAAAAACAAAACAAAATAAAATAAATTAAATTAAAATTAAAATTGCCCGTGACCATATGCCAACCTCCCCCCGGTCGTCTACCGAGCTAAGAATGGCATTCAGTTCTGTAGCACAATCGGTGGATCCCCCGCTATCATTCTAGTCAAAAACCATTCTGTATTAGATAAAGAGTTATGGAGCTGCATCTTGACTGCTGTCGACAAGGTCGTTATATAGCTTTCCCATACGTCAAAGAATCTCTGTATCTTAGTATCTTTGTCTAGCAAAATTCCTATCCATTCCATCCGAAAGAGAAAAAATAATTTGGCTTTAAACAACGAAAGTGTAGGTGGATCTCTAGCAATCCATACTTGTAGAATAGCCTTTCTGGCCGCTATACTAACTGCCAGCAGTAGCTTTCTACTTCCCCGTGAGAGACGTAGGTCCGGTGAGACTATACCGAAAAGCGCCCATTTTGGGCACAATCTCCAATAATTCACTAGGTTAGTCGTTAAATAATTCCTTATCCTTATCCAGAACTGTCCAATCAGAGGGCATGTCCACAAGCAGTGATATAGGTCTGCCTGGGGAGAGCCACATTTCCAACAGACATGCGTGTCAGCTAGTCCTATGAGACATCTTCTATGAGGCGATAAATAAGTCCTGTGCAAAATATTAAGAGACATTTCTTTGTATCTAGAAGAGGGAAACAGTTTACAAGCTTTTGCATGGGCCGTAAGCAAGTCAGTCGTCTCGAGACCCGGGAGACATTCTGTCCAGGACCGGATACCTCCCTGCACCCTTAGAGTAGAGTAGAACCGTCTGAAAGTATCCATATGCCTTTGATATTGCCTTACTAGTTCTAGGGGTTTGTTGCAGTAATTTATCTATCGAATTGCTCCAATCCATAGGTGAGAAACAGCTAATAGTAGCAGAAACATAGTGTTGGGCCAATAGAAAGGCCACAGGATAGGCCAGTAAAACTGGATGTCTAGCAGTGGCTTCCTGGAATGTGAGCGGCCTCAGGTTTTGCAAATCTACCAAATGAGCTATCTTGGAAACACCCCCCATTCGCCAGATGTTGAATGGATTATGCGCCCTACCCTCCTGGAAGTCTGGATTAGCCATGAACGGAAGATATAGTGATCTGTGAGAGTTCAGATCTAGTTTGTTACGTATATCTGTCCATAGTTTTTTAATGCTCCACAATAGTGGATTCCTCCTCCACTCCTCAGACACCTCCCGAGCATGCAGATGTAAAAAGGCGACTAGGTCCCCCCCTTGTAAAAATTCTCTATCTAAGTCAGTGTTTGTGTAGTTATTGTCATTGTGTACCCAGTCATGCAAATACCGTAGTTGAGCGGCATGGGAATAACATAGAACATTAGGAAAATTAATTCCCCCATTCTCCGTGGTTTGCTGTAACTTAATCAACGCTATACGTGGTTTACGTCCCTGCCAAATAAAGTGCCTAAAAAGAAAATTGATACATTGAACATCTTTAGGTAGGAGCACATGTGGCATGGCTTGTATAAAGTACATCAAACGGGGGAATGATATCATCTTTATCAAATTCGTTCTCCCCATGTATGATAAAGGCAGAGATTTCCAGATGTCAAGCTCAGCCTCAATTTTTCTGATAGCTGAGGTAAAATTTAGAGTATAAAGTCACTCCGGTTGTCTCGATATTTGAATCCCCATATAAGTGAAGTGATCTGAGCTCCATTTCAGTGGTAAACCCCCCCACCCCGTTTCTCAAAAACGCACCACTCCCCAGTCTTAGTGCCACTGACTTCGACCAGTTAACATTGAAGCCAGAAATATGTCCATACGCCTGCAGTAAGTTAAATATATGAGTCAAGGAAGTCCCCGGATCTGAAACATACAGCAGTAGATCATCAGCAAATGCAGTAAGCTTTAGCTCCCTGCGACTTATCTGAATGCCATGAAACTGAGTGTCAGCCAATAGCAAACGATGGAGGGGATCTATGGCTAAATTCAACAACAAGGGGGACAAGGGACAGCCCTGTCATGTGCCACGATGCATAATCACTGGATCACTGGTATAGCCATTCAGTAAGAGGGTAGTGGAAGGAGAGTCATATAAGTAATGAATAATATCAATAAAATCATGGTGGAAGAGTCTATGTTCCAAGATCCTGAAGAGATGGGGCCAAAGTACCGTATCGAAGGCTTTAGTAGTGTCCAGACTGAGGAGTATATTCCTGGAATGGGGCGAATGAGCAGAGGCCATTAGTGCAGCAATAGCAGCCCGAATACCTTTTACCGAATGTGTATTACGAACAAAGCCAAGCTGATGAGTAGTTATAGCGTGTGGGAGAATCGTTTGTAGTCGATCTGCCAAAATCTTGGTGAATAATTTTATGTCAGTATTTAACTACGTAATGGGCCTGTACGAGGTCACCAATTGAGGGTCTTGAGTGGGTTTGGGGATCATAACGGTATGGGCTGTTGTGAAATGATGAAAAGGGGCACGGTGATGCAACAGGCCGTTAAAGAGCTCTAGCAGAGTCGGTATTATATGAGGCTGAAGGATTTTATAAAATTCATTGGAGAGGCCGTCCGGGCCTGGAGATTTTTGCAGGTGGAGTTTGGACATAGCCGAGATAAGCTCCTCTTCCGTGATTGCACTCACCAGTAACTCCAACTGTGCACTCGTTATAGGAGGCAAAGCCGAATCAGGTAAAAGTGTGGCATGAGCACATTCATTAAAAGGGAGATCCGAATATAAGTCGGCAAAGTAAGATTCAAAATGTTTCACTATAGCAGGGGAAGTAAGGAGATGCCCCGTATCCCGATGCTTAACAGCCGTTATGAACTTCCAAGCAGTTTTTTTCCTAGCCATATTGGCCAAAAGTCGACCAGACTTGTTACCCCACTGGTAATACTTATGAGAAGAGAACACCACGTCTCGCTTTGCTTGCGCCAGCAAGTGGTCATTCAGTAGTTGTTTTGCCTGCAAATAGAGCCGCAAAGATTCCTCAGTTTGTAGGGCATGGTGATTCTGCAGCGCAGCATCTAGCTCCAAATGTAGTGTAGTATAAGTCGCTAGATTTTTCTTCTTCAATCTATGGACATACTCAATAATTTGACCCCTAAGAACAGCCTTCGCCGCACCCCAAAGAATATTTGGGCGATCCCAGTGTTCAAGGTTATCGTCTAAAAAGTTGGCCCAATTAGTTATCAAAAATTTCTGAAAGTCATCGCAATTATAAAGATAACTCGGAAACCTCCAGTGTCTGGAGCCCCCTGACTGAAGAGTTCTCTGTAACGTTAATGTCACCGGAGCGTGATCCGATAACAAAATGATATGGATATCAGCATGCGCGACCCGCGTGACAAGAGAATCCGCAAATAAAATCGAGTCAATCCTGGACCAGGATCGATGAACCCCAGAGAAAAAAGTGAATGACTTGTCAGAGGGGTTTAGGAGACGCCAAACGTCAGTAAGCTGGAGGGAGACCATTAAAGTTTGAAGGTGTGACCAGAAAGAAGATTGGGAAGTGCGTGGGACAGGAGACTTATCAACAGTAGGATCATCTACAGTATTCCAATCACCCCCCAGGACAAGCTGAAAATTGTCGCGTTGCAACAACTGAGAGCTCAATTCCCATATGAAGGCAGTGGTGTCGACATTGGGTGCGTAAGCATTCACTAACGTATACTTATTACCCCAAACTTCGACATCTAAAATTAAACAACACCCCTGTTTGTCAACAATAGTGTTCAAAATAGTGTATTGTAAATTTTTACTAAATAGGATCGCAACCCCCGTGGTCTTTCGTGTATTGTCAGCGGAAATACAGTCATCTAAACAAGGTGCCCGAAGAGCAGAGGAGGCGCCCGACATCCAGTGGGTCTCTTGGAGAAATATAATCTGAGGCCTAAACCTTTTTAAATGTGTAAGAACCCTTTTATGTTTAATCGGGGAGTTAAGGCCACCCACATTCCAGGATAAAATCTTAAAAAAGGCATCCGAGGAGGAAGCTCATGTACCGAAGTCAGTCATGAGTCAGTTAACCTACACCCACCCGAGGGTAGCAATCCAGAAGGAACACTATCTCACACAGTTGCCCTCCTCCGTCCCAGCGAGTGGAGAGGGACAATCCGAACCACAGTGAACCATAAAGCTCCTCAACGAATCTGGAGAGGGAGGCAGGGCACGGGCAAAACAAAAAGAAAAACAAAAAAACACACATTGCTTCACAGAACAATTTTCACATTTTCCAAACCAAATTAGTAACAGCGCAAGTGCTAAACCATCCGGTAGCACTGGCGAGGAACACATCAATAATAACTGTAGTAATTGACTTAAAGTAAAATTAATTTAATTTTAACTTAAGCTGAGCAGCGGATAATGAGACCAAAGGCCTCATTCATGTGTATATTAAACCAACTCATTATATAAGGTAGGGAATATCAAAACATCTAGAATTCCGCAACACAGACGAGGACCACTACAATAATAGATACTTCATTGAAGGTTAAACTGGTTGGCTGAGTACAGGACTTATGGTCTCCTAAGTGTTGAAGATAAGCCAACCCAAGGCAGTAAACCTGTTGTAGAGCAATACCTAAGACTTGTGTTACGGATTCTCAGGAGTCAACATACGTGTGACGTGGGATTTGGCAGTAACTGGATCAGCAAATAGTAGCGTGCGGCCATTGTCATGCACCCTCAACTTAGCTGGATACATCAATGCAAATTTAGTACTGCTCTCGTGAAGCATCCTGCAAACGTCAGAAAACTCTCACCTCTTTTGCGCAACAGAGGCAGAGAAATCCTGAAAGAGTAAAATACGTTTACCATTCACTAGCAATTGCGGGATTTTCCGGTAAGAGTGCAAAACATGCTCCTTCATGCGGAAATCCATAAATCTTGCAATGACAATCCGTGGCCTCACATCAACATCATGGCGAGTGGGACCAATTCTATGCGCTCTCTCAATATGCTTTAGAAATGGGGGATTTGAGATATCTAGAGCTGAGAACAGGTCATTCAGTATAAAATCAGACAACTGCCCATCCCGGATTGATTCGGGGATGCCCACGAATCGCAGATTCGATCTCCTATCCCTGTTCTCAAGATCATCTATTTTTGCCTGCAGAGCTCCACAATTTTTTCAATGGTGACAGAATCATATGCAGTGACAGTAGACATGTCAGTAATCATTGGCAGGTCCTTCAGTGCGGACCAGATGTCAGCTTTCGCTCCTGAATGTCCTGCATCACCGCCAGCAGGTGGACTAGGAAATCTTATCCTTTTCCTTGCAGCCCCAGTGTCGGGAGAAATTGAAGGACGAGCTGTTGACGGGTCACGTTCCACTTGAGTTGACAATTTACTAACCAGCAGTTCTTTGCACCTCTGCACACTTGTGTCTGATGGAAAGAGAGATACAACGTAGGCTTTAAACCTAGGATTGAGCATGGTGGCCAAAATGTAGTGCTCTGATTTCAACAGAACGACCACCCTTGAATGCTGGCAAAGCAAATGAAGGGCTCCATCCACAAGTACCACATCCTTTGCGGAATTGCTCCATCTTAGCTCCTCCTTCAATTTCTCCAGCTGCTTCTGCAAAAGCCTGATGAGGGGAATGACCTGACTCAAGCTGGCAGTGTCTGAACTGACTTCACATGTGGCAAGTTCGAATGGTTGGAGAACCTTGCACAAGACGGAAATCATTCTCCACTGTGTTTGAGTCAGGTGCATTACCCCTCCTTTGCCTATATTGTAGGTGGATGTATAGGCTTGAATGGCCTTTTGCTGCTCCTCTATCCTCTGAAGCATATAGAGTGTTGAATTCTACCTCGTTACCACCTCTTGCTTCAGTTGATGGCAGGGCAGGTTCAGGAGTGTTTGCTGGCGCTCCAGTCCTCAGAATGCCGAAAGTGGCCCACAGTTTTTCGGGCCACCGACAGCATCTCCTGGACACCCCTGTCATTTTTCCAAAAATTCTGCACCACCAAATTAAATGTATGTGCAAAACATGGGACATGATGGAATTTGCCCAGATGTAATGCACAGACAATATTGGTGGCGTTGTCCGATATCACAAATACCCAGGAGAGTCCAATTGGGGTAAGCCATTCTGCAATGAGGTTCCTCAGTTTCCATAAGAGGTTGTCAGCTGTGTGCCTCTTATGGAAAGCAGTGATACATAGCGTAGCCTGCCTAGGAATGAGTTGGCGTTTGTGAGATGCTGCTACTTGTGCCACCGCTGCTGTTGTTGCTGCGGGAGGACATACATCTACCCAGTGGGCTGTTACAGTCATATAGTCCTTAGTCTGCCCTTTTCCACTTTTTCACATGTCCGTGGTTAAGTGGACACTGGATACAACCGCATTTTGTAGGACACTGGTGACTCTTTTTCTGATGTCTATGTACATTCTCGGTATCGCCTGCCTAGAGAAGTGGAACCTAGATGGGATTTGATACCAGGGACACAGTACCTCAAACAATTCTCTAAGTCCCACTGAACTAGTGGCGGATATTGGATGCACGTATGACACCAACATATCTGTCAAGGCCTCAGTTATCCACTTTGCAAAAGGATGACTGCTGTCATATTTCATCTTCCTCACAAAGGACTATTGGACAGTGAATTGCTTACTGGAAGTAGTACAAATGGTCTTCCGCCTTCCCCTCTGGGATGACGATCGACTCCCAGCAGCAGCAACAACAGCAGCGGCAGCAACAGCAGGCGTACCACTCAAGGATCCTACAGAGGAATCCTGGTTAGGAGAGGACTCCTTAGTCTTGACAGTGATGTTCCTGACTGAGAAGGAAGTTGACGTTGAGGGAGTTGGTGGTGTGGCTTGCAGGAGCTTGGGTACAGGAGGAAGAAGGGATTTAGGTGTCAGTGGACTGCTTACGCTCTTATGCAAAGTTTCACAACTTGACACTGACTTCTGATGAATGCGCAGCAGGTGACATATAAGGGAGGATGTTCCTAGGTGGTTAACATCCTTACCCCTACTTATTACAGATTGACAGAGGCAACAGATGGCTTGACACCTGTTGTCCAGATTTGTGGAGAAATAATTCCACACCGAAGAGGCATCACAATGGGCTTATTCATCCCAAGGACAACAGGTGTCTCCCCCGATGCCTGACTTAAACAAACAAGATCACCATCAGAATCCTCATTGTCAACTTTCTCCTCAGCACCAGCAACACCCATATCCTCATCCTGGTGTACTTCAACAGTGACATCTTCAATTTGAATATCAGGAACTGGACTCTGGGTGCTATTTCCAGCACTTACAGAGGGTGTGCAAATCGTGGAAGGAGCCACATCTTCCCGTCCAGTGTTGGGAAGGTCAGGCATCACAACCGCAAACACTTGGACTCTCCTTGGGGATTTGTGATACCATCTCAGAACGCACAGTTCTTTTATGTGCTCTTTCCAGCTTAACTCTTAATTTTTCTAGCTGGACGATGAGGGCTTCCATCATCATGTGAAGCTAAACCACTAGCCATGAACATAGGCCAGGGCCTCAACCGTTCCTTGCCACTCCGTGTCGTAAATAGCATATTGGCAAGTTTACGTTTCTCCTCAGACGATTTAAATTTATTTTTTTGTTTTTTTTTACTAAACTTTGGATTTTTGGATTTTACATGCCCTCTACTATCACATTGGGCATCGACCTTGCATAGGATGTTGATGGCATTTCATTGTCTATGTCATGGCTAGTGGCAGCAGTTTTAGCACTAGGAGGAAGTGGTTCTTCTTGATCTTTCCCTATTTTATCCTCAAAATTTTTGTTCTCCATTATTTTTTGGGAGTTATATAAGACAATATGCGACACAGGAATGACTGATGGACAGGACACTACCACTGGTCTGATGCAGCACAACACAACAACACTGTAAGGGACTTGTGGTTGTTGTTATTATTATTATACGGCAGCAGTGGACATATAGCAGCAGCGTATATTGTCACTGGAATGACTGATGGACAGGACACTACCACTGGTCTGATGTAGCGCAACACAACAACACTGTAAGGGACTTGTGGTTGTTGTTATTATTATTATTACATGGCAGCAGTGGACATATAGCAGCAGCATATACAATTGTGACTGCCTCGTCAATGGAATGACTGATGGACAGGACACTACAACTGGTCTGATGCAGCACAATACAACAACACTGTAAGGGACTTGTTGTTGTTATTATTATTATATGGCAGCAGTGGACATATAGCAGCAGCATATAACACTGTGACTGCCTCGCCACTGGAATGACTGATGGACAGGACACTACAACTGGTCTGATGCAGCACAACACAACAACACTGTAAGGGACTTGTGGTTGTTGTTGTTGTTGTTATTATTATACGGCAGCAGTGGAAATATAGCAGCAGCATATATCATCACTGGAATGACTGATGGACAGGACACTACCACTGTTCTGATGCAGCACAACACAACAACACTGTAAGGGACTTGTAGTTGTTATAATTAATATACGGCAGCAGTGGACATATAGCAGCAGCGTATATCATCACTGTTATGACTGATGGACAGGACACTACCACTGGTCTGATGCAGCACAACACAACACCACTTTATACAGCTACACTTGATATATCGCAGCAGAGCACACCAACACTGTGACTGGCTAGACTGATGCAGCACAATACACTGACTACACATAGAAACATAGAAACATAGAATTTGACGGCAGATAAGAACCACTTGGCCCATCTAGTCTGCCCCATTTTTTTATCCTTTAGGTAATCTCAACCCTTTTTGAACCTTAATTCTTTGTAAGAATATTCATATGCCTATCCCAAGCATGTTTAAATTGCTCTACAGTCTTAGCCTCTACCAGCTCTGATGGGAGGCTATTCCACTTATCCACTACCCTTTCTGTGAAATAATTTTTCCTTAAATTTCCCCTGAACCTGCCTCCCTCCAGTTTCAGTGTATGTCCTCGAGTTCTAATACTTCTCTTCCTTTGAAGAATGTTTCCCTCCTGAACTGGACTGGACAGCACAACACAGCACCACTTTATACAGCTAGCAGCTACACTGGATATATGGCAGCAGAGGACACCAACATTGTGACTGGCTGGACTGATGCAGCACAATACACTAACTACACTGGACTGGACAGCACAACACAGCATCACTTTATACAGCTACACTGGATATATGGCAGCAGAGGACACCCACACTGTGACTGGCTAGACTGATGCAGCACAATACACTGACTACACTGTACAGCACAACACAGCACAAGACTCGCCACCCCACTTTTCTGCCCCCAACAGACACTGAACACTGAGGACACGTTCTCCAAATACACTCTCCGAGACTGGAGTGAAAATGTCCGCCACGTGCGGCTCCTTATATGGAATCCAAATCCCGCGAGAATCTGACAGTGGGATGATGATGTTTTGCCATGTTCTGGTTTCCGGGTCAGGTGGGAAAACCCGAGCCCGGCTCGGAACCGAACTTGGAAGACAAAGTCCGGTAGGGTTTGGTTCTCTGAGAACTGAATCCGCTCATCTCTAGAATAAAACTGATGAGGCACAGTGCAAAATCCTTTTGGTTCCTCCAGTTATGCTGCAGTAAGTACTAGCTCAAGATGCCTCCCACACTGCACTAGTGGTAACATCTGATACACAAGAAAAGTTGTTTTTTAATGGTAAAAACTGTGTTCATTATTATGTTTCATTGAAAAACAAAACTACTATAATAAACAGGTATACATTTCCTTGTAAAGCATTATCTATAAAATATACTCCTGAAAGTGTATAATGTAAGCACTATCAATAATGAGTTGCAGAGATCAATCAGCAATCAGTCAATGAGAGGTTGTTAGCTGGTACTAGTAACCATCAACATCATCGTCGTAATCATCATAACCATACCCATCGTTATCATCACTGGTGTGTGCAGTGTTTACATTAGCTTTACGGCTCTCAAAAATGAGGTGATACTGACAGGTGTACAGTATTTCATGTCATGCAGATCTGACTCATGTGCTATTACATACTCACACTAACTGTACTTAGGGGCTAATTCAGAACTGATCGCTGCTGTGCGTTTTCGCACAGCAGCGATCAGGTCTGAACTGTGCATCCGCCAGCGCCGCAGTGCGCCGGCGTATGCCAGACAGCCGACGGCTGTCTCAGCCTTGCGATTGCTTCTGCCTGATTGACAGGCAAAGGTGGTTGCTGGGCGGGAGGGGGCGGGCCAGTGACTTTTGTCTGCCATTTAGGGGGCACGGTCCAGGCAACGCAGGCGTGCCTGGACAGTTGGGGGGGTGGGCCGCAGTGGCTGCGTGATGTCACGTGCACTGTGACCCGGGCAGTAACGAGTAGCTCCCTGCCAGCATTCAGGAGCTGCGCTGGTAGGGAGCTACTCTTCCAGTACAAAAACATCGCCGCTGTGCGATGCTTTTGTACATGTGCGGGGGGGAGGGCCTGACATGTGGGGTGGACTAGCCCTGTGCTCAGCTGCAGTGAAACATGTACTAAACATCAAAAACTGTCAAATGTTGTATGACAATAAAAAAAGGGGAAAAAGAACTGCGCAGTTGTAACAAGAATATAAATCTAATATTTGTATAATTTATTCAATACACATACAATAAAATGACAATAAAAACATATAAAACACAAGTATTAAAAATGGGAAATATTGTTCCTAAAACACAGCAAATAGCCTCAATTGATGAGACACATATTTAAACACGAACCCATTCAATGGTATTGGAAGGCAATATGTTAATGTTATCGTACCAAATAGTAATTATTGCATCCACAGCTCAAAGTATCGAAAGATTGATCCTGCTTCATAAATAGTAAAGTGCACTTGTATAGGGCAGTCAATAGTTATATATCCAAACAAACAAGTTAAAATCCTGCTTGAACGATGTGTATTGCAGAGGATGCAGGGTTTATGAAGCAGTTGCTTGATTAACTTAGAAGAGGTTGTTTTGTTAAAGAGGTATATTTCCCAATACAGGCAGTCCATGAACAATAGAGTGTCTGGCAGTATTAGGTTGCTGACAAACAATGGTAAATGCTTGATCATTCCAGGAGATAATTATGTATCAGGTGCTGGAAAGTGGGAGGGGTCACAGACAAACAGACAGAGGGGGGGGGGGGTGTTTGCAAATCCCACCCCTACATTTCCCTTCAGCACACTAAAAATTACCTGTAACCATACCTGAACCTATCTGGTAATAGAAATTCAGAGAGTTAGTTTACACATGTTTGCAAACACATGTTTAAGCTACTTCGCCACTTCAAGGCTTCTCCGATGTCAGCAGTCCTAACACTACATAATAGCAGTGCCCACATAGGGCCATGTAATTTGTCACAGTAGGCCTCATGATAAAGGCTATTACTAAAACACATCCAGAGAGAGAGCTAACTTACCCAGGAGCCTCCCCCAGGATCTCCCATTAGCACTACAAGGAACAGCATGCCTTCCAAATACTGCTCCCATTCAATGCCTCTCGCACACAAGCAGACAAACAATGGTAAATGCTCGATCATTCCTGGAGATAATTATGTATCAGGTGCTGGAAAGGGGGAGGGGTCACAGACAAACAGAAAGAGAGGTTGGGTTGCAAATCCCAATCCTACATTTCCCTTCAGCGCACAAAAAATTACCTGTAACCATATCTGAACCTATCTGATAGTAGAAATTCAGAGAATTAGTTTACACATGTTTGCAAACACATGTTTAAGCTGCTGCGCCACTTCAAGGCTTCTCCGATGTCAGCAGTCCTAACACTACATAATAGCAGTGCCCACATAGGGCCATGTAATTTGTCACAGTAGGCCTCATGATAAAGGCTATTACTAAAACACATCCAGACAGAGAGCTAACTTACCCAGGAGCCACCCTAGGATCTCCCATTAGCACTACAAGGAACAGCATGCCTTCCAAATACTGCTCCGATTCAATGCCTCTCGCACACAAGCAGACAAACAATGGTAAATGCTCAATCATTCCGAGAGATAATTATGTATCAGGTGCTGGAAAGTGGGAGGGGTCACAACAAACAGAAAGAGAGGTTGGGTTGCAAATCCCAACCCTACATTTCCCTTCAGCGCACAAAAAATTACCTGTAACCATATCTGAACCTATCTGGTAGTAGAAATTCAGAGAAATAGTTTACACATGTTTGCATACACATGTTTAAGCTGCTGCACCACTTCAAGGATTCTCCGATGTCAGCAGTCCTAACACTACATAATAGCAGTGCCCACATAGAGCCATGTAATTTGTCACAGTAGGCCTCATGATAAAGGCTATTACTAAAACACATCCAGACAGAGAGCTAACTTACCCAGGAGCCTCCCCCAGGATCTCCCATTAGCAGTACAAGGAACAGCATGCCTTCCAAATACTGCTCACATTCAATGCCTCTCGCACACAAGCAGACAAACAATGGTAAATGCTCGATCATTCCGAGAGATAATTATGTATCAGGTGCTGGAAAGTGGGAGGGGTCACAGACAAACAGACAGAGGGGGGGGTGTTTGCAAATCCCACCCCTATATTTCCCTTCAGCACACTAAAAATTACCTGTAACCATACCTGAACCTATCTGGTAATAGAAATTCAGAGAGTTAGTTTACACATGTTTGCAAACACATGTTTAAGCTACTTCGCCACTTCAAGGCTTCTCCGATGTCAGCAATCCTAACACTACATAATAGCAGTGCCCACATAGGGCCATGTAATTTGTCACAGTAGGCCTCATGATAAAGGCTATTACTAAAACACATCCAGAGAGAGAGCTAACTTACCCAGGAGCCCCCCCAAGGATCTCCCATTAGCACTACAAGGAACAGCATGCCTTCCAAATACTGCTCCCATTCAATGCCTCTCGCACACAAGCAGACAAACAATGGTAAATGCTCAATCATTCCTAGAGATAATTATGTATCAGGTGCTGGAAAGGGGGAGGGGTCACAGACAAACAGAAAGAGAGGGTGGGGGGTTGCAAATCCCACCCCTACATTTCCCTGCAGCACACTAAAAATTACCTGTAACCATATGTGAACCTATGTGGTAGTAGAAATTCAGAGAATTAGTTTACACATGTTTGCATACACATGTTTAAGCTGCTGCGCCACTTCAAGGCTTCTCCAGTGTCAGCAGTCCTATCACTACATAATAGCAGTGCCCACATAGAGCCATGTAATTTGTCACAGTAGGCCTCATGATAAAGGCTATCACTAAAACACATCCAGACAGAGAGCTAACTTACCCAGGAGCCACCCCCCAGGGTCTCCTATTGGCACTACAAGGAACAGCATGCCTTCCAAACACTGCTCCCATTCAATGCCTCTCGCACACAAGCAGACAAACAATGGCAAATGCTTGATCATTCCTGGAGATAATTATGTATCAGGTGCTGGAAAGGGGGAGAGGTCACAGACACACAGACAGAGAGGGTGGGGAGTTGCAAATCCCACCCCTACATTTCCCTTCAGCACATTAAAAATTACCTGTAACCATATCTGAACCTATCTGGTAGTAGAAATTCAGAGAATTAGTTTACACATGTTTGCAAACACATGTTTAAGCTATTGCTACGCCACTTCAAGGCTTCTCCGATGTCAGCAGTCCTAACACTACATAATAGCAGTGCCCACATAGGGCCATGTAATTTGTCACAGTAGGCCTCATGATAAAGGCTATTACTAAAACACATCCAGACAGGGAGCTAACTCACCCAGGAGCCATCCCCAGGTTCTCCCATTGGCACTACAAGGAACAGCATGCTTTCCAAATACTGGTCCCATTCAATGCCTCTCGCACACAGGCAGACAAACAATGTTAAATGCTCGATCATTCCTGGAGATAATTATGTATCAGGTGCTGGAAAGGGGGAGAGGTCACAGACAAACAGACAGAGAGGGTGGGGAGTTGCAAATCCCACCCCTACATTTCCCTTCAGCACATTAAAAATTACCTGTAACCATACGTGAACCTATCTGGTAGTAGAAATTCAGAGAATTAGTTTACACATGTTTGAAAACACAAGGTTAAGCTGCTGTGCTACTTCAAGGCTTCTCCGATGTCAGCAGTCCTAACACTACATAATAGCAGTGCCCACATAGTGTCATGTAATTTGTCACAGTAGGCCTCATGATAAAGGATATTACTAAAACACATCCAGACATAGAGCTAACTTGTGTTAGGTTGCTCTCACTAGTCAATCCAGTGTTAAATGCACAGTCACTTAGGGGTATTTGGGAGGCAGAATATAATAAATTCCAGTGAATATGTAGTCGCACTCACTAGGGTGAACCTGTCTGCACAGCCAGTCGCTTACCGCTGTATATCAGTCCCTTAGCTTCCTCGGGTACCAGCACTCCTTTAAGTCCCATTTAGCTGCAAGTATCCACTGGGGAAACAGCAGAACAATGCCGGATATGATGACACGTGTGGGCGGAGTCCTTAACATGTTTACGTGACTTTCTCAAAAGGTATGACTCTGTGAGGTGCTGTGCTTATTTAAGCTCCTTGTAACATCGATGGTCATCTGGCAATTGGTTTTCAGACTTAATTGGTCTGCTGGGATTAGAATCAAACTCCTTTACTTCATTGCTGCTCATTTAGTTTTCATGCAGCATTTGCTGTAAAAGTTGCACTCACTATTATTTAGAGATGTGCACCGGACATTTTTCGGGTTTTGTGTTTTGGTTTTGGATTCGGTTCCGTGGCCGTGTTTTGGATTCTGATGCATTTTGGCAAAACCTCTCTGAAAATGTTTTGTCGGATTCGGGTGTGTTTTGGATTCGGGTGTTTTTTTTTCCAAAAAATCCTAAAAAACAGCTTAAATCATAGAATTTGGCAGACATTTTGATCCCATAGTATTATTAAACTCAATAACCTTAATTTCCACTCATTTCCAGTCTATTCTGAACACCCCACACCTCACAATATTATTTTTAGTCCTAAAATTTGCACCGAGGTCGCTGGATGACTAAACTAAGCGACCCAAGTGGCCAGCACAAACACCTGGCCCATCTAGTAGTGGCACTGCAGTGTCAGACAGGATGGCACTTAAAAAAATTAGCCCCAAACATCACATGCTGCAGAGATAAAAAAAGAGGTGCAAGATGGAATTGTCCTTGGGCCCTCCCACCCACCCTTATGTTGTATAAACAGGACATGCACACTTTGACAAATCCATCATTTCAGTGACAGGGTCTGCCACACGACTGTGGCTGAAATGACAGGTTGGTTTGGGCCCCCACCAAAAAAGAAGCAATCAATCTCTCCTTGCACGAACTGGCTCTAGAGAGGCAAGATGTCCACCTCCTCCTTATCATCCGATTCCTCACCCCTTTCACTGTATACATCCCCCTCCTCACAGATTATTAATTCGTCCCCACTGGAATCCACCATCTCAGGTACCTGTGTACTTTCTGGAGGCAATTGCTTCTGAATGTCTCCACGGATAATTGATTATAATTCATTTTGATGAACATCATCTTCTCCACATTTTCTGGAAGTAACCTCGTACGCCGATTTCTGACAAGGTGACCGGCTGCACTAAACACTCTTTCGGAGTATACACTGGAGTGGGGGCAATTTAGGTAAAAAATGTCAGTTTGTGCAAGGGCCTCCAAATTGCCTCTTTTTCCTGCCAGTATACGTACGGATTGTCTGATGTGCCTACTTGGATGTGGTCACTCATATAATCATCCACCATTCTTTCAATGGTGACAGAATCATATGCAGTGACAGTAGACGACATGTCTGTAATCGTTGCCAGGTCCTTCAGTCCGGACCAGATGTCAGCACTCACTCCAGACTGCCCTGAATCACCTCCAACAGGTGAATTCTTAGCCTTTTCCTCGCAGACCCTGTTGCTGGAGAATGTGAAGGAGGAACTGTTGATGGGTCACGTTCCACTTGACTTGACAAGTGTCTCACCAGCAGGTCTTTGCACCTCTGCACACTTGTGTCTGCCGGAAAGAGAGATACAACGTAGGCTTTAAACCTAGGATAGAGCACGGTGGCCAAAATGTAGTGCTCTGATTTCAACAGATTGACCATCCGTGAATCCTGGTTAAGCGAATTTAGGGCTCCATCCACAAGTCCCACATGCCTAGCGGAATCGTTCCATTTAAGCTTCTCCTTCAATCTCTCCAGCTTCTTCTGCAAAAGCCTGATGAGGGGAATGACCTGTCTCAGGCTGGCAGTGTCTGAACTGACTTCAGTGTGGCAAGTTCAAAAGGTTGCAGAACCTTGCACAATGTTGAAATCATTCTCCACTGCGCTTGAGTCAGGTGCATCCCCCTCCTTTGCCTATTTCGTAGGTAGATGTATAGGCTTGAATGGCCTTTTGCTGCTCCTCCATCCTCTGAAGCATATAGAGGGTTGAATTCCACCTCGTTACCACCTCTTTCTTCAGTTGATGGCGGGGCAGGTTCAGGAGTGTTTGCTGGTGCTCCAGTCTTTGGCATGCAGTGACTGAATGCCGAAAGTGGCCCGCAATTCTTCGGGCCACCGACAGCATCTCTTGCACGCCCCTGTCATTTTAAAAAAAATTCTGCAGCACCAAATTCAATGTATGTGCAAAACATGGGATGTGCTTGAATTTGCCCACATGTAATGCACGCACAATATTGGTGGCATTGTCCGATGTCACAAATCCCCTGGAGAGTCTAATTGGGGTAAGCCATTCTGCGATGATGTTCCTCAGTTTCCGTAAGAGGTTGTCAGCTGTGTGCCTCTTATGGAAAGCAGTGATACAAAGCGTACGAGTTGGCATTTGCGAGATGCTGCTACTGGTGCCACCGCTGCTGTTGTTGCTGCGGGAGGCAATACATCTACCCAGTGGGCTGTCACAGTCATATAGTCCTGAGTCTGCCCTGCTCCACTTGTCAACATATCCGTGGTTAAGTGGACATTGGGTACAACTGCATTTTTTAGGACACTGGTGACTCTTTTTCTGACGTCTTTGTACATTCTTGGTATCGCCTGCCTACAGAAATGGAACCTAGATGGTATTTGGTACCGGGGACACAGTACCTCAAGCAATTCTATAATTCCCTGTGAATTAACAGTGGATACCAGACACACGTTTAACACCACCGCAGCTGCCAAGACCTGAGTTATGCGCTTTGCAGCATGATGACTGCTGTGATATTTCATCTTCCTCGCAAAGGACTGTTTAACTGTTGGACAGTCAATTGCTTACTGGAAGTAGTACAAGTGGTCTTCTGACTTCTCCTCTGGGATGACGATCGACTCCCAGCAGCAATAACAGCAGCGCCAGCAGCAGTAGGCGTTACACTCAAGGATGCATCGGAGGAATCCCAGGCAGGAGAGGACTCGTCAGACTTGCCAGTGACATGGCCTGCTGGACTATTGGTTTTCCTGTCTAATGAGGAAATTGACACTGAGGGAGTTGGTGGTGTGGTTTGCAGGAGCTTGGTTACAAAAGCGAAGGGATTTAGTTGTCAGTGGACTGCTTCCACTGTCACCCAAAGTTTTTGAACTTGTCGATGACTTCTGATGAATGCGCTCCAGGTGACGTATAAGGGAGGATGTTCCTAGGTCGTTAACGTCCTTACCCCTACTTATTACAGCTTGACAAAGGCAACACACGGCTTGACACCTGTTGTCCGCATTTCTGTTGAAATAATTCCACACCGAAGAGGTAATTTTTTTTGTAATTTGACCAGGAATGTCAATGGCCATATTCGTCCAACGGACAACAGGTGTCTCCCCGGGTGCCTGACTTAAACAAACCACTTCACCATCGGAATCCTCCTTGTCAATTTCCTCCTCAGCCCCAGCAACACCCATATCCTCATCCTGGTGTACTTCAACAGTGACATCTTCAATTTGACTATCAGGAACTGGACTGCGGGTGCTCCTTCCAGCACTTGCAGGGGACGTGCAAATGGTGGAAGGTGCCACCTCTTCCCATCCAGTGTTGGGAAGGTCAGGCATCGCAACTGACACAATTGGACTCTCCTTGGGGATTTGTGATTTAGAAGAACGCACAGTTCTTTGATGTGCTTTTGCCAGCTTAAGACTTTTTATTTTTCTAGCGGGAGGATGAGTGCTTCCATCCTCATGTGAAGCTGAACCACTAGCAATGAACATAGGCCAGGGCCTCAGCCTTTCCTTGCCACTCCGTGTTGTAAATGGCACATTGGCAAGTTTACGCTTCTCCTCAGACGCTTTTAATTTAGATTTTTGGGTCATTTTACTGAACTTTTGTTTTTTGGATTTTACATGCTCTCTACTATGACATTGGGCTTCGGCCTTGGCAGACGACGTTGATGGCATTTCATCGCCTCGGCCATGACTAGTGGCAGCAGCTTCAGCATGAGGTGGAAGTGGATCTTGATCTTTCCCTATTTTACCCTCCACATTTTTGTTCTCCATTTTTTAATGTGTGGAATTATATGCCAGTAATATATCAATAGCAATGGCCTACTGTAGTGTACTATATATGTATACTGTTGGTCACCAAAATGCTGCACTGTAATACTAGAAGCTATAGAAAAGTATATATATTATTGTATATATCAGTACAGAGCAGTGTAACTGTGACACATGTGTCCTGACAAGCAGTATAGAAGCTATAGAAAATAAGAAAAATATATATATTATTGTATATATCAGCACAGAGCGGTGTAACTGTGACCCATGTGTCCTGACAAGCAGTATAGAAGCTATAGAAAAGTATATATATATTACTGTATATCAGTACAGAGCGGTGTAACTGTGACCCATGTGTCCTGACAAGCAGTATAGAAGCTGTAGAAAAGTATATATATTATTGAATATATCAGTACAGAGCGGTGTATCTGTGACCATGTGTCCTGACAAGCAGTATAGAAGCTATAGAAAATAAGAAAAGTATAGATATTAATGTATATATCAGCACAGAGCGGTGTAACTGGGACCCATGTGTCCTGACAAGCAGTATAGAAGCTATAGAAAAGTATATATATATTACTGTATATCAGTACAGAGCGGTGTAACTGAGACCCATGTGTCCTGACAAGCAGCATAGAAGCTGTAGAAAAGTATATATATTATTGTATATATCAGTACAGAGCAGTGTATCTGTGACCATGTGTCCTGACAAGCAGTATAGAAGCTATAGAAAAGTATATATATATTACTGTATATCAGTACAGAGCGGTGTAACTGTGACCCATGTGTCCTGACAAGCAGTATAGAAGCTGTAGAAAAGTATATATATTATTGAATATATCAGTACAGAGCAGTGTAACTTTGACACGTGTCCTGACAAGCAGTATAGAAGCTATAGAAAATAAGAAAAGTATAGATATTATTGTATATATCAGCACAGAGCGGTGTAACTGTGACCCATGTGTCCTGACAAGCAGTATAGAAGCTTTAGAAAAGTATATATATTACTGTATATCAGTACAGAGCGGTGTAACTGTGTCACATGTGTCCTGACAAGCAGGGCCGGTGCAAGGTTTCTCGCCACCCTAGGCAAAACTTTAGCCTGCTCCCCCCCCCCATATGCTTACACAGTGGTACGTGGTGGATGCCGTACATGAAGGAGTCTGCAATTGTGGGGGGTGGAGGCTAGCGGGTAACATGCGGGAGTCTGCAATCGCTGAAGGGGTGATAGGCAAAAACACGCAATCGCGGGGTGTGTGGGGGGGGGAGGGGATGCGGACACTATGCCCGATTCTGCAATCGCTTGGGCAGGGTCTGCGGGCAACAAGCGGGAGTTTGCAATCGCAAGGGGAGGAAAAGGAAACATCACCAAGTCTGCAGTAGAAGGGGGGGTGTTTTGTGGGCAACATGCCTGATTCTACAACCGTGGCGTGGGGAGGAGGGGGGGGGAGGGGGTTTGTGGGCAACATGCGGGAGTCTGCAATCGCGTGGGTGTGGTGCCTGAGTCTGGTGGAGGGTGGAGATGGAAACATCCCAGAATCTGCAGTCGCGCCGGTGTGTGTGTGTGTGTGTGTGTGTGTGTGTGTGGGGGGGGGTATTCAGACACCATGAACCAGTTTGCAATCGCGTGCGGGGGTGGGGCTGGTTTGGTGGTGAGTGCTACATGCCCGACTCTGCAATCACGAGGGTGTTGTGAGCAACAAGCTGGAGTCTGCAATCGGGGAGGGGGGAGGAATAGTGGCGTTCGGACATCATGCCCGAGTACGCAATTTGCAGGGGGGCGAGAATCATGCCTGGGTCCGCAATCGTGAAGGGGGGGGTGCAGGCATCATGTCAGATTCCACAATTCATACAGGGGTGTGTGTGTGTTGTGTGGCCGTCGTGCCCGTTTCCACAATCACGGGGGGTGAAGGCATCATGCCCGAATCCGCAATTTGTGCATGGGTGTGTGTGTGTTGTGTGGGCATCATGGCCATTTCCACAGTCACGGGGGGGGGGGAGGGAGAGGTGCGGGCATCATGGCCGAGTCTGCAGTTCGCGAAGAGGCTGGTGCAGGTATCATGCCTGAGCCTGCAATTCGTGGAGGGGTGTGGACATCAGGCCCGAGTGTCCGCAATTCTTATGGGGAGGGGGGGTTGTGTGGGCATCCAGGGGTAAATGCAGGATTTGTGGGTGGGGGTGGGGGTCCGTATAAATGGGATAGACATGTATATTAAATACATAAATAAATAAATAAATATATATATATATATCTCATGTATATAGTAGTCTGTAAACAAAGAGCGCAGCAGCCATACCCCTCCTCCTCACCTTGTGTCCGGATCCAAACTCAGGAGTTTAGTGTACTCAGAAGCTGCTGCACTGTAAGGAGCTTCTGTATGCTCTGTAGCAGTTCCCTGAACCCGGAACCTCCGTGGCTACCCACTGTCGCAACCCCTGACTGAAGCCCGATGGCAGCACTGCGGTGTGGCAGCAGCAGGAGTCAGCCTGGCAGGTGGGGGTACCTGAGGCGTATGCCGGTGACATTGGTAATTTGCGCTGATAGATCGGCGTGCGCGCGCTGGGTTGGTGGCGCATCATGCCCGAGTACGAAAGTCGCGCGGGGGGGGGGGGGGGTGTAGAGGAGGAGGGGAGGGAAAGGAGAGTAGGAAGGTATCATGCAGGGGGTGCGGGCATCATGCCCGAGTCTGCAAGTCGCGGGGCAGGGGTGCGGGCATCATGCCCGAATCCATGATCGTGGGGAAGGTGTAGGCAGCATGTGGGGGTTGCGGCCATCATGGCCGAGTCCTCAATTGCGATGGACAGGGGGGGGGGGGGTATTGGGGTGCAGGCAACATGCTTGAGTCCTCAAGTGGATATGTAAGGTGCTATCACAGAGGTGGGGGGAGGCAGGATTGTAGAGGAAGCATTTTCTCATCATCAGCATGTGGTGCCGCCCTCCAGTGGCCGGCGCTCATAGGCAGCTGCCTAAAGCTGCCTAATGGTAGCGCCGGCCCTGGGTTGGTGGCGCATCATGCCCGAGTACGAAAGTCGCGCGCGGGGGGGGGGGTGTAGAGGATGAGGGGAGGGAGAGGAGAGTAGGAAGGTATCATGCAGGGGGTGCAGGCATCATGCCCGAGTCTGCAAGTCGCGGGGCAGGGGTGCGGGCATCATGCCCGAATCCATGATCGTGGGGAAGGTGTAGGCAGCATGTGGGGGTTGCGGCCATCATGGCCGAGTCCTCAATTGCGATGGAGAGGGGGGGGGGGTATTGGGGTGCAGGCAACATGCTTGAGTCCTCAAGTGGATATGTAAGGTGCTATCACAGAGGTGGGGGGCGGCAGGATTGTAGAGGAAGCATTTTCTCATCATCAGCATGTGGTGCCGCCCTCCAGTGGCCGGCGCTCATAGGCAGCTGCCTAAAGCTGCCTAATGGTAGCGCCGGCCCTGCTGACAAGCAGTATAGAAGCTATAAAAAAGTATATATATTATTGTATATATCAGTACAGAGCAGTGTAACTGTGACCATGTGTCCTGACAAGCAGTATAGAGGCTATAGAAAAGGATATATATTATTGTATATATCAGTATAGAGCAGTGTATCTGTGACCATGTGTCCTGACAAGCAGTATAGAAGCTATAGAAAAGTATATATTATATACTGGTGGTCCCCAGTCCCCACAATGCAGCACACTAAGCACAGATATTTGCAGCACACTGAGCACAGATATTTGCAGCACACTGATCAGATATTTGCAGCACACTGAGGACATATATGGAGCGTTTTTAGGCAGAGAACGTAGATATTTTCAGCACACTGAGCACAGATTATTTGCAGCACACTGAGCACAGATTATTTGCAGCACACTGAGCACAAATTACGGAGCTTTTCAGGGAGAGAACGCAGCCACGTCCTCTCCGTTCAATCTCCAAAGCACGAGTGAAAATGGCGGCGACGCGTGGCTCCTTATATAGAATACGAATCTTGCGAGAATCCGACAGCGGGATGATGACGTTTGGGCATGCTCTGGTTAACCGAGCAGGGCGGGAAGAACCGAGGCTGCCTTGGAACCGTGTAAAATGGGTGAAGTTCGGGGGGGTTCGGATCTCGAGGAACCGAAGCCGTTCATCTCTACTATTATTACACATATTTAAATCACTCTCAAAAATAAATGTGAATTACACATATCATATACTGATGTATGTATGCATGTATACCCCTATCAATTCATACATATAGACAGAAAAAAATTAATTATAAAATACCAATGAGGTTTCAGTATATAAACATTGATGAATAAATAATTTTGATGCAATTATTATTATTATTTTTTTAGTTCATTCTCAATGTGATTTGTTTAAATTTCACATATGATCTACTATTGCTAGTATGCATCTGCCACATTTATACATACATGTAAGCAAGAACAACATCAATGTTTCTGTATTTGAACAATCTATGGTATTTAAATCAATCTCAAAAATAAATGTGAATGGCACATCTCACATGCTAATATATGCATGCATGTACAGGTTATTTAAACCAATCAATTTGTACATATAAACAGAAAAAAATAAATTATAAAACAACATCGATGTATCAATGTATGGACATCGATGAACAAATAAATGATTTTGTTATTATTATTATTTTTAATTAATTCTCTTTATAATCTGCACAAATTTCACATACAGTATGATCTATATTGCTCACATGCATCTGCCACATTTATACATACAAATAAGCAAGAACAACATTAATATTTTGTGTATTTGAACAATCAATGGTATTTAAATCACTCTTAAATATAAATGTAGTGTGCATCTCACATACTAATATATGCATGCATGTATAAACCTCAATTCCTACATGAAACAGAAAAAAAATTAAATATAAAACAACATTGATGTTTCAATGTATGAACATCGATGAACAAGTAAATTATTTTGTTGTTATTATTTTTTATTTATTCTCAACATGATTTCACATATGATCTACTATTGTACATATGTGTCTGCCACATTTCTACATACATATAAGAAAGAGCAACATTGATGTTTCTGTATTTTAACAATAAATGATTAAAAATTGTTGTAAAATTTGTTGTGAAGCTAAAAAGTAATAATAAAATAAACATAAATATAGACATAAATATAAGAATCAAAACAATAATTAGGGACATGGCTGATCTGCTAGAAACATTCAATTATTCCAGACTTTCACTACTATTATAAATAAAGGAGATTTCTCTTTCCTATACAGTATTATATGTTATTTTCTCTTAACAGTTTATGATTACCTAAAAAGGAGGCCATCAATTCTAATGCCGGTCATGGAATAAGACAAACCTTAATACCTTTTGTCTTTTTTTTTTAAGTGAAAAAAGGTTTGTTTTTGATGATGGTTCAAAACCTAATGAGCAATGGCAGAATGACTTAGGGTCAGGTTCAGATGTGTACGCAAACAAATGGTTTACATACAGTACATCTCTGAAGTATCCATTCTGCATTGTCAAGTGCACGGCCCCTTAAGTTGCAGCTGTTGGGAAAGGGCAACGACATGCAGCTTTCCTGAAAGAGGGGGCATGTCATCCCCATTTTCTGGGAGTAATGAGGTCAGTGTCTGCATCTTCTGACACAGCTATGGAGCAGAGTTTGCCATTCTGAGTAGACTTAGGCTCGGTCAGATGGCAGATGCCACTACCGATGGTCACGATGGTGATCCCATGCTGCATCTTTGGATGCAGCACTTGGATCTGCAATGCTGGCAGTTGGAGTACTATTTCCCTAGAAGCCTCCTGCAGTACTGTACTGGAATATTTTCTCATCGCTGCTGCACACAAAGACATAGCTGTGATGCAAATAGTGTCCATCTCTAAATCATGCCCTTAATCTGCTTATGACAGCATGCTCCGAAATTCAGAAAGAAGTCAAGAATGAATGGGATCTTTCCAGAGTGGTACTTGAAATATGTCTAAATGGTGGTACATAGCAGAAAAGAGCATCTACAGATCTAAACCCCACAAAATATTACTCTGCTCTCATGACACAATTCATAGAATGCTTAACAATACAAATTAACACCACCATGCAGGTTTATTAATACTTTGTGGTGTAAACAGGACACTGTCCTACATTGTTACATAGCTGACTGTAGACAAATTAAATGATTGAATAGTAGATGGCAGAGTTGTGAGGAAGAACCTGGTGAGGTACTGTATATAGGGTATGGCCTATGCCAGGTGTTTACACTGTCTGCACTTTGAGACTAATTGCCTCAAGTTTTCCTTCTAGAGATGAAAGGTTTACTCCTTCTGTTAGGTACAGAGGAATTAGTAGATTCAGATTAAGGGCGTTATCCTAGACAAAGGGCTGGACATAGCCCGAAACGCGTTGGTCGCCTAGCAAAGCCGTACATGCAGTGGAGACAGAGGGAAGTGACTTCAAAGAACAGCGCCGCCGCCACAGCTTCAACGAGCGTGCGGTGAAGCACTACCCATCGGAGACATCAAGGGAACCAGCCGGCCGGAGTGATTAAGAACGTCATACAAAGGTTAGTTAGCCAGGGACAGTTAGGGAGCTCTGCACCCAGCAACTACCTTTGCGGCTCCAGCCGCTGGCAATTACCGGGACCCGCCGCTGCATTAAATGAACTGCTATACCACAATATGCCAAAAGGAGCTTAAACATTTATCTAAAAATCTTTCTTTTTTACAGGTATTGCAAAAAATATTAACCCCACTTTTTTACCATATTCACACCATCCACAAATTTTATTTTATTTTTATTATTTTTGATATTTTTTTTTATTACATACCATTTATATTAAATATATAAATATTCATTAACATTGCACAAATTTATCATTTAAGCGCTCCCTAGCATCACTCATTATTACTATCTATTTTATAGGAGCTGCTGAAACAAACATAACAATAGCGTAGTATTAATCATCATTCATTATACTGTGCTTTCCAGGCCTATTTCCAGGTCATTGATAAATATGTTGAACAGTAGTGGTCCGAGTACGGACCTTTGTGGTATTCCACTGACTACTGGGGACCAGGTTGTGGACTTCCTGTTGACCACTACTCGCTGTACTCTGCTATCCAACCAGCTGCTTATCCATGTGCAAATAGTTTTTCCTAGGCCAATCTCCTTTAATTTGATCATCAGTCTCCTGTGAGGAACTGTATCGAAGGCTTTTGCAAAATCAAGGAAGACCACATCCACTGCTTTTCCTTGATCAAGATTATTGCTCACTTCCTCGTAGAAGCTAATTAAATTAGTCTGACATGACTTGTCCCTCACAAACCCATGCTGGTTCTTGCTAATAATCCTAGCAGACTTTAGATACTCCTGTATGACGTCCCTTAGAATTCCTTCCAATATTTTCCCCACTATAGGTGTTAAACTAACTAGTCTGTAGTTTCCTGGAAGATTTTTGGATCACTTATTAAATAATGGCACTACCTCAGCTATACGCCAATCCTTTGGTACCATGCCTGATCTAATTGAACTATTGAAAATCAAGTATAGGGGTCATGCTAGTTGTGAACTAAGCTCCATAAGAACCCTCGGGTGAAGTCCATCAGAACCAGGTGATTTATTAATCTTAATTTTGCTTATTCTCTCCCGAACTACTTCTTCACTTAAACAAGTATCTAAGCATGAATCATTACTGTCACAATTGTTATGCTCTACTCCCACCATCAGTTCTTCACTGGTGAATACTGATGAAAAGAATTTGTTCAGTATTTCCGCTTTTATTTCGTCATCATTTATCAATTCTTCTAATTCATCTTTTAATGGACCTATATTCTCCTTTTTAACCTTTTACCATTTATGTATTTAAAAAACTTTTTAGGATTGGTTTTACTCTCTATAGCGATTTGCTTTTCATTTTCCATTTTAGCTGCTTTTATTGCTTTTTTGATTTCTTATTACACTCAGTAATACTTGAAAGACTCCTCCTTTCCATTAGATTTAAATGCTTTGAAAGCCCACATTTTTTATCCATTTCTGCCTTAACCTTCTTGTTAAGCCACATCGGTTTCAGTTTAATACTCCTGCGTTTACTGCCCATGCGAATAAAGTTATGAATATTGATATCCAGCAGCCCTTTTAAAACATCCCACATTTCCGAAGTGTTCTTGTTATTAAACAGAACCTCCCACTCTATGTCGTTAAGTGCACATCTTAGCATACTGAAATTAGCCTTCCTAAAGTTAAAAGTTTTGGTGGAACCCCTGTAGCTATGTTTCCTGAAACTGATGTCGAATGTGATCATATAGTGATCACTGTTACCCAAAGTCTCCCCAACTTTAGTGTTTGATATAATGTCCACATTATTAGTAATTACTAGATCCAGGGTAGTTTTACCCCAAGTTGGGTCCTCGACTAATTGAGACAAGTAGTGATCCCTAAACATATTTAAGAACCTGCTGCCCCTCACTTTAGAACATGAATCGTTACTCCAGTTTATATCCGGGTAATTAAAATCCCCAATGACAAGGATGTTGCCCAATCCCGCAGCCGTTTTGATTTGCTGCAATAGTTGTTCTTCCTCATGTATGCTAATATCCGGCTGTTTGTAGCACGTGTCTATGACTGGTTTTTTTGCATCAATTCCCCCACTTGAGATTTCTACCCATAGTGACTCCACATTATCACCAGTCTCCTCATAGATAACCTCCTTTAGGTATGGTTTAAGTGATGGTTTAACATAAAAACATACACCTCCTCCTCATTTGTTAGCCCTGTCCCTCCTAAAAAGACAATACCCCTCCAAGTTAGCAACCCAGTCGTGAGAGTCGTCCCACCATATTTCCGTAATACCTATAATGTCATACTCAGCCTTTGATGCTAACAATTCCAATTCCCCCATTTTACCTGCTAGACTTCTTGCGTTTGCAAGCATACATTTTAGTTTATCAGTTCCTTTATTTGTTTGTTTAGCTAAAGATTTCCCATACTGGTTAACTAATGCATCCGTAGATTTACTGATACAGACTGTCCTTCTCGCTCCCTCTCCAACCCCACCGTACTTAATATTGCCCACCTTACTTTTCTCTTTGGTCAACCCAATGTTCCTGTCTAAAATCACCGCCCTGACATAAGTATTTTCCCTTAAGTCCCATACAACATTTTCTATAGTCTGTAATGATGACACATAATTGTTATTATTTAATGCTTTAGCAATACCTTTCTTAACACCCTCCCCCTTCTCCACCCCCATTTATCTCACTACCACCATCCCTACTATACTCGCTGCATGACCCATAGTTTCTAGCTAAACCCTCCCCCCAGGCTCCTAGTTTAAAAGCTCCTCCAACCTACTAACCATCTTACTCCCCAGCACCGCAGCCCCTTCCTCATTCAGGTGCAATCCATCATGAGAAAAAAGATGGCGCTTGACTGAGAAGTCCACTCAGTGTTCCAAAAACACAAACCCCTCTTTCCTACACCAGTCTCTTAGCCACACATTTACCTCCCTAATCTCCCTCTGTCTCCCTGGGCTAGCGCGTGGCACTGGTAATATTTCAGAGAATATTACCCTAGATGTCTTTTTTTTTAGTTTCTAGCCTAAGTCCCTATAATCTTTCTTAAGGACATCCCACCTACCAATAACTTTGTCGTTGGTGCCAACGTGCACCAAGACCACCAGGTCTTTCCCAGCCCCTCCCAACAATCTATCTACCTGGTCTGCGATGTGCCATACCCGAGCACCCGGGAGACAACAGACCGTATGGCAATCATGGTCCTGGTAGGAGATTGCCCTATCTGCCTTCCTAATGATAGAGTCCCCTACCACCACCATCTGCCTGGGCGCCTGTCTAGCTTTCATCCCATCTGAGCCAGAGGGACCACTCCTCCGGTTGCTAGAGTGAGCAGTTTCCTCCAGCTCTGTCATTTCATCGCTATCATCCACCGAATCTTCGATGACACATAGTTCCACAGGTTGTGGTCATGTTGCGGCAAGCATTGCCTGTGTGCAAGACAGCTGACACACAGTGTTATTTACACTGTCTGTAGAGCACAAATACAAAGCTAGGAGTTAGAGAAGATTGTTTTATAGCTCTGGCTGCGTGATTGGGTGTAAATCAGTGGATTTATACAGACTGGGACTGGAGCTCATGCATGTTATTAATCTGGCAGGAGGAAAGGTCGAGAATATGATTTATACCAGTGGTTCTCAAACTGTGTGCCGCACCATATTTAAGTTAAACTGACCAAGATGCTTAAAATATCTAAAAATACTGTATTTAGAAGAAAAAAAACAAGTAAAATGCCACATGCACCTATGTCATTTTCTCCAATGTGTTCTATTCTTCTCCCTCCCCTCTCTCTCTCTTAATGTCGCATCTCTCTACTTCCTTAAACACTTCACCTAATATCTCTCTTCCAGTCTCTCAATCTGCCTCTCTCTTTCACCCATATCCTGTTCTTCTCACCAACATACTACCTCTTAATTTCATTGTCACTCTTATCGCTTCCCAATACCCTCTGTCTGTCTTACTCTGTCTATTCTCTATTCCTCCTTTCCCATCCCTGTACTTACCTTTCATCCAATGTCTATCTTTGTCTCTTGTCACTTCTATCCTCCTCCCTCCCTGTCTTTCATATTCTCTTTCCTTGACTTCCTTATATTTCTTTATCAGAAGTCAAACCATCCATAGCCAGATTAAAGGGGAGATGCAGGGTATACTGTACCCCGGGCCCCCCTCTGCCAGGGGGCACCCCCGGCCAGAGCACACTGACATCACTAGCTTTCCTTCTTATACAACACCTAATCAGACAGCCAGATTGCGAGCAGAACAGTATGTAATGTAGGCAGAGACACAGGAGTATCAGATTTCATAAACTATTAACTGGGGTCCCCAACCCAAGGAGCAATATGAGTGTGGAGAGAGCTGTGACACAGGGTGGGATCCCTGTTTTACTTACAGATCTCTCCACAGCTGGGTGTCTGAGTCCTGTGTAACTTGTTATCTAATGAATGTCTAGAGAGAGAGACACCCACACACACACACACACACACACACACACACACAGAGTCCTCCTGAGTCCGGTCCCAGCGTGTAAGTAGTGCAGAGGCTGCTGCTATTTTTGCATGTGACAAGATAAATTATAGTTGTTATTTTTCTATATGTATTTTAAGATTGTTTAAGTTGTCTTTGTTCCACTATAAGTACATTTTATAAAATAGTTGTCTTTCAATTAGGTGGAGCTATAAACAGTACCCAGGCAATATTAAACTATTAGTTTAAATCTAATATACATAATTGTCCTAAATTTAATATACACAATCCATACATCCCAACATGACCCATTCCAGGAGGGACAACATTCTTAAGTTATGATTACAAGCACCTGTGCTGATACACCTTTCTTATCAATTAAGTAGTTCAACACAGGTGACTACAATAATATATTAAGAGAGAAGTCCATGTAAAGAGCATTTTTTTTAATCCTGGAATAGGTGATGTTGGGAGGTATGCACATTCTTATATACACCCACCACCACCCCCTTCCACCAGTGCACCCCTGTCTAAAGTGCCCCAGGAACCATCTATCATCCATGTCTCCCTCTAACTTTCCCACCATACTGCCCCTTGCTGTATAGCCCCCTGCCTGTACCCGACTCATACAAATCATCTTGCCCTATTTCCCCTCCCTCAATTTATCTCCATGTGTATGTCATTTTTTTTTCTTCTCTTGCTCTGGAATGAAATATGGTAAACGTCTATGTAGGTAAAGCATAATGTATTCATGTGTCCTCACCCTACATCTTTATCCTTTTATACCTGGATCACTTGAAACCAAGTATAAAAATATTGCCAGCAACTTGCCCCATACACCCAGTGTACAGCATATGGGAACCACCTCTCTCACCTTACACTTTCACATGTGCAAAATTTCTGGTGACTACAGGTCATCTCAGATGGCACACAGTTTCACTGTCAAGTTCCAAAATTAAGCATTTTTTGAACTCGAATTACACAATTTCTACAGCCCCATTCTTAAGTTTTGGGACTGTGGAAATTATTGTGGAAGTTTTGTATTAAGTAGATATGCGTGATATCTCGATTGTTGCAGGTTTGCTGAATAGGGCTGTCACTTGTAAGTGAGAAAAGTGCATAGAAAAATGGTAAAAATGGCAAATTTAGAAATGGCAGAAATGTGGGAGGAATAATGAGTAGATGGGGCGGAGTCAATATTAATTCTTAAACCGCCCCCTAAAAGAAAAGTCTAGATCCGCCCCTGGCTCAGACCAAGCCTATATAGCTGTACACATTGTTAAGCTCATACACTGATCGAGCTATTATTCATGATATACGTAGTTACATAGTTACATAGCTTGTGAGGTTGAAAAAACACAATCTGTCCATCGAGTTCAACCTATTTATGTTCTACTATTCTGTATTATTTTCATGAGTAATTTTATCTGTTGATAAAGTCGGCTGTTGTGTTGTACTTCCTCATTTTATTATAACTATGGTACATGATCTATCCACCATAACCCTGTATATCCTAATCCATTAGGAATTTATCTAGGCCATTCTTAAAAGTATTGACTGAGTCTGCCATTACTACTTTCTCAGGCAGGGTATTCCAAACTCGTATTGTCCTTACTGTGAAAAAACCTTTCCGACTCTGTGTGCTGCATCTCCTCTCCTCTAACCTTTGCAGGTGTCCAAGTGTTTTCTGTGCTGGTCTTAACAAAAACAGATCCCCGAAATCTCTATGTATTGTCCCCTTAAATATTTATAAATGCCCCTCTTAATCTCCTCTTTTCTAGTGTGAACATGTCAAGCCTTGCAAGTCTTTCCTGCTATTCCAGCATCTCCATCCCATTAAATTGGTTTGGTTGCCTCTGAACCTTTTCTAGTTCCAGGATATCTTTTTTTTAGTAGGGTGCCCAAAATTGTGCGCAGTATTCCAGATGTGGCCTTACTAGGGCTTTATATAGTGGGAGTATAACACTCTCATCCCCTGCATCAATAGCCCTCTTTATGAATGCTAGTACCTTGTTTGCCTTATTTGCTGCAATCCTATATTGTTATCTATATGAACACCTATATCTTTTTCCAGTACGGAGTTCCCTAAAATCACCCCATTAAGTATGTAGGTATTATTTTTGTTCTTGCTAACAAGGTGCATTACCTTACACTTGTCTGTATTAAACCTCATTCTCCATTTTGCTGCCCATGATTCAAGTTTAAATAAATTGTTCTGGAGAGACTCAGCGTCTCCCTCCGAATTTATAACCTTACATAGTTTGGTATCTTCTGCAAAAATGTACACCATGCTCTCTAGACCTTCCGCTAGATCATTAATGAAAATGTTGAACAATAGCGGTCCGAGACCAGACCCTTGTGGCACTCCACTTAGAACTTCAGTCCAATTTGAAAATGTTCCATTTACCACAACGCGCTGCTTCCTATTATCTAACCAGTTACTAACCCAAGTGCATATTGTGCTCCCTAGCCCTGGTTCATGTAACTTATAGATAAGTCTCATGTGTGGCGCTGTGTCAAAAGCTTTAGCAAATTCTAAAAAGATTACATCCACTGCCTTACCCTGATCAAGGTTCGCACTAAGTGTTTCATAAAAGCCTAGTAAGTTTGTTTGACATGATCTATCCTTCACAAATCCATGTTGGTTTCTAATAATAATCTTTTTGGCTTCAAGGATCTTCTGTACACTATCCCTCAGAATGCTTTGTAGGACTTTCCCCACAATAGATGTAAGACTAACTGGTCTATAATTGCCTGGTTCAGCTTTTCTTCCCTTTTTGAAGATTGGCACTACTTCCGCTATACGCCAGTTTTTGGGAACCATGACTGATGTAAGTGAATCATTGAAGATTAAAAATAGAGGTCTTGGTAATTCAGAGTGTAGCTCCATGAGAACCCTTGGATGAGTACCATCTGGACCAGGTGACTTATTAATCTTATTTTTTCATCGGTCACAGACTTCTTCCTCACTTAAATAAGCACTAAGGGACATTATCCTTATGGGGGTTGGGTGTTAGTTCATGAATCTGGTCCTCTATTGTAAATACTGATGAGAAAAACTGGTTTAATGTATCCGCTAGGTCGTTATCTCCCAGTTTGTCCTTTAAAGAGCCTATACTCTCCTTCATTATTCTTTTGCTGTTGATATATTTAAGGAATTTTTGAGGGTTTGATTTACTTTCCTTTGCTACTAGCTTTTCAGTTTCTACTTTATCCGTTCTTATTTCTTTTTTGCATATCTTGTTGCAAACCTTATAGTACCCGAATGACTCCGCCTTCCTGTCTGATTTGTATTTTCTGAATGCTCACTTTTTTCTGCCCATTAATTCCTTAATATTTTTATTAAACCACATTGGTTTGGAGTTTTTAGTCCTTTGTTTGCTGCCCATGGGAATAAATTTACGAGTAATCTCATCGAACAGTGATTTTAATGCCTCCCATTTCTCCGTAGTGTTTTTTATTTGAAACAAAATTTCCCATTCAGTGTCTCTTAAAGCTTCTCTCATCATGTCAAAGTTGACTTTGCTGAAGTTCAGAGTCCTAGTTGAACATATATGCTTATGAAAATTTATATTGAATGTGACCATATTGTGGTCGCTGTTTCCTATGGGCTCCCCTACTATAATATTTGATATCAAATCCCCATTGTTTGTCAATAACAGGTCTAAGATTGCATTGTACCTAGTTGGTTCCTCGATTAGTTGAAGTAAATAGTTATCATTTAGTGTGTTCAAAAACATATTACCCCTAGAGTTATCGCATGAATAGTTTGTCCAATTTATCTCCAGATAGTTAAAATCTCCCATCACTATTACATCACCTGCTCCTGCCGCTTTATTAATTTGCTTCAGCAGCATTTCCTCACCATATATATTAATGCCAGGGGGCTTGTAGCATAGCCCTATTACTATCTTTTTCTTTACCTTTCCCCTGCATGTAATTTCAACCATAACGTCTCAACAGTGTTTACAGATTCCTCATGAATATACTCCCATACATCAGGTTTTAAAAATGGCTTTACGTAAAGACAAACCCCTCCACCCCGTTTGTTTGATCTGTCTCTCCTGATCAGCATATAAAACTCCATATTGACTGACCAGTCATGAGATTCATCCCACCAGGTTTCAGTAATGCCTATAATATCCTACTGATTGCTTGCGGCAAGGATTTCTAGTTCCCCCTTTTTATCTGTTAGGCTTCTAGCATTTACATACATACAATTAGGATAAATATTTCTCCTTGTACTAGGGACATAATTTTCTGTATGCAGTAATGGTGACCCATAATTGTCACTAGTCAGCGATTTGGCATTACCCTTGGTAATACCCTTATTAGTACCCATATTATTGGCTGTGAAGTCTGCTCTTTCGCTCCCCGGTTCTCCACCACCATTTTGTTCACTACCACCATCTTTACTGTTCTCACTGCATGACCAGTAGTTTCTAACTAAACCGTCCCCCCAGGCACCTAGTTTAAACTCTCCTCCAACCTTCTAACCATCCTTCCCCCAAGCATCGCTGCCCCCTCCTCATTCAGCTGCAATCCATCATGACAAAAAAAGATGGTGCCTGACTGAGAAGTCTGCTCAGTGTTCCACGAACACAATCCCCTCTTTCCTACACCAGTCTCTAAGCCACACATTTACCTCCCTAACCTCTGCCTCCCTGGGCTAGCGCATTGCACTGGTAATATTTTGGAGAATATTACCTTAGATGTCCTTGCCTTAAGTTTCTTGCCTAAGTTCCTATAAACTTTCTTAAGGACATCCCACCTACCACTAACTTTGTCGTTGGTGCCAACATGCACCAAGACTGCCAGGTCGTTCCCAGTCCCTCCCAACAATCTGTCTACCCGGTCCGCGATGTGCCGCACCTGAGCACCCGGAAGACAACAGGCTGTACGGCGATCACGGTCCCGGTAGCAGATTGCCCTATCTGTCTTCCTGATATTAGAATCCCCTACCACTACAATCTGACTAGGTACCTCATTAACTTTTATCCAAACTGCACCAGTGGGACCGCTCCTCTGGTTGCTAGAGGGAGCAGTCTCCTCCGGCACCATCATTTCCTCACTACCATACACTGAATCTACGTCTAATTGGGCAAACTTGTTGGGGTTTGGTAGTTTAGAGATGTCGTGCCTTCCCCTCTTTTTCTTCCTCCTAACTGTGACCCAGCTGGCTACCTGGTCATCCTCACCTACCGGTGACCCCTCTTGCAGCTCCTCCACCATTCTATCTAAGCCTTTGCTCGAGACTGTGAATCTCCCTCAGAAGCATGACGGTTTGCTCTAGATCAGTTACCTGGGCTTCCAGGGCAACCATTCACACACACCTCATGCAGATGTATTCACACTGGGACGGTTGCTCCAGGTGCACATACATCTTGCACGACATGCACTGATTGAGATCTCAATTATGGCCGCTCCCATTTTTTTAAATTAAACGCTTACTCCCTGTTACCTTTAACTAAACAATACAAACTATAATACACAATACAATACTATAGCCTAGCTGTGAAGAAAAAACAATAATCACTGCAGTACAATAACAATTACAGAACAGTAATTGGTAATTCAAATCAAGAATAGGGGGATAGAGAAAAGAAGAAAAACACTTATCTACTATACAATACACAATAAATTCAAAACAGTAATATAAAGTTGGTAGTCTGATACTTATCTGTGGGGGCCTTCTCATGCGGCACCCCTGTACCTCCTCCTATCAGTGGGTCTGCTGTCCTGCTCAGTCAGCGCCTCCATCTCCTGCTGTGTGATAATAATAAATGTATTTTACAAAATATATAATTTTCTATTAAATATGGACAAGATTTATCAAAAAGTAAAACGCTAAATAATGACTTTTGCCTTTTTTTAAATTATGTCAAATATTGCCTAAAAATAACATATGTACATTTAAGTTAGATCTTTTTGGAAAATAACTACAAATAAACAAATGCTTGCCAATGCTTTCTCCAGGAATCTTTTGTGAACAAAGTGCAATTAAAACAACGTCTCAGTAATTGTAGTACCAAATTTGACCAAGCTGAAATAAGTGTGTGCAATAATGTTCTTTAAAAAGTCTTCCATTTCTGATTGTTCCATATCATCTCAGCATGTAAAGCAGCTGAAAAATGCACTCAGCATTTCAGGATTAACATTGAAAACATCCTAAGTGATTTTATATCTTACATATGTTCACTAACAAGGCTTTCTAGAAAATGCTTTCATTAACTGCTTTATAGATGTATTTTCAAATGCACATTTAAATATAGAAGTGTGTATAGTTTTATTCAATATATATAAAAAAAAGTGCAGTTGAGACACAGGAGAGAATTCTTAATCGGTTTTTAAAAATAACATTTGCCATTTACTTAGCCCATAATTGCACTTACAACATAATTTTGGCTGGTTTTCCACACTACGTGTCTGCAGTTTGTAGTTAAAATTATGAATTACATATATATTGGACGTAAGAGTTGTTATTAGGAGGTCCACTACTAAAAAGCAAGCCTAGAAGTGCAGCTGCAATAATCCTTGCTTAAAGAAAGTTTACAATAGAATATTTTGCTTTTAAAAGTTCACAATAAACGCTACATCGTTAATTACTGTGTATTTATAAAGGAAAATTTGGCCACTACAAATACGCTGAGTGCAAAAAGTCATGAAATAACCAGACATGCATCAGTTGTAATCTGACATCTCATTACTCAGTTTGAACACTGGCTAGGCTGCACATGGCAAGGTGATATGAAATATTGGAGTAAGTTGTGCAAACATTCAATATTAACATTCCTCCATCTAAGGTGTCACGTGTTTACTGGCAATACCTCATGGAAAGCAGTACCATCTACCATGGACAGTACAGTGGCTGACCACGGGAGCTCAATGATCATGACCAAAGGTGTCTGGTTAGAATTGTCCATGGTAATAGACAACTGGCTCAAATCACATCCACATTCAATGCAGGAGGTACCATAGGCATATCCAGCAGGTTTAGCTTCCATGGGAGTGCATTTGCTTACACTACGAGACCAGACACAGCACCTCACCTAGGCTCATAAATTCACTAATTGGACCCTGGAGGACTTGCAACATGTGGAATGGTCCAAGTCACAGCTCCGGTTGTTGTGGGTTGAAGTTAGGGTTTAGGCTTTGCACATATTCCATTCGTCCATGGACTCCTATTGTCAACACTACACTCTACAGGCTTGTTGTGGTTCCATAATGGCATGGGGTGTGTTCACGTGGCATGGGCTGGGTCCACTGATCCAACTAAACATATGATTGACCAGCGACCACTACTTTGCAGTGCTTGGTGACCATTTGCAGCCCCCCATGGATTTCATGTAGCCCCACAATAATAGAATATTCCAGCAGGATTATGCACTGTGTCATCGGTCCCAAGTTGTACAGAACTGGTTTAAGGTATTCTGGAGAGTTCTGGAGAGTGTGACCACCACATTCACAAAACATGAACCCAATTGAGCATTTATCGAATATGGTGGAGAAGTCCATTCATATCCAAGATCCTGCACCTACAAATACCAGGAGCTGTGGGAAGCTATCCAGACTGCATGGGTTAACATCTCTCCAGAGGTCTTCTGTTCATTTGTGGAATAAATTCCATGTCAAATTGCTGCACTTTGCCAGACTAAAGGTGGTCCTACATGATTCTAAGCACCTATCCCATGACTTTTGACAATTCAGTGTAATGTGACTGTGAACAATCTTCTAAAATTGACTAATCATTTAAAAAAACTTGCAAGTTTCTGTGACAGGTGCATAAGCAAAAAAATAGCTGTCAACTGTCACTCCTTTAAAAAAGAATATATGGTCATGATAATAAGGTCTTTTTCCTTGATGGATCGTTGGGAACATCCGTACCAAGTGTTGATAATGTCATCAATGGCTGTGAAAGTTAAAAAGTCAACATGGATACATGTCTCTCATTGCATGACGGTAACTCCTCCTACTATAGGAGGGTTTCCGGACTCCAGGTCAACAACAAAAAGGTCGACACACCTTAGGTCGATGCCAATTGGTCGACACACCTTAGGTCGACATGGACAAAAGGTCAACATGAACAAAAGGTCGACAGGAACAAGGTCGACATGGAAAAAGGTCGACATGAGTTTTTCAAAAAAAATTTCTTTTTTGGAACCTTTTCATACTTAACGATCCATGTGGACTACGATTGGAATGGTAATCTGTACCGAGCAAAGCGGAGCAGAGTGAAGACACCATGCCCGAAGCATGGCGAGTGAACGCGGTGCACTAATTGGGGTTCCCGGTCACTCTACGAAGAAAACGACACCAAAAAAACATAAAAAACTCATGTCTACCTTTTTCCATGTCGACCTTGTTCCTGTCGACCTTTTGTCCATGTCGACCTTTTGTCCATGTCGACCTAAGGTGTGTCGACCAATTGGCGTCGACCTAAGGTGTGTCAACCTTTTTGTTGTCGACCTGGAGTCCCAGACCCCTATAGGAGTCCAGCCAGCTGACCTGAAAGATCGAGCCCAGTAAGTGAATAGCTGTTTGCCATATAGGACAAACCAATGAACTATAATAATGCCCCCTCTGGTAATCACCTGCTGTACCATGTTACCCACTGAGGGGTCTTACACAGATCTCAGTAGGAAACTTAATATTTGTTCCTCCCAGCTTTTTATTTCCACCTGAAAGAAAAAGGGCAATGCCAAGAAGATGATAAAGAGCTACATACAGTCTGCATGGACAAAGACACTCTAAGGACGAGTAGCTTAAACACTGTGCACAGGCCAACAGAAGATGTTTTCACCCACAATCCTTTTGCAGTTGTATGATGTAATCCAGGTTTTCTCTCCCTTTGACAACAGATATTCTGGGTAGTGTAAACCTCAGCCTTTCAATTCTATCTAGTAATTATACAGGTAATGACACATACATATAGTTTTTATAAAACAGTAGCCACCACTCCAGCATTTATTAAATCAATAATGTTAATTGGCAAATATAAAGGGGAGAGAGGGATAAATCAGGAACAAAGCTTAAATGTGAGCCATGGATCGCTACTAAAGTACACTGAGACTGGAACCTGGGTCAGTAGTTAATGCTATTGATACATTTCAAAAAAACAAAAAGAAAAACCCACAATGAAAGAGACTCTAGGTTTTAACAGGTTTACCATGTTATCTACTGTAATTGTACCTTTTTACTGTACAATCCTTAATTTCTGTGTTTATGATTTTTATTTTCTATATTTAATATAAAGGTTGACCACCAAAATGGCAGCAGCACATGCACAATAGTGATTAGTCTCCGGAACATGGTGGGCTCCATGTTTCCGGAGACCTTCACATGTACAGTAGACACTAATATAATGTAGAGATGAGCGCCTGAAATTTTTCGGGTTTTGTGTTTTGGTTTTGGGTTCGGTTCCGCGGCCGTGTTTTGGGTTCGAACGCGTTTTGGCAAAACCTCACCGAATTATTTTTGTCGGATTCGGGTGTGTTTTGGATTCGGGTGTTTTTTTCAAAAAACCCTAAAAAACAGCTTAAATCATAGAATTTGGGGGTAATTTTGATCCCAAAGTATTATTAACCTCAAAAAACATAATTTACACTCATTTTCAGCCTATTCTGAACACATCACACCTCACAATATTATTTTTAGTCCTAAAATTTGCACCGAGGTCGCTGTGTGAGTAAGATAAGCGACCCTAGTGGCCGACACAAACACCGGGCCCATCTAGGAGTGGCACTGCAGTGTCACGCAGGATGTCCCTTCCAAAAAACCCTCCCCAAACAGCACATGACGCAAAGAAAAAAAGAGGCGCAATGAGGTAGCTGTGTGAGTAAGATTAGCGACCCTAGTGGCCGACACAAACACCGGGCCCATCTAGGAGTGGCACTGCAGTGTCACGCAGGATGGCCCTTCCAAAAAACCCTCCCCAAACAGCACATGACGCAAAGAAAAAAAGAGGCGCAATGAGGTAGCTGTGTGAGTAAGATTAGCGACCCTAGTGGCCGACACAAACACCGGGCCCATCTAGGAGTGGCACTGCAGTGTCACGCAGGATGGCCCTTCCAAAAAACCCTCCCCAAACAGCACATGACGCAAAGAAAAAAAGAGGCGCAATGAGGTAGCTGACTGTGTGAGTAAGATTAGCGACCCTAGTGGCCGACACAAACACCGGGCACATCTAGGAGTGGCACTGCAGTGTCACGCAGGATGTCCCTTCCAAAAAACCCTCCCCAAACAGCACATGACGCAAAGAAAAAAAGAGGCGCAATGAGGTAGCTGTGTGAGTAAGATTAGCGACCCTAGTGGCCGACACAAACACCGGGCCCATCTAGGAGTGGCACTGCAGTGTCACGCAGGATGTCCCTTCCAAAAAACCCTCCCCAATCAGCACATGATGCAAAGAAAAAGAAAAGAAAAAAGAGGTGCAAGATGGAATTATCCTTGGGCCCTCCCACCCACCCTTATGTTGTATAAACAAAACAGGACATGCACACTTTAACCAACCCATCATTTCAGTGACAGGGTCTGCCACACGACTGTGACTGATATGACGGGTTGGTTTGGACCCCCCCCAAAAAAGAAGCAATTAATCTCTCCTTGCACAAACTGGCTCTACAGAGGCAAGATGTCCACCTCATCTTCACCCTCCGATATATCACCGTGTACATCCCCCTCCTCACAGATTATCAATTCGTCCCCACTGGAATCCACCATCTCAGCTCCCTGTGTACTTTGTGGAGGCAATTGCTGCTGGTCAATGTCTCCGCGGAGGAATTGATTATAATTCATTTTAATGAACATCATCTTCTCCACATTTTCTGGATGTAACCTCGTACGCCGATTGCTGACAAGGTGAGCGGCGGCACTAAACACTCTTTCGGAGTACACACTTGTGGGAGGGCAACTTAGGTAGAATAAAGCCAGTTTGTGCAAGGGCCTCCAAATTGCCTCTTTTTCCTGCCAGTATAAGTACGGACTGTGTGACGTGCCTACTTGGATGCGGTCACTCATATAATCCTCCACCATTCTATCAATGTTGAGAGAATCATATGCAGTGACAGTAGACGACATGTCCGTAATCGTTGTCAGGTCCTTCAGTCCGGACCAGATGTCAGCATCAGCAGTCGCTCCAGACTGCCCTGCATCACCGCCAGCGGGTGGGCTCGGAATTCTGAGCCTTTTCCTCGCACCCCCAGTTGCGGGAGAATGTGAAGGAGGAGATGTTGACAGGTCGCGTTCCGCTTGACTTGACAATTTTGTCACCAGCAGGTCTTTCAACCCCAGCAGACCTGTGTCTGCCGGAAAGAGAGATCCAAGGTAGGCTTTAAATCTAGGATCGAGCACGGTGGCCAAAATGTAGTGCTCTGATTTCAACAGATTGACCACCCGTGAATCCTTGTTAAGCGAATTAAGGGCTGCATCCACAAGTCCCACATGCCTAGCGGAATCGCTCCGTGTTAGCTCCTTCTTCAATGCCTCCAGCTTCTTCTGCAAAAGCCTGATGAGGGGAATGACCTGACTCAGGCTGGCAGTGTCTGAACTGACTTCACGTGTGGCAAGTTCAAAGGGCATCAGAACCTTGCACAACGTTGAAATCATTCTCCACTGCACTTGAGACAGGTGCATTCCATCTCCTATATCGTGCTCAATTGTATAGGCTTGAATGGCCTTTTGCTGCTCCTCCAACCTCTGAAGCATATAGAGGGTTGAATTCCACCTCGTTACCACTTCTTGCTTCAGATGATGGCAGGGCAGGTTCAGTAGTTTTTGGTGGTGCTCCAGTCTTCTGTACGTGGTGCCTGTACGCCGAAAGTGTCCCGCAATTTTTCTGGCCACCGACAGCATCTCTTGCACGCCCCTGTCGTTTTTTAAAAAATTCTGCACCACCAAATTCAAGGTATGTGCAAAACATGGGACGTGCTGGAATTTGCCCATATTTAATGCACACACAATATTGCTGGCGTTGTCCGATGCCACAAATCCACAGGAGAGTCCAATTGGGGTAAGCCATTCCGCGATGATCTTCCTCAGTTGCCGTAAGAGGTTTTCAGCTGTGTGCGTATTCTGGAAAGCGGTGATACAAAGCGTAGCCTGCCTAGGAAAGAGTTGGCGTTTGCGAGATGCTGCTACTGGTGCCGCCGCTGCTGTTCTTGCGGCGGGAGTCCATACATCTACCCAGTGGGCTGTCACAGTCATATAGTCCTGACCCTGCCCTGCTCCACTTGTCCACATGTCCGTGGTTAAGTGGACATTGGGTACAACTGCATTTTTTAGGACACTGGTGAGTCTTTTTCTGACGTCCGTGTACATTCTCGGTATCGCCTGCCTAGAGAAGTGGAACCTAGATGGTATTTGGTAACGGGGGCACACTGCCTCAATAAATTGTCTAGTTCCCTGTGAACTAACGGCGGATACCGGACGCACGTCTAACACCAACATAGTTGTCAAGGACTCAGTTATCCGCTTTGCAGTAGGATGACTGCTGTGATATTTCATCTTCCTCGCAAAGGACTGTTGAACAGTCAATTGCTTACTGGAAGTAGTACAAGTGGGCTTACGACTTCCCCTCTGGGATGACCATCGACTCCCAGCGGCAACAACAGCAGCGCCAGCAGCAGTAGGCGTTACACGCAAGGATGCATCGGAGGAATCCCAGGCAGGAAAGGACTCGTCAGACTTGCCAGTGACATGGCCTGCAGGACTATTGGCATTCCTGGGGAAGGAGGAAATTGACACTGAGGGAGTTGGTGGGGTGGTTTGCGTGAGCTTGGTTACAAGAGGAAGGGATTTACTGGTCAGTGGACTGCTTCCGCTGTCACCCAAAGTTTTTGAACTTGTCACTGACTTATTATGAATGCGCTGCAGGTGACGTATAAGGGAGGATGTTCCGAGGTGGTTAACGTCCTTACCCCTACTTATTACAGCTTGACAAAGGGAACACACGGCTTGACACCTGTTGTCCGCATTTCTGGTGAAATACCTCCACACCGAAGAGCTGATTTTTTTGGTATTTTCACCTGGCATGTCAACGGCCATATTCCTCCCACGGACAACAGGTGTCTCCCCGGGTGCCTGACTTAAACAAACCACCTCACCATCAGAATCCTCCTGGTCAATTTCCTCCCCAGCGCCAGCAACACCCATATCCTCCTCATCCTGGTGTACTTCAACACTGACATCTTCAATCTGACTATCAGGAACTGGACTGCGGGTGCTCCTTCCAGCACTTGCAGGGGGCATGCAAATAGTGGAAGGCGCATGCTCTTCACGTCCAGTGTTGGGAAGGTCAGGCATCGCAAACGACACAATTGGACTCTCCTTGTGGATTTGGGATTTCAAAGAACGCACAGTTCTTTGCGGTGCTTTTGCCAGCTTGAGTCTTTTCAGTTTTCTAGCGAGAGGCTGAGTGCTTCCATCCTCATGTGAAGCTGAACCACTAGCCATGAACATAGGCCAGGGCCTCAGCCGTTCCTTGCCACTCCGTGTGGTAAATGGCATATTGGCAAGTTTACGCTTCTCCTCCGACAATTTTATTTTAGGTTTTGGAGTCCTTTTTTTTCTGATATTTGGTGTTTTGGATTTGACATGCTCTGTACTATGACATTGGGCATCGGCCTTGGCAGACGACGTTGCTGGCATTTCATCGTCTCGGCCATGACTAGTGGCAGCAGCTTCAGCACGAGGTGGAAGTGGATCTTGATCTTTCCCTAATTTTGGAACCTCAACTTTTTTGTTCTCCATATTTTATAGGCAGAACTAAAAGGCACCTCAGGTAAACAATGGAGATGGATGGATTGGATAGTTTACTAGTATACAATTATGGACGGACTGCCACGGTTAGGTGGTATAAAAAAACCACGGTTAGGTGGTATATATTATAATAATAATACAATTATGGATGGACGGACTGCCTGCCGACTGCCGACACAGAGGTAGCCACAGCCGTGAACTACCGCACTGTACACTGGTTGATAAAGAGATAGTTGTATACTCGTAACAACTAGTATGACACTATGACGACGGTATAAAGAATGAAAAAAAAACCACGGTTAGGTGGTATATATTATAATAATAATACAATTATGGATGGACGGACTGCCTGCCGACTGCCGACACAGAGGTAGCCACAGCCGTGAACTACCGCACTGTACACTGGTTGATAAAGAGATAGTAGTATACTCGTAACAATTAGGATGACACTATGACGGTATAAAGAATGAAAAAAAAACCACGGTTAGGTGGTAGGTATATAATAATAAATAATACAATTCTGGTCGGACGGACTGCCTGCCGTGTGCCGACACAGAGGTAGCCACAGCCGTGAACTACCGCACTGTACACTGGTTGATAAAGAGATAGTAGTATACTCGTAACAATTAGGATGACACTATGACGGTATAAAGAATGAAAAAAAAACCACGGTTAGGTGGTAGGTATATAATAATAAATAATACAATTCTGGTCGGACGGACTGCCTGCCGTGTGCCGACACAGAGGTAGCCACAGCCGTGAACTACCGCACTGTACACTGGTTGATAAAGAGATAGTAGTATACTCGTAACAATTAGGATGACACTATGACGGTATAAAGAATGAAAAAAAAACCACGGTTAGGTGGTAGGTATATAATAATAAATAATACAATTCTGGTCGGACGGACTGCCTGCCGTGTGCCGACACAGAGGTAGCCACAGCCGTGAACTACCGCACTGTACACTGGTTGATAAAGAGATAGTAGTATACTCGTAACAATTAGGATGACACTATGACGGTATAAAGAATGAAAAAAAAACCACGGTTAGGTGGTAGGTATATAATAATAAATAATACAATTCTGGTCGGACGGACTGCCTGCCGTGTGCCGACACAGAGGTAGCCACAGCCGTGAACTACCGCACTGTACACTGGTTGATAAAGAGATAGTAGTATACTCGTAACAATTAGGATGACACTATGACGGTATAAAGAATGAAAAAAAAACCACGGTTAGGTGGTAGGTATATAATAATAAATAATACAATTCTGGTCGGACGGACTGCCTGCCGTGTGCCGACACAGAGGTAGCCACAGCCGTGAACTACCGCACTGTACACTGGTTGATAAAGAGATAGTAGTATACTCGTAACAATTAGGATGACACTATGACGGTATAAAGAATGAAAAAAAAACCACGGTTAGGTGGTATATATTATAATAATAATACAATTATGGATGGACGGACTGCCTGCCGACTGCCGACACAGAGGTAGCCACAGCCGTGAACTACCGCACTGTACACTGGTTGATAAAGAGATAGTAGTATACTCGTAACAATTAGGATGACACTATGACGGTATAAAGAATGAAAAAAAAACCACGGTTAGGTGGTAGGTATATAATAATAAATAATACAATTCTGGTCGGACGGACTGCCTGCCGTGTGCCGACACAGAGGTAGCCACAGCCGTGAACTACCGCACTGTACACTGGTTGATAAAGAGATAGTAGTATACTCGTAACAATTAGGATGACACTATGACGGTATAAAGAATGAAAAAAAAACCACGGTTAGGTGGTAGGTATATAATAATAAATAATACAATTCTGGTCGGATGGACTGCCTGCCGTGTGCCGACACAGAGGTAGCCACAGCCGTGAACTACCGCACTGTACACTGGTTGATAAAGAGATAGTAGTATACTCGTAACAATTAGGATGACACTATGACGGTATAAAGAATGAAAAAAAAACCACGGTTAGGTGGTAGGTATATAATAATAAATAATACAATTCTGGTCGGACGGACTGCCTGCCGTGTGCCGACACAGAGGTAGCCACAGCCGTGAACTACCGCACTGTACACTGGTTGATAAAGAGATAGTAGTATACTCGTAACAATTAGGATGACACTATGACGGTATAAAGAATGAAAAAAAAACCACGGTTAGGTGGTAGGTATATAATAATAAATAATACAATTCTGGTCGGACGGACTGCCTGCCGTGTGCCGACACAGAGGTAGCCACAGCCGTGAACTACCGCACTGTACACTGGTTGATAAAGAGATAGTAGTATACTCGTAACAATTAGGATGACACTATGACGGTATAAAGAATGAAAAAAAAACCACGGTTAGGTGGTAGGTATATAATAATAAATAATACAATTCTGGTCGGACGGACTGCCTGCCGTGTGCCGACACAGAGGTAGCCACAGCCGTGAACTACCGCACTGTACACTGGTTGATAAAGAGATAGTAGTATACTCGTAACAATTAGGATGACACTATGACGGTATAAAGAATGAAAAAAAAAACACGGTTAGGTGGTAGGTATATAATAATAAATAATACAATTCTGGTCGGACGGACTGCCTGCCGTGTGCCGACACAGAGGTAGCCACAGCCGTGAACTACCGCACTGTACACTGGTTGATAAAGAGATAGTAGTATACTCGTAACAATTAGGATGACACTATGACGGTATAAAGAATGAAAAAAAAACCACGGTTAGGTGGTAGGTATATAATAATAAATAATACAATTCTGGTCGGACGGACTGCCTGCCGTGTGCCGACACAGAGGTAGCCACAGCCGTGAACTACCGCACTGTACACTGGTTGATAAAGAGATAGTAGTATACTCGTAACAATTAGGATGACACTATGACGGTATAAAGAATGAAAAAAAAACCACGGTTAGGTGGTAGGTATATAATAATAAATAATACAATTCTGGTCGGACGGACTGCCTGCCGTGTGCCGACACAGAGGTAGCCACAGCCGTGAACTACCGCACTGTACACTGGTTGATAAAGAGATAGTAGTATACTCGTAACAATTAGGATGACACTATGACGGTATAAAGAATGAAAAAAAAACCACGGTTAGGTGGTAGGTATATAATAATAAATAATACAATTCTGGTCGGACGGACTGCCTGCCGTGTGCCGACACAGAGGTAGCCACAGCCGTGAACTACCGCACTGTACACTGGTTGATAAAGAGATAGTAGTATACTCGTAACAATTAGGATGACACTATGACGGTATAAAGAATGAAAAAAAAACCACGGTTAGGTGGTAGGTATATAATAATAAATAATACAATTCTGGTCGGACGGACTGCCTGCCGTGTGCCGACACAGAGGTAGCCACAGCCGTGAACTACCGCACTGTACACTGGTTGATAAAGAGATAGTAGTATACTCGTAACAATTAGGATGACACTATGACGGTATAAAGAATGAAAAAAAAACCACGGTTAGGTGGTAGGTATATAATAATAAATAATACAATTCTGGTCGGACGGACTGCCTGCCGTGTGCCGACACAGAGGTAGCCACAGCCGTGAACTACCGCACTGTACACTGGTTGATAAAGAGATAGTAGTATACTCGTAACAATTAGGATGACACTATGACGGTATAAAGAATGAAAAAAAAACCACGGTTAGGTGGTAGGTATATAATAATAAATAATACAATTCTGGTCGGACGGACTGCCTGCCGTGTGCCGACACAGAGGTAGCCACAGCCGTGAACTACCGCACTGTACACTGGTTGATAAAGAGATAGTAGTATACTCGTAACAATTAGGATGACACTATGACGGTATAAAGAATGAAAAAAAAACCACGGTTAGGTGGTAGGTATATAATAATAAATAATACAATTCTGGTCGGACGGACTGCCTGCCGTGTGCCGACACAGAGGTAGCCACAGCCGTGAACTACCGCACTGTACACTGGTTGATAAAGAGATAGTAGTATACTCGTAACAATTAGGATGACACTATGACGGTATAAAGAATGAAAAAAAAACCACGGTTAGGTGGTAGGTATATAATAATAAATAATACAATTCTGGTCGGACGGACTGCCTGCCGTGTGCCGACACAGAGGTAGCCACAGCCGTGAACTACCGCACTGTACACTGGTTGATAAAGAGATAGTAGTATACTCGTAACAATTAGGATGACACTATGACGGTATAAAGAATGAAAAAAAAACCACGGTTAGGTGGTAGGTATATAATAATAAATAATACAATTCTGGTCGGACGGACTGCCTGCCGTGTGCCGACACAGAGGTAGCCACAGCCGTGAACTACCGCACTGTACTGTGTCTGCTGCTAATATAGACTGGTTGATATTTAAAGAGATATTAGTAGTATACAACAATACTATACTGGTGGTCAGGCACTGGTCACCACTCCTGCAGCAAAAGTGTGCACTGTTAATTAATATAATTGTACTCCTGGCTCCTGCTAACAACCTGCAGTGCTCCCCAGTCTCCCCCACAATTAATTATAAGCTTTTAATTTATACATTGATGACTGTGCAGCACACTGGGCTGAGCTGAGTGCACACAGACTGAGTCACACTGTGTGACTGACTGTGCTGTGTATCGTTTTTTTTTTCAGGCAGAGAACGGATATAGCAGAGAGAACTGAACGGATATATTATATTAAATAAAAGTTAACTAGCAACTGCACTGGTCACTGACTGTGGTAAACTAACTCTGTCTGCGACTCTGCACAATCTCTCTCTATCTAATCTATCTATCTCTATTCTAATGGAGAGGACGCCAGACACGTCCTCTCCCTATCAATCTCAATGCACGAGTGAAAATGGCGGCGACGCGCGGCTCCTTATATAGAATCCGAGTCTCGCGATAGAATCCGAGCCTCGCGAGAATCCGACAGCGTCATGATGACGTTCGGGCGCGCTCGGGTTAACCGAGCAAGGCGGGAAGATCCGAGTCGCTCGGACCCGTGGAAAAAAAAGTGAAGTTCGTGCGGGTTCGGATTCAAAGAAACCGAACCCGCTCATCTCTAATATAATGCCCAAGCCTACTGCACCATGAAGAGAATGGGGTCCACCCAGAGTCTGCACAGAGGCCCCCTCCTCTTTTAAGATGCCCCTGTGCAAAGTAGAGTATCTGCTCAACATAAGTTATCTCTTATATTTAATTAAGACTAAATCCTGAGAATTCACTTTCCAAGTAGGGATCATATTTATTTCAGGATGTAAGGAAATGTTACATGTTACATGTTGATAAGGTGAACAAATGAGAATCTGATTTTAACAAACAATACAATGTTACCCAAGGTTCTACACTTACAACAATGCAATGTGCACTTGGTCAGGAATAACCTTGCATTTTGCCTGAATATTATTATTATTATTATTATTAGTGGGAGAAAGGCACACAAAGAGTTACATCTGGCATCAGAGGGTTTTTGTTACCTAGAAAAACTTCTCCTCATCATACATGTATAGACCAGGGACTTGCAGTGAGGTAAATGGCTCAGGAGGCGCTGGTTAGGCATTGGGTATGGGACTTCAAGTTGAAATGTGCGAGAAGTCAACTGTTTGGTCGGGGCTTCAAGTTGCAATGTGCGAGAAGTTGGCTGGTCACCCAAACAGCACTTCATCTCGTCACACCCAGCAGTTTAGATGGGTTTTGCCACTATACACGGCTAAACCTGTTCTAGATGGTCACGACTAACGAAAGGGCTGCCCAAATAATAGAATAGGAAAAATGGGCCCCCTTTCATTAGTGTGACAGCACCAACATTTAAATAGTCTCCTTAATACTTTATGTTAAGAAAAACATTTTCATATTCAAATTCCAAAATAACTTCACTATAATCAGCATGTTTAAGTGACTGAAAGGGGAGTTCAGGTACAGAGAACATGCCCCCTGCCTTCGAGTACCAGATCCCATACCCTCAAAGGCACTCCACCATTTTTAATGGAATACAAATTTGCCAGCCTCACTAGTGTTAACCACAGCAAGTGTGACCATGAGAAGTGGCATAAATGTTTAGACAGTAGTGCCGGCTTTAGGGACAGCCATGTTAGACATGACAGATAGGAAGTATGACATGGGGCCTATGTGACAAGGTGGCTAATAGAACATGGTGGCTCAATTTCCTAGGCACTGTTTCCAGCTCCTCTCCCTCTATGGGCACAGTTGCCAGCTCCCTTCCCTCCCTCTGTCCCTGGGGACAGTTGCCACCTCCCATCCTTCCCTAGGCTTTAGAGGCCGCACTAGTGTTCATTTAACGGTGTGGCTGTGCACTGACAGGTTCCCAGCTCCCCTCCTTCCCTCTCCTCCTTCCTGGGCATGGTTTCCAGCTCCCTTCCTTCACTGGGCACAGTTGCCAGCACCCCTCCCTCCTTACGGTTTGCCGGCAGCACTAGTGTTAACTGCAGCGGGTATCACCACGGGGAGGGGTGTCAATGTTTAGATGGTAGCGGTAGCTCTAGCCTTTGAGGACAGCTGTGTTAGATATGACGGAAAGGCAGAAAGACATGGGGCTAATGTGACAAGGTGGCTATTAGGACATGGCAACTAGATTTAATGGTGTGGCTGTGCTATGACCGGTAAATAGCTTTAGGGACATGAAGGATAGGCAGTGTCACCAGGCAGATACTGTGACACTAGTGGGTGGTGGTGGTGGTGGCTGCCACAAATGATGGTGTCTGGGCCGCCGGTTATTTAACCAATTTCTTGCATTGTGGGTGCTGGAATATTACACTAATGGTATATTGGCTTTTTGGATCCTCAGCGTCTGTATTTTAACTGGATATGGGGTTTGTCGGCATTTCAACATGCCGGTATTTTGGCTGTCAGGATAGCATCCTTGTCAGTATTGCAGGGGCTGGTATTTTGAATTACTGATGTCTGACAGGATTTTAACATGTCGGTATTATCATGTGTTTGTCGGTATTTTAACTTTTGGTATGTGACGTGTTTGAGTTTTGTTTGGAGTTACTGTATTATGATAGCCGGGATTTTATATATTGGATTTCATTTGATGGTCATTTAGTTGTCTATATTGTGTTTTGTTGATATTACATTACTGTTGGTATACTGTTTGTGATATTTTGTTTCTTGGTATTATGTTTGTTGGTATATTGTATCTGTTGGTATTGCATGTTGGCTGTATTTAATCAGTGTCGGTATATTATATTTTTGGTATTGTAGCAGTCGGGAATTCAGCAATGCCAGTATTTAGCATCTGTTGGTATATGATGTGTCGGTATTTAGTTACTGTCAGCATTTGGTTTGCCTGTGTTATGTTACTGTTGGTATTTTTGGCGTTAGGGTTTAGTTGTCTGTATTTTGAGTATCGGTAGGGTGTTCAGTGGTATATTAACTGTATCTTCTGGTTATTACCAGAGTCAGATTTACACAAAATATATGAGCCCAAGGGTTTATGTGGGAACATACTGCTGGAAATTTGGTGAGTTTTGATCAGAGATGTGTGGAAAAGGTAGGCAGGGGATGCACTGCCTCACCTCTCATATACTTTACACTCCAGAGTTTTGATCAGAATAATACAATTAGATATTTATAATATATTCTTCGGATTTTTCATATGCTTTATATAGTCAAAACTCTGGCTTATACTGGAGTATGACAGTAAAGGCTCTGTCTCACCTGCCTCACTTCACCACACATCATTGTTATACACCTCAGTGGAAATGGTTAGGAAGTCACTTGACAGAATGTCTAAGATGTTTCCACCACACCTGTCAGTGAGGCAGAGGAAATAGATACAGCAGAACAAAAATCTGGTAGAAGAGCTACAGGTTTCATGCCATTTAGCCCCAAGGGAAAAGGTTGCCTCAAGAAACAGTTGTACAGATGAGTGCCTGCTCATATTTGTGGGTAACCTCAGCAATCAAAGGTCAATTGCTGCAACTAGAGTGCCTGCAGCCAGAGCTGACCCTAGCCAATGTTATGCCCTAGGCAAGATTTTGCTGCTGCTCCCTTGCACCACCACTAGTTCTGCATCTGACCCAGCAACCTTTCAGGCAGTGGGGCCCACCGGGGGATTACCCTGTACCCGGGTGGGCCAGTCCAACCCTGCATAATGCCACACAGTAATGCACCTTACACATTTTCCCCACATTGGTAATGCCCATAAAAAACATATTTGCCACATAGTGATGCACCTTACACATACTGTATGCCCCACAATGATAATGCCCATAATACACATAATTCCACACAATAATGCTTTTTTTTAAATAAAATTAACTTTTGCTTGCTGGCAGTCAGTACCTCTGCCTCGTAGCTCCATGGATCCATGACTGTGCTTTTGTAAGGTAGGGGGTGGCAGGATGGGTGGGTGTGTGCCTTGCACTTGCACCAGTTAAAGGGGCATGTCCTCGCTACAAAGGATGTGACCTCACAGAATATACTGTCGTTTGCTAGCCTCACCCTTTATTTTTGCTTGCTGGCTGGACACAGATAGCCAGCCCAACTTGCTGGTTGGACACAGATAGCAGAAATGCCCAGATACTGCCATACTTGCTGGTTATACAAAAAGACCAGTAACAACTCTGTTCGGTGTGCTTGCTGGTGTCTGTTACTCCTGGCAACCGCATGCCCTTTATTTTATACTGCGGGAGCGATATGCTCTGCCCTCCCGTATGATGCATCCCAAAGTCAGGCTTCACTGATGTTTCACATAAAAATAGTGCAACACAACTTACTGACCACACTACAGTGCTGGGTGGCTTGGGAATTTTACGGTGTGGATTGACTGAGAAATAAAGTGTGATGAGAGCACTGCCTAAGTTATGTCCCTGCAGACACCTGTGGTTTGCACAGCAATAAGGGACACACACAGGATGGCATGGTTTCCCCTCCCCCATGTGCACACTTTAAGCACAAGCAGTATAGGTGATGTCAATATTATGTAAAGCAGTGTTCCAAAATACACATGTGGTATCATAAGGACATTTATTTATTTCATTTTTTTATTAACAGTTTCTTATATAGCGTAGCATATCCTGTTGCGCTTTATCAAATAGAACAACAGTAATAGAACAAAACTGGGCAAAAACAGACAGACAGAGGTAAGAAGGCTCTGCTTGCAAGCTTACAATCTATAGGGAAATAGGCATTGATACACAAAGATAGATGCTACCTATTGCATAATGGTCAACCAGATTGCTAGGTTCCTAATGGGCTGTATGATATGATCACCCAGTAATGATAGCCAAGGGTCAGGAGGGTGTGAGAGTAAAGAAAGACAAAATATGTGATGTTATGTGTACTGTACAGAGAGGATATAATTAGATAGGAAAGCATTGAAGTTTATGTGGGTGGGTCTGGAATTTGATAGACTTGTCTGAAGAGGTGAGTTTTCAGGGCACGTTTAAAGGTTTGGAGACTATAAGCGAGTCTTATTGTGCATGGGAGGGCATTCTACAAAGTGGGTGAAGCCCGGATAAAGTCCTGTAATTTTGAGTGGAAACAAGTAATACTTGTGGATGACAGATGCAGATCTTGTGCAGAGTGAAGAGGTCGGATCGGGAGATATTTTGAGATGAGTGAAGAGATGTATGTTGGCGCAGTTTGGTTAATAGCCTTCCATGTAAGTAGAAGTTTTTTATTTTTAATACGGTAGAATACCGGCAACCAATGGAGGGACTGACAGAGCGGATCTGCAGATAATGAACATCTAGCATGAAAGATTTTCCTGCATTCAAAATGAATTGTAGTGGTGAGAGTCTATGTTTGGGAAGACCAGTCAGGTGACTGTTACAATAATCAATGCGAAAGATTATGAGAGCATGGATTAGAGTTTTTGCTGTGTCTTGTGTAAGATATAGTTGTATTTTGGAAATGTTTCTTAGATGTATGTAACATGATTTTGAGACAGATTGAATGTGTGGAACAAATAACAGTTCAGAGTCAAGAATGAAACCTAGGCAGCATGCGTGTGGTGTAGGGATGATTGCTGAAATATTAACAGTGATAGAGATATCAGGATGGTAACTACTATTGGCCGGTGGAAATTTTATTAATTCTGTTTTGGAAATATTAAGTTTGAGGTGGCAAGTTGTCATCCAAGATTAAATGGCAGAAAGGCATTCATGGCCCAATACAGATGGTGATAAATCTGGAGAGGATAGGTAAATTTTAATGTCAACTGTATACAGATGATACTGAAACCCAAAAGAGCTGATTGGTTTTCCAAGAGATGTGGTATAGATTGAGAAAAGCAGAGGACCTAAGACTGAACCTTGCGGTACTCCAACAGTGTCAAAAGTAGCAGAGAGATCAAGGAGAATAAGTAGTAAGTAATGGCCTTTAGATTTAGCCGTGACCAGATCATTCACTACCTTATTAAGTGCTGTCTCTGTGTAGTGTTGTGCACAGAATCCTGACTGAAGTGGGTTTAGAAAGTTTGTGAAGTGAGTGTAGGCAAGTCTCTCAAGTAGCTTGGAGGGCATGGGAGCTGAGAAATGGGATTTGAGAGAGAGTTAGGGTCAGAATGTTTTTTTTTTAAGAATGGTAGTAATCACTGCATGCTTGTACAGAAAGAAAAGATAACAGTAGACAAAGAGAGATTAAAGATTATAGTTAAGGTTGGGATGAGCACAGAAGACAGAGCTTTACTAATTTGTAAGGGTATATAATCAAGAGGAGATGTAGTAGAACAGGCAGATGAGAAGAGTGCAGATACTTCATCTTCATTTGCAGGATCAAAAAAAGAGAAGGTGTTAGAGGGTTCAGGAATGGAATTGAGCAGGCTACTTGAAATGGGAACCAAGAGCAGGCTACTTGAAATAGGAACTAAGCAACTAAGATCTCCGTATTATCTGACTATTATGTAGTAATATTTTTCACTCGGTGTGCATTAGGGAACACAGTTTTTTCCTACACAGAATTACCCCTCCCTTTTAGCACCTGAGTGACATTACAATCTGATTGAGCAGCTTTCCATTTTGTGTACTTGAAATAGGAAGCAAGATCTTGCCACTGATAATGGCTGGTGGGATTGATGAGGGAGGGATAAAAAGTTATTTAAATGTATTAAAAAGTCACTTGGGGTTAGAGGCTTGAGCAGAGACAAGATATTGTAAATATGTTTGTTTGGAAGTGTCCAGAGCATTACAATAAGAGTGGTAAGTGGTCTTATATGTGAGAAAGTTACTTGTACTACAAGATTTACGCTGCTGATGTTATACTCTACGTGAGAGTATATGTAGGTGTCTTGTGAATTTAGAGTGCCACATTTGACAGTTAAGTCTACGTGGAGTGCGATGGGTAACTGGAGCTGTTTCTAGAGTTTGGTTAAGGTGTGATACAGCAGTTTCAGGAGAGGCAAGTGTAGAAATTGGTGAGATCAGTGGTTGCAGAGAGGTAGATAATTGTTGAAAATTAATAGTATTAATATTTCTGTGGGTTAGAGGAGACTTGGTAGACTTCAGGGACATTGAGTTTTAAGTAATGGAGGAGAGCAGGCAGGTGATAAGGTAATGATCTGAGAGAGGGAAAGGAGTGTTAGTGAGTTCAGAAATAGAGCATAGTCTGGTGAATACAATATCAAAGCAGTTGCCCTCCTGATGAGTAGGGGAGTCAGTCCATTGGAAGAGGCAGAGAGAAGACATTATAGAGAGAAGTTTGGAGGTATGGGGAGATGGTGGACTGTCAATAGCAATATTGAAATCACCCATAGTGATGGTGGAGATGTAAGAGGATAAAAAGTGAGGTAACCAAGCAGAAAAATCTTCCAGAAATGTTTTGGGTTGTCCACGTGGGCTATAGGTAGCTGCAACATGCAGAGAGAAAGGGGCGGTAATCCTAATAGAATGTATTTTACATGATGTAAATGTGAGTGAAGGAACAGGTGGTAAAACTATGTGTGTGTAAGATTTGGACAGTAAAATTCCAACCCCACCTCCTTTACAGTTACCAGGCCTGGGGGTGTGTGTGACGTGGAGGCCACCATGTGAAAGTGCTACAGGGGAGGCTGTGTCTGATTGTGCAAGCCATGTTTCTGTTATAGCATATTGAGTTTTTTTTAAATGGGCCATGGATAGATGTTAATTTAGAGCGTGCATTCCATAAAGCACATTTTACTGACATGGAGCGAGATGGAAGACATGTGAGGTTTATAAGGTTTGTTGGATTTATATTCCATTGTATATCAGCTGAATGTGAGCATGGTATGTGGATGGGACCTGGATTTGGGGATGTGTAAACAGCTAGTAGTAGCAGAAGAAAAGAGAGATAGGTATAGTTGGGTGAGGTGTGTGTTAGTTTCTTATGGTGACAGCTTGACAATGTTATAGATAGTGTACATAGGCCCTCATTCCGAGTTGTTCGCTCGCAAGCTGCTTTTAGCAGCATTGCACACGCTAAGCCGCCGCCTACTGGGAGTGAATCTTAGCTTAGCAAAATTGCGAACGAAAGATTCTCAAAATAGCGAATAGAAATTTCAAAGCAGTTTCCGAGTAGCTTGATACTTACTCAGTTCAGTCAGTTTCATTCCTGGTTTGACGTCACAAACACACCCAGCATTCGCCGAGACACTCCCCTGTTTCTCCAGCCACTCCCGCGTTTTTCCCAGAAACGGCAGCGTTTTTTCACACACTCCCATAAAACGGCCAGTTTCCGCCCAGAAACACCCACTTCCTGTCAATCACACAACGATCACCAGAACGAAGTAAAACCTTGTAATGCCGCGAGTAAAATACCAAACTTCTTAGCAAATTTACTTGGCGCAGCCGCAGTGCAAACATTGCGCATGCGCAGTTTGCGGAAAATCACTGCGATGCGATGAAAAAGAACGAGCGAACAACTCGGAATAGGGCCATAGATAGGTTTAAAGCTCATAATTGTTAATAAGAAGGGAGTGGATTAATGAGGCTGCAATGTGCATGGAGCAATGAGTTACAGGTATAGTGAAGGGTGTTGCCACTTTATAAAGGATACCATGAAGTGCTATAAGAAAAAACATTTTGTGGGACATGGGCCCTCATTCCGAGTTGTTCGCTCGGTATTTTTCATCGCATCGCAGTGAAAATCCGCTTAGTACGCATGCGCAATGTTCGCACTGCGACTGCGCCAAGTAACTTTACTATGAAGAAAGTAATTTTACTCACGGCTTTTTCTTCGCTCCGGCGATCGTAATGTGATTGACAGGAAATGGGTGTTACTGGGCGGAAACACGGCGTTTCAGGGGCGTGTGGCTGAAAACGCTACCGTTTCCGGAAAAAACGCAGGAGTGGCCGGGGAAACGGTGGGAGTGCCTGGGCGAACGCTGGGTGTGTTTGTGACGTCAACCAGGAACGACAAGCACTGAACTGATCGCACAGGCAGAGTAAGTCTGGAGCTACTCTGAAACTGCTAAGTAGTTAGTAATCGCAATATTGCGAATACATCGGTCGCAATTTTAAGAAGCTAAGATTCACTCCCAGTAGGCGGCGGCTTAGCGTGTGTAACTCTGCTAAATTCGCCTTGCGACCGATCAACTCGGAATGAGGGCCATGGTGTTTTTAAAATAAAAGTATAGATAGTTAGTTAAGTGCATAAAGAAAATGCAAGTTATATGGTGAGATTACCTGGTTTCCAATGTTTTTCAATGTTTGTTCAACTGTTGGTTTAATTGTCATTTTAAAATTTTCTCACTTTGTAATTTCCTCAGTTTGTATATTTCCAAACTCAGACATCTGCCCAATAACTGACTGCAAACATATACTAGGTCTAAATAACAAAGACTTTAGCTAAAGCCAATTGCACATCTAATCAAAGGTCTTAAATAACCCTGTGTTAGGTAATGCCTACAGCATTCTATAATATACTAATATCTACGTTCGCCACGATATCTAGAAATATAAATATATTAAAGTGATCACCTACAGTGCATAATGCATATGAGAAAATGCAGACAACACCTGTATTAATAATGTTGTTTATTAATCATCACAATTGAAAAATAATATATATATATATATATATATATAATTGTTCAACATAATTAGAGGAACTGTGATAATATATGCTATTAATAAAGGATGCTAAAATAAGTGCCTGCACTGCCGTGGAATACATGAACATCTGATCTATAGAAATGTGGCAACGATGATATACACATTGCTTTAGTATACTTGGATATAAAAATATACCACACAGCCCTCATGGGAATGAGAACTTTGATATTGATATTCTGAGTTGATCGCTTGCTTCCGATTTTCGCAGGTAATAAAAATTGAATTTATGCGCATGCGTATGGCCCGCAATGCGCACGCGTGACGTATGGGTTCAAAGCTCTTTGTGGTTGTGCTCGGGTTCTAGCGAAGTTTTCAGTTGCACTGATGGCTGCAAGAAAATTGACAGGAAGGGGGCATTTCTGGATGTCAACTGACCATTTTCAGGGAGTGTTTGCAAAAATGCAGGCATGTCTGAAAAAACGCACGAAAAGGCTGAAATGATCACAAGCGCTGAGTAGGTTCAGAGCTACTCAGAAACGGCACAAACTGTTTTTGCAGAGCTCGGCTGCACATGCATTCGCACTTCTGCTAAGCTAAAATACACTCCCTAGTGGGCGGCGACATAGCATTTGTACGGCTGCTAAAAACTGCTAGCGAGCAATCAACTCAAAATGACCCCCATTGCCTTGACAGAGTATATATGATATCCTAATGTAAATAATATACGTGACATGCCACATATGAGATCCAAATAAGACACTTTTTTGATGTATACTGATAATTTGACAAGTGGCCTATTAGAACAAATATCTATAGTCCTAGAGCAGCGGTGGCCAACCCGTGGCTCTTGAGCCGCATGTGGCTCTTTCTTTATTCAAATGTGGCTCCCGGCACTCGAGGTCCACAACCGCTTCACTCCAGCCAGACACGCAGCAGCACTATGCGGACTGACAACTGATGGAGCGAGACACTAGAGTTGAGACACCCACTGGCAAACAGAGGACAAATGAGGCGCTGCTGCAATGGCAAGAGTTGAGGGACTGTAGTGACACATGAGAGTGGGCTGGAGTGACACAAGGGGGAGCTGACTGGAGTGACACAGGAGTGTCATGGCAGGAGTGACACATGAGGGAGCTGACTGGAGTGACACAGGAGTGTCCTGGCAGGAGTGACACATGGGAGAGCTGACTGGAGTGACACAGGAGGGTGCTGGCAGGAGTGACACATGGGGGAGCTAACTGGAGTGACACAGGAGGGTGCTGGCAGGAGTGACACATAGGGGAGCTGGCTGGAGTGACACGGTGCTGGCAGGAGTGAAACATGGGGGAGTTGGTTGGAGTGGCAGGAGGGTGCTAGCAGGAGTGACACATGGGGAGCTGACTTGAGTGACATAGAAGGGTGCTGGCTGGAGTGACACATGGTGGAGCTGAAGTGTATTATGTGAATCTGTCTTTTTCAATATATTTATGTGGATCGACTTTTCAATTATTTTATGTGGAAGTAGCTTTTTTAATATATTTTATGTTGTATCTGACTTTAAAATGTATTTTTTGTGGATCTAGCTTTTTCAATGTCTTTTTTTGTACCAGGGGCGTGGCCTAGCAGGAACAAGGCCACGCCCCATTTTTACACATGCAACTTTGGTTCGATGTCGGCTCTTAGATGTACCTAACAAGATTTTTTTGGCTCTTTGTCTCTGACTGGTTGGCCACCCCTGTCCTAGAGGGTCTATAATATTGATATATATTTGGCCACAGTAATCCAAATTGACATCTGCTACTTAAGGGGAGAATAAACACAAATGGAAACATTATATCTGGATGGATACATGTTTCTCTTCTGTAGTGGATACACCAGTATCAATGGTTTCTGAGGCACATTAACATTCACATTCATTGACAAATAATGTGGCAACAGTTATATTCTTTTCACTTAGGCAAATTTGGGTATAACAACATATTATATAGCCCTTAACAGACCAATATTCACATACTGATTTTTACTATAAATGATGAGATTGTTTTGATGGGATGTTATTCCTATGTGGACAGTATATATGAAGTGACTTATTACAGTAGACATTTAGAGTCCCGGTAGGGCCATAATAATAATATATCCTAGTACGCTGCAATCTCAATGGGCTCTTTTGTGTGGCTAAAATAGTGTTAATAAGATTTAATGTGATACAAACAACAAACGATCATACAGGAATATTAACCTATCCAATTGGTATAAATGAATGAGACATTGTCTTTATGCTTTGAAAATAAGATATGTCCATCCCCCTCCCACCCAGCGACTGCCTCTGCCTCAGAGGCAAACGCTAGGCTACAAAGCCTGGCATGTGCCGATGCACAGCGGCGCAGGCGCATGCGCAGTTCCGACCCGATCGCTGCGCTGCGATAAACTGCAGCGAGCGATCGGGTCAGAATGACCCCCTGTATACTGTAGTTAGAACAGTAAGAGAACATCTTAATCCAAAACTGTACTCTTAGATTTCATATAAGGAAAACTCTTTATGCTTTATTTTCCAAATCACATTCACTAATTGCATGCACTGGTGAATGTTTAAAAAGATGTCCAACCAAGCTCAACTTATTCCGTGATGGTTTGCATTCTCAAAAGGATGGCTAAATTGATTATTTAATTAGACAACATTAAGTGGATCGAACTGTACACTTAAACAATGGTGTGTAGAGCAGTTAGATCTATGTCTTAGAAGGTCAGTAGGCATTAATAGATCTACTGTATACAAAACACCAATACTGTATAAGGACAGGACTTAAATGAAAGTAGAATAAACAAACAACATGCACATAACAAGCTATCTTTCACAATTATTAAGAATCTAGGTAACTTGTAAATTGTAGGGATGATCTCTGATTTTGTGTAATATTCTTGAATCATTTTACATCCCTGTAATAATTATTCCTTTGCAAATCTGGTTTTTGGGGAAGAATTATAAAGATGCCATTGATGCCTTATGAGCCATATGATGGTCATATGATACCATAAGGAGGAGGGAATTAGGTTTTCTGCTTTTCATGGGGGGTCATTCCGAGTTGTTCGCTCGCAAGCTGCTTTTAGCAGCTTTGCACACGCTAAGCCGCCGCCTACTGGGAGTGAATGTTAGCTTATCAAAATTGCGAATGAATGATTAGCAGAATTGCGAATAGACACTTCTTAGCAGTTTCTGAGTAGCTCCAGACTTACTCGGCATCTGCGATCAGTTCAGTCAGTTTCGTTCCTGGTTTGACGTCACAAACACACCCAGCGTTCGCCCATACATTCCTCCGTTTCTCCAGCCACTCCCGCGTTTTTCCCAGAAACGGTAGCGTTTTTTCACACACTCCCATAAAACGGCCAGTTTACGCCCAGAAACACCCACTTCCTGTCAATCACACTCCGATCACCAGAACGAAGAAAAAACCTCGTAATGCCATGAGTAAAATTCCTAACTGCATAGTAAATTTACTTGGCGCAGTCGCACTGCGGACATTGCGCATGCGCATTAGCGACTAATCGCTCCGTTGCGACGAAAAAATAACGAGCGAACAACTCGGAATGACCCCCATTGTCTCTGCATCCAACAAAAATGACAGTATTAAATAGACAAGTAAATTACTTTTGACATTTTCTTAGTTGTGGTCAGTGTCGGACTGGGGCATGACGAGTCCACCGGGGAATGCCGTGGTCAAGGCCCATGTTTAGGGGTGTGGTCAGTCTCCAGAGGGGGTGTGGCCAGTCATTACATTGAATTGCCTGACCATTAGTGAGTGCATGGGCTGGGCCCCTTGACAAATATATAAATACTTCTAGTGCGTGCATGATAATGTACCAGATAAATATTGGCACTGCACTGTAGAGAATACATTTTAGTCCTGTGCAGTAGAAGGTAACCTATGTATAATGTATAATTCATGTGCACAGTCTAGAACCTGATCAATAGAGGAGGAGAAGGGCCCCCCAGGCCGTGGGGCCGACCGGTGGTTTCCCCTGTACACCTGTGGGCTAGTCCAACCCTGGTTGTGGTCCTTTCCCAAACTATAGGCACTTCCACTATCCTATCACAACAAGGTAACAGAGAAAATAAATAATACTTCATAGTAGACCCATTCAAAAATGTTTTCCATAACAGCATACTGTAATTGCCCTAAAGATTTACATTGATGCTTACAATCTGTGTGTAAACTTGTGTAGATATGAACTGCATTTTCATCTGAATATTAGAAAGAGTTCTAAAACATTATTTTGTGTTATGCGCTGTAAAAGAGATTATATACAGTGCATCTGGAAAGTATTCACATCGCTTCACTTTTTCCACATTTTGTTATGCTACAGCTTTATTCCAAAATGGAATAAATTAATTTTTCCCCTCCAAATTCTACACACAACACCCCATAATGACAATGTGAAAAAAGTTTTTTTTGTGATTTTTGCAAATTTATTAAAAATAAAAAAACAAAGAAGTCACATGTACATAAGTATTCACAGCCTTTGAGTGTAAAAAGTGGAACTGTGCTGTAAGTAAAAAGCTGCTCTGATGGAAGAAAATGCTAAATTAAATAAAGTGCAGAGCGCTAATGTGATGTATAGTGAACGCATTACCTGTGAAAAAAAGGGGGTTAAACATGTTTATTAATGTTTAAGCTCCTTAATGAGATTGTAAAGGACTTGCACAGAAAGAGTCCTGGGTCTCCAAGGCTGTATCGGGTGTTAATTGAACTGAGCCACGGCCGCAGCTGCAGCGGGTCTGCTCACTAAACTAAGCTTTCACTAACTCTGCCTACCTTCCTCCATGCAGAACTTTGGCTAGCTGCCTCCATCCTCCATCCTCCATGCTGGGGAGTGCTCCTTGCTGTGCTGCGCCTCCCTCAATGTCCTGTTGCCGCTTGCTGGTATGCACGCTACAACGCGTTTCTGGCCGTAGCCCTTCGACATACCAGTTTAAAAAATAGCATAGTTCTATAAGCTCTTTTGTGGGAAAAGCTTTGCCAATAATTAATTTTATTACTCTTTGGAAGCCCTTCATCTACATTAATACTACATGTAACCAGATATTCCAACAATTTAGTCATTAGCGAAAATGTGGAAGAATGCTATTTGCCGCGTTACAAATTTCTGAAATAAATTACAGATATGTCCTTATACCATCTTGTTCTAGTCATAGCAAAAAGCCCCTCTTGGCAACCCAGGTCTCAGGCATCTCAAACACACCGAGCATCTTTCTCATGTTGCAGCTGATTTCAGCCGAGATCAATCTCAGCTGACATTGGCCATTTGATATTGCAACTTTTAAAAAAAAACATGGTAATTTACTAAACTACCGTGTTTTTTCAATTAGTGTTCATCGATGTCAATGTAGTTTGTATTGTTGGTCAGTGTTTTATGGGAGAGATTAGTAAAACTTCCGGACATAACAGAATGAAGCCCTGCTAGATCAGTAAGATCCATGGAGGGCTTCATTGTGTACTGTATTTAAATAGTTAAAAATTGCTTGCTGTCACCTTCCTGAACACAACCAGCCCTGTACTCTTTGAGATGATTCTGGTTGTTAAAATACCAGGAAAAACTTGCATAGGGGTTACCAGTATTTCAACAACCAGCCGTGGGCTCCTGGACCAGTTCTGGTTCCAAAAATATGGTGGAAAGGGATGCAGGGGTTCCCCATATGTTTGAAACCAGCACCGCGCTCCACTAGACTAGGAGATATTGCCACAGCCAGGGGGACACATTTATAGTGGTCCCTGCAGCTGTGGTATTACCCCCCCAACTAGTCACCCATGGTCGGGGATAACTGGGGGTTTGGGGACCCCCCAATAAAGCGGTCCCCTGCTTCAGGCACTCATTGGCCAAGGATGAAGCTCAGGGCTGTCCCTGCTTTCCATGGGCTGGGATGGCAAGCTGATAGCCATAAAATGTATAAAAAAAGAATATTGTCTTTTGCCATAGGACTACAAGTCCCAGCAAGCCTTCCCCATATGCTGGTACTTGGATAACTACAAGTACCAGCATGTGGGGCATTAAAGGGCCCCCAGTACCTGTCATTCCACAGTAAAATAAATAGTAAAAAAACACAGGACACAAACCATGAAAGTAAAATAGTATTTAAACATACATGCACACTTACACACTCAAATATACTTACCTAATGTCCCACGGAGCCCCTCAGTCCCCTTGTCTAGTAAAATTCACAGGGTACCTGTAAATAAAAAAATTATACTCAACTAATCCAGTGTAGATTGGTCCTCTTCATCCATGTAGGCATCCAGGGGTTCAAAAACATGCAAAAAAATCCAGTCCACTCATGTACACATAGATCCCCTTTCCCTGAATGCCGTTGAACCCTTGTGAAATGAAGAGTGTGTGTGTGGGTAGTAGGGGTAGGGGGGAACTCCTGTCTGGCTGAAAGCGTTAGTCGCATCATCAAATTGTGTACCCACTATTTTGTGTTACACGGATCCAGGTGATTCTCAGTCGATGTGAAGAGCACACAGTAAGATTAGAACATCCTATCCACAAAGTAATCTTAACACATAATAATACTATAATCAGGACAATAAAACTATTAGACAGGAGGAGATGCTGTGGATGCTGACGAGATCCAGGGAGCCAGAAGCGGAAATGGTGAGCAAGTGCGGGTAGGAGGCCGGGAGTCAGGAAGTGGCACAGGGTTGAGCGGCGTCGGGCTGCGGGCTGTGTACAGCGGAGCGGGCAGTGGGAGATTGCTGCTGCTGCCGCTGCTGTGTGTGTGTGGGAGTGAGTGAGATTGTGTGAGTGAGAGGGCACTGATGTACCGTTGCTGCTACCGCGGCTTGTGTAGTGGAGTGAGTAAGCAAGCAGGTGTGTGAGGGCCACATTTACGTGAGTGTGTAAGTGTGAGGAAGTGTGAGAAAGAGGGAAATGTGAGTGCTTCTTCTGGGTGAGTGACTGAGTGTGTGCTGCAGGGTGTGAGTGAGTGAGAGAGTGCTGCTAGGGGAGAAAATGTGTGTGAGTGCTGCTGCAACTGGATGAGTGAGTGTGCACTGCTATAGCCACAGCGTGCATGAGAGAGGACTGTGGATGAAGTAGGTGCCGGAAACCAAGTGAGAAGGAGGTGCAGAGAGCTGGAGCAACTGCATGGAGTAATATCGGAACGGACCACTCAGATAAGTATTGATTATCTATTTTATTGTGTATTTGATTGTATTGGCTATTTCTGCTGTGTTGTGAATATTGATTTTTTTCACAGCTAGGTCATAGTCAATATCGTATTGCATAGTTTGTATTGTTTTGCATTGTTCTTCGGAAGGTAATAGGGAGTTAGAGTTTTCCAACAAATGGGAGGGGCCGTGATTGAGAGTTTCACTCAGTGCGTGTCATGAAGGATGTATGCACACCTGGAGCAGCCGACCCAGTGCGAATACATATGCACAAGATGTGAGCGAACGGCTGCCCTGGAAGCCCATGTAACTAATCTAGAGCTGACCGTTACGCGACTGAGGTATATTCATAATCTCGTGCAAAGTTTAGATAGGATGGTGAAGGAGTTGCAGTGGGGGACACCGGTAGATGAGGATAATCAGGGAGCTAGTTGGGTCACTGTTAGAAGGAAGAAAAAGAGGGAGAGACACGTCATCTCTGAACTATCAAACCCGAACAAATTTGTCCAATTGGACGAAGATTCGGTGGATGATAGCAACAAAATGGGGGGAGCCGGAGGAGACTGTTCCCTTTTGCAACCGGAGAAGTGGTCCCTCTGGCTCAGATGGGATGAAAGCTAGAGAGGCACCCAGGCAGATGGTGGTGGTAGGGGACTCTATCATCAGGAAGGCAGATAGGGCAATCTGCTACCGGGATCATGAGCATCATATGGTCTGTTGTCTCCCGGGTGCTTGGGTGTGGCACATCATGGACCGGGTAGATAGATTGTTGGGAGGGGCCGGGAATGAACCGGCAGCCTTGGTGCACGTTGGCACCAACAACAAAGTTAGTGGTAAGTGGGATGTCCTTAAGAAAGACTGTAGGGACTTAGGCAAGAAACAAACAAAAAATGACATCTAAGGTAATATTCACTGAAATATTACCAGTGCCACGCTCTAGCCCAGGGAGGAAGAGGGAGATCAGGAAAGTAAATGTGTGGCTTAGAGACTGGTGTAGGCAAAAGGGGTTTGCGTTCTTGGAACACTGGGCGGACTTCTCAGTCAGGCGCCATCTTTTTTGTTGCGATGGATTGCACCTGAATGAAGAGGGGGCTGCAGTGCTTGGGGGAAGGATGGTTAGTAGGTTGGAGGAGCTTTTAAACTAGAAGCCAGGGGGGAGGGTTTAGCTAGAAACTATGGGTCATGCAGTGAGAATAGTAGGGATGGTGGTAGTGAGTTAAATAGGGGTGGAGAAGGGGGGAGGGAAAGAGCAGCCATTAAGGGCAAGGGTAGGTGCATGGGTTCTGAAAAGGGTATTAACAAAGGTATTGCCAAAACCTTAACTAACAACATTTATGTGTCATCATTACAGCATATAGAAAGGATGTACGGAGCATAAGAGAAAATACTTATGTCAAGGCGGATAATTTAGACGGAAACATTGGGTTGATCAAAGAGAAGAGTAAGGTGGGCAGTATTAAGTATGTTGGGGGTGGAGAGGGAGCAAGAAGGACAGTCAGTAAGAGTAACTCTAGGGAGGCTGTAGTAAACCAAGATAGGATATCTTTAAAAAAACAAACGGACCCAACTAGGGGTAAAACTACTCTAGATATGGTAATTACTAATAATGTGGACATTATATCACACACTAAAGTTGGGGAGACTTTGGGTAACAGTGATCACTATATGATCACATTCAAAAGGAGAACATAGGTCCAATAAAAGATGAATTTGGAGTATTGATAAATGATGATGAAATAAAAGCAGAAATACTGAACACATTTTTTTCATCAGTGTTCACCAGAGAGGAACTGATGGTGGAAGTAGGGCATAATGATAGTGACATTAAGGATTCGTGGTTAGATACTTGTTTAAGTGAAGTATTCCGGGAGAGACTAAGCAAAATTAAGATTAATAATCACCTGGTTCTGATGGACTACACCCAAGGGTTCTTATGGAGCTTAGGTCACAACTAGCAAAACCCCTTTACTTGATTTCCAATAGTTCAATTAGATCAGGCATGGTACAAGACCCCTATACTTGATTTCCAATAGTTCAATTAGATCAGGCATGGTACCGAAGGATTGGCGTATAGCTGAGGTAGTGCCATTATTTAAAAAGGGATCCAAAAATCATCCGGGTAACTACAGACTGGTTAGTTTGACATCTATAGTGGGGAAAATATTGGAAGGAATTCTAAGGGATAGCATACAGGAGTATCTACAGACCGCTATGATTATTAGCAAGAACCAGCATGGGTTTGTGATTGACAGATCTTGTCAAACTAAATTAATTAGCTTCTACGAGGAAGTGAGCAATAATCCTGACCAGGAAAAAGCAGTGGATGTGGTTTACTTAGATTTTGCAAAAGCCTTTGATACAGTGCCTCACAGGAGACTTATCATCAAATAAAAGGAGCTTGGTCTAGGAAAAACTGTTTGCACATGGATAAGTAACTGGCTGGATAACAGGGTACAGTGAGTAGTGGTCAATGGGAAGTCCTCAAGCCTGACCCCAGTAGTCAGTGAAATACCACAAGGGTCCGTACTCGGGCCACTACTGTTCAACATATTTATCAATGACCTAGAAATAGGCCTGAAAAGCACAGTGTCAATCTTTTTAGATGATACTAAACTGTGTAAGGTAATTCATTTGGAAGTAGATGTGGAGTTTCTGCAGAATGATTTATCTAAACTTGAAATCTGGGCGTCTAAATGGAGAATGAGGTTCAATATAGAAAAATGCAAGGTTATGCATTTCAGGACTAAAAACAAACTTGCATCCTACATATTAAATGGGGAAAGTCTAGGGGTAACAGTATGGGAAAAAGATTTGAGGGTACTCATTGATAATAGGCTTAATAACCGTACACAATGTCAAAGCGCAGTAAAGAAGGCAAGTAAGGTGCTAGCGTGCATAAAACAGGGAATTTAGACTAGGGACGAGGATGTAATCCTGCCGCTGTACAAATCATTGGTATGTCGCACCTGGACTATTGTGTTCAGTTTTGGGCACCACTGTATAAAAATATATCAGTGAACTTGAAAGGGTTCAAAAGCAAGCTACTAAATTGATTAAATGGCTAGAGGGACTGGATTACGAGGAAAGGTTTACAAGGTTAAATATGTATACACTGGAAAAGAGGCGTCTAAAAGGAGACATTATTGTCTTCAAATATGTAAAGGGGCATTACAAAGAGTTATCAGAGGAATTATTTATTAAAAGAACACTGTTGAGAACACGTGGACACTCGCTGAAGCTGGAGGAGAGAAAAAATTCAGTATGCAATGGAGGAAAGGGTTCTTCACTGTTAGGGCAATATGGATTTGGAATTCCCTGCCAGGAAAGGTAGTAATGGCAGACTCTGTAAATGCATTTAAAAAAGGGTTGGATAAATTTCTGATTGAAAATGATATCCAAGGTTATAACATTTAAAATATTGACATTGTTAATCTGGGTGCAACATGATTTATAGTTGTTAACTAGTCATAACACATTACTTCAGCGGGTAATTTATAATCAACTCAACTTAATACAGGTTGAACACGATGGGCATTTTGCCTCTATTCAACCTCAATTACTATGTTACTACAGTATGTTACATCTCTATGTTCTACAGGTCTACGTTTGCTTACGAATATACCATGGATTGTGGATTAAAAAATCTTTATTATGTCAGTCTGTAAGGTGTTATTAAGAAGCTTAATATAAACGCCCCATCTCTTGTAAAACTTAATTACTCCTTTTTCTGTATCTGAAACTGAACGTTTGTCAAAATATAATATTTCTAACAAACTGTTTTGGATTTCCCAAAGTGAAGGGACAACTGCTTTTTTAGAAGAGCTTTTTTTGCCACAGTCAAGATGACTGTGAGGAATGGGAGTATTTCAGATTTTATATGCCCCCACAGTTAGGGGATCCATATGTTAAAGTTGCAAAAAAGGATGGTTATTACATGATCTGAAAGATGAATGTTGGTTATATCTTCAATTAACCTCATAACTTTGTTCCAGAATTAAGCCACTTCTCTACATACCCAAAAATAATTAAATAAAGTGGCTCCAGGTTGTTTGCATTTCGGACATATTCCAGATTCCTTGGATACAAAATGACTTCACTGTTCTGGTGTAAAAAATGCTCTATTGATAAACTTAATTATGTTTCTTGCAAAGTAGAACAATATAAATATTTGAAAGAATTATATTTAAGGATATATTCTATATATATATATATATATATAGAGAGAGAGAGAGAGAGAGAGAGAGAGAGAGAGAGCAAAGAAGCCTGGCACTCCCTGTGGGTACAACAAGTTTACCTGCTGCGGTGCCTTCTATAGGTCAATGGTGTGGCCTTGTATAGCTAGCAAACATTAGCAGCACTCCACAGACTGTAGCAGTGAAAAAAAAATGTATTAGTCCTACGCCGTTTTGGGGACAAGCCCGTTGTCAGGGACAAGCGTTCTTGTCCCTGATGATAGAGCTTGTCCCCAAAACAGTGTAGGACTAATAAAAGAAACTTGTTTCACTGCTACAGTGAGTGGAGTGCAGCTAACGTTTGCTACCTATATATATATATATATATATATATATATATATATATATACACAATGCAAAGTCGGTGCGGCACGCCATTGATTTTCACACAGGATATGGTATAGAATACAACATTTTAATGCCCTTTAATGACACAGCATTTTCATCAGGTATATGCCATGTCATTAAAGGGCATTGAAACATTGTATTCTATACCGTATCCTGTGTGAAAATCATTGGAGTGCCGCACCGACTTTGCATTGTATTTATGGATCTTGTGAAGGCACCCAGTGAATCATCTGATTAAGTGGCTGTGTCAGACCCCTGCTTTTGTCTCTCTCTCTCTCTCTCTCTATATATATATATATATATATATATATATATACACAATGTTTAAAAGGCGGCACTCACAGGACTTCATACAGGCGCATAAAGGACTACTGAGTCTGTTCAAACAATTTCAGTGTTGCAACCTTTCTCAAGAACTCAATATGAGTTCTTGATAAAGGTGGCAACACCGAAATGCTGAACGATTTGAATAGACTCAGTAGTCCTTTATTCGCCTGTACGAAGTACTGTGAGTGCCGTGTTTCAAACGTTGTATATTTAGGGATCACTCGACCTGGGATAGCACCAGGGCAAGTAAGATTTTACAGCATTTGAGTGCCGGCATCTTTGCATATTGCACCTCATGGCTTTATTTAGCCATGATTGTGCATTGTTAGGCATGACCGCATGCACGTGTGGGGCGAATATGGGTTTTAGGCGTGCATGTGCCCCATTCACATGTAGCCACGATGTATAGTGTATATAGCTCCAGCTCTGCTGTATATGAAGCCCAGGCCTTACATGGGAATTGGTATGTGATACCAGCGCATTGGATACCAAATGTCAGTATACCGACATTGGCATCCTGTGCACCAGAATACTGGCAGGGGAGTGAGCATAACTAAACCCTTTGTGGGCTTTCCACAGGTTCTATTCTCCCTTTATGGGTGTCATGGACACTCATAGAGGGGGAATCACCTACTTTGCCAGTATGCCGGGGGCAGTATAGTACCCTTGTTGTGATCCCAGCGTCGGTTTTGAGACAGCAGGGATCCTGATGGGCAGTATTTCAACCGCATATCCATATATGTGCGATACCACACTTTAAGCAAGTCTGCTTCTATTAGCTCCGAATACAGGAGATGGATTTTATAGGGTTCAGTTTCTAAAAGATGAAGCAGTATCTCCAATTTATCAGAGGGAGGTAGTAGGTAAATGTTTTAGCATAGTGACGGAGTTGCAGGTACATAAAGAAGTTTGCCCTTTGGATACCAAACTACTTCTGCAGTTGTTGTAAGGAGTATAGAGCTTCCCCTAGATCATTTGTGCTATTCCTGCTTTCCATTCCAAAAACTTTGCATTTTCAAGGCCTGTCAAGAAATTTATATTGACCCATATTTGGATATAACTTGAATGGCCCAATCTTTTATTTATGGCAAGCAATGACACATAAGTATCGTGGAATAAAGCTGATTCATTTTTTAATGAATTTTTCATGATCACATCTTCTCATGCACCTCTGTTAACTTATTTAATCTAACCTGTGTCAGCTGTTTTCTAGGTGCCTTACAACAAGAGTGATTTGTGACTGTCTCACCTTTAAAAGCCAGTGTGCTGTGAGCTTTAAACTAGTTAGCACAGCTTAAGTTTAACACTAATGTGATAGCACTTGCCATGTTTATAATTCTAAGTGACAGAGTAGGACATCCAGAAAAATTGGGTCCCTTGATGGGGGTTGCAAGCTTAAATGTAAAAGGGGTAAGTCCTAAAGTCCTGAATTTACCGGGTTAGGCATGGTGTGAACAGGTAACCCAGGTCAATGCAATCCAGGACTCATTCACAGTATGGAGGAGGTGGCGGTGTGTAGAGGATCTTATCTCCAAGCACCGCCTCCACACCCACCCTTGATGATGCCAGCACAGCCTCTGCTTCCGACCCTGATGGTAACCCAACCTGGCATATTGCAGGGTTGCATTGCTAGTCTGAAAGGGGTCTCATGGCAGGTCGCACACGGGAAGGATCAATGTACAATTCATGGGTACGACCCGTGATTGCAATGTGAAAGTGGTAATAGTGACAAACAGTGTGGTTTGTCCCAGACTCTTGTGAGAAACTGCAATGCCTTTTCTGGGAGACTACACTCTGGTGAAGATAGGCCTAAGGGGCAGATGTATTAAGCCTGAAGTGCTGTCAACTGTCAATTTACATATTGGAGCTGATTGGCTGGTGTGTTATCACGATACTTGACTACCTGACCCTCTCCATGGGGGAGAAAATGCTCTGTTCCTGGAATTTCCTGGTACAGGTTGAGTATCCCATATCCAAATATTCCGAAATACGGAATATTCCGAAATACAGACTTTTTTGAGTGAGAGTGATATAGTGAAACCTTTGTTTTTTGATGGCTCAATGTACACAAACTTTGTTTAATACACAAAGTTATTACAAATATTGTATTAAATGACCTTCAGGCTGTGTGACTAAGGTGTATATGAAACATAAATGAATTGTGTGAATGTAGACACACTTTGTTTAATGTACAAAGTTATAAAAAATATTGGCTAAAATGACCTTCAGGCTGTGTGTATAAGGTGTATATGAAACATAAATGCATTCTGTGCTTAGATTTAGGTCCCATCGCCATGATATCTCATTATGATATGCAATTATTCCAAACTACGGAAAAATACGATATCCAAAATCCCTCTGGTCCCAAGCATTTTGGATAAGGGAGACTCAACCTGTAATGTATTATTGCCAACACCTGTGGTGAGCTAGTTAATTGATAAGAAATGTGTTTCACCACTGGTTATGGCAATCCTACATTACCAGGAAAGTCCAGGAACAGAGCATTTTCTCCCTCATGGAGAGGGTCAGGTAGGCAAGTATGGTTATCACCTTGCACTCACTGCTTTATCACTTCTCCAGGCTTAATACATCTGTCTCCACATAGCTCTACACACACAGAACACCCATGTGCATCAGATGTTGTGAGTAATTATAGGGTAGTGCTTGGGAAAGAGTCTTAAGTAGACTGTCTTAGGTTTGGGTCAGGGTGACCAATGCTGGACCAGCTAACTGGTGACTAGCTAGGTGGCCATTAAGTGGAAGGGTCACTGGAACACTTTGCTGATATGACTGCTGGAACCATAATTGATGCTGTTTGTACCATCCTAACAAATTGGTGAATAAACTACAGCCCAGTGGTTTATCAAAACCTGTGTGGACATTTAATTATTTCTGTATGTGCCACAAGTGGTGTCAGAAATGAGATTGATAAAAAATAGCCAGAACCTTTTGTGTCCACCCAGTCAGCAAATCCAGGATGGTGAGTCTTGATAAAAAAATCTCTATAAAGTGATGTGTAAACAGAAAATTTTCCTGCATACTGTATGAGGCAGGGTTTGCTTAAACACAAGTCTTGTGTGTACACTATCCTTGTTGCTAATTTATTTCTGCAAGCTAAAAGCAAAATATTTGTGAAACTGGTACAGCAGAGAGGGTTAAAGGGAAACAATATTTTTCTGCTGAATGCAAGTGTCTTTCTCAGGCTTAAAAACCCAAGTGTTCTGATTCTGCCTCATTTGAGCAAGCTGTGGTTCAGAGAGAAACCTCTTTCAAGATAATTAAAGGCAGACTGTGATAAATGCTGGTAATTGTAGTGCCACATTTTAGATGTGTTGTCTCTGCTGAATGAAAGTATGTTTTCTGACTCTTTAAAGAGGCAGTGCATGATTAATTTTGGATGTTGAAAATGTTAGTTTTTGCTGATTGAAGTATGGAAGAAATTCTAAGGGCATTGCAGAATGTGGCTGCTACACAGAAGGCACAAAGGGGGTCATTCCAAGTTCATCGCTTGCTAGCAACTTTTTGCAGCGCTGCGATCAGGTTAAATTTCCACAAAACTGCACATGCGTATGCACTGCAATGCACAAGGCGTCGTACGGATACAAAGAGGATCGGTGCTGGGTGATGGATTTAACGAAAGATCCATTCGCCCAGCCGATCGCAAGGTGATTGACAGAAAGAGGATGTTTATGGTTGTCAACTGACCATTTTCTGGGAGTGTTTGGAAAAATGCAGGCGTGTCCAAGCGTTTGCAGGGCGGGTGTCTGATGTCAATTCCAGGACCAAAAAGACTGAAGTGATCGCAGCGGCTGAGTAATCCAGAACTATTCAATAACTGCAAAAAACTTTTTGTGCCATCTGCTGCGAAAGCGTTCGCACACTTGCAAAGCTAAAATACACTCCACCAAAGGCGACGACTATCTGATCGCAGCGCTGCAAAAAGTTGCTAGCAAGCAATCAACTCAGAATGACCCCCAAAATGCACAGATGCTGCAGGTCACAGAGGCCCTCATAGAACATACCAAGCTCTTGCGTAAGGAACTGGTTCAAGCAAGGCATGGGTTCTCTGGGCCAACTGTCTTGTAGAAAATGTCCTTCTCAGATGATGTGGAGGCATAGGGGGTCATTCCGAGTTGTTCGCTCATTTCCGATTTTCGCTATACTGCGATTAGTCACTTACTGCGCATGCGCAAGGTTCGCATAGCGCATGCGCTTAGTTATTTTACACAAAAGTTAGGTATTTTACTCACGGCGTAACAAAGTTTTTTCATCGTTCTTCTGATCGGTGAGTGATTGACAGGAAGTGGGTGTTTCTGGGCGGAAACTGACCGTTTTCTGGGAGTGTGCGGAAAAACGCAGGCGTTTCAAGGAAATCTGTGGGAGTGGCTGGATAAACGGGGGAGTGTCTGGCCGAACGCTGGGTGTGTTTGTGACGTCAAACCAGGAACGAAACTGACTGAACTGATCGCAATGTAGGAGTAAGTCTCAAGCTACTCAGAAACTGCTAAGAATTTTCTATTCGCAATTCTGCTAATCTTTCGTTTGCAATTCTGCTATGCTAAGATACACTCCCAGTGGGCGGCGGCTTAGCGTGTGCAATGCTGCTAAAAGCAGCTAGCGAGCGAACAACTCGGAATGAGGGCCATAACTCTTAACTTTTGAGAAAACTGCTACTAGGCTTAGATGGCAGCCAGAAGTCTAAGCAGAAAAGTTGGCACTGTATTTGAGCGGGCCTATATTGATTTGTCTGATATACAGGCTTTAAGTTATCAGCAGGTGAAATTGCTATACTGGCACAGATAGAGAAAGCCAGTACTTCCATGATTGGCATTTTGTTAAGGGTAAAGCAGTTTGTTCACACCTGACAGAACTCTCTAAAATGCAAAAGAGCTGGTTGCAGCCAGAAACCAATATACATGACTTTATGATTCCAGCCATTGATCTTTGTATCTGTGTGCTTGACTGAAGCTTACAGATATGGGTACTGCAAGCGGACCCACAGTTTTATGAGGACCTTGCCTCGGTGATAGACCGATAGTTAAACAGGAACACATTTCTGTGCTGAGTGTCCAAGCTGTCAGAAACCCATGTACTGTACAGTTGCTCAGCTAGGTTCAACCTTTCCTAGTTGCTACAACTTGTTCCCTTCTACAGGGAGTCCATTGCAGTTTCAGGTTTCAGATGGTGTAATTAATAATTAGAGGGTAGTGTTAGGGAGAGGAGGCTTACATAGACTGTCTTGGGTTTAGATCAGGGTGACCGATTCCAGACCAGATGGCCAGTGACTAGCTACAGTAGATGAAGAGTGTATAGTAAGTGAAAGGGTCACTGAAACACTTTGCTGATGTGACTGCTGGAACCATAATTGATGCTGTATCTACCATCCTGACAAATTGGTGAATAAATTAAAGCCCAGTGGTTCAGAAAAACCTGTATGGACATGTGAATACATTTGAATATTGCTGTATGTGTCATGTGTCACGCTATATACTGTATGTGTATATATATATATATATATATATATATATATGTGTGTATATATATATATATATATATATATATATATATATAAATGTATACAGATGTAGCCATGCTTATCTTACCCGCAGCTTGCCCGCACTGGCACACGTGTTGCGCTGAGCATCGGGTGCACCTTACTTCGATGAGCTGTGACTATGCTGCCCATTCATTCCTCTGGCAAAACATGTGTGCATCATGGTCGTGGGCACACTAGTCACCTCTGCTTTGCTGCGGATAAGATGTTCGGTGGCAAAGCTAAGCACTAAGCCTGGCTACATTTGTATATCTACCTATCTACCTATCTATCTGTCTATCTATCTATCTATCTATCTATCTATCTATCTATTTATTTATATATATATATATATATATATATATATATATATATAGGCTGCAGTACTGGGAAAGGCTAGTCAGAATTAAAGTAATTTAAAGAAGTAGAGATTATAAATTCAGATTATATATGAATAGTAAGATTGGCAAATTCCATTTGCATGTAAAATTCAAATTACAGTATGCTATCTGCATATCTATGACATACTGTATGTTAAAATAATGTACATGGGGTGTCTTTACATAATCTCCTGAGAATAATGGGTATTCAGTGCCCTCTGCTGGACATGATTTTTATATGTCACAGTTTCCAGGATTCATGTTTTCTCACACATTAAATTAGAAAATGAATTTGAAAAGATGAATGATCTTGCAGATTATAATTACTTTATAGTAAATGCTATTTTTCCTCTAATATTTGTATATTTACATTCCTATTGATAGTTTATGAATTTGATTATGTTTAGATGCATACTAAAGATTTCTGTGTAATATCATATATATATATATATATATATATATATATATATACAGTGTATATATATATATATATATATATATATTTATTTATTTGTTCTCAAACTATAAAATAATTTATTTAGCATTAGTCCATTGTTTTGCACTTGGGCAGCCCATACTGAAAGGGTTGTAAATGCAATTTTATTTTTATGTGCAGAAGTAATGCCACATACTTGTACATGCTGCACACAAATATTAGGCAGCTTTCCATTTTACAGTAGGGTTGATTTGGGATGTGCCCATTTACCAGCTCTAAATCTGCTTGCCTGTTTGAAATTTTTACAACCATCTCTACAACATGTTTTTCCAATGTTCATCTTCTTCAATTCTTCTAGCTGGATTTTCTCCAATGTATAAATGAGGCCCAGTGATCAAATGAATCATCCTTTTTATTCTACAGCAGCTTGCCCAATCTCATTGGCTTTTCTTAAACATTTCTATTATAAGTGTTATAGTTAATGGATTCTAAAGTCGTAACACTAGTTACCTTACAGCTCAAAAAGGATTTCTGCTTTAACAACCTTCTTTATATCAGAAAGACAATAAGGTTTCATCTGATTTCCTCTTGGTGATTACTTGCACTCATCTAAAATAGACTACCTCTCTGTGCATATAAGACAGCAGCTCAATTTATTCACCTTTTAAACCATGTATAGGTCCCCAGAACTATTCGGATAGATGAATGTTAAACTCATATTTTTCTCTTCCTGATTTTGACATTGCCAACCATTCTAGATAAACCAATTACTGTAGGTCAATGCACCATTCTACCTTTTTGTCAGGCCTCACTCAAAACAGCCAGTCTCCAGAGCCTGATATACAGGCTATGGTTCAAAGGGTCGACCTAGTGAAGGTCAACCGTCAGTAGGTCAACCACTATTGGTCAACATGGACATGGTTGACATGGGAAAAAGGTTGACATAGTGAAATGGGACAGGTCGACACAAGAAAAGGTAAAAATTAAAATTTTTGACAGTTTTTGGTGTAGGTTTTTTTGCGTAACATGACTAGGAACCCCAGTTAGTGCACTCACTATGCTCTCCATACTGTAGGCAAGATTACTTTCTCCATTACCACTGAACTTGGCACAGGTTACTATTCCAAATCTTAGTCCACGTGGATGGTAAAGTTCGAAAAAGTAAAAAAAAATGTAAAAAGTCATGTTGAACTTTTCATATGTTGACATGTCACATGTCGACCATTTTAATTTTGTCAACCTTTTTCCTATGTTGACCAATGTTGGTTGACCTATTGACTGTTGACCTAATCCATGTTGACTTGCCATCCAGATACCAATATACATGTGTTTATATGATTGTCACTTAAAAAAAAAAGTCAGAGACCAGCAAGCAACCTGCACCTCTGGCAAATTCGGACCCTACATCTCCCAGGGAGCATCAGGGAGAGTCTCAAGAGCAGGCTCATATAAAGTCTTGGAGCCTGGAAAATTTGATTAATTTCAGGTGGAGTCTTGTGAGCATTCACATGTGCCATCTGTAAACCTGGCAGAGGAGGTTCTTAGCCCGTGATAGTATCCCATGAAAGGCCAAAATCAAGTAGCTGGAGGGGGTGAAGTCTTACCAGGAGGCTGCTGGAGGCAGGGGGGGGGGGCAGCCCCCCAATTATGGGGGGGCAGCCACCCAATTATATTGTGCCTAGAGTCTGCCTGACCCTTAAATATGCCCTGTAGTCTATGTAAAATGCAAAATTGGGAAAAAATGAAGCAAATTTGAAGAAAAAGTGTACAGTTTGGAATTTGAACCAGGCATCTCATGCCATATGGCACAAAAAAGATAGGTAGATGAGGATATGGTTACTTCTTTTGACAAAGCTTTTGCAAACTGCTTCATAAGTCCTAATTTGATGGTGAAGAAGGGGTATGATGGCCTTTTTTTACCTTTGCTATCCCATTCACATTAAAAGCATGGATACTTTGTGTTTCCTCCATGCTGTCCAAGGAACATGGACAGTACTTTAAGATCAACACTTATAGTATCATCTCTGGTATGCAGAATTACCAACTGAAATGGAAGCATACTTGCTGCTATCGCATAAGAACACTGCAATGAGACTTCTTTTTGATGAGTTAATAAAAAGTATTTGTTCATTCATGTTGTGTGCAATGTTGAACTTTTGCATCAGTCCAGTAACATCATTACAGCACATCAGGGAGGTAAATTTATTTGGCGTTGATCGATTTAAACCAATCAACATTGATGTTTTTCAAGTTCTAAAACAAACAGGGCCCAATTCATGTTTGAACACAAACCTAATGGTGATCTGCACAGGCAGTCCCCCCTGCCAGCCACAGCATGAATGACGTGCTGTGGCATTTGGGTAATATTGTATAAATAATAATAATAATAATAATAATAATAATCTAATATAAAATGCTAAACAGGAAACATTATATTTTATTATTTGCAGCAGAACAACACAATTATTAATCATGCTTCTCATTTATTGCTGTATCTTCTGAAACCAATTTAGAGTATATAATTCACAGATCATTTGAGTTTACATTCTTTGTTATGAAGTGTGCGGCATTTCATGAGAATGAATGATTTCCAACATTTACATATAATTCTTACAATTATCATTATCATCTATATTCAACAATGTAAAATCAATTTGGAATTTTACAAATATCCACAGAACACCATACACAAAAGCTTAGAGTAATATAATTTTATATGGTATAATATTATTATTAACAATAAACTGAATTTGAAAGATACACATAACCTGAGCACCTTACAAAGAACCTTTTATGGAAACCAATTATAGTTATCAAATTTACTTTAATATAAATAGTTCAAAATAAAGTTATTTCTTTAGCACATAAATCCATCTTATGCTTAAATTATACGAATAACTTTATTTTTAGCTCTTTAGACACTAACCCGTTAGTACTGTACTGTTGCAATAACCCACAACACAGATTACTAACTATATGAATACATTCACACACATCATAAGTTTAAATACGTTCTAGTTACTATAAAAATAGTATTGCATTAAATTACTAATAATATGCTCAAGATGGATGAAGTTGATCTGAGTTTGTTGAACTGAACTTTTGGCTTTGCAATACTTAGAAGATTTTTATAGTACTTATGAGTTGTTTACTCACACCTACAGATATGTAAACAATTCCTGTTTATATTTATTGCATCTCCCTGTAATCTACCTTATTTATTAATGTGCAACATGAAATAGTGTAAAGCTTGTGTGATTTAATTTTATTACACCAAGAGGATTACTTGTGTATACATTTAAAAAATATATAGCTGTCTACTGAGTATGTTTGCAAGGATATTTTAAGAAAAGACTGCAGAGTCTGAAAAATGCACAAAAGGTTTACATTTTAGTAATCTTAAAAATACAGTTTGCAATTTAATGGGATTTTAGGTACTGTGGATCATAAGTAAGGGAATTTAATTTCTTTTAGAATAGAAATACATTTAATAATACCCAAAAACATGTTCCAGGATGGTAAGAAAATCATTTCTTAAGGTTACTAAATGTGTCAAGAAAATATGATTTATCAGGGGTCTTTAAGTAAATCATATTAGAGGGTTTTTTTTTTTAAAAGAGTTCTGCAGTTTAATCAGAGATAAGCATTCCCAGGCTTACATTCTTGATTTATGGTTCTAATTTGAGACATGGACATTTGCTTTGGATATTGCAAAAATAATAAATGTATTCATTTATTAGCAATCATCCCCCAAAACTCAGTGTGTAAAGTGTTTTCCATGAGGTGACAGTTTTTTTCACGTTTCACAGATGATGAGATCATGCAGAGTACAGTAGGTCATTCCTTCAAACAAATGTGTCCTGACACCTGCATAAAGGATATTTCCTACTATAGCCTTCAATAATTGAAACAAACATGTTTTTTTTAACAATATATGTATTAATATGTACACATGTAAAATAATGTTTTTCATTACAAATACTGAAAAATTAACAATAATATATTATAGGATGGGATATGATCATAATAATACAGTATTTCCAGAGTTATACATTGGAAAGACATAAACAAACCTCCACTTACATATAAAAATCTAATTATATATTTTATATAAAAATTCCCAGGAGAGATAGAGAGTGAATTTTATAAATTTTTATAGCACAATAATGTTTTTGTGGGGGGCTCAATTCAGTTTACTGTAGGTGATCAATTGATTGAGCATGATACTGTGGTTGGAAGTATATTTTCTAAAGTGTTTACAAAAAGTGGAGGTTCTATTTATCATTTACTGTATCTGCACCTTTTAGAAAATAATAGCTAAAATCTGGCTAGTTGCTATGGACAACATCTTCACTTTTGTAACACCACAGGCATGTTTATGTTCTTTTATGACACAAGTACAAATGTGTACATCACCATAATTAAGGTCATCATTTAATTTTGTAATTTTGTCTCACTCAGCGGTCAGCTGGGGTGCTGGGCCCTGTTTTTTGTTCTACTAACATTCTGTATGATCATTAAAAGTTTATAAACCATTAACAGCAAAGTAATAGGTTAGAACAATATATTGATAATTAAGGAAACATCTTGGTGGCTTAGTAAAACCAAGCAACCAATAGGCTTAGCAATGTTGATAATCATCATCACAGTTGGAAGATCACATCCTCATCATCACCCTTATCACTGCTGTTAATATCTTCATCACACAATATTATCTCATCCCCACTGGAATCCACCATTTTGTTTGTTGTAATTGGCAGCAATGCTCTTCCACATATAATTGTTAGTTCATTTTGATGAATTTCACTTTTTCAAAATTTTGGGGAAATAGCTTCTTTTTCCAATTGCTCACAAGTTTCTCGGCTAAACACTCTTTCTGAGTACACACTGGTGGGTGGCCATCTTAATGAAATCATAGTTTGTACAAGGAGCTCCAAATTGCCTTTTCCCAGTATTCAAAGGGATTGTGTGAGATACTAATTTGTATATTATTATAAAAGTAATTCTACTCTAATCCTGACAGGGGACAGGACACTGATGCAGTAATACCAAACATCGGGATCCTGATAGTCCAGACAGTGGGCTGTGTAAGCACTAATATGATGGAGGATTTGGTTTAGGTGACCCCCAGGGGGATTAAGGTTAGGGTGCAAGATGGGAATTGTTAGGTTTAGGGTGCAGGGAGGGAGGGTTAGGGTTAGGCACTACCAGGGGGGGGGGTTAGGGTTCCTCTGCAGGAGATAGATGGTTAGGTTTAGGGTGCGGGGAGGAGGGTCTGATTTAGGTGCCATCCGGGAGGTTGGGGTTAGGCTGCAGGGAGGGGGAAGCTTATGGTTAGGTACCTAAAAGGGAGGGTTAGGGTCTTGACTATCAGATGCCACTGTCAGTCTCCTGACTGCCAGCAGCCCGACAGACGGCACTTCTTACCCAAATCTCCTGAACATTGTACTAAGGTTGCAGCCACAGCTCCAGACTTATGGTTATTTCTTCTGGCTGGGATACAGAATCACCACAAGTCTTACATTTAGCACAGTCTACTCTTTACCATATAGCAACCAGAGCCAAGTGGTTTTATTTAGGAGTTACTTCCAGAATTTGTGAGTTATCACAGTTATTTTTGCATTTAAAGCTTAGTGCATGGACAATCTGCTTTGAGACCTGACAGCTACATTGTATTCACTGTGGATATCCTGCAGCTACTGTTGGTTAATCATATTTAACCGCTTGTGGCAGCACATGTAAAAAAGCCTTTTGCAGTCATTTCTTAAAGTCACAATTTAAGTTGCTTAACTGCTCCGAAATATTGCAGGAACTTTGAGGACTAATCAACAAACTAATCACCAATGTTCATGAACTGTGAGATTTTTATGCTTGTGTTTTATCCTAGTTTTTATTCTAAATGGTGTAAGGAGCAATATGTGCATACTGTATATGTCTCTTTTATGTATATGTATGTTCAGTTAATTGTATTTTATTCTAATTCATTGATTAAATATTCATGTGATATTCACTTCACTTGCGCTCACTGTTTTGTGCTCTGTCAAAAACATACACAAGAGCCTGTTTACACTGGATTAAATTTTTCAATGCACTCTAATGAAATGTTTAGTATTACTACTTGCAGCACAACTACAGCACACACCCTATCCATGCACTTTATGGTGTGAAATGGTACCTGATCATGATGGAAGGGCACTCTTATGCAATCCAGAACATGCAAGATCCATTTTGAGATCTGAACTTGGTAGGAAGACACATGCCGGGACTGGCCTCCTGATTCCTGCAAAACTAAACCTCTCATCTCCAATATATATATATATATATATATATAATGGGTGCAGGGTGTGTGGTGTGGACTTCGAGGGCCACCCTGCACAAACTGCACCCATTATAATTATGCCAGTGTGTTCAGTACTAAACAGTATTTATACACAAGAGGTATTTGAGCATACTGTATGTATATGCTCAAGCAGCAGATGTGGTAATACAACAGATCTGCCAATCTACCACTGAGTTTTTACACAGGCAGCTATGGCCACTGGCATCTGAAGGTACTTATTATGATTTTGTAGAAAATACATTGGCAGATAAGGGATCTAAAACACTGTTAAAAAAGAAAAAAAAACATTTTAATAAGACAAAAAAGTAATTTTCCTAAACCTACAAAATACACAACACTACTGTCACTGAACAAACTAGATCACAATCCTCTGCAAACTTCAGCACTTAGCTAATCCTCTGCAAACTTAAACATCAACCTAATTATAAAACACAAACCATACAGTGAAATATCTCAAGTAAATTAAATGCTTTCACAAATTAAATGTGTGTCAATATTTTCCAAGTTATTTTCTGCACAAATTAGCTATAACTTCTAATATGTAAGACATGTTATTTTCATTTAATAGACAATGCTCCAGAGAAACACTAGATGGGAAAGAAAAAAAAAATCACTGTATCTGTAAAAGCCTCTCTTTTGATTCTTCGTTTGACTAAACAAATTTAAATCTTTCATTAATTGCGCACCTTGTTCCCAAAGCATTCCTCTGCTAATTTGCCCTTCAAAAGGTTTAAAAGACAGTCCCAGATATGCCACTTCTTTTTGACAGGTATTTTAAAACAAAAAAGTTACTAGATAAATCATTAATACAAAATGGTATAATGGGGACTACATTTTGAAGTATACTGTATTTCTGTAAGAATTTAGGTACTCAGTTAAATAAAACAAAAGGCTATAAAGATTTTTGTTACAAATATTAGCAAACCTCAACAGGTCACTCCAGAAGTTTTAAGTGGGTGAAGGGGGATGGGTAGTCAGTCACCATTATAAAGACTGGAATTTTTAATATTGTCTGTGTTGTAATAAAAATTTCCAGGCTGTTGTAATAAAAATGTCCAGGTGTGTAATCAGCAATTAACGTAAGGCCTTATCTGATGCTGACAATGTTTTGGTAAACTGATTTATTAATATTATAAGCAGGTGAGAATGCTGGCTGTAATTTTAGAACAGCTGCTCAATCCCAATGCTCAAATCTGCACAACACTATTAACTTCATATAGTTTGAATAAGAGGAGTGTGTATTTAAAACCTAACCTTGCGCTATATCATGTGCTAGACTTGAGTCATTCAGTATTTTCATTGCACCATATCCATAAACATAGTATTACTTTCTCCCCTGCATATTATATTTATAAATAAAATGTATACAAGCAATACTCAGCTTTAGCAGTTGGGTACATAGAACACTCTGTGAAACTAAATGTTGGGTTCTCTGTGTATGGTGAGGATGTAATTGCATATACACCTCTCTTACTCCTGTGATATTGTAAAAAAAATTGCTTACAATCGTAGTAAATTGGATTCATCTTGTAACATCCGAACAGCACAGTATCCCGCACTCTTGTTTGTGCTGGAGTATTTGAGATGTGGAACGTTGTTAATTTGTAGGATGGTTGTTCAAACCAGTAGAATGTTTCAAATGTCATATTGTACTGTAGGTAGGGTGTCCAAAACTGTAGAAGGTGATGCAATGGGCAATAACTGTGGGCAGTGTTTTCATACAGATAAGGTATGTTTGCATAGTTAAATTCCTAGATGGCTGGAAGTTCTGTTATAAGTGTACTCCAAAGTCACACTACTGTCCTACTCCGATATGTTGCTCACCGCCTCTCCACCTCAGAGATAACAGATTACACAGTATCAGGAATGGAATAAAATATATGTAATCCCTGTATTGTCGGTCAGTTGCTTAAAATATTTTAGTATAGTATCAGTGATTTCTACAAATATATAAAACTTTATGCATTGTCAGAGCTGGAATGGTTAGGATTTGTATTTATGATTTTATTTTTACTTTTGATCCAAATAGAAATAGAAAATAAAAATAAATAACAAACCTATTTGTTCCATACACCTTGGACTGGCGTGTCACTGTTTGGGCTGCTGTTGAAAGTGCACCCATCTACACAGGAGATGACATCCCTAACCCGATCTTGCCACAGTAATTACAAGATAATTATGTAAGTATATATTCCTAATTTATTTTAAGTTTGTTTGAATACTCTTGAGCGCACTTTGTAATACTTTAACGTTATTTCATTTGTGAATGAAAGCAAAGCAAATCCCAAAAAATTATTTAAATACATTAATAGCAAGAGATCAAAGAAGGAGAGTATAGGCCCTTTAAAAGACAAGTTGGAAGTCTTAAGCAAAAATTATAATGACATAGCGGACACACTAAATGAGTTTTTTTCAACAGTATTTACTAGAGAGGACCCAATTCAGGGACTAACACATAATCTCAATAATGAGAATAGCCCACTGATAAGTACTTATTTAAGCGAGGAAGTAGTCTGTGACCGATTAAAACATTTAAAGATTAATAAGTCACCAGGTCCCGATGGTATTCACCCAAGGGTTCTAATGGAGCTTCACTCTGAACTTGCAAAACCGCTATTTTTGATCTTTAAGGATTCAGTAATATCAGGTATGGTTCCCAAAGACTGGCGTATAGCGGAAGTAGTGCCTATATTCAAAATGGGAAGTAAAGCTGAACCAGGTAATTATAGACCAGTTAGTCTTACATCTATAGTGGGGAAAGTATTGGAAGGTATTCTAAGAGATAGTATTCAGAAGTTCCTTGAAGTCAATAAGGTCATTAAAAGGAATTAACATGGGTTTCTGAAGAACAGATCCTGTCAAACCAACTTACTTGGCTTTTAAGAAACAGTAAGAGCAAACCTAGATCAGGGTAAAGAGGTGGATGTAATCTTTTTAGATTTTGCCAAAACATTCGGCACTGTACTACAAATGAGACTTATCTACAAGCTACAAGAAACAGGGCTAGGAAGCACAATATGCACGTGGGTCAAAAACTGGTTAGATAATAGGGAGCAGATTGTTGTGGTTAATGGATCTTTTTCAAATTGGACTGAAGTGCTAAGTGGTGTGCCGCAAGGCTCAGTATTAGGACCACTATTGTTCAATATTTTCATTAACGACCTAACAGAAGGTCTAGAGAGCATGGTGTCAATTCTTGCAGATGATACCAAATTGTGTAAAGTTATAAATGCGGAGGGGGTTGCTGAGTCGCTTCAGAATGACTTAGTTAAATTAGAAGCTTGGGCAGCGAAATGGAGAATGCGCTTCAATACAGACAAGTGTAAGGTAATGCACTGTGGTAACAAGAACAAAAATAACACCTACCTACTAAATGGGGTAAGATTAGGGGATTCTGTACTGGAAAAGGACTTAGGTGTCCTCATAGATAGCAAACTAAGCAGTAGTACCCAAAGTAATACTGCAGCAAAGAAGGCTAATAAGATATTAGCATGCATAAAACTGGGAATTGATGCTAGGGACAAGAGTATTGTACTCACGTTATATAAATCACTTGTGAGGCCACACCTTGAATACTGTGTACAATTCTGGGCACCTTACTACAAAAAGGATATCCTGGAGCTAGAAAAGGTTCAGAGGTGGGCGACCAAACTAATTAAGGGTATGGAGACACTGGAATACGAGGAAAGGCTTGCAAGACTAGGCATGTTTACACTGGAAAAGAGGAGATTAAGAGGGGACATGATCAACATTTACAAATATATAAGGGGACAATATACAGATCTTGCACAGGACCTGTTTTTGGTTAGATCAACACAGAGAACTTGTGGACACTCGCTCAGGTTAGAGGAGAGGAGATTCCGTACAATACGGCGTAAAGGCTTTTTTACGGTAAGGACGATTCGTGTTTGGAATTCCCTGCCTGAGGGAGTTGTAATGGCCAACTCAGTCAACACCTTTAAGAATGGGTTAGATAAATTCATAATGTATAAGGATATCCAGGGTTACGGGGCATAGTCACGCACTATGGTTATTATAAAAAAGAGGGGTAAAACGTAACGGCAGTCATCTACTTCTGTCAAAATTGTATACAAAATAATCGTGCATAGGAGACCACAAATAGGTTGAACTCGATGGATAATTGTCTTTTTTTAACCTTAGATACTATGTTACTATGTTAATATAGTTACATTTTTATTTTAAAATATTATTTAAATATATTTTAAAAATGTAAACTAGTTAGAGCATCAAATATAAATGGCAAATTAAAATGTACAAATACAATTTCTTTTACCAGAAAATGCTTTCTAATATCAATCTAGTGATTTTTTTGTAAATGACATAATATTACACTGAAATATCACAAATATAAAGTTATAAAAAAACTGAAGATTTTTTTAAATAATAAATAGAGATTTCTATGTGCTATTGGATGAAACTGTGAGCATTTGTGACTCAAACAGCCAGAAACTGTGAGCATTTGTGACTCAAACAGCAAGCTAACCTATGTGGTGCCCTTCTCACCACATAGGTTAGCTTGCTGGGGCTAGCAACTTTTAGTCTGAAGGGCAGGCACAAGTAAGTGGGCAAGCTTTTCTACCAGTGTATTGAAATAGAGAAACAGGTGTGATAATAATCTGTGTAGGCACGATTTGTCTGAAATTGGTATGCTTTAAATAGCCAATGAAACACTTGAAAAATTATGTCACAGAGCTATAAATTAATACAGTACATCTACCAGTTCTATCTGATAAAGCAGAAACTATTCTAGTGCCCCCTATAAAATGCACACAGCTCTTTCATATAACATGAAGGGACCATTCCAATGACCAATGAGACCATTTCAATGACCAATAAACAAGTTCAAGTAAAAAATTGTTTCATAAATATGCCCCTAAATGTGAATAAATGAACAAATAAAAAAACATTAGAAATGAGGCATATAACAATCTATTTTACTTCTTGTTAAGAAACAATAAGCAAACAACCCAATTTGTCTTTTCATTGACAAGTTCAAAGGCTATGGAACTGCAAATATGAATTAATTAAAACCCTAATATGAGAAATGAATGGCCACAAACAAGCAAGAGTTGATAAGCAACTTCAGCACATCTAACAATGGGGCTTATTCAGATGTGGATGGAGTTGCTATCACTTCATTTGAAGCAGCAGTGATATCTCTGTATGGAAATGCAGCAGGAGTTATCTATTACTAATGGATGCCTTCTGCAGTAGTAGTGATCTGAGCTGCATCCTAGGATACAAAATCAGATCACTACGACACCATCGGGTGGCTTGTGGTGGTACTCATCACAGATCCTTGTAAGAGGCTGGGAAATCTCAGAGATCCTGGCCTCTTTTCCTCCCCCTAAACAGTGGTAAAACACTTCCTTTTTCACAGAGACCGTTGCCACCCCCTTCCAGTGCCTACACTGTATAAGACTGTCAATCAGTGACAGTCTGATGATGTACTGTGTTGTGTGTCACAGGACCTGTTTGCACATGTGCAGAATAGGTCCAGCACATTCACAAAGTACAAACTATTTGTACTTCGGACATCGGGATACAGCTCCATGCAATTCTGAATTAGCCCCAAAGGCAGCCGCAATGAAATGTGAAACACAAATAAAAGAAGATCTATGCCTGCTCAGTGCCCTTCTCACCACAGCTTGTGTAATCACAGAGGCTGTGAGAGCATACACCAAGTCAGGGGAATACATACACCAAGTGAGAGGAATACTGCAAATGGCAATTGGACATATTGTGTGGAATTCTTTAAAAAAGAAAATTGGTTGCAAAACCTATATGCAGACTTGTACACATGCATGCACATACAGTATGTACAGATGGGTCCACGTTTATCTTGACCTTTAACAGGATTAACTAAGACTGGCCAGTCAGACTTATGCCCTCATTCCGAGTTGATCGCTTGCTAGCTGCTTTTAGCAGCAGTGCAAACGCTAAGCCGCTCTGGGAGTATATCTTAGCTTAGCAGAAGTGCGAACGAAAGGATCGCAGAACGGCGACTAAAATTTTTCAAGCAGTTTCTGAGTAGCTGCAGACCTACTCCTACCTTGCGATCACTTCAGACTATTTAGTTCCTGTTTTGACGTCACAAACACGCCCTGCGTTCGGCCAGCCACTCCCCTGTTTCCCCAAGCACACCTGCGTTTGTATCTGACACGCCTGCGTTTTTCAGCACACTCCCGGAAAATGGTTGGTTACCACCCAGAAACACCCACTTCCTGTCAATCATTCAGCGGTCAGCAGTGCAACTGAAAAGTGTTGCTAGACCTTGTGAGAAACTGCATAGTCTTGTGTGAAAGTACGTCGCGCGTGCGCACTACGCACCATACGCATGCGCAGAAATGCCGCTTTTTTACCTAATCGCCACGCTGCGACCGAAAGTAGCTAGTGATCAACACGGAATGAGGGCCTTAATCCCCTGCTATAATTACTTAATCCCCTGCTGTATTGTTCTCTGTATTGTATTGCAGCTGAAAACAATAGATGAAGGCAGGAAGCAAGTGGCCGGGCATACTGGAGAATTGTCACAGATTGGAATTACAATGCTTGCAGGCTGTTTTAGTTGGGATACTGCCACAGACAATAAGTGGTCTCTAGGTTCTGCAGAAAGCCCAGCCACTTGCTTTCAAATTGACTATAATTGTCATCACAATTTTAAATTGCGTGGGCTACTCTATTCTGATGCGACTCCACCTACATTGGGCTGTTCAATTGAGGGAATCCTGCCAATATAGTGCTGCAGGGCAAAGTGGATTCAGAAGCAGTGCACCCATAAGCAATGATGTGACTGATGGCCGGGCAGTAGTCAGAGAATAATGCCAAGGCAGTCACTCTGTCTTAGAGAATCAATGGAAACAACTGTAGAGAACTTTCTACCTGTTGCCCAGCCATCAGTCATGTATGTGTAGGGTGCATCTACTGCCCTCACTGAAGGAATTGTACTGGCCTATGGAGCATATAGCACCCTGCACCCCAGCCCAGTCTGCCGCTTGTTACGAACTGAGTACCTGGAACTCAGGGGAGTAGGTAGCAACTGGGGAGTTCCAATACTTATGAGTGAAGCCGAGGCTAGTTATGAATGACTGCAGCAATGACTACTCTAAATACTGACTAATACTGATGTGTTGTATCTGAGTGCTTTAAAAAAAATTTAAACGGATTGAATACGGATACCATCATGAGGTACAGTGGGGACCCAGTGCACTTTGCATTCAATATTTCTGCCGAAGCTAGTCAGAAATATGAATGCTGTTATGCTAATACTATTATGACAATATCCATATCTAGCGTGACTGGGCGGCAGTGTGGCTGTAGACCATCTGGGAGTCATATTAATGCTATCCGGTATTTTGTACGCAATGTAACGAAAAAATTAATTGACTGAACGGGCAGCAGCGTGGCACTGTAATTTGTGGAAAGGGATTTTTTTTATAAAGGGAAGAACGTGATTGGCAAGCCTTTCACAGATCACTGCTTACTGCCACAGCATTGTATTCAGCACTGTAGTCTCAACGTGGAGCATTCGCCACCCAGCGGTTAAACTGTGTATTAAATGGCACGGGACATAACGCACGCCATAACGTTATTTCCAACTCGCGACACAGGACCCTACATAGTGCGCTATGAGCAACGCTGTATGAGGATACATCTGTAGTTCATAGGAAGGGCTACGGTCCTGAAGAGAGAGCTTGGGTGCCTGGGAAGTTCCTCCATGCTCCTGAATTAAAGAATGGTTTCTCCAAGAAATATCCCCAGAAACCTGGATTTTCAAAGGGGGGTACTGCTCCTGAATTAAAGAAAGGTTTCTTCAAGTAATATCCCCAGAAACCTTCAAAGGGGGGTACTGTTAGTGCCGGAAGGTGCGCATCCTGGTAGTTGCCTATGAGCCGGGATGCCGCATCTCCCGCTGACCCTTGCCCGGTGCCTAACTACAGGCGGAAGCCGGGTGCAAGGTGTCCTGGTCCCCACCCGGCGCCTAGCAGCAGGTGCTGGGGACCACCGTACTCCTTGGCAACGGGGATGCCAGAAGCAGTAGGCATTCCCCATTGCTTAGGTTCTTGGTACGTGCAGCAGGACATCTGCACTTAGTTGTTTAATTTTGGTTCTGAGCGGTGATTGGGGCAGCATCATTTATATTCCCCTCCTGGTAATTCCCAAAATGCTGGTGATAGTTCCTACTTCAGTTTGAACATGTCAGCTTGTGAGAGATCCTGTCTACCTGTGTTGTGCCCATGACACGGAGAACTTGCTTGATTGATTACCTGACCAGATACAGCCAGCTTTGTATTCAGGTTTTTGCTTAGCAGTTTGTGAATTTTCCACACAGACACTGCCTTGCTTAAATTTCTGTATTATAACATTTTAGAGCATTGTTGCTTTCACAGTTTATTAAGTTGCTTATAACACCTTTGAGCATTGTTGCTTTCACAGTTTAAGTCACTTATTACATATTTGAGCATTGTTGCTTTCACCGTTTATTAAGTTGCTTATTACATATTATGCATTGCTGCATTCACAAGCAGTTGTATATTCAGTGTCATAGCTTTCAACACTCTGTGCCTTGGTTCCTATGTTGGGATTTTGGTGGCAGCGCCACACAATCTGTACATTGTCCTTTCTTTATTCTCTCCCATTGGTAGTCACGCTAGTCTTAGTTAGAGATGAGCGGGTTCGGTTTCTCTGAATCCGAACCCGCACGAACTTCATGTTTTTTTTCACGGGTCCGAGCGACTCGGATCTTCCCGCCTTGCTCAGTTACCCCGAGCGCGCCCGAACGTCATCATGACGCTGTCGGATTCTCGCGAGACTCGGATTCTATATAAGGAGCCGCGCGTCGCCGCCATTTTCACACGTGCATTGAGATTGATAGGGAGAGGACGTGGCTGGCGTCCTCTCCATTTAGATTAGGAGAGAGAGAGAGAGATTGACCTGAGGCTGATACTGTAGAAGAGAGTGCAGAGTTTAGTGACTGACCACAGTGACCACCAGCAGTGCAGTTGTTTTATTTAATATATCCGTTCTCTGCCTGAAAAAAACGGTACACACAGTGACTCAGTCACATACCATATCTGTGTGCACTGCTCAGCCCAGTGTGCTGCATGCCTGCATCATCTATGTATATATTATATATCTGACTGTGCTCAGCTCACACAGCTTATAATTGTGGGGGAGACTGGGGAGCACTGCAGTGCCAGTTATAGGTTATAGCAGGAGCCAGGAGTACAAGACAGTCACATACCATATCTGTGTGCACTGCTCAGCCCAGTGTGCTGCATCATCTATGTATATATTATATATCTGACTGTGCTCAGCTCACACAGCTTATAATTGTGGGGGAGACTGGGGAGCACTGCAGTGCCAGTTATAGGTTATAGCAGGAGCCAGGAGTACATATTATATTAAAATTAAACAGTGCACACTTTTGCTGCAGGAGTGCCACTGCCAGTGTGACTGACCAGTGACCTGACCACACTGACCACCAGTATAGTTAGTAGTATACTATATTGTGATTGCCTGAAAAAGTTAAACACTCGTCGTGTGACTTCACTTGTGTGGTGTTTTTTTTTTTATTCTATAAAAAACTCATTCTGCTGACAGACAGTGTCCAGCAGGTCCGTCATTATATAATATATATACCTGTCCGGCTGCAGTAGTGATATATATATATTTTTTATATCATTATTTATCATCCAGTCGCAGCAGACACAGTACGGTAGTTCACGGCTGTAGCTACCTCTGTGTCGGCACTCGGCAGTCCATCCATAATTGTATACCACCTACCCGTGGTTTTTTTTTCTTTCTTCTTTATACATACATACTACTACATCTCTTTATCAACCAGTCTATATTAGCAGCAGACACAGTACAGTACGGTAGTTCACGGCTGTGGCTACCTCTGTGTCGGCACTCGGCAGTCCGTCCATAATTGTATACCACCTAACCGTGGTTTTTTTTTCTTTCTTCTTTATACATACATACTACGACATCTCTTTATCAACCAGTCTATATTAGCAGCAGACACAGTACAGTACGGTAGTTCACGGCTGTGGCTACCTCTGTGTCGGCACTCGGCAGTCCGTCCATAATTGTATACCACCTAACCGTGGTTTTTTTTTCTTTCTTCTTCATACATACATACTACGACATCTCTTTATCAACCAGTCTATATTAGCAGCAGACACAGTACAGTACGGTAGTTCACGGCTGTGGCTACCTCTGTGTCGGCACTCGGCAGTCCGTCCATAATTGTATACCACCTAACCGTGGTTTTTTTTTCTTTCTTCTTTATACATACATACTACGACATCTCTTTATCAACCAGTCTATATTAGCAGCAGACACAGTACAGTACGGTAGTTCACGGCTGTGGCTACCTCTGTGTCGGCACTCGGCAGTCCGTCCATAATTGTATACCACCTAACCGTGGTTTTTTTTTCTTTCTTCTTCATACATACATACTACGACATCTCTTTATCAACCAGTCTATATTAGCAGCAGACACAGTACAGTACGGTAGTTCACGGCTGTGGCTACCTCTGTGTCGGCACTCGGCAGTCCGTCCATAATTGTATACCACCTACCCGTGTTTTTTTTTTCTTTCTTCTTCATACATACATACTACTACATCTCTTTATCAACCAGTCTATATTAGCAGCAGACACAGTACAGTACGGTAGTTCACGGCTGTGGCTACCTCTGTGTCGGCACTCGGCAGTCCGTCCATAATTGTATACCACCTACCCGTGGTTTTTTTTTCTTTCTTCTTCGTACATACATACTACGACATCTCTTTATCAACCAGTCTATATTAGCAGCAGACACAGTACAGTACGGTAGTTCACGGCTGTGGCTACCTCTGTGTCGGCACTCGGCAGTCCGTCCATAATTGTATACCACCTACCCGTGGTTTTATTTTTCTTTCTTCTTCATACATACATACTACGACATCTCTTTATCAACCAGTCTATATTAGCAGCAGACACAGTACGGTAGTTCACGGCTGTAGCTACCTCTGTGTCGGCACTCGGCAGTCCGTCCATAATTGTATACTAGTATCCATCCATCTCCATTGTTTACCTGAGGTGCCTTTTAGTTGTGCCTATTAAAATATGGAGAACAAAAATGTTGAGGTTCCAAAATTAGGGAAAGATCAAGATCCACTTCCACCTCGTGCTGAAGCTGCTGCCACTAGTCATGGCCGAGACGATGAAATGCCAGCAACGTCGTCTGCCAAGGCCGATGCCCAATGTCATAGTACAGAGCATGTCAAATCCAAAACACCAAATATCAGTAAAAAAAGGACTCCAAAACCTAAAATAAAATTGTCGGAGGAGAAGCGTAAACTTGCCAATATGCCATTTACCACACGGAGTGGCAAGGAACGGCTGAGGCCCTGGCCTATGTTCATGGCTAGTGGTTCAGCTTCACATGAGGATGGAGGCACTCAGCCTCTCGCTAGAAAAATGAAAAGACTCAAGCTGGCAAAAGCAGTAGCACCGCAAAGAACTGTGCGTTCTTCGAAATCCCAAATCCACAAGGAGAGTCCAATTGTGTCGGTTGCGATGCCTGACCTTCCCAACACTGGACGTGAAGAGCATGCGCCTTCCACCATTTGCACGCCCCCTGCAAGTGCTGGAAGGAGCACCCGCAGTCCAGTTCCTGATAGTCAGATTGAAGATGTCAGTGTTGAAGTACACCAGGATGAGGAGGATATGGGTGTTGCTGGCGCTGGGGAGGAAATTGACCTGGAGGATTCTGATGGTGAGGTGGTTTGTTTAAGTCAGGCACCCGGGGAGACACCTGTTGTCCGTGGGAGGAATATGGCCGTTGACATGCCTGATGAAAATACCAAAAAAATCAGCTCTTCGGTGTGGAACTATTTCAACAGAAATGCGGACAACAGGTGTCAAGCCGTGTGTTCCCTTTGTCAAGCTGTAATAAGTAGGGGTAAGGACGTTAACCACCTCGGAACATCCTCCCTTATACGTCACCTGCAGCGCATTCATAATAAGTCAGTGACAAGTTCAAAAACTTTGGGTGACAGCGGAAGCAGTCCACTGACCAGTAAATCCCTTCCTCTTGTAACCAAGCTCACGCAAACCACCCCACCAACTCCCTCAGTGTCAATTTCCTCCTTCCCCAGGAATGCCAATAGTCCTGCAGGCAATGTCACTGGCAATTCTGACGAGTCCTCTCCTGCCTGGGATTCCTCCGATGCATCCTTGCGTGTAACGCCTACTGCTGCTGGCGCTGCTGTTGTTGCTGCTGGGAGTCGATGGTCATCCCAGAGGGGAAGTCGTAAGCCCACTTGTACTACTTCCAGTAAGCAATTGACTGTTCAACAGTCCTTTGCGAGGAAGATGAAATATCACAGCAGTCATCCTGCTGCAAAGCGGATAACTGAGGCCTTGACAACTATGTTGGTGTTAGACGTGCGTCCGGTATCCGCCGTTAGTTCACAGGGAACTAGACAATTTATTGAGGTAGTGTGCCCCCGTTACCAAATACCATCTAGGTTCCACTTCTCTAGGCAGGCGATACCGAGAATGTACACGGACCTCAGAAAAAGACTCACCAGTGTCCTAAAAAATGCAGTTGTACCCAATGTCCACTTAACCACGGACATGTGGACAAGTGGAGCAGGGCAGGGTCAGGACTATATGACTGTGACAGCCCACTGGGTAGATGTATGGACTCCCGCCGCAAGAACAGCAGCGGCGGCACCAGTAGCAGCATCTCGCAAACGCCAACTCTTTCCTAGGCAGGCTACGCTTTGTATCACCGGTTTCCAGAATACGCACACAGCTGAAAACCTCTTACGGCAACTGAGGAAGATCATCGCGGAATGGCTTACCCCAATTGGACTCTCCTGTGGATTTGTGGCATCGGACAACGCCAGCAATATTGTGTGTGCATTAAATATGGGCAAATTCCAGCACGTCCCATGTTTTGCACATACCTTGAATTTGGTGGTGCAGAATTATTTAAAAAACGACAGGGGCGTGCAAGAGATGCTGTCGGTGGCCAGAAAAATTGCGGGACACTTTCGGCGTACAGGCACCACGTACAGAAGACTGGAGCACCACCAAAAACTACTGAACCTGCCCTGCCATCATCTGAAGCAAGAAGTGGTAACGAGGTGGAATTCAACCCTCTATATGCTTCAGAGGTTGGAGGAGCAGCAAAAGGCCATTCAAGCCTATACAATTGAGCACGATATAGGAGGTGGAATGCACCTGTCTCAAGCGCAGTGGAGAATGATTTCAACGTTGTGCAAGGTTCTGATGCCCTTTGAACTTGCCACACGTGAAGTCAGTTCAGACACTGCCAGCCTGAGTCAGGTCATTCCCCTCATCAGGCTTTTGCAGAAGAAGCTGGAGACATTGAAGGAGGAGCTAACACGGAGCGATTCCGCTAGGCATGTGGGACTTGTGGATGGAGCCCTTAATTCGCTTAACAAGGATTCACGGGTGGTCAATCTGTTGAAATCAGAGCACTACATTTTGGCCACCGTGCTCGATCCTAGATTTAAAGCCTACCTTGGATCTCTCTTTCCGGCAGACACAAGTCTGCTGGGGTTGAAAGACCTGCTGGTGAGAAAATTGTCAAGTCAAGCGGAACGCGACCTGTCAACATCTCCTCCTTCACATTCTCCCGCAACTGGGGGTGCGAGGAAAAGGCTCAGAATTCCGAGCCCACCCGCTGGCGGTGATGCAGGGCAGTCTGGAGCGACTGCTGATGCTGACATCTGGTCCGGACTGAAGGACCTGACAACGATTACGGACATGTCGTCTACTGTCACTGCATATGATTCTCTCACCATTGAAAGAATGGTGGAGGATTATATGAGTGACCGCATCCAAGTAGGCACGTCACACAGTCCATACTTATACTAGCAGGAAAAAGAGGCAATTTGGAGGCCATTGCACAAACTGGCTTTATTCTACCTAAGTTGCCCTCCCACAAGTGTGTACTCCGAAAGAGTGTTTAGTGCCGCCGCTCACCTTGTCAGCAATCGGCGTACGAGGTTACATCCAGAAAATGTGGAGAAGATGATGTTCATTAAAATGAATTATAATCAATTCCTCCGCGGAGACATTGACCAGCAGCAATTGCCTCCACAAAGTACACAGGGAGCTGAGATGGTGGATTCCAGTGGGGACGAATTGATAATCTGTGAGGAGGGGGATGTACACGGTGATATATCGGAGGGTGATGATGAGGTGGACATCTTGCCTCTGTAGAGCCAGTTTGTGCAAGGAGAGATTAATTGCTTCTTTTTTGGGGGGGGTCCAAACCAACCCGTCATATCAGTCACAGTCGTGTGGCAGACCCTGTCACTGAAATGATGGGTTGGTTAAAGTGTGCATGTCCTGTTTTGTTTATACAACATAAGGGTGGGTGGGAGGGCCCAAGGACAATTCCATCTTGCACCTCTTTTTTCTTTTATTTTTCTTTGCGTCATGTGCTGTTTGGGGAGGGTTTTTTGGAAGGGACATCCTGCGTGACACTGCAGTGCCACTCCTAAATGGGCCCGGTGTTTGTGTCGGCCACTAGGGTCGCTAATCTTACTCATACAGTCAGCTACCTCATTGCGCCTCTTTTTTTCTTTGCGTCATGTGCTGATTGGGGAGGGTTTTTTGGAAGGGACATCCTGCGTGACACTGCAGTGCCACTCCTAAATGGGCCCGGTGTTTGTGTCGGCCACTAGGGTCGCTAATCTTACTCACACAGTCAGCTACCTCATTGCGCCTCTTTTTTTCTTTGCGTCATGTGCTGATTGGGGAGGGTTTTTTGGAAGGGACATCCTGCGTGACACTGCAGTGCCACTCCTAAATGGGCCCGGTGTTTGTGTCGGCCACTAGGGTCGCTAATCTTACTCACACAGTCAGCTACCTCATTGCGCCTCTTTTTTTCTTTGCGTCATGTGCTGATTGGGGAGGGTTTTTTGGAAGGGACATCCTGCGTGACACTGCAGTGCCACTCCTAAATGGGCCCGGTGTTTGTGTCGGCCACTAGGGTCGCTTATCTTACTCACACAGTCAGCTACCTCATTGCGCCTCTTTTTTTCTTTGCGTCATGTGCTGATTGGGGAGGGTTTTTTGGAAGGGACATCCTGCGTGACACTGCAGTGCCACTCCTAGATGGGCCAGGTGTTTGTGTCGGCCACTAGTGTCGCTTAGCTTAGTCATCCAGCGACCTTGGTGCAAATTTTAGGACTAAAAATAATATTGTGAGGTGTGAGGTATTCAGAATAGACTGAAAATGAGTGGAAATTATGGTTTTTGAGGTTAATAATAATATGGGATCAAAATGACCCCCAAATTCTATGATTTAAGCTGTTTTTTAGTGTTTTTTTAAAAAAACACCCGAATCCAAAACACACCCGAATCCGACAAAAAAAATTCGGTGAGGTTTTGCCAAAACGCGGTCGAACCCAAAACACGGCCGCGGAACCGAACCCAAAACCAAAACACAAAACCCGAAAAATTTCAGGCGCTCATCTCTAGTCTTAGTTAGCTTCCCCCTTATTTGCTCGCAGTCTAAGTTGGTGCCTTGTTACCTTGTAAGACCAGGGGGCATCGGAGTCTGGGCAGACCTAATTCGCCCATTTAAACGCGGCTGCTATAGGAGAAGACTAACTCTGCAGGCACCAACCGACCACTGGGGGAAGTGACTATTGTTGTGTGCTGTAATTTGATTTGGGGTACTATTGAGAGGACACGCCCCTTTTTTGCCACACGTGCCTTCCCTATTTCAAATATGAGGGGGCACCAGTTCTTTACTTTGCCAGGGCTGCTCTGACCCCTAAATACAACCCTGGGGGCTAGTCACCCCGCATACCATATCTGTGTGCCTGATCGTAGCCCTGCAACATTTTGCAGGGCTACGATCGGCCTGGAATTAGCCCCTTAGTCATGAAGTAGTGACAAACATGAAAAAGTGAAGAAGTTACCCATGGCAACCAATCAGATTCTCGGTATAATTTTATACTATAGTATGCAATTTATAAATGTTACTACAATGCTGATTGCTTCACTTCTCCACTGTTTTCACTGCCTAACATGCTGCTACAGTATGTTCTACATTAAATCCCAGCCCCTGGCATTGTAATGTGGCCATGTCTGTGACTCACGTCTACTGTACAGTATGTACTGTAATTTAACACTCGCCAGACATTTACAGTACTGTTCTTCACGAACGAGCTTGCACCCCCTCATACAAAGCCCTGTAGTACTGTAATTGAACCATAATTTGCTACTGTACTGTTACTACTGAACTGTACATGTACTTGAGTCTTATTATTGTGTATTGTAGAGTGCACTGCATAGTGTGAAGATGGTGAAAACCAAAGCATTCTATTCTGGAGCCCGTTCAGCGTCACTTACCAAGAAAATGTCTGCATTAGTGTCACAGATTACAAAGAAGAAAGCAGGAAAGGAAAATGTTCCTGTTGTCAAAGTAAGGAAAAATGCAAAGGCCAAGAACAATTTTTTGTTGAACACAATTGGCAATGTAACCAATAAATATTTGGTGCAAGACATGAATGCTGCTGTAGAGAACACAGTTCTCTGTGATGAAACACACACAGTGACAGATGTGTCACGTACCATAGATGAGGACTTTCACCCTTTGGAGCTTCACGACACTACACCACTCATACAAGCATCGCAATCAGCGACCCGTAGGAGGCTTGAATTTAAAGATCCCAACCCATGTGAATGCAGCTGCACAGGGCTGGTGAGAGACCTTCTGGGCAAGGTGACTCACCTTCAAGCGCAAATTGATGGACTGACAGGAAAACTGGATGGACTGACAGGAAAAATGGATGGACTGACAGGAGGTCTGAATGACATGCTTGCTGGAGCCATGAAGGATGTTATCCGTCAATCAATGGAACAATGGCAAGCTGCTGGAGGACCACCTATTAAAGCATCACAGCCAGCACAATCTGAATTTGACTGCCCTGATGCATTTGATGCTGAAGAGGATTGTGATTTGGAAACGACACAACAGAACACATCTTTCCACTTTCCTGAATTGGAGATGACACCAGCTGCATCTGACGAATTGCCCAGCATGGACACAGAAACAGTTGCATCCCATCACTTGACTGTCATGGACACAACACCACTGCCATCTTACCGGTTGCCTGACAGAGACAATGCACCAGATACACCCCACCATCAGACTAACATAGAAACTCCCCCACTGTCATCTTACTGGTTGCCTGACAATGCACCATCCCGCTGCTCAAACAATATGGACTCTGCAACGGTTGCATCATCCCAGTTGTCCACTAGAGATGTGAACAATGTAACGTTACCTTCACCTGGAATACCACCAATGTGCAGCACACCTAAAAATGTGCGCGTGCATGGAACCTCCTTGCCCGACATGCCATTGAGTGTAATAACCGCTGACGAAGACAACACTCTGTATGAAGCAGGCCATCGAGAGATGCATCATTATGCACAACTTGTTTTCCAAGAACATGTTGCATTTGAACTGTACTTGAATTGGAGCAATAAGGTCAACTTTGATGGGCAACGAGGAAAATTTGCAATCCCCGACAATTTGCGCAAGGACATACTGTCACGGTGCTATGCCCGATTCAAGATGGGAGATGTTGAATTTGTAAAGCTGAAGGACACTTTAAATGGATTGCTACGGATGCCCAGAATAAAACCATGGAGAGGCATACTGTAACAGCACAGCAACTGGTGACTTCAAACTGTGGCATCTATTGGACACGACCTTCAATGTGAAGAAGGGTGAAGAGAGAATATGGTCATTCACTCATCAATAAAAAAGGTACGTTACAGTACTTACAGTACATTATTGTGCTGTGGTGGTTACTGCAATGTGCTTACTGCTTGAACATTATTTGACAGTATTGTACAGTACAGTGAGTGTTTCTTACAGTTCTGTACAGTATTGACGTTTCTCTCTCTTGCTCTCCCACTCTCCTGCTCCTGTATGGGACTTTGTAGTGATAACAGCGGGGGGGCGGGGGGAGTTTCAAGGCTCGTTACTGTTGCATTATACAGTGCACTGTACATTGTTGTACTACATTGTACACTGTAGACTCTCTCCCCCTGCCCCTTCTCTTTCAGGGACTTTGAAGGTTTTGCTATGGGGCCCTCAAAGTTCTACTTTTGCCCCTGCCTGACAGTACTCAATTCCAGACATCTACAGTATACTGTACTGTAGGCTGTATCTGAAACGTCAGATTTAGAGAAACAGAAATACTTTGTTAGGCATTGCTGTGACATGTTGCGAACATACAAATCCTACTACTGTACTAACGATATTTTTATTATCTTCTTCCCACCATGCACTGAACTACTGAGAAAAAGGAGGAAGAACTGCGTCGAAGAAGGTAAGCTTGTGATACTTACTGTGTACAGGTTAACAGTCTTTGGAAACTCTGTCCCTGATATTGTCTCTCCCCCTGAAACTGTATCTCTCTCCCACCCCTCTCTCTCTCCACCCCCTCTCATCTTTCTCTATGACACCATCTCTCTCGCTCTTGACTCTTTTTTTTTTTTACATGAAACCCTCTCTCTTTCTCCCCCTGCCCATTCTCTTTCTTGTTCCTCTCTCTCCTGCATGGGATTTGATATTGACACCAGCAGGGTGGACTTTGAAGGTTTTGCTATGGGGCCCTCAAAGTTCTACTTTTGCCCCTGCCTGACAGTTTAAGGTGTATACTGTATGAAACATAAATGAATTGTGTGAATGTACTGTACACACACTTTGTTTAATGCACAAAGTTATAAAAAAATATTGGCTAAAATTACCTTCAGGCTGTGTGTATAAGGTGTATACTGTATGTAACATACAGTAAATGCATTCTGTGCTTAGATTTAGGTCCCATCACCATGATACTGTATCTCTTAATGGTATGCAATTATTCTAAAATACGGAAAAATCCCATATCCAATATACAGTACCTCTGGTCCCAAACATTTTGGATAAGGGAGACTCAACCAGTACTCTACATGCCATTTATAACAGATTGCATGGCAACCCTCTTCCCAGTCAAACATACTGTATTTCTAAACAATAGATGATGTCTCCTTTCACTCCAAAAGAGTTAATCCAATTAGCCCAGAATACACATCCATATGCAGATACTGAATTTCTAAACAATAGATGACTTCTCCTTTCCATTTCTACAATGTGATACAAACAAGCTGATCAGGCCGGGTCTGATGTTACACAGTTGGCCAGAAAATGTTTGGGAAGGCCTGTATTTTTCCTCAGAAAACGGCCAGTTACTACCCACAAATGTCCCCTTCTTTAAATACTGTATTTTGTTTGAATTCATATCATTGTTTGGATGTTATTAGTCCTAGAACACAATGAAATGCATTGGTGTATTAAATATTGTATTATCACCCAAGATTGCATGGCAGAATGCAGTCACATTGGATGAATGTTTCACCTGAAACAGGCAGGATCATACTGCATCTAACAGTATACTGTACTTCTTATTAGGCTCATTCAGATACTGTATACCCAAAATAGAAGGGATAAGCAAATACAGTACATTGTGCTCATTTATCAATGAGTACATCGCTGACTGTGTGTGGGCACCCTCCTCTCCTGTAGCTGTGACTGCCTCTGCTATCAAACTGAGCACTAGAGACTGTGGCACAGTGCCAGAGTCTACAGCGCATGCGTAGGACTTTCAAAAAATGGCGCAGCGGCCATTTTTCAGAGTCCTGCGCATGCGCTGTAGACTCTGGCACTCAGAGTGCTAGCAGCAGTGGTGACAGCTACGAGAGAGGAGGGGGCCCAAACATGGAGTCTGCACACGGGTCCCCTCCTCTCTACAGACGCCCATGGTACTACTGTGTAGCATAACGTGAATAATGCCCTGCCTGACAGTACTCAATTCCAGACATCTACAGTATACTGTACTGTACTGTAAGCTGTATCTGAAACGTCAGATTTAGAGAAACACTTTGTTAGGCATTGCTGTGACATGTTGCGAACATACGAATCCTACTACTGTACTAACGATATTTTTATTATCTTCTTCCCACCATGCACTGAACTACTGAGAAAAAGGAGGAAGAACTGCGTCGAAGAAGGTAAGCTTGTGATACTTACTGTGTACAACTCGCATTCCGAGTTGTTCGCTCACTAGCTGATTTTAGCAGTATTGCACTTGCTAGGCCGCCGCCCTCTGGGAGTGTATCTTAGCATAGCAGAATAGCGAAGGAAAGATTAGCAGAATTGCGAATAGAAAATTCTTAGCAGTTTCTGAGTAGCTCGAGACTTACTCCTACACTGCGATCAGCTCAGGCCGTTTCGTTCCTGGTTTGACGTCACAAACACGCCATGCGTTCGGCCAGCCACTCCACCGTTTCTCCAGACATTCCCGCGTTTTTCCCTGACACGCCTGCGTTTTTTAGCCAACGCCAGGAAAACTGAGTTGCCGCCCAGAAACGCCCCTTTCCAGTCAATCATTTAGCAAACACCAGTGCGACTGAAAAGCGCCACAGACGCTACAGCAAAACAGCTAAGTTTTTAGTAAAATAACTAAGCGCATGCGCTCTGCATACCTTGTGCATGCGCAGTAAGCGACTAATCGCAGTATAGCTAAAATGGGCAACTCGGAATGACCCCCATTGTCTCTCCCCCTGAAACTGTATCTCTCTCCCACCCCACCTCTCTCTCTCTCTCTCTCTCTCTGAAATTTTTGCAGGGCTACGATCTGGCCGGAATTAGCCCCTCAGTCATGAAGTAGTGACACACATGAAGAAGTGGAGAAGTTACCCATGGCAACCAATCAGATTCTCGGTATTAATTTATACTATAGTATGCAATTTATAAATGTTACCACAATGCTGATTGCTTCACTTCTCCACTGTTCTACAGTATGTTCTACATGAAATCCCAGCCCCTGGCATTGCAATGTGGCCATGTCTGCGACTCACGTCTAATGTACAGTATGCAGGGCTGTTTCTAGCCAATTTGGCTCCCAGTGCGAGATTTAAAAATGCGCCCCCCCCCCATAGATATAAAGAGTAAAAGCATGTGTGCTCCGAAGGTGCGCGCGCTACCGACAAGGGGCGTGGTCTCGTTAAAATGGGCGTGGTTTTAAGATGGGCGTGGCCTCATCTGATCTCATCATCACGGCCACCACAGGAAAAAAAAAAAAAGTCCTCATTTTACACATTACAGCAGGCACGCGACCCCATTTTACACAGCACGGCAGGCAAGTGTCCCCATTTTACACAGCACGGCAGGCAAGTGTCCCCATTTTACACAACACGGTAGGCAAGTGTCCCCATTTTACACATTGCGGCAGGAAAGTGTCCCCATTTTACACATTGCGACAGGCACGTGCCCCCATTTTACACAGTACAACAGGCAAGTGTCCCCATTTTACACATTGTGGCAGGCACGTGCCCCCATTTTGCACATTGCGGCAGGAAAGTGTCCCCATTTTACACATTGCGGCAGGAAAGTGTCCCCATTTTACACATTGCGGCAGGCACGTGCCCCCATTTTACACATTCCGGCAGACTGCGTCCCCATTTTACACATTCCGGCAGACAGGTGTCCCAATTTTACACAGTACGGCAGGTGGTGGGGGGAGGGAGAGAGAGAGAGAGAGAGGGAGAGGGACTGACTTACATTTGAAGTGGTTCTTCCCGCTCTTCAGCCGCCTCTCCCTCGTGTGCACGGGCCGCCGGCCGCCTTGGCTCCCCCTTCTCCCTCCTCCCGAGTGCCCAGCTCAAGGGGCGGGGTTTCGCGGAATGACGCGATTGCGTCGTGACTCAGGAGTAGAGGGGAGGGGGGATTCAAAGTCCTCAAGAAGTGCCGTGGCGGGCGCCCCGTGCGGTTGCACGGCTCGCCCGCTGCAAGAAACGGCACTGACAGTATGTACTGTAATTTAACACTCGCCAGATATTTACAGTACTTCACGAACGAGCTTGCACCCCCTCATACAAAGCTCTGTAGTACTCTAATTGAACCATAATTTGCTACTGTACTGTTACTACTGTACTGTGCATGTACTTGAGTCTTATTATTGTGTATTGTAGAGTGCACTGCATAGTGTGAAGATGGTGAAACCAAAGCATTCTATTCTGGAGCACAACCCAAGGGCTGGTGAGAGACCTTCTGGGCAAGGTGACTCACCTTCAAGCGCAAATTGATAGACTGACAGGAAAACTGGATGGACTTTGTAGTGATAACAGCAAGGGGGTGGAGGGAGTTTCAAAGCTCGTTACTGATACATTATACAGTGCACTGTAGACTCTCTCTACTAAGGAGAAAAATAACACAAAACAGAACTGTAAACTAGAAAAAGTTTAATAATAAAAAAAAACATGAAAAATAAACAAAAATTAAATGTGCTGCAAAATAATTTTGAACATTCTGTTCACCACTGCCCACAGGATCAGAATCAATTGCCAGACTTGCTCTGTGAAAATAAAAAAACAATGTACAGTATTAGAACAGTAACACAGGTTGAGTACTGTACAGTATACTGTACAGCACTTCAAAGTTTATGAACAGTATGCATGTAAAATAACATTATTATTATTACTGTACCCCTTGAAAGATTGTCCGGCCCATAGCCCCTCTGTTCTGGTCCTGTTTGGGTGGTGGTGGTGGTGGTGGTGGTGGTGGTGGTGGAGGTGGAGGTGGTGGAGGTGGAGGTGGGAGCCAGAGGGTGCAGTGGGCCCTGGTCTGCCTGAAGGCCTGTCAATGTGGAAAAATAATTAAACACATTGGACCCTGTACAGTAGTTACTGTATCAAACACATTGGTCACAGAATTAACATTGTCCCCAGCAGTGATCAAACAGAAGCATTCACCCCCACAGGAATAAAGCACATTGGCCCCACACAGTAAGCAAACACATTGTTCCCCGTACTAAGCAAAATCAGCAGGCCCAGCAGTAACTTTTGGGGTAGTAAAGCATAACACAGTATACAGTACTTACCATACCCCTAACCTTTAACCCACATTTTATGCAACCTAACCCTAAAAACTCCTCCACAGCTTATCACTAACCCTCCACGCCATAGAGTAACCTTTACCTCCACCAGCAATGCCTACACTTAACCATCCCTGGCGGTGACTTAGGCAAAGCCCCCTTCCCTGCAGCCTATTGACTTAGCTTACTTATTGAGGGTCCAGGAATGCCGGATGGTGGGGTGGTGGTGCTGGTGGTGGTGGTCATCACAGGACCTAGTAGGTCCAGGTAAGCCTAGAGGACTCTCACTGTGGAAAAAAAATAAACATCATTGGCCCCTGTGCAGTAGTTACTGTATCAAAGACATTGCCCACAGCAATCAAACACAAGTATTCACCCCCACAGGAATAAAGCACATTGCCCCCCGCTACAGTATGCCTCATTTCCCCTGTCAAATACTGCATGTACTGTACTTTTTACTGTATATCCATATCCAGTATACTGTATCCAATTTGTCTGTTTGTTCATTCTCCATAACATGTCCATTGGTGCTCACCCAATACTGTGTTTAAATCAACCTACTGTAAATATTGTTAATACAGTATATGCAATTGTGTTATGTTATCTGTTACCTTTTAGATAATGTACCCTACTGTATATTTACTTTATGTTACACCTACTGTACTGTAGTTTCCTATTGTTTTCATACACCACAGTGGACCCTCAGAGGGTGAGTCATATAAGGTACCATTGTCTACTCTATGTTTGATTACTCCCTATTGTCCAAAAGTGAGCTGACCAGACAGGGTGGCTCTCTGGCTGATGTAATTACCTTGATTAGAATACAGTATGTATTGTATTCCAATGCTGTAAGATCCTAAGACACAGAGGTCACACACACCCCAGTTTTTGGGGTTAGGCTGCAGAAAAGGTGGGTTAAAGGTAGGGGGTATGGTAAGTACTGTATACTGTGTTATGCTTTACTAGCCCAAAAGTTACTGCCGGGCCTGCTGTTTTTGCTAAGTACAGGGAACAATGTGCTTTATTCCTGTGGGGGTGAATGCTTTTGTTTGATCACTGCTGGGGACAATGTTAATGCTTTGGGCAATGTGTTTGATACAGTAACTACTGTACAGGGACCAATGGTTTTTTTTAATTTTCCACAGTGACAGGCCTCCAGGCGTACCTGGGTACACTGCACCCTCTGGCTCCCACCTCCTCCACCACCACCACCTCCACTCCTCCACCTTCCAGCATTCCCGGACCCTCAATAAGTAAGCTAAGTCAACAGGCTGCAGGGAAGAGGGCTTTGGCCAAGTCACCTCCAGGGATGGTTAAGTTTAGGCATCGCTGGTGGAGGTTAAGGATAATCTATGGCAGGGAGGGTTAGGGCTAAGCTGTGGAGGAGTTTTTGGGGTTAGGCTGCAGAAAAGGTGGGTTAAAGGTAGGGGGTATGGTAAGTACTGTATACTGTGTTATGCTTTGCTACCCCAAAAGTTACTGCCGGGCCTGCTGTTTTTGCTAAGTACAGGGAACAATGTGTTTGATTACTGTGGGGGGGCCAATGTGCTTTATTCCTGTGGGGGTGAATGTTTCTGTTTGATCACTGCTGGGGACATTGTTAATGTTGTGACCAATGTGTTTGATACAGTCAATACGGTACAGGGGCCAATGTGTTTTATTATTTTTCCACATTGACAGGCCTCCAGTCGCACCTGGGCCGACTGCGCCCTCTGGCTGCCTCCACCACCACCACCACTCCCCATTCCAGCATTCCCGGACCCTCAATAGGTAAGCTAAGTCAATAGGCTGCAGGGAAGAGGGCTTTGGCTAAGTCACCTCCAGGGATGGTTAAGTTTAGGCATCGCTGGTGGAGGTTCAGGATAATCTATGGCAGGGAGGGTTAGGGCTAAGCTGTGGAGGAGTTTTTGGGGTTAGGCTGCAGAAAAGGTGGGTTAAAGGTAGGGGGTATGGTAAGTACTGTATGCTGTGTTATGCTTTGCTACCCCAAAAGTTACTGCCGGGCCTGCTGTTTTTGCTTAGTACGGGGAACAATGGGGGTAATTCCAAGTTGATCGCAGCAGGATTTTTGTTAGCAGTTGGGCAAAACCATGTGCACTGCAGGGGAGGCAGATATAACATGTGCAGAGAGAGTTAGATTTGGGTGTGGTGTGTTCAATCTGCAATCTAAATTGCAGTGTAAAAATAAAGCAGCCAGTATTTACCCTGCACAGAAACAAAATAACCCACCCAAATCTAACTCTCTCTGCACATGTTACAGTCTGCCTCCCCTGCAGTGCACATGGTTTTGCCCAACAGCTTAAAAAAATTCCTGCTGCGATCAACTCGGAATTACCCCCAATGTGTTTGCTTGCTGTGGGGGGGCCAATGTGCTTTATTCCTGTGGGGATGAATGCTTCTGTTTGATCACTGCTGGGGACAGGGTTAATGCTGTGGGCAATGTGTTTGATACAGTAACTACTATACAGGGACCAATGTGTTTTATTATTTTTCCACAGTGACAGGCCTCCAGGTGGACCAGGGCCCACCGTGCCCTCCAGGACCCGCCCCCACCCATCCACCACTGGAGAGGCAAGCACAGCCCTCCTCATAGTAAGTACAGTACTTGTTTTTGTTACTTTGTGAGTTTTTTAATAAGGGCTAACTGTATGCATACAGTATACTGTATTTCTAAATTGTTGAAAATGTGTGTGTGTGTGTCTCCCTCCTCTACACAAAAGACTTCATTATTCCCTATTATACAGTATACAGTATCACCAACCTCATCTCCTCCCACCCTCCCCGGTCTGTCTTACTGAAAACTGTGCTACCATTTTTTGATCCACAGTCCAGCAGGAGGAAGCAGGGCCAAGCAGCCCTTCAGGCCCCAGCACGGACAGCTATGAGTGCTGGAGCAGCCCTGAGCCCCCGGAGCCAACCCTATACTCTGCATCCTGCTCCTCCGATGAGGAGGTGGCAGCAGCACTGCCTCCTGTATGGACCAGGCCTCTCCCAGGCTGTAAGTACTGAACTGTACTGTACATCATGTTCTGTTGTTAATGATGATTTACAGTATGATGACCCTATGGATTGCTGCCCTAAGCAAATTTGTATCTTCCCTGAAGCGGCTCAGTGTTGATAATGTGATAGTATACTGTACGTAGTACTGTAGATACTGTACAACATACAGTAATACTGTAGTTGTCAAGCCATCTTACTGCTTGTCTTCCCCTGTTTTTCTGTATGGATACTGTACAGTACTGCACCTTTCTGCGCATGCTGTCCAAAGTAGAGTAGTATACAGTAGCTACAGTACAGTACAGTAGGTACTGTAGGAGAACACAGATTTGTCTTTTGTATTAGTGATTGATTTGCTCTTCGGGCACTCCATGGTACAGCACATTACATTACAGTACACAGAATGTTGGGCTCCAGCATCAATAATCTTATTACTGTACTTTATTGGTGTTCACATGTGCTGCCGTATGATATTGTATAGTATTTCTATATGCTGTACTGTATTACTATCATTTCAGAGAGTGAACGATCATTTCTTTATCCACAGTACATTCCCCCATACTACCAGAGGAGGAATCTGAGGCTGGGGAGTGGCCTGAGACTCCTCCACTACCATGTAAGAACTATTGTCCTGTACAGTACATTACTGACTGTACTGTCTCTAACTTTTAGAAATACTGGTGGTCATTCAGAGTTTATCGCTAGCTGCATTTGTTCCCTGTGTAGCGATCAGGCTAAAAATCTGCTATTCTGCGCATGCGTATGCACTGCAATGCGCAGGCGCGTCGTACAACGGTTCCATGCCGTTTGAATGGAATCTATCGACGATTCCATTCACACGGCAGAACGCAAGAAGACTGACATGAAGGGGGCGTTTCTGGGTGTCAACTGACCGTTTTCAGGGAGTGTTTGGAAAAATGCAGGCGTGTCGGAGAAAATGCAGGCGTGGCTGGCCGGTCGCTGGGCGGGTGTATGACGTCCAATCCTGACAGGAATAGGCTGTAGTGATCACAAGGGCTGAGTAAGTTCAGAGCTACTGTACTCTGAAACTGCACAAACTGTTTTTGCAGAGCTCGGCTGCACAAGCGTTCGCACTCCTGCAAAGCTAAAATACAGTACACTCCCCAGTGGGCGGCGGCAAAGTGTTTGCATGGCTGCTAAAAACAGCTAGCGAGTGATCAACTCGGAATGACCTCCACTGTCTCTACACTACAGTACACAGTGGAGGATTTACCACAAGTTAACCAAAGCATCTGCTTAGGTCCTGTAGGTCTCACGGGTCTCTGCTTGCCATAAGAGGCCAACCACAAGGCTGTATACACTATAGGACATTTCTGGAGTATTTTGTACAGTATAACATACAGTACATTAATTTTGCATATTATTTTAAATTCCACAAAGCTGGGTGTGTAGTGGAGGGGGTTGGGTGGACAGTGTTATTTTAAGTACAGTATTGGGGATGCTGGATTATTTGAGGGAGGGGTGCCCTAAATCTGCATTTTGATTAGGGCCCCGTGAGGTCTACGGTAGAGAACTAAACCTACAGTATACCTCAGAGTACTGAACTGTACTGTACAGTACCTTCTCTACTGTAATTTAAATAAAACACCACATGTGCAGTGTACATTATTGTAAAGTGTATCTCATGCCCCGCCTTTACCTTCTCTATACATTCACTGTATTGTGTTTGTTCACATGGGTTCGAGGTACAGTACTGCACAGTAAACTGACAGTGCACTATTTTTTTACAGCAACGCCTGTAGAAGAGGTAGACCTCCAAGGTACAGTACTATTAATAACTTTCAGTATTAAGATCCCTCATGGCTGTTTACAGTATCAAGTGGGAATAATCTTCAGACTTCTGCAATGCTTGCTGAATCCAGTACAGTACAGTACTGTATGTTAAAATCTACTGCACTAAAGTACAGTATTTTAATGTATTCGCGATTCACCAGGTCAAAATCCAGTAAATACTGTAAGGTTGCCATTCATGTATAACTACAGTACCCCCAACATTGCCTAGGATTTTGGCTTCCAAAATACTGTAGCCCTAGTAATGTACAGTACTGTGTATTTTTTCCAGTGGGGAGTGGTAGGGCATTGTGGGGATTTCCTTGTTGCATTTCATACTGTACTGTATGTACTGTATGTTTATTCATGGCAGGGTTTGGGGAGGAACAGTAAGAGGAGGGTGGGACAAGCTGCCTCAGTAGCCCTCTCCTATCTGTAATTACAGTACAAAGTATTAATGTGCTGTATACTGTATTATGCTTTACTACCCCAATATTTGCAGCCATGCAATGCTTTTGTACCTACTGTATGCTGGGGTGTAGGGCCAGACATGCTGGGTGTCCTCCCGCATGTCTGTGAAACTGATTGTAGAACTGATCGCAGATGTGCTAAATGTAGCACATCTACAGTACATCTACGATCTGATCTGAAATGGGTGTAGTACTGGTGACCGGCGGTCTCCTGACCGCCGGTCACCTTACCGACGCCGGGATCCCGGCGGGGAGGGGCGGGTGCAGCAAGCCCCTTGCGGGCTCGCTGCGCTCGCCACGCTGCGGGCTTGGTGGTGACCTGCGGTCGCCACGGGTTCTATTCCCACTCTATGGGTGTCGTGGACACCCACGAGTGGAAATAGTCCCTGTTGGTCGGCATGCCGACCATCGGGATAGTGAGCCGTCGGGCTCACGGAGGAGGTCATGTGACTGTCGGTCAGCTGACCGGCGGTCACATGAATACCACCCTCTGAAATAGGCAACAGGTGCGATGTGCACCTTGTGAAATTTAAACCATGTGGGGTGAATGCTTCTGTTTGATCACTCCTGGGGACAATGTGAATTCTGTGGCCAATGTGTTCGATACAGTAACTACTGTACAGGGGCCAATGTGTTTTATTATTTTTCACCATTGACAGGCCTCCAGGAGGGCGAGGGCCAAACTTGGTCTCCAGGACCCCCCAGCACTCCCGCTACTACCACCATCCGACCACCCACCCACCCACTTCATGATGCCGGCACATCTGTACCGTCAATAAGTAAGCATTCCTGCACTGTACATTGCTGTACATGTACTGTACACGGAAAAATACTGTAAAGTATAGGAAAAGTCTACATTACTGTGTATGGACACCTCTGTCCAGTAAGAACTTTACTGTCCTGAAAGAATCCAGCAGGACCATTGCTAGGTGTGGGTGAGCCGTTGATAAACTTGTGGAGAATGCCAGAGGAAACAGTAGTAATTTTAGGGGAGACTAACTTAAAAGAGGCAGGTGCGATCAGGTTAGGGTTAGGCTGCAGGGGTGGGGGGGTTTAACATTGACACTAGATGCTACGATAACTGGTGAGGGTTAGTATTACAGTGTAAGGAGAACAGGGAGTTTAGGGATAGGCTGCATGGAAGAGGGGTTTGGGTTAGTCACCTCCAGGGATGGATAAGTGTAGGCATCGCTGGTGGAGGATAAGGTTAGTCTATGGCGTGGAGGGTTAGGGCTAAGCTGTGGAGGGGTTATAAGGGTTAGGCTGCAGAAAAGGAGGGTTAGCAGGTAGGGGGTATGGTAAGTACTGTATACTGTACTTACTGTACCTACTGTAACTACTTTCAGGATTGTCACCATTGAGTTGCCTAGTATTGTACAGTACTGTATTCTACTGGACTGTATACTGTATTATGATTTACTACTACCCCAAAATTCCCTCTGAGTGACACAATACTGTAGAAATGTACTGTGTATCACGAAATGACAAAAAATGTTTTGTTTGTTTTTTGCAGTCCCACCACAGCCAGAATCCGGCAATCCACCTCCTCCCGGTAAGACATTTTTTGTTAAGTTAAGGTTAATTTCACCACTGTTTCTCAACCTTATCTGTATCTAGATCTTATCTGTATCTTATCTGTATCTGTACAGTACTCAACCTGTATTACTGTTCTAATACAGTACATTGTTTTTTTATTTTCATAGAACTCCGAAGACTAATGTCATTGGCAAACACCCTGTTTGACTATATTTATCGGTCTTTGTAAAAAAATATTTATTATTACTGTACAGTATTTGTTGTTGTTCATTTAGTGTATTACAGTACATCTTTATCCCAGCCAAAAGTGTTTGTTTATTTTTTGGTTTCACATCATACCTGATGAACCTCTTCAACTGTGCCCAGACCAATTCAATAGGATTCCTGTCCAGTGACCTACAGTACACTAATATACAGTATATTCAATCTATACAGTACAGTAATTCAATCAATACAAAGTCAACTACAGTATATACTGTAAATACTGTACATACCGTACTGTATTGTACAATAATTAGTGAATACAGTAGATTGGAATGATAAAACTTTGATTAGCCCATAGCAAAACCTTGAAAGCCCACCCTGCTGGTGTCAATATCAAATCCCATGCAGTAGAGAGAGGAACAAGAAAGAGAAGGGGGAGAGAGAGAGGGTTTCATGTTAAAAAAGAGTCAGGAGCGAGAGAGATGATGTATATGTAGGAGGGCCGGGTGTGGGCTGGGTATCTATTACACTTACCGAGGGTGGACCTTCTGCTCCCCTTTGGATGCCCCGGGTTCCCCTCGGGGGTGGCTCTGGCTCACTAGACTGGAATTGCTGGGAGTCCTGGATGGTTCCTGTAAAGGAGAAAACAACCTACATACGCACGGACTGAGAGGAGGGGAGGAGGGACACCCACGGGTGAGCTCAATAATAGGTCATCATTGGCACTTGTGGCCTCAGACTGGATGCCCGTGAGGTGCAGAAGCACCCGGTGCAACCACGGTCGGAAACGCCCACGAACAGGGGGAGGGGTGGGGAATGTGGTGACAAACTTACGTAATACACACGGAATACAGGTTTGCTCACCTGACTCTATCTTGCCCACTTGCATGACGAGCGATCACACTTATGGTACCTAGGACAGGAAAAAGGAAGAGAAAGCGCCGCAGGCGGAGGCACACACAAGCGAGCAGCTCTGTCACTGACTGGAACTTTGCACAGCTAAAAGCCTAACTGCGAGGGGCGCCTGACTGGGAAGTAATGCGTGGAGGCGGACCTCGACTGGGTACCTGCTGTCTAGCGCCTAAGCGATGCCTGCGGCCTGACTAATCTACACCCCCCTAACCACTATGAGGTGGAATATTGCAGAACGCTATGCGCACAGGAAATACTGTACAATGTAGAAACATACAGTGACATATGTACAATACTGTACCTACAGTCTATAAGAATACAGTGACACACAATACCTACTCTAGGAGAATATAGTGAAACACAATGCCTGCAGCCTATGACAATACAATGAGACAATACCTACTCTAGGAGAATATAGTGAAACACAATACCTGCAGCCTATGACAATACAGTGAGACACAAACCTACTCTAGGAGAATGCAGTGAAACACAATACCTGCAGCCTATGACAATACAGTGAGACAATACCTACTCTAGGAGAATGCAGTGAAACACAATACCTACACCGAGAGGGAGCCTCACTGAGGGCTTACCTGGACCACCAGACAGCAGGGTCAGAAGTAGTGTCAAATGCAGCAGCAGCCGAACTCTGGACAGCAGGGATCCCAGGGCAAAGTGCCTCAGAAGCTTGAGGAGGAGGAGCAGCAGCAGGATGGTGTCATGGAGAAATATAAGCGAGGGAGAGAGAGAGTAACATGGGGAGAGAGGGGGGAGGAAGAGGGATACAGTTTCAGAGAAAATAGATAGAGAGGATGGGAGAGAGATACAGTTTCAGGGGAGAGACAATGTCAAGTAGAGAGATACCAAAGACTGTTATACTGTATATTGTAATATCACAGGCTTATGTTCTTCAACTCTGCTCTTCTTCCATCTTCTCAGACCCTTCTCAGTGTGAGTACTGTACTGTACGGAGTGCTGAGAGATGGATATTTAATGTACTGCAGGGAGGAATATACAGTATGTGATGTCGACACTGAATGGAGGGAGATGTGTTGTGAGGTTGACAGTGAAGGGAACATTGAGTCAAGTGAGAGGTACTGGAGAAACTACATAGCAGTGGCATGACCATTTCATTCAATGACGACAGGCAACACTCTGTCCAGATGGTTTATGTAATTATTACACTGGGCAGGTGTCAGTACTTCTTCCCAAAATTTCTTTATCCCAGCCATAAGTTCTTGTTTATTTCTTGGTTTCACATCACACCTGATGAACCTCTTCAATTGTGCCCAGACCATTTCTATAGGATTCATGTGCGGTGACCTACAGTATACAATAGTACATAAAAATAAATTATTAACATACTGCACAGTACAGTAATTCAATCAATACAAAGTCAACTATAATAAAATGCATATTGCACAATAATTAGTGGCTACTGTTACTGTACATTAGGATAATACTCACTCTGGCAGTGTGCGTTGCCAATTTATTCCTCTCTCTTCCATGAATTTTGCAGAAGCAGAATGTTTAGGGTCGTTATCTTGGAAAACTCTGTGTCTAGATGAATAGTATTGTCTGATAAATGGCATCAAACACTTATCTACTACAGTATGTGTTCTTGGAAGAAGATCTTATCCATAATCCCTACAGAGATAAGAAATGTTTGTCACTAACAAGAACACATTGCAGTATTGTACTGTATACTGTCATTTACAATACAGGAATGAAAAAATATTATTTGTTCTGGATTGTTTAGAACTAACACTGTACAGTACCTTCAAAAATGCACATAGGTCCAGCACCCATGCGAGATATACCTCCCCATACGTGGACCTTTAATGGAAACTTTGCACGTGGTTTCAATGAGATAAAGTTACGTTTGCGGAAGGACATTCTTGAGAACCTCTCCATAGAAACAGAAGTTTCATCTGTGAAAATGACATCATTAAATTTTTCACCACTGTCAATCCACCGTTGAGCTTGTTCAACTCGCTTTTCTTTATTAACATCTCTGATCATGGGATTTATCCTGTGCAAATAAAAATGTGAACAATGCAGTCACTCAGTGTATTGTTAAAGACTTACAGTATTACTAAATAAATTAGGGTTGGTGTACAGTATTTTACAGTACCTTGTCTGACCATAACTCTATCCCATTTCTCTCAGCATCCGTTTGATACTGGAACATGAGATGTCCAGATTATATTCTGAATGAAGAATGCATCTTATTTGTCCAGCAGTACGCTCATCATCTGCACAAGTTAATTCTTCAACAATCTTTTTGACTCTCCTACAGTAATACACAAAAATTATTGTACAGTATACAGTAATTATAGAATTATAATTATCCCAGTGTGCCCACAGCAAGCGGCACTGGGGAGTGGGAAGAGCAGCACTCCAGGTGGTCATTACATGTACTGTAACTTGCGCTACAGGAACAGTACATGTAACTGACACTATAGGAGGCATTAGGTGTACAGTAACTGGCACTATAGGGGGTCATTACATGTAACTGGCACTACACAAGGCATTATGTGTAAATGGCACTATAGGAAGCATTACGTGTAACTGGCACCATACTGGTGGCATTACATGTAACTGGCACTATACTGAGTCATTACGTGTAACTGGCACTACAGTATACTGGGGGCATTACGTGTAACTGGCACTTTACTGGGGGCATTACTTGTAAAGAGTACTACTGTGTTCCTTATGTGTAAGGCTGCCAATTGTGTGTGTAGGGTGGTGTGATAATGTGGTATACTGTATATATTTATAATGTTATAACATAATACTGTATACTGTATACACTAGTTGTGAGGCCACGCCCACTTTTCTAGAACCACGTGCGCCTTCGACTCACACATTGGGGAGATTGGAGGGCACTTCAAAAGATCTTGCTCAGAGTGCTAGTAGGCCTGGAGTTGTCTGAGTACTTTGGAGTCTGTCCTTTAATCACAGTATACAGTACTGTATACACAATGTCATCAGTAGCAGCCCACCCCAGAGGCGGAACTACTGCCAGTGCAACCAGTGTGTTGCACTGGGGCCCGCCTCTGTCCAGGGGCCCAAAGCATGTAATGAGTCAAAACTGTCTCATTACATGCCACTGTGTGCAGCCGTAATGTGTAAAAAGAGGAATCTGTCCGCCGTAAGGTGTAAAAGGGTCTCTACCTGGTGTAATGGTGCTACTGTGCAGCATAATTTGAATAATGGAGACTACTGTGCACCGTTTTATGAATTGGTATTATTTTGTGGCCACACCCCTTCCCCACGAAGCCACGCCACTATGTATTTTTGCGTGCACCTACCGCGCGCACTGCCCGTTTTGCATGCAGGGGTGGGGTTCTGATGCCGTTTCTTGCACTCATTGCTAAAATGACTAGTTACGGCACTGTTGCTAGGTATCCATTTCTCTGGCCCTGAGCAGGTCCCCCTCACCAGATCCTCTCCAGGGGTGAGGGGGTGGACTTGGATGGGATGGGGGGGGGGCCCAAAGCATTATGTCGCACCTGGGCCCACCGCTCGCTAGTTCCGCCACTGGCCCACCCCCATGTACTCTAATGTACTGTACTGTACTGTATCTGATGTTCCTAAAAAGTGAGCTGAGGTTTGCGTTTTTGTGCTGCTGAGGATGTACTGGAGAAGCCAGTGCCTCCCAAGCCATTGATCTCCCCGGACATCACTGATCTACTGTACAATGAATCTGTAAAGTACAGTACTGTACGTACAGTCTTCTACTGTACTTACCATGTGCATTTAGAAGGAGTTCTATATCTGCTGCGCATCCTCATAAAAGCATGATTGCGCACAGTCTGTAAATGAACTAAAACACCACTTTCTTTAAGCCTAGCCTGGATCTGTCGTGTTGTCTTGTTTTCTTTTTTCATCTTTGCAATTATCTGGCTCATAGATTTGCTGATTTTTACTGTCACGTTTCACGTCAGGAACTAGGGAGACAAGATAATGTACAGTAAATACTGACCTGTACTGTAATTTTTGGCACTCTATTATATAATTATTTTTTACAGTATACTGTACAGTAGAGTACAGAATTGTCCCTCGTGATATCTGCGAATCGGTGTTGCAGTTTCTTGCACACAGTGCTAAAATGTCTACTTGCGGCACTGCAAATATTATATAATTATTTTTTACAGTATACTGTACAGTAGAGTACAGAATTGTCCCTCGTGATATCTGCGAATCGGTGTTGCAGTTTCTTGCACACAGTGCTAAAATGTCTACTTGCGGCACTGCAAATTACTGTACATACTGTACAGTAGATGTGCATCTATAGGCATGGCTAGTGTACAAGGAAGGAATACACGGACATACGGTACAGTGCGGGGCTTAGCTACTCTAACAGGAGAGAAGAGAGGCATGTTCGGGGACAAAATGGACATTTTGTCTTCCTACGAACCTGCACATGGCTTGCTCTTAGGACCTAATAGGGTCAGTAGCGGCTCTTGCCACGGGCAAGCAGGCTTTTTACCCAGGAGCGCTGCTGCCCTGAGGGTGCCACCGCCATGGCAAGAGCAGCTACTCCTGACCCCCTCCCTGGCTGCAGCAGGCGCCGTGGGCTGTGTGGATGCCGGCTGCAGCCAGCGTCACTGACTGACTGACTACAGAGGGCACTGCTACAGGGGGAACAGCTACTGGGGGCAAATCAACTGCGGGCACAGCTACTGGGGACACAGCTACAAGGAGCACTACTACAGGGGGCACATACTAGGGGCACATCTACAGGGGGCACAACTACAGGGGGCACCTACTGGGGACACTGCTACAGGGGGAACAGCTACAGAGGAAAATCAACTGGGGGCACAGCTACAGGGGGCAAATGTACTGGGGGAAAAGCAACAGAGGACACAACTACTGGGGGCAAAGCAACAGGGGGCACAACTACTGGGACACAGCAACAGGGGGCACAACTACTGGGGGAAAAGCAACAGGGGGCACAACTACTGGGGCACAGCTACAGAGGGCAAAGCAACAGGGGGCACAACTACTGTGGGCAAAGCAACAGGGGGTATAGCAACAGGGGGGACAACTACTGGGGCACAGCTACAGGGGGCACAGCAACAGGGAGCAAATCTACTGGGGGAAAAGCAACAGGGGGCACAACTAATGGGGGCAAAGCAACAGAGGGCACAAGTACTGGGGCAAATCTACTGGGGGCAAAGCAACAGGGGGCACAGCTACTGTACAGTATGCCCCCAAAGTGCCAGACACACATACTGTACAGTATTCCCCCATGTTTATTTTACTATTAAAGGCAGCATTTTTAGGTACAGTAGATTCACATTTAGAGGTGGCAGCTACTGTATCCCCTACAGTATACTGTACAGAATGCTGTGTTCCTGGACTTCCCTCTTAATGCTAGCCATCACCTTTGGTGAAACACCTTCATATTCAAATAACTACAGTACACTGTAGTTCCCCACAGGTAATTTTAATTATTCCAGGAATAAAGCTTTTTGTCCCTCCAGTGTAGAGGGTCATGTTGGGAGGTACAGTATGATACAGTGCAGTAGCAGCAGGGGGCTAAGGGGTCTATTTACTAAGCCTTGGATGGAGATAAAGTGGTAGGAGATAAAGGGTAACATGTACTAAGCAGAGATAAAAGTGGAGAAGTGAGCCAGTGGAGAAGTTGCCCATGGCAACCAATCAGCATTAACATAACATTAATAAGTTGCATACTATAAAAGTATACAGAGCAGCTGATTGGTTGCCATAGGCACCTTCTCCACTGGCTTTCTTCTCCAATTTTATCACTGCTTAGTAGATGTTCCCCAAAGTACTAGCCAATCAGATCCTACAGTAACTGTCATGTAACTGGACATAGCATTAGTGTATACTTTAAATGCAGAAATCAGTGGCATACTGCATAATGTACAAATGACCTGTACTTACTGTGCTTACTATACCAGCGAGATGATCCTTCAGTAGAAAAAGTTTGTGGTAGAAAAAGTAGAATACAGCAACAACTTGACTTTGAAATCAGCAGAAGCGGCAGAATGTATCTCAAGGGCTTGTATGGGTGATACGGCCGAAGAGACGAATCCAGTAGCAAGTCTACACTGTAAGATGCAGAATCACAGAATGGATAGCTTCTTGTGTCTACAAAGTGGCTTTATACAGTATGAGGTGTCTATAAAGTGTGTGGCCACTCTGTCCGCGGTGCCACCAAGTCTGTAATACCAATTATCAAAAAGGATGACTCATTTGTGTGAGCTCTTAGCGGCTGACACCCTAGACAATGCTGCTAATTGCCATTGTGTGCATTGCCGGTGGGTCTGCCCTGCTATTGGTCGAATACAATGCAAATGCACCTGTATCAGAATTTGGAAAATATTGTCATCCTTTGTCATACAGTATTTGATAGCAAGTTAACATGGAGTGTTTATGCTAATGCTACCCGGCTATTTGTACAGAACATAACGACAATACAGTATCTATAGCTAGCGCGATCGAGCGGCAGTGTGCCTGGAGAACATCTGGTAGTCATACTGTGCATTCATGAGATACTGTAGGTACCCAGTTGCACTTTGCATTCAATATTTCTGCCCATTTGAATCAACAGAGACACAAAGCTAGTCCGAAATAGGATTGCTGCTTATGCTAATGTTAGCCATCATTTTGTACAGAACATAACGACTAGATAAATAGCGTAAACAGGGCTGCAGCGTGGCCTTGTATTTAGTAGAAGCAGACTTTTTTTATATAACGAGAAGTAGAAATTTAAAACACAAATAACTTTATTGTACTAAAAAAGAATAAAAAAATAAAAATAAAATAATAAATGGGTGCCGAACTCTGTATCGATCCCGGGTCTTCAAGCATTGCAGGTGGCCACTGTTCTAGTTAGGCAACAGCGGACCATGGTAGAGGTGGGCCCTCTGGGTGTATATGTCATGTGTTATATCTTGGTGCTTTAAAAAAAAAAAAGGTAGCTGCTTACGCTAATGTGATCCTGCAATTTGTACACAAAGTAACGACAATATACATAGCTAGCATGATCGAGCGGCAGTGTGCCTGGAGAACATCTGGTAGTGACTGAAACACTAAGCTAGTCCGAAATAATTCCCATATAAAGGGAAGTGATTAATGGTTCGTCATTGTCACAATAAATGTCAGCTAATCAGCAGGCGGCGCTATGAAGAGTCCGTTGACTATTTAAGGCATGCGCTGTAGAGTTTAGGAAAAGCGACATCTGGTGGACAGAAAGTAGAATGAACGTTACAATTATAACGTGACGTCACATTTACAACGCAACTTATAACGGGAGTTATAGCGCAAGGAGCTGGCGCGAGTTGCATGGCGCCCGCTATGCGGTACGCAGCAACGATATATCAGGACACATCTGTATAATAATGTACTTGACCCCGTACAAACTTTGAGTCCAGGATTCTCTCAATTACAAACTCTTGATATCCTCGAATCATGACTGGAGAAGGTTTCTTGAAAACTCTTATTTACATTTTTTAGAAACAAATGCTGGTTTAAAGTAAACAGAGAACAATGGAAGGTATTGTTGATTCTCAAAGATCTGGGTAATTGAAGATGGAAAGCAACAGGATTGATTTTCTGGATGATTTGAAATGGACCAATGCAACGGGGACCCAGTTTCTGAGATGTCTGGCGGAGCTTGATGTTTTGAGCAGATAACCACACCATGTCTCCTACTTTAAGAGAACAAGGTTTCTGAAATCTGTCAGCAAATTTTTTAGACCGGGCTGCTACATCATCCTAGGCTAGATGTACTTCCTTCCAAATCCTCCGAGGTGAGACATGGGAGATAAAGAAGAACCAGACTGTTGTGATGGAGTGAAAGTATTGAATTTAGGATGAAAACTGGAAACACAAAAGAAAGGAGACATGGAGGTTGAGGAATGATCAGAATTATCATATGCAAATTCTGCAAAGGTAGATGGTCAACCCAATCACTTGATATTTAAAGATGTAACACCGCAGATATTGCTCCAATGATTGATCAGTTCTACTCAGAAAGACCTCCACAAATGGGCTACAAATTGAAAGCCTCTATCCAAGACAATGTCTTGCGGTAAGCCATGAATACAAAATATGTGTTGAATGATAATAAAGCAAGATCCTTGGCATTAGGCAATTTAGATAGGGGAATGAAATGAGCCATTTTAATGAAACGGTCAACTACTACCCAGATGACCGAGCATTTGGAAGATCTTGGTAGGTCCACAATAAAATCTATTGACAAATGGGTCCATGGCTTGGAGATTACAGGCAGATGATGTATTTGTCCAGAAGGAAGAACACGAGAAGACTTGTTTTTGGCACAAACATGAAAGGCTTTAACAAACTCCAGAACGTCTGTCTTGATAGTTGGCCACCATACTGAGCAAGAGAGAAGATGTAAAGTCTTATTTACCCCTGGACATCCTGAGGTCTTGCTGAAACGGAACTCCGATAATATTGCTGATCTGAGTTTCTCTGGAATGAACAGGAGTCCTGAAGGAGTCTCGGGTGGAGCCTGCATTTGTGCTGACTGGACCTGTGAGGCAAGATTCATAGATAGACTAGTGAGAATACATCCTGGGGTAAGAATTGGCTCTGGAAGCTTAGGGACTTAATGGTTAGACAGAAAACTCCGGGATAAAGCATCAGTTTTAAGGTTTTTGGAGCCGGGCCAATAGGTAATAACAAAATTGAACCTAGCAAAATACAATGTCCATCTGGCTTGCTGAGAATTCAATCTTTTAGCATATTCAAGATAAACTAGGTTTTTATGGTCAGTAAACACAGTTACTGTATGCCTTGCCCCTCCAACCAGTGCCTCCATTCCTCCAAAGCACATTTGACTGCTAAGAGCTCTAGATTCCCTACGTCATAGTTGAATTAAGCAGGGGAAAATTTCCAAGAGAAAAAGGCACAGAGGTGGAGTTTATGACTGACTGGATCCCCTTGTAAAATATTAGCTCCAACCCCTACTTCAGGGGCATCTACTTCTACAATGAAAGGCAGATTTGGCTCGGGATGCCGGAGAACAGGAGCAGAGATAAATGCTTTCTTAAGGTCCTCAAAGGCCTTTACCTCCTGTGGTGACCAATGAGTAAGGTCTTCTACAATTGAAGAGAATGAATCAATAAATCTTCTGTAGTAGTTTGCAAAACCAAGGAAACATTGAGTAGCTTTTAAATTAGAGGGACAGACCCATTCCACAATTGCCTAAAGTTTCTTAGGATCCATAGAGAACCCCTTGGATGTGATGATGTATCCTAGGAAGGCCATCTTCTTAACCTCAAATTGACATTATTAAAATGTAACATACAGTTGATTTTCCCTGAGCTTCGTGAGGACTGCTTTTAGATGGGCTCAGTGTTCTTTGAGTGAGGCGAAGTAGATCAATATGTCATCGAGATAGACAACCATGAATCTTCCCAGGAATTCCTGAAGAACATCACTGTTTCCAGGGAGTGTCCGTAAAAAAGCAGGTGTGCCCAGCCATTCGGGAGGAGGATTCCTGACGTCAGCACCAGCAACTACTGTTGATGTGAGTTGAGTACACTATTTAAGTATCTACCTTGATTTAGGTGATTTTTATCATGCTATTATCACATTTAAAAAAAAGGTTTAAAAACATACAGTACCAGTTAAAGAAACCTTTACATGCAAATCCAATTCACTGTTCAAGTGAGTTTTGGTCCTGTATGCCTCTTTCCCCAACACAGTGATGTAAAATATTTTATTTTGTAAAAGAAATTACTGCATTGTTTTAAATATTATTTATTTGCATGTTAATGTCCATCCATTGGAGGAATACACATCTTTGAATTTGTGGACAATTGGTTTGTCGAATATTTTCTGTGTTGCCTTTGACCTATTGACAATTTTTTCCTGTTTGTTGTTTTAAAATTTGATCTATTTCATAATGTTCCTTAATGTGTTTAGTTTATTCACAGTTATAATAATAATAATAATAATTTTATTTATATAGCGCTCTTTCTCCAATAGTACTCAAGGCGCTTAACAGATACATAGCATAATATAGTACAGAAAATAATGAAGTACATTTTCATAAAATACAGAAGCATGAAGATACTAAAAGGGACATTATGGAAATGCTTGAGTAAACAGAAAAGTCTTGAGTCTACTTTTGAAGGATTCTATAGTTGGGGCCTCTCGCACTGTGCGGGGAAGTGAGTTCCATAGAGTCGGAGCCGCATGACTAAAAGCTCGACCCCCAGATGAATTACGGTAGATTCTAGGTACTGCTAAAAGTCCTTCATCTACAGATCGCAGTAATCGAGTGGGGCAGTATAGGGTCAGAAGCTGTTTCAGGTACCTTGGGCCTTGGTCATGTAATGCTTTGAAACTCAGTAAGCCAATCTTGAAGATGATTCACCATCGTACAGGCAGCCAGTGAAGGGAGTAGAGGCTGGGTGTTATGTGGCTAGAACGGGGCTGGTTGGTTAATAGCCTGGCAGTTGTGTTTTGCACCAGCTGTAAGCGCTGCAATTCTTTTGCTGGTAGACCAAGGTAGAGGGCATTACAGTAGTCTAAACGAGATGATACAAATGCATGTATGACTTTTTGCATATCATCTGAGGGAATTAAGTGCTTGATTCTGGCTATGTTCCTCAGGTGAAAGAATGAGGATTTGATTGTGGCTGATATCTGATGTATAAGTGTCAAGCCACCATCCAGGACAACGCCAAGATTCCGCACACGATCACTGGTCTGTAATTCTGAATCCCCGATTGTAAGTCCAGTTGGTTGGCTATGCTGCAGTCTTGTCCTTTGATGTTGCGGTCGTATCATAAGGACCTCTGTTTTATCCGGGTTCAGTCGCAGCAAACAGGCGCTCATCCACTCCTGTAGTTCAGCTAGACAGCCATTTAGGGTTGCTATTGGGTTATCAGTGCCCGGAGCAAAGGACAAGTACAGTTGTGTATCATCTGCATAGCAGTGGTAGACCAGGCCATGGCGCCTGATTATTTCGCCCAATTGGAGCATGTATACTGCAAAAAGCATGGGGGATAGTATAGAACCTTGTGGGACACCACATGGCAATGGCACTGGTGGTGATGAGTATAATCCAGATGATACTCTCTGTGACCTGCCTGTGAGAAATGATTTGAACCAGCTTAGGACTGTGCCATCCAGACCACAGAAATGTATCAGTCGCTCAATCAGAAGCCCATGGTCCACGGTATCGAATGCTGCCGAGAGATCAAGAAGGATTAATATTGAACAGTCACCTCTGTCTTTTGCCATCAGAAGATCATTTAACACACACACCAGGGCTGTTTCAGTGCTATGTCTTCTCCTGAATCCTGATTGAAATGGATCATAAATATCATGGGTTGTCAGGCGGGTTTCCAGTTGATTTGCAACGACTTTCTCAATAACCTTTCCTAGGAAAGGAAGGTTTGATACCGGTCTGTAGTTGGTCATGCAGTCGGGATCTAAATGAGGTTTTTTAAGAAGCGGTCTAACAATTGCTTCCTTTAGGGGTTCAGGAAAAATGCCTGTCTGCAAAGAGCATTGAACAATTTTTGTAAAGACAGAACCAATTTTATCCATACAACCTATTAGAAGCTTGGTTGAGGCTGGGTCCAGATCACAGGTGGTGGGACGCAAAATCCGAGCAATTTCAGCAGTGTCCTTTACATCCACTGGGTCAAAGCTGGTCCATGAAGGCAGGTAGCTTATATTGGCAGGCTTTGTAGTTTGGCACTCTTTTGATGGCACTGTGGAGATTCCAGCCCGGATGGTGGATATTTTATCTGCAAAGAAGTTTGCAAACTCGTTGCATCTTGCCTGGGAGAGTGTCTCATCAGTCTGCAGGCATGCTGGCTTGCAAAGTATCTCCACTGTGCGGAAAAGTTGAGCTGGCCTATTGTTTGCTGCTGTGATCTCATTTGACAGGAACTGTGCTTTCTTACGAGTGATTGTCGATTGATATTCTTTGTTATGCTTTATTAGTTTTATTTTGTCATCCACTAGGTTAGTCTTCCTCCATCGTCTTTCCAGTCTACGCCCCCTTTTCTTGAGCTCACTAACACTGTTGTCGAACCATGGAGCTTGACGTTGTGGTTTACGAGGTCTTAAACGCACAGGGGCGATAATATCAATTGCAGCCATAACATCCCTATTATAATAACGGACTACGGAACAGGGATCTTAACAGGCACCCAGTATAGCAGAGAGATCCAGATTTGCTGCAAGAGCCTGGGGAGTCATACCCCTCCTTGGACGATACCTGGTCAACTCCACTGGCAGACATCTTATTTGAGGGGTTGCAACTGAGAACCAGAAGGAGTAGTGGTCTGACCAGATGACTGGGTTTATTTTTAGGTCAGTGACTTCTAATCCAATCTGAAAGACAAGGTCGAGAGTGTGACCACTTTTATGTGTGGCAGAGGGAATGACCTGTGTGAAGCCCAGACCACTCATTGTGCACAGGAGGTCTTGGCCAAGGCGTGAGAGCTCATCATCCACCCATGCATTGAAATCCCCGAGGATGAGCCATCTTTGATGTTCCAGAACCAGGCCAGCAACAGTGTCTGCAATTTCTTGTAGAAATATCTTTCCATCTCCAGGTGGCCGGTAAATGAGAAGTACTCTGAAACCTAATCCTGTCGAACTCCGGGCAGCAATGCACTCAAATGAGCGAGTAGTTTCAATAGGGTGGACCCTAAGTTTAAGTTCTTTTTTGAAGCAGATAGCCACCCCGCCACCCCTGCGGTCCAGTCTTGGGTTGTGGATGACAGAGTAGTTTGTTGGTACTGCAGCCTCCAATATAGGTGCTGCATTTTCATCTAGCCAGGTCTCTGTAATACAGGCTAGATCTGCAGATTCAATAAGGTCAGCAATTGTTGCAGTCTTGTTTCTTATAGATCTGGCATTACAAAGGACTGACCTGATTGGGCATACCAGAGGGCCTTCAGTTTTCTTTATGTTAAGTGCAGGAGCTCTGGTTATGGGGGTCACAAAGTGAGAGTTGACAGTTCTGTCCTTCCAAACACAGGGCCATCTTTTGGGTATCACTTCTATTTGATTGTTCTTTGAGTATGGGGGTGAGCAGGTGGGCAAAGGACTTAGATGGTTACCGGGGGAAATACATTTCCGGCCTGCTCGCTTCCCACGAATGCGCCTGTGTTTTTTTTTTTTAAATGCCAAGGGATTGGAGAATAGAAGCCTGTGATGGTGTGATAGGAACTGCAGAACGTGGTTGGCGGAGTGAAAGAATGAAGCTGGAGCAATACGTATACATTTGGTCATCAATGACAGATTACTTTAAATTTGAGCTGTATATGATGATGAGAGAGGGAGAGAAAGCAGTGTTTTTTTTTTTTTTTGTTCTTGTTTTTTTTTTCTTTTTTCCTTTTTGTGTTTTGTTTTCCCCCAATTCGGTATGTGATCCAAAATTATAATGGGATTATGAACAAAGTTATTGCTATAACCTATTGTGTATATTTGAAGCAAGTAATAAATAAAATAACTGCTGATTTAGTTAATTATCCTAGGATAGGCAGCCTTTTGGAAAGGTGTTAGAAGCCAATTCCTACTGTGTAGGTGTGAAAAGTCTCAGTGTGAGAGGCCTTTAAAGTAGATTTTTTTGTGGGGGTAGTGATAACGTGTCCTGGAAATGGATCCTGATTTTAAACAGTGAGCCTTCAGCAATTCATAGCCTGAATATACTGATATTAGTAGATTAATGCAGTAAGTCAGTTATTTGTTGCTCAGAGAACAGAGGTGGATGATGTCTAAGTGAGGGGCTGGATGTAGCCAATGATAGGTTGTAATCCACAGTACCTTATCTGGGTAATGTCCAATGCAGAGTACAGCAGCTGCTAAAATGAAGGATTTCTCAGTGGAGATATGCAGAGGATTCAGTCCAGGATTCAATCCAGTGTGTATCTCAGCGCAGGAATGCAATCCGTTGGTTTTGATAAAATGTCCGCGTAGAGTAGTACAAGTTCAAGGTAAGTCCTTGGATATTTATGATGATTCATAGGTCAGTTGTGGTGAATTTAAGCTGTTTTATGGAGATGATCAGGAGCATACAAAAGGTGAGGCAGCCATCTTGGGTGCCATACTGTCATACTGTAGAGATAAGGAGAGTCCACAAATAGACTGCGGTGAAAATACCAAAGGTATATTCAATAGTGCAATATGTCCTATAAATAGGATGATAATGCCAGGTTGGTATTCCTGAGTATACAGTATTTACCTCTTTGAAAAATAATATTTTATTTATTATTCAGTTCAAAAGTCATGTATGATGACTAGTTTGTAACATACTACTCTGGCATTACATGGGTGAAGTGGATTTGGAGAGAGTAGGACAGAGTGGCAAAAGCAAATCCACGTTTGCAGGTGCCGAGAGCCAGGAGCAGGGGAGAGCACTGAGAACCGGAGTACCAAAGCAAGCCGGGCACCAGGGGGAGCCGAAAATCCAGTAGGGGAGACAGGCAGTGAGCAACGGTGGTGAGTTGTGGTTCAAAGTGCCAGGAGTGAAAGCGGAGGGGGTCTGACTAAGGCTGGAGCCAGGAGCAGGGCTGCAGTGAAGAGGAAACCCAGGGTAAGCAGGTACCAGTGAGTAGGTGCTGCTGCAGGAATTCATGACTTTCCCCGGACATGCAAGTATCATTGTTAGTATTATATTATTGTATTGACTGTTTTTTTTAACTGTTTTCCATTAATACATTATTATAAATTGTATTACCAATTACTTTACTGTGCTGAAAATTGTTTCTTTCCACAGCTAGGCTATAGTATCGTATTGTATTGCATAGTCTGTATTGTTTGTATTGTATTGCAGTGTTTTTTTTCTGAAGGTAACAAGGAGTTAGAGTTTTTAAACAAAATGGGTGGTACCATGATTGAGAATTTCACTCAGTGCAGGTCGTGCAAGATGTATGAGCACCTGGAGCAACCATCTAAGTGTGAGTACATCTGCGCGAGGTGTGTGCGAACAGTTGCTTTGGAAGCCAAGGTAACTGATCTAGAGCAAACCGTTACAAGACTGAGGGGTATTCACAATCTCAAGCAGAGCTTAGATAAAATGGTGGAGGAGCTGCAGGAGGGACACCAGTAGAAGAGGACAAGGACAATCAGTTAGCTAGCTGGGTCACGGTTAGAGGGAAGAAGAAGAGGGGGAGACAGGACATCTCCGATCTGCCAAACCCCCAAAAATTTGCCCGATTGGATGAAGATTCTGTGGATGGCAGTGAGGAAATGACAGAGCTGGAGGATACTATTCCCTCTAGCAACCGGAGGAGTGGTCCCTCCAGGACAAAGGGAACAAGAGAAAGTGAGGTACCTAGTCAGATTGTGGTGGTAGGGGATTCTATTATCAGGAAGACAGATAGGGCAATCTGCTACAAGGACTGTGATTGCCATACAGTCTGTTGTCTCCCGGGTGCTCGGGTATTACACATTGCGGACCAGGTAGAAAGATTGTTGGGAGGGGCCGGGAATGACCCAGCGGTCTTGGAGCACGTTGGCACCAACAACAAAGTTACTGGTAGTTGGGATGTCCTTAAGAAAGATAATAGGGACTTGGCCAAAAACTAAAGGCAAAGACATCTAAGGTAATATTCTCTGAAATATTATCTGTGCCATGCGCTAGTCCAGGGAGGCAAAGGGAGATTAGGGAGGTAAATGTGTGGCTCAGAGACTGGTGTAGGAAAGAGGGATTTGTGTTCTTGGAACACTGGGTGGACTTCTCTGTCAGGCGCCATTTTCTTGCCACGATGGATTGCACCTGAATGAGGAGGGGGCATCAGTGCTGGGGAGAAGGATGGTTAGAAGGTTGGAGGAGATTTTAAACTAGGTGCCTGGGGGGAGGGATTAGAAAGAATTATTGGGACAACTAGAGAGCAAAGAAAAGAGGGATGTATAAAATATAATGGTGGTGGAGAGGGGAAGGAGAAAAATAGTCAGCAATGGTAATTTAAGGAAAACTCAAGAGCCTAAGGAAACATTATTTACAACAAAACTTGCGGATCAGGGAAGTACTAAACTTAAGTGTATGATTGCAAATGCAAGAAGCCTAACAAGTAAAATGGGGGAACTAGAAACAATTGCACTTACTGAGCAATATGCTATAATAGGCATTACAGAGACATGGTGGGATGATTCTCACAACTGGGCAGCAAACACACAGGTGTACACCCTCTTCAGGAGAGGTAGGACTAATAAAAAGGGAGGGGGTGTTTGTCTTTATGTTAAACCATTCTTAAAACCAAATTTAAAGGAGGTCATTTACAAGGGGACTGGAGATAACGTGGAGTTATTATTTGATTGAAAAAGCTGCAGGAATGGGGGACATCATTATTGTGGGGGACATTAATTACCCGGACATAAATTTGAACACCAAAACAGTAAATACAGCTAGGGGTAACAGGTTCTTAAACATGCTAAAAGATCATTACTTGTCCCAGGTAATCGAGGAACCAACCAGGCATAGTACTATACTGGACCTAGTACTAACTAGAGATTAGCGGGTTCGGTTCTCCGAGATCCGAACCCCCCGAAATTCACCCATTTTACACGGTTCCGAGGCAGCCTCGGATCTTCCCGACTTGCTCGGTTAACCCGAACGCTCCCAAACGTCATCATCCCGCTGTCGGATTCTCGCGAGATTCGTATTCTATATAAAGAGCTGCATTTTTACTCGTGCATTGGAGATTGAACGGAGAGGACGTGGCTGCGTTCTCTCCCTGAAAAGCTCCGTAATCTGTGCTCAGTGTGCTGCAAATATCTGTGCTCTGTGTGCTGCAAATATCTGTGCTTAGTGTGCTGAAAATATCTATGTCCTCTGCCTGAAAATGCTCTATATCTGTGCTCAGTGTGCTGCAAATATCTGTGCTCAGTGTGCTTTATTGTGGGGACTGAGGACCACCAGTATATAATTATACTTATAGTAGTACAGTACAGTAGGCCATTGCTGTGTCTTGCAGCTCTGTGTCACTACAAGTATCCATTCCATATCTGTGCAGCATTTTTGTGAGCAGTATATATAGTATTACAGTGCAGCATTTTGGTGACCCAACAGTATATAGTTGTGTACAGTAGGCCATTGCTGTATCTTGCAGCTCTGTGTCACTGCAAGTATCCATTCCATATCTGTGCTGCATTTTTGTGAGCAGTATATATAGTATTACAGTGCAGCATTTTGGTGACCCAACAGTATATAGTTGTGTACAGTAGGCCATTGCTGTATCTTGCAGCTCTGTGTCACTGCAAGTATCCATTCCATATCTGTGCTGCATTTTTGTGAGCAGTATATATAGTATTACAGTGCAGCATTTTGGTGACCCAACAGTATATAGTTGTGTACAGTAGGCCATTGCTGTATCTTGCAGCTCTGTGTCACTGCAAGTATCCATTCCATATCTGTGCTGCATTTTTGTGAGCAGTAATATATAGTTTTACAGTGCAGCATTTTGGTGACCCAACAGTATATAGTTGTGTACAGTAGGCCATTGCTGTACCCTGCAGCTCTGTGTCACTGCAAGTATCCATTCCATATCTGTGCTGCATTTTTGTGAGCAGTATATATAGTATTACAGTGCAGCATTTTGGTGACCAACAGTATACATATATAGTACAGTACAGTACAGTAGGCCATTGCTATTGATATATTACTGGCATATAATTCCACACATTAAAAAATGGAGAACAGAAAAGTGGAGGGTAAAATAGGGAAAGATCAAGATCCACTTCCACCTCATGCTGAAGCTGCTGCCACTAGTCATGGCCAAGACAATGAAATGCCATAAATGTTGTCTGCCAAGGCTGATGCCAAATGTCAGAGTAGAGAGCATGTAAAATCCAAAAAAAACTAAAGTTTAGTAAAATGACCCAAAAATCTAAATTAAAAGTGTCTGAGGAGAAGCGTAAACTTGCCAATATGCCATTTACGACACGGAGTGGCAAGGAACGGCTGAGGTTCTGGCCTATGTTCATGGCTAGTGGTTCAGCTTCACATGAGGATGGAAGCACTCATCCTCCTGCTAGAAAACTGAAAAGAGTTAAGATGGCAAAAGCACAGCAAAGAACTGTGCATTCTTCTAAATCACAAATCACTGGACGGGAAGAGGTGGCACCTTCCACCATTTGCACACCCCCTGCAAGTGCTGGAAGGAGCACCCACAGTCCAGTTCCTGATAGTCAAATTGAAGATGTCACTGTTGAAGTACAACAGGATGAGGATATGGGGGTTGCTGGCACTGAGGAGGAAATTGACAAGGAGGATTCTGATGGTGAGGTGGTTTGTTTAAGTCAGGCACCCGGGGAGACACCTGTTGTCCGTGGGATGAATATGGCCATTGACATGCATGGTCAAATTACAAAAAAAATCACCTCTTCGGTGTGGAATTATTTTAACAGAAATGCGGACAACAGGTGTCAAGCCATGTGTTGCCTTTGTCAAGCTGTAATAAGTAGGGGTAAGGACGTTAACCACCTAGGAACATCCTCCCTTATACGTCACCTGGAGCACATTCATCAGAAGTCATTGACAAACTTTGAGTGACAGCGGAAGCAGTCCACTGACCACTAAATCCCTTTTTCCTCTTGTACCCAAGCCCCCAGTGCAAACCACACCACCAACTCCCTCAGTGTCAATTTCCTCCTTAGACAGGAACGCCAATAGTCCTGCAGGCCATGTCACTGGCAAGTCTGACGAGTCCTCTCCTAACTGTGATTCCTCCGATGGATCCTTGATTGTAACGCCTACTGCTGCTGGCAGTGCTGTTGTTGCTGCTGGGAGTCGATCGTCATCCCAGAGGGGAAGTCGGAAGACCACTTGTACTACTTCCAGTAAGCAATTGACTGTCCTACAGTCCTTTGCGAGGAAGATGAAATATCACAGCAGTCATCCTGTTGCAAAGCGGATTACACAGGTCTTGGCAGCTGTGTTGGTGTTAAACGTGTGTCCGGTATCCACCGTTAATTCACAGGGAATTGCTTGAGGTACTGTGTCCCTGGTACCAAATACCATCTAGGTTCCACTTCTCTAGGCAGACAATACCGAGAATGTACACAGACATCAGAAAAAGAGTCACCAGTGTCCTAAATAATGCAGTTGTACCCAATGTCCACTTAACCACGGACATGTGGACAAGTGGAGCAGGGCAGACTCAGGACTATATGACTGTGACAGCCCACTGGGTAGATGTATTGCCTCCTGCAGCAAGAACAGCAGCGGCGGCACCAGTAACAGCATCTCGCAAATGCCAACTCGTTCCTAGGCAGGCTACGCTTTGTATCACCACTTTCCATAAGAGGCACACAGCTGACAACCTCTTACGGAAACTGAGGAACATCATCGCAGAATGGCTTACCCCAATTGGACTCTCTTGGGGATTTGTGACATCGGACAACACCACCAATATTGTGCGTTCATTACATGTGGGCAAATTCCAGCATGTCCCATGTTTTTTACATACATTGAAGTTGGTGGTGCAGAATTTTTTTAAAAATGACAGAGGCATGCAAGAGATGCTGTCGGTGGCCCAAAGAATTGCGGGCCACTTTCGTCATTCAGCCACCGCGTGCCGAAGACTGGAGCACCAGCAAACACTCCTGAACCTGCCCCGCCATCATCTGAAGCAAGAGGTGGTAACGAGGTGGAATTCAACCCTCTATATGCTTCAGAGGATGGAGGAGCAGCAAAAGGCTATTCAAGCCTATACATCTGCCTACGATATAGGCAAAGGAGGGGGAATGCACCTGACTCAAGCACAGTGGAGAATGATTTCAACGTTGTGCAAGGTTCTGCAACCCTTTGAACTTGCCACACGTGAAGTCAGTTCAGACACTGCCAGCTTGAGTCAGGTCATTCCCCTTATCAGGCTTTTGCAGAAGCAGCAGGAGAGATTGAAGGAGGAGCTAAAATGGAGCGATTCCGCTAGGCATGTGGTACTTGTGGATGGAGCCCTTAATTCGCTTAACCAGGATTCACGGGTGGTCAATCTGTTGAAATCAGAGCACTACATTTTGGCCACCGTGCTCGATTCTAGGTTTGAAGCCTATGTTGTATCTCTCTTTCCGGCAGACACAAGTCTGCACATGTTCAAAGACCTGCTGGTGAGACACTTGTCAAGTCAAGCGGAACGTGACCCGTCAACAGCTCCTCCTTCACATTCTCCCGCAACTGGGGCTGCGAGGAAAAGGCTGAGAATTCCAAGCCCACCCGCTGGCAGTGATGCAGGGCAGTCTGCAACGAGTGCTGACATCTGGTCCGGACTGAAGGACCTGCCAACGATACTGACATGTCGTCTACTGTCACTGCATATGATTCTGTCACCATTAAAAGAATGGTGGAGGATTATATGAGTGACCGCATCCAAGTAGGCACGTCAGACAGTCCGTACGTATACTGGCAGGAAAAAGAGGCAAGTTTGAGGCCCTTGCAAAGACTTGCTTCATTTTACCCAAGTTGCCCCCCCTCCAGTGTGTACTCTGAAAGAGTGTTTAGTGCAGCCGGTCACCTTGTCAGCAATCGGCATACGAGGTTACTTCCAGAAAATGTGGAGAAGATAATGTTCATCAAAATGAATTATAATCAATTCCTCCATGGAGACATTCACCAGCAATTGCCTCCAGAAAGTACACAGGCCCGTGAGATGGTGGATTCCAGAGGGGACAAATTAATAATACTCTGTGAGGAGGGGGATGTACACAGTGAAAGGGGTGAGGAATCGGAGCATGAGGAAGAGGTGGACATCTTGCCTCTGTAGAGCCAGTTTGTGCAAGGAGAGATTGATTGCTTCTTTTTTGGTGGGGGCCCAAACCAACCAGTCATTTCAGCCACAGTCATGTGGCAGACTCTCTCGCTGAAATGATGGGTTTGGTAAAGTGTGCATGTCCTGTTTATACAACATAACAGTGGGTGGGAGGGCCCAAGGACAATTCCATCTTGCACCTCTTTTTTTTTAATTTATCTTTGCATCATGTGATGTTTGGGGCTAATTTTTTAAGTGCAATCCTGTCTGACACTGCAGTGCCACTCCTAGATGGGCCAGGTGTTTGTGCTGCCCACTTGGGTCGCTTAGCTTAGTCATCCAGCGACCTTGGTGCAAATTTTAGGACTAAAAATAATATTGTGAGGTGTGAGGTGTTCACAATAGACTGGAAATTAGTGGAAATTATGGTTATTGAGGTTAATAATACTATGGGATCAAAATGACCCCCAAATTCTATGATTTAAGCTGTTTTTGAGGGTTTTTAAAAAAAAAAAAAAACACCCGTATCCAAAACACACTCGAATCCGACAAACATTTTTTAGGGAGGTTTTGCCAAAACGCGTCCGAATCCAAAACACGGCCGCGGAACCGTATCCAAAACCAAAACATTTCCGGTGCACATCTCTAGTACTAACCAATAATGAGGAAATAATATCAAATACTAAAGTAGGTGAGACCTTATGAAATAGCGATCATAATATGATCACATTCAATATCAGCTTCCAAAAACAATACAAGGGTCTAACTAAGACTTTTAACTTTAGAAAAGCTAATTTCATATTGATGAAATAAGCAATGAAGGACATCAATTGGGAAATTGAATTTCATGGTAAGAATACGGCGGAAATGTGGGATGTTTTTACAACTGTGCTCAATAAGTACACTAATTTGTATATTCCCAAGGTCAACAAAAACAGGAGTAGTAAATTCAAACCAATGTAGCTTAATAAGAAGGTCAGGGAACAAATGGATAAAAAGAGGCATGCTTTCAAAGCATTTAAATCTGACGGGATGGTGGAATCATTCCAGTTCTACGAGGAATGTAACAAAAAATGCAAAAAAGAAATCAGAGCAGTTAAAAAAATCAAAGCAGCTAAAATAGATAAAAAAATTGCAAAGGAGAATAAAACAAACCCCAAAAAAGTTCTTCAAGTATATAAACGGTAAAAGGTTAAAAAAGGAGAATATTGGGCCTTTAAAGGGCGAGTTGGCTGTCTTGATTAATTATGATAGGGAAAAAAACAGATTTATTGAATAAATTCTTTTCATCAGTATTCACGAGAGAGGACAGTTTGATGAGAGTAGAGCACAACATATGCTATAATAACAGAGAGACTAAGTAAAATTAAGATAATTAAATCTCCTGGGTCGGATGGACTTCACCCCAGGGTTCTTATGGAACTTAACGAAGAGATATCGAGACCCCTATATTTGATTTTCAGCAATTACATCAGGAATGATACTGAAGGACTGGAGTATACCAGAGGTAGTCCCAATATTTAAAAAGTGTATTAAAACTCATCCCGGTAACTATAGACCAGTAAGTTTGACATCTATAGCGGGGAAAATACTAGAAGGTATATTAAGGGATAGCATGCTAGAGTATTTGGATACCTCCAAGGTTATTTCTAGGAATCAGCATGGTTTTGTGAAGGACAGGTCATGTCAAACTAACTTAATAAGTTTCTACGAGAAAGTGAACGATAATATTGATCAGGGTAAAGCAGTGGATGTGGTCTTTTTGGACTTCGATAAGGCCTTTGACAAATTCCCACATAAGAGACTAATTTTCAAATTAAGAGAATACAAGAAAGATGTACTGGCGCTGGCTGTTAGTCAAATGATGATTACCAATGTAAAAAATATAACAGATTTATTTAGACATTTATAAAAGGCAGTAAAATACCCCCATTCATCAAGGAAAAATAATATAAATATAGCAGCTGCTAAAATTCATATATCTAAAAATGCAGGATACCACTAATTATCGTTTTTGTTGGATATAATGTCCACTGTTTCTGGCAAGGGCTCTATTTCCACATTATTCACAAGTCATTAGATGACAAGATTAATTACCAGACTTGCTTCCGGATAAGAAAAGTCCCCCTAGGTATCTTTGTGCAGATAAGATCCAAATAACAGCAGGGGAAAGTCCGGGTATTTGAAGTACTTGTGTTTGGAAAAATCCAGTGGATGCAAAGAGTCCGTGAATTGCCAGAGAGTCTATTAGGGTAAATCCAATATCAGTGGTCCTGCAGAATGTGGCTCAACGCGTTTCGCTGGTCTGATCGCTGCCAGCTTCCTCAGGAGCATATAGTCAGTCTCTGACTGGCACATTATATATACCCTAACTATTAGGGAGCAATTACAAACAGCTGTTGAATCAATGAATCTCACATAACTAAAATACCATTTTAGCAACAACAGAAGACAGTACCCTATGTACCAATGCTTATTTTTATCTTTATTATAAAAAACGAGAAGGAGAATCCTGTAAAAAATGAATAAGTATATTTTAAATTCTATGTCATGTGACTATCTCCGGTCACATGTCCATTTTTAACCAATGGATACACAGTGTGGTGTGTTCATATCTTCCCGCCCGATCACGTGACCGCCCCCGATCACGTGACCCTCGGGCGGCTAATCCACTTCCTATTGCGTTCCACATGAAGGAAGTAGAAAGGCGCTCCGTGGAGCGCAAAATACAGAGGCGGAAGTAGACGCTGCGTTCCAACACCTGTGGAGCGCAGCGTAATACACATAATCTAATGGACTTTAAGTAACCTTTTAATGTGAGTATACAGTGGGGAAACACATATATATGTATATAGAGTTAATCATTATGTCTCAAGGGGATCTGAAAAATTCGAGATTTCAATAGCAGACCGGTATAAATAAATTAACAATAATAGTCAATTCTAATAGGACCCCTAGTGGTTCTAGAGGGAATAAGTACAGGAACATTCAGATGGATACAGTTGATATTGTTGCTACTATACAGCAGCCTATGATTAAACTCTTAGCAGTCCCATATAACTATATATAAAGAGGAGAAGGGGATAGATGATGGAGAAAAGAGGGGAGATAAGGATCAGGAGCGGAGGGAATGAGCAAAAGTACTCCCTATATTCTTATAAATGAACAGAAGTCCATTATAGGTAAAGAAAAAATTTTTTCCACAAAGTGTAAATGATGAATCTATACTTTTATGAAATCTCTCACACAAAGTAGTATACTTTACTGTATCGTGTTTAATTCTATGTTCTCATTTAATCCATCTGGATATAAAGAGCCAAATTTCAATATCCAGTAAACTTCTCTGGAGCAGAGTTTCTTGAACCTATCACCTCCTCTGGGTGTAGGGGCAATATGTTCAATGCTAACTATGGATAGGCTGCTAGGGTCTCCGGAATGGGTTTGAGTATAATGTCTGGATACACTATGTTTATCAAAATTTTTTAAAATGTTTCTGCGATGCTCCATAAACCTAACATGTAGTGGTCTGGTCGTCCTTCCCACATAGTATAGGCCACAACCACAAGTCAGTAAATATATGACAAAGTCCGTGTCACAGTTCATAAATGACTTTAACTTAAATTGTTCAGTATTACCAGGTAGGGTTAAGGAACATGTTTTTTTGGGCATATATGTACAGGTGGTACAACGTGTTTTACCACATCTATAACACCCAATGGGTTTAGTGGATAACCACTCACACCCTGCCAAAGTCTCCTTTTTCTTTGTATTGTGATCCAAAAATGTGGGTGCTAATATAGTTTTGAGAGATCTATTTCTCTTAAATACCACCATAGGTTTGGGTGGTAGCACTGTATTAAGAGTTCTATCTTGTTTAAGAATTCCATAATTTTTGGAAATAATAGATTTTATTTTATGGGATGAGCTATTGTATTTGCATACAAATGCTAACTGTCTTTCATTATAAGTTTTATTGTTTTTATTCTTGGTCTTGGGCATAAGTAATCCAGTCCTATCCATGTGATATACATCATGATAAGCTTGCATCAGAAGGTTCTCTGGGTATTTTCTATACCTCAGTGAATCCATAAGTTCAGAAGCCTGAGCTGAGAATGTATCAAGGTTCGAGCAATTTCTTCTGAGTCGCATCATTTGCCCCTTGGGAATATTGTATTTCCATGGGGCATAGTGGGCACTCTCAAAGTGTAGATAAGAGTGTGTACTAACATCTTTGATATAATTAGATGTAACTATTTGATGATCAATGATCTCAAGGGTCACATCCAGGAAGTCTATACGTTTACTGCTAAAGGTGGATGTGAAGGATAAATTATACGTGTTATCATTCAAGTGTGAAACGAAAGAAGAAATACTGGAAGAATCCCCATCCCAAATAATAAATAAATCATCAATGTACCGGCCATAGAAGACCAGGTTCCCCTCCCAGCCGCTTCCCCACACCAGGGAGTCCTCAAGGTCTCCCATGTATAGGTTAGCATAACTGGGGGCGAACCTGGTCCCCATGGCCGTCCCCATTATTTGTAGGTAAAAGGTGTAAAGAAACAAGAAATAATTATGTGATAAAATGAATGAAATGGATTGAAGTATAAACGCCTGATGTTCCGCGCTGAGGTCTCCATCAGAGGCCAATTTTCGTGCGATGACATCAATCCCTACAGAGTGTGGGATATGCGTATATAACGCTTGTACGTCCAGTGTTACAAATTGGTAGGTATCTTTCCATTGTATATTGTTGATTTTGTTAAGAAAATCAGTAGTATCCCTAAGATGGGACCTCAGCGCAGAGACACGTGACTGAAGAAATGAATCAACATAATAGGAAAGGTTCGACGTGATGGAATCTATACCAGAAATAATAGGTCTCCCAGGTGGTGCTGTGAGGGATTTGTGATGTGTATTACGCTGCGCTCCACAGGTGTTGGAACGCAGCGTCTACTTCCGCCTCTGTATTTTGTGCTCCACGGAGCGCCTTTCTACTTCCTTCATGTGGAACGCAATAGGAAGTGGATTAGCCGCCCGAGGGTCACGTGATCGGGGGCGGTCACGTGATCGGGCGGGAAGATATGAACACACCACACTGTGTATCCATTGGTTAAAAACGGACATGTGACCGGAGATAGTCACATGACATAGAATTTAAAATATACTTATTCATTTTTTACAGGATTCTCCTTCTCGTTTTTTATAATAAAGATAAAAATAAGCATTGGTACATAGGGTACTGTCTTCTGTTGTTGCTAAAATGGGATTTTAGTTATGTGAGATTCATTGATTCAACAGCTGTTTGTAATTGCTCCCTAATAGTTAGGGTATATATAATGTGCCAGTCAGAGACTGACTATATGCTCCTGAGGAAGCTGGCAGCGATCAGACCAGCGAAACGCATTGAGCCACATTCTGCAGGACCACTGATATTGGATTTACCCTAATAGACTCTCTGGCAATTCACGGACTCTTTGCATCCACTGGATTTTTCCAAACACATGTACTTCAAAGACCCGGACTTTCCCCTGCTGCTATTTGGATCTTATCTGCACAAAGATACCTAGGGGGACTTTTCTTATCCGGAAGCAAGTCTGGTAATTAATCTTGTCATCTAATGACTTGTGAATAATGTGGACATAGAGCCCTAGCCAGAAACAGTGGACATTATATCCAACAAAAACGATAATTAGTGGTATCCTGCATTTTTAGATATATGAATTTTAGCAGCTGCTATATTTATATTATTTTTCCTTGATGAATGGGGGTATTTTACTGCCTTTTATAAATGTCTAAATAAATCTGTTATATTTTTTACATTGGTAATCATCATTTGACTAACAGCCAGCGCCAGTACATCTTTCTTGTATTCTATATATTTCCTTTGGAGAATCGACCCTCTCCATACTGGCTGCTGTTGACAGCGCACTCTAAATCTTTGTTTCAAATTAAGAGAGCTTGGGGTAGGAAACAATAGTTGTACTTGGGTGAGTAATTGGCTGTACAATAGGGAACAGTGAGTTGGGATAAATGGGATGTTCTCTGAATGGGCCTCAGGGCTCAGTGGAATACCACAGGGTTCAGTACTCGAGCCATTGCTGTTTAACATATACATTAATGACCTAGGAGAGGGACTAGAAAGCACAGTGTAAATTTTTGCAGATGATACTAAACTATGTAGAGTAATTCATTCAGACAAGGATGTGGAGTCTCTACAGAATGACTTATCTTGACTTGAAGTATGGGTGGATAAATGGAGAATGAGGTTCAATATAGACAAATGTAAAGTTATGCACTTTTGGACTAAGAACAATCGGGCCGCATATAAACTAAATGGGGAAAATGTAGGGATAACGGTAGTCGAAAAAGATTTGGGTGTGCTCATCGATAATAAATTTAGTAGCAGTATGCAATGTCAAAATGCAGCAACAAAAGCAAATAAGGTGTTAGCATGCATAAAACAGGGAATGGAGACAAGGGATAAGAGTGTAATCCTGCCACTGTATAAATCATTGGTGTGGCCACACATGGAATATTGTGTACAGTTCTGGGCCTGCACTTTAAAAAATCTTGAAATTCGACAGGTGAGCCACCAAACTGGTTAAGGGGTTAGAGGCACTGAATTATGAAGAAAGATTTAAAAGGTTAGATTTGTTTACATTGGAAAAAAGGCGTTTGAGAGGGGACATTACTAATATTTATAAATACATAAAGGAACAATACAAGGATTTATCAAATGATTTGTTTATAAAAAAAAGCTACATAGGACACGAGGACAGCCCCTGAGGTTAGAAGGAAAAAAAATTCATACACAACGGAGAAAAGGGTTCTTCATAGTAAGAGCAGTAAGGATTTGGAATTCTCTGCCAGACAAGGTAGTAATGGTGGATTCAATTAATAAGTTTAAAAATGGATCAGTTAAATTCCTAGCTGAAAAAAAATATCCAAGGATACAACGTTTAATTAATATAAAATTATAAAACAGGTTGAACTCAAAGGACATTTGTCTTTTTTCAACCTCAACAACTACTGTATGTAACTATGTAACTATGTAAGAGGGGAAATAAGTTGGTATATATGGGATATAAAAATGTGGAGGAGATGGGGAGATTGTGATTGGGGCCTGAGAACAGGAATAGAGAAAATCAGGAAATATAAGGAAGTAAAGGAAGGCATAGTAGGTTGGGAGGTGGTAAGTATAGCGTAAAAGAGGGTGATTACAAAAAAGGGGAGTTACAGATGGGCAGAGTAAGGTAGGGTTAAGTGGGAATCTAGAGGGAGAGCAAGATGTTAATTGTCTGCATGCATGTAGTAGGAAGCCAGTAGTCAGCAATGGATAAAATGAGCAGGGATGGCCAGCAGAGAGCAGCATGTGGAGGTTCAGAGATGGCTGGGTGAAATTCCAGCATTATAGTATTGTATCATCAGAGGAAACAAGAGGAAAAAATTGGCAAGTTTCTGGGCCACTAGGCTGCAGTTACCAGCAAGGAGCATCATACTGGAATGGAGATTCAAGGAGATGGCCAGTGGATGAGGAGTGGGTATCAGCAGTAGAATCTAAGGCTGCAGCTGGGCAATGAAGGACAGGAGGTATAAGAGTGGCTTCAGTAGTAGAAGCAGCCATTGAACACTAGCCATCCAGGGGGGTCTTCCCGCAGTGTACAGTATAAATGTGATCTTGAGTGTCCACCTCAGAATAGATTTACAAGGTCACATTATTTGCAGATTGCTGCAGAGAGGAAGGCTGCAGAATGAACCAGTGTTACTTTGGAGATTACAGAGCCCATCTGATCTTTGAAGAAAGGCCTCTGACAAAGAGCATCCAGACATATCTAGTCCAATAACTGAAAACAAAAGTGCACTAGGCACTATGGGGGTAATTCCAAGTTGATTGCAGCAGGAAATTTGTTAGCAGTTGGGCAAAACCATGTGCACTGCAGGTGGGACAGATATAACATGTGCAGAGAGAGTTAGATTTGGGTGTGGTGAGTTCAATCTGCAATCTAAATTGCAGTGTAAAAATAAAGCAGCCAGTATTTACCCTGCACAGAAACAAAATAACCCACCCAAATCTAACTCTCTCTGCAAATGTTATATCTGCCCCACCTACAGTGCACATGGTTTTGCCCAACTGCTAAAAAATTTCCTGCTGCAATCAACTTGGAATTACCCCCTATATACTAAAGCAATACATTGACAAAGAAAACCTTGAGACAGATTTGTTTTCTAATGTTAATAATTTGCATTGTATGTACTGTAGTTAACCTGGTTTAAGAATTTATCAATTAGTCATGAGAGAAATAATATATTTTGAATTGAAGAAATAAGTGTCAATAAAGAGTTAATAAATACTGCCCAAACTCAGCAGTCTATATGACACTTTCTACCAATTGAAACTGCACTGAACATTACTTTAATTAGCACTTTAGACATGTCATGCCTGCTGCACAAGTTAACTGCAAATCAAAATATCTATTATGGTATAGTTATTAATCTGATTGTGAAAATAGCTTTAGAGCCTAATGCAATCACTTAGCTCAGAAAAAGGTGAAAAGATACCAGCTGTTCAAGCAATTGCTAAAATCAATATATAAAATTGATGAGTATCACATGAAATGAAATACAATTAATATTACTTAGTTTAGTAAAGAACAGCAATATCGAGTAATAATGATTTAAATTAGTTTTTCAATGCAAAAAGAAATACAATATAAAATGATCTCTTCAATGTCTATTGCATGCTACAAACATTTCTAAAAAATTAGGTAACAAATGCACTATTTACAGTATTCTAGACACACACTTACACACACACACACACACACACACACACACACACACACACAAACATATGTACGTATGTTAAAGGTTTAGAGAGGCATTGTCAGGATCTTACTGGAAGGACTTATTTTGTACAATAGGTTAATTCATTTTTTTGCACCCAACAGTTGACATTACTGCAATTTTTTTTTCTTCGTTTGTTGACAATGTGATATACAGTACTTTAACTTTTACGAATTATAAAATTAAATAGAAATAGCTGATAACATTTAAGAAACAAAACAGCATGCAAAACCTACCAATAAACAAATATAAAATGAAAGCTCACAGGAATTGAAGTTTTAGAACATTGTTATTCATATGCATTACATTAGTTCATTTTATGAGACCCCACATTGTCTTAAAACAGATAATCTAACAATAGTTTTGCTACTATAAATGTTTATTTTCTAAACCCTGCTACTGACATGCACCAGACTAGAGAAATGACTGGAAATGGACGTCACTGATGTTAATACTATAGGAACAAACACAGGTGCTATTTTCATGATTTTAACTGTCTTATCAAATTTTAAAGAAATCCAGATCCAAAACCAAAACACATTGATGGTGTAGTAGCAAAAAAAACACTGTAATATGCATTTTCATGCCCTATCTTCAAGAGAGTAACTGAAACCCCAACACTTTTCTTTTTATTCTACCTAAATGGAGGTAATACTGTGTGAAAACCATCCTAAATGTAGGTAGTTGCTATATTAAAGTGTCTAACATCAAGTTAATATCAAATACATTTAATCCAAACCCTCAACTATAAAGAGTTATTTTAGGGGAATATTAAAGAATGAGAAGGACATTTGCACCATCTAATCAACTCATACTTAGAGATAATCTGAAAAATGTAAACATCTTAGACACAATTGTTCTCATTTAGCGTTAAAAACAAAAATATTCAAAATGTGCACAATAGCATATCTATGTCTGTATTTGGGATTTATGTATTTTCTAAGATATTTTATACTTAAAATGTAATGTATAGCTAAACCTATAGCAATCATGTTAGTCATAAATATAAAAAAAAAATCCCCAGGAAAAAGGATTGGAGAAGTTGACAATGATGACTAGTATATATGTAATTGTTAAAATAAAAATGTCCCCATATCTAAATACCTAACAGCACCTGTAATATGCAGCCTGGACTGGATTCAACTAATGCTGGTCTGAATCACATTATACAGCAATCACATCCCAAAGTATTGGGGTCAAAATTTTATATTCATACTACATAGCATGTACATTTTTTACATAAAAAAGACACAATGTTTAATCTAATTATGATGATCAGGAAAGTTAAGACAGTGGGTTTCATGTTCAAGAGGTTTGTTTCTTTCTACAGAAAGGAAGAGAATTGATTGAGCTCATTCATACCATTAGGAACAACACAATCCATAAGGAATATCCACTTTGCTTCCTTCCTCTGTAATTCTTTTGTTATATCTCCTCCTCTAATTCCAAGGTGGAATTTTTCAAGCCCACAGGCCTTTAGGCCACCAGGATTTACTTAGTGTACTTTCAAAAAGGGTTTTCGCTACACTAGTGAGATCTTTACATTTTTGATGGTCCGCCTCTTCATTTTTTATATTTCTAATATGTTCTATGACTCTCATTTTTACTGTAGTTGTCTATTCATCATTTCTATATATCATTTACCACAAGGGCACAGTAGACAATAAATAACACCTGTAGTTTTACAATTAATATAGTCTAAAATTATTCTAACTGGGTGTAGACATAATTATTAAGACATTTATTCAAAAAACCTTTCTTATACTCACACTATACTTATCTATATATTTTTGTGTTTTTAAAAATTGTTAGTTATTTAGGATGGATCTGGATTAAAATGATAAGAATATCCTTATTAGAATTGTTTAGGACTCTATCAGGTTGCACACATAATTACTAATTCATTTAATCAAAATTCCTTTCTTATATTCAGACTATAGTTATTTATATATTTTTTGAGTTCTTAATAATCATTGGTTAATGATGATGGATCTGTATTAAATTGATAAGAATAACCCTATTAGATTTACTATGGACTTCATAGATAGCTCATTTTGAATTGAAAAGTATTTTAACCAATTAGAAGGTAGAGGAGGGGATTTAAACCAGCAAAAGCAGGCACTGTGGTTAATGCCTTGAAAGAGCCTTGGAAAAATGGCTAGCGGCTCTCCTATGGCTGCTGTCTATATCACTGTTTAAATTGTGCTGTTATCACAACCTCATATAATTCCCATAGGGAGAATATTGGTACATTTAGACACTATAAGACATTATTTGCAAGATTAGCATTGATGGCTTGACAATCAGAACATTTACTTCTGTGAGATATAACTTTGATAAAAATAATATATATCTGTATCAATCGGACCTGTGTCCATTAAAGGGTAAAATATCAGCATATATATACTAATAAATAACTGATATATAGGCAGTAAGAAAATACAGCAGCCAGGGGTCTTTTAAAATAATTTTAACACACCTTTTTCTTTCACGTTTCTCACACTGTATTTTAATACGTCACCATTTCTTGTGTCATACGTATATTTCGAATTTTAATACATGTCAATATAGATTTGACTTTTATATTGTTATTTAGTCCAAGTGCTCTCACACAATTGCTTTCTTTTGTCTCTTTTGTGTGATGTACGTCTGTTAAAAAGCAGTGAGTTAAAAAGCAGTGAGTAGCACCTCAAAATAGTAGTTTATCTTTAGCAAGAATAATTAAATTAATCTATTATATGTATGTATGAGGAAGGGACCTACTGTATGAGATTCTATTATTATATTTCATTACTGGTGCAGGATTGATTCTTGTGTGTGTATAGTATATACAGTATAAGTAAATTAAACATTGACACACATTTTAATATTAACCATAAATAAATCAAAGACACCCCCCGAAACTCACGGTTGGTATTTGCCCAAAAAAATTATGGTAAACCATGGATGGAAGGAAAGTGTTGGATATGGATCCGGGTTCACACCATTCTATTAGTCTTCTTTCTTCAAAGACACCATTGTGTGACATGCTGTTAAAGTAATCTTATTATATATTGGATAATTGAATATGGTGTGTGTTATACTGTATTTACATTGAATGTACTCCTGTGATATTATTTGTGTATTTGTATTACTTCAATAAAGACAATTATGCTTTTTATTTAATAGGAATACTTAATTCTTCATAAGCGATGTTAAATAAACAAAAAAAAATTATGACAAGATGAAAACTAATCTAGAGCCATGATTACTGAAAGTCTGTGGGCCTGATTTAGTGTCGGATGCAAAGCCAATATTTAGAGTTGTGCGATTATTGTCTGAATGCATCATGGTTGTACTGCGCATGCAGCAAGATACCTAAGCTATGTCGATTGCAGAGGTGAATTATTTACAAAGTTATTGACAGTCTGGGACTATTTAGGGGAGAAAAAGGGAGTGGCAGCAAAAGGCAGTCATGAGATAACCAGCTTGGGGGCATGTCTCAGCTTACAACTGTGATCCTGTGCACCCAAAAGGCTATTCTGGTGGACCACAGGGACACTCATGGAGTTGTTTATCGAAAGATCTGACTCTGCTGCTGCGTATTTGTATGCATTTACTTAGATCTGCGAAGCCACCAGTGGGCATTACAATAATAATAATCCAGGCATTTGTTCCATTACCATGTTTTCGAATAAACACTGTGCATGGGATCACAGATGCGAATGCATTAAGATACAACTGTGAATCAGGCCCTGTATCCACAATCAGGTTCACCTGCAAAATATATATAAAGATCACACATGCACACTTTAGAAAACAATCTTTTATTGAAAGAAAAAAAATCCATTCACCGAATTCCAGCTGGTGATTCTTTTCAGTCCATGTAGCATCCCCAAATCTTTCAGTGAAAAAACAAAACACAGTGGCTTTGATCTAATTCCAATGCCTCTCACTATTGTGGCTTATTTTAGGTTCTGGCCAAAATCACTTGAAAATGTCTATTAATGTAATTTGAAGACTATAACATTTTTGCTACAGTATTTCAGACAGGGGTTTAAAAATCACATGCTACTAAATGCTCTCACACCTTATACACCTTTCTTACTCAACGCAACTCATACCCATCACACACACTCCCCATTTAAAAAAAAAAATTCTTCAAGTGCATGGGTGTGTAAAATGGAGAGTGAATAGGATGGATGCCGGGACAGACTGGGTGCACACACACATTACAGGGGGTGCAGTCACTGCTCAGCATGCCACAAATCAGGGGGGCCTGGCCTCATGGTACGTCCCTGTCTTTCTTTGACATAGGTGCATCTGGTGGGGGCACGATCAAATAGAGAGCCATGAGGCTGCACTGTACAGAACCATCTCAGCTCCCTGTGTGGCCGGATCGGCCAAACAGGCCATTGGCCATTCTGGCATTTGCCAGAAGCACCAGATGGCCAGTCCAGCCCTGGATGGATGTGAGGATCTTTTGTCTACATTGCTGCTCAGTCTGCATGTATATACTGGATGTGTGTATTCAACACATGGGACCAAATGTAATAGCTGTAAATATGGTGGTTATCGCACCACAGTACTGCTGGTGCCTGCAAATTGCAGTCTATTACATTTAGGGCCTAATTCAAGGTTGATTGCAAAACAACATTTTCCTCTAATGGGCAAAACCATGTGCACTGCAGGTGGGGCAGATATAACATGTGCTGAGAGAGTTAGATTTGGGTGTGTTGTGTTCAAATGGAAATCTAAATTGCAGTGTAAAAATAAAGCAGCCACTATTTACCCTGCACAGAAACAATATGACCCACCCAAATCTACCTCTCTCTGCACATGTTCTATCTGCGCCACCTGCAGTGCACATGGTTTTGCACATTAGAGGAAAATTTTGTTTTTCAATCAACCTTGAATTAGGCCCCTACGCCATAGATTTAGTAGCCCTGAATTTTTACCTAGACACAATGCAGTATGTGAAGTCATAGCTTATCTTTAATGCAGAGGTATCATGTACATTAAAGCTTTTTTTAATGGATATAATTTTTGGGGACAAAGTCATACGGAGATAAAGTACCAGCCAATCAACTACTAACTGTCATTTTTCAAATCCAGCCTGTGACATGTCAGTTAGGAGCAGATTGACTGGCACTTTATCTCCGTTGATGTTATCTCCATCCCAGGCTTAGTAAATAGACCTCTATGTTGCTTATGTGCAGAGGTGTAGCATGGAGCCATAGGGCCTTAATCAGCATGAGTTCTAGTTTTGCAAAAAAAATGCAAAACTGCAACTCTTTAAATTAACATTCAGGTGGGCACCCAGCACAGGGCACAAGGCCACCCCGCATGGTGGGTCCTGCCCCCTCCTGCGAAAATGCAAGCACTTTGCTAAACAGAGAAGCACTCAAATGTTTAGGGTGGTTCCCTGCTTCCACAGCCTAGCTGCTAAGGCAGTCGCTGGACAGTTATGTTTTGGGTCGAAGTGGCTGTGTGTGGCATCATGCAACTGCCGTGGCCTCCCCCCCAAATGGTGCAGACACGCCTGCATTGTATAAACCATGACACCCCAACACCAATTAGACACCCATTAAATGCAATGTCGACACCCCCACCCTCCCAGTGAATGTCTCTGCCTGTCAGTCAGACAGAGGCGTTACAGTGAGATGCCATACAGCTGCTGCATGAACGCACAGTGCACAAGGGCTCCTGGTGCATTTCATACTGAATTATGCACATAGTGCCTGGAGAAGGGCCTGCTATGACACCCCACCCTCAGTAATGCAGTGGAGGGGGCATAGAAAGAATGTGGAAGTAACTTCAAGTGAAAGGAAAAACCATTAAGAGCAGTGTTGGAATTGTGTATGAAGGCTCCACTGGAGAAATACAATGGTTTAGGCTTCTCTATCTCTGCATGGCATTCTAGGATTTACCGGTGTATATCACAGTGTTTTTTCTGCCCTGCTTATATAAGTCACTGCTCAGAGGCTGAATCAAACAGTTTGTGAGTCAGCACTACACTTTAATAAACAAACAAACAAACAAACAAACAAAAGTCTAATGACTGTTTCTGGCCCAGATATCACTGCTTCACAGGCTGCATTTGACCCACTGTCCACCGGTTGAATATCTCTTCCTTAGAACACTTAAGGAGGAGTAACTGGGGGGCTTTTTATAAAACATGCTGTAGACATGCGACATTTGCTAATGCATTCCACTGTACATTGAATACACTAAGTGGCCTTATTATAAACCAATTTGTTATCCACAAGTGAGTAAAAAAAACTTGGTTTCTATTTACAGAGAGAAAAGAGAATAGCATATGTAAATAAAATTGGGCAAATTTTACAAAGGATTTGTAAATAAATAAAAACAGTGTTAAGAGGGGTGTCACAGCTATCAGGGGAATAGTGTGTCTGCTGACAGTATACGTGGAGTTAGCGTAGACCGAGAACATAGATGTGTAGTCTAACATATTGGTAGCCTTCGACAGGGACCCCCCACCCCAGGGGATTTAGGATTTGCAGCATAAAGATACACAGGATGCAGCCCTCTGACTGAGTTCCAATGTTTGTGATTTAGTGGCTGGTGGGTATAAAGGAACTGAAAACAGGCAATGTCTGGTCGCTGTGAAGTATAGTCTTCTGAATTGGTCAGAACCAGATGGGCAATGCAGTATCAGTAGCCAGCAAAATCAGATCAGAAAAAATAGCCAGAGTTGGAACCAGGAAATCACTTGGAGCAGAACCAAGGGAGTAAGCAAGGAGAATAGTCAGATGGACCAGGTCAGAACACAGAAAATACACTGGGAGTTTTCAGAGACCAGACGCTAGAGTACAGGCATGGAGTGTAATACTCTGGCAGAGATGCTCACTGCCAGAGTAGTTTAAATAGGCTGGACCATTTGACACCACAGCAGTGGTTAAAAAACTAAAACTACAAACATCTGAGAGAACCGGCCATCCATGCCTAAGCAAGGCACGAGCAAAGAGACTTGCCCTGGCAACACAGCTAACTGGAAAGGGACCGCTGGCAGCTAGAGAACTACTGTGCAGAAACAGACAAGAGGGAGACATAAATAATGGCAGGAAGGCATGTGAGGTGAGCTACAGTACACATACCTATTAAGATAAAATGGCAAATGTTATTATATGTATGTCCACCACAATGGGTAGATTGAATAAACATAAAAAATAAAAGCTTATCAGCGCATGGTGACTGAAAAATCAGGATTGTTCCTAATGAATTCTCTCTGGTATAAGCAGTAAGAACATCCCGTCATACCAGTATTCTGAGAGTTTGCCTCATGGCATGCACACATGTTCAGTATTGAGCACTGAATTTGTATATAAAGCACAAGATAATCTACTTCAACATTATAAATGTTAGATCATAGGTGCTCAAACTCAGTCCTCAGGACCGCAGTCATTTCAGATCTTCCAGGTCTCACAAAATTACAAGTGAAATAATCAGTGCCACCTGTGGATCTTATAAAATGTGTGAGTGAGCAATGAATACATTTGTGCACCTGCCGGGTGTTCTTTTCTTTATCATCAAACACAATTAGGTAACGTCTAAGATGCCTTCATTCAAAAATATACAGCAGTGTTTATTTAATTGGCTAAATATAATAAAACAAGGTGATTCATCATGCCTTATGGGCGCTCTTCACACCGTCGCAAAGGGGCTATGCCCTTTTATCCCTTGCACACCTTTGGGGCATGCAATATTTTTATTATGTGGAGTATTACCTCCAATCATAGTTTTGTGAGTGGTTAAATATTGCACGGACAAAGGGTGTGCGGTGGGTAAGAGGCCATAGATGTAGATGCTGCTGGTGGGGGAGGGGCGGGTGTGTGGGGCCGCAGATGAAGGAGGGGTCCTGGAGGTGCTGTCCATGAGGGAGGGGCGGGCGCAGGGGGTGCGTTTGGGGGAGAGGTGGGGACAGGGTGGGATGGGTTTGGGGGAGAGTTTCCAGAGTTGCTGCTGGTGGGGGAGGAGTGGTTGCGGTGTGCCACGGATGGGATCTGTAGATGCTGTGGGTGGGGGAGGGGTGGCCGCGGAGGAGAGAGGGGAGAAGGAGGTGCAGTGGGTGGGGGAGGGGTGGGTGGTGGAGGGTTGGGTGCAGATTAGTACTGTGGATGGGGGAGGTAGTTGAGAGGTGTTGTGGGTGAGGGAGGGGCAGATAAGTGGGGGCCATGGATGAGGGATAGGTTCTGGAGGTGCAGCAGGTGAGAGAGGGGCAGGTGAGTGGCTGTTGCAGATGGGGGAGGGGTTATTGAGGCACTGTGGGTAGGAAAGGGGCGGGTGCGGTGGTGCTGCGAGTGGGTTAGGGGATTGGGAGGCACAGTGGGTGAGGGAAGAGTGGGGTTTATGCGAGTGGGAGAGTCGCAGGTACGGGGGTGCTGTGGATGGGGTATGGGGTCCATAGGCGCTGCGGGTGGTGAAGTGGCATGTGCAGGGGTGCCGCGGTTTGGTTAGGGGGTCTGGAGGCAACATGATTGGGGGAGGGGGTGCTGTGGTGGTACTGCGGGTGGGGGAGGGGTGAGTGCTGTGGTGCCGTGGGTGGGGTAAGGGTGGGTGTAGGGGTGCTGTGGGTGGGGGTTAGGATCCGGTGGTGCTGTGGGCAGGGGAGGGGTTGGTACGGGAGGGGCAGGTGCATCAACTACTCACCAGATAGTAAAAGGATCATGGCCTGCATCCAGCCACCTCTCCTATATATTTGGGCAGATCTGTGACTGTATGACTCTGACTTCACCCAGCATTGTGACTCCGCCTAGTATTAGGAAATGAGTCACAGAGTCACAGATCTGGGTTAATATATAGTAAATATTTAAAACAATCTAAAGTTTTCCTACAGTATATATCTTGTATACGCATGTGCTCAAAACTGTTTTCCCACAATCAATATGAAGTCTAATATATGATTTAAAGAATGGTAAAATGACTGTTATGAGCCACGGCTGTGGCTCATTTCCATTTTGCATTTTGGTTATGTATTTTATGTTATACTTCTGTTTATGTTCCCCGTGGGTGTCATGGGGTGCTCGGATCTCACCCTTAAGGAGAGGATACTGTTATGAACCACAGGTAGTGGTTCATTCCTATTTTATGTTTATAAGTTGTCTTGCAGGCCAGGATTTCCAGTTGCTCTGTTTAAGAATACTCTTGTTTGCTGCCGGTGGTGAGTCTGTGTAATTGCAGCTTGTTCCCATGTGTTCAGCCTCACCTGGCTGCTAATTGCATCTTGTCAGTTTGGAGTCATGCAACAGGGCAGCTGCATGACATAACTAATTAGGCCTCTCTGTTATATGCTGGCTGAGTGCAATTCACAGACGCTGGTGATATTTCTAGGTTTCCAGTCTTCCAGAGTGCTTGAGTTCTGAGCTTGTTCCTGCCAGTTCCTGAGCTCCTGTCTAACAGTGGTCTGTCTAGCTGCTTCCTGTGTCGATTCCTGTGTCAGTCCCTGTGTCGATTCCTGTGTCTGATCCCGTGTCCTGCCGTGAAGCGTTCCTGTCCAGAAGTCCTGTGGCTTTGCCTATGCCTGGTTTCTGGCTTCTTGGTGTCCACCAGTCTGTCGTTTGGGATTCTGCCTGTCCTCCAGTTCTGAGAGTCTGTGTCAGCAGCATTGGGGGTTCCTGTCCATTTGCCAGTATTTGTACCGGTTCCGTGAGTAGCGGCTTTGTCGCGTCCGTCGGCCTAGGCCGCTGTATTCCTTGGTTGTATCTGTCACTGGTGTTTTGCAGAGGGTTCTGCTTATGCTGTCACCGCCGGTACACAAAAGTATTGTGTCGGCGTGTGGTCAGCATTTCCTTTGTTGTTCTTTTCCTTTGGCGGCAAGCCGCACATACATTTAGTTTTAGCCTAGTTAGTAGCCCCTGGCTTTGGTTGTTTCAGTTAGAGGGCCCCTTGTTATTACCCTGTCTCAGTTCACGCTTTGTCTCTCTTTAAGACCTGAGGGGGCATCGGAGTTGGGCAGACCTAATCTGCCCTTCAAACGCGGCTGCCATGGGCCCAAGAAACCATAGTCCTGCAAGCGTGAATTGACAACACGGGTAAAACAACGGAGGTAGGGTGCCAGGGGCTATTCCCGTTCCATTTCTCCAAATCCAGTATTACGTCCTGGTGCTCTGGACTCACTTCATAACATCTCCCTTGTTCTGAGCACCAGGAACCTAACAATGACATGTAATGGTAACACATGTATGCCCAATGTTGTGCATGTCAGGACTGCCTGACCCTGAGTACTGCTGCTCAGCATATTGTCTACTTATCTACCTCAATACTTTCCATCTCCGTTTATATCCCATTTAATGTGTACAGTAGTTAGCACAAGTATTGTCATCACAGCTTTCTCTACACATAATGAAATCATTTAATTGATGTCCTTCTGTATTGTATTAACTTCCTTTTCTGCAAATATGAACTTCTAACTTTTTATACCTTTTAGAATATCAGCAAAAACAATTAAAGGGACAGGGCCCAGTACAACTCTGAGGCACTCCTTTAATATCTTTAGCCAAATTTAATTATGTTTCATTTATAATAATAATTTTGCTTTTTATTCACTAGACCTACCTCTTTTCACTGTTTATATCCAACAGCTATGTCTGCATCTTTGGTCCTTCTGCCTGAGTCTATGCATTCTTGTTGATATAATGTTAAGTACTGCAAAATATGGTTCATATAAATGGTACATAGTTTAGAATTAGTCATTGATAAAAGTAAAAGTAATATTTTGAAGAACCTACAAAAAATCTGCTCATCAAAGTAGTAGAAAAATTAAGTGTATCAGTCAGTAGGATAAACTTTATATACTTAATTACTATTATCAAAGCAATTTATGCTGTTACAATATCTCTATATAAAATATATGCAACATGTGGAAAGCGTGAATTAAAAATTCTAATTGATGAATCTTCAAAATGAAATCTAAAAAGGCTATGAGGCTAAAATTTGTAATCTCTTGAGTCTTTCCTTGTGCTTTATACTGCTGACTGTCTCCCTGTAAACATTTGAAGGCCCCCAAATTATTCAAAATATTAATTTGAAAAAGAAACAGAGAAATGTTCTTTTTTTTGTAACTGGAGCACACACTGACCGACTTCAAAGATTCTTTTAAAAACGGAATACTTTGTGATGGAAATTACTTCCCTTTGGAGATTTTCACCAGCATTTGATATTTTTTTTTAATAGTTTTCCCTAAATGTTTTGTCTATCTATTCAACAATTTCTTCATTGCTGTGAACGCTGCCTGAAAGAAAATCTTGATAACTATGTGATACATATATACTATAATATATATATACACGCAAACAATATGTATAGTGAAATCTCCTTTTATTTATATGCAGAAAAACAATGGGCATGTTTCAAGCCACTAATTATTATTTACATATGAATAATGACAACTCTTTTATTTGCATTTTTCCTATTTCATGCCAATCCATCCATTGTTGCATTGTCAGCTATGGCACACCATATCATGTGGGGCCAGAGCAATTTCTCCATACTCTCTGCTCTATTCTGCTAGCACAACACATAAAATCAATTCTGCTTTTAAACAATTTTGTAATATTATATATCATATTTATCACAAACATTTCAGATATGGATGAGATGTGATAAATTCAGCCAAATTTGCATTGCCAAAATTGAATACGTTGCAAGGATGTATTAACAATCGCATGCAGGGACAGAGCTTGTAAGAAAGCTCTGTCATGCGAATCCTCTCCCTGAACTTCTTATGGCACTTTTCATGAAAAATACCATGAGAGTGTAACCGCGCATGAGCCGCTGCCAGCTACCATGACCCACCACAACCCAAACCTCTGACCCTCTCCTTGCTAAGCTTACACTTACCTGTACCCAGAAATTGTGGTCGGTGCTCTCTGGTCATCAGGTCTCCTATGCTGTTGCTATGACCCCTGTGGTCAGGAAATTGAACAGAGATGCCCACACTTTGAAACATCTTAGCTCAATTTGCTGATCAGATGATGATGTCACAGCAGCAGCACAGGTACAAATAACCATATTTTGTGAATTCTCTTCCAATTGCCATTTAGTACATTTGGGTGATACTAAAATAATGTAAAAAGGATATGAAAACATCCTGGGCCGGATGTAATGAAGCCCAAGTTTGGTGGCCGTGCTGGATGCCGGCCGAACTCAGATGTTTTTTAAAAGAGGCAATCATGTACAAGGAGCCTTATACATATTTGCCCCTTTAAAAAAAGTCTGACTTCAGACGGCATCCTGCACGGCTGCCAAACTTGGGCATCATTACATTTGGCCCCCTTTTTCACATTATCTTAGTAAAAATAATACAGGTTGAGTATCCCATATCCAAATATTCCGAAATACGGAATATTCTGAAATACGGACTTTTTTGAGTGAGAGTGAGATAGTGAAACCTTTGTTTTTTGATGACTCAATGTACACAAACTTTGTTTAATACACAAAGTTATTAAAAATATTGTATTAAATGACCTTCAGGCTGTGTGTATAAGGTGTATATGAAACATAAATGAATTGTGTGAATGTAGACACACTTTGTTTAATGCACAAAGTTATAAAAAATATTGGCTAAAATGACCTTCAGGCTGTGTATATAAGGTGTATATGTAACATAAATGCATTCTGTGCATAGACTTGGGTCCTATCCTCATGATATCTCATTATGGTATGCAATTATTCCAAAATACGGAAAAATCCCATATCCAAAATACTGCTGGTCCCAAGCATTTTGGATAAGGGATACTCAACCTGTATTGATAAATATGCCCATGCATATGCCCATGTGAGAGATATGGAACTGATACACTGTACATGTTGTAGTAGCTAAATACTAGCTTATTGCAATACTGTGTATAAACTGAGAACATCCTGAGAAAAGTATGGTTTTCTCTCATGTATAACAGATCAGATCCCATCAGTTTATTGCTTGTCCCTTGCATGCACAAATGTGAACAAAAAGTATTTGGATGTTAAAGAGATTTATAAAACAACAGAGGTACAGTTTTAAAGGTATCAGGTATCTGAAGGTGAAAGAAGTGGATGGAAGTGAATAGAGGTGATGGCCCGCATTCACTGAGTCAGAAACAAATGTACTTTAATAGGCAGTGGTGGCTCCAGGGGAGGGGCTGCAGTGCAGTCAAAATATCAAATAGGAGAGCCACACCAACTACCCGAGAGTCCTGAACAGTAATGTAACAGTAATGTTACATCTGACCCACCTGCAGTGCAGCATGATTTTGCCCAGTTGCTAACTTTTCTGGTTTGCTAACAAACCTGAATAAGGCCATCAGTTAGGAGCATGCAAAAAACAAGAATTATATCTGCTGTGTCATTTAGAATATTTTGTTTTTGGGATATTACATTTTAATCAGCAAAGTGTATGCCCAATTTTTTTGTATTCTTTAAATTGCTAAAAACCATATAGATCACACTTTATTTTAAAAAAGGAACATAAAATTTGGGATTGACTTAAAAATATTTCAGCTATACAGTATAACGTGCATTATACATCTACCAAATTACTTTAAAAAAAATAACCAATCAAACTTTTTTAACTCATTTCTCAGAGGACAATTTTTATAATGATTAAGGACAACATTTTACATGAAGAATGGTTCTACAACTATATTTGAAAATGTATTTAAAAATAAAATTACTAACCTTAAAATGTATCAAAGTGTTTTTTGTAGTGTAAGTAGCTTGTGAGCTGGTTTCTTGAGCCTTTGAATGCTTTAACATAGGCCACTTAACATTAGAAACATTTGGAGGGCATGTTGTGTTGCAGCAAGAACAGTTGGGTTGAGATTCAGGCGAGTTTGTCTCTACTCACATTCTATTACATACTGAGACTTCAGTTTCATTGCAAACAACATAGAAACTCACAAGTCTCCCAAATTTGCACACTATTACATTTACCACTCAGGGCCTAATTCAGACCTGATCGCTCACTAGTGTTTTTTTTTTGCAGTCCAGCTTTCGCATAGTCGCCACCCACCGGGGAATGTATTTTAGCTGTTTAAGTGTGCGATCGCATGTGCAGCCGAGAGGTACGAAAAAACTTTGTGCAGTTTCTGAGTTGCCCAGAACTTAGTCAGCCGCTGTGATCACTTCAGCCTGTTCGGGGCCGGAATTGATGTCAGACACATGCCCTGCAAATGCATGGAGACGCCTGCGTTTTTCCAACCACTCCCTGAAAACAGTCAGTTGTCACCCATAAACGCCTTCTTCCTGTCAATCACCTTGCGATCGGCTGTGCGACTGGATTTTCCGTAAAACCCATCGCACAGCAACGATCCGCTTTGAACCCATGCGACACGCCTGCGCATTGTGGTGTATACACATGCGCAGTTCTGAACTGATCGCAGCGCTGCAAAAAATGCTAGTGAGCAATCAGGTCTAAATTACCCCCAAAGTCTTGAGCATTGACAAACTGGATAATGGAGCATGAACATTAACTTTGCATTAATTTATTTAGTAACAGAATCTCAAGAACAATAGTTTGCTTGATATGTTATTTACTTCATTAAAATTGTACAGACTTTTACACCGAGCTTTAATGTACTGCATAATAAAACCAATATCATTCTTAACATAAAAATACACTGAGCAACAAAATTTCAATTTGCTATGGTACACATTAACAAATGTCACTTTGAGAGCTAAAGTGTAAATGTGCTGTCAAATGTAATCTGTAGCAGTGTTTAATTGTATATAATCCTGTTGTTTAAAAGAGCGCTTAATCTGTCTTTTTAAAAAGTGACGTAAAATTAATGAAACACAACAAAAAAAGCTAGAAAATTAAGCATTGGATTTATCAAAGATGATTCATATGATACACTTCTCAATGTATTCTGATATAAAAAAAAAAACCTAAAATGTCCTTTGCCTATTAATAATCTAGTAAATTATTTTTGTAATGGTTAAAATTATGGTATTAAACATTGTTAAATTTCAAATATAAAATCGTAAATAGTGCAGCTTATTTGAACAAAACTGACACATAACTTTTTTGTATTACACATGCAGTCTACTGGGAAATTATACATTCTACAGAGATGTTCTCAGAATGTACAGTAGTTAGAAGATAAATGACTGAGTATGCAGAAAATATATAATTTTGACCAATTAGTTTCACCTAAATATTTTACAGAATGTGTGTCCCAGATTAGTAGCATGAAATATGAAAATGGAATGGACATGTATTATTACAAATTGTATGAAATTACTGTATATTCCTCATAATAATAGGCACCATAATAGGGAGGTGTTTAACTATAGTTTTCTGACTAGATTAAGAAAAGAACTAATCTCTAAATAAGTGGTCAAAGCTAAAAATAGACTTCTGATGCCACAGTAAAAAAAAAGAAAAGAAAAAAAATCTCTCATATAAGTATGCTAAATTGAGGCTTAAATTATTGTACTGTTCCTCATACTTTCATTAATTATAAAGCTTTGTGAACAAAATATTTTCTTTAAACCATTTTTAATGTTACATGTAACAAAATTAATATATACTTTCTTTATTATTATATTTATTTATATTGCACTAAAAAGGTTCCACAATGCTATACATATGATAGAGCATGCAAAAAAATGTCATATGATTATACAAACTTGTTATAGATAAATCAACAAATGTATATTTCATTTCAATCCACAAATAACATAATTATATATTGCAAAGCACATATTGCAATTACATAACTACTTATTGCAATCAATGGGGAGAGTAATCAGCTAGATACAAAGAGGCAGAGGACAGAACTGTGGGCATTAAGATGCTCTAGAGTTAGTAAGGAAGGATCTTGATGATGAGATGAGTTAAGGGATCATTTATGACTGGAAGGGTGGATACAAATCTGACTGAGCAAAGGAAGGTGTTATGAAGGTTTACAGCAGTGCTGGACTAACCCTGAATGCAGAAGCAGAAATAATTGATCGGTGGAGCAATCAGGCAACAGTCATTGCTAGAGCAAAATAGTCAGAAGTTAGTGTATACGGAAATGAGGTTGAGATGGAGGTAGGTGAAAAGTTGATGATCTACTAAAATTATTAATACTGACTGGAACTCTTTCACGTGTAAGATAATTTACTTCTAAGTTTATCTTGTTATCACAGGCTGTTAATATAGGAAAAAACAGGAGGCATTGAATTGTGGTTCTATCACTGCAAAGATATAATAGCAGGACCTAATTGATATTATTATACAATACATATATATTCAATGTGCAGTGATAACCGATTTTTGCGTCAAAAGCCCCTATTCAGTTGTCCGCAATAATTACTGGTGAGAAATCTTCATAGGATTTACTGCAAATTTCCCTTCACCACTTCTGAGCAGATGATAAGCTTGGGGAAAATCCCTATTTTAAGGTGAAAATGTTGGGATTTGGTTCAGAGCCCCTGATACACCACCCTAATTACATTCATTTTAAAAAAACAGAAAGAGGACAACATTTTAACAGAGCCAAAACCAGGTCCAGGTCTATGGTCATTTAAATTACTTTTGAGATCAAATTACAAACCTCAACCCAGAAATAATGGAGGACAGGGCATTCCCAGAAAACATGAAAGAGAGATGCATTCTCAGAAAACAGGAAAGAGAGATCCCTCTTTCAAACATTGGTACCAGCAGTATTTTGAACAGAATGCCCACATTTTGAATAATTTAAGTGAGGTAAGATATAGGTAATAAAGTAATTTATAGTGCATCTCAATGCGTTTAGTAGATTTAGATATAAAAAGGTAAATGTAATAGGATGCAAAAAGCTGGAGGTGTGGGAGTTTATGTGATAATGGGCGTATTTTTAAAATCATTTACAAGGAAAATCATTTACAAGGAAAAACCAGGTTAGTTTTGCCACTTTAAAAATAAGGGCTTTCTGGCACAAACGACCGAACCTCCGGCTTCTCGCACCCTATTACATTTACCCAAAGAAATGAGTTACTGTAAATACTTTACTTCCTGGACCAGCTTTGACCCAATAGATGTAAAAGACATTGCTGAAATTGCCTGAATGTTGCGTCCCACTACCTATCATCTGCACCTGGCCTCAACTAAGCTTTTAACATGGTGTATGGACATAATTGACACTGTATTTGCAAAAAATAGTTCAAAGCTGTCTGCAGAGAGGAATTTTTCCTAAACCCCTAAAGAAACCAATTGTTAGACCTCTTCTTAAAAAAAATTATTTAGATCCCGATTGCATGACCAACTACAGACCGGTTTCAAACCTTCCTTTTCTAGGAAAGGTTATTGAGAAAGTGATTGCAAATCAACTGGAGACTCCGACTGACAACCCATGATTCAGTATCTCAATCAGGATTCAAGAGAAGTACTGAAACAGCCCTGGTGTGTACAATGGGGGTCATTCCGAGTTGTTCGCTCGTTATTTTTTTGTCGCAATGGAGCGATTAGTCGCTAATGCGCATGCGCAATGTCCGCAGTGCGACTGCGCCAAGTAAATTTGATATGCAGTTAGGAATTTTACTCACGGCATTACAAGGTTTTTTCTTCGTTCTGGTGATCGTAATGTGATTGACAGGAAGTGGGTGTTTCTGGGCGGAAACAGGCCGTTTTATGGGAGTGTGTGAAAAAACGCTACCGTTTCTGGGAAAAACGCGGGAGTGGCTGGAGAAACGGAGGAGTGTCTGGGCGAACGCTGGGTGTGTTTGTGACGTCAAACCAGGAACACAAGCACTGAACTGATCGCACTGGCAGAGTAAGTCTCGAGCTACTCAGAAACTGCACAGAGAAGTCTTTTCGCAATATTGCGAATCTTTCGTTCGCAATTTTGATAAACTAAGATTCACTCCCAGTAGGCGGCGGCTTAGCGTGTGCAAAGCTGCTAAAAGCAGCTTGCGAGCGAACAACTCGGAATGACCCCCAATGATCTTTTGATAGCAAAAAACAGAGGTGACTCTTCAGTATTAATCCTTCTGGCTATCTCTGCAGCATTTGATACCATAGACCATGGGATTCTGATTGAGCACCTGAAATAATTATATGGACTGGATGGCACATTCCTTAGCCAACCAACTGGATTTACACTTGGATTTTCAGAATTATAAAACACTTATAATGTGAGTAATCTTGGCATTGCCCTTTATAGTGGCTTGACACTTAACCTAACGATATCAGCCACAAACAAATCCTCATTCTTTCATCTGAGGAACATAGACAGAATCAAGCACTTACAGTAATTCCCCCTAAAGATCTGCCAAAAGGTCATACATGCATTTGTATCAACTCGATTTGACAACTGCAATGCCCTCTACCTTGGTTTCCAAGCAAAAGGATTGCACCACTTACAGCTGGTACAAAACACAGCTGCCAGGCTGTTAACCAACCAGCTCCATTCCAGCCATATAACACCCATTATCCACTCCCTCCACTGGCTTCCTGCAGGATTGCAAATGATTTTCAAGATTGGCTTACTGACTTTCAAAGCCCTACATGACCAGGATCCAAGTTACCAGAAGCAGCTTCTGATTCTATACTGACCCACTTGATTACTGCTATCTGTAGATGAAGGACCTTGAGCAGTATCTAGAATCTCCTGTAATTCATCTGGGGGTCAAGCTTTTAGCCATGTGGCTCTATCTCTATGGAACTCATTTCCCCATACAGTTTGAAAACCCCCCTACTCTAGAACCCTTCAAAAACAGCCTCAAGACTTTCCTATTTACTCAAACATTTCCTTTATTGTCCCTGTAGTATCTCCATGCTTTTGTATTTTCTGAAAAGCTTTTCTGTACTTTATTGTTTCTGTACTTTATTATGTTGATTCTATCTTTTAAACAACTTGAGTCCTATTGCAGTAAGCACTATATCAATAAAATTATTATTATTATTATTATTATTATTATTATTATGGGGTGATGGTTTGCTCAAAGTCAGATTCTAAACATATTTGAAGTGCAGATTTGTCAAGAGGTAGAGGCTGCATAAATTGGTACCAAAAGGTTATATCCATCTTAATGACTGTAAGATTTAGTATACTCAAAAGCAGTGTAAGGGGTAGTTATATAGCATTAGGCATTTTACACATTGCACAAAACCAATGTGCAATTTGAAGGCATTGACTGTGGGCAGCAGTGAGCACTGTATACCAGAGTTTCATTGGAGTTAATGAAAGAGTAATAGGGTGTCACCTAAGAGCTTTACCTTTTGAAATCCATGTCCTGAGGGACAGATGATAAATCCCAATGACTTAAGGGTAAATTTCTAGTAGGCCATTACCAGTACACTCTAGAGAAAATTTCAGTGTCCCACACTTGGAGAGCATCCATAATAGCTAAGAACTTTGGAAACAGGGAACTGTGCTTGGGATCCCGAATAACTTAACAATGGGAAATCCTGTTAAAGTATCAAGTTCTACATTAACCCAAGGCTTGAGCCCTGAGGGTAGGAACCAGTTTTTAGGTTGCACAAGAATACATGCTGATTGATACAGGGAAAAATCATCAAGTTTAAGCCCACCAAACCTCTTTTGCAAAGTCATCTTATAGCCCACTAATCGGAGAGGCTTACATTTCCAGATATAGAACAGCATACACTAAATAATGAGAAGGAACCAGTAAGGGATAGTCCTAAACAGATACATTAATTTGGGGAGTAACGTCATTTTATAGACAGCTATTCAACTTATCTAGCACCCTAAGTATTAATAAGTGCAGACAAATGTGTAAGCAGTTGGAATAACTTCAAAAACATATTTAATATGTGCTAGAATCTGTACACCCAGATAGGTAAGAAATGTAGTCATCCAAGTTAAATTAAAATAAAATTTGAAGGGTATAGATTTTTTTCAACAAAACAGTAGGTGCTTCATGTGGATGCAGCATGGACATTTATACCAATACAGTAAAAGCGTTCAATTATCAGATGAGTGACAGTGGAGGAAATTGTGCATAAATGTTGACTTCCTCCATTGCTAATGTATGCTCTTGAACTACAGCGCTAACCTCTCCCACTCTAAACAGTCTTATTTCAAGACCGTCAAGTCCTCCAAGTCCTCCAACCCTGATGTTGCTTTGTCACTTTTAACTCCCTTTGCCCTGCCTACTTGCCCTCCCCTCCTGCTGTTTCTTCCTGGATGTCCCAGCACTTTCTTAAACTTAACATTTCTTACACTGAGCCGATAATCTTCCTGCCCTCCCGAATAACTTTCACTTCCAAAAATTCTTTATATATTAATACCACAACCCTCTTCTCAAGCCTGCAAGTGCATTGTCTTGGAGTTATTTTGACTTCTCCCTCTCCTTCATTTTACACCTTTAGTACCTCTCACAGTTATGCCATTTTCAACTCATAAATATCCCCTTTTATATGTTCTCCTTGTCTCCCACCTATCTCCACTCTAGCTTCCTGGCTCATCTTCCTTTCCAAATGTATTACATCTCCATCCCTCTCCATACATGGGCTCCCCTTCCCCTTCAGAACCCAATTTAAACATCTTACTGTTACTTACAAATTCCACACCCTATCCTCTCCTATTTATATCTCTGACCTTATCTCCATTCATATTCCCACGAATCTCTTTTTGCTCCAAAAATGAATGCCACCTTTCGTCTAAACTGATTACTTTCTCCCAACCCTGCCTCCAAGATTTTGCACAAGCTGCTCCCTACTTCTGGAACTCTCTTTCTATCAAACACTCCACATCTCTATAATACTTTAAATGGGATTTTAAGACCCACTTATTTATCAAAGTCTTCCAGTTATTTTCCTAGCCCACTGCTCCATATCTGTCCCCTCTGTGTCACCCCTGTCTGTCTGCCCCTCTCCTCCCCTAGACTGCAAGCTCTCATGAGCAGGGCTCCCTACCCTCATGTGCTTGTCCTTTGCTCACTTACAGTATACCATCATCTCCTTCCCACTGCCTGCAAAAACACTTAGTTCTTGAGTTCTGCCATCCTCTGGCTTACTTAAGTATAATGGCCACTGATGCAGAAATATTTATAAACCATATCCATGTCCTGTATGTTCTGTACTGTAAGTCACTTTTTTCATGTTTTGTTCAAACATTTTCTTTTTGTGTTCACTTTTTCTGATGCTTTTGACTCTCATCCTTCCAACTGCTTAGCATTGCTCTTTCAGCCTTTACAGTATATGACCAAAGCTTTATTTTGGGAGAGGGTGACATAGTGGAAATTGCTCATTCACTATTTACAGTACAAAACTGTTTATTTTTTAAGTCTTTTTTAAAGCTAGCACAGAATAACAACTTTATGTGCAAGCACCAATGTTCCAGGTGCAAAGTAACCATAAATGTATTTGCCTTCTTACAGCTACCCCCTTATAGGCCAGACTGAAGCCTCCTTTATGTTAATTACCTCTCCTGTGATCAAGTCATGTCTCTCAACAGTACTTACTTTTTTGACAATGTGGCATACAGTATCTTCCCATGACATTGGAGTGGGTCAAATTTTCTTCCTTCCAACTGGGTGACTGCCTATACAATAATTTTCTGTTTGTTAAAACACAGCTGAAGGCAACTGGTGTTATCTTTGGTGCTTTGTAACAGTATTTATGCTTTTGTACTTCCCACTATGCATGATTAAATAATTTATTTTATCATTTTTCTATATGGTATGTGAGGCAAGTGTGGAAATTTACTAAGCTAACGAATCCATTCTAGTTTTTTTTTCTAAGTGTCGTCTTGGGAATTTACTAAACCCAAATCTTGGCAGTGTTGGGGCTATTCGTATTGAGATACACCGCCGTCTACAAAAATATGAATCAATAGACCATCATTCAAACATGGCTGTTATTTAATACAACACAGGAATTTACTAAGAATTTGTATTCTCAATCACTGCCGACAATAGCCTAACACTGCTGGAAAAGCATAGAATTCATACAAAAATGGATCTTTCAAATAGACCTTCTTCTGGCTTGTGTGTTTTGATAGTCATGCATGTATCAGTGAGATCTTCTCTGTGTAAAAGTATCATAAAGAGTTAAAAATAAAAATAAAAATTGTGTGGGTTCCCCCGTTTGAAGCATAACCAGCCTAGGGCTATTTGAGCTGGTCCTGGTTGTTTAAATACTGAGGAAAAAATGAGTAGGGTTCCCCAGTATTTAGACAACCAGCAATAGGCTCTTGAGCTGGTCCTGGTTCCAAAAATATGGGGGACAAAAAACATCCCCCATATTTTTAAAACTAGCACTGGGCTCCACTAGCCAGAGAGGTGATGCCGCAGTCGGGGGATAATTTTATATAGGTCCCTGCAGCCAAAGCATCACTTCCCCCAACTAGTCACCCCTGGCCGGGGTACCCTGGGGGAATGGGGACCCCTTAAATCAAGGAGTCCCCCCCTCCAGGCACCCAAGGGCCAGGAGTGAATTCCGAGGCTGTCCCCCCATCCCTGGGCAGTGGATGGGGGGCTGATACCCAAAATTGTGTAAAAAAAAGAATATTGTCTTTTGGTGTAGAACTACAAGTCCCAGCAAGCCTCCCCCTCTTGCTGGTACTTGGAGAACCACAAGTACCAGCATGCAGGGAATTAATGGGCTCACTGGTACTCGCAGTTTCAGAACAAAAGAAACACCCAAAAAAACATATACTTAGCTAGTGTCCCATGGAGCCCTTCGGTCCCCTTGTCAAGTACAATCCTTTGGTGTACCTGTAAAAAAAACACCAAAATACTCACCTATTATCCAGTGAAGATCGGTCCTCTTCTTTCCATGCAGGCATCCACAGGGTTAAAAAATAAAATGAACAACCCGATCCACGCCACCCCTTTCCCCCGAATGCCAGGACCCCCCGTGACCTCTATCACTAGAGAACCCAGCAGCCAATCAGGGAGTGCCATGTCATAGTACTCTCCTGATTGGCTGTGTGCTCCTGGTCTGTCAATCAGGCAAAGCTCACTTGCTATAATGGAGGATTGCGGTCCTCCATTATAGTCAGTGGTGTGGTGGAAAAATTGCGGTCTGTGGCAAACTGCAAAGTTAACTAAGGTCATCCACAAGAGTGACCTCAATTAACCTCACTGATCCGGCTGGGCTTCATTGCGTTAAGTCGGGAGAGAATAGTAAAACACTGCTGGCAATATGAATTACACCGATATCGTTGTATTAGAATTGAAAAAACACGGTACTTTAGTAAATTACCATTTTTTTTCTCAAAAAGTTGCAATCTCATACTGCCGATGTCAGCCGAGATAGATTTCAGCTAAAATCGTCAGAAATAAGAATCTTAGTAAATATACCCGTTTGAGTTGTTTCAGACTATTTGACATGTTATTTGTTCACTTACTGTACAGTATCTTGAAAGAATTTTATATGAACCAACCTTAACCATAATATTCATAAACATTTATTTGTTAGTGCTGAGATGAAATGATATACTGCGGCTGGTTTGTGTATAATGTACATGAAGTCGCCGGTGCCTGCACCTAGCAGTCCAGCTTGAGGTGGCAGCTCCTCATTATGATGATTCTAATTAATTGATAAGTAAATTAGTGTGTGTTGGTGGATATAGTATTCATTATTTATTTGAAATTATAAATGTTGTTTTTGTTAAAAAAAAAATCTATATTTTCTGTGACAAAACATGGGGTCCCCTTGTCATAATGTCAAATAGCCCTAGGCTGGTTAGCCCAAGAGGTGGAATCCACAGGGAAAAGGGGCATAACTCCCAGAGACAATTTAGACACCTTCCTCTAGGCTCCAAGCCCTGACAGGTACCTACATGTACAGCAACACCTGTGTGGTTCACAGTAAGATCCAAGTGTGACCCCTACTCTTCCAACGGAGCTCTGTCAAACACCCACTGCTGCTGCAGAGTTAATCGGCTCTGTCCCCGGATCCCTGCTAACACTTCTGATAGGGGACAGGACAGCTCCTAGCTGCCTAGCCGACACTGCAGCAAGCAACAGTGCACCCACAGCTGCTGCTGGACTATTAGAGGTAAATTTATTAAGGTGGGAGTTGTTTTACAAATGGTGATGTTGCTCATAGCAACCAATCAGATTCTAATTAACATTTCTCTAGCTGCTTTTAAAAGATAATAGATAAATTCTGATTGGTTGCTATGGGCCAGATCACCAGTACTAAAAAAACTCCAAACATAGTAAATTTACCCCTTAGATGAGACTCACCGGTGAAGGCTGATTCTGCATGCTGCAGACTGCATAATCTTGTAAGTCTGGCACTGACCCTTGCCCGTTGTCACATGGCATAGATGGAGCCCTGCAAGTTTACTGAGGGCCTCAGTACCTGCAGACTAAGTGAGAGCTCTTTCTACAGTCTATAATTCTGTAAGTAGTGTGTGTTTTATTTTATATATACATATATCAGACTTGCCGACATTCTGGCTGCTCTCTGCGGGAGAGAGCAGCCAGGTCGGCTCAGCGAGGGGGCAGGGGAGGGCTCTGACGTGGGGAGGAGGAGGTCCGGAGGCGGGACGGAGGCGGAGCAAGGGTGGGACGGGGGCGGAGTTGGGCGGGGTCATGATGACGCCCACTTTAAGCCACGCCCCCCACTCTGTAATGCCGCGATCACCGGCATTACACGGCAGGGGGCGTGGCTATGATGACGCGATTCTGCAAGAATCGCGTCATCAACTGCCCGGACCGCCCACTTTACACACTAAGTGGGCGGACGGGCAGGGGGGGGGACCCCTGATTCCGGGAGACTTGCTTGCTCTTCCGGGGGGCCGGGAGGGTCACCCGATTTTCGGGAGCCTCCCGGCCATTCCGGGAGAGTAGGCAAGTATGACATATATATATATATATATATACATACATACATACACACACACACACACACACACACACACACACACACACACCATATTTGTTTTCCCATTTTTTTTAAGGGGGAGGGGGTTCTAAACTCAAACTTGAGTCCCTGCTGGGGACATTCCTCTCCCTCCCCAGAAAGCAATAAAAGTGTAATGTAATTGTTCTCTTAGTAAATGTAAACTGTGAGTGATGGGTGTATATCTGTGGGCCATAATATTGTAGTTTCTGATGCATAACAGGTTGACCACCCCTTTGCTAGTGAAAAAAAAAAAAGTACCAGGGTGTGGGCTGAATGAAAACAAACTTTAGCATAAATTGAGAAAAATTACTGTAAATGTGTAGTGTACCAATTACTGTACAGAGCTCTGCAGGACTCTATAGTAGGAGGAGATGGATATTACATTGTTGAACAAGGGGATTTAAGGTGACTTTATGTAAAAATAAATGTAATTTGTTTAATATATTTATAGGTGGACTACAGATGACAGCAGGCCCTTGATGCATGATCATACTGACACTTGTGGTTCTACAAGATCTGGCAGACTTGCAGTAGTCCACCTGACATTTACTGTACATTACAATTCACAATATTTTTTTAGTAGATATTAAAAAACAAAGATATATAAAAAGTAAAACTAAGCTAATTGTACCCCTCAAAATGAAAATGAAATACAAAGTTTCTACATTGAGATGCATGATCATCGACCATGTTCTAAAAGTTCTGAGAGATGGTGAACATCACCTAGCACTAAAGAAATTGGAAGTTGATATACAAATTAAATACTATAACTTCTCATGGACTCAATGAAAACAATCCACTAAATGTTTTTCTTAGCTGATCTATTTGGTGGTGACGTTCTTTTCGCATGTAAATATTTGTGATTTTTGTCTTCATTTTTTTGCATTCCAGTAATGCTTTTCCAGCTGTTGCTATTTTCTGTTAGGTTAAAAGCATGGTGTTTTGAACGCACCATCGATGGTGCTGATGCTCTTCCGGTTTCCAGGTGCGGTGGCCCTGTAATTACTGAGAATGCTGCAGCCACACTAATGGTATGAAATAACCTATAGCATTCGTCCACACTTAACACAGGCGTGGGTTACATTAAAGGGGCTGACTACAGAACACTTTCAGATAGACCTACTTTAACATGCCCAGGCATGTCCTCTAGCACACAATAGATGTTAACTAAATGAACCTTAATTAATCTGATTGTGTGGCCTGGAATCCATTGTTGGAATCCACTGGTTTCAAGAGGCTACTGGACGTGCACTGAGGGAGAGATCTACACAGAAGGTCAGAGAGAGTGGATGTACCTCTGGAGTGGAGACACTGACTAGGCATTGCGGTGCCGACAGTGGCAAAGGGCACTGTGTGAGCTGGTATCCCAGACCAGGGGACACAGAACTACTGCTGGCATGTGACATCAGTAGACTGTAATTCTAAACTACTGTGGGGACTTAGTAAGTAAGATACCATCCTGGCTTGTAATTAATAATGTTATTGTGTACTGTGTGTGTATATTTACAAAAAAGGGCAGTTGCCACTTTACTAAACTGTTTACCTGAGTGATCAGAGAATCCGTATCTTCACAAATGGTGGCAAGCAGTGGGGTCACTCAGTCCCGGTTTACCCTGGGTAAGGCTGCGAGAGGTGTCGGCTGAGTACACCTAAGAGCCTTGTAAACAGTTTGGCACACAGTAGCCAGGTATCTTGCTGAAAAGTTGGTGGCACGTATAGCCCTTACATGTTGAAATTATTGTGACACTATTATTATTGTTGTGCGTTCCCACACTTATGAGGTATGTTCATATACAGTACATAGGCCCTCATTCCGAGTTGTTCGCTCGCTAGCAGATTTTAGCAGCATTGCACACGCTAGACCGCCGCCTTCTGGGAGTGTATCTTAGCATAGCATAATTGCGAACGAAAGATTAGCAGAATTGCGAATAGCAAATTCTTAGCAGTTTCTGAGTAGCTCGAGACTTACTCCTACACTGCGATCAGCTCAGCCCATTTCGTTCCTGGTTTGACGTCACAAACCCACCCTGCGTTCGGCCAGTCACTCCCCCGTTTCTTCAGACACTCCTGCGTTTTATTCTGGCACGCCTGCGTTTTTCCGCACACTCCCAGAAAACGGTCAGTTTCCGCCCAGAAACTCCCACTTTCTGTCAATCACACTCCGATTACTTCTACAATGAAAATTCTTCGTTCGGACATGAGTAAATCTACTAAGTTTTGTGCTAAAATACTTAGCGCATGCACATGCGCATTTTTGCCTTAATCGCTCTGTTGCGAAAATCGTCAACGAGCGAACAACTCGGAATGACCCCCATAGATTGGTGACCTTTTACCTGGTTGTTATTATGCTGCATTCCACATAGAGTTAAGGATGATTTCCTGCCAATTAAGTAAATAGCTTGTTAACATGGAGGTAGTACCAGTATGCTTCCTGTCTTCATGCTGGACTAATCCTCTACATTGATGTGTGCCTTAAGAATGGCCCTCAGGGGTCAAAACATCAACCAATGATGACGACTATGACAATTCAATAAACCTTTGTGATTTTGTGGAAATTGGTGAGTGCCCACATTGGGATTGATGGCCATAAATCTGGAAATATATATATATATATATTAATCCAATGTGGCTCAGCAATCCCTAATGAAGAGATAAGACTGTGTACTCTTGGTCAGTCCCAATGTAGGAGAGTCGTGGATTGAGGACAGCTGAGTAACTGATGGAAAAATCTTGAAAAAAAACTCTTCAGATATCTTTAGCCTGTGGAAATTTCCTATATTCAGGGGCTAAGTCAGTAAGGTTAGCAAATTCTGTTAATCAGCAGAATTTGCTTTCCTTTGGATCACATGCTGGGGGCCACTTATCGCTGGGCAAGACTGCACAGCATGCTGACTGGCGCCTCCCTCCCTTGATGAAGCAGAAATTGAGATCGCCTCGCAATTTCTGCTTTGTTGTAAAAATGATTGATGCCTCCTGCCAGTGCAGCTTAGCTGCTGCCGCAGGAGGCCCAATGTTGATCGCATTTTCTGCAGCCCCCGCAGAAAGTGCGGGCACATGTGCAGTATGGGCACTGGCCATGTGCCAGCGGACCAACCGCAAATATTCTGGTTGGATTGCGATTTGCTTCTAAGTCCACATAATTCGGACTTCTTGAAAGCTCAACACTTTACTAATTACACAATTAAATTATTTAGATTAATTAGATTAGTACAATCATCTCTATTATCTTTTATTAGAGCCTTCACATCAAAAAATTACAACATTGATACATTATACCTTTCTACATGACCCATACACCATTGTCAGTGTGTCTACTACTTGATATGGACTGCCATAATTGGGTGCATTCTACGGCATTTTATAGCAGACTTCTTTCACTGCTGGTAGTGTTACTAGAAGTTTTTGGTTCTGCTTATGGATGTTAATTACAGATGAACTGAATATTTTACTTTCTATTGGATTGGGTATGGAATACCAGAAGTTTGGATGCCAATGGTTGGAATACCAACCATGGCATCCCAACAGCCTGAAATCCTGACAGGAGTACTGGAGCTAAGTAAGCCAAATTCTAGCTATACCCCTAACCCTCCCTCCCTGCAGCCTAACCCTAACGTTCCACTCCTGAAGCCTAACTTTAACTCTTCACCCCCCACAGCATAAGACACTAACCCTCTCCCCACATTCAGGATTCTGGCTGTCAGGATTCCAGGAGCGGCATTCTGACAGCTGTTGGGATTCTGGCATTGGCATTCAGGCAACTGTTGGGATTCAAGCACTGGTATTTTGACTGCTGAGGTTCCAGAATGCCAGGATGATAACTACACCCCTTTCTATTACCCTATAGTGGGCAATATTAGGTATCTTATCCAGAGAATAAGATTATCCATAGGTGTTTGGAAGCTAGGAAAAGCAACAATGATTGGATTTAATTAATCTTCCTTCATTAGACCTATTTAAGGAAAACATTTTAAATTATGAAAAAAATGGGTGTTTGCAATTGTGCCTGAAAGTATATCAATTGACAATGTTTGGTAAATTATACCTGTTTTTATTGTTCACCAAGATGTCTTGGGATGTACTAGATATGCATTACTATAGCTATAAAGTAATGTTCTAGAATATACAAAAAAGAAGAATTGTATACAATAAAATGAAAATAAAGATAATGATACAAAATTAGAATTAAGAAAAAAAAATTGGGGGGTGGTGGAAAAAATACAAGTGTAAATCATGAGTCCAAACGATGTGCTGCAACGGAGCGTGGCGTCTCACCTCCTAAATTCGCACTACGAATGTAAAACAATGTCTGTAGCTGTATATTTCAACACAGTCCCAGTTTAGTATGTACTCCAATTGAGTGGATAGTTCAGCTGTGATATAAGTCTGTTGCGGGAGACAATACAAAGATGGTGTCCTTTAGGGGATCCTTGGTTCCAGCAGTGTTTAACAGTGAACGGGGTACCCCTGAGGGATGAACGGGGGGAAAACTCAAAGGGATCGGTGAACTAATAGCTCCGGACTGGCCGCTGTCTACCTCTTTCTGGGGTAGCGGAAAGCGCCTGTTGCTACAGATGCCGTCCGCCAGCCAGATCAATAGGAAGCAGTCCTGTCTCTGTGGGGAAAGTGACACTAGCTTCGAGACTCGAACCGGGACTGTCCGCCGTGTCCTTCCTCCTTTACAGAGCTGTTACCTGTGTCTCCTGTGATTGTTTCCCGGCGTCCGTCTCCACTCAGCTTCACTGTACGTCCTGTAGCTCCTGGTGCTGAATCTTCTTCCTGGTTAGGGAACTAGCAGTCACGTGACTCCGGTCTCTGTTCTCGTCTCTGTAAACCTCCAGAGTCGCTTGCACGACGATCGGCTGGGCTGTGTTGAATTGCTGATAACACTATAATGTTGTGCAGTGATATAATTATACACTGCTCTCTTCTTTACTGCTCCTATGCATATCGACCCGTGTGGGTCTTCGTCAGGGAGTCCTTGGTAGCCATGTTTATTGTGGGCTATTTAAGCCCAAAACTCATTACCTCATCAAAAGGTGGTGTGTTCAAAGTGTCTTCAAAATACATTGAAAAAATGATGGTTTAATGGTATAATAAAATAAAATAACAATAAAAATAAATATAAATACAATAAAAATAAAAATAGAATGAAATAAAATAAATTAAAATGGTAATGAATTTAACATAAAAATAAAATGGAATTGAATATAAGAATAAAGACAAAATAAAATAAAATAAAATGAGATTAGAAATACAAAAAGATATAAATGATATGTATAATATGAAAAGAATGTCCAAATTATATTGCATGTCCAAACATACATCAGTTTTTGAATAAATGGAGATGCATAAAGAATATAATGTATGAAAATAGATTTTGAAATGAATATGGTATAAATGAAATGAACAAAAAATAATAAATAAATATAAATATAAATGATGATAAAACAGTATAGAAATTTAAAGTCAGCAACATTTCATATATGATTTGTCATCTGTTGCCTGGAAACCTGCTTGGTTGATTGACCTGACTTAGTGATGTATTCATCTAAACTGGTTTGCTAATTTGGAAAGAAATATAATATATATATATATATATATATATATATATATTTATTTTGTATATTGCGGGGTTAATCTTTGGTTAACTCTTATTAACTGTTGCCACAGGCCTTTTTCATGCACCCCTGTGTAAACTCATGTGTTCTAAACCTGTGTAAGCTGCTCCTTAGTAATTGATCAGCCAGTTTCAGGTAACTAGTGCACCTTTAAAAGCCATATGATATGTGGCAGGTATACCTTAAACCTAGTGGTCATATTTGGAGTTATATTATGTGTGTTACAGTTGCCAGGTTTTACTTTTTAAGACTTTGTGATAGTGTAGGACCTGCAAGAAGGTGGGGTACCTTGGCGAGCGGTTTGCAGGCTTCCGTGCATTGGCCAATTCACTAACTAAACCCCCATCATTTATTTATTGATGTTTTGAGGACAAGTGAGCTTGCTATGGTGAGTGCTGAATTTCCTGTTTGTATATATATATATATATATAGAAGAAGAGAGGGTGATGGCGGCACTCAGAGTCTTTCACAATGGAGTGAATCAAAAAGCAATAAATGCACTTTGCTTTTTGATTCACTCCATTGTGAAAGACTCTGAGTGCCGCCATCACCCTCTCTTCTGCATATTGGGGCTACCATACCCCTAGGAGGGCACCGGAGCGACACCCCTATGGGGACAGCGGAGTGCCGGGGTTTTACTATGGATTATATATATATATATATATATACACGTTATGGATAAAGATAACTAAACTAAAACTACTTAATGTGGGATACCTGTTTAATGATTTGTTATATTACAAGAATATGATGAACGGGAGTTAATTAAATTCATGAAGATTAATCTGTTCAAGTACAGGATAATTAACTCAATATCACTGCCCTCACTTCATTATCTGCATTAAGGCCGTGTGGTTTGAGAGTCTTTAATATGTAAATCCATTTAAGCTCTTCTTTGTTCATTTGTTTTGTAAAGTCACCCCCTCTCCAGTTGGGTGATAATAACTTGATACCTAAAATCTTCATGCCTACAGGATCACTCCCATGTTTCTCTTTGAAGTGATTGGATAGGTTGTGAGTCTCCAGTCCCTTTCTCACATTTCTCATGTGTTCAGATATTCTGGTTTTTAGAGATCTGATGGTCCTTCCTATATACTGTAGATTGCAGGGGCATTCTATGAGGTAGATTAGCCCTTTACTTTGGCAAGAAATATGTTCTTGTATGTCAAAATTCTCACCAGTTCTTCTTGATTCAAAACTAGTAAGTTTCTTGGTACTGCTCTTGTGTGTTTTGCAGTAGGCGCATGTTCCGCAATGAAAAAAACCTTTACTGAGTTTTTGCCCTGTTAGTGCGCTTTGTGTTGATTCTATCTTTTTAAGATGACTGTGTGATAGTTTAGATTTTAGATCTGGGGCTCTTCTAGAGACCACTTTGGGTCTGAGTGGAAGTGTGTTCGCCATATTATCATCCTCTAAGAGGATGTGCCAATGTTTGTACAGTATTTTCTCTAGTTGCCTATTGTTTGCACTGTATTGTGTCAAAAAAAACTGTCTTGAATTTTTCACTCATTTCTTCTTTGTCTTTGTATGTGAGGAGGGTATTTCTTTCTAACGCCATGGCCGTATGTAGATCTTGCTCGAGTGTTTCTTCTTTGTACCCTTTCTCTATGAACTGTTGTTTCATTTCTACGGCCAGTGTTTGAAAATCTTCTAAGTCAGTACAATTTCTCCTAACTCTCTTAAATTGCCCTAATGGGATGTTCCACAACCAATTTGGATGGTCTCCACTGGTATTCAAGATATAACTGTTCACATCTATGCTTTTCTGGTACGTTTTGGTGTGTATGGTTGAATTTTCTATAAAGATAGTTATGTCCAAGAAATTCATTGCCAATCGGCTGTAATCTGTGGTGAAAACTAGATTGTTATTGTTTGAATTGATGTGTATCAAAAATTCTAGTAAACTCTCTTCCATTCCCTGCCAGATGAAGATTACGTCATCTATATATCTTCTACAGAGTACTAGGCTTGCTCCAAAGTCGTGCCCACACCAGCTGTTGTTGTCCTCCCACCTACTCATAAAAAAATTGGCATAACTTGGAGCAAACCTAGTCCCCATTGCTGTGCCTGTGGTCTGCCTGTAATGTGTACCTTCAAACAAGAAATGATTGTGCTGCCAAATATAATGAATGCAGTCTAAAATGAAATGTGATTGTTTTGTTTCCAAACTTGGATCTAACAATAGAAAATGACTCATTGCCTCTAAGCCCTGTTTTTGGTCTATAACTGTATATAGGGAGGTGACGTCACTTGTGCAGACCCAATAGTCCTCTGACCTGGTAACGTCACCCAATGTTTTGATTATGTCAGTCATGTCTCTAATATAGGACTTCTGTGTTTGTACATATGTCAGTGGGTATGATTCTATGTATTGTGACAAGTTTGATGTTAATTAACCTATTCCTGATATTATTGGACGTCCTGGTCACTTGTCACAATACATAGATTCAAACCTACAGACATATGTACAAACACAGACGTCCTATATTACAGACACGACTGACATAATCAGAACATTGGGTGACGTTACCTGGTCAGAGGAATATTGGGTCTGCACAAGTGATGTCACCTCCCTATATACAGTTGTAGACCAAAAACAGGGCTCGGAGGCAGTGGGTAATTTTCTGTCATCAGATCCAAGTTTGGAAACAAAACAATCACATTTCATTTTAGACTGCATTCATTATATTCGGCAGCACAATCAAAGTGGTCTATAGAAGAGCCCCAGATCTAAAATCTAAACTAAACTATCACACAGTCATCTTAAAAAGATAGAAGCAACACAAAGCACACTAACAGGAAAGAAACTCAGTAAAAGGTTTTTTCATTGCGGAACATGCGCCTACTGCAAAACACACAAGAGAAGTACCAAGAAACTTTCTATTTTTGAATCAAGAAGAACTGGTGAGAATTGTGACATACAAGAACATATTTCTTGCCAAAGTAAAGGGGTAATCTACCTCACAGAATGCCCCTGCAATCTACAGTATGTAGGAAGGACCATCAGATCTCTAAAAACCAGAATATATGAACACATGAAAAATGTGAGAAAGGGACTGGAGACTCAAAACCTATCCAATCACTCCAAAGAGAAACATGGGAGTGATCCTGTAGGCATGAAGATTTTAGGTATCAAGTTATTATCACCCAACTGGAGAGGGGGTGACTTTACAAAACAAATGAACAAAGAAGAGCTTAAATGGATTTACACATTAAAACCACATGGCCTTAATGCAGATAATGAAGTGAGGGCAGTGATAATGAGTTAATTATCCTGTACTTGAACAGATTAATCTTCATGAATTTAATTAACTCCCGTTCATCATATTCTTGTAATATAACTAATCATTAAACAGGTATCCCACATTAAGTAATTCTAGTTTAGTCATCTTTATCCATAACGCAAACCAGTTAGGTGAATACATCACTAAGTCAGGTCAATCAACCAAGCAGGTTTCCAGGCAACAGATGACAAATCATATATGAAATGTTGCTGACTTTAGTTTTCTATACTGTTTTATCATCATTTATATTTATTTGTTTTTTTTATTCATTTAATTTATACCATATTCATTTCAAAATCCATTTTCATACATTATATTATTTATGCATCTCCATTTATTCATAAACTGATGTATGTTTGGACATGCAATATAATTTGGACATTCTTTTCATATTATACATATCATTTATATCTTTTTGTATTTCTAATCTCATTTTATTTTATTTTATTTTGTTTTTATTCTTATATTCAATTCCATTTTATTTTTATGTTAAATTCATTACCATTTTAATTTATTTTATTTTATTTCAGTCTATTTTTTATTTAATTGTATTTATATTTATTTTTATTGTTATTTTATTTTATTATACCATTAAACCATCATTTTTTCGATGTATTTGGAAGACACTTTGAACACACCCCCTTTTGATGAGGTAATGAGTTTTGGGCTTAAATAGCCCACAATAAACATGGCTACCAAGGACTCCCTGACGAAGACCCACACTGGTCGATATGCGTAGGAGCAGTACAGAACAGAGCAGCGTATAATTATATTACTGCACAACCTTACACAGTTATCAGCAATTCAACACAGCCCAGCCGTTCGTCATGCAAGCGACTCCGGAGCTTTACAGAGACAAGAACGGAGATCGGTGTCACGTGACCGCAAGTTCCCTAACCAGGATGAAGATTCAGCACCAGGAGCTACAGGATGTACGGTGAAGCTGAGTGGAGACGGATGCCAGGAAACAATCACAGGAGACGCAGGTAACAGCTCTGTAAAGGGGAAAGAACACGATTCAGGTATCAAAGCTAGTGTCACTTTCCCCACAGAGACAGGACCGCTTCCCATCGATCTGGCTGGCGGACGGCGTCTGTAGCAACAGGCGCTTTCCGCTACCCCAGATGGAGGTAGACAGTGGCCAGTCCGGAGCTATTAGTTCACCAATCCCTTTGAGTTTTCCCCCCGTTCATCTGCCAGGGGTACCCCATTCACTGTTAAATGCTGCTGGAACCAAGGATCCCCTAAAGGACACCATCTTTGTATTGTCTCCCGCAACAGACTTATATCACAGCAGAACTATCCACTCAATTGGAGTACATACTAAACTGTGACTGTGTTGAAATATACAGCTACAGACATTGTTTTACATTCGTAGTGCGAATTTAGGAGGTGGGACGCCACGCTCCGTTGCAGCACAACGTTTGGACTCATAATTTACACTTGTATTTTTTCCACCCCCCAATTTTTTTTCCTTATTTCTAATTTTGTATCATTATCTTTATTTTCATTTTATTGTATACAATTCTTCTTTTTTGTATATTATAGAACATTACTTTATATCTATAGTAATGCATATCTAGTACTTCCTAAGACAGCTTGGTGATACAATAAAAACAGGTATAATTTACCAAACATTGTGAATTAATATACTTTCAGGTGCAATTGCAACCCCCCCCCCCTTTTCATTGTTTTTTTCTTGTGAGGTTTGTGGGTTTAGCCTCATTTGCAATTCTGCTGCCATATACCCATACCCATAGAAGTAGAGTGCAGTATACAACAATTTGCTCATTTTAAATTATGAGGCCTTCCAAACAAAAAAAACCCAGAAAACCACTCCAAATAATTATTTAAACTTGTGAAAACTTTATAGTATATACATTTATTCAACCTCTGTGCATTAACATATTTGCAGATGTTTTCATACAGTCATTTGGTATAAAGCATAGGTTTTTATACTTTATTTCTCAGTCAACCTGTGACTACTATATATGGGCAGTAAACGAAGGAGTATTAATACCAAACCAAACAAAAAGTTTAAGGAACGAATGCCAGAAAGTATTGCGCATTCAACAAGTATAAATCAAATGGAAAGGCAGAGTCATTCCAGTACTATAAGGACTGTAACAAAATATGCAAAAAAGGAATCAGAGCATCTAAAATGGAAACGGAAAAGCTAATAACAAAGGAAAGTAAATCAAACCCCAAAAAGTTTTTTAAATACATCAACAGCAAAAGATTAAAGAAATAGAGTATAGGCCCTTTAAAAGGCAATATGGGTGTTATAATCAAAGACGACATGGACATAGCTGAAAAATTAAACGGGTTTTACTTATCTGTATTCACAAGATAGGAACAGATGGCGGGATTGATGCATAACCTCAGCAACGATAATGTCCCACTGCTTAATGCTTATATAAGTGAGGAAATAGTCTGTGACTGATTAAAACAAATTAAGATTAATAAGTCACCTGGTTCCAACAGAATTCACCCTAGGATTCTCATTGAGCTACACTCCGAATTAGTAAAACCCCTATATTTGATTTTTTAATGACTCACTTACATCCGGCAAAGACTGGCGTATATCGGAAGTAGTGCTGATATTTAAAAAGGGAAGTAAATCTGAACCGGGTAATTATAGACCAGTAAGTCTTTCATGTATAATGGGGAAGGTACTGAAAGGTATTTTAAGGAACAGAATACAGGAGTTCCTTGAAACCATTAAGGTTATTAATAGGAACCAACACGGATTTGTGAAGGATAGATCATGTCAAACTAACTTAATAGGCTTCTATTAAGTTAGTTAGTGCAAACCTAGATCAGGGTAAAGAGGTGGATGTAATCTTTTTAGACTTTGCTAAAGCTTTCAATACAGTGACTCACATGAGACTTATCTACAAATTAAGACAAATTGGGCTAGGTAACAAAATATGCACTTGGGTTAGCAATTGGTTGGGCAAAAGGAAGCAGCGTGTGGTGGTAAATGGAACGTTTTCTAATTGGACTGATGTACTAAGTGGTGTGCCACAAGGGTCTGTGCTTGGACCACTATTGTTCAACATCTTCATATATGATCTAGCAGTAAGTCTAGAGAGTACAGTGTCAATTTTTGCAGACGACACCAAACTGTGTAAGGTTATAAATTTGGAGGGGGATGCTGAGTCTCTTCAGAATGACTAATTTAAACTGGAAGCATGGGCAGCAAAATGGAGAAGGAGGTTCATTATAGACAAATGTAAGGTAATGCACTTTGGTAGCAGGAACAGAGACACTACCTACCTACAAAATGGGGAAAAACTAGGGGATTTTGTACTAGAAAAAGATTCAGCTGTTCACATAGATAACAAACTTAACAGCAGTACCCAAAGTAGGTATGCGGCAAAAAAGGCAAACAAGGTATTAGCATGCATAAAGTGGGGAATTGATGCAAGGGATGTGAGTGTTATACTCCCATTATATAAATCACTCGTGAGGCCACATCTCAAATACTGTGCACAACTATGGGCACCATACTACAAAAAGGATATCATGGAACTAGAAAAGGTTCAGAGACAGGTGACCAAATTGAATAAGGGGATGGAGATGCTAGAATATGAGAAAAGGCTTGTTAGGTTAGGCATGTTCACATTGGAAAAGAGGAGATTAAGAGGGGACATGATAACATTTACAAATATATAAGGGGTCAATATACAGAGCTAGCGGGGGAATTGTGTTTGGTAAAATCATCACAAAGGACAAGTGGACACATACTTAGGTTAGAGGAGATAAGATTTTGAACAATGAGATGGAAAGGTTACTTCATAGTAAGGACAATACATATTTGGAATTCCCTGCCTGTGAGAGTAGTAATGGACTCGGTCACTACTTTTAAGAATGGGATAGATAAATTCCTAATGGATAAGGATATACAGTGTTATGGTGGGTCAATTATGCACTATAGTAATAAAAAAACAGGAGGAAGTGACATAACGGCTAAACATTCACTGCAGTTAAAATTAGTCTAAAAAATATTACAGTGTAGGAGATCACTAACAGGTTGAACTCGATGGAAAAATAGTCTTTTTTCGACCTCAGCAACTTTGTTACTATATATGTATTTGTTCCCATATTGGCCTTCTCCTGTTTCTTATAGATTTACGTACTGTACATTATGGTTAGTTAACAAAATATTAGTCTTCCAGATTTTGTGTAGCATGATGAATTCTTTTCCAATGGGGATATATTTTCTACTGTTTGCTCGTCATATTACATTGGGTCTTTTAACTTGCTTTAATACTTCAAAGTATACATGTTAATATAGCTAACTCAATATATTTATTTACTGTAAGTATGAACCACTCCAATAAACAATTTTTTTTTAAAAAAAGATGATTTTTTTGGCCATTTTTCTACTTACACTATGGTACTAGCAGGGTAAAAGACCTCTAATAAATTACCTCCAAACTCTACCAACTAATAATTTCTAGAGAGATTCCTCATACAATACATTATTTACTTTCATTCTTTTATGGAAAATGAAAAATATTTTACCACTTTGGTGAAGATAAACTAGGGATGAGCGGGTTCAGTTCCCTGAGAACTGAACCCCCCCAAAATTCACGTCCTGAGCCCAGATCCGAGCCCGGCTCGGGACTTCCCGCCAGACTCGGAATCCAGAACGAGGCAAAATGTCATCATCCCACTGTCGGATTCTTGCCGGCTTTGGATCCCTCATAACTAGCCGCGCGTCACCACCATTTTCACTCTTGGCTTGGAGAGTGAGGGAGACAGACCTCTGTCTCTCTGTGGGGGGTGGCATGGGGTTAGAGTGTGCTATGTTGGGGTGCTGCTGAAGTCACTGTGGTTTACCTGTGCTGTGTCAGGGGTGCTGTCCTGGCTATTCCTGTTGTCCTGGCTGTCCTAGCTGTCACTGGTGTTACTGCCGGGTGCTGCAGCAGAACATGTGTGTTGCTGTCCTGGATGTCACTGTATTGTAAAGGGGGCAGGGGCACTGTGAAATATAGGGGTGCTGATGTCTTAATAACATTACACTGGCCCTGTCTGCTATAAAAATTTGGGTGCAGTTCTTACAAATTAAAAGCACACTGCTCCTGTATGCTGAAAAATATAGGGGTGCTGATATCTTAATAACATTACACTTGCCCTGTCTGCTATAAAAATTTGGGTGCAGTTAAAAATTAAAAATACACTGTTCCTGTATGCTGTGAAATATAGGGGTGCTGATGTCTGAATAACATTACACTGGCCCTGTCTGCTATAAAAATTTGGGTGTAGTTCTTACAAATTAAAAACACACTGCTCCTGTATGCTGTGAAATATAGGGGTGCTGATGTCTTTGTTGGAGATAAACTCCTGTTGCAACTTCCTTTGGTTGTCTGTTCAATACATTTACTAATCGATTGGGAGACTCAAAAAGTAAACATGACACAAGGTTATGTTCAGCAAAATGAGGCTGCATTAGTTTATTTGTCTAGGGTTTATATAGGCAAAAAACTGGTTACACATGCACTTTTACATCACAGACAAAACATAAGAATCATTTCTGGAAGACAGGGAACCTTGGTAGATGCTCTTGTGGTTAACCCCCTCCTTCCTGTCCTTGGGAATGAGTCTGTACTCCTCCAGTAGACTGTCTCACAATATGTTCCAGTAAATCAACCTAACCTTGTGTTTAATAAATAATTATTTCTAACTTATGAAATGTCAGTATTACTTACAATTCATTATGAAGCCTGAAGCATCTTTAAAATGGTTACTGTTATACAAAATACAAAACAAGAGAAGGAAGGCTGCGCTGTTTTGATGAACTGGACAATATAATCTCTGTATGTAGTTAATACAATTTATTATAAAATATATTGTATCACTATACTTTTGTGATCATTAGATCATAAAATGCATGCAACATAAAACAAAATATATAAAACCATGCAATATGGATATTATTATTGAAAAAGGGTTACCCAATGGTCAGAGCTGTAAATATGATTAGTGGAAGTGTCCGTTCCAAATTGTTCCCCCAAATGGTTCTGTATCCGGTGTAGATATTTAGTAGGTAGTCACCTTACGGGACACTACTTATATCCTACTAAATATCTACACCGGATACAGAACCATTTGGGGGAACAATTTGGAACGGACACTTCCACTAATCATATTTACAGCTCTGACCATTGGGTAACCCTTTTTCAATAATAATATCCATATTGCATGGTTTTATATATTTTGTTTTATGTTGCATGCATTTTATGATCTAATGATCACAAAAGTATAGTGATACTATATATTTTATAATAAATTGTATTAACTACATACAGAGATTATATTGTCCAGTTCATCAAAACAGCGCAGCCTTCCTTCTCTTGTTTTGTATTTTCTTGTGGGGGTGACTCCCCGTATTTAAGGCAGCAGCTTGGTGAAACACCTTGTCCCCTAAGCGCCCGAATACCCTTGGGTAACCATTCTTCACATTTACTGTTATACAAAATGGCTGATAGCTGCGTTAGCATAACACTGTCTCTCTCATCTTAATAACATTACACTGGCCATGTCTGCTATAAAAGTTTGGGTGCAGTTAAAAATTAAAAGCACACTGTTCCTATATGCTGTGAGATATAGGGGTGCTGTTATCTTAATAACATTACACTGGCCCTGTCTGCTATAAAAGTTTGGGTGCAGTTAAAAATTAAAAGCACACTGTTCCTGTATGCTATAAAATATAGGGGTGGCTGATGTCCTAATAACATTACACTGGCCCTATCTGCTGTACAAATTTGGGTGCAGTTCTTGCAAATTAAAAGCACACTGCTCCTGTATGCTGTGAAATATAGGAGTTCTGATGTCTTAATAACATTACACTGGCCCTGTCTGCTATAAAAGTTTGGGTGCAGTTAAAAATTAAAAGCACACTGCTCCTGTATGCTGAAAGAATACAGGGGCGCTGTGAACAATAAGGGGCACTGTTCTCTGTGCTGCGAAATGGAGAACAACAATTTGAAAGAAATAATAGTAGAAGATCAGAAACCACTTCCAGTTCCTAGTACTAGTGCTGAAGCTGCTGCTACCACCAGTCATTACATTGACGATGCAATTCCATCATCGTCGTCTGCTTTGGCCAATGCCCAATGCCATAGAGGGCATGTAAAATCTAAGAAGCAAAAATTAATAATCAGAAAAAAAAATAAACGATCTGCTGGGAACCGTAAAATTGGCAATATGCCATACACGACACAAAGTGGCAAGGAAAAGCTAAGGCCTTGGCCTATGTTCATGACTGGTGGCTCAGCTTCTCTTGAGGATGGAAGCCCTCCTCCCTCTTTAAAAATAAAAAAATGAAGGTTGTTAAAGTACAGGTAAAAAACAACTGTGCATTCAGAGATATCACAAATCCCCAAGGAGAGTCCAAGTGTGTCCGCTCTTCCCATCCAGTTCTGATGTCTAGGAATGACCTTTCCAACACTGGACAGGAATAGGTGGCTCCTTCCACCATTTGCATGCCCTCTGAAAGTGCTGGAAGAAGCACCCACATTCCAGTTTCTGATATTCAAATTGAAGATGTCACTGTTGAAGTACACTAGGATGAGGATATGGGTGTTGCTGGCGCTGAGGAGGAAGTTGATGAGGAGGATTCTGATGGTGATGTGGTTTGTTTAAATCAGGCACTGGGGGAAACAGTTGTTGTCTGTGGGATGAGAAAGCCCATTGTCATGCCTGGGCAAAATAACAAAAAAGCAACCTCTTCGGTGTGGAATTATCCACAAATCCGGACAACAGTTGTCAAGCCTTGTGTTGCCTTTGTCAATCCATAATAAATAGGGGTAAGGACATTAACCACCTAGGAACATCCTCCCTTATATATCACCTGCAGTGCATTCATCATAAGTCATTGTCAAGTTCAGAAACTTTGGGTAAGAGCATAAACAGTCCACTGACACCTAAATCCCTTCTTCCTTTTGTACACAAGCTCCTGAAAGCAACACAACCAACTCTCTCAATGTCAATTTCTTCCTCAGTCAGGAACATCAGTAGTCCTGCAGGCCATGTCACTGGCATGACTGACGAGTCCTCTCCTAACCGGGATTCATCTGGAGGATCCTTCAGTGGTATGGCTACTGTTTCTGCTATTGCCGCTGCTGTTGTTACTGCTGGGAGTCGATCGTCATCCCAGAGGGGAATTAGGAAGACCACTTGTACTACTTCAAATACGCAATTGACTGTCCAACAGTCTTTTGCGAGGAAGATTAAATATGACAGCAGTCATCCTGTTGCAAAGCGGATAACTGAGGCCTTGACAGCTATATTGGTGTTAGATGTACGTCCGGTATCCGCCATTAGTGCAGTGGGATTTAGATAATTGATGTAGGTAGTGTGTTCCTGGTACTAATCCCATATAGATTTCACTTCACTAGGAAAGTGATTCCCGGACTGTACAGGAACATAAAGAAAAGTGCCCTCAGTGTCCTTAAAAATGTGGTTGTACCCAGTGTCCACTTAACCATGGACATGTGGTTAAGTGGAGCAGGGCAAACTAAGGACTACATGACTGTCACAGACCACTGGGTAAATGTATTGCCTCCCACAGCAACAATATCAGCAGCACTAGTAGCAGCATCTCACAAACACCAGCTCGTTCCTAGGCAGGCTATGCTGTGTACCACCAGTTTCCTTAAGAGGCACACTGCTGACAACCTCTTAAGGAAACTGAGGGACATCATCATTATTATTATTATCCTTTATTTATATGGCACCACAAGGGTTCCACAGCACCCAATTACAGAGTACATAAACAAATAATCAAAACAGGAAAGCAGCAACTTACAGTTGACGACAATAAAGGACAAGTACAGGGTAAATAAACATAGCTACATCAGCAGATAACACTGGAATAAGTATCAGGTGGCAGAAGACTGCTGGATTTGATGAAGTTGATGATTATTGAAGTAAGAAAAAGGATAAGCACATGAGGGAAGAGGGCCCAACTCGTGAGAGCTTACATTCTAAATAGGAGGGATAGACAGACAAGGGTGACACAGACAGGGTACACAGAGAGCATGGAACAGAGGGTTAGGATGACATTTGGCTGGGTTTGGTGAAAAAGTGCGTCTTGAGAGCCCGTTTGAAGTTTTGTAGAGAGATTTAGAGTCTGAGGGGAGACGTAGGGAATTCCAGAGAAATGGAGCAGCATGTGAAAAATCTTGGAGATAGGAGTAGGAGGAAGTAATCAGTAGGCAGGAGAGTCGGTGTGCATAAGCAGAGCAAAGAGGATGGGTGGGAGTGTAAAGGGAGATAAGGTCAGAGATATAACTGGCATAGGAATGGGTGAGGGCTTTGTAAGTGAGTGTGAGAAGCTTGAAGTGGATTCTGAAAGGGAAGGGGATCCAGTGAAGGTCTTGTAATAGACGAGAGGTGGACTTAGTGCATTAGGTGAGGAAATTGAGTCAGGCAGCAGCATTGAGGATAGATTGGAGTGGAGAGAGGTATTTGTCAGGAATGTCAGTTAGGAGGAGATTACAGTAGTCCAGTCTGGAAATGACCAGTGAGTGGATAAGGGTCTTGGTGGCATCCTGGGTGAGAAGGTCTGATCCTGGAAATATTTTTTAGATGAAAATGGCTGGTTTGTGAGAGGTGCTGAATGTGTGGTTTGAGGGAGAGGGAGGAGTCAAGGATTACTCCAAGACAGCGCACTTGGGGGCTAGAGGAGATAGTAGTGCCGTCAATAGATAATGAGATTGTAGGAGGTGAGGTTATGTGGGAGGGAAGATGATCAACTCGGTCTTAGACATGTTAAGTTTAAGAAAGCGCTGGGACATCCAAACAGAGAAAGCAGAGACAGTTGGAGATATGAGTGAGGAGAGCATTGGAGAGGTCTGGAGTGGAAAGATAGATTTAAGTGTCATCAGATTAGAGATGATATTGGAAACCAAAGGAACTAATGAGCTTACCTAGTGAGGAAGTATAGAGAGAGAAAAGAAGAGGACCAAGTACAGAACCTAGGGGTACAACTACAGTTAATGGAAGTGAGGGGGAGGTGGAGTCATGAGAGGAGACAGAGAATGAACGGGTAGAGAGGTAGGAAGACAACCAAGAGAGGGCAGTATCATGCAGACCAATGGAGTGAAGGATTTGCAGTAGTAGAGGGTGGTCGCTCAATGGCTTACCCCACTTAGACTCTCCTGAGGATTTGTGATATCGGACAATGCCACCAATATTGTTCGTGCATTACATCTGGGAAAATTCCAGCATGTCCCATGTTTTGCAAATACAATTAATTTGGTGGTGCAGAATTTTTTTAAAAATGACAGGGGCGTGAAGGAGATGCTGTCGGTGGCCCGAAAAATTGCGGGCCACTTTCAGCCATTCAGCCACTGTATGCTGAAGACTGGAGCGCCAGCAAACACTCCTGAACCTGCCCTGCCATCACCTGAAGCAAGAGGTGGTAACGAAGTGGAATTCAAAACTCATCCACTTCAGAGGATGGAGGAAAAGCAAAAGGCCATTCAAGCCTATACATCCACCTACGATATAGGCAAAGGAGGGGGAATGCACCTGACTCAAGAGCATTGGAGAATGATTTCCGTGTTGTGCAAGGTTTTCCAACTCTTCAAACTTGCCAAACATGAGTCAGTTCAGACACTGCCAGCTTGAGTCAGGTCATTCCCCTCATCAGGATTTTGCAGAAGCAGCTGGAGAAATTGGAGGAGCTAAGAAGTAGCGATTCCGCTAAGCATGTCGGACTTGTGGATGGAGCCCTTCATTCGCTTTGCCAGGATTCAAGGGTTTTTCAATCTGTTGAAATCAGAGCACTACATTTTGGCCACCGTACTTGATCCTAGCTTTAAAGCCTAAGTTGTATCTCTCTTTACGACAGACACAAGTCTGCAGAGGTTCAAAGACCTGGTGGTGAGACAACTGTCAACTCAAGCGGAACATGACCCGTTAAACAGCTCCTCCTTCATTTTCTCCCACAAAGGTGGCTGAGAGGTAAAGGATAAAATTTCTGAGCCAACCTGCTGGCGGTGATACAGGTCAGTCAGGAGCAAGTGCTGACATCTGGGCTGGGCTGAAGGACCTGCCAACGATTACTGACATGTCTACTGTCACTGCATATGATGCTGTCACCATTGAAAGAATGGTGGAGGATTATATGGGTGACAGCATCCAAGTAGGCATACCAGATAGTCCATATGTATACTGGGAGGAAAAAGAGGCAAATTGGAGGCCCTTGCACAAACTGGCTTTATTTTACCAAAGTTGCCCCCCTCTAGTGTGTACTCCAAAAGAGTGTTTAGTGCAGCCAGTAACATTGTCAGCGATCAGCGCAGGAGGTTACTTCCACAAAATGTGGAGAAGATGATGTTCATCAAAATGAATTATAAATTCCTCCAGGAAGACCTTTACCAGCAATTGCCTCCAGAAAGTACACAGGGACCTGTGATGGTGGATTCCAGTGGGGACGAATTAATATTCTGTGAGGAGGAGGATGTACACACTGAAAGGGGTGAGGAATCGGAGGATGAAGTCAACATCTTGCCTCTGTAGAGCCAGTTTGTGCAAGGAGAGATGCATTGCTTCTTTTTGGGTGGAGGGATTAATTGCTTATTTTTTTGTGGGGGCTCAAACAAACCAGAGAGCACATAATGCAAACAAAAAAAAAAGGTGCAAAATGGAATTGTCCTTGGGCACTTCCACCCACCCTTATGTTGTATAAACAGGACTTGCACACTTTAATAAACCAATCATTACAGTAACAGGGTCTGTCACATAACTGTGGCTGAAATTCGATAAGCTTAGTTATCCAGTAACCTTGGTGAACCTCTGATTTTATCTTTTTATGATGTGCTCTTTGGGGCCTAGTTTTTAAAAGTGTCAATTAGCAAAGTCATCCAGCTACCTCGGTGCAACCTTTTGGCCTAAAAACAAAATTGTGAGGTGTTCAGAATAGACTGGAAATGAGTGGAAATGAATGTTATTGAGGTTAATAATACAGTGGGATCTAAATTACCCCCAAATTCTGTGATTTTAGCTGCTTTTGTGGATTTTTTTAAAATCATCCAGATCCAAAATCAAAACCCGAAAGGATGGTTTTGGCAAAACCAATCCAGATCCAAAACACAAGCGAGGATCCAGATCCAAAATACAAAACACGAAAAGTGCCCGTCGCACATCTCTAAGATAAACTAATATGTAATAAATAAGCCAATTTCCCAGAAAATGAAGGTGGCAAAGGATGATTCAGTTGATATTTTATACTTTTGATTGAAATAGTGGGAATAAGTTTTGAAACTAAAAGATAAATTATCAAAATAAGCTAACTAATTTACAGTCATCATATTCAACATGTAACGTGTGTGAATTGACTATAGGTCTGCCACTTGGAATAATAACATTGTTGTTTGATAATCAAATCCTGAAATATTAAGAATGTGATTCTAATTCAAGTGATGTAATGATAATACTATAATGTGAGAACACGATTTTAGGAAGCATTTATTGGTGATTCAATTTACTGTAGATATGACTATGGTTGACATCCAGAAATATTTTTGTAAAGGTGTCTATGAAATATATAATAGATTATATGTTTGACAGCATCCAAGTAGGCATATCAGATAGTCCATATGTATTACCAGGCAGGAGAGGATAGTGTCTTAGTGTCTCAATTATCAGAGGTTAACCTGTCACTTCAACTAAACAAGGAATGCTTGATAGTCAGCAACTGCTTATCTACTGTGTAAAGGGTACCAACAGCCCTCCCAGTGACCTTAACTGAGGTTCAAAAATATTTACTATTTTACCTCAAAGGAGGAGCCCTAATGAGAGCAATAAGCTAAGCAAGGAGACCTAGGGCCCTTTGGAATAGAGTCTGCCTATCAATGCAAACCTTATATATTTAACATACGGTGGAATACTGTTGTCCCAGCATTTACAGCACTGAGCAGGGCAGCATTAGAGGCGGGACAAGGCAGAAAAGGAGGTGGATTATTTTCCTTAGCATCAGCCTTTTGACAGCATCAATCCGGGGAAGGCCCGCCTAGAGGTGCGGCGGCGGGCGAAGCATGTCCTGTTGTAAGTCTAATTGCTGATCTTCTGTGATAAACTAACCAGTTAACTTTAGGTATATCCCGTTGTCCAGAAAATAAGACACATAGACACATAGACTACAGATTTCCATACAATTAAATCTGTTTATTGTTTTGGTGTGTGCTCAGGCGGCGGTTTCATTTGATGCTACCAGTTCTCAACAACATCCTACCACAAGTGAGCCTATTTTAAAAGCGGTAATAATTTGCTGAAATACCAGCGCTTTTCATCTCTTTGTGAGCATACTTGAAATTCCATAGCATAGCATGGGTATTCAGATAGTAAATAGATAAAATTACTATGAATTGTTTATCCTGGAATAAGGAAGAATATACTGCATAATGGTGTTTTGACTGTGTGTATTTAAAGAAGTGTAAAACCAAAGCAAGACCATGATTTTTATATTTGACCCATTACAAGAAAATATCTACTCTTGTCCTCGAACCTTAAAATTTTTATGCAGGTTAATACTGTATATTTAAAAAATATATATATTTTTAATGAAAGTTTTTCAAACATTAATATAGACATTCATTCTATACTGTAGAGCCATGTAGCAATGGAACATCAATACTGTATATTTAAAGTAGAGATGAGCGGGTTCGGTTCTCAGAGAACCGAATCCTTCCGGACTTTGCCTTCCAAGTTCGGTTCTGAGCCAGGCTCTGGTTTTCCCGCCTGACTCGGAAACCCGAACGCAGCAAAACGTCATCATCCCGCTGTCGGATTCTTGCGGGATTTGGATTCCATATAAGGAGCCGCGCTTCACAGCCATTTTCACTCCAGTCTCGGAGAGTGTATTGAGAGGATGTGTCCTCAGTGTTCAGTGTCTCTGTGGGGGTGGGAAAGTGGGGTGGCGAGTCTTGTGCTGTGTTGTGCTGTCCAGTGTAGTCAGTGTATTATGCTGCAACAGTCCAGCCAGTCACAGTGTTGGTGTCCTCTGCTGCCATATATACAGTGTAGCTGTATAAAGTGGTGCTATGTTGTGCTGTCCAGTCCAGTGTTGTCAGTGTATTGTGCTGCATTAGTCTAGCCAGTCACAGTGTTGGTGTCCTCTGCTGCCATATATCCAGTGTAGCTGTATAAAGTGGTCTTGTGTTGTGCTGCATCAGACCAGTGGTAGTGTCCTGTCCAACAGTCATTCCAGTGACGATATACGCTGCTGCTATATGTCCACTGCTACAGTATTATAATAATAATTTCTTTAAAAAGGTCTGTTGGTGCTAATAGTGCATATATACCTTTAACAATCAAACCTTAATAGAGAAAAAATTTAAATGAATTCAGCTGCTGAGTGTCAATTATACCTGTGTAAGCATAAACTTATATGAATCTCCTATTTAAAACAGGAAAAACAACTAGACAATACTGAAAACCACTCTATGCATGAGGTCCCGAGTTCAAACTCCAAACTAACTAGAAGTTGATAGATATATATATATATATATATATATATATATATATATATATATATAAAAATATTTTGGATAATTTGGAAAGAGGGTAAATAAACATCTATAATATTTGCTACCTGTGAACAATCCAACTGGATGTGTAACATAGGGGATGCAGAAATGGTTTAAGAGACATAAGGTCGTGAGTTCAAATCGGGTACAGTCGATTTAATTATTTATTTATATATATTTTTGTAGTATATATTTTAAGTCTAACATGGATAAGGTGTTCCTTTTTTATGTATACATAATATCGAAATTATATTCTGCTTGACAACAACTGGTTTTAATGATTTGACATTGGATAAAAATTGTTCTTTAAATTACACATACTAGAAATAGAGTATAATTAAAAAGAATGGAGGTGGATTCTCTATATAGAAACAGGTGGAGGGACAAATTAACAACAGGTGTGCAAATTATGGAGACCAATGGAAGGTATGGAGCAGGTATAAAGGAAGTCACCAGTCACCGCTAAAATACTCTTTGAAAAAGCTCCAGGAACGAGTGTAACGTGTTAGAGAGAAGGGACAGTTGGTGACAGTGCTACCGTTATTGTGGACATCCTTGCACAGACACTGTGTAACGACGGACGCCAGCCTTTTCTATCAGCGGCATTTGGAAACTGCAGTGGCAATTACATCTTGGAGGACGGAGACGTCCGGAACCTCCTAGCCGCACCTGGCTGATTTAACACAGCATACGTTCAGCTGGACTCACCGCATGAACCAATATGGAGGGTGAGCGTGTTACAGCATATAGGTGGCTTGTCCGTGCACTTTGGAACTAATTGCACAATTGGCAAATTGGTCTTTAGGGACCAATGCATTATTGACTCAGTTGTGACCATAAGATCTAATAATTTTTCCTGTACTTGCCAAAGGAATATATTGAAGATATTTTAGCCATATTAATTCTAGAGAATGGGGACATTTATTTCTCATACATCGTGGCTACTGTAGTGAGGTATCACTCATAAAAGTCTTCATACAGTTTAGAAAATAAACTGATCTACCTCCATTCAAATTAGCTTAAAGAGCCGTTATTAGCATCAGGAGTTTGTTGTGCTTTATATAATTATATGTAAAGTGGTATGAATTTTTTGTAAACATTTTATTTGATTAATTTTATATGGTGATTGCATTTATATTATATACTGATTGATGCGATTGATCTATTAAATAATATGTTGTGTGTACATGTGATTTCACTTTATTTCAAAGCCTGATTGATAGTAATAGCGCAGAGTGATTTTCAGTATTATAATAATAACAACAACAACAACCACAAGTACCTTACAGTGTTGTTGTGTTGTGCTGCATCAGACCAGTGATAGTGTCATGTCCATCAGTCATTCCAGTGATGAGGCAGTCACAGTGGTATATGCTGCTGCTATATGTCCACTGCTACAGTATTATGATAATTATAACAACCACAAGTCTCTTACAGTGTTGTTGTGTTGTGTTGCATCAGACCAGTGGTAGTGTCCTGCCCATCAGTCATTCCAGTCATTACTGTGCCGCATATTGTCTTATATAACTCCCAAAAAATATTAAAATTAAAAGAGTTAAGCTGGAAAGGGCACAGAAAAGAACTGTGCGTTCTGAGATGGTATCACAAATCCCCAAGGAGAGTCCAAGTGTGTAGGTGGTTGCGATGCCTGCCCTTCCCAACACTGGATGAGAAGAGGTGGCTCCTTCCACCAATTGCACGCCCCCTGCAAGTGCTGGAAGGAGCACCCACAGTCCAGTTCCTGATATTTAAATTGAAGATGTCACTGTTGAAGTACACCAGGATGAGAATATGCGTGTTGCTGGTGCTGAGGAGGAAGTTGACAATGAGGATTCTGATGGTGATGTGGTTTGTTTAAGTCAGGCACCTGGAGAGACATCTGTTATCCATGGGATGAAGAAGCCCATTGTGATGTCTGTTGCAAACTACCAAAAAAAACACCTCTTTGGTGTGGAATTATTTCTCCACAAATCCGGACAACAGGTGTCAAGCCATCTATTGCCTCTGTAAATCTGTAATAAGTAGGGGTAAGGATGTTAACCACCTAGGAACATCCTCCCTTATATGTCACCTGCTGCGCATTCATCAGAAGTCAGTGTCAAGTTGTGAAACTTTGGGTAAGAGTGTAAGCAGTCCATTAACACCTAAATACCTTCTTCCTCCTGTACCCAAGCTCCTGCAAGCCACACCACCAACTCCCTCAACATTAACTTCCTCCTCAGTCAGGAACGTCAGTAGTCCTGCAGGCCATGTCACTGTCAAGACTGAGGAGTCCTCTCCTAACCGGGATTCCTATGTAGGATCCTTGAGTGGTACACCTGCTGCTGCTGCCACTGCTTTTGTTGCTAATGGGAGTCAATCGTCATCCCAGAGGGGAAGTTGGAAGACCACTTTGTACTACTTCCAGTAAGCAATTGACTGTCCAACAGTCCTTTGTGAGGAAGATGAAATATGACCGCAGTCATCCTTTTGCAAAGTGGGCAACTGAGGCCTTGACAGCTATGTTGGGGTTAGACGTGCATCTGATATCCGCCATTAGTTCAGTGGGACTTAGAGAATTGTTTGAGGTACTGTGTACCCAGTATCAAATCCCATATAGGTTCCTCTTCTCTAGGCAGGTGATACCGAGAATGTACACAGACGTCAGAAAAAGAGTCAACAGTGTCCTACAAAATGCGGTTGTATTCAGTGTGCACTTAACCACTGACATGTGGACAAGTGGAACAGGGCAGAATAAGGAATATATGACTGTAACAGCCCACTGGGTAGATGTATGGTCTACGGCAGCAACAACAGCAGCGGCACCAGTAGCAGCATCTCACAAACGTCAACTCATTCCTAGGTAGGCTACGCTATGTATCACTGCTTTCCTTTAGAGGCACACAGCTGACAACCTCTTATGGAAACTGAGGAACATCATCGCAGAATGGCATACCCCAATTGGTCTCTCCTGGGGATTTGTGATATCGGACAATACCACCAATATTGTGTGTGCATTACATCTGGGCAAATTCCAGCATGTCCCATGTTTTGCACATACAATTAATTTGGTGGTGCAGAATTTTTTGAAAAATGACGGGTGTGCAGGAGATGCTGTCCGTGGCCCGAAAAATTGTGGGCCACTTTCGGCATTCAGCCACTGCGTGCCAAAGACTGGATCACCAGCAAACACTCCTGAACTTGCCCTGCCATCAACTGAAGCAAGAGGTGGTAACGAAGTAAAATTCAACACTCTATATGCTTCAGAGGATGGATGAGCAGCAAAAGGCCATTCAAGCCTATACATCCACCTACGATATAGGCAAAGGAGGGATAATGAACCTGACTCAAGCGCAGTGGAGAATGATTTCCGTCTTGTGCAAGGTTCTCCAACCCTTCGAACTTGCCACACATGAAGTCAGTTCAGACACTGCCAGCTTGAGTCAGGTGATTCCCCTCATCAGGCTTTTGCAGAAGCAGCTGGAGAAATTGAAGGAGGAGCTAAGATGGAGAAATTCTGCAAAGTATGTGTGACTTGTGGATGGAGTCCTTCATTCGCTTTGCCAGGATTCAAGGGTGGTCAATTTGTTGAAATCAGAGCATTACATTTTGGCCACCGTGCTCAATCCTAGCTTTAAAGCCTACATTGTATATCTCTTTCCAGCAGACACAAGTGTGCAGAGGTGCAAAGACCTGCTGGTTAGTAAATTGTCAAGTCAAGCGGAACGTGACCCGTTAACAGCCCATCCTTCAATTTCTCCCGCCACTGGGGCTGTAAGAAAAAGGATAAGATTTCCTAGCCCACCCACTGGCGGTGATGCAGGGCAGTCAGGACCTAAATCTGACATCTGGTCTTGACTGAATGACCTGCCAATGCTTACTGACATGTCTACTTTCACTGTATATGATTCTGTCACCATTGAAAGAATGGTGGAGGATTATATGAGTGACAGCATCCAAGTAGGCATGTCAGACAGTCCATACATATAGTGGCAGGGAAAAAAGGCAATTTGGATGCCCTTGCACAAACTGGCTTTATTTTACCTAAGTTGCCCCCCCCCCCCCCTCCAGTGTGTACTCCAAAATAGTGTTTAGTGCAGCCGGTAACCTTGTCAGCGATCGGCGTATGAGGTTACTTCCACTAAATGTGGAGAAGATGATGTTCATCAAAATGAATTATAAATTCCTCCAGGAAAACCTTTACCAGCAATTGCCTCCAGAAAGTACACAGGGACCTGTGATGGTGGATTCCAGTGGGGACGAATTAATACTCTGTGAGGAGGATGTACACAGTGAAAGAGGTGAGGAATCAGAGGATGGTGATGAGGTCGACATCTTGCCTCTGTAGAGCCAGTTTGTGCGAGGAGAGATTGATTGCTTCTTTTTTGGTGGGGGCCCAAACAAACCAGTAATTTCAGCCACAGTCGTGTGGCAGAACCTGTCACTGAAATGATGGGTTTGTTAAAGTGTGCATGTCCTGATCATACAACATAAGGGTGGGTGGGAATACAAATACAATTCCATCTTGCACCTCTTTTTCTTCTTTGCATCATTTGCTGTTTGGGTACTAGTTTTTTTAAGTGCCATCCTGTCTTACACTGCAGTGCCACTCCTAGATGAGCCAGGTGTTTGTGCCGCACACTTGTGTTGCTTAGCTTAGTGATACAGCTACCTCATTGCGCCTCTTTTTCTTCTTTGCATCATGTGCTGTTTGGGGACTAGTTTTTAAATCTGCCATCCTGTCTGACACTGCAGTGCCACTCCTAGATGGGCCAGGTGTTTATGCCACACACTTGTGTCGCTTAGCTTAGTCATACAGCCACCTCGGTTCAACCTTTTGGCCTAAAAACAATATTGTGAGGTGTTCAGAATAGACTGGAAGTGAGTGGAAATTAATGTTATTGAGGTTAATAATACCGTAGGATCAAAATTACCCCCAAATTCTGAGATTTTAGCTGTTTTTATGTTTTTTTCAAAAATCATCCAGAGCCAAAACCAAAACATGAAAGGGTGGTTTTGGCAAAACCAAGCCAAAACCAAAACACGAAAGTGGAATTAGAACCAAAACCAAAACATAAAACACGAAAAGTGCCAGCCGTACATCTCTAATTTAAAGTAATATCTTTAAGGCTGTATATTTGTAAATGATCAACATATGGAAATAAAAAGGTTATTAAAATGGTAAATTCATTTGCAGATTAGAAATATGATTATAGATTTAAGTTGAGTTTGAAGAATGAAATGTAGTTGCAGGTTTGAAAGTCTGATAGAATAAGAAAATTACTATAAAATGATCAGAAACTGGAAAAATACTGAATTACTAAAAGTCAATTGTCAATATACTGTATATATTTTATAGAAATTGATGCACTACTATATTGCAGAGTCAACCTCTGAGATATGCAGAGCTGTACAAAGACATTTCACTTTTATGTTTGGCGTCATTTGTACTTTGGGACTAATTCAGACCTGATCGCAGCAACAACCTTTTCATCTAGTAGGTAAAACCATGGGGGTCATTCCGAGTTGTTCGCTTGTTATTTTTTTCTCGCAACGGAGCAATTAGTCGCTAATGCGCATGCGCAATGTCCGCAGTGCGACTGCGCCAAGTAAATTTGCTATGTAGTTAGGTATTTTACTCACGGCATTACGAGGTTTTTTCTTCGTTCTGGTGATCGTAATGTGATTGACAGGAAGTGGGTGTTTCTGGGCGGAAACTGGCCGTTTTATGGGTGTGTGCGAAAAAACGCTACCATTTCTGGGAAAACGCGGGAGTGGCTGGAGAAACGGAGGAGTGTCTGGTCGAACGCTGGGTGTGTTTGTGACGTCAAACCAGGAACGAAACTGACTGAAGTGATCGCAGTTGCCGAGTAAGTGTGGAGCTACTCAGAAACTGCTAAGAAGTGTCTATTCGCAATTTTGCTAATCTTTCGTTCGCAATTTTGATAAGCTAAGATTCACTCCCAGTAGGCGGCGGCTTAGCGTGTGCAAAGCTGTTAAAAGCAGCTTGCAAGTGAACAACTCGGAATGAGGGCCCATGTGCATTGCAGGTTGGGCAAATATAACATGTGCAGAGAGAGTTAGATTTGGGTGAGGTGTGTTCAAACTGAAATCTAAATTGCAGTGTAAAAATAAAGCAGCCAGTATTTACCCTGCACAGAAATAAAATAACCCAACCAAATCTAACTCACTCTGCACAAACTCTAACTCACTCTGCCCCACCTGCAGTGCACATGATTTTGACCATTAAAGAAAGATTTTGCTTTTGCGATCAGGTCTGAATTTGGCCTTTTATACTGTAAGTGGCCTACAATTAGTTTTTTTGTGAAATTGTAAGAATACTGTTTGAATGTTCATATGTGACATATATTTAAATAGTATAAATGTCAAATATTTCTATAAATTGATTTTCTTATTGTATCTACATTAAACAAATTACGTACTGGCAAACTGCATTTAATCCTTGGTGAAATTATTTTGTGACTTTATTTCTTTTTTATACAGTTTAATGCTTGTAGGTTAAATAATGTTAAAAACTCTGACAACAGTGCTTACTGTACTTTTGCAGACAATGCCACAATAAGATAACTATAATAATGAATACTATGCTTACTAGTTACTAGACCGTCAAAATGATGGAACAACAAAACAGTAATGTTAGCGCCAGTGGCTGTGCATGCCGGAATGGATCAACACTTGAATTGCTCTGTTGGGCGCCATCTAGTGGTTGACTGCATGCAAAACACTTGAATTTCCCCTATAGAGGTGAGTAGCAGCGTTAGCCTTTTATTATATACAGTAGGATGTTTCACATGCTCATTCCGGTTAATGAAAAGTTTTTTAGAACAAAAAAAAAATTACCTTGGATACATTAATATATGCTGCTTAGGTTATGTCTAAGGTATCTAAATTTATTTCTGAAGCTCTATTTGTTTGTATATACTGCACAATTACTATTAGTGATGTGGACCGGAAATTTTTCGGGTTTTGTGTTTTGGTTTTGGATTCGGTTCAGTGGCCGTGTTTTGGATTCGGACGCGTTTTGGCAAAATCTCCCTGAAATTTTTTTGTCGGATTCAGGTGTGTTTTGGATTCGGGTGTTTTTTTTACAAAAAACCCTCAAAAACAGCTTAAATCACAGAATTTGGGGGTCATTTTGATCCCATAGTATTATTAACCTCAATAACCATAATTTCCACTCATTTCTAGTCTATACTGAACACCTCACACCTCACAATATTATTTTTAGTCCTAAAATTTGCACCGAGGTCGCTGGATGACTAAGCTAAGCGACCCAAGTGGCCGACAAAAAACACCTGGCCCATCTAGGAGTGGCACTGCAGTGTCAGACAGGATGGCAGATTTAAAAAATAGTCCCCAAACAGCCCATGATGCAAAGAAAAAAAGAGGTGCACCAAGGTCGCTGGATGGCTAAGCTAAGCGACCCAAGAGGCCGACACAAACACCTGGACCATCTAGGAATGGCACTGCAGTGTCAGACAGGATGGCGCTTCAAAAAATAGTCCCCAAACAGCACATGATGCAAAGAAAAAAAGAGGTGCACCAAGGTCGCTGGATGGCTAAGCTAAGCGACCCAAGTGGCCGACACAAACACCTGGCCCATCTAGGAGTGGCACTGCAGTGTCAGACAGGATGGCACTTCAAAAAATAGTCCCCAAACAGCACATGATGCAAAGATAAATGAAAGAAAAAAGAGGTGCAAGATGGAATTGTCCTTGGGCCCTCTCACCCACCCTTATGTTGTATAAACAGGACATGCACACTTTAACCCATCATTTCAGCGACAGGGTCTGCCACACGACTGTGACTGAAATGACTGGTTGGTTTGGGCCCCCACTAAAAAAGAAGCAATCAATCTCTCCTTGCACAAACTGGCTCTACAGAGGCAAGATATCCACCTCCTCCTCATCGTCTTATTCCTTACCCCTTTCACTGTGTACATCCCCCTCCTCACAGATTATTAATTCATCCACACTGGAATCCACAATCTCAGGTCCCTGTGTACTTTCTGGAGGCAATTGCTGGTGAATGTCTGAATGGAGGTACTGTTATAATTCATTTTGATGAACATCATCTTCTCCACATTTTCTGGAAGTAACCTCGTACGCCGATTGCTGACAAGGTGAGCGGCTGCACTAAACACTCTTTCGGAGTACACACTGGAGGGGGGCAACTTAGGTAAAATAAAGCCAGTTTCTGCAAGGGCATCCAAATTGCCTTTTTCCTGCCAGTATACGTACGGACTGTCTGACGTGCCTATTTGGATGCGGTCACTCATATAATCTTCCACCATTCTTTCAATGGTGACAGAATCATATGCAGTGACAGTAGACGACATGTCAGTAATCGTTGGCAGGTTCTTCAGTCCGGACCAGATGTCAGCTCTCGCTCCAGACTGCCCTGCATCACCGCCAGCGGGTGGTCTCGGAATTCTTAGCCTTTTCCTCGCAGCCCCAGTTGCGGGAATATGTGAAGGATGAGCTGTTGACGGGTCACGTTCTGCTTGACTTGACAAGTGTCTCAGCAGCAGGTCTTTGAACCTCTGCAGACTTGTGTCTGCCGGAAAGAGAGATACAATGTAGGTTTTAAATCTAGGATCGAGCACGGTGGCCAAAATATAGTGCTCTGATTTCAACAGATTGACCACCCGTGATACCTGGTTAAGCGAATTAAGGGCTCCATCCACAAGTCCCACATGCCTAGTGGAATCGCTCTGTTTTAGCTCCTCCTTCAATCTCTCCAGCTGCTTCTGCAAAAGCCTGATGAGGGGAATGACCTGACTCAGGCTGGCAGTGTCTGAACTGACTTCATGTGTGGCAAGATCAAAGGGTTGCAGAACCTTGCACAATGTTGAAATCATTCTCCACTGCGCTTGAGTCAGGTGCATTCCCCCTCCTTTGCCTATATCGTAGGTAGCTGTATAGGCTTGAATGGCCTTTTGCTGCTCCTCCATTCTCTGAAGCATATAGAGGGTTGAATTCCACCTCGTTACCACCTCTTGCTTCAGATGATGGCGGGGCAGGTTCAGGAGTGTTTGCTGGTGCTCCAGTCTTCTGCACGCGGTTGCTGAATGCCGAAAGTGGCCCGCAATTCTTCTGGCCACCGACAGCATCTTTTGCACGCCCCTGTCGTTTTTTAAATAATTCTGCACCACCAAATTCAATGTATGTGCAAAACATGGGACGTGCTGGAATTTGCCCACATGTAATGCACGCACAATATTGGTGGCGTTTTCCGATGTCACAAATCCCCAGGAGAGTCCAGGTAAGCCATTCTGCGATGATGTTCCTCAGTTTCCATAAGAGGTTGTCAGCTGTGTGCCTCTTATGGAAAGTGGTGATACAAAGCGTAGCCTGCCTAGGAACGAGTTGGAGTTTGTGAGATGCTGCTACTGGTGCTGCCACCGCTGTTCTTGCTATGGGAGGCAATACATCTACCCAGTGGGCTGTCACAGTCATATAGTCCTGAGTCTGCCATGCTCCACTTGTCCACATGTCTGTGGTTAAGTAGACATTGGGTACAACTGCATTTTTTAGGACACTGGTGACTCTTTTTCTGAGGTCTGTGTACATTCTCGGTATCGCCTGCTAGAGAAGTGGAACCTAGATGGTATTTGGTACCAGGGACACACTAACTCAATAAATTCTCTAATTCCCTGTGAATTAACGGTGGATACCGGACACACGTTTAACACCACCCAGGCTGCCAAGGCCTGAGTTATCTGCTTTGCAGAAGGATGACTGCTGGGATATTTCATCTTCCTCGCAAAGGACTGTTGGACAGTCAATTGCTTACTGGAAGTAGTACAAGTGGTCTTCCGACTTCCCCTCTGGGATGACGATCGACTCCCAGCAGCAACAACAGCAGCGCCAGCAGCAGTAGGCTTTACACTCGAGGATGCATCGTAGAAATCCCAGGCAGGAGAGGACTCGTCAGACTTGACAGTGACATGGCCTGCAGGACTATTGGCGTTCCTGTCTAAGGAGGAAATTGACACTGAGGGAGTTGGTGGTGTGGGTTGCAGAAGCTTGGTTACAAGAGGAAGGGATTTAGTTGTCAGTGGACTGCTTCCGCTGTCACACAAAGTTTTTGAACTTGTCAATGACTTCTGATAAATGCGCTCCAGGTGACGTATAAGGGAGGATGTACCTAGGTGGTTAATGTCCTTACCCCTACTTATTACAGCTTGACAAAGGCAACACACGGCTTGCCAAATGTTGTCCGCATTTCTGTTAAAATAATTACACACCGATGAGGTGATTTTTTTTGTAATTTGACCAGGCATGTCAATGGCCATATTCGTCTAACGGACAACAGGTGTCTACCCGGGTGCCTGACTTAAACAAACCACCTCACCATCAGAATCCTCCTTGTCAATTTCCTCCTCAGCACTAGCAACACCCATATCCTCATCCTAGTGTACTTCAACAGTGACATCTTCAATTTGACTATCAGGAACTGGATTGCGGGTGCTCCTTCCAGTACTTGCAGGGGGCATGCAAATGGTGGAAGGCGCCACCTCTTCCCATCCAGTGTTGGTAAGGTCAGGCATCGCAACCGACACATTTGGACTCTCCTTGGGGATTTGTGATTTAGAAGAACGCACAGTTCTTTGCTGTGCTTTTGCCAGCTTAAGTCTTTTCATTTTTCTAGCGAGAGGATGAGTGCTTCCATCCTCATGTGAAGCTGAACCACTAGCCATGAACATAGGCAAGGGCCTCAGCCATTCCTTGCCACTCCATGTCGTAAATGGCATATTGGCAAGTTTACGATTCTCATCAGATGCTTTTAATTTTGATTTTTGGGTAATTTTACTGAACTTTTGTTTTTTTGATTTTACATGCTCTCTACTATAACATTGGGCATTGGCCTTGGCAGACAACGTTGATGGCATTTCATCATCTCAGCCATGACTAGTGGCAGCAGCTTCAGTACGAGGTGGATGTGGATCTTGATCTTTCCCTATTTTACCCTCCACATTTTTGTTCTCCATTTTTCAATGTGTGGAATTATATGCCAGTAATATATCAATAACAATGGCCTACTGTACCATACTGCTATATATATACTGGTGGTCAGCAAAATTCTGCACTGTCCTCCTACTATGTATACTGCGCACAACTAAAATGCAGCACAGGTATGGATGGATAGTATACTTGATGACACAGAGGTAGGTAGAGCAGTGGACTACTGTACCGTACTGCTATATATATACTGGTGGTCAGCAAAATTCTGCACTGTCCTCCTACTATATATACTGCGCACAACTAAAATGCAGCACAGGTATGGATGGATAGTATACTTGATGACACAGAGGTAGGTAGAGCAGTGGCCTACTGTACCATACTGCTATATATATACTGGTGATCAGCAAAATTCTGCACTGTCCTCCTACTATATATACTGCGCACAACTAAAATGCAGCACAGGTATGGATGGATAGTATACTTGACGACACAGAGGTAGGTAGAGCAGTGGACTATTGTACCGTACTGCTATATATATACACTGGTGGTCAGCAAAATTCTGCACTGTCCTCCTACTATATATACTGCGCACAACTAAAATGCAGCACAGGTATGGATGGATAGTGTGCTTGACGACACAGAGGTAGGTAAGGCAGTGGACTACTGTACCGTACTGCTATATAATACTGGTGGTCAGCAAAATTCTGCACTGTCCTCCTACTATATACTACAATGCAGCACAGATATGGAGTGTTTTTCAGGCAGAGAACGTAGATATTTTCAGCACACTGAGAACAGATATTTGCAAGCACACTGAGCACAGATATTTGCAGCACACTGAGCACAGATATTTGCAGCACACTGAACACAGAAACTGAGAGAACGCTGCACGTCCTCTCGCTATCATCTCCAATGCACGAGTGAAAATGGCGGCGACGCGTGGCTCCTTATATAGAATACGAATCTCGCGAGAATCCGACAGCGGGATGATGACGTTCGGGTGCACTCGGGTTAACCGAGCAAGGCGGGAAGATCCGATTCTGCCTCGGAACCGTGTTAAATGGGTGAAGTCCGGGGTGGTTCGAATCTCGAGGAACCGAACCCCTTCATCACTAATTACTATGCTTCTCTTTTGTCTATACAAATTCAATAAAATTGAGATAAAACATTTTTTTTTTCTGATAAATCAGATGGACTTTTGAAGCATAAAAATAGGTGTAACCCCTTCAGTCATCTGGTACAATACATAATGGGAGATTTATCAAAACTTTGAGAGCAATAAAGTGGATAAAGTGAAGAGAGATACAGGTTGATGTATCAGGAATTAAAAAGAGTAGAGAAGTAGACCAGTGGAGATCTTGCGCAACAGTAGCAAATTAGATTTGGGGAAGGATTCATAAAGTTCATTCTATCAAATTATAAATAGATGCTGATTGGTTGCTATAGGCAACTTCTACATTGGTCCATTTCTCTACTTTTTTCACTGCTGGATACATCAACCCCATTTTACATGCTGTGTTTGAAAAAATAACAGTTAGGAGATGATTGGTTGGTACTTTATCTCTCTTTACTTTATCTCTCTCCAAACTTTTATAGATCTCCCCCTTAATGTTTAGTGCACAGTTACATATCTTGGCATTTAAGGAAAATATATTTTTGCCCTTATGAATGTACTCCTTTTATTTAATCAATAAACATTTTAAATATAGACTGAACTTGACAAAAGTTGGGGTCATAAATCAATATTAAAATGGAGAAGTGTAAATAGAACATACAGTACTGTACCATAAACATATCAAGCATAATAGCTTTCATGAGTTTGCTCATAGCGATCAATGATCTCTTCTTCCACTGCAATCACTCCCTGTCTCATTCTCTCTTTTTTGGAACACAACAGAGAGAGGCAGTTTACGCACTCTCAGCATGCTCAAAAACTAGCCAAATTGCAGCAGCAAATTATGATATATGTAAGTATTTTAGAAAACTGTTCAGACTAAACCAATATCAAAGGATGCAGACTAAACCAATATCAAAGGTTGCTTTTTTCACAGTAAACAAAAATATTTTTTAATGTTCTATCCCTTAGCTTCACAATGTGTGTGCATAATCCAACATTGCAAGAAAGTGAGTGTATTTGTATATTATGCGTAACACTCTCTCCATGGCTTTGTGTAAGCTCCAATAATTACTATTGTTCATTTTTCAATGCCAAATACATTTTTTCATAGCTTAGTTTAAATAATGTTTGCCTTTTGACTTCAAAGCTCAGCAACCATATTTTTCTTTCTCTAAAACACAGAGTTCAATTATAAATTGAGTATATGCTTATCTTTATGAAAGCTGCTTTACATTTTCTTTGATTTTAAACCTAATCTCATTTTCTTGAAATGCTTAGCGAGTAAAGTTGCAGTAGAACTGAGGTATATGTACATTCTTTTGTACAGTATATTAATGTATATAATATCTATAAATATTCCATCCCACATAAAATATAAGTTAACTGTGAGGTGGAACTTCTTTAGGGGGGATAGGGGATGCCCTGGTGGGCAGGTGGACAGTTTATCAGTCTATACATATTTTGTTGTTACACTGCTGACCAATAGAATGTCTCTTCTTCCTATTGCTTCATGGTGCTACCGCCTCTCTAGTCTCTTTATGACATCTGATAAATTTGCTAAATTAAAATGTAAGTCACATTATGTCAAGAATCTTAACAGTAATGTTTACATGTACAGTGGTGCTTGAAAGTTTGTGAACCCTTCAGAATTTTCTATATTTCTGCTGAAATTTGAGCTGAAACTACCTCAGATTTCAGACAAGTCCTAAAACTAGATAGAGAACCAAATCAAACAAATGAGACAAAAAATGTAGGAGTGATCATTTTTTTATTGAGGAAAATAATCCAATATCACATATCTGTGAGTGGCAAAAGTATGTGAACTTTTAGGCTTAGCAGATATTTTGAAGTGGGAATTAGAGTCAGGTATTTCCAATCTATGAGATGACAATCAGATATGAATGGACAACATGTCTTTTTAAAACACATGTTTGTGGAAGTGTATTATGCCATGAACAAAGGAGATTTCTGAGAAACTCAGAGGAAGAGTTGTTGATGCTCATGAGGCTGGAAAAGGTTACAAACCCATTTCTAAAGAGTTTGGATTCCAAGTATCAAGAGTCAGACAGATTGTGTAGAAATGGAGGAAATGCCAGACCATTATTACCCTCCCCAGGAGGGTATCTATTAGTTTGCAAGGTCACAAAGGAACCAAAGCAACTAAAGACCTTTCTCACATTAGCTAATGTTAATATTGCTTGTGTTTCAGTTTCAAGTTGCACTTACTGTGTACACATTTGAAGGGTGTATATCTTGTGCATGAGGATCAGAGACAGTGCTGTGATTGCAAGCTTAGATGACCAAAAAAATATTGTGCTGTGTCTGGGGAGAGATGTACTTAGCTTTGGAGAGTGATAAATTGGAGAGATATAAAGTACCAGCCAATCAGCTCTTAACAACATAAAAAGACACATCTGTATTTCATGTGAAGATTGTGTGAGTTTAAGTCTATAAAAGACTAATATTTTTTGTACATGTTTGCTTGGTGCTTAATCTCATTACAATATTTTATCCAAATTGATCTCTATATATGAATAGAGGGCAGTGTTAAGTATAAAATTCTAATTTATTGAGATAAAATGCAAAAACTACTTTGTTTATTAAAAAACCCCAAACATACATTCAGATGCATATAATGGGGTGACACAGTGCAGATGTGGAATTTTAGGGGGTTATTCCGAATTGATCGTAGCTGTGCTAAATTTAGCACAGCTACGATCATGAACTCAGACATGCGGGGGGATGCCCAGCACAGGGCTAGTCCACCCCGCATGTCAGTGCCGCCTATCCCCCGCAGAAGTGCAAAGACATCACACAGCGGCGATGCATTTGCACTTCAAGAGTAGCTCCCGCCAGCGCAGCTTTAGCGTGCTGGCCGGGAGCTACTCTTTGCTCTCTGGCCCACAGTGGCTGCGTGTGAAGTCACACAGCCACTGCGGGCCAGTCCCCGCACGGTCCGGCCACGCCTGCATTGGCCGGACCGCACCCACGAAACGGCGTCCAAATGCTGCCGTTTCGGCCCCCTCCCGTCCATCGATCGCCTCTGCCTTTCAATCAGGCAGAGGCGATCTTAGCGCAGCGATGGGCGGCCATGCGCCGGCGCACTGCGGTGCTGGCGTATGCATGGTTCTGACCCGATCGTTATGCTGCAAAAAACCTGCAGCATGCGATCGGGTCAGAATGACCACCTTAGTCCATATAAAGGTCTATCACCATCTGAAGAAGCTGCGGTGGACTTAGATTTTTAAAAATGCAAGAAAAGGTCCCGAGCTAGAGAGCATTCCCCACCGCAGATGGCATGGATGAGCCCAAAGTGACTTTCTTCCTGCAAGGTCCACTCCCATACAAAATGCAGCATACAATTCCTTGTGATGCAGTTCGGTCTGCCTGTGTTTGTTAAACTGCAATGTGTTTGTGTTACTGCTCTGTCACTTAGTTTTGCCAGCAATCTCACTGTAGTCTTAGGCCAATATTGGTGAAAACAATACTGATAGCTGTGAGGTAGTCAACATTGGCCGGAAGTGACTGGAAATTATTTTTATTGATGTTAATACTGAATGAAAAATCATAGGTCCACATGATTTTAGCTGGGAGGGTTTTTAAACAATTTTAAAAGACATAGAAAACTAAAACAATTGAAGATGTTTTGCTATAACCAAAACACAACCAGAACTCGGGGTCTGCACTCACACACATATATCCAACATAAGCAGTCTGGCACTTTTGTAGCATAAGCATACATTTTTTCCGGTGCCTTCCTTAGAGAATAACAGGGAACCTGAATTCATCAGCAGCAATGGAGGCTGCACTCTGAGACGGTAAAGCAGGTAAAAAGAAATGGTGCTTTATTCAATGTTTCAGAGAACTCATTTCCTTCCACAGGTTACCCAAATAAACAACCACCATGTTGATGCCAGGCACACTTTTGATAATAAGTCAGCGCACTTGGGAAGTCGGTGCATATGGAATGACGTCACCCAATGCGAGCCTGGTTCCCTCATGCATGTGATCTCAATACTCATATGGTAGGCATGACAACAAGCAACAAAGTGTCAAAATAGCTCGAAATCATACTGCAGAGTGTGCATACTTAAAATATGTAATTATTTATTATATAATTCTGCTTAACTCTATAATAAAGCTACCAGTACACACATTGGGCCTAATTCTGAGTTGATCGCAGCAGCAATTTTGTTAGCAGTTGGGCAAAACCATGTGCACTGCAGGAGGGGCAGATATAACGTGTGCAGAGATAGTTAGATTTGGGTGGGGTGTATTCAAACTAAAATCTAAATTGCAGTGTAATAATAAAGCAGCCAGCATTTACCCTGCACAGAAACAAAATAACCCACCCAAATCTAACTCTCTCTGCAAATGTTATATCTCCCTTAATCCCCCCCCCCTGCAGTGCACAAGGTTTTTCCCAATTGCTAACAAACTTGCTGCTGCAATCAACTCAGAATTACCCCCATTATTTTAGCAATATGCTAATATTATTTAAATAAAGTGTATTAATCCCGTGTTTCAGAATGAGCTTACAAAGTTCACACACAATAGCATTATGTGACTTCTAAATTCCACATAAAACAGGCTGTAAAAGACATAAAAATTATTTTATGAAAGAAATGCTCAAAGAAATCCTACTCACTGCAAACCTGCTAATCCTGTTTTCCAAAATAAGAAGAGCAATATAATAAAGCCACTAATGGTAAGCCAGTAAGCGGGAGATGTACTAAGCAGTAAAAAGAGTGGAAAAGTGAGCCAATGGAGAAGTTGCCCATTTGCTGCTCTGTGTCATTTTATAGTATGCAACTTATAAATGTTACTTCAATGCTGATTTTGTTGCCATGGGCAACTTCCAGTGGCAAATGCAGAATTTCGAGAGGCGGGTTTCCAAATGCAGTCCACAATCTCCCACTCTTTGGAACATTGGAGCAAGTGCAGGAATCTGGGGGAACGGTAGAAGAACCTTGTGATGACCCTGGACATTAATGTAGACATTGGTCATTTTATACACTGGATACTGTATGGAATACAGTATTAATATTTAACACTATAGATTAAGCCTGAATAACCTGTGGCTCTCCAGCTGTTGTAAAATTACAAGTCCCAGCATGCTCTTCCACAGTTTTGCTATAAGAGAATGCTAAAACTGGGCCAGAGCATGCTAGGATGTGTAGTTCCACAACAGCTGGAGGGCCACAGGTTGACCAGACCTGCTATAGATGGTCTATAGTATAGGCTGTATCAAACATTTAAATAATATAAATAAGTGGTCAGGTAAATGTTAAGGATGCCATAATAAATAAATACAAAAAATAGAACCAGTACTGAACTTTCTAAGCACACATTCTCCCATCTCATGGCATGGCTTCTGTCTCTTCTTCCTGGTAGCTACTCTCTGGTCCAGTGCACTGAGGACTCAGATTCACACACACAGCAAATTTGGTAGAAGAAGCTGTTATGACTGGGCATGTGCGGCAGCTCTGCTTTGTCCCTTAAACTGCATGATGTGGCAGCAGCTCTAGTAATCATATTATATATCTTTGCTATTGTTGTAATAATTTGTGATACTTCCAAAGAGGAGGGGGTTTCCAGGCAACCAAAAGCCCCCCTCCCCCGTGTTTGCCTATAATTTCTCCACTGGCTCACTTCTCCACTCTTTCACTGCTTAGTACACCTCCCCCAAAGTAATAACAGACTAACTATAAGGAGAGTTAAGAAAAACATTTAAGGCTCGAAGAGTCATTGGTGTAAATTTACTAAAAGTCGTGTTTCAGATGATTTCAGTAGAGATTGATCTCGGCTCACATCGGCCATTTAAAATTGTAATTTACCAAACTACCGTGTTTATTCCAATGAGTTTTCTGATATCGATGTTATTCGTAATCCAGAGCAGTGTTTTACAGAAGAGTTTTATTCCACAATCATTGAGATCCGTACAGGGCTTTATTGTGTAAAATATGTGAAAGATTTAAAAATCAAGAAAAACACTCCCCCCTCCTAAGAATAACTAACCCTGAGCTCTTTGAGCTGGTCCTGGTGCTTAAAATACCTGGTAAAAAAATGAGTAGCGGTCCCCCAGTAATTTCAGAACCAGCACCAGGCTCCACTAGCAAAGAAGATAATGCCACAGTCAGGGGAAACATTTATACAGACCCCTTCAGCCTTGGCATTACCCCTCCCCCCAACTAGTCAGCCCTGGCTGGGGTTCCCTGGGGAATTGGAGAACCCCCCCAATAAAGGGGTGTTCCCCCTTCCAGGCACCCAAGGACCAGGACTGAAGACCAGGACTGTCCCCAGTACCTATTGCCGGTGGGTGCTGGGCTGATAGCCATTAAGTTAAATGCAGATAAAATATTGTCTTTTACAGTGAAACTATAGGTCCCAGCAAGCCTCCGCGCATGCTGGTACTTGGAGAACAGCAAGTACAAGGATGCAGGGCATTAAAGGGCCTGCTGATACTTTTAGTTCTACTGTAAAACGAATATTAAAATAAACCTCACACAGTAAAACTTTAATAAAACATACATACACACTCATGCCATAGCAACAGTTTCCTGATTGCCTTGCCTGCCTAGGGATCAGTCAATCTCTGTTTGCCCATAAGAATGAATGGAAATGCTCGGCTGCTTTTATTCTTATTGTGGGAACTGCTTAATTGGGTCATTCCCAAACGACCTTGTGGTTTCCCCTCTGATACTACCAAAGTGGTGGGTTTCAGCCTAATTTAAGTCGTTGGTAGCGAACGCATTGCACAATATGGTCCTAGTCATAAACAACATTGTTAAAATTGAGCAATATAGTGCGTACACATTGGACAATAAAACAATGATCGTAATCTGCTAAATTGTTTAAAATGTCATCTAGTGTGTACCCAGCTTTAGGTTGGTAGTAGAGATGTGTGTCTTTGTAGCATTCCCTCCTGTGATAAGCACGCTACAAGACACTATGCTGCGAATGCCGATGCCGAGGCTGTCGCAAAGTAAGCTGATAGCCTATAGGTAGCCTAAAACTATAGAGGTTATACTTGGTATGGTCAATGGGGGTAATTCTGAGTTGATCGCAGCAGGAATTTTGTTAGCAGTTGGGCAAAACCATGTGCACTGCAGGGGAGGCAGATATAACATGTGCAGAGAGAGTTAGATTTGGGTGAGTTTTTTTTATTTCTGTGCAGGGTAAATACTGGCTGCTTTATTTTTACACTGCAATTTAGATTGCAGATTGAACACACCCCACCCAAATGTAACTCTCTCTGCACATGTTATATCTGCCCCCCCATGTGCACTGCAGGGGAGGCAGATATAACATATGCAGAGAGTTAGATTTGGGTGTGGTATGTTCAATCTGCAATCTAAATTGCAGTGTAAAAATAAAGCAGTCAGTATTAACACAGTATGCTTTATCACTTGTGTAAGATTACCCTAGCCTTACTTGTTTTTGTTTTTTTACTGTACTGTAACTTTTATTATTATTTTTTTATAGTAACAAACAAAAAAAGTCTGTACAAAGTTTTCTGCAAAATAAAACATCATAAAAAACTCTGGCACATTACATAGAAAATCTAAATATAATATAAATGAAACTCAGATACACGGTAAAACAATTTAACACTGCAAGTGCACATAAAATTACTACATCCAAGTGGCACATTCATACTTATAAATATCAAGACTAAGGGTCTGACTCAGTATGGATCGCAAAAGCAAAATCTTTCTCTAATGGGCAAAACTATGGGGGTAATTCCAAGTTGATCGCAGGAGGGAAATTTTTTAGCAGTTGGGCAAAACCATGGCCCTCATTCCGAGTTGATCGCTCGCAAGTGGATTTTAGCAGATTTGCTCATGCTAAGCCGCCGCCTACTGGGAGTGAATCTTAGCATCTTAAAATTGCGAACGATGTATTCGCAATATTGCGATTACACACCTTGTAGCAGTTTCTGAGTAGCTCCAGACTTACTCGCCATCTGCGATCAGTTCAGTGCTTGTCGTTCCTGGTTTGACGTCACAAACACACCCAGCGTTCGCCCAGACACTCCTCCGTTTCTCCGGCCACTCCTGCGTTTTTTCCGGAAACGGTAGCGTTTTTTCCCACACGCCCATAAAACGGCCTGTTTCCGCCCAGTAACACCCATTTCCTGTCAATCACATTACGATCGCCAGAACGATGAAAAAGCCGTGAGTAAAAATCCTATGTGCATAGCAAATTTACTTGGCGCAGTCGCAGTGCGGACATTGCGCATGCGCATTAAGCGGAAAATCGCTGCGATGCGAAGAATTTTACCGAGCGAACAACTCGGAATGAGGGCCCATGTGCACTGCAGGGGGGGCAGAGAGAGTTAGATTTGGGTGTAGTGTGTTCAATCTGCAATCTAATTTGCAGTGTAATAATAAAGCAGCCAGTATTTACCCTACACAGAAACACTATAACCCACCCAAATCTAACTCTCTCTGCACATGTTATATCTGCCCCCCCTGCAGTGCACATGGTTTTGCCCAACTGCTACAAAATTTCCTGCTGCGATCAACTTGGAATTACCCCCAATGTGCACTGCAGGTGGGGCAGCTATAACATGTGCAGAGAGAGTTAGATTTGGGAGGGTTATTCTTTTTCTGTGCAGGGTTTTTCTGGCTGCTTTATTTTTACACTGCAATGTAGATTTCAGTTTGAACACGGGATCCGGTCTGAAGATCAACAGTGTCTAGGTCAGCAATGTTTAGGTCGACCACTATAGGTAGACAGTCACTAGGTCGACAGGGTAAGAAGGTCGACATGTTCTAGGTCGACAGGTCAAAAGGTCGACACACGTTTTTTTAAAAAAAATCTTTTTTTAAACTTTTTCATACTTAGCGATCCACGTGGACTACGATTGGAACGGTAATCTGTGCCGAGCAAAGCGGTAGCGGAGCGAGGCACCTTGCCCGAAGCATGGCGAGGGAAGCGAGCCATGCGAGAGGACACGGTGCACTAATTGGGGTTCCCGGTCACGCTACGAAGAAAACGACACCAAAAAAACCATAAAAACTCATGTCGACCTAGAACATGTCGACCTTCTGACCCTGTCGACCTTCTGACCCTGTCAACCTATAGTGGTTGAACTAAACATTGTCGACCTAGACACTGTCGATCTAATGATCCACACCCTTTGAACACAGCTTATCCAAATCTAACTCTCTCTGCACATGTTATACCTGCCCCACCTGAACTGCACATGGGGCCTAATTCAGACCCGATCGTAGCCGTGCAAAATTTTGCATGGCTATGATCAGCCACCCTGATCTGCGGGGTGGTGCCCAGCAGATGGCTAGTCCGATCTCCATTTCTGGCCCTCCCACCGCCGCCCGGGTGCGATAGCATCGCACGGTGGCGATGCTAGTGCACCCGGCGAGTAAGTCTCTACCTGCGCAGCATTGCTGCACTGGTAGGCAACTTTTCACCTCATCCTGGGTCGCAGTGGCTGCCTGTGATGTCACACAGCCATCACGGCCTGCCCCCCGTGCGGTTTGGGCATGCCTGCATTGCCCAGACTGTGCCCCCATAATGGCAGCCGAACACCGTCGGCCCGCCCCCTCCCGCCCAGCGAACACTTCTGCCTGTCAATCAGGCAGAGGCGATTGCTGGGCTGAGATGCCAATTGTATCTCTGGCATGCACACTGCAGCGTATGCGCAGTTCAGACCTGATCGGCCGCTGTATGAAAACGCAAAGCAGCGATCAAGTCCGAATTAGCCCCTTGGTTTTGCCCATTGCTTTTGCAATCCATGCTGAATCAGGCCCTAAGTGTGAATTATAAATCTCCTAAAATATTGTGACATATCCAAATATAAAAAGCAAACATTAAAAAAAATAACTAACTGCATAACTAAAATAAAAACAGGAAGGGCTATTTGACAGATATTTATTGAAAAATGCAACAAATAGAATACTAATACATACACTGGCTGTTATTAAGAGCAATCCTAACAAAATAATTATCTGAGGAACATACACATAAAATACATATAAAATACAAGTATTAAAATATTAGTGAACTCATTGTCCACATACAGGAGAGTGTTGTTAGTAAGGTAAGTATCCTGGATATGGGAGACCGGGCTTAGAATGCCAGTGGTCACATGACTGACACCTGGTGGGTAAGTATACTAACCCTCTCGCAACAATAACCCTTCCTACCCACAGCCTAACCCTAACCCCCCTTTTTGCAGCCTAACCCTAACGTACCTTCCCACAGCCTTACCCTAACCCTTCCTTCCCGCAGCCTAACCCTAACCCTCCTCAGCATACATACGTTCAAGTTGTTTGGTATTGGGATTCTGGCAGGTGTCGAGATTCCAAATTGATCCTACCAGCAGTCTAAATTTCGACATGCTTGCCCACTACATCCCTCAATTACAGTACAGTGCCTTGATGTTTTGTGAAACTACTTTCCAATTCACTTAGTTTGAAGATCTTTTTTGGCCAGGCAAAGAGTATAGATTAGTAACTCAGTACAGATGGTAGAAAAGCAACCCACTCATATGGTAGAGATGAGCGCCGGAAATTTTTCGGGTTTTGTGTTTTGGTTTTGGGTTCGGTTCCGCGGCCGTGTTTTGGGTTCGACCGCGTTTTGGCAAAACCTCACCGAATTTTTTTTGTCGGATTCGGGTGTGTTTTGGATTCGGGTGTTTTTTTCAAAAAACCCTAAAAAACAGCTTAAATCATAGAATTTGGGGGTCATTTTGATCCCAAAGTATTATTAACCTCAAAAACCATAATTTCCACTCATTTTCAGTCTATTCTGAATACCTCACACCTCACAATATTATTTTTAGTCCTAAAATTTGCACCGAGGTCGCTGTGTGAGTAAGATAAGCGACCCTAGTGGCCGACACAAACACCGGGCCCATCTAGGAGTGGCACTGCAGTGTCACGCAGGATGTCCCTTCCAAAAAACCCTCCCCAAACAGCACATGACGCAAAGAAAAAAAGAGGCGCAATGAGGTAGCTGACTGTGTGAGTAAGATAAGCGACCCTAGTGGCCGACACAAACACCGGGCCCATCTAGGAGTGGCACTGCAGTGTCACGCAGGATGGCCCTTCCAAAAAACCCTCCCCAAACAGCACATGACGCAAAGAAAAAAAGAGGCACAATGAGGTAGCTGACTGTGTGAGTAAGATAAGCGACCCTAGTGGCCGACACAAACACCGGGCCCATCTAGGAGTGGCACTGCAGTGTCACGCAGGATGGCCCTTCCAAAAAACCCTCCCCAAACAGCACATGACGCAAAGAAAAAAAGAGGCGCAATGAGGTAGCTGACTGTGTGAGTAAGATAAGCGACCCTAGTGGCCGACACAAACACCGGGCCCATCTAGGAGTGGCACTGCAGTGTCACGCAGGATGTCCCTTCCAAAAAAACCTCCCCAAACAGCACATGATGCAAAGAAAAAAAGAGGCGCAATGAGGTAGCTGACTGTGTGAGTAAGATAAGCGACCCTAGTGGCCGACACAAACACCGGGCCCATCTAGGAGTGGCACTGCAGTGTCACGCAGGATGTCCCTTCCAAAAAACCCTCCCCAAACAGCACATGACGCAAAGAAAAAAAGAGGCACAATGAGGTAGCTGACTGTGTGAGTAAGATAAGCGACCCTAGTGGCCGACACAAACACCGGGCCCATCTAGGAGTGGCACTGCAGTGTCACGCAGGATGGCCCTTCCAAAAAACCCTCCCCAAACAGCACATGACGCAAAGAAAAAAAGAGGCGCAATGAGGTAGCTGACTGTGTGAGTAAGATAAGCGACCCTAGTGGCCGACACAAACACCGGGCCCATCTAGGAGTGGCACTGCAGTGTCACGCAGGATGTCCCTTCCAAAAAAACCTCCCCAAACAGCACATGACGCAAAGAAAAAAAGAGGCGCAATGAGGTAGCTGACTGTGTGAGTAAGATAAGCGACCCTAGTGGCCGACACAAACACCGGGCCCATCTAGGAGTGGCACTGCAGTGTCACGCAGGATGGCCCTTCCAAAAAACCCTCCCCAAACAGCACATGACGCAAAGAAAAAAAGAGGCGCAATGAGGTAGCTGACTGTGTGAGTAAGATAAGCGACCCTAGTGGCCGACACAAACACCGGGCCCATCTAGGAGTGGCACTGCAGTGTCACGCAGGATGTCCCTTCCAAAAAACCCTCCCCAAACAGCACATGACGCAAAGAAAAAAAGAGGCGCAATAAGGTAGCTGACTGTGTGAGTAAGATAAGCGACCCTAGTGGCCGACACAAACACCGGGCCCATCTAGGAGTGGCACTGCAGTGTCACGCAGGATGTCCCTTCCAAAAAACCCTCCCCAAACAGCACATGACGCAAAGAAAAAAAGAGGCGCAATGAGGTAGCTGACTGTGTGAGTAAGAAAAGCGACCCTAGTGGCCGACACAAACACCGGGCCCATCTAGGAGTGGCACTGCAGTGTCACGCAGGATGTCCCTTCCAAAAAACCCTCCCCAAACAGCACATGACGCAAAGAAAAAAAGAGGCGCAATGAGGTAGCTGACTGTGTGAGTAAGATAAGCGACCCTAGTGGCCGACACAAACACCGGGCCCATCTAGGAGTGGCACTGCAGTGTCACGCAGGATGTCCCTTCCAAAAAACCCTCCCCAAACAGCACATGACGCAAAGAAAAAAAGAGGCGCAATGAGGTAGCTGACTGTGTGAGTAAGATAAGCGACCCTAGTGGCCGACACAAACACCGGGCCCATCTAGGAGTGGCACTGCAGTGTCACGCAGGATGGCCCTTCCAAAAAACCCTCCCCAAACAGCACATGACGCAAAGAAAAAAAGAGGCGCAATGAGGTAGCTGACTGTGTGAGTAAGATAAGCGACCCTAGTGGCCGACACAAACACCGGGCCCATCTAGGAGTGGCACTGCAGTGTCACGCAGGATGTCCCTTCCAAAAAACCCTCCCCAAACAGCACATGACGCAAAGAAAAAAAGAGGCGCAATGAGGTAGCTGACTGTGTGAGTAAGATAAGCGACCCTAGTGGCCGACACAAACACCGGGCCCATCTAGGAGTGGCACTGCAGTGTCACGCAGGATGTCCCTTCCAAAAAACCCTCCCCAAACAGCACATGACGCAAAGAAAAAAAGAGGCGCAATGAGGTAGCTGACTGTGTGAGTAAGATAAGCGACCCTAGTGGCCGACACAAACACCGGGCCCATCTAGGAGTGGCACTGCAGTGTCACGCAGGATGTCCCTTCCAAAAAACCCTCCCCAAACAGCACATGACGCAAAGAAAAAAAGAGGCGCAATGAGGTAGCTGACTGTGTGAGTAAGATAAGCGACCCTAGTGGCCGACACAAACACCGGGCCCATCTAGGAGTGGCACTGCAGTGTCACGCAGGATGTCCCTTCCAAAAAACCCTCCCCAAACAGCACATGACGCAAAGAAAAAAAGAGGCGCAATGAGGTAGCTGACTGTGTGAGTAAGATAAGCGACCCTAGTGGCCGACACAAACACCGGGCCCATCTAGGAGTGGCACTGCAGTGTCACGCAGGATGGCCCTTCCAAAAAACCCTCCCCAAACAGCACATGACGCAAAGAAAAAAAGAGGCGCAATGAGGTAGCTGACTGTGTGAGTAAGATAAGCGACCCTAGTGGCCGACACAAACACCGGGCCCATCTAGGAGTGGCACTGCAGTGTCACGTAGGATGGCCCTTCCAAAAAACCCTCCCCAAACAGCACATGACGCAAAGAAAAAAAGAGGCGCAATGAGGTAGCTGACTGTGTGAGTAAGATAAGCGACCCTAGTGGCCGACACAAACACCGGGCCCATCTAGGAGTGGCACTGCAGTGTCACGCAGGATGTCCCTTCCAAAAAACCCTCCCCAAACAGCACATGACGCAAAGAAAAAAAGAGGCGCAATGAGGTAGCTGACTGTGTGAGTAAGATAAGCGACCCTAGTGGCCGACACAAACACCGGGCCCATCTAGGAGTGGCACTGCAGTGTCACGCAGGATGGCCCTTCCAAAAAACCCTCCCCAAACAGCACATGACGCAAAGAAAAATAAAAGAAAAAAGAGGTGCAAGATGGAATTGTCCTTGGGCCCTCCCACCCACCCTTATGTTGTATAAACAGGACATGCACACTTTAACCAACCCATCATTTCAGTGACAGGGTCTGCCACACGACTGTGACTGATATGACGGGTTGGTTTGGACCCCCCCCAAAAAAGAAGCAATAAATCTCTCCTTGCACAAACTGGCTCTACAGAGGCAAGATGTCCACCTCATCATCATCCTCCGATATATCACCGTGTACATCCCCCTCCTCACAGATTATCAATTCGTCCCCACTGGAATCCACCATCTCAGCTCCCTGTGTACTTTGTGGAGGCAATTGCTGCTGGTCAATGTCTCCGCGGAGGAATTGATTATAATTCATTTTAATGAACATCATCTTCTCCACATTTTCTGGATGTAATCTCGTACGCCGATTGCTGACAAGGTGAGCGGCGGCACTAAACACTCTTTCGGAGTACACACTTGTGGGAGGGCAACTTAGGTAGAATAAAGCCAGTTTGTGCAAGGGCCTCCAAATTGCCTCTTTTTCCTGCCAGTATAAGTACGGACTGTGTGACGTGCCTACTTGGATGCGGTCACTCATATAATCCTCCACCATTCTTTCAATGGTGAGAGAATCATATGCAGTGACAGTAGACGACATGTCCGTAATCGTTGTCAGGTCCTTCAGTCCGGACCAGATGTCAGCATCAGCAGTCGCTCCAGACTGCCCTGCATCACCGCCAGCGGGTGGGCTCGGAATTCTGAGCCTTTTCCTCGCACCCCCAGTTGCGGGAGAATGTGAAGGAGGAGATGTTGTTGACAGGTCGCGTTCCGCTTGACTTGACAATTTTCTCACCAGCAGGTCTTTCAACCCCAGCAGACTTGTGTCTGCCGGAAAGAGAGATACAATGTAGGTTTTAAATCTAGGATCGAGCACGGTGGCCAAAATATAGTGCTCTGATTTCAACAGATTGACCACCCGTGATACCTTGTTAAGCGAATTAAGGGCTCCATCCACAAGTCCCACATGCCTAGCGGAATCGCTCCGTGTTAGCTCCTCCTTCAATGTCTCCAGCTTCTTCTGCAAAAGCCTGATGAGGGGAATGACCTGACTCAGGCTGGCAGTGTCTGAACTGACTTCACGTGTGGCAAGTTCAAAGGGCATCAGAACCTTGCACAACGTTGAAATCATTCTCCACTGCGCTTGAGACAGGTGCATTCCACCTCCTATATCGTGCTCAATTGTATAGGCTTGAATGGCCTTTTGCTGCTCCTCCATTCTCTGAAGCATATAGAGGGTTGAATTCCACCTCGTTACCACTTCTTGCTTCAGATGATGGCAGGGCAGGTTCAGTAGTTTTTGGTGGTGCTCCAGTCTTCTGTACGTGGTGCCTGTACGCCGAAAGTGTCCCGCAATTCTTCTGGCCACCGACAGCATCTCTTGCACGCCCCTGTCGTTTTTTAAAAAATTCTGCACCACCAAATTCAAGGTATGTGCAAAACATGGGACGTGCTGGAATTTGCCCATATTTAATGCACACACAATATTGCTGGCGTTGTCCGATGCCACAAATCCACAGGAGAGTCCAATTGGGGTAAGCCATTCCGCGATGATCTTCCTCAGTTGCCGTAAGAGGTTTTCAGCTGTGTGCGTATTCTGGAAAGCGGTGATACAAAGCGTAGCCTGCCTAGGAAAGAGTTGGCGTTTGCGAGATGCTGCTACTGGTGCCGCCGCTGCTGTTCTTGCGGCGGGAGTCCATACATCTACCCAGTGGGCTGTCACAGTCATATAGTCCTGACCCTGCCCTGCTCCACTTGTCCACATGTCCGTGGTTAAGTGGACATTGGGTACAACTGCATTTTTTAGGACACTGGTGAGTCTTTTTCTGACGTCCCTGTACATTCTCGGTATCGCCTGCCTAGAGAAGTGGAACCTAGATGGTATTTGGTAACGGGGGCACACTGCCTCAATAAATTGTCTAAATTGAACTAACGGCGGATACCGGACGCACGTCTAACACCAACATAGTTGTCAAGGCCTCAGTTATCCGCTTTGCAGCAGGATGACTGCTGTGATATTTCATCTTCCTCGCAAAGGACTGTTGGACAGTCAATTGCTTACTGGAAGTAGTACAAGTGGGCTTACGACTTCCCCTCTGGGATGACCATCGACTCCCAGCAGCAACAACAGCAGCGCCAGCAGCAGTAGGCGTTACATGCAAGGATGCATCGGAGGAATCCCAGGCAGGAGAGGACTCGTCAGAATTGCCAGTGACATGGCCTGCAGGACTATTGGCATTCCTGGGGAAGGAGGAAATTGACACTGAGGGAGTTGGTGGGGTGGTTTGCGTGAGCTTGGTTACAAGAGGAAGGGATTTACTGGTCAGTGGACTGCTTCCGCTGTTGGCCAAAGTTTTTGAACTTGTCACTGACTTATTATGAATGCGCTGCAGGTGACGTATAAGGGAGGATGTTCCGAGGTGGTTAACGTCCTTACCCCTACTTATTACAGCTTGACAAAGGGAACACACGGCTTGACAAATGTTGCCCGCATTTCTGGTGAAATACTTCCACACCGAAGAGCTGATTTTTTTGGTATTTTCACCAGGCATGTCAACGGCCATATTCCTCCCACGGACAACAGGTGTCTCCCCGGGTGCCTGACTTAAACAAACCACCTCACCATCAGAATCCTCCTTGTCAATTTCCTCCCCAGCGCCAGCAACACCCATATCCTCCTCATCCTGGTGTACTTCAACACTGACATCTTCAATCTGACTATCAGGAACTGGACTGCGGGTGCTCCTTCCAGCACTTGCAGGGGGCGTGCAAATGGTGGAAGGCGCATGCTCTTCACGTCCAGTGTTGGGAAGGTCAGGCATCGCAACCGACACAATTGGACTCTCCTTGTGGATTTGGGATTTCGAAGAACGCACAGTTCTTTGCGGTGCTACTGCTTTTGCCAGCTTGAGTCTTTTCATTTTTCTAGCGAGAGGCTGAGTGCCTCTATCCTCATGTGAAGCTGAACCACTAGCCATGAACATAGGCCAGGGCCTCAGCCGTTCCTTGCCACTCCGTGTGGTAAATGGCATATTGGCAAGTTTACGCTTCTCCTCCGACAATTTTATTTTAGGTTTTGGAGTCCTTTTTTTACTGATATTTGGTGTTTTGGATTTGACATGCTCTGTACTATGCCATTGGGCATCGGCCTTGGCAGACGACGTTGCTGGCATTTCATCGTCTCGGCCATGACTAGTGGCAGCAGCTTCAGCACGAGGTGGAAGTGGATCTTGATCTTTCCCTAATTTTGGAACCTCAATATTTTTGTTCTCCATATTTTAATAGGCACAACTAAAAGGCACCTCAGGTAAACAATGGAGATGGATGGATACTAGTATACAATTATGGACGGACTGCCGAGTGCCGACACAGAGGTAGCTACAGCCGTGGACTACCGTACTGTACTGTGTCTGCTGCTAATATAGACTGGATGATAATGAGATGTAGTATGTATAAAGAAGAAAGAAAAAAAAACCACGGGTAGGTGGTATACAATTATGGACGGACTGCCGAGTGCCGACACAGAGGTAGCTACAGCCGTGGACTACCGTACTGTACTGTGTCTGCTGCTAATATAGACTGGTTGATAATGAGATGTAGTATGTATAAAGAAGAAAGAAAAAAAAAACCACGGGTAGGTGGTATACAATTATGGACGGACTGCCGAGTGCCGACACAGAGGTAGCTACAGCCGTGGACTACTGTACTGTACTGTGTCTGCTGCTAATATAGACTGGATGATAATGAGATGTAGTATGTATAAAGAAGAAATAAAAAAAAAACACGGGTAGGTGGTATACAATTATGGACGGACTGCCGAGTGCCGACACAGAGGTAGCTACAGCCGTGGACTACCGTACTGTACTGTGCCTGCTGCTAATATAGACTGGATGATAATGAGATGTAGTATGTATAAAGAAGAAAGAAAAAAAAAAACCACGGGTAGGTGGTATACAATTATGGACGGACTGCCGAGTGCCGACACAGAGGTAGCTACAGCCGTGGACTACCGTACTGTACTGTGTCTGCTGCTAATATAGACTGGATGATAATGAGATGTAGTATGTATAAAGAAGAAAGAAAAAAAAAAAACACGGGTAGGTGGTATACAATTATGGACGGACTGCCGAGTGCCGACACAGAGGTAGCTACAGCCGTGGACTACCGTACTGTGTCTGCTACTAATATAGACTGGTTGATAATGAGATGTAGTATGTATAAAGAAGAAAGAAAAAAAAAACCACGGGTAGGTGGTATACAATTATGGACGGACTGCCGAGTGCCGACACAGAGGTAGCTACAGCCATGGACTACCGTACTGTACTGTGTCTGCTGCTAATATAGACTGGATGATAATGAGATGTAGTATGTATAAAGAAGAAAGAAAAAAAAAACCACGGGTAGGTGGTATACAATTATGGACGGACTGCCGAGTGCCGACACAGAGGTAGCTACAGCCGTGGACTACCGTACTGTACTGTGTCTGCTGCTAATATAGACTGGATGATAATGAGATGTAGTATGTATAAAGAAGAAAGAAAAAAAAACCACGGGTAGGTGGTATACAATTATGGACGGACTGCCGAGTGCCGACACAGAGGTAGCTACAGCCGTGGACTACCGTACTGTACTGTGTCTGCTGCTAATATAGACTGGATGATAATGAGATGTAGTATGTATAAAGAAGAAAGAAAAAAAAAACCACGGGTAGGTGGTATACAATTATGGACTGACTGCCGAGTGCCGACACAGAGGTAGCTACAGCCGTGGACTACCGTACTGTACTGTGTCTGCTGCTAATATAGACTGGATGATAATGAGATGTAGTATGTATAAAGAAGAAAGAAAAAAAAAACCACGGGTAGGTGGTATACAATTATGGACGGACTGCCGAGTGCCGACACAGAGGTAGCTACAGCCGTGGACTACCGTACTGTACTGTGTCTGCTGCTAATATAGACTGGATGATAATGAGATGTAGTATGTATAAAGAAGAAAGAAAAAAAAAACCACGGGTAGGTGGTATACAATTATGGACGGACTGCCGAGTGCCGACACAGAGGTAGCTACAGCCGTGGACTACCGTACTGTACTGTGTCTGCTGCTAATATAGACTGGATGATAATGAGATGTAGTATGTATAAAGAAGAAAGAAAAAAAAAAACCACGGGTAGGTGGTATACAATTATGGATGGACTGCCGAGTGCCGACACAGAGGTAGCTACAGCCGTGAACTACCGTACTGTGTCTGCTGCGACTGGATGATAAATAATGATATAAAAAATATATATATATCACTACTGCAGCCGGACAGGTATATATTATATAATGACGGACCTGCTGGACACTGTCTGTCAGCAGAATTAGTTTTTTATTTTATAGAATAAAAAAACACCACACAAGTCACACGACGTGTGTTTAACTTTTACAGGCAGACAGTCAATCACAATACAATATAGTATACTATACTGGTGGTCAGGTCACTGGTCAGTCACACTGGCAGTGGCACTCCTGCAGAAAAAAAGTGTGCACTGTTTAATTTGAATATGTACTCCTGGCTCCTGCTATAACCTAACTGCTCCCCAGTCTCCCCCACAATTAAGCTGTGTGAGCACAGTCAGATATTATTTACATAGATGATGCAGCACACTGGGCTGAGCACAGATATGGTATGTGACTGAGTCACTGTGTATCGTTTTTTCAGGCAGAGAACGGATTATATTAAATAATATAAAACTGCACTGGTGGTCACTGGTCAGTCACTAGTATAACTAACTAATACTATCAGCAAAATTCTGCACTCTCTGTCTGAGTACTCCTCCTAAGCTCCAGTAAATGAAGTGTCACTGTCTCACTCTGTCACTAGTATAACTAACTAATACTATCAGCAAAATTCTGCACTCTCTGTCTGAGTACTCCTCCTAAGCTCCAGTAAATGAAGTGTCACTGTCTCACTCTCACTCTCCTATCTATTTCTTCTCTAAACGGAGAGGACGCCAGCCACGTCCTCTCACTATCAATCTCAATGCACGTGTAAAATGGCGGCGACGCGCGGCTCCTTATATAGAATCCGAGTCTCGCGATTAAATCCGAGCCTCGCGAGAATCCGACAGCGTCATGATGACGTTCGGGCGCGCTCGGGTTAACCGAGCAAGGCGGGAAGAGCCGAGTCGCTCGGATCCGTGTAAAAAATCATGAAGTTCGGGCGGGTTCGGATTCCGAGGAACCGAACCCGCTCATCTCTATCATATGGTGCATTAAAAATTTCCAAAAGGTGAGAAACAAAAAAAACTCTTTATATTTTTTAAACACCGCTATCAGAATCTGATCATAGTCGGGACTCTGTGAGACTGGAAATGAGGTAATACTGTGGGGTAAATTTACTAAGATTCGTGTTTTCCCGTTTGAGGTCAAAGTTCAATCACGAATGACATCGAAAGTGTAAATATGCAACTTTTTGAATTGATTACGACTAATTTACTAAGCTGCCGTATTCTGCATTTTCGGGTTTTCCGATGTCGATGTCATTCGTTTTTTTAGGCAGTGTTTTACGTGAGTGACTTGTAAAACACTGCCGACTTTAATACAATGAATCTCGGCCGGATCTGAGAGATCCGTGCTGGGCTTCATTGTGCACTTTGTTTAAAAAAAAAATAAAGTTTAAATGTTAAAAAAAAATTGCGTGGGGTCCCCCCTCCTAAGGCAAACCAGCCTCGGGCTCTTTGAGCCGATCCTGGTTGCAGAAATATGGGGAAAAAATGGACAGGGGTTCCCCCATATTTAAGCAACCAGCATCGGGCTCTGCGCCTGGTCCTGGTTCCAAAAATACGGGGGACAAAAAGCGTAGGGGTCCCCCGTATTTTTAAAACCAGCACCGGGCTCCACTAGCTGGACAGATAATGCCACAGCCGGGGGTCACTTTTATACCGTGCCCTGCGGCCGTGGCATCAAATATCCAACTAGTCATCCCTGGCCGGGGTACCCTGGGGGAGTGGGAACCCCTTCAATCAAGGGGTCCCCCCCCCTAGCCACCCAAGGGCCAGGGGTGAAGCCCGAGGCTGTCCCCCCCATCCAATGAGCTGCGGATGGGGGGCTGATAGCCTTTGTTGATAGTTATGAATATTGTTTTTAGTAGCAGTACTACAAGTCCCAGCAAGCCTCCCCCGCAAGCTGGTACTTGGAGAACCACAAGTACCAGCATGCGGCGGAAAAACTTGGCCGCTGGTACCTGTAGAACTACTACTAAAAAAATACCCCAAAAATGACAAGACACACACACACCTTGAAAGTAAAGTTTTAATACATCCATCCACACAAACATATACACATACTTACTTTATGTTCACACGCAGGTCGGTCCTCTTGTCCAGTAGAATCCATGAGGTACCTGTTGAAAAAATTATACTCACAAAATCCAGTGTAGATCGGTCCTCTTCAAATCCATTTGTAATCCACGTACTTGAGAAAATAAAAAAACGGAGTCCCGACCACGAACTGAAAGGGGACCCATGTTTTCACATGGGACCCCTTTCCCCGAATGCCAGAAACCCACTCTGACTTCTGTCTAAGTGGGTTTCTTCAGCCAATCAGGGAGCGCCACGTTGTAGCACCCTCCTGATCGGCTGTGTGCTCCTGTACTGACTGACAGGCGGCACCCGGCAGTGTTACAATGTAGCGCCTATGCGCTCCATTGTAACCAATGGTGGGAACTTTCTGCTCAGCGGTGAGGTCACTTTCGGTCAACCGCTGAGCAGAAAGTTCCCACCATTGGTTACAATGGAGCGCATAGGCGCTACATTGTAACACTGCCGTGTGCCGCCTGTCATACAGTACAGGAGCACACAGCCGATCAGGAGGGTGCCACAACGTGGCGCTCCCTGATTGGCTGAAGAAACCAACTTAGACATCAGTCAGAGTGGGTTTCTGGCATTCGGGGAAAGGGGTCCCATGTGAAAATATGGGGCCCCTTTCAGTTCGTGGTCGGGACTCCGTTTTTTTATTTTCTCAAGTACGTGGATTACAAATGGATTTGAAGAGGACCGATCTACACTGGATTTTGTGAGTATAATTTTTTCAACAGGTACTGTACCCCATGGATTCTACTGGACAAGAGGACCGACCTGCGTGTGAACATAAGGTAAGTATGTGTATATGTTTGTGTGGATGGATGTATTAAAACTTTACTTTCAAGGTGTGTGTGTGTCTTGTCATTTTTGGGGTATTTTTTTAGTAATAGTTCTACAGGTACCAGCGGCCAAGTTTTTCCGCCGCATGCTGGTACTTGTGGTTCTCCAAGTACCAGCTTGCGGGGGAGGCTTGCTGGGACTTGTAGTACTGCTACTAAAAACAATATTCATAACTATCAACAAAGGCTATCAGCCCCCCATCCGCAGCCCATTGGATGGGGGGGACAGCCTCGGGCTTCACCCCTGGCCCTTGGGTGGCTGGGGGGGGACCCCTTGATTGAAGGGGTTCCCACTCCCCCAGGGTACCCCGGCCAGGGGTGACTAGTTGGATATTTGATGCCACGGCCGCAGGGCACGGTATAAAAGTGACCCCCGGCTGTGGCATTATCTGTCCAGCTAGTGGAGCCCGGTGCTGGTTTTAAAAATACGGGGGACCCCTACGCTTTTTGTCCCCCGTATTTTTGGAACCAGGACCAGGCGCAGAGCCCGATGCTGGTTGCTTAAATATGGGGGAACCCCTGTCCATTTTTTCCCCATATTTCTGCAACCAGGATCAGCTCAAAGAGCCCGAGGCTGGTTTGCCTTAGGAGGGGGGACCCCACGCAATTTTTTTTCCGAAAATTTAGAACATTTCCCCCCCCTTCCCACTGAAAAACATGCACGGATCTCATGGATCCGTGCATGCCTATACAAACACGGGATAAAAAAGCAGGTCTGTTTTTTTTTAGCACTTTTTCACGATTTGTATTTTATCACGGCAGTGTTTGGCTATTGTCGGCAGTGTTTGTGCTTTGCACTTTTTAGTAAATTCCCGATTTCTAGCAAATTGCTGGCGTATTTGACCGATGGTGTATTGATTCGTGATTTTTTCCAAGGACTTCCAAAATATTACGAATGCCCTCATCACTGCCGTGATTATTGCTTAATAAATTACCGAGATGACACTTTGATGAAAAAACGGCATCTCGGTCAAAATCGGGACCTTAGTAAATATACCCCTGTATCTGAATCCAATTCATCTAATGCAGGCATGTCCAAACTGCAGCCCTCCAGCTGTTTTGAATCTACACATCCCAGCATGCCCTGACACAGCTTTAGCATTCTCTGACAGCAAAACTGTGTCAGGATATCCTGGGATATGTAGTTTCACAACAGCTGGAGGGCCGCAGTTTGGACATGCCTGCTCTAATGTAAAAGGAGTCTCCAGAAAATCAATGGCTTCCTGAGACAAACATGGTAATGTAACTTGGGAAGATTCAGTATTATGTCTCGACAGATGGGATCTCAGCGGTTGACCGCCCTAGTGGGAATACCGGGTGGAAGTTGGGATTTTGACTGCCAGCATTTTGACAGCTGTCAGGATTCTGGTGTCGGTATTCCGACCACTGGGAAACCCAGACTGTCGGGAACTTAACTGCATCCCCGTGGGACAAAGAATCTTGAAGCTTTGAAATAGAATATAGACATACCTCTAGGAAGCCCTAGAGCTGTGTATATAACACAGAATTCCATTAAAAAAACTTCTGCAATGTCTTCTTTATTATAGCAGGGTGTCTTTTAAGATTCTAATATACAGTAACTAGAGATGATCGGGTTCGGTTCTCAGAGAACCGAACCACACCGAACTTCATGTCACGAGCCCAGATCTGAGTCAGGCTCGGGTTTTCCCACCTGACTTGGAAACCAGAACGAGGCAAAATGTCATCATCCCGCTGTCGGATTCTCGCAGGATTTGGATTCAATATAAGGAGCCGCCCGTCGCCACCATTTTCACTCCGGCATTGGAGAGTGTAGAGAGAGGACGTGTCTCCATCCTCAGTGTCCTGCATCAGTTCAGTGTTAGTGTCTTGTGCTGCATCAGTCCAGTCACAGTGGTTGTGTCCTTTGCTGCAATATGTCCAGTGCTGCTGTATAAGTCCAGTCCAGTGGTGTTGTGTTGTGCTGCATCAGTCCAGTGGTGGTGTCTTGTGCTGCATCAGTCCAGTCACAGTGGTGGTGTCCTCTGCTGGTATACATCCAGTGCTGCTGTATAAGTCCAGTCCATTGCAGTGGTGCTGTGTTGTCCTGCATCAATCCAGTGGTGGTGTCCCTGTGCTGCTGTATATGTCCAGTGGTACTGCTGTATATGTCCAGTGATACTGCCGTATATGTCCATTGATACTGCTGTATATGTCCATTGATACTGCCGTATATGTCCAGCGGTACTGCCGTATAAATCCAGTGATCCTGCAGTATAATTCGAGTGGTACTGGTGTATAAGTCCAGTGATCCTGCCGTATATTTCCAGTGGTACTGCGTATAAGTCCAGTGATCCTGCTGTATAATTCCAGTGATCCTGCCATATAATTCCAGTGGTACTGGCGTATAAGTCCAGTCCAGTGATACTGTTGTATGTGTCCAGTGGTAATGCCATATAAGTCCAGTGGTACTGCTGCATAATTCCAGTGGTACTGCGGTATAATTCCAGTGATCCTGCAATATAATTCCAATGGTACTGGTATATAAGTTCAGTGATCCTGCCATATAATTCCAGTGATCCTGCTGTATAATTCCAGTGGCACTGGCGTATAAATCCAGTGATCCTGCCGTATAATTCTAGTGGTACTGGCATATAACTCCAGTCCAGTGATACTGCCATATATGTCCAGTAGTACTGCCATATAAGTCCAGTGGTACTGCCATATAATTCCAGTGATCCCGCCATATAATTCCAGTGGCACTGGCGTATAAAGCCAGTGATCTTGCCGTATAATTCCAGTGGTAATGGCGTATAAGTCCAGTCCAGTGATACTGCCGTATACAGTATGTCCAGTGGTCCCTCCGTATAAGTCCAGTGGTACTGCCGTATAAATCCAGAGATCCTGCCGTATAATTCCAGTGGTACTGGCATATAAATCCAGTCAAGTGATCATGCAGTATAAGTCCAGTGGTACTGCCGTATAATTCCAGTGATACTGCCGTATAATTCCTGTGGTACTGACGTATAAATCCAGTCCAGTGATACTGCCATATATGTCCAGTGGTACTGCCGTATAAGTCCTGTCCAGTGTTGCTGCCATATAAGTTCAGTGGTGCTGTCCTGTACTGTATATTATTTACTCCAAGTAAAGGGGTTATTAATATTTAATCTAAATAATTTTCACAGGGGTTACCCTGTGTAGTGTAGAGGAACGCTCTCCTGTACCGCATATTGGGGGTCAGTCCGAGTTGACCGCTCACTGCCATTTTTCGCAATGCAGCAATCAGGTGCAAAAACGGCATTTATGCGCATACGTATGCCCCGCAATGTGCACGCATGACGTACGGGTACAAAGCCCTTTGTGGTTGTGCTCAGGTTCTAGCAAAGATTTTCTAAGATTGACAGGAAGGGTGCATTATTGGTTGTCAACTGATCGTTTTCAGGGAGTGTTTGCAAAAATGCAGGCATTTATAAAAAAAAACGCAGGCATGGCTGGGCATTCGCTGGGCGGGTGTATGACGTCAAATCCAGACACAAATAGGCTGAAGTTATTGCAAGCGCTGAGTAGGTTCACAGCTACTCTGAAACTGCACAAATGGTTTTTGCAGAGCTCAGCTGCACATGCGTTCGCACTTCTGCTAAGCTAAAATACACTCCCCAGTGGGCGGAGGCATAGCGTTTGCACGGCTGCTAAAAACTGCTAGCGAGTGATCAACCCGGAATGACCCCTATTGTTGTATAACTCCAGAAAAATAATGGAGAACAAATATTTGGAGGATAAAATAGGGAAAGATTAAGAACCATTTCCTCTTAGTGCTGAAACTGCTGCCACTAGTCATGACATAGATGATAAAATCCCATCAACGTCATCTGCCAAGGCCGATGCCCAATGTGATATTAGAGGGCATGTAAAATACAAAAAGCCAAAGCTCAGTAAAAATACCCAAAAAAAGAAATTTAAATGGTCTGAGGAGAAACATAAACTTGCCAATATGCCATTTACGACACGGAGTGGCAAGGAATGGCTAAGGCCCTGGCGTATGTTCATGACTAGTGGTTCAGCTTCACATGATGAGGGAAGCACTCATCCTCCCACTAGAATAATGATAAGAGATAAGCTGGAAAAAGCACAGCAAATAACTGTGCATTCTTAGATGGTATCACAAATTCCCAAGGAGAGTCCAAGTGTGTTGGTGGTTGCGATGCCTGACCTTCCCAACACTGGACGGGAGGAGGTGGCTCCTTCCATCATTTGAATGTCCTCTGCAAGTGCTGGAAGTAGCACCCACAGTCCATTTTCTGATATTCAAATTGAAGATGTCATATGGATGTTCCTGACACTGAGGAGGAAGTTGACGATAAGGATTCTGATGGTTATGGGGTTTGTTTAAATCAGGCACCGGGGGAGACACCTGTTGTCCATAGGATGAATAAGCCCATTTGATGCCTGGGTAAAATACCATAAAAGTCACCTCTTCGGTGTGGAATTATTTCTCCACAAATCTGGACAACAGGTGCCAAGCCGTGTGTTGTCTCTGTCAATCTGTAATAAGCAGGGGTAAGGACGTCAACCACCTAGGAACATCCACTCTTATATGTCACCTGCAGTGCATTAAACAAAAGTCAGTGTCAATTTGTGAAACATTGGGTAAGAGTGTAAGCAGGGGGCGTGGCTTGGCTGGCAACTGGAGAAGAAGTGCGGCAGCTCAGCTCTCCTCAAATGGCACTTATAAAGCCTTATAACTCCCTATATCCCCATCCCTAACCAGCCAAAGGATACTCCAGAGGCTTGCCCGGCCCTGCTTCCGGCACCTGGGGAGCCCGCGGAGTCGGGGAGCGCTTTTCAGCGCTCCTGCGGACTGCGGCCTACCTCCCCGGATGGAAGCCGGGGGCTGGAGTGGAGCGGAAGCCGAACGAATCCGCCCTGCGTACACGGATACCCTGCTGAGACCGGGCTTCCCTCCCCGTACCCACCGGGACCTGCTCGCGAGACCTGAAGACGGACCCTCCCGGAGCGGTGAGTTCGCTCCATGTCTGGAGCTCACCCCGCGATCGTCGCGTTGGCTGTCTGCACCGAGCCACTAGGACTCTCGTGTGCTGGCTGCCTCCCGCCTGCAGCTCTGAGACGCGGCGGCTCCACCCGCCTGAACCGCCTGACTGCCTGACTGCCTCGGAGGGGAGACACGCCGTCCTAACCTGCCACACGCCGCGCGGACCTCGGGGCCCGCTGCATTCCTAGACACCTGCCCTTGGAGGGTCCCGGCCGAGGATCACTGCCCCGTCGGACATATGATAGCACGCTCTCTCCCTACTACTATACTCCCGCATAGCTGTTAAAGGGGTCTAATTACCCCTCTGCCTCGTGATCTCAGGGCTGGAAGAGACCCCCACCACCTTCCTGCAGGCCACGGCCTAGTTCCCATCCAGAGTCCGGGGACTCCCTTTAAACACTCTGCCCGGCAGGCATCAGGACTCCTCAAACCACAGGCTCTATAGTATAGCCTAAGCCACAGGCTCCCTCTAGTGGCTAACCTGGGGCAAATTACTGGTGAAATATATCTCTGCTTATACAAAAGAAATTAAATGGTCTCACCTCGATATCTCAGAGCCTATGACGCTATAAGATATGCACCTGAATTGGCTACCGCGACCATTGATGCCGTAATGTGCTGCTGAAGCCAACCCACGGGGACCCATACCGCTGAAGGCACTCTCATGCTAAACATGTGATCATATCTCACCTCATCAAGTCGATACAGGGAAATCAAGCTACTTGAGTGATGCCCAAGAACAAGAAATCTTCTCAGAAGACTGGCAAACCGACTCTTAGGGGGAACATGTCGCAATCTGCAATGAGGCCCTTCCTACAACCCACTTCTCCCGCTCCAACTGACAAACCCCCTGCAGCAACCTCCCCCTCTCTCTCAGTAACCCCCCACCCATCTCCCTCAAACGCGAACGCACCGCAAGCTCTCTCATCGAGTGGCAAGGATCTACAAGATATATTGGCTTATATGAAGACCCTACCCACTAAACAAGATTTACAAGATACGGTGAGACGCGAGCTGGCTGCCATGAGATAGGACATTTCACACATATCTGAACGAGTATCGAGCCTGGAAGATCACCAAACCTCCTCTGATACAATTCTAAAATCATTGGCGACTGTAATCGAAACCCAATCATCGGAGATCCGCTCCCTACAACTGCGGCTGACAGATTTGGACAACAGAGGGAGACGAAACAATATCCGCGTGCGAGGTCTACCGGAAGAGGTTCCTCCAACAGGGCTGATCGACGCCCTTACGAAGATCTTTAACTAGATCCTGGGAAACGACCCCAATGATATCGTCACCTTTGATAGGGCCCACCTCGCCCTGAAACCAAGAGGCCTCTCCGCGGATAAAAATCACGAGAAAAGAAAGAGAGGCGCCCGTGACTTACAACCTAGGTGAACTTCCTGATGCCGCACAATATGGAAAAATGGGGAAGCTGTCAACCCCCAAAAAATAGCAATAACAAGAAAAAAGAACCAAAACGTGCGCAAAAGGAAGAGCCAATCAAAAAATATTTGGATTAATTAATTTTTATTTTTTTATTTTTGTTTTTATTAAATATTATTTAATTGTAGTTATTACCAAATAAATTAATTGTAAATATATTCCTTAGAGTGACCACAATAAGATATTGAAAATAATATTAAAATGAATAAAATAACACAATCATGAAATATATAACCATCTAGTTAATTTCTCATATATGGTTAGTATTCCAAAAGACCAATAATGGATACAAATGTATAAAATCCTGAAGAACACTGGCTGGCCAGCCTTAATTAGTACTTAATAAATTGTGCACAAACAAAATGTATCAAAGATCAATAGAGTATACAAATGGAAGATGTACAAATGGAAGTGCACTTCCTCTGATGAAACGACCAGTGCCTACGGTCGAGAAACGCGTTAGGTTGAACGGCTTTGGAGTGATCCACGGATATATACCATCTCTCTGCTATTTGGAGACGAACGGATATCACCGACAGCCCTAACCCGCCCTAAACCGCCACAGATATTTCCATCTCTTACATCCCAGCCTAAGGATTTCCCAGCTGCGCTGTCGGAGGAGCACCCAGGCAGTGCAGCACAGAACGGCTTGTGGATTGGAAACGGCGGAGGTCCGGTGAACATCCGGCCGGTCGGACGGCTACTGCATTCACTGGCACGGGTGAGATTGCTACGAGTGAGACGGTGTTTTATTTATTTATACATTATCCCGTCATTTTAGCCACCCACACCTATGGCCTCACTAGGCTAGGGGCTATTTGAACCATTCGGGACTATGTTTTAGTATTTTTATTTATTCATATCAATCATCTTAATACGGGACTGTAATTCTACGGCATTGGCTGCCCACACTAACGGCTGCTTAAGGCTAGGTGCCTTTATCGAGACTTTTCAATAGCATTGGTCAAAAGGACGGGACTGGCTTCTATTCATTTGCTCCAACATTTAGCATTCACATCAGCAGCCGTACGAGGTTAGGAGCTAATGAGCCGTACGAGACTTTTGGATACATGTATAACGGTTAACCACTACTAGTTTAGATCGTTATTGGAAGAATTTTGAGTTCTTATTGTTTATGTAATTTTATGATATCCTACAGGCAATACATCTTCCATTTGTATACTCTATTGATCTTTGATACATTTTGTTTGTGCACAATTTATTAAGTACTAATTAAGGCTGGCCAGCCAGTGTTCTTCAGGATTTTATACATTTGTATCCATTATTGGTCTTTTGGAATACTAACCATATATGAGAAATTAACTTGATGGTTATATATTTCATGATTGTGTTATTTTATTCATTTTAATATTATTTTCAATATCTTATTGTGGTCACTCTAAGGAATATATTTACAATTAATTTATTTGGTAATAACTACAATTAAATAATATTTAATAAAAACAAAAATAAAAAAATAAAAATTAATTAATCCAAATATTTTTTGATTGGCTCTTCCTTTTGCGCACGTTTTGGTTCTTTTTTCTCTCCGCGGATAGACCACGTGATGTCATATGCAGGTTGCATTATTTCTCCCAAAAAGAGGATATCATGCGCAAAGTCTGCCAACTTGATGGAGTAGACTTCAACGGCTCCGTGATACAAATTTACCAAGACTTGTCTTGGCAAACATTACAACAACAAAAAGCCCTTAAACCCCTGACGGAAGAATTCCGCAAACGTAAGTTGAAATATCGGTAGGGCTTCCCCTTCAGCCTCCAGGTCTCCTAAGCTGGAAAAACCCACACCCTCAACTCCTACTTGGACCTCCCAGAGTTCTGCACGGGACTTGGCATACCAAAACCTGATTTACGCGATTGGGACTTCCCTATTCCAGAGCTACCATCTATCCAGCCCCTGAACCTAGGACCACCTTGGCAGGTGGTGCGGAAAGGTGGAGGGAAGGGCACTAAAAGTCCTCCCCCCAACAAGGAATCACTTGTCACCTGACCGATTATCCTGGACCCCTTGTTCGTCCAAGTTATACTTTAGATACCTCTACAGGTTACAAAGTGTCACTGTTCATAGATTGCAGCGCAATATCATTACACGCTACTGAAGAACTATCATGTGAACTTTCGCTGTAACAGAGGCTCTGGCCTCTCCCCCCCCACACGTTTTGGGTCGTTGATTATCATTACTATTTCTTGTTCAAATAATACGAGATTTCTTGCATATTTCACTATTTGAAGATTTCCTCTTGTTGATGAGGTATAAGGTTTACAGTTTATTATGTACACTCAGTTTAGCTTTTATAAGTATATCGCTTAATATAATGTCTTCTCTCATTTTCATTATGCCTTTGGCGGTGGCTCCCTTGTCCGCCCCACACCCGCCCCTGGCTGTTTAGCCTCTTGGATACCCAACCCTTAGACGGAATGGTTATCCCAATGCGGGTTTTTTTTTGAATGTTTTTTGAATGTCCTAACTGATCTCTTTTTCTCCATGCCCTGTCCCCTTCTTTTTCCTTCCTGTCTCTCTTTCTTCCCTTTCACTGACCATTCTAGACTCACCGCATTCCACCATAGCACTTACCCTCAATGTCGTCCGCAGGCAAAATTAAAGTCACTTCGATCAATGCGAAGGGTCTTAATGTAGCGGAGAAAAGATCATCCCTTTTGAGGTCCCTGTGGGCTGATAGAGTAGATGTAGCAATGGTCCAGGAGACGCATTTAAAAATTTCAGCTAAAAACCCCCCTTTGACCAACTACCGCTATCCCCAGGCTTTTTATAATAACAACCCAGACTCTAAATCAAAGGGCGTGGCGATAGTGTTCTCCAGGACCCTCCAGCTGTCAGACATGTCAGTCCATAAATTGGTCCCGGGCCGTCTTCTGATGGTGCGTTGTAAAATAGGTACCTGCCCATATACATTTATTGCACTTTACGCCCCAAACAAGGATCAGGTCCCATTCTTCCGCGCCGCGCTCTCCCAAATAGAACCACTCCTTTCATGTGTGACTGTTCTTGGAGGTGACCTGAATTGTATAATGGATCCATCATTGGATTCATCTTCCAACGCCCCCCGGACCTCTCAACGCCAGTACCGACAGGTTAGACGATTGTTTCATGACCTCCAACTGGCTGACTCCTGGCGGGTCCTCCACCCCTCAACCAGAGACTACTCCTTCTACTCCCCTCCACACAAAGCATATTCCCGTCTTGATTATCTATTTCTGGGTCACAGACATCTCCCCTTATTGATAGACTCCTCCATCGGCCCGATAACCTGGTCCGACCATGCCCCTGTACACATGACACTCTCGACCCCGCAGACTACCCCAGGTCAATGGACCTGGCGTCTCAATGAATCATTGTTGCAAGACCAGTATTGCAGGGGCAAAATAGAAAAAGCTCTGGCTGATTTCTTCTCCATAAATGACACTGCAGACGTCTCAAAAATTACCCTATGGAAGCGCATAAATGCACCATACGAGGTAAACTCATACAGTTGGGGACATTTGTGAAGAAACAGAAGTCAGCACTAATCACTAAATTATTAGACCAACTACACCACCTCGAATCCCTACACAAATCGACCCTCTCGGAGACTGATTACCTAGCTCTACTAGATACACGGGCCCAACTAAAGAAAACCCTTACCGATAGTATACAACTGTCTATCCGAAAATGTAACTCTAAATACTACCAGTGGGGTAATAAACCTGGTCGCCTTCTGGCCCAGGCCCTCAAGGCCCAGCGTTCCTCCCTGTATATTAACACGGTAAAAGACCTTGGGAATATCCCCCGGTTCAAAACCCCAGAAATTGCGGCAAGCTTTAAACAATACTACTCCCTTTTATATAATCTAGAAAATCGACCGGATAATCCCGCTTCTCCAAGTGACATATCACGGGCAAAGGCGTACCTAGAAAAAGTGTCCTACCCCGTCCTGTCACCTTTGGACAGGGAGGCTTTGGAACAACCCTTCACCCAACAAGAACTGGAGAATGCCCTGGCCTCGACCCCGCCCGGTAAGAGCCCATTACCAGACGGCTACACCCTCACCTATTATAAACAATTTAAGGACCTCACATCCCCTTATCTCCTCCAGGCCTTTAATTCAATATCCGCAAGCACCCATTTCTCCAACCAATCCTTAGAGGCGCACATCTCTGTGTTGCCTAAGCCCGGCAAAGATCCCTCGGTGTGCTCCAGCTATAGACCCATATCTCTCTTAAACGTCGATGTCAAGCTCTTTGCAAAATTAATGGCAAACAGACTGAACGCATTCCTGCCTTCCCTGATCCATAGCGACCAGGTGGGGTTTGTCCCGGGCCGTGAGGCCAAAGATAATACCACTAAGGTACTGAGCTTGATTCATATCGCGTCCCGGGGCGGCCAACCCACAGTGTTATTATCTACTGATGCCGAAAAGGCTTTTGACCGGGTTGGTTGGGGCTTTGTGAGGTCTGTGCTGGAGCATATCGGATTGGGTCCCCGGATGCTTAATAGGATAATGGGCCTTTATAGATCTCCCACAGCACGGGTCCGCGTAAATGGATCCTTATCTGATTTCTTCCCCATAGGTAATGGGACACGACAAGGCTGCCCACTATCCCCTCTACTATTTGTTCTCTGTATCGAAGCTTTCGCTAGAGCCATTAGAGCCAATGACGGCATAACGGGCTTGACGATTGGCGATACGGAACACAAACTTTCCCTGTTCGCGGATGACCTGCTAGCCACAATAACACACCCGATCTCCTCCCTCCCCCACTTTATGCGAGAGCTATCCCACTTCGGTTCACTCTCCAACTTTAAAATCAACATGTCCAAATCATGCGCCTTAAACATTTCCTCTCCCCCCGACACCGTAGCTAAACTTAAACGATCCTTCCCCTTTAATTGGAACACTTCTCATCTGTCTTACCTAGGAATACAGTTGCCAAACGACCTATCTCATCTATATGCCTTAAACTTTACCCCCCTCCTTCAAACACTCAGGGCTGACTATAGCAGATGGTACCTCAAACCACTCTCTTGGCTGGGAAAGGTTAACGTCGTAAAGATGAATACCCTCCCCAAACTACTCTACAAACTACAGACCCTTCCCATACAGATCCCAGACTCCTGGTTCAGGTCCATCCAACTGTTAATACTACAGTTTATCTGGTCTCGGAGACGGCCAAGAATAAGCCGATCCATTATGATCCGCTCCACCCGAAATGGCGGTTTCCAATTGCCTGACATCAGAGGCTACTATTGGGCAATAATGCTCAATCGGGTTCTGGACTGGACGAGGAGTCGAGAAACAAAGCAATGGGTGGATATAGAGGGGCTATATATGCAACAATTCCCAGAGATCTTTCCCTGGCTCCCCTCCCTGCCTAAACCCCCTTCCCCCCACCCAACAATTACGGCGACTCTATCGTTTTGGAAAAAGGCGCGCCGCTGGCCCTTTCTCTCTTCCGATTTTGGACCATTGACCTCCTTTTTAGCAAACCCCGACTTTCAGCCCGGTTTGACTCCCTCCCACTTCCGTGACTGGGCCCTCAAAGGCCTCTTTAGAGTAGGCCAGATGACAACCTCCACAGGCGTTAAACAATTTTCAGAAATACGGTTAAAATGGGAAGTCCCGCAACGCGACTTTTGGAAGTACCTACAGCTTAGACACTTTTTGCTTTCAGAGCATAGGTACCTCCGAGCCTCACGCGAGTTAACACAGTTTGAGAGGATGTGTGTCGCCACATCCCCCCCCAGCACACTATTTCCTCACTTTATAAATTACTACAGACCCCAAACGCCCAGACGCCCACACCCTTCAAGCTGGCCTGGGATAGAGATCTCAGGATCTCCCTGACAGATAAAGACTGGCAGACGATATTTCTCAAATCCCACAAGAGCTCAGTCTGCATACAAGTCAGGGAAACCCAATATAAGCTCTTAATGAGATGGTACAGGCATCCCTCTCATGTATCCTGGAGTGACGGACAGATGCTGGAGATGTCTCAGCGCTACAGGCTCCCTGATGCATATCTGGTGGAACTGTCCCCTACTAAAACCATTCTGGAAGGATGTTATATCCACTTCTCAAGATATACTTCACACACCCGTCCCCACAGACCCAGCATTCTGGTTACATTCCCATTCCTCAATCTCACTGGCTCAACATAACACGTCGTTACTTCGACACCTGTCTAATGCAGCGAGGGCGGTCATTCCCACACTATGGAGATCACAACTCCCACCCACTAGGAAACTATGGTTTAACAGAATTAATCATTATATGAATATGGAAAACATTCTCCTGGTCTCCAGAGATAAACTCTCAGAGTTTATGACCATGTGGATGCCCTGGTTAGAGTATATGTCCTCTGGAGATTACAAGGACTATGTCTATGCTGCCAAATGATCTCAACGCACAATCGATCAAATGGATAGATTGTACCACATTCCCTCCCCAATTGAACTGTTTCCCCACTAGTTTGGTCACACTATGTTTTCTCTCTACTATTCCCCTCATTTCTTTCCTCTCTTCTCTCTACAGCTTCTATACAATGCCATTTAAGATTGCAATTACACCATAATATGGATAGCTGGCGAAGGGATACCAGATGAATGTTATAGAAACACCTACTTACGCTAATGCCTACATTAACCCCCCAGCAATGGGGATGATGCGCCTCCCTACTTTTTAAGGCTATGATGTATTAGACCTTCATTTGTGTCCTGGCGACTTTCTTCCTCATCTGTTAAAATGTGATGCAATCTTTGTACTGCTATGCTGTTCTAAATAAAAAACAGATTATACAAAAAAAAAAGAGTGTAAGCAGTCCACTGACAACTAAATCCCTTCTTCCTCTTGTACCCAAGCTCCTGCAAGCCACACCACCAACTCCCTCAATGTCAACTTCCTCCTTAGTCAAGAATGTCAGTAATCCTGCAGGCCATGTCACTGGCATGACTGAGGAGTTTTCTCCTAACTGGGATTCCTCCGGAGGATCCTTGAGTGGTAGCCTGCTATTGCTTCTGCTGCTGTTGTTGCTGCTGGGAGTCAATCGTCATCCCAGAGGGGAAGTCGGAAGACCACTTGTACTACTTCAACTAAGTAATTGACTGTCCAACAGTCCTTTTTGAGGAAGATGAAATATGACAGCAGTCATCCTTTTGCAAAGCAGATAACTGAGGCCTTGACAGCTATGTTGGTGTTAGACGTGCGTCCAGTATCCGGCATTAGTTCAGTGGGACTTAGGGAATTGTTTGAGGTACTGTGTCCCTGGTATCAAATCCCATCTAGGTTCCAATTCAATAGGCAGGAGATACCAAGAATGTACAGAGACGTCAGAAAGAGTGTTCCCAGTGTCCTAAAAAATGCAGTTGTACCCACTGTCCACTTAACCACGGACATGTGGACAAGTGGAACAGGGCAGACTAAGGACTAAATGACTGTGACGGCCCACTGGGTAGATGTATTACCTCCAGCAGCAACAACAGCAGTGGCACCAGTAGCAGCATCTCGCAAACGCGAACTCATTCCTAGGCAGGCTATGCTATGTATCACCGCTTTCCGTAAGAGGCACACTGCTGACATTCCAGGACGTCCCATGTTTTGCTTTGGTGTTTACATCAATGTAAGAGCAACCAAAATATTTGATTGGGGTGTCCTACATACTCCATGAGAAATATGTCAGGTTTTCTTTAAAGTGTTTTATTTTTGTGTGGCCCAGTAAACATATCTGAGATTATGCATGTTGTCAACAATGTAGCCAAATATATCAACACACAACAATGTTTACAGCCTTACTCCTTGTCAATCTTGCCCATCTGTTTGTGTTGCAGCATCTTCCTGACAATATGCTCATGTATGGCTGAAGTGGACACACATATCTTTACTGGAGTACGGTATCTACGTTCCACTTTGTAGCCATTTTGTGGTTGGTGTTCTTCAGTACGTATTTGTGTCTCCAGTTTATGAATGTCAAAAACTGTCTAATATATATATGACTAATGTGTTTTTGTTTTTTAGATTCCTACTCACCAGCCAGATGAGGGGAGTATGGTTGGCATCTTGGTGGAGTGTCCAATATTTGGCGTGGTGGCTTGGAAGACACAATGGAAATTCTGCGTTGTGGTGGAGACTCATGTGGATTTGAGGGAACATCCGGCCTTGGTCTCTTGGGTTCCACAAGTGGTCTTTTTTTGTGGCCTTCAGGAGGGCGTCTTCTGGGCCCAAAGCCTTGTGTTGATGGACCTATTCATAAAGGAACAAATAATGTCGGGGCATTCCTTTACAAACATAACATGTACAACAATTGACACTTTACCTGCTGCTGCAGCATCATTGTCAGATGTTATTGGACTGGCTGGAGGTCGCCCAGTTTTGGACTTTTTCGACACATGTGGCACAACAAACACACACTAGTCCAACATACCAACAAAGCTAATGAAAATTTGGTAGACATGTACACTGCTCAAAAAAATAAAGGGAACACTACAATAACACATCCTAGATCTGAATGAATGATATATTTTTATTAAATACTTTGTTCTTTACATAGTTGAATGTGCTGACAACAAAATCACACAAAAATTATCAATGGAAATCAAATTTATTAACCCATGGAGGTCTGGATTTGGAGTCACACTCTAAAGTGGAAAAACACACTACAGGCTGATCCAACTTTGATGTAATGTCCTTAAAACAAGTCAAAATGAGGCTCAGTAGTGCGTGTGGCCTCCATTTGCCTGTATGACCTCCCTACAATGCCTGGGCATGCTCCTGATGAGGTGGCGGATGGTCTCCTGAGGGATCTCCTTCCAGACCTGGACTAAAGCATCCACCAACTCCTTGACAGTCTGTGGTGCAATGTGACATTGACAGGATGTCCCAGATGTGCTCAATTGGATTCAGGTTTGGGGAATGGGCGGACCAGTCCATAGCATCAATGCCTTCATCTTGTAGGAACTACTGACACACTATAGCCACATGAAGTCTAGCATTGGCTTGCATTAGGAGGAACCCAGGGCCAACCGCACTAGCATATGGTCTCACAAGGGGTCTGAGGATATCATCTCGGTACCTAATGGCAGTCAGGCTACCTCTGGTGAGCACATGGAGGACTGTGTGGCCCCCCAAAGAAATGCCACCCCACACCATTACTGACCCACTGCCAAACCGGTCATGCTGGAGGATGTTGCAGGCAGCAGATCGTTCTCCTTAGCATCTTCAGACTCTGTCATGTCTGTCACATGTGCTCAGTGAGAACCTGCTTTCATCTGTGAAGAGCACAGGGCGCCAGTGGCGAATTTGCCAATCTTGGTGTTCTCTGGGAAATGCTAAACATCCTGCACGGTGTTGAGCTGTAAGCACAACCCCCAGCTGTGGACATCGGGCCCTCATACCACCCTCATGGAGTCTGTTTCTGATCGTTTGAGTAGACACATGCACATTTGTGGCTTACTGGAGGTCTTTTTGCAGGGCTCAGGCAGTGCTCTTCCTGTTCCTCCTTGCACAAAGGCAGAAGTAGCGGTCCTGCTGCTGGGTTGTTGCCCTCCTACGGCCTCCTCCATGTCTCCTGGTAGCACCTCCATGCTCTGGACACTACGCTGACAGACACAGCAAACCTTCTTGCCACAGCTCGCATTGATGTGCCATCCTGGATGAGCTGAACTACCTGAGCCACTTGTGTGGGTTGTAGACTCCGTCTCATGCTACCACTAGAGTGAAAGCACCACCAGCTTTCAAAAGTGACCAAAACATCAGCCAGAAAGCACATATATATATATATATATATATATATATATATGGGTACCCTACGGCGATGAGTGGATATGAACTAAGCTGCACCTCAGGAATAAACCTCCTGTTAGACGAGGCTCAAAAATAAGGATATAGAAAACAGATCTGAGGGTGCTACAAAATGTTACTGTTAATCACATCAATCTGAATAACATAAAAAAATTAAAAAGCTCAATTTTAGTATTTATTACATAAAAAGCTCACAATCATATAAATTCACAGTGAAATTTTTTTAGATGTTAACTGATATGCATTCAGATGGTACACAATTCTTTTTTGGCATATGTCCAAGATGGACGTAGTGTTATTGACTATCCTTTGTTCACAGCATGTGGCAAAAGATGGATACAATACTTGAATAAACCCAACGTGTTTCATCCCTTTCTGGGACTTCCTCAGGGGTATATAATCTAAATAGTAAAATACAGTAACTAAATAATAATTCCAGCCAACTGTCTACAGGCTTATATCAAATATACATATACATACCAAATGCCAAATGTTTTGCAATGATCCTGAAGGGACATAGACCTCACTGTGTATATTGATAAAAATAGGTATAAAATCTAATAAATAAAACAGTGCATTATAAGTAATAACCTCTGCAATAGGTCTCTGGAATGAATGAAAAAATACGGGAGGAGAGGAATGATATGTACCAAGTAATTATATCAGATGACTTACTGACGTGGTTCCATGCTTAAATGGAATCCATATAATTAGGAATGTGGTCTAGTGAGTGACCTACAGTATATGTATAAGGGAAGATTTAGGGCTTAATAAATCAACAGACCGTACGGGGGGGGGGATTATGTTTTATACATTAGTTTATTAAATTCAGAAAAAATATCCTTGTAACTATAAATATCTGTGTAACAGGAATGTGATCAAACACAACCAATACAATATAATGTATAGCTTAACCCATAATGACAATAGAGGATCTCCAACTATATACTTTAGTCCTATTATAGTGAAACACATCAGCTTCAATATGTAATATGGCAATGGACATTAAAAATACAATGAGAAAATAAAGATGTATTTTACCCTATCTCTCCCTATAATTGGCCCATCAGTCCTCTTCACTAGCACTGCTGGTCCCAGACAGAGCTAAAAGTAGATATCTCAGGGCCCGGCACACTCATGTTTTTCGTGCACCATCCCACCTCAGTAAAACAGGCTAGTCAACTATTGACTCATCCCCCTATCTCTCTCCAGCCTCATCCTCGCCTGTGTCTCTCCAGCACCATCCCCTAAAGCCCTTTGTCTCTTCATCTCCAGCCATCCACTCATCTCACCTCTGTCTCTCAGCCTCACCCCCTGTGTTTCTCAGCTTCATTCCCCACCCTGTGTACAGTATCTTAGCCTCAACATCCACTTGTGTCTCTCAGTACCAGCCTCCCTGTATCTCTCAGGCTCTCCATGTCTTTGAGCCTCTCCACGCTCCTGTGTTTCATAGCCACCCAACCCTAATGACTCCTTGTCTCACCATCCCCCTTTTGTCTCTCAGCCACAATCACCCTGTGTCTCTTAGTCTCCCTGTGTCTCTCAACCTCACCCACTCCCTGTGTCTCTCAGTCTACCCCTGTGTCTTACTCCTCTCTGTGTCTCTCAGCCTTCACCTGTTTCTCACAGCCTCATAACCCATTGTGTGTTTCAGCCTATCCCTGTGTCTCTCAGCCTCACCATCTTTCTGTGTCGCTCAGCCTCACCATCCTCCTATGTCCCTCAGCCTCACCACCCCTGGTGTCTCTCAGCTTCATTCCCCACCCCTTGTAGATTATCTTAGACACAACCTCCACCTCTGTCTCAGTCCAAGCCTTCCTGTGTCTCTCTGGCTCTTCATGTTTCTCAGCCTTTCCACCCCCTTTGTTTCTAAGCCCCCCAACCTCCAAGCCTCTTAGTATCACCATCCCCCTTTTGTCTCCCAGCCAGCATCCCCGTGTCTCTTAGTCTCCCCATGTCTCTCAACCTCACCCACTCCATGTCTCCCAGTCTACCCTTTGTTTCTCACTCTTCCCTTGTGTCTCTCAGTATTCCCGTTTCTCACAGCCTCACCACCCCCTGTGTCTCTCAGTCTACACCTTTGTCTCTCATCCTCACCATCCCCCTGTATCTCTCAGCCTACCCCTGTGTCTCTCAGCCTCATCATCACCCTGTGTCTCTCAGCCTCACCATCATCCTGTGTCTCCCAGCTTTCTTCTAAGTTTTTCATCCTATTCCTGTCCCTTAGCCTCTCTCTGTAGCTCAGCTTTCTCTTGTGTCTCTCAGCCAACCCCTGTGTCTCTCAGCCTTCCATCTGTGCATCTCAGCCTCCCTCTCCCCCTGTGTCTCTCAGCCTCTTCCATGTCTCTTGTGTGCTAAATGTCACATGGCCAGATCATCTATGTGGTTCATGGCTCAGCATTCTGTACCTATACTCATCAGGGTACCACTTCAATGTACTGTTGTCAGCTTGCTTCACACTTTCTGGGTTTCTACTGTCTTGCGTGCTTTGTCAGGACTCCCTATCTGTGTGCCTGTGCCCTGCTGACTACATCTTGGAACAAAGCAAGGAGAACACAGGAACAGGTCTCCTGATTTTCATGAGGGTCCAGGGCCCCTGATTATCTCAGGGCCTAGTTCAAATGCCCCCCTGTCACTAGGCCTGGTCTCAACTAGAGAACTAGTTGTCATGGCATTCTTTCCCTGTAGCCAGCAGGAGTCTACGTGTCCTGTGGTTGTCCACAGGAATAGTAGTTGGGTCCACAGATGACCTCTGTTGTAATTCTGCAGCTGTATCCTACCTGGGCATCCTTTCTGCTCATGTAACTGCTAAGGATCTCCATATTCCAAGTTTGTAAGTGGGGAAGGAGGGCAGGAATGCAGGTGGTGTCTGTGGCTTTTGAATTGGCATCCAAACCCAAAACATGTGGGCTCCAACATATGAAAGATGTTTTGCCTAATTTTCAGATCCGAACATGGTTTGAAAAACAAATGCCGGGACTCAGGTCCACTTGTAATTGGTAAGTTTTGGTGGGTTCTGTTTACTGTAAATGTAACCCACTCATTTATAATAAAATTTAGTCCAGACATTTGTAAAATGCAAGTTTTGCTACTAGTTTGTACTAAAATGACAAAATATTAGAACAAGGAAATAGAGATGAGCGGGTTCGGTTTCTCTGAAACCGAACCCGCACGAACTTCATGTTTTTTTCACGGGTCCGAGCAGACTCGGATCCTCCCGCCTTGCTCGGTTAACCCGAGCGCGCCCGAACGTCATCATGACGCTGTCGGATTCTCGCGAGACTCGGATTCTATATAAGGAGCCGCGCGTCGCCGCCATTTTCACACGTGCATTGAGATTGATAGGGAGAGGACGTGGCTGGCGTCCTCTCCATTAGAAATTATATTAGAAGAGAGAGAGAGATTGTGCAGAGTCAGACAGAGTTTACCACAGTGACCAGTGCAGTTGTTGTTAGTTAACTTTTATTTATTTTAATATAATATATCCGTTCTCTGCTATATCCGTTCTCTGCCTGAAAAAAAACGATACACAGCAGCAGCCAGTCACACAGTGTGACTCAGTCTGTGTGCACTCAGCTCAGCCCAGTGTGCTGCACATCAATGTATAAAAGGCAAAGCTTATAATAATTGTGGGGGAGACTGGGGAGCACTGCAGGTTGTTATAGCAGGAGCCCCCAGGAGTACATAATATTATATTAATTTAAAATTAAACAGTGCACACTTTTGCTGCAGGAGTGCCACTGCCAGTGTGACTAGTGGTGACCAGTGCCTGACCACCAGTATAGTAGTATATTGTTGTATGTATTGTATACTATCTCTTTATCAACCAGTCTATATTAGCAGCAGACACAGTACAGTGCGGTAGTTCACGGCTGTGGCTACCTCTGTGTCGGCAGTCGGAACTCGGCAGGCAGTCCGTCCATCCATAATTGTATTACAATATATACCACCTAACCGTGGTATTTTTTTTTCTTTCTTTATACCGTCGTCATAGTGTCATACTAGTTGTTACGAGTATACTACTATCTCTTTATCAACCAGTGTACAGTGCGGTAGTTCACGGCTGTGGCTACCTCTGTGTCGGCAGTCGGCAGGCAGTCCGTCCATCCATAATTGTATTATTATTATAATATATACCACCTAACCGTGGTTTTTTTTTCATTCTTTATACCGTCATAGTGTCATACTAGTTGTTACGAGTATACTACTATCTCTTTATCAACCAGTGTACAGTGCGGTAGTTCACGGCTGTGGCTACCTCTGTGTCGGCAGTCGGCAGGCAGTCCGTCCATCCATAATTGTATTATTATTATAATATATACCACCTAACTGTGGTATTTTTTTTTCTTTCTTTATACCGTCGTCATAGTGTCATACTAGTTGTTACGAGTATACTACTATCTCTTTATCAACCAGTGTACAGTGCGGTAGTTCACGGCTGTGGCTACCTCTGTGTCGGCAGTCGGCAGGCAGTCCGTCCATCCATAATTGTATTATTATTATAATATATACCACCTAACCGTGGTTTTTTTTTCATTCTTTATACCGTCGTCATAGTGTCATACTAGTTGTTACGAGTATACTACTATCTCTTTATCAACCAGTGTACAGTGCGGTAGTTCACGGCTGTGGCTACCTCTGTGTCGGCAGTCGGCAGGCAGTCCGTCCATCCATAATTGTATTATTATTATAATATATACCACCTAACCGTGGTTTTTTTTTCATTCTTTATACCGTCGTCATAGTGTCATACTAGTTGTTACGAGTATACTACTATCTCTTTATCAACCAGTGTACAGTGCGGTAGTTCACGGCTGTGGCTACCTCTGTGTCGGCAGTCGGCAGGCAGTCCGTCCATCCATAATTGTATTATTATTATAATATATACCACCTAACCGTGGTTTTTTTTTCATTCTTTATACCGTCGTCATAGTGTCATACTAGTTGTTACGAGTATACTACTATCTCTTTATCAACCAGTGTACAGTGCGGTAGTTCACGGCTGTGGCTACCTCTGTGTCGGCAGTCGGCAGGCAGTCCGTCCATCCATAATTGTATTATTATTATAATATATACCACCTAACCGTGGTTTTTTTTTCATTCTTTATACCGTCGTCATAGTGTCATACTAGTTGTTACGAGTATACTACTATCTCTTTATCAACCAGTGTACAGTGCGGTAGTTCACGGCTGTGGCTACCTCTGTGTCGGAACTCGGCAGGCAGTCCGTCCATCCATAATTGTATTATATACCACCTAACCGTGGTTTTTTTATACCACCTAACCGTGGCAGTCCGTCCATAATTGTATACTAGTATCCAATCCATCCATCTCCATTGTTTACCTGAGGTGCCTTTTAGTTCTGCCTATAAAATATGGAGAACAAAAAAGTTGAGGTTCCAAAATTAGGGAAAGATCAAGATCCACTTCCACCTCGTGCTGAAGCTGCTGCCACTAGTCATGGCCGAGACGATGAAATGCCAGCAACGTCGTCTGCCAAGGCCGATGCCCAATGTCATAGTACAGAGCATGTCAAATCCAAAACACCAAATATCAGAAAAAAAAGGACTCCAAAACCTAAAATAAAATTGTCGGAGGAGAAGCGTAAACTTGCCAATATGCCATTTACCACACGGAGTGGCAAGGAACGGCTGAGGCCCTGGCCTATGTTCATGGCTAGTGGTTCAGCTTCACATGAGGATGGAAGCACTCAGCCTCTCGCTAGAAAAATGAAAAGACTCAAGCTGGCAAAAGCAGCACAGCAAAGAACTGTGCATTCTTCGAAATCCCAAATCCGAATTCCGAGCCCACCCGCTGGCGGTGATGCAGGGCAGTCTGGAGCGACTGCTGATGCTGACATCTGGTCCGGACTGAAGGACCTGACAACCATTACGGACATGTCGTCTACTGTCACTGCATATGATTCTCTCACCATTGATAGAATGGTGGAGGATTATATGAGTGACCGCATCCAAGTAGGCACGTCACACAGTCCGTACTTATACTGGCAGGAAAAAGAGGCAATTTGGAGGCCCTTGCACAAACTGGCTTTATTCTACCTAAGTTGCCCTCCCACAAGTGTGTACTCCGAAAGAGTGTTTAGTGCCGCCGCTCACCTTGTCAGCAATCGGCGTACGAGGTTACATCCAGAAAATGTGGAGAAGATGATGTTCATTAAAATGAATTATAATCAATTCCTCCGCGGAGACATTGACCAGCAGCAATTGCCTCCACAAAGTACACAGGGAGCTGAGATGGTGGATTCCAGTGGGGACGAATTGATAATCTGTGAGGAGGGGGATGTACACGGTGATATATCGGAGGATGATGATGAGGTGGACATCTTGCCTCTGTAGAGCCAGTTTGTGCAAGGAGAGATTAATTGCTTCTTTTTTGGTGGGGGTCCAAACCAACCCGTCATTTCAGTCACAGTCGTGTGGCAGACCCTGTCACTGAAATGATGGGTTGGTTAAAGTGTGCATGTCCTGTTTTGTTTATACAACATACGGGTGGGTGGGAAGGGCCCAAGGACAATTCCATCTTGCACCTCTTTTTTCTTTTATTTTTCTTTGCGTCATGTGCTGTTTGGGGAGGGTTTTTTGGAAGGGACATCCTGCGTGACACTGCAGTGCCACTCCTAGATGGGCCAGGTGTTTGTGTCGGCCACTAGGGTCGCTAATCTTACTCACACAGCTACCTCATTGCGCCTCTTTTTTTCTTTGCGTCATGTGCTGTTTGGGGAGGGTTTTTTGGAAGGGACATCCTGCGTGACACTGCAGTGCCACTCCTAGATGGGCCCGGTGTTTGTGTCGGCCACTAGGGTCGCTTATCTTTCTCACACAGTCAGCTACCTCATTGCGCCTCTTTTTTTCTTTGCGTCATGTGCTGTTTGGGGAGGGTTTTTTGGAAGGGACATCCTGCGTGACACTGCAGTGCCACTCCTAGATGGGCCAGGTGTTTGTGTCGGCCACTAGGGTCGCTAATCTTACTCACACAGCTACCTCATTGCGCCTCTTTTTTTCTTTGCGTCATGTGCTGTTTGGGGAGGGTTTTTTGGAAAGGACATCCTGCGTGACACTGCAGTGCCACTCCTAGATGGGCCCGGTGTTTGTGTCGGCCACTAGGGTCGCTTATCTTTCTCACACAGTCAGCTACCTCATTGCGCCTCTTTTTTTCTTTGCGTCATGTGCTGTTTGGGGAGGGTTTTTTGGAAGGGACATCCTGCGTGACACTGCAGTGCCACTCCTAGATGGGCCCGGTGTTTGTGTCGGCCACTAGGGTCGCTTATCTTTCTCACACAGTCAGCTACCTCATTGCGCCTCTTTTTTTCTTTGCGTCATGTGCTGTTTGGGGAGGGTTTTTTGGAAGGGACATCCTGCGTGACACTGCAGTGCCACTCCTAGATGGGCCCGGTGTTTGTGTCGGCCACTAGGGTCGCTAATCTTACTCACACAGCTACCTCATTGCGCCTCTTTTTTTCTTTGCGTCATGTGCTGTTTGGGGAGGGTTTTTTGGAAGGGACATCCTGCGTGACACTGCAGTGCCACTCCTAGATGGGCCCGGTGTTTGTGTCGGCCACTAGGGTCGCTGAGCTTAGTCATCCAGCGACCTCGGTGCAAATTTTAGGACTAAAAATAATATTGTGAGGTGTAAGGTGTTCAGAATAGACTGAAAATGAGTGTTAATTATGGTTATTGAGGTTAATAATACTATGGGATCAAAATGACCCCCAAATTCAATGTTTTAAGATGTTTTTTAGGGTTTTTTGAAAAAACCACCCGAATCCAAAACACACCCGAATCCGACAAAAAAAATTCGGTGAGGTTTTGCCAAAACGCGGTCGAACCCAAAACACGGCCGCGGAACCGAACCCAAAACCAAAACACAAAACCCGAAAAATTTCAGGCGCTCATCTCTACAAGGAAAGACATGGATACATTTTGCAGCTTGTTCTGCATGAGATTAGTATTTGTCAATGCTGCACAGGAAGATGTTTGCTAGAGTGCAAGACTTTGGGGCAGGCCAGATCAGATGTTGGTGACTAGCATAATGACAGTAACAGTAACTCCTTTCTTAATTCATCAGTGATCTCCAGGGAGCCAAAATGCAAGTGGTGCTATCCAGAGTCCATTTGTAACTTTGTTTCTTTAAATCTTCTTCTGTGCTTCTATGTGACACAGATCAGAAATACATTTGTTTTCTCCTCTGTGTCCTCTCTTCTCTTCCGTTCTTTTTTTACTTCTCTTCCATTCATCTTTTTCCTCTCCTCCATAAATTCCATCCAACTCAGCATGAGCTCCTATATCTGTAAAAAAAAAGAAAATATAAGCCTCAATTTAGATGAAACTTTTATACTATATTTATTTCTTTATTACCATTTTATATACCATTTATATTGCACACACATATTCTGCAGCGCTTTGCAGAGAATATTTGGCCATTCACATCAGTCCTTGCCACAGTGAAGCTTACAAGCTATGTACACGTACACGCTATCACATGTACATGCAGTTACATTCACACTAGGGTTATTATTTTGTTGGGAGCCAATTAATCTACCAGTATCATTTTGGATTGTGGGAGGAAACTGGAGCACCTGCGGAATCCCATGCAAGTATGAGGAGACTGTACAAACTCCACACAGTAAGGTCCATGGTGGGAAACAAACCTATGACCTCATTGCTATGAGGCAGTACTGCTAACCACCACACCATCCATACTGCCTTATATACACTTTTTAATACATGGTATATACAAATAGTGGACCACACAATGGATACTCTTGGACAAATAAGCAGCGGGAAACCTTTGACAGCATGGAATTTCACAAAGGTGTGGATTGCTCACTAAGTACTCCAATAATATCCAAACATGGTTGGAGTTGTGTATGATAATTCTGGAATACCTTGGTTGCCTGTATCTGTTGCTGGCCTACTGCAAGGAGAGACTTCCATAATTATTAATACGTGTTTATTAGGACGTGTTTGGCAGCGGCTTTAGTGACAAAAATAACTTATCTTGATAAAGTTTCATGAGCTTTTCTAAGTTTATGTCAGCTTGGATTTCAGAGTTAAAACATAATCAGCAAGCTAGAGCAAACCGTAGAAACACATAATCCACTATTGTGATATACATTATGTTCATTAATTCACAGTATTAGGCAACACAGCTAATGACCTGTAAATCAATTTACTGGAAAACTCAACATGTGACACGAGCAGCCAGTTTAATTGAAAATTATCTATAAAGAACTTAACAGAGCGGTATATCAGTCACTTTATTATAGAAAAACAGAAACATGAAATTTAATGGCAGTTAAGAACCACTTGGCCCATGTAATATGTCTCTTTTTTAATGTTCTTGTTACCTAAAACCCTATTAGCTACTTAGTTCTAAAGGATATTGCTTGTGAAACTTTGTTTCATTGCAAAGATATGGCTGAAACGTGGAAGACTTTTAAAAATTTGCTCTATAAGCACATTCATAGGTTCATTCCCATGTGCAGCAAACGTAGGAGTATTAAATTCAAACCGATGTGGCTTAATAAGAAGGTTAAGGAACAAATGGATAAAAAGAGGCGTAATTTCAAAGCATTTAAATCCAACGGAAGGCAGAATAATACCAATATTACAAGGAATAAACAATGAAAATTTCCTGGCGCCAACCAAATACCTACACAGTTGCCACAGCTTTCAATTAGGGAATACTCAGCCCATAAACCAGAATAAAAGATAAATAAATAATAGAAAGCGCTGGTAACCGTGTAAAAAAGGCTTTTTTTTATTATATTCTATTTGTTCCTTTCTAAAATAAGATTTATATCTCATACATATTTTAATAAAATCTTAACATACAGTATGCAATATCTATAAACCATATATTCCAGTTTTATTTTATTTCATTTATCCAAGTTCAGAAATGCATTGATTTAGCAGATTTAATTATACTGGCATTTTCTGCTGAGCCTGGATAAATGACGTTACACTTGTTGCAATTTAGTCTTTACTAACTATTCACAGCTAAAACAGACACTATTCAACCACTTTAAAAAAAGGTAAAATGTATCCTCAATGTATTTATCAGGGAGACTGTCCACAGCTGTGTGATTAAAACACCTTATCATGAAGCGTTCTCAGTTGTTTTACCACTGTGAGTTCTAATCCATTGTCGGCAATTTATTAAACAGCTTGTGCTCAAATCAGTCCTTTTTGCGTACAGAAAAAAGTCCTCAATAGTCACTTATAATATAGCTCTCAGTGTAGTAAACAGCGCTCCAATGTAATTATAACATGGCCATGTTTAGTAATTTTTAAGAAAATGGATATTACCATGTCCGTCCTGGGAACCCTGGTCCGTACACTCCCTTGCCCTGTAGCAAAATTCCTTTTAGCGGGTCTTATCCAGAGGTCTGAAGCAGGTTCCACAGCCAAGGAGATATTGGAAATGTGTAGTATCCCTTGGTATCCACAGGTTATAAAACGCGTTTCTCTGCCTTTTTCCAATGATTGGCGGCTTCCTCAGTCAGTGATCCTTCTCCCTCTACCTGGACACCTTTTATTTCAAATTTTCGCAGCGCGCGCATGCGCCCAACCGCGTGTGTTCCAGGCCTCACTTTCGTTATGTGGTATATTCCGCCGGACCGGATCAGTCTCCCGGCTTTACCCACATTATCCACATCAGTTTTCAATCATAATTAGGGCTCTCCTCAGCTGCCCTGCATCTCAACATACATTTTTATTTAGACATAGCAACAGAGAAAGTTTAATAGAGTTAATAATTCTATCTTTCTCTATGTATATACATAGTATCATGCTACTACCGTTATAAATCTATATATAAGTACACTCTTTATTCTTGTTCTATCTCTTAGCCTTATATATGTTTCCTTTAAAGTTATTTGTATAGCATCCAAATATTTTTTACTAATAAAACATCAATTATCCTTTACAGATAATACACAGTTTTTTATAGATTATATATATACACGGAACAGGTATCTTGTGTATTCTATAAACTCTATGTACTGATCCCACGCTAAGAATCAACATTCTGGCTCTCAGCATGGACCGTAGTTTTGTTGTCATTTTCCTTTTTATTTATATTTATTTAGTAATATTCTATACTTTATTCCTAACATACTGTTAGGCCTTATATTCCAACATTCCCCACGAAAAGGGTATTGAGGCTATTAAATACTACCTTGATAAAGACCCTGACATGAGTGATTCCCTGCGTGACTTTGTGCTTAAGTCAATTAAATTTATTTTGGAGCACAATTGTTTTCTATTTGATGGGTGCACTTATTTACAGACACGGGGGACCGCTATGGGGACGAGGTTTGCCCCAAGCTTCGCCAACCTATACATGAGACGGTTTGAGGAGGAGCATGTGTGGAGAGGTGAGTTCGGGGCGAACCTCGTCCTCTACGGTAGATACATAGACGATTTGTTTTTTATTTGGGAGGGGAATACACTTTCTATTAATTCCTTTATCACTAGTCTCAATGATAATGCCTATGGCCTTAATTTCACGTCTACGATAAGTAGGAGTAATATTACATTTTTGGATATCAGTGGAAAGAGGAGAACTGGTAATGGAAACATACATAAAAAAAGTAGATCAAAATATATATCTTGATTATAGGAGCTCTCATGCAAAAAGCTGGAAAGAAAATATACCTAAGGGCCAGCTGATTAGACTTAGACGCAACTGTTCCTCGATATAAATTTTTGAGAGACAGGCAGCTGTCATGACTGTATCCTTTTTGGAATAAGGTTATCCGAATGAGGTGTACAGTCAGCTTTGAGTGAGGTTAGGAAAATGGATAGAAAAGATCTTTTAATGGAGAAAAAAAGAAGAAAAAATAGTGAGGGGATGATGGGGGAAAGATCAGCTTTGTTTACAACAAAATATAATAATTGTGCAAACCAGATTAAAAGAATAATTAAGAAAAACTCAGAACTGTTAAAGATGGATGAGGTTTTAAAAGAAGTAGTGGATCATAATGGAAGGATAATTTTTTGGAAGTCGGAAAATTTAAAAACTAAATTAGTATCTAGTCATTTTAGATATAAGAGTGAAAATTGCATAAAAGAAAAAACCTGGATTCTGGACAGACCGCTAGGGTTCCATAGATGCGGGAGAACAGCATGCAATACTTGTAAACATACAAATTGTAAAAAAGAGAGTATGTTTATTTCCAACTACAGTGGAGATTCTTTTCAGATTAAGGAATTTACAAATTGTAAATCTTCCTTTGTAATCTATATAATACAATGTGGCTGTGGTAAACAGTACGTGGGCCGCACTACACGCATGCTCAACACCAGATTTATGGAACACCGGCGTAATATATTGAAAGGGTTAAAAAATCATCCCTTCTCCACATTGCAAACTGTGTGGGTTACACATCCAGGGACATTAGGGTAAAAGCTATTGCGCAGATTAAGAAAACTATTAGGGGAGGCGACAGGTTTGGACAGTTATGTCGTAGGGAGGCGTATTGGATCTATCGGCTGAACAACTTGCTTCCACATGGATTAAATGATATGGTGGAACTTAATAATATATAACTGATTTTGTGATTAGATTCTTTCAGACTTTCCTCTTCTTCCATCACTTTTTTTAGTTATTTTCCTCTTCCTCTTCTGCAATCTCCCCCTCCTCCCCCCCCTCCCCCCCTTCCCCTCCCCTTCCCCCCCCTCACCCTCCCTCTTTTCCCCCTCCCCTTTCCTTCTCCCCCCCTCCTTCCTATGCATGATTTAGGTATGGGTTTCATGGTTATATCATGGGTAATGAAGGATGGTATTTGTTAATCTAATTAAATTAAAACAGCCTCAGATGATGGTTGGAAGATAAAAAGGCTGCCTTGGCTTTGACTGTAGAGATGCACTTGGACTGTGATTTAATTTGTTTATATAAAAGGCAGAGAAAATAGATCTGTGATTGGGTTTGGTCACAGAAAAATTCTGGTCTGGAAACAGTATGTTAGGAATAAAGTATAGAATATTACTAAATAAATATAAATAAAAAGGAAAATGACAACAAAAATACGGTCCATGCTGAGAGCCAGAATGTTGATTCTTAGCGTGGGATCAGTACATAGAGTTTATAGAATACACAAGATACCTGTTCCGTGTATATATATAATCTATAAAAAAACTGTGTATTATCTGTAAAGGATAGTTGATGTTTAATTAGTAAAAAAATATTTGGATGCTATACGAATAACTTTAAAGGAAACATATATAAGGCTTAGAGATAGAACAAGAATAAAGTGTGTACTTATATATAGATTTATATCTGTAGTAGCATGATACTATGTATATACATAGAGAGAGATAGAATGGTTAAATCTATTAAACTTTCTCTGTTGCTATGTCTAAATAAAAATGTTTGTTGAGATGCAGGGCGGCTGAGGAGAGCCCTAATTATGATTGATAACTGATGTGGATAATGTGGGTAAAGCCGGGAGACTGATGAAGTCCGACAGAATATACCACATAACGAAAGTGAGGCCTGGAACACACGCGGTTGGGCGCATGCACGTGCCACGAAAATTTGAAATAAAAGGTGTCCAGGTAGAGGGAGAAGAATCACTGACTGAGGAAGCCACTGATCATTGGAAAAAGGCGGAGAAACGCGTTTTATAACCTGTGGATACCAAGGGATACTACACATTTCCAATATCTCCTTGGCTGTGGAACCTGCTTCAGACCTCCGGATAAGACCCGCTAAAAGGAATTTTGCTACCAGGGCCGGGAGTGTACGGACCAGGGTTCCCAGGATGGATATGGTAATATCCATTTTCTTAAAAATCACTAAACATGGTCATGTTATAATTACATTGGAGCGCTGTTTACTACACTGAGAGCTATATTATAAGTGACTATTGAGGACTTTTTTCTGTACGCAAAAAGGACTGATTTGAGCACAAGCTGTTTAATAAATTGCCGGCAATGGATTAGAACTCACAGTGGTTAAACAACTGAGAACGCTTCATGATAAGGTGTTTTAATCACACAGCTGTGGACAGTCTCCCTGATAAATACATTGAGGATACATTTTACCTTTTATTAAAGTGGTTGAATAGTGTCTGTTTTAGCTGTGAATAGTTAGTAAAGACTAAATTGCAACAAGTGTAACGTCATTTATCCAGGTTCAGCAGAAAATGCCAGTATAATTAAATCTGCTAAATCAATGCATTCTGAACTTGGATAAATTAAATAAAATAAAACTGGAATATATGGTTTATAAATATTGCATACTGTATGTTAAGATTTTATTAAAATATGTAAGAGATATAAATCTTATTTTAGAAAGGAACAAATAGAATATAATAAAAAAAAGCCATTTTTACACGGTTACCAGCGCTTTCTATTATTTATTTATCTTCAATACTACAAGGAATGTAACAAAAAGTGCAAAAAGAAATCAGAGCAGCTACTGTAAAATTTAAAATGAAAAGCAAATTGCTATGGAGTGTAAAACAAACTTTAAAAAGTTTTAAGTATTAATCTTTCCTATATTTTCCCCACTATAGATGTCAAACTTACTGGTCTAAAATTACCGGGATGAGTTTTAGTTCCCTTTTTAAATATTGGGAGTACCTCTGCTATACGCCAGTCCTTTGATACCAAGCCTGATGTAACTGAATCATAGTGGTACCAAGCCTGATGTAATTTAATCGAAAAGTTCACTCATATGTTCATTCAATAAATTAAAACCAATGTGGCTTAATAAGAAGGTTAAGGAGCGACTGCATAAAAAGAGGCATGCTTTCAAAGTGTATAAATCCGATGGGAAGGAGGGGATCATTCCAGTACTACAAGGAATGTAACAAAAAATGCAAAAGCAAAATCAGAGCAGCTAAAATAGAAAACGAAAAGAGTAAAATAAACCCTAAAAAGTATTTTAAGTATATAAACTGTAAAACGTTAAAAAAGGAGAATATATGACCATTAAAGGGTGAGTCGGGTGACTTTGTCAATGATGACAAAGATAAAGCAGATTTATTGAATACATTTTTTTGGTCAGTGTTTACTAGAGAGGACCTGTTTGTGGGAGTAGTGCACAACAAAAGCCATGATAACACCCTGTTGCTAAGTACTTGGTTAAGGGGTTCATTCTGAGTTGATCGCTCGCTGGCTACTTTTTGCAGCCGTGCAAACACAGTCACCACCCACTGGGGAGTGTATATTTGCTGTGCAAGGGTGCGATCGCATGTACAGCCGAGCGGTACAAAAATAGTTTGTGCAGTTTCTGAGTAGCTCAGAATTTACTCAGCCCTTGCGATCACTTCAGCCTGTCCAGTCCCAGAATTGACGTCAGACACCCGCCCTGCAAACACTTGGACACGCCTGCATTTTTCCAAACATTCCCAGAAACTCGTCAGTTGACACCCACAAATACCCTCTTCCTGTCAATCTCCTTGCGATCGGCTGTGCGAATGGATTCTTCGTTAAATCCATAGCACAGTAACAATACGCTTTGCATGCGCACGGTGCGCCTGCGCATTGCGGTGCATATGCATGCGCAGTAGGGACCTAATTGCTGTGCTGCGAAAAACTGCAGCATGCGATCAGGTCAGAATGACCCGCTAAATGAGGAAGTAGTTTAGGAGATACTAAGTAAAATGAAGATAAATAAATCTCTGGGTCCAGACTATTGAGGTTCACTCAGAATTAGCAATGCCTTTATATTTGATTTTCTATAGTAACACAGTAACATAGTTGATGAGGTTGAAAAAAGACAAAATGTCCATCGTGTTCAATCTGTAATGTAATCCTTACGCTAATCTGAATGTAACTATAGTTTACTTACTGTAATGACCCGGATGAAGTTATGTTTATTAATCTAATATTAACTATAATTCTTGCTTTTTCTAATATAAACTAAATGCTTTACCCTTGGATATTGATTTCAGTTAGTAATTTATCTTAAATTTTAAAACTTATTGAATGAGTCCACCATTTTTACCTCCTCTAGCGGAGAATTACAAAACCTTGCTGCCCTTACTGTGAAGAACCCTTTCCTTCATATGGTATTAAATTTCCTATCCTCTAGTCTGAGAGGGTGTCCGCATGTCCTGAGCAGAGATTTGCAAATATTAATAATGGCCCCTCTTAATTGCCTCTTTTCTAATGTAAACATATTTAGTCTAGTAAGCCTTTCCTCATAGTCCAGTACCTCTAGACCCTTAATTAATAAGGTTGTTTGCCTCTGCACCTTTTCCAGTTCCAAGGTCTTTTTTTATAGTACATGCCCAGAACTGTACATAATATTCGAGGTGTGGCCATACCAATAATTTTTACAAAGGTAGGATTACACTTGCATTCCTTGTCTCCATTCCCCAATTTATGTATGCTAACACCTTCTTTGCCTTTGTTTCTGCATTTTGACATTGGGTACTGCAGTTAAGTCTGTTATCAATGAGCACCCCCAAGTCTTTTTCAACTACCGTTTCCCCTAAAACTTCCTCATTTCATTTGTAGATTGCCTGATTGTTTTTAGTCCCAAGGTACATAACTTTATATTTTTCTATATTGAACTTTATTCTCCATTTGTCTGCGAAAACTTCCAACTTAAGCAGGTCATTCTGTAGAGACTCAACATCCTTGTTAGAATTAATTACTTTATAAAGTTTAGTATTGTCTGCAAAAATTGACACTGTGCTTTCCAGACCCACTTCTAGGTAACTAAAAATATATTAAACAATAGTGGCCTGAGTACGGACCCTTGCGTTATTCCACTGAGTACTGGGGCCCAGTCGGAAAACATCCCATTGACAACAACTCGCTGTTCCCTATTATCAAGCAAATTACTTACCCAAGTACAGATAGTGTTTCTTAAACCAAGCTACCCTAATTTGAAAATCAGTCTCATGTGTGGTTCTGTGTCGAAGGCTTTAGCAAAATCTAAATAAACCATGTCTACTGCTTTACCCTGATTGATATTGTTGCTTACTTTCTCATAGAAGCTAATTAAGTTAGTTTGACATGACCTGTCCCTCACAAAGCCATGTTGGATCCTGTTGATAACCCTGGTGGTATCCAAGTACTCCTGAATGCTATCACTTAATATACCTTCCAGTATTTTCCCCACTATAGATAGCAAACTTACTGGTTTATAGTTATCGGGATAAGTTTTAGTTCCTTTTTTAAATATTGGGACTACTTCTGCTATACTACAGTCCTTTGGTATCATGCCTGATGAAATTGAGTTGTAAAAAATCAAATATAAAGGCCTTGCTAGTTCTGAATTAAGCTCGATAAGAACACTTTGGTGAAGTCCATCTGAACCCAAATAATTATTTATCTTAATTTCACTTAGCCTCTCCTCGACTACTTTCTTATTTAACCAAGTACTTACCATCGGGACGGTATCACAGCTTTTGTTGTGCACTGCTCCCACCAACAGGTCCTCTCTAGTAAACACTGATGAAAAAAATGAATTCAATAAATCTGCTTTATCTTTGTCATCATTGATCAGGTCTCCCGACTCACCTTTTAATAGTTCTATATTCTCCTTTTTTAACCTTTTATCATTTATATACTTAAAAACTATTTAGGGGTTATTTTACTCTCCCTGGCAATTTGCTTTTCGTTTTCTATTTTAGCTGCTCTGATTTATTTTTTGCATTTTTTGTTACATTCCTTGTAGTGCTGGTATCACCCCTCCTTCCCATCGGATTTATACACTTTAAAAACACACCTCTTTTTATCTATTTGCTCCTTAACCTTCTTAACAAGCCACATTGGTTTTAATTTATTACTCCTGTGTTTGTTGCCCATGGGAATGAACATATGAGTGTAGTTTTCAATTAAATTACATCATGCTTGGTACCGCTATTATTAAATTACATCAGGCTTGGTTCTGGAGGAATGGCATATAGCAGAGGTAGTCACAATATTCAAAAAGGTAACTAAAACTCATCCAGGCAATTATAGACCAGTAAGTTTGACATCTATAGTGGGGAAAATATTGGAAGGTATAATAAGGGATAGCATACAGGAGTTCTTGGAAACCACCAAGGTTATCAATAGGAACCAGCATGGTTTTGTGAGTTATCTGGAATTACCCCTGTACCTAGGATACCAAAAGAGCTTAAAGGGGTGCTGGAAGCACCATTAACAGAATTATTCAGCCACTCATTAGTTACATGAGTAATTCCAGAGGACTGTAAAAGAGTGAACATAATCCCACAGCATAAAAGTGGAAGCAATGAAGATGCAAGCAACTACCGTTCAGTAAGCCTTATATCAATAGTAGGGAAATTGATGGAAACACTATTAAAAGAAAGAGTAGTAGATTATATCAAATGCAGCAACTAACAGAATCCCAAACAGCATGGATTCACTGGTTGGATATCATGTCAAATAAACCTTATTGACTTTTTGACTGTTTCACTAAAGTGATGGATAAAGGTGTGGCAGTAGATAAAATGTATCTAGACTGTAGTAAGGCTTTTGACACTGTACCACATCGCAGACTGCTAAATAAACTAGAAAGCATGGGATTGGAGACTAAGATGGTTGAATGGATAAGATATTGCTTGCAGAATAGAAAACAGAGAGTTGTATAAAACTGAGTGCATTCACATTAGGAAGATGTTACCAGTGGAGTACCCCAAGGATCTATACTTGGACTAGTGATTTTTAATATATTTTTGGTGACATTGCAAATGGCATTAAAAGGAAAGTATGCCTTTTTGCAGATGACACAAAGGTATGCAATGAATGATGATCTAGGTAAACTAGAGGAACATTTAAGAGCAGATCTGTAACTAGCCTTTTTGGTGTCCTGTGCCAGAGGGAAAATAGGTGTTCCCTCATTTTTTCAGTAGGGATATAAGGGACATGACTCGTGGGGAGGGGGCATGACAACATTGATCCTAGAGAAAGCTCATGGTATAATGCCCCTTCCCACATTTTATTAAGTTTCAAATAGTTAGAATTATCTTGCTCAGAATTATCAACCTTTTTGTGCAAGGGCAGATAGCTTAATTAATAGATTGTCTGACTGCAATGCCACAGGCAATGGGTTTGAATCCCAGTTATGTCAACATTTTGAAATGTAATAAATGACAGTGTGACTAAATATCAAAGAAATCTCAAGTTGAGTTACATAGTAACATAGTAACATAATTTCTTAGGTTGAAAAAAAGACACTTTGTCCATCGACTTCAACCTATTTGTGGTCTTCTATGCTGTATTATTTTTAGAACCAATTTTGTCTGTTGCTAATGTCAGTCGTTGTGTTTATTCCTCTATTTTTTTATAACTATAGTGCATGACAATGCACCATAACCCTGTATATGCTTATCCATAAGGTACTTATCTAGCCCATTCTTAAAAGTGTTGACCGAGTCCACCATTACTACTCTCTCAGCAGGGAAATCCAAACATATATTGTCCTTACTGTGAAGAAACCTTTATGTCTCTGTGTGCAAAATCTCCTCTCATCTAACCTAAGCAGGTGTCCACATGTCCTCTGTGATGATCTTACCAAAAATAGATCACCCGCAAGATCTGTGTATTGTTCCATTATATATTTGTAAATGTTGATCATGTCCCCTCTTAGTCTCCTCTTTTCCATAGTAAACATGCCTAGCCTTGCAAGCCTTTCCTCATATTCAAGCATCTGCATTCCCTTAATTAGTTTGGTCACTCGCCTCTGAACCTTTTCTAGTTCCAGGATATCCTTTTTGTAGTACAGTGCCCAAAATTGTGCACAGTATTCAAGATGTGGCCTCACTAGGAATTTATATAATGGGCGTATAACACTCTCATCCCTTGCGTCAATTCCTCGCTTTATACATACATGCTTATACCTTGTTAGCCTTCTTTGCTGCACTTGGGTACTGCAGCTTAGTTTTCTATCTATGTGAACACCTACAGTACATAACAGTACAGAATCTCCTAATTTTTACCCCATTAAGGTGTTATTTTTGTTCTTGCTACAAAAGTGCATTACCTTACACTTGTCTGTATTGAAGCTCATTCTCCATTTTGCTGCCCATGCTTCCAGTTTGACTAAGTCATTCCGAAGATACTTAGCATCTCCCTCCATATTTATAACCTTACACAATTTGGTATTGTATGCAAAAAATGACACCATGCTCTCTAGATCTATTGCTAGATCATTAATGAAAATGTTTAACAATAGTGGTCTAAGTACAGACTCTTATGGCACACCACTGAGTACTTCAGTCCAATTTGAAAAAGTTCCATGTACCACAATGAGCTGCTCCCTATTATCTAACCAATTTCTGACTCAAGTGCTTATTGTGCTCACTAGCCCTAGTTCTTGTAACTTAAAGATAAGTCTCATATGCGGTACTGTGTCGAAAGCTATAGCAAAGTCTAAAAAGATTACATCCACCTCCTTACCCAGATCAAGGTACTCACTAACCATTTCATAAAAGCCTAGTAAGCTTGTTTGACATGATTTATACTTCACAAATCCATGTTGGTGCCTATCAATAACCGTATTGGCTTCAATGAACTTCTGTATACTATCCCTTAGAATACCTTCCAGTACTTTCCCCACTATAGATGTAGGACTAACTGGTCTATAATTATCCAGTTCAGCTTAATTCCCTTTTTGAATATCAGCACTACTTCCGCTATATGCCAGTTTTTGGGAACCATGCCTGATGCAGATGAGTCATTGAAGATCAAAAATAGCGTTCTTGCTAGTTCAGAGTGAATTTCCATGAGAACCCTTGGGTGAATTCCATCGGAACCAGGTGACTTATTAATCTTAATTTTTTTTAAGTTGGTCACAGACTACCTATTCACTTAAATAAACACTTAGCAGTGAGACATTATCTTTGTTGAGATTGTGTGTTAATCCCTGCATCTTGTCCTCTCTTGTGAATACCGATGAGAAATACTCATTTTGCTACTTGCTACTCTTCAGTTTCTACTTTAGCTGCTTATTTCTTTTTGCATATTTTGTTACAATCCTTATAGTACTGCATTCCCATCTGATTTGTATTTTTTGAATGCTCACCTTTTGTTGCCCATTATTTCCTTAGTCTATTGTTAAGCCACATTGGTTTGGAATTTTTAGTCCTTTGCTGCCCATGGGAAATACATTTGAAAGTATTACTAATGAACAGTGATTTTAATACCTCCCATTTCTCCATAGTATTGTTTACTTGAAACAAAATGTCCCACTCAATGTCCCTTTAAGCTTCCATCATCATGTCAAAGTTGGCTCTGCTAAATTTAGAGTCCTAGTTGAGCCAATATAGGACTGCTTATGAAAACTGATATTGAATGTGACCATATCGTGGTCGCTGTTTCCTATGGGCTCCGCAACTATAATCAATTCCCCATTGTTAGTTAATACCAGGTCTAAGATTGCATTGTACCTAGTTGGTTCCTCGATTAGTTGAAGCAAGTAGTTATCATTTAGTGTGTTTATAAACATATTACCCCTAGCAGTATCACATGAATCATTTGTCCAATTTGTATCCGGAAAGTTAAAATCTCCCATCACTATTACGTCTCCTACTCCTGCTTCTTTTTCAATTTATTTCAGTAACATTTCCTCATCAGACACAATAATACCAGGTGACTTCTAGCATAGCCCCAATACTATCTTTTTTGTTCCCTTTACCCCACATGCAATTTCTATTTATAACGTCTCAACAGTATTTACAGTCCCTTGTGAATATCTTGCCATATATCAGATTTTAAAAACAGCTTTACGTAAAGACATACCCCTACACTCCATTTATTTAATCTCTCTCCTGAACAGCATATAACCCTCTAAATTGACTGTCCAATCATGAGACTTGTCCCACCAAGTTTCAGTAATGCCTATAATATCATACTGTTTGCTTGCTGCAAGGACTTCTAGTTCCCCCTTTTTACCTGTAAGGCTTCTAGCATTTACATACATACAATTAAGATTCCATATGCAGTAATGATGACCCTTAATCATCATTAGTTATTGTTTTGGCAACACCCTTGTTAGTACCCATGCTAATACACTTGCCAGCTGCTCTTTCCCTCCCCTTCTCCACCCCCATTTCATTCACTAGTTTATGACTGTTGTATAGGTATTAGCGAAAGAAGGGGTGGGGGAAGGAGACGGGGCAATCAGAAGATGCTGGGCTTCAAAAAGGGGGGAAGCTGAAAGAAATTAAAACAGATAATTGACAGTTGCTGCCAACAGCACCCCCCTACCCTGCAGCATTATGTGCGGTGCCCCCTCTGCACACACCTAGTTACAGCCCTGGTCAAGAGCATGGCAATTACAGTTTGATGCCAAAAAATTCAAAATTATGCACTTGGGTCTCAAAAATCCAAAGGCTAAATATAGTATAAATGGCACTATACTGGAATCTACTGAGGAGGAAAGAGATCTAGGAGTTACTATTTCAGGTGACTTAAAGGCAGGTAAGCAATGTAACAAAGCAACGAGGAAGGCTAATCAGATGCTTGGTTCCATAGGGAGAGGAATAAGCAGCAGAAAGAAAGAAGTAATAATGCTGATGTATACTGTAGGTCATTGGTATGGTCTGATCTAGAAGTTAAAACATCTCAATATGTATAGTTTGGAGCAGAGAAGGGAAAGGGGGGACATCATAGAAACTTTCAAATATGTCAAGGGTTTTAACAAACTCCAGAGGGAAACATTCTTCAGACAAAGAGAAGTAATAGAATGAGTACATGCACTGAAACTGGAGGGAGGTAGGTTCAGGGAAAAACAATGAGGAAAAATTACTTCACAGAAAGGGAAGTGGACAAATGGAATAGCTTCCCATCAGAGGTGGTAGAGGCTAAAAAGTAGAGCAATTTAAACAGGCATGGGATAAACATAAGAATATCCTTACAAAGAAATAAGGATCACATAAGGTTTGAGGTAAACATATAGGCCCTCATTCCGAGTCGTTCGCTCGGTAATTTTCATCGCATAGCAGTGAAATTCCGCTTAGTACGCATGCGCAATAATCGCACTGCGACTGCGCCAAGTAATTTTACAATGAAGATAGTATTTTTACTCACTGCTTTTTCTTTGCTCCGGCGATCGTAGTGTGATTGACAGGAAATGGGTGTTACTGGGCGGAAACACGGCGTTTTCGGGGCGTGTGGATAAAAACGCTACCGTTTCCGGAAAAAACGCAGGAGTGGCCGGAGAAACGGGGGAGTGTCTGGGCGAACGCTGGGTGTGTTTATGACGTCAAACCAGGAACGACAAGCACTGAACTGATCGCAGATGCCGAGTAAGTCTGAAGCTACTCTGAAACTGCTAAGTAGTTTGTAATCGCAATATTGCGAATACATCGGTCGCAATTTTAAGAAGCTAAGATACACTCCCAGTAGGCGTAGGCTTAGCCTGAGCAACTCTGCTAAATTCGCCTTGCGAGCGATCAACTCGGAATGAGGGCCATAGTAAAAAAGGGGCAGACTAGATCTGCCAAGTGGTACTTATCTGCTATCAAATTATGTGGGTAATTCTGAGTTGATCGCAGCAGGATTTTTTTTAGCAATTGGGCAAAACCATGTGCACTGCAGGGGAGGCACATATAACATGTGCAGAAAGAGTTAGATTTGGGTGGGTTATTTTGTTTCTGTGCAGGGTAAATACTGGCTGCTTTATTTTTACACTGTAAATTAGAGTGCAGATTGAACACACCCCACCCAAATCTAACTATCTCTGCACAAGTTATATCTGCCTCCCCTGCATCTATTCTACACCTATCTCAATCCCCCCCCCCCCCACAAGTCTTGGTTTATTCTGTTCTACCTCTATGATTCTGATACCGGCAGGATCAATATTGTGAACCTTAGTAAAGTTTGTAGAGACACTGTGGCATAAAGCCCTTAGATATGTTAGGTTTATGATTTCCATACCTCACATGTAGATTCCTAGTTGCCCTGCCAACGGGTATGGGTCGTTGGGTTGACACAACTTAGGTCGACAGTCATTAGGTCGACCACTATTGTTCGACATAAATTAAGTTGACAGGGTCACTAGGTCGACATGGTCATTAGATTGACATGTACTAGGTCGACAGGTCAAAAGGTCGACAGGGTTTTTTTATTACTTTTTTTGGTGTTGTTTTCTTCGTAAAGTGACAGAGAACCCCAATTAGTGCTCACTTTGCTCACCATGCATCAGGCAAGGTGCCTCGCTCCACTACTGCTGTGCTCAGCACAGGGTATCATTCCCAGTTGTAGTCCACGTGGATCATAAAGTATGAAAAAGTCCAAAAATTGGAAAAAAATAAGAAAAACTCATGTCGACCTTTTGACCTTTCAACCTAGTACATGTCGACCTAATGACCATGTCGACCTAGTGACCCTGTTGACCTAATGCATGTCAACCTATAGTGGTCAACCTATTGACTGTCAACCTAAGTTGTGTCGACCTAATGACCATATCCCCTTCCACCATACCTTCATTTACAGCTACTCTCCAACAGATATATGACAGTGAGATTTACAATTTATTAATTCTGTAATACTGTAATTTCTATCTAAAAAATATAGACCAATCTTATTGGTCTTGTCTAAAGTATACTAATAAATTTCACACCTGCCCCCCTCCACACACACACACACACGCACACACACACACACACACACACACACACACACACACACACACACACACATAAACACAATGATAAAAACCTCTTGGGTGAGAGGTTAACCAATGAGGTTCTGATCTTAAAGAAGAAGTGGGCATGGTAGATGAAATTCGATAAAATATTTCTTTAATTGAATTTTGTTGTAATAAGGGATAATTCTTCTTAATGTTAAGTTAATTCTTAGTTTCATTATATTAGTTTTCTAGTAATGAAAGAGAAAAGCCTCAATGTACAAAGTCCTGTGCCATATTCTGAGATTGCTGTACAAAAAAGTTTTATTAGAGGAACATTTCTTATTTGATCTCAACAGTTGGATTTTTGGAATATTATTCCACCAAGGACCATGATGAGAAATTTGATAATGCAAATAATGATGGGTATCAACTTGCTTTTTATACATGCAATAAGTAATATTAACACCCCAGACTGATAAGCTTAAAAACAAAAAGTCAATGGAGGATTTAATAAAAATGTGAGTGAACTGCAAATTATCATGTTTGTTCAAATGTGATACAAAATCAAATGCTAAGGACTCATTCCCATCCCAATATTGTTATGACCATAGAGGACTAGAGTACCATAGTCAGTACCCCTACACATGGTGATCTTCAAGGTCACCAATGTACAATTTGGCATAACTCAGCGCAAACCTGGCCCCCTTGCCATCCCCAACACCTGTCAATAATGGAAACCATAAAATAAAAAGTGATTGCGTATAAGAGTGAAACAGATATAATCAAGTATACAATTTTGATGTAAATCAGATAAACTACTCTGCTTTTGCATTGTATTCACTATACTTTTAAGTGTAAGAAGTCTATAACTAGTGTATGAACTCTATAACTCTCCTTCCATTTTATAATTTTCAAACACAAAGGTTGAGTATCCACACAGGATCCCTACTCTGTTTCCAATATCCCTGATTAAATATCAGTATTGGAGAATACAGTAGTGGAGTAAGTATATCAGGGATGGAGACACTTCGGTCCTCCAGCTGTTGCTGAACTACACATACCAGAATGCCCTGCAACAGTTTTGCAATTTGGTCATGTTAAAAATGTTGCAGGGCATGCTGGGATGTGTAGTTCAACAACAGCTGGAGGGCCAAAGGTTCCCCATCCCTGATGTATATGTTTGAACCAACTTCCGAATTTGTATAAAAGCAGAATTTATAAAGTTCCTAGATGAGTTGGTGGTGCTCCCCTGAGCCACAGCATAAATACAACGTAATGGGAAGAGAAAGAATACTCTTTTGTGGGGGGCACGCTTAGATATTGAAAATATATTTTATACATGCTTTGTGAGAGAATTTAAAACATAACTTTTAATAATAATATTCAAACTATATAGCCCCTTATAGTAACATACTGGCATATGACCTAATTCTAGTCATCATGTGATACAATGTATCAAACAGTACTATCAAAATCATAGACTAGTTTAGGTGGATGCCAGGGTGACTGTTGTCCAATTAGAGATGGAGCTAGGCGTCTCATCAGGATCCATCTGCTTGAGTCTCCCTAAATCAGCTGACTTGAGAGCAGAAGGAGGTTTGAGTGACTTGGTGCTATAACATACTGGCCAGATTTGGTGGTGGTCTCACAAATTCTGTCTGGGAGATAATAAGTGGCAATGAATCCTGGATCTACAGTTTCAACCCAGAGACCAAACAACAGTCGGCCCAGTGGACCCCAGTTCGAGGTGTGCTACAATAGATGTTCCGACGTGTGTGCAGCATGGCCAAGCACATGGCGACTGTTTTTATGGCCAAGACTGGTCATGTAGCTGCTGCACCATCACTGCGGACTGGTACGCCACCAATACCTGCCGCATGTGGTGGAAGACATTTCCTTGTTCCATTCAAAAACTTGGTGCACTTCTTCATCATGACAGTGCACCTGCCCACAAGTCAAGGAAAGTGCTGTATTTTCTAGCCCATAAAAGCAGCCAGGAAATGGGTAATCTTCTATATAGTCCAGAAATGGCACTCTGTGACTTCTTCGTGTTCCCACAAATCAAGTGCAAGATGCATGGGATTCATTTTGAGCTACCAGAAGATGCAGTGGTTTGTAAATATAATACTTTTTGCACATCCTGTAAATATATTTTTTGTACATCCTTATATGCTTTTCTCCTTGCAAGTTGCAACCTTGTCAAAAACACCTGAAAAAATGTCTGCAGCTTAGATGGGCAAATAAACAAAGGAAATAGTATTGTATCATAAGCACTGACAGTGAAGACATTTCTGTTACCAATATCTGGCAACTGTGACAAGGTAGTCAATCGCCCAAAATAAAAGAATAACAAAGAGTCCAAATATAGTATTAATTAAAAATAAAATTATACAACTGAGGTGTAAAAAAAAAATAAAAACTCAGTTTATTACAACAAACAATGGGGGTCATTCAGAGTTGATCGCTCGCTAGCTATTTTTTGCAGCGCTGCGATCAGATAGTCGCTGCCTATGGGGGAGTGTATTTTTGCTTTGCAAGTGTGCGAACGCTTGTGCAGCCGAGCGGTACAAAAAAGTTTTGTGTAGTTTCTGAGTAGGTCTGAACTTACTCAGCCGCTGCGATCACATCAGCCTGTCCGGTCCTGGAATTGACGTCAGACACCTCAAAATGCTTGGACACTAGAGATGAGCGCCTGAAATTTTTCGGGTTTTGTGTTTTGGTTTTGGGTTCGGTTCCGCGGCCGTGTTTTGGGTTCGAACGCGTTTTGGCAAAACCTCACCGAATTATTTTTGTCGGATTCGGGTGTGTTTTGGATTCGGGTGTTTTTTTCCAAAAACACTAAAAAACAGCTTAAATCATAGAATTTGGGGGTCATTTTGATCCCAAAGTATTATTAACCTCAAAAACCATAATTTACACTCATTTTCAGTCTATTCTGAATACCTCACACCTCACAATATTATTTTTAGTCCTAAAATTTGCACCGAGGTCGCTGTGTGAGTAAGATAAGCGACCCTAGTGGCCGACACAAACACCGGGCCCATCTAGGAGTGGCACTGCAGTGTCACGCAGGATGTCCCTTCCAAAAAACCCTCCCCAAACAGCACATGACGCAAAGAAAAAAAGAGGCGCAATGAGGTAGCTGTGTGAGTAAGATTAGCGACCCTAGTGGCCGACACAAACACCGGGCCCATCTAGGAGTGGCACTGCAGTGTCACGCAGGATGGCCCTTCCAAAAAACCCTCCCCAAACAGCACATGACGCAAAGAAAAAAAGAGGCGCAATGAGGTAGCTGACTGTGTGAGTAAGATTAGCGACCCTAGTGGCCGACACAAACACCGGGCCCATCTAGGAGTGGCACTGCAGTGTCACGCAGGATGTCCCTTCCAAAAAACCTGAACCACTAGCCATGAACATAGGCCAGGGCCTCAGCCGTTCCTTGCCACTCCGTGTGGTAAATGGCATATTGGCAAGTTTACGCTTCTCCTCCGACAATTTTATTTTAGGTTTTGGAGTCCTTTTTTTTCTGATATTTGGTGTTTTGGATTTGACATGCTCTGTACTATGACATTGGGCATCGGCCTTGGCAGACGACGTTGCTGGCATTTCATCGTCTCGGCCATGACTAGTGGCAGCAGCTTCAGCACGAGGTGGAAGTGGATCTTGATCTTTCCCTAATTTTGGAACCTCAACTTTTTTGTTCTCCATATTTTATAGGCAGAACTAAAAGGCACCTCAGGTAAACAATGGAGATGGATGGATTGGATACTAGTATACAATTATGGACGGACTGCCACGGTTAGGTGGTATAAAAAAACCACGGTTAGGTGGTATATATTGTAATACAATTATGGATGGACGGACTGCCTGCCGAGTGCCGACACAGAGGTAGCCACAGCCGTGAACTACCGCACTGTACACTGGTTGATAAAGAGATAGTAGTATACTCGTAACAACTAGTATGACTGACTATGACGGTATAAAGAATGAAAAAAAAACCACGGTTAGGTGGTATATATTGTAATACAATTATGGATGGACGGACTGCCTGCCGAGTTCCGACACAGAGGTAGCCACAGCCGTGAACTACCGCACTGTACACTGGTTGATAAAGAGATAGTAGTATACTCGTAACAACTAGTATGACTGACTATGACGGTATAAAGAATGAAAAAAAAATCACGGTTAGGTGGTATATATTATGATACAATTATGGATGGACGGACTGCCTGCCGAGTGCCGACACAGAGGTAGCCACAGCCGTGAACTACCGCACTGTACACTGGTTGATAAAGAGATAGTAGTATACTCGTAACAACTAGTATGACTGACTATGACGGTATAAAGAATGAAAAAAAAACCACGGTTAGGTGGTATATATTATAATACAATTATGGATGGACGGACTGCCTGCCGACTGCCGACACAGAGGTAGCCACAGCCGTGAACTACCGCACTGTACACTGGTTGATAAAGAGATAGTAGTATACTCGTAACAACTAGTATGACACTATGACGGTATAAAGAATGAAAAAAAAACCACGGTTAGGTGGTATATATTATAATACAATTATGGATGGACGGACTGCCTGCCGACTGCCGACACAGAGGTAGCCACAGCCGTGAACTACCGCACTGTACACTGGTTGATAAAGAGATAGTAGTATACTCGTAACAACTAGTATGACACTATGACGGTATAAAGAATGAAAAAAAAACCACGGTTAGGTGGTATATATTATAATAATACAATTATGGATGGACGGACTGCCTGCCGACTGCCGACACAGAGGTAGCCACAGCCGTGAACTACCGCACTGTACACTGGTTGATAAAGAGATAGTAGTATACTCGTAACAACTAGTATGACTATGACGACGGTATAAAGAAAGAAAAAAAAATACCACGGTTAGGTGGTATATAATTATACAATTATGGATGGACGGACGGACTGCCTGCCGAGTGCCGACTGCCGACACAGAGGTAGCCACAGCCGTGAACTACCGCACTGTACTGTGTCTGCTGCTAATATAGACTGGTTGATAAAGAGATAGTATACAACAATATACTACTATACTGGTGGTCAGGCACTGGTCACCACTAGTCACACTGGCAGTGGCACTCCTGCAGCAAAAGTGTGCACTGTTTAATTTTAAATTAATATAATATTATGTACTCCTGGCTCCTGCTATAACAACCTGCAGTGCTCCCCAGTCTCCCCCACAATTATTATAAGCTTTTATACATTGATGTGCAGCACACTGGGCTGAGCTGAGTGCACACAGACTGAGTCACACTGTGTGACTGCTGTGTATCGTTTTTTTCAGGCAGAGAACGGATATAGCAGAGAACGGATATATTAAATAAAAGTTAACTTAACAACAACTGCACTGGTCACTGTGGTAAACTCTGTCTGCACAATCTCTCTCTCTCTCTCTCTCTTCTAATCTATTCTAATGGAAAGGACGCCAGCCACGTCCTCTCCCTATCAATCTCAATGCACGTGTGAAAATGGCGGCGACGCGCGGCTCCTTATATAGAATCCGAGTCTCGCGAGAATCCGACAGCGTCATGATGACGTTCGGGCGCGCTCGGGTTAACCGAGCAAGGCGGGAAGATCCGAGTCGCTCGGACCCGTGAAAAAAAACATGAAGTTCTGGCGGGTTCGGATTCAGAGAAACCGAACCCGCTCATCTCTATTGGACACGCCTGCATTTTTCCAACCACTCCCTGAAAATGGTCAGTTGTCACCCATAAATGCCTTCTTCCTGTCAATCTCCTTGCGATCGGCTGTGCGAATGGATTCTTCTTCGCATTGAGGTGCATACGCATGCGCAGTTTTGCTGAGTTTTGACCTGATCGCAGCACTGCAAAAAATAGCTAGCGTGCAATCAGGTTGGAATGACCCCCTATGTCTATATTCCTAATCACACATGTATACACTATGGGGATAATTCAGATCTGATCGTAGATGTGCTAAATTTGTCTATGATCATTTACTCTGACATGCAGGGGGATGCCCAGAAAATCAGCTAATGTATTAGCAGTCGCAAAAAGTTTTACGGGTGCTTTTGGCTCTAATGTAGAGCGCCCAATAAAATATTGGATCCAGATGTTTTGCCCATTTTAAGTATAGAACTCTGCCGATGTAATGAAGTCCGATATTGAAAGTCAGATACAAAACAGCTATAAAACTCTCAAAGAATATAGAGGTGTTCGGTTTTTTTGTCGGTTATGAAAATGTTGGAAATCAATTATAAGTACAGATGAGTACTGCAGTGCACACCCTAGATGGGCCAGGTGTTTGTGCTGCACACTTGTGTTGCTTAACTTAGTCATACAGCTACCTCATTGCACCTCTTTTTCTTCTTTGCATGATGTGCTGTTTGGAGACTATTTTTTTTAACTGCCTTCCTGTCTGCAACTGCAGTGCCACTCCTAGATGGTCCAGGTGTTTGTGCCGCACTTTTTTGTCGCTTAGATTAGTCAAACAGCCTTCTTGGTGCAACCTTTTAGCTTAAAAACAATATTGTGAGGTGGGAGGTGTTCAGAATAGACTGGAAATGAGTGGAAATTAATGTTATTGAGGTTAGTAATACCGTAGAATCAATATTACTCCAAATGCAAAAATCCTCCAGATCCAAAACCAAAACACGAAAAAAGTGGTTTTGGCAAAACCAATCCAGATCCAAAACACGAACATGGAGCCAGAACCAAAACACAAAACACGAAAAGTGCCCGCCGCACATCTCTAATGATAAGTACACATTTCAAGTACATTTGAAGTAAATAAACAAAAAAAAACACTTTTCAATACATTTTGACAAAAACCCCCAAAACCTTTCATCTCTAACAATATTTCTTATTCGTAGTGTACATGTCAATTTTGCACATTGGCCCTCATTCCGAGTTGTTCGCTCGCTAGCTGCTTTTAGCAGCTGTGCAAACGCTAAGCCGCCGCCCTCTGGGAGTGTATCTTAGCTTAGCAGAAGCAGAGGTGTAGTGTGGAGACATTACACCCGGAGCAGGGCCATATTACGGCGCCCCCACCCACCACCAAACATACATACATTCATAGATTCACACACAAATATACACAGATATACATAAACACACACATACACAGATATACACACACACACACACACACACACACACACACACACACACACACAGATATACACAGACATACATAAACATATAGATGTATACACACTCATATATACACACACACACACACACACACACACACACATAAACCCACAGATATACACAGACATACATAAACACACACATATACACAGATATATACACACACAAACACAAATATACACACACATATAATATATACAAAGATATATACAAATAAGCACACACACATACCTGTATACACATTAACACACACATATACACAGATATATACACACACAAACACAAATATACACACACATATACTGTATACAAAGATATATACACACAAACACACGCATACATGTATACACATAAACACACATATGCACACAGACATACTGTATACACACATTTACAAACAAACACATTTACACACACAGACATATACACATAAACACACAGTATACACGGACATAAACACACAGTATACACACAGTAATTCTCACCAAGTGGGCAGCAGCAGAGCAGCTCCTCATTCTAGCCTGGAGGGGCGGAGCTTCTATGTGATTGACAGGCTGGGCCTCCGTGGGTAGAAGGAAAGGACTGAGGAAAGTGAAGGGGTGGCCACTACACTGCCTGTATGTTCCAGATCACTGAATGCAGATACCTGTCAGCCAGGAAGATTCTTCTGGCAAGCCTCCAAACCTCCCCACTTCCCTAACAACACACCACACTACACTGCACTAGACTCTCTGCACTGCAATCAGTGACATGGAACATGTAGGCAGTGTGGTGGCCACCCCTTCCATCTTTTCTACTTATCTCCTACCCCAAGACCCCGGCTCTCAGCTGTGTTACAGAGAGCCGGCGCTTTCTGTCCCCAGTGGTACCTGGAGCTTCAGCTCCACTTGCTCCACCCTCCCTACACCCCTGAGCAGAAGTGCGAACGAAAGGATCGCAGCACTGCTACGATAAAAGATTGTGCAGTTTCTGAGTAGCTCGAGACCTACTCCTAGCTTGCGATCACTGCAAACTATTTAGTTCCTGTTTTGACGTCACAAACACGCCCTGCGTTCGGCCAGCCATGCCTATGTTTCCCCAGCCACTCCTGCGTTTTTATCTGGCACGCCTGTGTTTTTACACACACTCCCCGAAAACGGTCAGTTACCACCCAGAAACACCCACTTCCTGTCAATCACTCTGCGGCCAGCAGTGCGACTGAAAAGCGTCGCAAGAGCTTGTGTAAAACTGCATCTGCTTTTGTGAAAGTACGTCGCACGTGCGCATTGAGCCGCATATGCATGCGCAGAAGTGCCGATATTTAGCCTGATCGCTGCGCTGCGAACAACGGCAGCTAGCAATCAACTCGGAATGAGGGCCATTGTGCACAGGAAAATACATCTGCTACACAAAGAAATGTCTTTGGATGCAAAAGCAGCTTATGATATGTGGCATATTGTAGCTATACTCTGTGTAATTGTGACTGTATCAGCATACCAAATTATGTTACAGTGTTTGGCTGGAATACACTGTAGCATAACATTTTATATGCAGGTATAGTTACTCAGAGATGGACGCAGATCTTGCTTCCGCAGCAAAATTTGCGTCCATGTACCCACATGCTAGGGGCCGCTCATGTGTGGCACCCAGGGGCATAGGCAGAACTTTATGGGCCCCATGGCAACATTTTAAAGGGGTCCCCATCCCAATGCTTCTAGAGAGACAACTGTCTGCAGCAGTTGTTAATTTTATGGCCTATTGTAGGGCCCTAGTTCATTTTTTGAACCAAAGTAGAGACTTATTTAATGTGATGCCCCATAGTAGTGCCCTAGTTTCTTTTATGAATCGTAGTAGTGCTTAAGTTCACCCCATGTCACATTTCAGAGCTGCCAGTACACATTATACCACACAGTACCCCCAATTCACATTATGATATATAGTGCCATACCTAGATATATTGCAAGCCACAAGGAAAAAGTTTGAAAGGACCCTTATGTACCACCCAGTGGCAAAAAATGTATACAACACATGTAACTGTGACAGGGAAGGTGGGCCCCTCTCAGCTCTGGGCTCCATAGCAGCTGCACTGCCTGCACCTATGGTAGCTATGCCCTTGGTGCCACAACCCCACTATGCATTTGCAATTTAATTACAAACGCATCGAATAGAGGTCGACCCCTGCCCATGAAACCAGGCTGCGCAGGAAGGGGTCACCCTCTATTTCAGGGATGGGAAACCTTTGGCCCTCCAGTTGTTGTTGAACTACACATACCAGCATACCTTGCTACAGTTTTGATATTTGGCCATGCTAAAGCTGTTGCAGGGCATGCTGGGATGTGTAGTTCAACAACAGCTGGAGGGCTGAAGGTTCCCCATCCCTGCTCTATTTGATGCATTCGCAATTAAGTCCCACCGTCATCTTTCCACATGTAGACGACATCATAGGCCGGCCCCAAAAATGCCCATGACACACCTGCATTTCCTGATCACCACCTGTCAGTCTCGATGCGATCAGATCCTTCCAGGATTCAATAGCATGGTAAAGAGTCGCGCACGCGCACTATTGTTGTTGCACATGCGCAGACCCTATGGATGCAGCGGCTGCATGTGAAAGCAGCGGCTGCATCTATCTCTGTATAAGGCCCACAGTTGCTATTTCACATAGAATATAGGGGGTCATTCCGACCCAATTCCGGTTGGTCCAAAAATATTATATATTTGTTTTCTAGTCAATTTGGATCCAATACGCAGAAGCTAGGAAATAGATGCACATTTGTAATGTCTGATGTGGTGAGATAATTTCCCAGGCGGCATTACTGGCTCTGATTACATCCCGGCCATAGTGTCTCTAGACACATCACTGAGGTTCACAATAATGATCCTGATGGTATCAGGATCATAGGCGTAGAACAGATTAAACCTACACTTAGGGGGCGAGGTAAGTATAGATGGTTATGCACAAAACAAACTTTTTGGATAAATGAATTGACTTTATAATGGTATTTTATAGGGGTATATTCCATCGGTGTCAAATCCCGCACCGGATTCGACAGTTTGCCAATCTGACAGCATTCAACTGTCTAATCCCTCCTTCCCAGTCACTGAATTCGACATATTCAATTTTAAATGGATTTGACATGCCTCCAGTTGGAAAGGGACCAATGCTCGGATTGTGGGCGGCCTGGATTCGACTTCCCACGCTCCTCGACAGCTTAAAAGGCTTGTTTGCTGCGTGCTCAGTAGCCATTTTGGGAACCTGCAGAGCGGAGTGAGGAGCTACAGAGTGAACAATGGCCCTCATTCCGAGTTGTTCGCTCGCTAGCCGCTTTTCGCAGCAGTGCACACGCTAAGCCACCGCCCTCTGGGAGTGTATCTTAGCTTAGCAGAAGTGCGAACGAAGTATTTGCAATATAGCGAAAAGATTTTACTTTGCAGTTTCTGAGTAGCTCGAGACTTACTCCTCCAGTGCGATCAGTTCTGTGCTTGTCGTTCCTGGTTTGATGTCACAAACACACCCAGCGTTCGCCCAGACACTCCCCCGTTTCTCCAGCCACTCCCGCATTTTTCCCAGAAACGGCAGCGTTTTTTCACACACTCCCCTAAAACGGCCAGTTTCCGCCCAGAAACACCCACTTCCTGTCAATCACACTACGATCACCAGAACGAAGAAATTTCTTAGTTAAGCCGTGAGTAAAATAACAAACTCCATAGCAAATTTACTTGGCGCAGTCGCAGTGCGAACATTGCGCATGCGCAGTTTGCTGAAAATCGCTGCGATGCGAAGAAAAAGAACGAGCGAACAACTCGGAATGAGGGCCAATATGTCTTTCCTTGCTGTGGTATCGTGCACTTTTGTGAGCTTATACCCAGCAGACTTTCATCCAGGACGGACAGAAGACCTTCAGCCATCCCGGAGGAGAGTCGTTTTTGGTCCGGATTCAACATTTTTGGGTAAGCACCACATGTGGTATTGTGTTGCATGTAGGTGCTTGTATAGTGTATGGGTGCTGTTTTGAATGGTAGGCTACTGTTTTGTATGAGGTTTGAGTGCAGCATGTAATGTTTGGGTGGGGGTGGGGTGCCAAGAGGTGTACATGTGGTGTTACTTGGATATGTTTGGGGTACGTTTAAAATGTGTACAGGTGTTTTATTTTATCATTAGGTCCTGGTTTTATTGCAGCATTATTTTTTTTGGGGTGTTGGGGTGTCTTTAGTGGACTTTTGGGGTGTTTGGTTAGGGTTTTATTGATTTTTTAAATGTGCAAATGTTTTTTTTTTGTGTATGCTTGACCACTGGTTTAATTGCAGCCTTACATGTTGGGGTGCAGGGGTGTCTTTAGTGGACTTTTGAGGTGTTTGGGTGGGGTTTTATTTAATTTTTAAATGTGCTAATGGGGTTTTTTGTGCATGCTTGACCACTGGTTTAATTGCAGCATGCCCTGTTGGGGTGCAGGGGTGTCTTTAGTGGACTTTTGTGGTGTTTGGTGGGGTTTTAATGTGTGCTGGTGTGTTTTTAAATATGTTTTTCTACTTAAATTATTGCAGCATGCAAGGTAGCTGTGACTTTAGTGTACTTGGGTGTTTAGCTACTGTTTTTGTATTTTTTAAATGTGTGTTGTTGTTTTTTGGTATTTAATGAATTAAATGTGAGGTGATGGTGGGTCTGTGTTTTATTTTTTTGGTGTTTGGTTGTGTTTGGGGATACAAATGTTTAAGGTTTTTTAAATTATTTATTTAAAACAAGAATGTCCAGGGAAAAGCACACATTTCCTCCCAATCCTCAGAATACTTGCAGGACAGCGACGAGGAGTGGGCCTCGACCCAGGAGAGGAGATGGCCGGCCAGCCAAGGTCATCCAGCGATCAGCCTAGGTCATCAAGGGACCAAGGCAGTAGGAGTAAAAAGAAAAGGCGAAGACAGGTAATTATAAATTACTTTCTGCGCCTGCAGCCACACTAGCATACATCTTGCCACACCCACGGGCCATTTTGCACACTGCCAGGGACACTGACACACCTCAAGGCACACCTACAAGTATCTTTGTACACTGACACATCCCAAGGCACACCTACAGGTATATTTGCGCACTGCCAGGGACACTGACGCACCCCGAGGCACACCCACAGGTCATTTTTTATTGTATTAATTGCATGTTTTATTTTCCTAAAAGCCAACAAGCCAGCCAGAGGATCAGTCAGATGAGGAAGCCTCTGGAGAAGAAACAGGGCAGATGATTCTACGTGGACCACGGTACACCGAGGCTGAAATTTGTGTCCTAGTGGATGGCGTCGACAGGTTCTACGACATTCTGTATGGACCAAAGGTACAGGCAACAGCAGCAAAGGCAAAGAGGAAGATCTGGGAGGCCATCATGGATAAAGTCACTGCAGTATCTGGAAACTGTCGGGACCCCAGAAACTGCATGAAGCATTATAGTGTTTGCCATTGACAGACCAAGAAAAATATGGGGATTCAGCGCCGACACGAGACAGCAACCGGGGTGGTCCAGCTCTGAATTTCAAGTGGCTGCCCTGGGAGGAAGTCATCAAAAGGCGCGTGAACCCTGTCATGGTCCAAAGAGTTCCAGGCAGTGTGGACTACACCTGCGCTGCTGGCTTTCCCAAGGAGGAAGAACCGCCCAGAAGACGGGAAATGTTGGGAGCCCAGCAGTCCAAAAGAAGTCATGATGGTAAGAATTCATTCAAGTGTGTTTCTCCTTTTCCCTTGACACACCTGCCCAGAGGACATCACTTGCGTGCAGGACATCACCAGCGCACAGAACATCACCAGCATGCCGGACATCACCTGTGCGCCAAACATCAGCAGTACGCAGAACATCACCTGCACGCAGGGCATCACCAGTTTGGGACCAATCCTCCAGGAGCTCAGAGACTGTGACACAAGAGCCTCAAGAAGCAGAAAGCATGACCGTTTATACTGTGGACCTGACCTGTTTGAATCATCAGGTTTCACGGATGAGACTTTTCAAGGGTTTGATGCCAGCTGTGCCAACGCATCAATCCCAAGCCAAGGATTGTCTCAAGATTTGAGGCCCGGAGACGCTCCAGGTACAGGATGCAGAAGCAATACAAAACCACAAATAGCAGCGCTTAGCGTAATAACTTATAAATAAAAAGGATTGAGTGAAAAAAATTGTTACAATTTAATTAAACACAATAAAAAGACATGTTTAAAAACACATGAGCTCGCCAATATCTTTAAATGAATTGTGGTCAAATAGCTGCCTTTCTAGTGTGATCCGTTCCTATTAAAAATGAACTGGTAAGTGTATGGGTGATTGGTCACGACTTATTGGAATCTTTTCTGCCCACGTGTGCCCGGACCAGAACTGGACTTTACATCTTTAAAAGATATTGAGGTGATTGACTTTCTCTGGAGCACCACTACATCTCTCTCCGTGCAAGGAGGATACCGCACTGCAGTGAGGATCCCTAATACCGTGCCTGGTTTTGAGTACTTCACAAAGACTCTCCCAAGGGACTACACCTCCAGCGGTTCATTGTGGAAATAATCATCTTTTGGGACAATAATTCTTGGTCCAAAACTCCAGTCCTTCTCACCCATACACTTACCAGTTCATTTTTAATAGGAACCGATCACACTAGAAAGGCAGCTATTTGACCACAATTCATTTAAAGATATTGGCGAGCTCATGTGTTTTTAAATATGTCATTTTATTGTGTTTAATTAAATTGCAACAATTTTTTTCACTCAATCCTTTTTATTTATAAGTTATTACGCTAAGCGCTGCTATTTGTGGTTGTGTATTTCTATGTTATTTTGGGGGTGACTATCCTAAATTTTTAGCAGCAGCATTAGAAACACAACACTCATTAGTGCCTGATCCCTTACCTTTGGTAAATTCCAGGATGCAGAAGGTTAATATATGAATCCATTGTAAGCTTTTCCATATTTTCTAATATTATTTACTAACTGTTATGTTTTTTTATTTATACTTTTGTAAACAGAGGTGCCACAGACCAGCAGCGGATTTGCATCAGGGATCGGTCCCTACTTCAGGCCGGATCTGATACAGGAAGAGTTGTACGATGAGTTGGATGTGCAGCAGCCCGCAGTTTCTACACCCCTGCGTAAGTAATTAGATAAATATAACTTTTTTAAAAACTGAAAAGTTTGTGATCCTTAAAACATATGTGGGAATGGTCTTCTAATTTTTTTTTTACATTTTAATCAGCTGCACAAGTGCAGTTGGTGAGAGTCATTCAGCAAGGGCAGGATCCCTCAAAAGTTCAGAGGGTAAACAACCTGGCATCAGAGATGCAGCAGCACCAGGACAGTTTTCAGGATGACGTCAACACCAGACTGGAGTCCATTGAGAAGTCAATGGAGAAGATGGCCTACAGTATGGCTGCATTGCAAAAGACCATGGCCAACAGCATGGCTGAAATGAGAAAGACCAGGCACGAAGTTCTCAGGGCGATTATTGACGTCCTCCATGTTCTGGCGAAATCCATGAACAGGTGGAGAACACGGCATGTCAGTCACAAAGCTTCCAGAACATGTCAGAGAGCCAGTGACAAACAGCATCTCTGATGCCACATTTATTTTATTTTTTAAGAATTACACCTTAATGTAAAAAAGTTGTGTAACTTGAGCATTCACATATTTTTAAAATTCTTCAGGGCTGGTCGACAAAGAGGCGAGGACAGTGTTGTTCGACGCGAGTTTACAATGGTGTGTAATGGCATGTTTCACTGTACACACACTTACACAAACCCTGACCCGCCTGCACTTGTGGAGCCACACAGTCCAGCAATGGGTTTTGGCTGGGCTGTGTGGTTCCAAAAGTACAGGCGGGTCAAAGTACAGACCACTGACACCACAACTCCTTCACCTGGACCCGCCTGCACTTGTGGAGCCACACAGTCCAGCAATGGGTTTTGGCTGGGCTGTGTGGTTCCAAAAGTACAGGCGGGTCAAAGTACAGACCACTGACACCACAACTCCTTCACCTGGACCCGCCTGCACTTGTGGAGTCACACAGTCCAGAAATGGGTTTTGCTGGACTGTGTGGTTCCACAAATGTTCTTGGGAAATGCACTATGGAACGTGAATGTGACATCATTACAGTGCCCTTTACTTACTGTAAGTCTATTGCTCTATATTTTTGCAGAATTATACACAAGAACAAGGAATTTAGCAAGAACAAACACATTTTTTTTTTATTATTTTTTATGAACAATATAAATACGACTGTTTTTTTCTTCAATAAAATATAAAATTGAGAAGTTTTGTGTTTTTCTGTTAGATATTGTAAATGTAATTTAAAAGTGGGCATTTAAGGGGTGTGGGGGTGTTGAAGGTCCTGAGGTAGGCCAGCATTGTAGCGGGGGTGAGAGTCTTAGCTCCACTGTCCACGTGATGGGGTTCAAGGTCATGGAGGTACATTCCAGGGAAAACCTGTGGAAGAGAAAAAGTATTATTTTCAAGCATCACATCCCTCCTGAAAAAGAAGAACAGCACGTGCAAGCAACAATGCAGAAACACACAGGTAACACTGACATCAGGGAGGTTGGGGTCCAGCATCTCACCTGAAGGGTGTCTTAGTTACATCTCAGTGGGAGAGGTTCACATCACAAGTAGGCCATCATGGTAGAGTGGGGACTTTAGCATCACTTGACATCGGAGAGGGTACTTTAGGCTTAGAAGGGCTACTCCGGGAAACCTGTGGAAGAAAACATTTATTATTTATAAGATACTTCAAAGCATGACATCTCTCCTGAAAAAGAAGAATAGCAGGTGCAAGCAACAATGCAAAAACACACAGGTAACACTGACATCAGGAAGGTTGGGGTCCAGCATCTCACCTGAAGGGTGTCTGTGTAACATCACAGTGGGGGAGGTCCACATCACAAGTAGGCCGTCATGGTAGGGGGGGGACTTTAGCATCACTTTACACCAGAGAGGGTACTTTAGGCTTGGAAGAGCTACTCCGTGAAACCTATGGAAGAGAAAGGGTATTATTTATAACAGGGGTGGGTAACCTCCAGCTCACCGGCCGTATAAGGCCCGCAAAGCCATTTGTTCTAGCCCACCCACTACTGTGTGTCTGCGATGTGTCTCAGCTGTCAGGGCAGGGAGGAGAGCGCAGCTATGTCTGGCGGCAGTGACGGGTAGGATCTCAAACCAGCCGCCATTTTGTGAGCCAATCAGAGCTCGCAGCCAGCCAATCAGGAGCCACCACTGCCGGTCTGTGAGCTCTGATTGGCTCACGAACCGGTGGCTGGTTTGAGGTCCTACACGCTGCCACCCGCCCAACATAGCTGCACTCTCCTCCCTGCCCTGACCCCTGACAGCTGAGACATGCTACAGCCACCAGACGGAGCACTAAGGGGCAGGAGAGGCACACGCTATGCTCTCCTCTCCTCCCCTGACACATAGCAGCAGCAGTGGTGAGATGCACAGTGGGGTGGGGGGCATTTGTGTATCTGGCACTGGGGGGCATTTGTGTATCTGGCACTGTGGGGGCATTTGTGTATCTGGAACTATAGGGGCATTTGTGTTTCTGGCACTGCACTGGCATATGTGTATCTGGCACTGTGGGGGCATTTGTGTATCTGGCACTGTGGGGGTATTTGTGTTTCTGGCACTGCACTGGCATATGTGTATCTGGCACTGTGGGGGCATTTGTGTATCTGGCACAGTGGGGGCATATGTGTATCTGGCACTGTGGGGCCATTTGTGTATCTGGCACTGCACTAGCATATGTGTATCTGGCACTGCACTATTGGGGGCATATGTGTATCATGTTCCATTTTAATTGGCCACACTCATTTTTTGGCGCATGCACTCAGTACCACTAAGGGGAATATCTACTGGGGGGCAGGGTCATTTTTAAGTTGATAATTTTTGTATGTCCCCTGAAGGATTTTATAAATATTCAAATGGCCCTTGGTAGAAAAAAGGTTCCCCACCCCTGATTTATAAGATAATTTAAAGCGTAACATCCCTCCTGAAAAAGAAAAATAGCAGGTGCAAGCAACAATGCAAAAACACACAGGTAACACTGACATCAGGGTTGTTGCAGTCTAGCATCTCACCTGGAGGATGTCTTTTGTAACATCGCAGTGGGGGAGGTCCCCATCACAAGTAGGTCATCATGGTACAGGGCCACTTTACACAGAACAGGATTCAAAAAAGTAACGGGATGCCATTAACTGTACGTTACTTGGGGTTCAACAGGATGCTGTCAACAGGACAGAACTCTGGAATAAAAAAAAAAAATAAAAGACACAATTTATTTTAATAATAATATATTAACACTGATTTACAAAAAAAATTACAATTATACTCACAGGATGATGAAAAGAATGTTCAGATGAGATGGCTTCTCGCTTCATATCCTTCATCCATACCCACAGGTGGAGGAGAAGAATGGTTCCTGTTGCAGATAACCCTGCAACGAATAGTCACCAGCAAACAGTTTGCGACACAGATGTTGTGGAGGATACAACATGCATTAATTATGCCACAATCCTTCGCCGGGGAGTATAAAAGAGCACCGCCGGAAGAGTCTAAACTTCTTAACCGGCTTTTAAGTACACCGAAAGCATGCTCAATTACTTCCCATGATGTACTGTGTGTCTCTTGGTACCGTTTTAAGTCTTCACCTACATGATTAGAAAATGGGGTCAAGAGCCAAGGTTTGTTAGTGTAACCCACATCGCCTATGAAAAAAACAAAAATGGTAGTTAATATAAAAATATATATATACTTACCTAACGGCCAGCCATCCGGCATTTTTCCTGTCTCAAATTCATGTAACAGCGATGACTGGCTTAGGATGAAGGAGTCATGAGATGACCCAGGAAATCTCACAAAAATGTTTGTAAACTTCATTTTTGCATCCCAGACCCTCTGAACATTCATGGAATGGAAGTGTTTTCGGTTCCAAAAACATTCTTCGAATTCCTGGACAGTCGGAATTGCACATGCGTACAGTCAATCGCGCCCAGAACGTTGGGGAATTTAAATTCATTGTAAAAGCCAATTTTAATATCATGCCATCTGCTGTCCATATCCGGGAATTTAATGAATTGGGTTGTTAATTTGCGGAACGCCTTAATGACCTGGGTTAAACAGCGCGCTAGTGTCGGCTGTGAAAAACCACACTTTTGAGACAAAATAGGCTGGAATGTGCCTGACACCAAAAAATGCAACACAGCTAGCAGTTTCTGGAAACCACTGACTGTGTGATTTGTCCGTGCCCGAGGTTCCAGGTAAGGCTCCAATAGATCGTACAGCGAATATATTTCACAAGCCGATAAGCAATAATTTTGTATCACCTCGAACTTGGAGAGATACTCCAGTACACGCCTAGTGTGATACTGGCGTGGACATGGAAATGATGCCCAATGCAGATATTTGATGACCACGATCCTAATCTTCAAGATCATTTTCCTCCTCTACACTTGCCTGGATCATGAACATCACAATCTGGTCAGAAAAAGGCTCCATTAGTGTAAAAAATATAAATATACAGTATGTTAAAAATGCAGAGTGCCCTAAATAAAATGATTCCACAAGACAGATGACTGTAATGGCTGCTCTCCTCCCAGAAGTCTTAAGCATAGGAGTGGCTTTGGTGAAGTGTAACCTGTGTAAAAATGGGGAATCATGGGTACATTCCTTCACTCAGCCCAGTAAAGAAAAAGATATTCAGAAAAAAAATCAAAATATAATAATGTGGCTCATAAATGCAAAACCCAAATATATAATTACTTAAAATATAAATATATATGCTAAAAGAAATTTAAAAAAGCATTAAATTTCAAGTATTTAAAATTTCTTGTCAGCTCACGACAGAAAAACTTGTCGGAGTGAAATTGTCAAAGGTTGCATTGAAAACCACTGACACTGATTCGATAATCTTCAATTGAATGTGCTTTTGTCGAAAAGCCATTTTTTATCATTACAGACACTCAAATGTCTAAAAGTCAAAACTCGGAATGGAGCCGACAGTAATTTCATCTAAACTGGCTTAATGAATTGTCAAATGCAATTCGACAGTTTTTTTTTATGTCGGAAAAGGCCTGTTTTCCTACAAAATGAGGGATTCGACACCAATTGAATATACCCCATATACCCTGCGGGGAGACGGGGGAGAGCCACAGGGAGACGGGGAGAGCAGCGCTACAGCAGCAGCTCCAGTAAGCGTAGCAGGAGGATGTGTCACAGTCACCGCTCACGGCAGTGTCCACCCAGCTCCAGCAAATGAGGTCTCACTTGCTGGAGCTGGGTGGACGCTGCTGTGAGTGGCGGCTGTGACACATCCTCCTGCTATGCTGCTGTAGCCACTGTTATAGCGCTGCTCTCCCTGTTTCCCTGCTGCACTCCCCCGTTTCCCCGCTGGTCAACCCCCTCTCCTCCTCTCGGCTCCCTCATCTTAATCAGACTTTTTTTAATTTCATATTGAGATGGTCGGAAATGGGGCCAAAACCTGTTAGATTTTGCCCCATTTCCGACAGAAGCACGCAGATCGGCAGCTATTCTGCCGATCCACGTGCTTTCCGACAAGTCTAATTCCCCGACTTGTCAGATAAAAATCCAGGGAATGAATAGGTTGGAACCCCTTCTGACCTTAAAAAGTTTAAAACTGCCATCTTTCCGACAAGATGGCAGTTTCGCCTTCAATTGAATATACCCCATAGTCTCCAATGGGTTATATAGGTTGATCATTTTGTTCATATGGGAATTTGGTTCTTTTCCCTTCTCTTTTCTTTTAATTATTTTATTTTTCTATACTGTTTTGTGAGATTTGCATTAATATATACATATCTAAGACCCTTGAGTCCTATTGGAGAAACAGCACTATATAAAAAAAATATATTATTATTATTATTATTATTATTATTATTATTATTATCTGTACATATTTAATCATGTTTGAAACTTTGTAATTATAAAGTATAATGTATTTTAAAACACAATTGTTATAGCCATCATAGAACTTATAGAATATGGATTGGATGTGTGGATGTTTCCAGCTTATACACGGTTATACCACACAATGATGATATAACTGCTGTTAGGAAACTCCTCACTGATAATGGAAACTATTCAGTCAGTTTCGTCGAGTTTTGTGTCTCATTATTGGAATTTGTATTGACAAAAAAATCTTTATATTTGATGGTGCTTTCTATTTGCAGGTGTCTGGCTGCGCCATGGGAGTGGCCTCGGCACCTGTGTATGTGAACACATTCATGTTTGTTATTGAGGATGATGTCTTTTTTGGTAGACAAAAGGTAGCTGAACAGGTGCTGTTTTATACATGCTACAATGACGATCTATTTATTGTTTGGTCAGGTACCAAAGCAGCATTTTGTGATCTTATTGATAATCACAATATGACCAATTGTCCTGTCAAATTTACCATGAGACTTGATCAGCATGCTATTGACTTTCTGGATGTTAAGGTCATAAAAAAAATGGTGCATTACTTACCACCGTATTTCATAAAGAGACAGATAGAAATATGTTATTGCATGCACAGAGCTGCCATCCAAATAGCTTCAAACGTGGATTACCCTATTCACAAATGATACGGAGAATACATTCTGATAAAGCTGTTGCATCAGACCAGATTGATGCTCCCATTACTAAGTTTGTAGTAAGGGGTTGTCCACTGAGGAAGCTATTGGAAACCAAAGTACTGTATTGGTGCTATCAAGAAAATATTTATTAAAAAAGGTGGTCAAATCTGATAGTCAGAAAAGGTTACTATGGGTCAACAAATGTAATGTTCTCTCATGTGATGTAAACAAGATAGTTAAATCTAATTAGCCAATAGTGTCTACAGTTGAAAGCTTGCCTTTAAGAGAAATTAGTATCATGCCATGTTATTCCAGAGGTAAGAACCTTCGTGATATTCTCGTGAGGGCAGATGCTTCCCAGAAGGAAATTATTCCCAAAGATTTATTATATAATAAGGAGACACGATATTTTAGATGTACATGTGTTACCTGTAGATTTTTGATTCTTGGTAATGAATTCTGTCATCCTCATTCTGGAAAGAAATTCAGGATTATGCATCATCTTAACTGTAACAGCACTTATGTTGTCTATCAGATCATATGCCCGTGTGGCCTATCATATATAGGCAAAACACAATGTAAATATAAGGAGAGAATGTCAGGATGTCAGGACATCGTTCTACTGTTAGGGCAGCCTTGTCTAGAGGTCAGAGTGACCAGCCAGTTGCTCGCCACTTTGTAGAGGCACGACACAGCTTGGCTAGCATCCACTACAGAATGATCGACCATATCCCTCGATCATAATTTGTTACTTATAAAGCGTGAAGCGCAGTGGATACATCACTTAGGGGTTCTATCCCCTAAGGGGTTAAATGAAACTTTTTCGTTGTCCTATTTTTGATATTTTGATACATTTTGATACATTAATGGTTTGTGGCTTTTTATTTTTGTGATAGTGGAACATTTTTATAAGCTTGAAACATGTTGTTACTTATGATGTATATATTGTAACTTTGTATTTATCTGTTACTGTTCTGTGCGTGATGAGATGATGCAGCAGCCTGATGTGATTTCTGTACTTGAGCAACTATTTTTTCCTTAGTGTCTGTTTCTATGGTGATGTGCTGTCTTACTTCGTCATCTCCCGGCGCTGTGCTGTACGACATGACGTCATCGGCCAAGGACACTGAATAGGCGCATAATCCAGGAACTCGGTGTGGTCATTCACACGGTGTTTGGTATAAAGGTAAGAACATGTGCATTACCTGTTATATCCTGACGATAGTGTAAACAACACTGAAACGTTGATTTAAACCCTGCTGTCTCCTGAGCTAGTTATTCGGTGAGTGCCGCACCTCTGGATTCTTATTCTACGTTATCTGTGCGGGCAACCCCTGCTATTGTGCTGCATTCAGTTGGAGTGCCAGACCGCCGTCTGCGTGTGTGTGTGTGTGTATATATATATATATATATATATATATATATACACACAGTATATATAGATGTATTTTTTCCCTCTATGTTTTTGATGGTATATGTAGTATAAATTAATATTTTGATATTTATTACTTATGTGTTTTACTGCTAAGTTTCTTAAGTACATTGTTTTGCATTGAAAGTCTCCTTGATCCCTGTCAATATATATAAATCAGATATAAAAAAAAACCTTTTTTTAGATTCAATCCACGGTGTGATCATTCATATTATACTGTATGTGCTAATTAGCTAAATGTGTATGCTATGTGTATCTATGCCTGCTGGGTGGATTGGAGCATTCATTCATTTCCTTTGAAGAAATCAGCTGGATGGAAGAAACGGGTCTGGAGTTTATACTGATCTTATCACTACGGTTTTTACCGCCGCATGAAGTATAACTTTCTATACGGACACCTTTATGCAAAGTTTCTACAAAGATTTCTCAGCTCTCTATGGAGGTGGGATTATCATGAACAATAATGATTGGGTGCCAAGTGCTGAGGGAGATCTGCATATGATGGACAGCATTGCATAGACTGGCAATTTGTGTCTACATGCGGCTGATGTAAATTGCTGCATGTAGGACCGTCACGCTGACATGTATTTCATTAAATTTGCCCAGGACCTATTTACAGTGTGCTATACATATTGGCAAAGACTGCATATGAATAGCAAATGACTGCACTTAAGAGATTTGTCTTTGTTTTATCACTGATTCTGCAAATAATTGGATTATAATCCCCGCAGGTAACAATAACTGAGACTGTTTGTGCATTGGTAGCTTTGGATATTGTTTGGCAGTGTCCAGTGGCAGATTTTGCCTACGGCCTGCAGGACTGCAGACCCCCAGATAAAATCTGTCACCCCTTGCAGTTTCAGTAAAGCCAGATGCAATCCATGACTGCACTGGCTTAAGTGTGACTGGCAGTGACTTACTGTTGGAATTCCTACCTGCCAGTCACAGACACAAAAGGCAGTCCCATTGGGACATCTCCTCCCTCTGTGACTGCCAGACTTGGCTGCAATAGGAAGAGAACTGGCTTCCTGTATAATGCCACTTCCAGTCTTTCACGTGGCCCAATGCAGCTTCTATCAGCTACAGCATATGCTTTCCACAGATGCCGGGCTTTGTGCATTCTCAGTCGCACAACGGCGTCTGCACATGCGCTGTTTCCAGCATCTGCTGGATCCATTGTGCAGGTGCTCAGACCCATGGCTTCATATCTCCTCTCCATGCTGGGGGTAGTGGCAGCCCCCCTATTTAAAGTAAGAAGGAGCCACCACTGGCAGTGACTTGTTTCACAAAGGCTTTGTTAGCTATTTTTTCCCCACTGTTTATTGGAACTACTTTATTGCTCACAGAGGGGGTCATACAAAGAGGGGTTTGTACGCATATTGATAAATGTTTTTGCACTGCGCATGCATATGAGCCACAGTGCACATGCATGTCGAGTGATTAGAGTGGTTGCAGCAAGATTTAAGTTGCAAAATGAGTGACATGAAGTCAGTGTTTGGGAGCAGTAAGGGGGAGTGGTCATGTGAACGCAGGTGTGTTATGACCATTCAGATGGCATTTTCTCCTTGTGCATATATTAGAAGCTGTGATCACACTTGCTACTTGCATCCCAGGAGGGCAGCTCAGCCTGCGCATCTTCAGAGGAACTCAGCTCTACTTGATGACCTGCTGTGAGATAATAGCAATGTTTCTGCAATCAAGAAGTGCAGTTTGAAAAGATGCGATCATATTGGGTGCCCTTTTTGCATGAGTTAGCTATTGCCCAAGTTCATACATACCATTGCAGAGTAGTGATGAGCGGATTTGGTTTTACTCGGTTTTACTCGGTTCTCAAAACGGCATCTTATTGGCTATCCAAAACACGTGACATCCGTGAGCCAATAAGATGCCATTTTGAGAACCGAGTAAAACCGAGTAAAACCGAATCCGCTCATCACTATTGCAGAGTAAGTAATTTTACCAGCATGCTGTAAAATTGTAAATATCAAGTTTGGTGAGAAATATGAACAAGAGATTTTGAAATTGTTATGTCTGAAAAAACTATTAGTCTGTGAATACAAGGCATGTCTGAAGATGTTGAGTTACAGTACAAGTGATAGCCAAAATTAAAGAAGACATTGGTTTTGCCATCCAATTGGATGAGTCAACTGACATCACTGGAAAATCTCAAGTCCTATGATTCAGCAGGTTTGTTTGTAATGAAGAATTAATTGAACAATTTTTATTTTGCAAACTGCTTCCAGAAACAACAAAAGGCCAAGACATTTTTGATGTTGTCGACATCTATTTCAGTTCTCATGGTTTGTCTTGGCAATCATGCATCAGCATCTGCACAGACAAAAGGTGCTCCCTCTATGTCGGGAGGACTGAAAGGATTTGTTACAGTGGCCAAGCAAAAGAACCCTGCCATTGTTTTTACACATTGTTTCATCCACAGAGTGGCCCTCATTTCAAAATCAGTAGTCCCTGAGCTTTGAAAAATAGTACTGGATGAAAAAATAAAAATTGTCAACTACATCAAAGGTAGTCCGTTAAAATCAAGGTTGTTTTCAGAACTATGAGGCTAATTCAGTTTGGATCGCAAATTGCAATTTAATTTGAATTATTGCGTTCGCCTCGAGGACGCATGTGCAGCGCCTGTCTGGAGCATGCACCCGCACTTTCTGCTAACAAGCAGAAATTGTGATGCAATCACAATTTCTGCTTGTTGAATGGGTGAGGCGGCAAAATGATTGCAAATTCTGCTAATTAGCAGAATTTGTAATACTTACTGAATTAGGCCCTAGGTTCTGCCATGGATGCTGCTTCCACACAACTCCTACTGCACACAGAAATGTGGTGGCTATCTTGAGGTTGGGTGCCTTCAAGACTATATGAACTTAGGGATAAGCTTATTTTTTTTTTTACTTTTGAAGATTTGGAGATAGACGATATCTGCCAAGCCTTGAATAGTCTCAACAAGTGTATGCAGGGAAAGAATTATAATATTATTACTTTAACTGACAAAATTAACATTTTCAATAAAAAGTTATAATTGTGGGGAGCCAGAATCAAAAAAGAGAACAAAGTTGAAATGATTGATCAGACAAAAGTTGCAGACTTGACAATATCTTGTCAATATAATTCTACAAAGTTATTTTCCATAGAGTCCCAAACATCAGTGATCATCTTGAAGAGGGGACTCAGCAACAGAGTTCAAATCCCCAACAGTGATGATACCACACATGACTTATACTTACGTGAGACACATGTACAACTATTTTCCATTAGTTGATGTATTTTCCTTGGACTGGGTGAGAGATCCTTTTTGTGTTAAATGTGTATTCCTCGGCCAAACTAAGTATGGCAGAAGAAGATGAGGTGGCAGAAATAAGAAATGACAGAGATCTGAAATGAAATCACTTATTAACAGATATGGCCTCATTCTGGTTGTCTCTCTGGAATAGGTATGGGATCCCGGTGGTCAGGAGACCAATGCTGGGATCTCAACAGCTGGAATCCCGGCAGTGAGTGCAGCATCTCCCCTCATGGACTCGCTGCACTCACCACGCATTGGGCCGGTAGCGACCTTTGGTCGCCACACTATTGTATACCCCCTCGGGTGGTGGCATGGACCACCACCCAAGGGTGAATTCTAGGCTTGTGTCGGTATTTCAACTGCCAGCATTTCACCAGGTGTTGGGATTCTGACATCGGTATCCTGACCGCTGGGATCTCGACAGCTGGGATGTTAACCACACACCATCTCTCCGACAAGAATTCCCCATTGTCACAAAAACATTGATTAAAGAATTCCTTTATTTCTCCACATTGTATCTGTGTGAGGCTAGCGTTTGTGCTATGAACATGAAGTGCAAGGACAGGTTGTGGCTTCAAGCAAGGAGGACTTGAGGGAATGCTTGTCAACCATCCATCATAGGATAAGAGACATTATGAGACATCACCAAGCACAGGTTTCCAAGTTATTCTTATGTAAGTAACATCTATTTATTTCTACTCATTTATAATGAAAATAATAACAAATAATTAATATATGTTGAAATTTGTTATTACATACAGTATTACATTGGAAGAAAAAAAAACTGATGGTGTGCAATTTTAAAATCTTGTTCAGTGTGACACGAGGTTAAAATGGTTGAAAATCACTGATATTGTAGCAGACAGAGCTATTAGGAAGGGTCAGTATTGAGCAGGATAGTACATAACACAGAAAAAATATTATTTTCAGCAATGAGATAGGTTTAGCCTTATCAGAGACCAATCTCAGTGAGTGACTCAGCCCAACCATTGCTACACTATTGAAAATATATTAGCACTTGTAACACCTACAGGTACTAGAGTGCATTTAAGTAGCCAATGCAGTCTACAGAGATACAGTAAATTAAGTGAGGTAGTCATTGTATTTGCTTAGGGATCTAGTATTACTCCTGACATTAAAATGGCCAGAGGTCTGTTTGTTGAGAACAATGTAAAGTATGGTACAAGTGCATGTGTGGCACCAAACTAAAATACTTCTGAATTTTGGATAAGGGATACTCAACCTGCATTAGACTGCCCCCATTCAGGGGTGCAGCATGGTTGGAGCTGGGGGAGTCATGCACTGAGTGGCAAGGCTGGTAAGGGGCACCATAAGGCCATTTATTGCAAAGAGACTCCAGAGAAGAGAAATAGCCCTGCTGATCAAAATCAGATTGCTCCCTGCTGATGAGTCATGTGACTGCTGCATTCATATGATTCACATGCTGTGCAGTGGCTGCTGCTGTCTCTGGCCCTGTGTGGCAGACAGTACTGCAGAAAATAGTACAGTTATCCAGTTTTCTGAAAACAAAGTCTACTTGGACTGTGCCCCACTGCATTAATAAATATAAGCACTGTGAGTTCATAATGTTAAGATGTGATTTGTGGAAAACCAGAAAAATATTTTTTGTACAACTTGTTGTTTTGTGTTCAATAAAGCTCAGTAGTTGTCATTCCCCACTGCATTAATAAATATAAGCACTGTGAATCTGCAGTGTGAATTTTTATTTGTGAAAAAAAACTAAAAAAGTATTTTTTTACAACTGGTGTTTGTTCAATAAAGCTCAGTAAGTGCCATACCACTGAATTAATAAATATAATCACTTAGTTGATTATGATCAGTCAATAGAAGAGTAGGAGCAGCAACCAAGTACAAGTACTGTGGGGCTGCTGCCAGTCATGACAGTATTATAATATCTGGTCCAGGGGGTGGAAAGTTTACGAAAGGTCACCTGAAATCAAAATCTTTCACAATGCTAAAAATGGGGTAGAGGTGTTCCATTAGAAAACATCAAATTAGTGCCCAAAAACTGAATGCTATGGCTAAGTGGGCATTCACAAATCCATAAGGACAGGCTAGGGGTGACCACATTATCTATGTGATACAGATTTCTAACACTATTCTGGTAAGAAGCATCATTCTCCTCCTTCCACCATTTCTGCACCATCTGCAAATGTAGGAATGACCAGTAAAAGTAAAAATGGTGATAATGACATTATAGAAATTGAGGATGCTAGTGTGGATGAGGTGGGTTATGCCTAACTTGAAAAAAGAGCTGTGCACGCTCTGAAATGTGTTGTTTTGCTGCCACAAAGATTACAGCACCGGACACAATTCACAAAAAACTGGACTAAGACAACAACCGGGTAACTTCTGCCGGGTGAATCCGGAAATCCTGTTCATCGCAAGGTCTTGTTATGTGTTTACCGGTATTAGCTGCATTTTAGATGAACATTTGTACTATTGCGATTTTACCCAAATTAAAACCTTATCTTATTTCATGGTGGTGAAGATCATCTGTTTATTCCTTCAAGCCCTGATGTAAAATAAACCTTTGATGTGTACTCGAGAGAGAAATCAAATGTAAGTGTATTTCCTATCAGCTTGAAGTAGTCATTGAGTTTCAATCGGACTGCAGCTGTTACTGTATTTCATCTTAATGAAACTGTTAAGGGATTGCAAGACAGAACTTGAAAGTAAGTGTGTTCTGTCTGGCCTCCCATGGGAGCTGACACTTTATACAAGGGTTATCAGCCTAAAGTCACCACATGGTGGAGGTACTGTATATGTAAACTGCTAAAGAAATCATTAAGCGCAGGTGGATGGTTTCACCTCTTCCTTTGAAACTAGCAGTCCATGTTACTGAAGTGCTTGGTTTGTTAAACTTTGCATGTCCTTTTTAATATCCAATATAAAAGTGGGTGGAAGATAATTACATTTTGTACAACTTTTCTTTTCATAATGGGCGGTATTTTGGGGGAGCATTATATACAGTATGTTCTTTTATTCCATAGGCATTTTTATTTTTTTTAGCTGTAAAACATTACTAATTTCTAAAACTTTTTAAACAACTGTACATGCCGTGTCTGTGTCACTGCTCTGTTACTTAGTAATCACCATGCTCGCTGCAACCTTTGTCCCATATTGAAAATAATAGTATGAGCTGTGAGATGGACAGAATTGACTGCAAATGACTGGAAATTAATGCAATTAAAGGTTAATAATATGATAGGAACAAAAACAGGACCAAATTACATGATTTTAGCAGTTTTTAGCATTTAAAAAAAAATACAGTTTCAAACCCAAAACATATGAGGGTGGTTTTGTCAAAACAGAACCAAAACCAAAACACAAAATTAATTCAGATCCAAAACCAAAACATGGGGGTCAGCACACATTTTTAAGTCAGTAAGTAAAAGTATAATGTGGTGACTAACATTCTGTTGGATTGGAAATGTTAGTATGCAAGGGAGTATATTGAAGGAACAAAGAGGGGGTCTTATTGGTGCCTTTGAAAGAAATTTGGTGTATAGGGATAGGGGAGCACGTTTTTGTGCTACCTGATAAGTTGTTTTGCAATTTGGCATATTGTTTTGCAGAGGGGGCATATTGAATGTGCTGGGGGCATACTGATGTGCTAGGGGAACATGTTGATGTGCAGGCTTGTAGGCTTTTATGTTGTTGTGCAAAGTAGGGCATATTGATGTGCTGGTACGGCATGTTGGTATGTAGGAGGGCATGTTGGTGTACAGGGGAGGCATATTGGTGTGTAGGATGGGTATGTTATATATATGGGTATGCATGGGGAAGGGATAGTGAGATGAGAATTACAGTGGATGAGGTAAGGGGGTAGGAAGAAATGGAAATACCTCAATAGGGGTATTTCATTGGAAGAGATATGGAGTGGGGTGAGAGAGTGGTGGTGAGTGGGGCAAATTACAGTGGGTGAAGAAGTTGAATGGTTATGTGTTACTTTAAATGCTTATAACATATGTGACACTATGAAGGGTGGCTTCTTAAATGGATGGAAGGTGTAGTAGCATTTGATCTAAGTGCCATGGCTTCATTCAACCTCTGCCCCTGTACTTGTTTCCAATTGTAAATGGCTATGGTGGTTTTATAATATAGTACAAATTTTTCTGGCATGGTTTCAGTCAAGTCATCCCATTCTTAGAAAAGATTAAAACTAATTGTAATTAGTTGATAAAGTGCAATCAACCTCCTTTGTAGCATTATTGTTTTGTTGAGAGGGTATTTTATATTCCAAGGTGACAATGTCCCCTTTAACAGATTGCATGTGGTTGCCCAATGGTTTGGGGAACATACTGTAAAACTGTTCATATGTCATGGCCTACCCAATCATCATACCTGAACCTATTTAAGAATTTATGGGATATCCTGTAAGAATACCTGAGTTTATGCTAAGTGCAGGTATTGGTAAAGTGATTTTGTAAAATAATTGTTGCAAGCTTCCTCATTGCCATCAACGCACACATTAATGCTGCATATTTTTGATCAAATGTTACTTACTACTGTACTTATAGTACTACCTCTCCAGCAGTGTCTGCCATCTGCTTGTGTGAGTCAGACATTTTCAGACCTGCATGTACAGTTCGGCCCTCACAGATGCATTCTAAAACTGCTTTAAGGGGTACTGGCATGTTTTGGGAAAGCCAGGAAGAGCTTGGAACCAGAGGCGGAACTACCACCAGTGCAAGCAGTGCATTGCACTGGGGCCCGCCACTGTCCAGGGCCCCAAAGCAAGTAATGAGTCAAACTGACTCAATACATGCCGCTGTGTGCTGCGGGCAACCGCTGCCCGCAGCACACAACCGCCCGGAGAGGAGAGGAGCGCAGCGGACACGGGTGAAGGAGGAGGAGGGAGGTGGAGGAGGGAGCCGCAGCAGCGCTTTGTTACTGGTGGAGGCGCTGCTGCTGCTACTGTCCCTCTGCTTCACTATAGGCTGTCTTCCGCCGCTGTGAAGCGCATCCCAGCATTCACAGCAGCGGAGAACAGCCTATGGTGAAGGACTGGGACAGAAGCAGCGCCTCCACTAATAACACTGCGCTGCTGCGGCTCCCTCCTCCACCTCCCTCCTCCTCCTTCTCTCCTGCCCGGGGTCTCTGGAGAAGCTGCACCGAGGAGCCTGAGCCAGCGGAGAGAGTAAGTATAATTCTTTCTTTCTTTCTTCCTTAATTTGCAAAAAGGGGGACTGTCTGTCGTAATGTGTAAAAAGGGGGAATCTGCCTGCTGTAATGTGTAACGAGGGCATGCTGTCTGCCGTTATGTGTAAAAAGTGCACGCTGTCTGCTGCAATGTGTAACAAGGGCACGCTGTCTGCCATTATGTGTAAAAAGGGCATGCTGTCTGTCGTTTTGTGTAAAAAGGGGACGCTGTCTGCCGTTATGTGTAAAAAGGGGACGCTGTCTGTCGTTATGTGTAAAAAGTGCACGCTGTCTGCCGCTATATGTAACAAGGGCACGCTGTCTGTCGTTAAGTGTAAAAAGGGGGACGCTGTCTGCCTTAATGTGTAAAAAGGGGACGCTGTCTGCCGTAATGTGTAAAAAGGGGACGCTGTCTGCCGTAATGTGTAAAAATGGGAATCTGTCCGCCGTAAGGTGTAAAAGGGTCTCTACCTGGTGTAGTGGTAATTTGAATAATGGAGACTACTGTGCACTGTTTTATGAATTGGTATTATTTTGTGGCCACACCCCTTCCCCATGAAGCCCTGCCCCTATGTATTTTTAAGGCGCGCACTACCCCTGTTTTGCATGCAGGGGTGGGGCTCCGATGCCGTTTCTTGCACACAGTGCTAAAATGTCTAGTGACGGCACTGTTGCTAGGTATCCATTTCTCTGGCCCTGAGCAGGTCCCCCTCACCAGATCCTCTCCAGGGGTGAGAGGGTGGACTTGGATGGGATGAGGGGGGGGGAGGGACCCAAAGCATTTTGTCGCACCTGGGCCCACCGCTCGCTAGTTCTGCCACTGCCTGGAACTGTAATGATATTGCTGAATTCTTTGTCTTATGCCCCCCCCCTTCCCCCCGCAATTTAGAGTAGGATAAACTCTACATTGTAGTTTCTCAAATTCGGTCCTCAGGACCCCAAACAGTTCATGTTTTCCATGTCCTATATTAGATGCACAGTCGTATTAATTACTCACTGACACATTTTAAAAGCTCCACAGGTAGAGCTAATTATTTCACTTGTGATTCTGTGAAGATACCAGGAAAACATGAACTGTTTTGGGTTGCAAGGACCGAATTTGAGAATCTATGCTTAGGCTTACTGTATCATCCTTTTAAAACGGGATACTTATGGATTGTTCAAGTTCTGTGGCTAAATAAAAGAAGGAGAAATGCAGACTTGAGGTCGGTCAGCCACAGAACCTGTGTAATTCATTATTGCCCCAGTTTAAATGGATAGTATGGTGAGCCTACCTACTCTATGCTCTACATTACAGGTTCTCAAACTTGTTCATAATGACCCCAAATTGCTCATGTTTTCCAGGTCTCCTCACAGAATCACAACTGAAATAAATATTGTACCTCCACCTGTGCATCTTTTAAAATGTGTCAGTGAGTAATGAATACACCTGTGCACTTGGAGTACGTGAACGGTTGGTGGTCCTGAGGAATGTGTTTGAGAGTCACTGTTATTGGTGTATGCTATAGGCCGCCTGGTATCAACACATCTGATGAGGAATTGTTACTAAAGCAAATTGAAAGAGCAGCAGGAGTAGGAGACATAGTAGTGATGGGAGATTTTAACTATCCAGAGATAAACTGGAAAAACGATTCATGTGATACTGCTAGGGGCAATATGTTTTTAAACACACTTAATGATAACTACTTAGTTCAACTAATTGAGGAACCAACTAGGTACAATGCAATCTTAGACCTGGTATTAACAAACATTGGGGAATTGGTATCAGGTATTATAGTAGGGGAACCCATAGGAAACAGCGCCCCCTTTATGGGCCCTCATTCCGAGTTGTTCGCTCGCAAGCTGCTTTTAGCAGATTTGCACACGCTAAGCCGCCGCCTACTGGGAGTGAATCTTAGCTTATCAATATTGCGAATGAAAGATTAGCAAAATTGCGAATAGACACTTCTTAGCAGTTTCTGAGTAGCTCCACACTTACTCGGCATCTGCGATCAGTTCAGTCAGTTTAGTTCCTGGTTTGACGTCACAAACACTCCCAGCGTTCGGACAGACACTCCTCCGTTTCTCCAGCCACTCCCACGTTTTTCCCAGAAACTGTAGCGTTTTTTCGCTCACACCCATAAAACGGCCAGTTTCCGTCCAGAAACACCCACTTCCTGTCAATCACATTACGATCACCAGAACGAAGAAAAAACCTTGTAATCCCGTGAGTAAAATACCTAACTGCATAGCAAATTTACTTGGCGCAGTCGCACTGCGGACATTGCGCATGCGCATTAGCGACTAAACGCTCCGTTGCGAGAAAAATATAATGAGTGAACAACTCGGAATGACCTCCATGGTCACATTCAATATCAGTTTCCATAAACAGCCCTATACTGGCTCAACCAGGACTCTAAACTTTAGCAAAGCAAATTTTGATAAGATGAGGGTATTTTTCAGGGATATTGAATGGGAAGGTTTGTTTTAAGGAAAAAATACAACGGAGAAATGGGAGGTTCTAAAATTGCTGCTAGCTAAAAATACACTCAAATTTATTCCTATGAGCAGCAAAAAAAGGACTAAAAATCATAAACCGATGTGGCTTAACAAAAAGATTAAGGAACTTAAGGGCAAGAAAAGGCGAGCATTTAAAAAAAACAAATCTGACGGGAAGCAGAGTCATTTCAGCACTATAAGGACTGTAACAAAATATGCAAAACAGAAATAAGAGCGGCTAAAGTAGAAACTGAAAAACTAGTAGCAAAGGAAAGCAATGCGAATCCCAAAAAATTATTTAAATACATTAATAGCAAGAGATTAAAGAAGGAGAATATAGGCCCTTTAAAAGACAAGTTGGGAGTCTTAAGCAAAAATGATAATGACATAGCGGACACACTAAATGAGTTTTTTTCAACAGTATTTACTAGAGAGGACCCAATTCAGGGACTAACATATATCAATAATGAGAATATCCCACTGATAGGTACTTATTTAAGCGAGAAAGTAGTCTGTGACCGATTAAAACATTTAAAGATTAATAAGTCACCAGGTCCCGATGGAATTCACCCAAGGGCTCTAATGGAGCATCATTCTGAACTTGCAAAACCGCTATTTTTGATCTTTAAGGATTCAGTAATATCAGGTATGGAACCCAAAGACTGGCGTATAGCGGAAGTAGTGCCTATATTCAAAAAGGGAAGTAAAGCTGAACCAGGTAATTATAGACCAGTTAGTCTTACATCTATAATGGGGAAAGTATTGGAAGGTATTCTAAGAGATAGTATTCAGAAGTTCCTTGAAGTCAATAAGGTCATTAAAAGGAATCAACGTGGGTTTATGAAGGACAGATCCTGTCAAACCAACTTACTTGGCTTTTATGAAACAGTAAGCGCAAACCTAGATCAGGGTAAAGAGGTGGATGTAATCTTTTTAGATTTTGCCAAAGCGTTCGATACTGTACCACACATGAGACTTATCTACAAGCTACAAGAATCAGGGCTAGGAAGCACAATATGCACTTGGGTCAAAAACTGGTTAGATAATAGGGAGCAGCTCATTGTGGCTAATGGATCTTTTTCAAATTGGACTGAAGTGCTAAGTGGTGTGCCGCAAGGCTCAGTATTAGGACCGCTATTGTTCAATATTTTCATTAACGGCCTAACAGAAGGTCTAGAGAGCATGGTGTCAATTTTTGCAGATGATACCAAATTGTGTAAAGTTATAAATGTGGAGGGGGATGCTGAGTCGCTTCAGAATGACTTAGTTAAATTAGAAGCTTGGGCAGCGAAATGGAGACTGTGCTTCAATACAGACAAGTGTAAGGTAATGCACTGTGGTAACAAGAACAAAAATAGCACCTACATACTAAATGGGGTAAAATTAGGGGATTCTGTACTGGAAAAGGACAGAGGTGTCCTCATAGATAGAAAACTAAGCAGTAGTACCCAAAGTAGGACTGCAGAAAAGAAGGCTAATAAGATATTAGCATGCATAAAACGGGGAATTGATGCTAGGGACGAGAGTATTATACTCCCGTTATATAAATCACTTGTGAGGCCACACCTTGAATACTATGTACAATGCTGGGCACCTTACTACAAAAAGGATATCCTGGAGCTAGAAAAGGTTCAGAGGCGGGCGACCAAACTAATTAAGGTATGGAGACGCTGGAATACGAGGAAAGGCTTGCAAGACTAGGCATGTTTACACTGGAAAAGAATAGAATAAGAGGGGACATGATCAACATTTACAAATATATAAGGGGACAATATACAGATCTTGTGCAGGACCTGTTTTTGGTTAGATCAACACAGAGGACTCGTGGACACTCGCTCAGGTTAGAGGAGAGGAGATTCCACACAATACGGCGTAAAGGCTTTTTTACGGTAAGGACGATAGGTGTTTGGAATTCCCTGCCTGAGGGAGTTGTAATGGCCAACTCAGTCAACACCTTTAAGAATGAGTTAGATAAATTCCTAATGGATAAGGATATCCAGGGTTACGGGGCATAGTCACACACTATGGTTATTATAAAAAAAGAGGTGTTAATCGGAACGGCAGTCTTCAACTTCAGTCAAAATTTTATACAAAATAATCGTGCATAGGAGACCACAAATAGGTTGAACCCGATGGACAATTGTCTTTTTTCAACCTTAGATACTATGTTACTATGTTACATACCTTCAAATATTAAAAAAGTAGAACAAGTTTGTTTGCTTGTTTTTTAAAAGAATACAATCAAGGGATGCCCTTTGTTAAATAATTTAATTAAAAAAATAGAATTTTGAAAATCAATTAAAATAACACTTTAAGTCAATAAACAAATATACAGAAGTGTTGTTACTTTGACAACTGTGCTTAAAATATCGCAGTGATTTTTTTTGTATTACATACGGTATGTATTTATTTAAATTCTACTTTTATCCCTTAATCATTTCCCGTTACAATTTTCCACTTCCATAGAACCTTTTGTATTTAGCTGTTTTAATTGGATTACTCTTCTGTTTCAAAAATGAAGGAATTAACATTTATTTCAGCTGTTTCAGAATCATTAATTTGCCCAATATGTACTTTGTCTCATTCTCTAACAATTTTCAAATTAATTTGTATGTAGTGGTTGTTTTATTTGTAATTTAAGCAGATTGACAAATAAACATTATTAGCTTATAATACAAGATGGAAGCATATTATTTAGGCATCTGTGTTCGTGTAAAGTGAATAAATTTTCTAGCAATTTGATAGATTTGTTTTATCTTCAAACAAATGTATGCCTTATCTAAAACTAGCAAATACGGAATACTAAAATAATTGCTTTCGTTTTTCAATCACCTACTGTATTTGCATTTATGAAACTGAAATATCAGATCTAGTATTGATAACAATATGAATAACTTGTGAATTTTTTACATAATTACACTATAATTAAACCTATTCTTACGTATATGGCACTGCTTCTTATGCAAGTAACTACATCCATTAGTAATATTTTGGGTTAAATGCAGTCATTTCTCATTTCTAATTCCATTGTAGTATATTTTCATATTAAGCATTCAAATTAATAGTAATATTTTATCACTGTGCTGTACACATAATTCAGTGATTCTTAACTCTAGTTCTCAGGTATCCCCAACAGGTCATGTTTTGTGGATTTCTTTAACTATGCACAGGTGAGTTCATCTATTTTTTGGGATCTTATACCACCTGCTTCCAACATAGACATCCTCAAATTATGACCTATTTGGGGCACTTGATGGTTGCAGTTGAGAATAACTGACATACTGTACTGTAGTTGACTGAATTTGCATCTGGAAAAGGTCAACACCTAACTTGCGCTTCAGTAGAACATAAAATTTGCCTGACTTGCCTGGATAAGATTACAGGGAAAGATAGAAAAGTACTTTCTTGTTGGAGCCCTACTATTATATAAAGCATAACATTTATTGATATACCATATGTTACAATGTGGCATTGGGGTAGATGTTCTATAATGGCATAGATCATGTCATTATAACTCTTCCTGCTTTGCCTCTTTACTAATGCAAAGCAGGAAGCAACACTGATGAAAAGTAACATAGTAACATAGTATCTAAAAAAAAACAATTTAAAAAAGACAATTGTCCATCGAGTTCAACCTATCTGTGGTCTCCTATGCAGAACTATTTGGTCTAAAATTATGACTGATGCTGATGTCTGCTGTTGCGTTCTATCCCGTTTTTTATAGTAACTATAGTGCGTGACTATGCACCATAACCCTGGATATCCTTATCCATTAGGAATTTATCTAACCCATTCTTAAAGGTGTTGAGTGAGTCCACCATTACAACTCCCTCAGTCAGAGAATTCCAAACACGTATTGTCATTACCGTGAAAAAGCCTTTACGCCGTATTGTGCGGAATCTCCTCTAACCTGAGCGAGTGTCCACGAGTCCTCTGTGTTGATCCACCCAAAAACAGGTCCCACGCAAGCTCTGTGTATTGTCCCATTATATATTTGTAGATGTTGATCATGTCCCCTTTTATTCTCCGAATTTCCAGTGTAAACATGCTTAGTCTTGCAAGCCTTTGCTCATATTCCAGCATCACTATGGCCTTAATTAGTTTGGTCATCCGCCTCTGAACCTTTTCTAGCTCCAGGATATCCTTTTTGTAGTATGGTGCCCAGAATTGTACACAGTATTCAAGGTGTGGCCTCACTAGTGATTTATATAATGGGAGTATAATACTCTCGTCCCTAGCATCAATTCCCCATTTTATGCATGCTAATATCTTATTAGCTTTCTTTGCTGCAATCCTACTTTGGGTACTGCGGCTTAGTTTGCTATCTATGAGGACACCTATGTCCTTTTCCAGTACAGAATACCCTAATTTTACTCCATTTAGTATGTAGGTGTTAATTTTGATCTTTTTACCACAGTGCATTACCTTACACTTGTCTGTATTGAAGCGCATTCTCCATTTGGCTGCCCATGCTTCTAATTTAACTAAGTCATTCTGAAGCGACTCAGCATCCTCCTCCATATTTATAGCCTTACACAATTTGGTATCATCTGCAAAAATTGACACCATGCTCTCTATACCTTCTGTTAGGTCGTTAATGAAAATATTAAACAATAGTGGTCCTAATACTGAGCCTTGCGGCACACCACTTAGCACTTCAGTCCAGTTTGAAAAAGATTAATTAACCACAACGCGCTGCTCCTTATTATCTAACCTATTTTTGACCCAAGTGCATATTGTGCTTCCTAGCCCTATTTCTTGTAGCTTGTAGATAAGTTGTATGTGTGGTACAGTGTCGAAGGCTTTGGCAAAGTCTAAAAAGATTACATCCACCTCTTTACTCTGATCGAGGTTTGCACTTACTGTTTCATAAAAGCCAAGTAAGTTGGTTTGACAGGATCTGTCAAGCCAAGTAAGTTGGTTTGACAGGATCTGTCCTTCACAAATCCATGTTGATTCCTTTTAATGATCTTATTGGCTTCAAGGAACTTCTGAATACTAGACTTTAGAATACCTTCCAATACTTTCCCCACTATAGATGTAAGACTAACTGGTCTATAATTACCTGGTTCAGCTTTAGTTTCCTTTTTGAATATAGGCACTACTTCCGCTATACGCCAATCTTTGGGAACCATACCTGATATTACTGAATCCTTAAAGATCAAAAATAGCATTTTTGCAAGTTCAGAGTGAAGCTCCATTAGAGCCCTTGGGTGAATTCCATCGGGACCCGGTGATTTAGTAATCTTTAAATGTTTTAGTCGGTCACAGACTACCACCTCGCTTAAATAAGTACCTATCAGTGGGATATTCACATTATTGAGATTGTGTGTTAGTCCCTGAATTGGGTCCTCTCTAGTAAATACTGTTGAAAAAAACAAATTTAGTGTGTCCGCTATGTCATTATCATTTTTGCTTAAGACTCCCAACTTGTCTTTTAAAGGGCCTATACTCTCCTTCTTTAATCTCTTGCTTTTAATGTATTTAAATAATTTTTTGGGATTCGTTTTGCTTTCCTTTGCTACTAGTTTTTCAGTTTCTACTTTAGCCGCTCTTATTTCCTTTTTGCATATTTTGTTACAGTCCTTATAGTGCTGAAATGACTCTTTCCCATCAGATTTGTATTTTTTAAATGCTTGCCTGTTCTTGCCCATAAGTTCCTTTATCTTTTTGTTAAACCACATTGGTTTATGATTTTTGTTCCTTTTTTTGCTGCTTGTAGGAATACTTTTGAGAGTATTTTTAGCTAGCAGGGATTTTAGTACATCCCATTTCTCCGGAGTATTTTTTCCTAGAAACAAACCTTCCCATTCAATATCCCTGAAAAATACCCTCATCATTTCAAAGTTGGCTTTGCTTTAGAGTCCTAGTTGAGCCAGTATAGGACTGTTTATGAAAACTGATATTGAATGTGACCATATTGTGGTCGCTGTTTCCTATGGGTTCCCCTACTATAATACCTGATACCAATTCCCCATTGTTTGTTAATGCCAGGTCTAAGATTGCATTGTACCTGGTAGGTTCCTCAATTAGTTGAACTAAATAGTTATCATTTAGTGTATTTAAAAACATATTACCCCTAGCAGTGTCACATGAATCATTTTTCCAGTTTATCTCTGGATAGTTAAAATCTCCCATCACTACTATGTCACCTTCTCCTGCTGCACTTTCAATTTACTTTAGTAACAATTCCTCATCAGATACATTAATCCCAGGTGGCCTGTAGCATACACCCAATATTAACTTTTTTATTCCTTTATCCCCGCATGCAATTTCTACCCAAAACATCTCGACAGTGTTTATAGTCCCCTCCTGAATATCTTTCCGTATATCAGGTTATAAAAATGGCTTTACATAAAGACACACCCCTCCACCCCTTTTATTTAGTCTGTCTCTCCTAATCAGCGAATAGCCCTCGAGATTGACTGTCCAATCATGTGATTCGTCCCACCAAGTTTCAGTAATGCCTATAATATCATACTGTTTGCTTGCTGCAAGTTTTTCTAGTTCTCCCTTTTTACCAGTAAGGCTTTTAGTGTTCACATACATACAACTAAGATAAGTATTTCCCCTTGCGTTTGGGACATCTTTCACCCTATGCAGTAACAATGACCCGTAATCGTTATTAGTTAGTGCTTTGGTAAAACCTCTTTTAGTACCCATGTTAGTAACCTTACCGGCTGCTCCTACCCTCCCCCCAACTTCTCCCCCATTTTGTTTACTACCGCCATCCCCACTATTCTCACTGCATGACCCATAGTTTCTAGCTAAACCGTCTCCCCAGGCTCCTAGTTTAAAATCTCCTCCAACCTTCTAACCATCCTTCCCCCCCAGTACCGCCGCCCCCTCCTCATTCAGGTGCAATCCATTACGACAAAAGAGATGGTGCCTGACTGAGAATTCCGCCCAGTGTTCCAGGAACACAAATCCCTCTTTCCTGCACCAAACCGTAAGCCACACATTTACCTCCCTAATCTCCATATGCCTCCCTGGACTAGCACGTGGCACGGGTAATGTTTTGGAGAATATTACCTTAGATGTCCTTGCATTAAGTTTCTTGCCTTAGTCCCTATAGTCTTTATTAAGGACATCCCACCTTCCGCTAACTTTGTCATTGGTGCCAACATGTACCAATACCGCCTGGTCTTTCCCAGCCCCTCCCAACAATATATCTAGCCGGTCCGCGATGTGGTGTACCGAGCACCCGGGAGACAACAGACTGTATGGCGATCACACTCCCAGTAGCAGATTGCCCTATCTGCTTTCCTGATGATAGAATCCCCTACCATTACAATCTGACTAAGTACTTCACTATCTTAAATCCCAACTGCGCCAGAGGGACTGCTCCTCTGGATGCTAGAGGGAGCAGTCCCCTCCGGCACAGTCATTTCCTCACTATCATCCTCCGATTTCTCATCCAGTCATGCAAATTTGTTCGGGTTTGATAGTTCTTACTGTGACCCAGCTAGCTACCTGATCATCCTCTTCTACCAGTGACCCCCTCCCTCAACTCCACCTAACCTTTGCTCGAGATTGTGAATCTCCCTCAGTTGCGTAACGGTTTGCTCTAGATCAGTTACCTGGGCTTCCAGGGCAACCATTCGCACACAACTCATGCAGATGTAATCGTGCAGATGTAATAACTCCAGGTGTGCATACATCATGCATGACATGCACTAAGTGAGGTCCCCAATCACAGCTCCCTCCATATTGTTTGTAAGGTCTATCTCCCTGTTACTCTCAAAGAAAAAGAAGAAGCAAAAAAGAAAAAGTAGAAGCAAAACAATCTTGGCAAAAACACTCACTTATACAATAATTAAGTTATGCTTATGCTTATCTATCTTTGTGCATCTTTGATCCTTCTCTTTTTATGCAGCCGTAGTACCCGATACGTTCAGAGGCAGCAGCTGTAATGGCAGCAGTCTCCATCCCCTTCTGTCCTCTCCTCTGATGACTGCAGCAGCCAACTTCCTCGTCCCATTATGCAGCTCAGTAGGCTGGTTGTGGTGAAAACAATATGCAGCAGCGTCCCTGGAGGTTCCTAGTACACACACAAAAAATACACACACAGAAACAGAAACACAGAAACAGAAACACACACAGAAACAGAAACAAAACGCTAAAACAAAACAGGCACCCTACACACCCAAAAACTCAGCCCCTTGCTCACACACTAGTCCCAAAGCCCCCCCCACACACAGTAATCTCAGCCCCTCTCTCACACACACAATTATCACCCCCTCAGTCACACACTACTCTCTACCCCTCACTCAAGATTAAAGCCTTAATACCCTTTTTTTTATATACACTGAGAGCGGAAGCAGCTGTTTCACTTGCTGCACTCTGCTCCACTCTGACCCCCCTCTCTGTCTCCGCTCTCACCGTCTCACCGGCTCCCAAAAACCACCTGCCTGATCTGGCACCCGATCCTGCACCCCCCTCTCACGGCAGCTCCGCTCACAGGTGCGCTCTCACACGCACGCTTTACCCCCGCTCTGTCACTTCCGGTTCCGGTTAACGTCCTGCACAGCGCCTCTGCCTCCAATGCCCAGCGTCTCACCTAAGTATTAACCTCTTGGCTGCTGGAGTGTGGGAGTGACAAATCACCCCTCTTGTGATCCCTCTCAGAGCCCACAGAGCATCAGCCTAGTGCTCATGCACTGTGTCTCACTGCCTATCTGGCTCCACTGGGCATGCACAAGATATTGGGAACTTGCAAGATCTCCTATACAGCCTGATGTCTGCAGTTGCTGCAGCCAGGAAACAATGTGGTAAAGAGACAATGACAGGTCCAGCTGTCAAAATTGCTAGCTGGAATTATCAGAATGGTTATTGCCACTAACCATTCATACATTAGTGGCACATTTGCTTGCTATCTTTCAGGTTGCGTGCCTGTCATTTAACACACAACCCCACAGTAATACATGGGGGTTAAGCGATATTAGTGCACATAATATCCACTGACACCACTAAAACCCCATAACACACAACCATACATTTCCTCCATAGTGCACTAGACACACAAAGTTACTAAACTTCAAGCTACAGTAAAAACAACACAACTGTAAATATATATGGTTATCTGAGCAAATATATAACTCCATATCAAGGTGGTTATATTGCTTTATAAATTTTGGTCTGTAGGTGCAGGCTAGAGAATACAAACCATCAGATATCGATGTGTATAAATTAGGTAAATAATGATAATAGGAAAATGCCCTGTATGGTTCAATCCAGCATATACCACATAGATTATCAGCCACTAAACATAAAGGTATCATACAAGCCAAAGGGAGTGCAAAATAGTGTCATCAAATAGATCAGCGACATTGATCAAAGTGTAACTCAGGTTCAATATTCAAAACAGACAGTGTTTATATAGGCAGATGTACTTTCAGAAGTAAATAGATGATCAACATCCACAACGTATACACGGCATCACTAAAAAGCTTGTAATTGTGTGTATATATATATATACACACACACACACACACACACACACACACACACACACACACACACACACACACACACACACACGGGAGAGGGAGACAGAAACATAGAACTTGACAGCACATAAAAACCCCTTGGACCATCTAGTCATAGCATTTTTTACCATGATTTTACCTCGAACCATATTTGATCTTTAATTTTAAGGATATCCTTATGTCTATCCCATGCATGTTTAAATTGCTCTACTGTCTTAGCCTCTACCACCTCTGATGGAAAGCTATTCCACTTGTCCACTACCCTTTCTGTGAAGTAATTTTTCCTCAAATTTTCCCTGAACCTATAGCACCTCCCTCCAGTTTTCATGCATGTCCTCGTGTTCTATTACTTCTCTTCATTTGAAGAATGTTTCCCTCCTGGACCTTGTTAAAACCCTTGATATATTTGAAAGTTTCTATCATGTTTCACATTTCCCTTCTCTGCTCCAAAATATACATATTGAGATTTTTTTCCTTTTTTCCTGTAAGTTTTATGCTGTAGGAGTTTTTGAATCTGTATTGGTTTTGCCAAAACCGCCCTTGCTGGTTTTAGTTTTGGATCTGTATTAAAAAACAAAACATAAAACAGCTAAAATAACAGAATTTGGGGGTGTTTTTGTTCCTGCAGTATTATTAACCTCAATAAAACATTAATTTCCAATTATTTTCAATATACTTTGGTTACCCGCCTCTGAACCTTTTCTAGTTCTTGTGGCTGAAATGATTGGTTTGTTTAGACCCCCACATAACAAGCTGGCAATGGGCAGTGCACAAACTGGCTTTAGTACTTTAAATAAGGACGATGTTGACATCAGCATCCGATTCCACACCCCCATCAGTGTGTATATCCTCTTCTTCACAGAATATTAATCCACTATCATAGGTCCCTCTCTACTTTTTAGAGGTAATTGCTGGTAAAGGTCTTCCTCATGAACTTTGTAATTCATTTTGATGAACATCATCTTTTCCACATTTTGGGGAAGTAACCTCCTATGCCTATCGCTACAAGGTTCCCGGCAGCGCTAAAAACTCTTTTTGAGTACACACTGGAGGGTGGACAACTTAAGTAAAACAAAGCCAGTTTGTGCAAAGGCCTCTAAATTGCCTCTTATTCCTGCCAGTATTGAAACGGACTGTCTGACATGCCTATTTGGATGCTATCACTGAAATACTTATCAACCATTCTTTCAATGGTGACAGCAATATATGCAATGACAGTAGACATGTCAATAATTGTAGGCAGTTCCTTTAGTCTGGACCAGATGTCAAAACTTGTTCCTGATTGATCTGCATCACCGCCAGCAGGTCTCTTTGGAAAATTTAGTTTTTTCTTTGCAGCCGCAGTTGCCAGAGAAAATGAAGGAGGAGATGTTGACATGTCACATTCTTGCTTGAGCTGACAATTTTCTCACCAACAGCTCTTTGCATGTTTGCATATTTGTGCCTGTTGGAAATAAAGACACAATGTATGAATTAAACCTAGCATCAAGTACAGTGGCCAAAATTTAGTGATCTGATTTCAAGAGATTGACGACCCCTGAACCCTGGAAAAGCAAATGAAGTGCTTCATCTACAAGTCCGACATACTTAGTGGAATCGCTCCATTTCAGCTCCTCCTTCACTTTCTCCAGCCAGCCACTTTTGCAAAAGCCTGATTAGGGGAATGACCTGACTCAAGCTAGCAGTGTCCGAACTAACTTCACATGTGGCATCTTCGAATGGTTGGAGAACCTTGCACAACTTGGAAATTATTCTCCACTGCACTTGACTCAGGTGCATTCCCGCTTCTTTCCCTATGTCATAGGTAGATGTGTAGGATTGAATGGACTTTTGCTGCTTCTCCATCTGCTGTAGCATACAGTATAAAGAGTAGAATTCAACCTCGTTACTACCTCTTGCTTCAGATGATGGAAGGGCAAATTCAAGAGTGTTTGCTGGTGCTCCAGTCTTTGACATGCAGTTTCTGAATGTCAGAAATGAACACAAATTTTTAGGGCCATCGACAGCATCTCCTGCACACCCATTTTTCCTGCATTTTTTTTATTCTGCACCACCAAATTAATTGTGTGAACAAAACATAGGATGTGTTGGAATTTGCCCAGATGTAATGCTCTCACATATTGGTGGCATTGTCAGATATCTCAAATCCCGAGGAGAGTCCAAGGGGGGTAAGCGATTGTACAATGAGTTCCATGAGTTTTTCCAAGAGGTTCTTAGCCGTGTGTTTCTTACTGAAACCAGTGATACACAGTGTTGCCTGCCACTGAATGAGTTGGCATTTGTGAAATGTTGTTGCTGCTGTTGGTGCTGAGGAAGGCAATACATCTACCCACTGGGCTGTCACAGTCATATAATCTTTAGTTTGCACTGTTCCACTTGTCCAAATAACCATGGTTAAGTGGACAGTGGGTACAAAGGCATTTCTGAGGACACTACTACCACTTTTTTTTTAATGTCCTTGTACAGGGTGGGAATTGCTTGTCTAATGAAGTGGAATCTAGATGGGATTTGGAAATGGGGACACAGTACATCAGTCAACTGTCTAAATCCCACTGCACTAATGGTGGATAATTTATAACACCAGCATAGTTGTTATGGCCTCAGTAATCTGCTTTGCAACTGGGTGACTGCTGTCATACTTCATCTTCCTTGCAAAGGATTGTTGAACAGTCAGTTGTTTTGTTAAACTACAAATAGTCTTTCTGGTCCCCTTCTGGGATGAAGAGCAACTTCCAGCAGCAACAGCAGCAGCAGCAACAGCAGCAATAGTCTCCGAAGGAATTGGATTCAGGACTACGTCCGATCCTGATTGAGGAGGAAATCGACGATGAAAGTGTCGGTGTTGGGGATTGCAGGTGCATGGATCCAACAGAGAAAAGGGATCTAGGTGTTTCTGGACTGGTTACGTTCTTATCTGAAATTCCTGAATGTTTCAACAACTTGAGATGTATGCACTGCAAGTGGCATTACAGGGAGGAGGTTCTGAGGTGGTTATGTTCCCTACCTCTACTTACAACAGCTTTACAAAGGCTACAGATAGCTACACAGTAATTGTCTGGCTGTGGGGAGAAATAATTCCACATAGAAGAGGTGGATATTTTTTGTCTTTTGCCAGGGCATGACAATGGTCTTTTTCATACCATGGGCAACGACTACACTGGAGTCCTTTTTAAACAAACCACATCCCCATCATCAATATCCTCATTGTCAACATTCTATTTAGTGCTAGCTACACCAATATCCTCCTCATTGTGGTGTACTACTACAGTGACATCCTCAGTTTCAATGTTAGCATGTTGACTGGCATGCAAATGCTGGAAGAAGCCTCCTCTTCCCGTACAGCATTGGAAAGGTTAGACTTGGACTCTCCTTGGGGATTTGAGATATTTCCGAATGCACAGTTGGTTCCTGTGCCTTAAAGAGTTTCATTTTTTAACTCTTCTACAGGGAGGAGGGCTTACATGATCACTATGAAACTCGCCACCACTCATAAACACAGGCCAAGGCCTTTGCCTTTCCTTGCCACTTGTGTAGTGAATTACATATTGCCAATTTTAATTTTTTTGTCAGCTAACTTTACTTTTTTTTAAATGTATCACTGTAAACTATTGATTCTTTGATTTTACATGTCCTCTCAGCCATTTGGCACTGGCCTTAGCAGATGATGTTGATAGACTTGCATTGTCAATGTCATGACTAGTGGCAGCAGATTCAGCACTAGTAATAGCAAGTGGTTCCTGATCTTTCAATTTTTTGTTTTCCATTTCTGTCTACACAAAGTGGGTACAGCAACAGTGTTACACAAACGAGTCAGAAATATATATAATGATAACATACAGTACTGCAGTTGACTGCACCGACAGCGTCGCACAAATGAGTCAGAAATATATATAATAATTACAAACTGCGGTTGACTGCACCGACAGCATCACACAATACGTTTATGAGTAGGAAATAAAATACAGCGGTCCGACCGGCTGTGTCACAGAACTTATGAAAATAAAATAAAAAAATTGTATAGTAAACTGGGGTACAGCAGACAGAGCAACGCCCCTCGCCAGACACACTACTGGAGACAGACACGTCTGTCCTGTACACTTTCCAATGCCGGAGTGAAGATGGTGCCAATCACAAGGACTTATATAGAATCCAAAACCTGCAAGATCTGACAGTGGAATTATGACATTTTGCCTCGTTTTGGGATCTGAGTAAGGTGAGAAGTCAATGCCAGGATCAGATACCGGCATGGATAGCAAACTTCAGGGGGGGGGGGGTGTTTCGGTTCCTTGAGATCCAAACCAACTCATCCCAAGTGCTTACACACTACAGAAATCAGTCCGATAAACTTATTGGCTGATCAGCCCAATAACTGTATTGTGCACACCTAGCTTTAGACACATTAATGATCCTGCTTTTGAAATGTATGCAAAACTCAATGCATTTGAATAAATAATGAATCAGGGAGGTTTTAATTTACTTTTTTACTATTGGAAGCATATATTTTGGTTAGAGATGTGCTGCGGGTACTTTTTGTGTTTTGTGTTTTGGTTTTAGTTCTAGTTCCAAGCTCGTGTTTTGGATCTGGATTGGTTTTGCAAAAACAACCCTTTCATATTTTGGTTTTGGTTTTGGTTTTAGATCTGGATGATTTTTGAAAAAACATAAAAAAAGTTATAATCACAGAATTTGGGGGTAATTTTGATCCTACGGTTCTTGAACTCAATAACATTCATTTCCACTCATTTCTTGTCTATTCTGAACACCTCACTATATTGCTTTTAGGCCAAAAGGTTGCACCGGGGTGGCTGTATGACTAAGATAAACAACACAAGTGTGCGGCACAAACACCTAGGAGTTGCATCTAGGAGTTGCACTGCAGTGGCAGACAGGATGGCAGATTTAAAATAGGCCCCAAACAGCACATCATGCAAAGAAGTAAAAGAGGTGCAATGAGGTAGCTGTATGGCTAAGCTAAGCGATACAAGTGTGCGGCACAAACACCTGGCCCATCTAGCGTTGGCACTGCAGTCCCACTGCACTAATGGCGGATACCGGATGCAAGTATAATACCAACATAGCTGTCAAGGACTTAATTATCCACTATGCAACAGGATGACTGCTGTCATACTTCATCTTCCTCGCAAAGGACTGTTCGACAGTGATTTGCTTAGTTGAAGTAGTACAAGTACGATCGACTCCCAGCAGCAACAACAGCAGTGGCAGCAGCAGCAAAAGGAGGAAGTGGTTCTTGATCTTTCCCTATTTTATCCTCCAAATATTTATTCTCCATTATTTTTCTGGAGTTATATAACAAAATGCAGCAAAGGAGAGCGTACCTCTACACCACACAGGGCAAACCCTGTAAAAATTATTTGGATTAAATTTTAATAACCCCCTTAATTTGGAATAAATAATATACTGCACAGGACAGCACCACTGAATTTATATGACAGCACAACTGGATTGGATTTATACGGCAGTACCTCTGGACTGGATTTTTACGCCAGTACCACTGGATTTTTATGCCAGTACCACTGGACATATACGGCAGTATCATTGGACATATATGGCAGTATCACTGGAATTATATGGCAGTACCACTGGATTTATACGGTAGTATCACTGGACTGGATTTATATGGCAGTACCACTGCATTTATACGGCAGCACCACTGGACTGGATTTATACAGCATTATCACTGGATTTATATGCCAGTACCACAGGAATTATATGGAATTATCACTCGAACTATACGGCAGTACCACTGGACTGGATTTATACGGCAGTACCACTGGACATATATGGAAGCAACACTGGACATATTTGGCAGTATCACTGGACTGGATTTATACGCCAGTACCACTGGATTTATATGGCAGTACCACTAGACATATACGGCAGTATCACTGGAATTATATGGCAATACCACTGCACATATAAGGCAGTATCACTAGATTTATACGGCAGTACCACTGAACATATATGGCAGTATTACTGGACTGGATTTATATGGAAGTATCACTGGACATATACGGCAGTATCACTGGACATATACAGCAGTATCACTGGACTGGATTTGTACGCCAGTACCACTGGTCATATACGGCAGTATCATTGGACATGTAAGGCAGTATCACTGGAATTATATGGCAGTACCACTGGATTTATACAACAGTATCACTGGACTAGATTTATATGGCAGTACCACTGCATTTATATGGCAGTACCACTGGACTGGATTTATACGGCATTATCACTGGACTTATACGCCAGTACCACAGGAATTATATGGAATTATCACTGGAATAATACGGCAGTATCACTGGACTAATACGGCTTTATCACTTGACTTATAGGGCAGTATCACTGGAATTATATGGCAGTTCCACTGGACATATAAAGAAGTATCACTGGAATTATATGGCAGTTCCACTGGACATATAAAGCAGTATCACTGGAATTATATGGCAGTACCACTGGACATATACAGCAGTATAAGAAGATTTTACCAAGCAGTATCACTGTACATATATGGCAGTATCACTGGAATTATATGGCAGTACCACTGGACTTATACGGCAATATCACTGGACTGGATTTATACGGCAGTACCACTTGACATATATGGTAGTACCACTGGACATATTTGGCAGTATCACTGGACTGGATTTATACGCCAGTACCACTGGATTTATACGGCAGTACCACTAGACATATACGGCAGTATCACTGGAATTATATGGCAGTACCACTAGACATATACAGCAGTATCAATGGATTCATATGGCAGTACCACTGGACATATACGGCAGTGTCACTGGACTGGATTTATACACCAGTATCACTGGATTTATAAGGCAGTACCACTGGACATATACGGCAGTATTACTGGAATTATATTGTAGTTCCACTGGACATATATGGCAGTATCACTGTATTTAAACAGCAGTACCACTGGACATATACGGCAGTATCACTGGACTGGATTTATACTCCAGTATCACTGGATATATAAGGCAGTACCACTGGACATATACGGTAGTATCACTGGAATTAAATGTCAGTACCACTGGACATTTATGGCAGTATCACTGGATTTATATGGCAGTATCACTGGACTGGATTTATATGGCAGTAAGACTGCACTTATACGGCAGCACCACTGGACTGGACTTATACGGCAGTACCACTGGACTGGATTTATACGGAAGTATCACTGGATTTATACGCCAGTACCACTGGAATTATACTGCAGTATCACTGGAATTATACGGTAGTATCACTGGAATTATATGACAGTACCACAGGACATGTACAGCAGTAGCACTGGAATTATATGGCAGTACTACTGGACATATACGGCAGTACCACTGGACATATACGCCAGTATCACTGGACATATATGCCAGTATCACTGGACATATACGCCAGTATTACTGGAATTATATGGCAGTATCACTGGATTTATATGGCAGTATCACTGGACTGGATTTATATGGCAGTACCACTGCACTTAAACAGCAGCACCACTGGACTGGATTTATACGGCAGTATTACTGGAATTATATGGCAGTACCACTAGACATATATGGCAGTATCACTGGATTCATATGGCAGTACCACTGGACATATACGGCAGTATCACTGGACTGGATTTATACACCAGTATCACTGGATTTATAAGGCAGTACCACTGGACATATACGGCAGTATCACTGGAATTATATGTCAGTACCACTGGACATATATGGCAGTATCACTGGATTTATATGGCAGTATCACTGGACTGGATTTATATGGCAGTACAACTGCGCTTATACGGCAGCACCACTGGACTGGACTTATACGGCAGTACCACTGGACTGGATTTATACGGAAGTATCACTGGACTTATACGCCAGTACCACTGGAATTATACGGCAGTATCACTGGAATTATACGGTAGTATCACTGGAATTATATGGCAGTACCACAGGATATATACAGCAGTATCACTGGAATTATATGGCAGTACCACTGGACATATATACGGCAGTACCACTGGACATATACGCCAGTATAATTGGACATATACGCCAGTATCACTGGACATATACGCCAGTATTACTGGACATATATACGCCAGTATTACTGGAATTATATGGCAGTATCACTGGATTTATATGGCAGTATCACTGGATTGGATTTATATGGCAGTACCACTGCACTTAAACAGCAGCACCACTGGACTGGACTTATACGGCAGTATTACTGGAATTATATGGCAGTACCACTAGACATATACGGCAGTATCACTGGATTCATATGGCAGTACCACTGGACATATACGGCAGTGTCATTGGACTGGATTTATACAGCAGTATCACTGGATTTAAACAGCAGTACCACTGGACATATACGGCAGTATCACTGAACAGGATTTATACACCAGTATCACTGGATATATAAGGCAGTACCACTGGACATATACGGCAGTATCACTGGAATTATATGTCAGTACCACTGGACATATATGGCAGTATCACTGGATTTATATGGCAGTATCACTGGACTGGATTTATATGGCAGTATGACTGCACTTATACGGCAGCACCACTGGACTGGACTTATACGGCAGTACCACTGGACTGGATTTATACGGAAGTATCACTGGACTTATACGCCAGTACCACTGGAATTATACGGCAGTATCACTGGAATTATACAGTAGTATCACTGGAATTATATGGCAGTACCACAGGACATATACAGCAGTATCATTGGAATTATATGGCAGTACCACTGGACATATATACGGCAGTACCACTGGACATATACGCCAGTATCACTGGACATATACGCCAATATCACTGGAGATATACGCCAGTATTACTGGAATTATATGGCAGTATCACTGGATTTATATGGCAGTATCACTGGACTGGATTTACATGGCAGTACCACTGCACTTAAACAGCAGCACCACTGGACTGGACTTATACGGCAGTATTACTGGAATTATATGGCAGTACCACTAGACATATACGGCAGTATCACTGGATTCATATGGCAGTACCACTGGATATATACGGCAGTGTCATTGGACTGGATTTATACAGCAGTATCACTGGATTTAAACAGCAGTACCACTGGACATATACGGCAGTATCACTGAACTGGATTTATACACCAGTATCACTGGATATATAAGGCAGTACCACTGGACATATACGGCAGTATCACTGGAATTATATGTCAGTACCACTGGACATATATGGCAGTATCACTGGATTTATATGGCAGTATCACTGGACTGGATTTATATGGCAGTATGACTGCACTTATACGGCAGCACCACTGGACTGGACATATACGGCAGTACCACTGGACTGGATTTATACGGAAGTATCACTGGACTTATACGCCAGTAGTACTGGAATTATACGGCAGTATCACTGGAATTATACAGTACTATCACTGGAATTATATGGCAGTACCACAGGACATATACAGCAGTATCATTGGAATTATATGGCAGTACCACTGGACATATATACGGCAGTACCACTGGACATATACGCCAGTATCACTGGACATATACGCCAATATCACTGGAGATATAGGCCAGTATTACTGGAATTATATGGCAGTATCACTGGATTTATATGGCAGTATCACTGGACTGGATTTACATGGCAGTACCACTGCACTTAAACAGCAGCACCACTGGACTGGATTTATACGGCAGTATCACTGGAATTATATGGCAGTACCACTAGACATATACGGCAGTATCACTGGATTCATATGGCAGTACCACTGGACATATACGGCAGTGTCACTGGACTGGATTTATACACCAGTATCACTGGATTTATAAGGCAGTACCACTGGACATATACGGCAGTATTACTGGATTTATATGGTAGTTCCACTGGACATATATGACAGTATCACTGGATTTAAACAGCAGTACCACTGGACATATACGGCAGTATCACTGGACTGGATTTATACACCAGTATCACTGGATATATAAGGCAGTACCACTGGACATATACAGCAGTATCACTGGAATTATATGTCAGTACCACTGGACATATATGGCAGTATCACTGGATTTATATGGCAGTATCACTGGACTGGATTTATATGGCTGTACGACTGCACTTATACGGCAGTACCACTGGACTGGATTTATACGGAAGTATCACTGGACTTATACGCCAGTACCACTAGAATTATACGGTAGTATCACTGGAATTATATGGCAGTACCACAGGACATATACAGCAGTACCACTGGAAATATATGGCAGTATCACTGGAATTATACGGCAGTATTGCTGGAATTATATGGCAGTACCACTAAACATATACAGCAGTTTCACTGGAATTATACGGAAGTACCACTGGACATATATGGCAGTATCACTGGACATATACAGCAGTATCACTGGACTGAATTTGTACACCAGTACCATTGGATTTACACAGCAGTACCAATGAACATATACGGAAGTATCACTGGAATTATATGGCAATACCACTGGACATATACGGCAGTATCACTGGATTTATACACAGTACCACTGAATATATACGGCAGTATCACTGGACTGGATTTATACGGAAGTATCACTGGACATATACGGCAGTATAACTGGACATATATGGCAGTATTACTGGACTGGGTTTATACGGCAGTATCACTGGATTTATAATCCAGTACCACTTGACGTATATGGCAGTATAACTGGAATTATATGGCAGTACCACTGGACATATATGGCAGTATCACTGGACATATATGGAAGTATCACTGGACATATATGGCAGTACCACTGGACTTATACAGCAGCACAGGGTCACCACCACTGGACTGATGCAGGACAACACAGCACCACTGCAATGGACTGGACTTATACAGCAGCACTGGACATATGGCAGCAGAGGACACCACCACTGTTACCAGACTGATGCAGCACAAGACACCACCACTGTACTGATGCAGGACAACACAGCACCACTGCACTGGACTTATGGCAGCAGAGGACACCACCACTGTGACTGGACTGATGCAGCATAAGACACAACACTGGACTGAGCAGCACAAGACAGCACTGGAATCGACACCCCACTTTCCCTCCCGCACAGACACTGAGGACGGAGACACATCCTATTGCAACACTCTCCAATGCCGGAGTAAAAATGGCAGCGACGCACAACTCCTTATATGGAATCCAAACCCTGCTAGAATCCGTCAGCAGGATGATGACGTTTTGCCTCATTCTAGTTTCCGAATCTGTTGGGACAACCCGACCCGGACTCGGATCCGGGCTCTGGTAGTGAAGTTGGGGATGGAGGGGGGGGGGGTTCGGTTCTCAGGGAACTGAACCCGCTCATCTCTAATTTTGATATTTATTTTTAATTAAGAAGAGGGACAAATTATTATGATTATTTGAGACAGCTATTATTGATTAGGCACAATGACTTCCAAATGATTTAACCTCTGTGAATCTACAATTGAGAAGGTTCCACTTACATGTACTGTAGCACTTTACAAAAAAAATTTTTGGGGTTGGAGAGCTATCTATTCATTTGAAGGTGCCTTCAATGGAAGTCAATAGGAAATTGCAGTTGGTTAACCGTGACATGAGCTGTAGTAGAACTAATGTATAGTAATTTATATTATTATATGACAGTGTAAAATATTTGTTTGGAAGTTTTCTTTTGGTTCGGGAATTGGCACAATCAAATCACATTTAAATTTGAATGCTAATACAGGTTGAGTATCCCTTATCCAAAATGCTTGGGACCAGAGGTATTTTGGATATCGGATTTTTCCGTATTTTGGAATAATTGCATACCATAATGAGATATCATGGTGATGGGACCTAAATCTAAGCACAAAATGCATTTATGTTTCATATACACCTTATACACACAGCCTGAAGGTCATTTAATACAATATTTTTTATAACTTTGTGCATTAAACAAAGTGTGTCTACATTCACACAATTCATTTATGTTTCATATACACCTTATACACACAGCCTAAAGGTAATTTAATACAATATTTTAAATAACTTTGTGTATTAAACAAAGTTTGTGTACATTGAGTCATCAAAAAACAAAGGTTTCACTTTCTCACTCTCACTCAAAAAAGTCCGTATTTCGGAATATTCCGTATTTTGGAATATTTGGATATGGGATACTCAACCTGTAATAGCTGGAATTTTGAGCGTAAAATATTGGGCTATTTATTCCACTAATGATCTTTTCTCCTTTTAACTATGTGACTTGATTTATTCCCAGATAAAGAAATTATTGAGGCAAATCTAGTAAGTAAATTGAAAAAAAAAATGAAAAATAATAATCACCATATAATTTGTTCTGGTGTCAATGTCATTCCATGGGCATTGTCAGGGTTCTTAAAAATAAAGTAAAATAAAAGAACCTTTTTTATTAAAGGTTCTGAAAATTTTTCTAATGAGTAATAAATGTTATGGAAATGAAAAAAGTAATCACATTTACTACAGATACTTATTTGGCCATTGGGCATTTTTCAGACCTGATCGCTGTTGTGAGTTTTCACACAGCAGCCAATCAGGTCTGAAATGCGCATGCACTGGCGCCTGACAGGCAGAGGCAGTCACTTGGCGGGAGGGGGCTGGCCGACAGTGTTTGGCCACCATTTTAGGGCTGCAGTACGGGCAATGCAGGCGTGCCCAGACCGTGTGGGGAGGGCTGCGGTGGCTGCATGATGTCACACACAGCCGCTGCGACCCGGACAGCGATGAGTAGGTCCCTGCCAGTGCGCAGGAGCTGCGCAGGGAGGGAGATACTCTTCAAGTACAAAAGCATCGCAACCGTGCAATGCTTTTGTACTTATACAGCAAGGTAGGGCCTGACAAGTAGGGTGGACTAGCCCTGTGCTGGGTGTCCCCCCGCATGTCAGGGATGATGATCGTAGATGTGCTAAATTTAGCACATCTCCAATCAGGTATGAATTAGGCTCATTGTTGTAAAGATAGAGTGTGCCCCTGCTGGTTGATTGTCTTCTGACAAGAATAATCCTAGTACAGTATGTGTGTTTGTGTGGTAGGGAATATTCTCTACATTATAAACTGAGCTGGATTGAGAAAAAAATAAAATTGGTACAGTAGATTAATGATTACATATTCTCTGTAACGCTATGTAATATGCTGACATTATAAAAATGCTAGTAAATAAATAGAAATATCTATTTTTATGGTTCATTTTTTTTAAGTGTTCATTTATGGTATGCCAACAGTATCTGTAACTTATAGCGTATCTTCCAACTGTCCTCATTCCTACTAATTCGGGCACTGTCCCACCCACAGGTCACAGTGTCCCACGGGAGGGGGAGAAGGTTGGGAAGGACAGCTTTGCAAAGCAGCTGGTGATCACTGAGTAGATGCAGCACACATGCACACGGCATCTCAACAGTGCGGGGAAGTGAGTAGGGGGCTTCCCAGCTGCTCGGGAACACTGGGTATACCACCCAAATCATGAAAATGGGGGTTGTGCGACAAGACTTCTTCCAATTCCCCGCCCCTTTTCCAGGGAAAGGGTCTGTCTACTTGGTGCACACACAATGCCCAGTGCCACCTTATACATCTGTATCTGCACTAATGCCAGACCTGAGCCAGCCCTCAAGGGCACACATCAAAGTCTTCAGAAAGAGAATTTGAGAGGGCAGTGGAAAGAGATACAGAGGGAAGTGAAAGACAAGCAGAAGGAAGAGTCAGTCATGGGAAAGATAGACAGACAATGGAAAGAAACAGACAGGCAGAAGGAAGACATAGAGGAAAGAGTCAGACATGCAGAAGCAATAGCCAGACTCAGAAGAGAGAGATAGACAGTGCTGGGAGCCTCCTCATGTCACTGTACATCCCCCTTTACTGTAAATAATACAAATACCATATATGTGTGTGTGCCATGGGTTGATAATTAAAGTACTATCTCCTCCCTATACCATCCTTGCCAGTTTCACTTACTAGCTTGCCTTTTTGCACTGGTGTATATATATCTTTACTGTTTTTGTGTGCACTAAATAAAAATACTGTACACCTTACAGTACCTATCTGGTGGTTTCTCTTAAGTTGGGAGAATTGGTCCTTTCTGGGCAGACAGTGTCTTCAGGGGTTCTTCACTATCCTTGTAGAAGACCACATAATCTGGAAGATGCCTGTTTGTGCAGGAATAACACCAATGTCATCATTATACAACACAGGGTCAACCACACTCGTGTCCTGTGTTTCATCTAGCCCTGTGTCTCTCCAGCCAGCAGGCCCATGCCATTAAAGCATCAATTTGTCTCCTTCAGGCACATGTTCCCCCATGTCTCCATCCAGTCCCCTGTTTCACTCCAGCCTCTTAGTTCCTGTGTCCCCTCCAACCCCTATGTGCCTCCAACCACATGCCCCCTTGGTCCTCACTAGACCTTGTCCCTCCAGCAACTAGCCCTCTATGTCCCCTCCAGCCCCATGTGTCACCTCCAAACCCCTGATTTTCCAGCCTCCAGCCCTGTGTCTATTCAGCATCCTGCCCCATGTGTCACCTCAAGAGCTGGCCCACTACAATGTATCTTCTTTAGCAGCCCTGTCTGCTGCTCTTCCTTTTAGAAAAATCAGTATCCTCCTGCTCTTGCATTGTGACTGTGCACTGCTGCCTGCTCTTCCTCTTCTCTTCTTGATCTTCATTGACAGACAGGCACACACTAATGCTGCCATGGTGACTGAAAGACTGAAGACCTGTCTGGTGAATCAGTTGCCAGTATGTCCAGTTGGATGTAAAATCATGTCCCAAAAGTTCAATAGTGATGTCCACCAAGGCAAGGACCATGTTCTGGTTAATAAGCACTGTTATCTGGAATAATCCATTGCCCTTCTAAGGTACACCCATGGTACAGTAACTTGGGTACATTACCCTGCCTCCTGGGCTAGTTCATAGTCTCCTGCAATGTTGGGCATACCATTTGGATGTGTCCAGGTTCCCCACATTTGAAATACAGTAGCTTAGCCAGCCTCGGTTTCAACTCTTTATCCATGGGGCTTTCACCACCATGTCAGCTGGTTCCAGAATAACCACGGTGTTTGTTTGCCATAGGCTTGGCACAAAGCCAGGAGGCCTCACCATTTGCTGCATTGCCCCAAATCTCTCCACCAGCATGGCCCTTTTACAGAACCCAGTCCAAAATCCTGATGCAGTGGTCAATTACCAGCATCTCCAACATCCAATTGGGCATGTTTTCCTTCGGTTGCAACTACTTCCTCAGTATTTTGATCACGGTTCCCAACTGAGTACTGACTGTAGTTTCTTTGGAGAAATGCCACTCATGGAGGCCCTGAGCTTGGCCTGAACTGGTAATGCTGACATGAGCCAGTATCTAAGTCCTTAAGTATAAGCACACCTACGCCTTATTCTCCTCAAGGTCCACATAAACTCACTGGGTCTCACTGGACAAGAATGGTGCCAGCTTCTCCACACAGACTTCCAGTAGCCATTTCTCGCTGTTTGCTGTTCTTTCAAAGGTATTGAGATAGGCTTCTATTTTTCTGAAGCTTTGGCTCCTCCTTGGTCCCGGATGTTGGTGATGCCAATGTACTAGCATTTGTTCATACTGCAATTCTTACTGCTGTTGCTTCTGTATCAGCTGCCACTGAAATTGCTGCTGCTTCCACTGACTATTCATAAGCATTTTCAGTATTTCCTCTATTTGGCTTTTTTGTGAGTTGGGAATTGGAAACTAGCTTCTCTTAGCATCCCAAGCACTAACACCACTTGTGACAAAAGAAGCTGTGTAGTGCAAGCACACACAAACTTATCTACTATTGTTCCTTTTATCTGGATGACCACAGACAAGTAACCACCATACAGCAAATGTTCAACGCCCTATCACTATCTAACAGAGATCTACTCCCTAGTCACTGGCATAGTGACTGGCCAGCTTTCCTGGCATCACTTATACTGATAAACGGTCCAGTCTTTTTATACATTAGACTCCTCCTCCCATACTGACAGGCAAGTGACACACCCACCCTGTGTGGGTGTGTCAAATAATCTATATGTACAAAAAGAACAAAAAACAGACATTAATATACATAACTATATATATAAATATATATATATATATATATATATATTTTATAAATATAGCCCGTTCTGCTTTCTCCCTCATGCAAACTACATACCAAAAAGGGGTAGATGTTGGCTTTTAGCTATTGGTCCTTTGGAAGGAATCACAATTATTTCTTTTATTATTCACATGGTAGAGAATTGTTATTATTCAAAATTCTTTACAGTACTCTGTATGTTATGTCTTTTGTTTCCAATAATCTAATTTTTTTTAGGAAAACATCACACTGAGAGGAAGCATCAACCAGGAAACTATTTTACATGTTTATTGGAATCTTTGGAGAAGTATGGAAGAAAACTTATTTATTTATTTTGAGGCTCTGCTTGCTTAAAAAAAACCATGATTATTGCACGTGTGTTCATGATACATATTTCATATTTGATGTAAGTGGTGAGCCTAGAATAGCCTTGAAATATCATATTACCTATAACCACAGTATCAACAGCATCTTAAGAGAGGAGGAGGCCTGTGTGCTGTCGCCTTCTGGGCACCCTTCTATCTATCTGGGAACGCTGTTGACTCTAGGCACTGGGGTCTCTAGGGAACCCTTTTGCTATCCTAGAGTCTAGTGCACATGTGCAGGTCTCCAGAAAAATGGCGCAGAAGCCATTATCCCAAACCCTTTAATTTTGTGGGAAAATCCTGAACAAGGAGTAAACCAACCTTTTATTATTACACGTAAATATATATACAGGTTGAGTATCCCATATCCAAATATTCCGAAATACGGAATATTCCGAAATACGGACTTTTTTGAGTGAGAGTGAGATAGTGAAACCTTTGTTTATTGATGGCTCAATGTACACAAACTTTGTTTAATACACAGAATTATTAAACATATTGTATTAAATGACCTTCAGGCTGTGTGTATAAGGTGTATATGAAACATAAATGAATTGTGTGAATGTAGACACACTTTGTTTAATGCACAAAGTTATAAAAAATATTGGTTGAAATGACCTTCAGGCTGTGTGTATAAGGTGTATATGAAACATAAATGCATTCTGTGCTTAGATTTAGGTCCCATCGCCATGATATCTCATTATGGTATGCAGTTATTCCAAAATACGGAAAAATCCCATATCCAAAATACCTCTGGTCCCAAGCATTTTGGATAAGGGAGACTTAACCTGTATATATATATATATATATATATATATGTGTAAATATATATATATATATATATATATAAAAATATATATATATGTCAGACAGAAAGTAAAGTGTTGATAGTTTGATGGTTTCTGTAAAACTAAATGCTCTTGGCAGGATTTTAAATGTTCATATGAAGTTATTAGTTTTTGGCACAATATTATTTTTTCTTAAAATGTGACAAAACATGTGCTCAACATAATTTTAAAATAGAGCCCACGCTATGTGTAATTATAGCATTAATAAATCATTCATGTAGTGTTTGAACAAAAGACAAATACAAAGACAAAGTCATCATATAATCATACAGTAGATTGGAACTTTTATCCTAGTTTTTTTTTTTTTTGACAATACAGTAGATTACATTGACCATCCATAGGCCAGCATTTTCATCAGACTTACTTATGATTAGTGCAGTATAGGCTGAATTGAAAAAGACCCTGCCCACATGTTCTGCTATATTCTGATGTTAATGTTTGTGTATAACCTTAGTATACACTATTACATCCTGACAGTTATATCCATTAGTAAATGCCACTGAAAGTATAATTATTGTATGTGGTAGACTTAATAATCACTATATAATTTAATAATGAATAGCAATTGCTGGTTTACATAAAGCACAACTTCTGCATATGTTCACAGTATGTGATAAAGTCTGCCTCCTACTGACTGATGTAAAAAAAATTTAATGGTCAGTGTAATTCCCTGTGTAATTACAACTAAAACAAAATCAGAACATTTTTTTCTTTTTCTTTTTTGTATCTCAATATAAAAGTATAAAAGACATATGGTAAATATATTTCAATTACATAGCCAGTGCATCCAACATACTGTACAGTATATTACTCATTATAGACAACAAACTCAAGTGGCACATACTGTACTGTACATGTTGCTATACTCCTGATAAAATACTTTATATAATCTAATGGATCAAAAGGCATCATCATGGTAGAATGCACTAACAGACACATTCATCCTATCATCATTTTTATATTTAAATCTATAAGAATGTATAATTAGGGGAAGAAAATGCAGTCATTACTCACCCTCTTGTCTGAGTTCTTAATCTGAGAAAAAACAGGCTCATCATGACAGCTGCAGCACACATGCAGTGCTGCAATTATTTCCAATTCAAAAGAAAATGATCACATGCAAATCATATGAAAATAAGCTATTTTGTCTGTAGGTGCTGGTTGAAGGTCAATCTGTTACAAAGGCAGATTTTATCATTGCTGCTGCTAAGTAACTCGGAGCTCAATCAAACCACAATTCATGAAAAACAGCAACTACAGTAGTTAAAAATAGGAATGTATATAAAGAATAAAAATTTTTAAATAACAATGGTACCAAATTTACATACAGTCACTGCATTTATATAATGCTGTGCAGAGGATATAGTAAAATAATGCCAGAGATTTATTACACTATGCTAAAGCCTCAAAACATTTCAAATAAAGTGCAAAAGCAATAGTTAGATATAGTGACTGTCAGTCAGAGGACAGCACTATGGTTAAAGTTTCCAGGAGGGAAATTACTTATAAATGAAGACTACTAGTAATGGAACGAAAAGTAAAGTTTTTTGAATGGGAAAAAAAAAACAATAGAAACAATAGGAGTGTTTATTATTTACAATGATTGATTAAATAGGATTATTGATAATGTTTGCAAAATATGTTAATTATGGTAATTGGTTACTAAACTATCATTATAAACTTTGCATGTGCACCTCATTAGAAAACTTAGTACAGTACCTTTGCCACTAACCAATGTAGAATTTTGTTATGCTCTTTAAGTCCTTACCTTTTCACAGTATTTAAAGTGACTTTGAGGCATCCCAGCATTCATTTAGCGATAAACAAATATAAATCTTTTTTCAAACTAAACGGAAAACATAAATTTATATAAAAGACTGAATGAACAATCAAGCAACAAGTAACAAGGATTCAATTTCTACATTATTTAATCCTACCACTGCTGGGCCTATTTTGTCCTTTCTAAGCTGGTCGACTCATATTCCAACATTAATGTCAGTCATTTGTTTATGCAGTAGTCAATAAATTGTACTTTTTCAGTTTTCAGAACTACCGTTGGTTTGCTATTACCTATTGAAGCATCAAAGTAAATAAATAAAAATGGTCGAAAAAGTTCTTGCTGAGCTGTCAAGAAAGAAAAATAAATCCAAATGTTTTCTGTATTAATAACTCATAAATAACTAATAAATATTTTGTGGTTCTTACTTTGGCATCAATGCACCTTTCCAAAACAGCAAAAAAGCATGATTTCTTACCTAGACTTTTATAATGTAATAAAATCAGCACTTAAAAATGATGAGGCTTTTTTTTATCACCTTTAAAGTAGTGCATACAATGTGTAAGAATATTATAGGCAGCCCATCAAGTCACACCATTTTGAAAATTAGACAAACTACTATACATAATATACGGGATATGATCTCATTGAAGTTGGCATGGTGAATTTGTTTTTGTTTTTTAACCGGTTAAACATCTCTGTACTTCTTACCAATTTCTGTAGTTTAGAGTGTTTAGACCAGATAATTACTACTAAGTGGTCAGTTTGTTTTAAACAGGATGCTCCCTTCTTTTCAAACAAGATGGGGGATATTAGACCCTTTTAGTGCCCCATCTTGATTTTCTTGCTCTTCTTTGTAGTGTAGGTTTTACATCACCAGACACTATACTAGAAATGTAGTGTCCTAAACTGACCTATCCTGGTTTAGCACTATTAACAAAAAGGTACAGTATTGGAGACTCTCCAATATTCGCTATGATCTGCTGCAAGGTGGGATTGGCCTTACTTATGAAAGCCTGCAGTTTACAACCCATTATGTTAGCACAGGGTGATATCGATATTGAAAGTGGTTGTGTGGGATTCTCTGAATAAACAGAATAAGTACATAATGAGAGGAGAAACTGAATGGTGGCTCTGGTGAATATATAGAAACATAGAGAGGCACAATGTACTGTATGAGACAGTGTTGGTAATGTAGGAACACAGATGATGCTGTATTTTATGGAGTAATGCCATCAGCATAGTAATGCTAGATGGAACTGCTTATTTGGTTACGAGTTGGAAAGTATCTTGGATGGGGTGGCCAATCCCAGGATCAGCGGGATCCCAGCCTAAAATTGTCTGGGATTCATTCTGGGATTGGAGTTTTCTAATTCCGGGGATTTCGGGATTGACCACCTACCTATTTTTGGATATGTCGGGCAGTGTTGAGTATCCTGAGGATGCTCAGACAATGCCTGGCTCCTTCTGCTCTCCTCCCCTGGCTCCGGTGATGAGATCTGGCATCTGCGCAGTGTGACCTCTGATTTTACGTCACACTGCACAGCCACAGGACTTCATCACTGCACTGCCTGCCCAGCCACCAGAGCACCTCAGAGGTGTAAGTGAGATTGTTATGTTTTTTCTGACCTGGGCAGGCTGTCTGGTGGGGGTGTGGCCCACTGAAATGCAGCCAATCCCGGGTATCACGTGAATCCTGGGACTGAACATTTTTCAATCCCGATTCCCGGGTTTGAAAAAATGGCCTGGGATTGGCCACCCTAATCTTAGACAAAATTCTGAGGACTACTTCTCTCTCTTGTCTGTTCTGGAAAGCTCATACAAATGGGTAACCAAAGTAAGGCAATGATTACAGTCATTAGGACTGTATACTAGAATGTGTACTAGATAATATTCATTTTATATTAAAACATAATTATTTTATTTTTTGTGAACAGTTATGTACTCAAAATCAAGTTACCATGATGGGCACAACCTTTGCACCTGCTGACATGAATATTTTAGGAGCTATTGGGAGGATGACAATATTTGTAATGGAGAGAAGATGGACAACATCAAATATCATAGAAGATTAATTGATGATCTTCTTTTAGTATGGTAGGGTAAATAAGTCATAATAATAAAATTCATAGAGGAATTCAATGCGAATGATTACAATTTTAAACTAATCTGTAAGATTAATATAATAAAAAAGGTAGACTATCTAAATATAGTCTCAATGGCTAATGATTCAAATAAGATAACTAGAACATTATTCAAAAAGTTGAATGCTAATACTGTAACTTTAATCTGTCAAAAAGCTGTCACCTCCCATCTTAGAAGGTTAATGTCCCTTACATTTAGTTTATAAGGATAAGGAACCATTTTACTAGCAATCAGAAATAGTTACCAAATCTTACTTATTAATGATGGATTAATAGAAAGGAGAAAAAATAAGGATCTAATTGAACAAAGTAGGATGAAGGTAGGACTACAGTATGTTAACAGCGCTCTACAGTTCTCATTGTACACATTCAGCCACCAGTCCCCTCCTTTACACCTTGAAAAAAACTCAAATCAACCTCTCATCCCTTAAACTTTCCCCTTTCCTTAGTTACTAACTATCTCTGCTATTTCCACAAGTATGTTCCAGTGCTGCCTACTGTACAGTTCAAAGTGTTTAGTCTCATAGTTGCTACCTTTCCTTGCAGTCAAAAATAAAACCACATGTTGCCTCAGCCTTAAATGTCCATTGCCTTGGTGTCACCCTTAAATTTGCATTTTCATTTATTCCTCGCATTCAGCTTCTCACAGTCTTGATGCCTCCACCTTCTAAATATTGCTGTAAACACTATTTAGAGAGGTATTTCTTGCAATGTTGAGTTCATTAGATCAGTGGTTCTTTAACTCGGTACTCAGGATCCCACACAGTTCACATTATCCATGTCACCCGGCAGGTACACTGAGCATCATCAACTGTCACATTTGAAGAATCCACAGGTGACCTGGAAAACATGAACTATGTGTGGTCCTGAGGACTGAGTTTGTGAACCAGTGAATTAGACTAAATAGGTAGGTACTCAAAGCACCTATAACATATAATAGTGCAAGTCTGAAAATACCTGTTAATTTAAACTTGTGACTTAACACAGAGGATTGATAAGATTTATAATAAGTAGCTTTAATTTCAAGAATCTAAGTCACAAGCTAAGCATGTAGTGTACAGACTCTGGGGAGATGTATCAAACATTCTAAGGACTAGATAAGAGGGCAATTGGAAGGAACTGGACTTCATCCTTGAGAAACTGAATGACCGTATACAAACTTCAAATTACTTAAAAGAAGTGGGCAGCAATGCCTACTTACAGTTCAAAACTGCACACTATGTTATCTGGAAGGGAAATATACCCAGGGGATAACTGTTGCGCCTGAGAAGAAACTGTTCCAAAAAGTGACCTATTCTATATCCAACAAGCAACTACCATGGTGAATTCCTTTAAGTCAAGAGGCTATACTGAACATATATTGGAGAGTTCATACCAAGAGGTGTTATCTGTAAAGAGAGAACCTTTGTTAGTCTCAAAAAATAAATCCAGTAAACATGAAGATATGGGTGACTTGGCCTTTATTTCCAAGTTTAATAACCAATCAGGGGAAATTAAACATATATTTTTTTTAAACTATAAGATCCTTAAACATGACCACATTTTAAAAGATCTCCTTCCTACGTTACCTAAAGTCATATACTGTATGCAGTTGTAGTAGACACAGATAATAAAAAATATCATATAAAGAGCTTTATTAATTGCGATACAAACCAGGTCATCTACCTATTACAATGTAGTTGTAATCTTAAATATGTGGTTAGGACTATGAGAAGTTTGAAAAAGAGGTTTTTGGAACACCGTAGAAACATTGTTAATAAAGTGCAGAATCACAGTGTATCTAGACACTTTTTAGACTGTCATCAAAGTGTTCCGATCTCCTTAAAACTAATTGGATTAAAACATATACCAATGAGCAAACGTGGAGGTGATAGGTATAGTAAAATATAAAAACAGGAGGTTTATTGGATTTTTCAAATTAAATTCACTTCATCCCTATGGATTCAAAAAGTCAATGGAGCTCATTTCAGTTATCTAATTAATAATTCTTTGTGTGGTACAGTAATTGTTTTATGTGTATAGGCTAAACTTATGATTAAGGTCTCATGTTCTTTAACAATAGGGCTTTTTGAAATCATACTAGTCCTTATTATAGATTCTCTCATATATGGGTACCCGCTACAGTATATTATTTATTATATCTCTCTCCAGTTATTCCTTTAACCTTTTTTGTTGTATGCATTGACCATTTTGTTGTATGCATTGACCATTCTGACAAAAGTGGTTGTTTAAAAAGTACAGTATTTTAGCCTGCTTTATTTATAGCTGGTACAATGTGACACCTTTTCCCTCTCACTAGTTTAAAGGCTGAGACAGTTGCTCAGCAACAAGATAAATGTAAACAAACAAGATCTCATAATTCACTCCATCTCCATCCTTTTTTCGTGTGTACATGTGTTGCCTAGCAATAGTTTGCTTTGCAAACAGAATTATGATTTCCGCTTACTTTGTACAGATGTTGCTTAGCAACTTCACGTCAAATACACAGGAATCAGCACATTCATTGGAACTTCCGGTTCTGTGACATAATGGTCCCGTGACCAGCTAATATGTCAGTAAACAGCCCATGTACCGAACTTCCAGTCACGTGACACAACAGTCCCATGACCGGCTGACAAGCTGGGTTATGTGCACTATAGCTCTGTACCAAGGATGACAGAGCCAGCCAGTAAAGGTACTCTGTCGGATCACGTGGCAATGATCACCGGTGTGTATAGAAAAACAAATATGATGAAACTCCACCTCAAAAAGGATGAGCTTATATGTTGATTGACAACTTCTAATCACATGTTGAATATCCACCAGTTGAAACTAGATTTAATTCCTTCCAATGAGGGACAGCATATCCTACCAGTATTTCTAGAGATCATGTGACTGGATTAGTATAATAAAAATGTACATTTTAAACATTACATTTTCTTAATTTTTATACTTTATTTAAATGATTAGCTGTGGGTTTGCCTCCCTGTTCTACCATAATGCAAGTTCATGTATTTTTGAATGTATTTAGCTTGAATGTTTACTAAAACACACAGGTGCGGTTTGACAATGACATTAAACTGCATATATAAAGGGCTAACTGGCCATATACAGATACCTTTGAAAAAGCTGCCATCAGACAACGAAACGCGTCTGAGAACTTTATCCTAGTCAGTGGGCCTCACCACATACTATCCTGGGACCTTTTTTGAAAGACCTTTGCTGATCAGGACCTACAGCAGGCTGACTGTGAATAAAGGTATACCAGTTTTCTGTGCATTGGACTCCATTGATGCCGTCTGGACCAGTGCTAATTGGATATCCCCAGCACAATCACAGAATGGGTAATTACTTACCTTAGGCTGGGCAATCATTCCCAATAAGGTGCTATATTATCATTCATGAAAATATACTTAATTCCCAGGCCTGAGATTGCTATATATTTGCTCAGAGACTGAGCCCTAATGAACTGACCAGAGATTTTTAAATGGCTTTACAGCATATTTACTCATTGACTGATTTGTGTATTTATGTTCATGAATTGCTTTTATTCAGTATTAAATAGTTAATTATATTTTAACATTACCTTGTAAAATATTTATTTGACACACTGTACATTTTGCACTATATGACAGTGGTTCTCAAACTGTGTGCCTAGGCACCCTGGGGTACCTCAGGACACTTGCAGGGGTGCCCTGGGTTGGTGGTCCAGGACCAATTAAAATTATTTCCGGTCAATGAAATATGCAAGACCAGTGCTGGTGGCTGTCAATCATAAACTATGTGGACAAACAGAAGCAAATGTTGTCCCTCACCACACAATTGAACCTAAGGATGACATATGAACACATTTTACTTAATTTTATATATCTCTTTTTCTAAATTTTCTCAGTAAGAATCTTAAGGGGTACTGTGGAAAAAATTCTGATACTCTAGGGTGCCATGACTCAGAAAAGGTTCGGAAATACTGCTATAGGAGAATACAATCATTAATACATGTAGGGCAAATTCAAAACCCTTTACCATGTAGTATGAATAGATTGAAAAGCATCATAAAAACAGTAATGCATTAACATTATCACAATCCTTATCACAATGCTTCATGAATTTGTAGTATAAGTCTCACCAGAAACATCATTGACTTTTGTGACCATTACAGGGTTTCTTCTCCTTTTAGGTAATGGTGTCAGAAGCTATAGAAGTCTCAAAAGGATGGTATGATATGGTATTTAAATGCAAGGTCTTCTGCTCTTTTAACAAACAAGCATTTTAATTTTAAACTATTATAATTGCTAAAGCACAAAAAAAGGAACCTGAATCCATCATCAAGTGTGAAAATGAAAATTTTTGTTATATGCCAAGAAAATATCACAATAAATAAAGTGTGAAAAGAATGAAAGAATTATAATCGTGAAGCTTGTAGTAGTAGAGGACACAGGTTGAATGAAAAAACCTTGTTGAATACAATATGCCACACTGAAATCTTTGGGGGAATTCAATTAGATGCGGTAATGTACCATGGGTGAAAAAGGGTGGAAGCCTCAAGTTTTAATGCCTGGGGCTGTTCAGTTAGAGACCCTTTTTCTTGCCTGGTGAAATGGGTGTGGATCATCCAATTGACAGTGTTGAGGTCGACCACTATAGGTCGACAGTCACTAGGTCGACAGGGTCTGAAGGTCAACAGGGTTTCTAGGTCGACATGTGCTAGGTCAATAGGTCAAAAGGTCGACATGAGGTTTTCAATTTTTTGTGTGTGTAGTTTTCTCTGTACAGTGACCGGGAAGCCCAATTAGTGCACCATGTCCCCTCGCATGGCTTGCTTCGCTCGCTATGCTTCAGGCAAGGTGCCTCGCTCCACTACCGCTTTGCTCGGCGCAGATTATCGTTCCAATCGTAGTCCACTTGGATCGTTAAGTATGGAAAAGTTCAACAAAAAAAAGTGAAAAACTCATGTCGAACTTTTGACCTGTCGATCTAGCACATGTCGATATAGAAACCCTGTCGACTTTCAGACCCTGTCGATCTAGTGACTGTTGACCTATAGTGGTTGAACTAAACATTGTCAACCTAGACAGTGTCGATCTTCAGACCGGATCCCAATTAAATACATTAGCTGGCATTAATGCCTAGTATCCTCTATATGTTACCAGACCTATAGATTAACACAACTGTGTCATCCCAAAACAGGCTATTTAATGGGGCTTTCTTTTCGAGCCCCATAAAGTACAGACTGCAGGACTGATTGAATAGCCCTGCGGCTTCAGTTAGCCACAGTAAATTACCATGGCTAATTGAATTCTCCTCTTTGAAATCTTAAAAAGAAACCTGTAAATCAGTATGTTCTGGAAACCATAAATGAAAGCAATAAATAGTTACTCCTGTTCAGTGATACTCTCATACACATACAGTAGGTCCTTATTCAGAGATGAACGCAGATCGCCACATATGCAGCTAGATCTGCTTTCATCTCCTCACTTGCTGGCAGCCGTCCAGCACACGGCAAGGCCGCCCAGCATATGTGAGGCTGCCTCCCAATTGGCCTGCAATTAGATTGCAGGCGCTGGGCGGTCAGCCACCATTTTTTTATTGGAGTGGCTGCATGTGATTTCACGCAGCCACCCTTAAAATGGTCCCATCCCGTCCCTGTTCGCCTCACCCTGTCCCTTGTGGAAACTTGTGGCTCTTCAAATTACAGAATTATTACTTATCCAGAAAACTCTAAGTTCCAAACAGACTGGATAAAAGATTATATAGACTGTATGTATATGTATATATATATAAAAATACACACATATACACACACATACACACACACACACACACACACACACACACACACACACAAGGAATAGCAACTTCTCAATAAGATAATAAACATAAAAACTTTAAAACCCAAGTAGCTTGATGTATTCTTAAGAAAATTGTTATCTTTTTTCACTAATTTGGATATTTTTTTCATAACAACATGTATAATACCTCAAGCAGAAATGTTGCTATAGTGATTGCAGACACTGACATGAAACAGTTACAGAAACTAGTTCTAAAACCTGGATAATAATAGCCTTTGATAAGTCCATAGTACTGCTTTGAGGTTGAATATAATTAATATGGATGGCATTGTAAGGAAATCCATCTCACATAAAATAGGAAGTGATCAGGCTGCTCTATACTAAAGGTATATTTAACAGATCAGCAGAGTCTATTTTTCCTGACACGACAACTAAGAATATCATTTACATCAAGTATATTATAAGTGCCTTATGAGATGTACAGCTTTGTGAACAGGTTTCAGCATATACTTGTTCTCCTTAGAGATAAGACAGTCAATCTGACTGATGGCGTGTGCGACCGTAAGGTCAAGGTGGCTGAGTTATGGAGACCATCTGTTAGCTTGGCAAATGTTTCTCACATAGGAATTAATGGCTTTGAAATTCCACTGTAATAACAAAAAGACCAACTAGAAAACATTAGTATTAAAAAAAATCCTTCACATAAATCCAGCTGTTATAATCCCACAGTTTCAAACTTGAAAGAAGTATCACCATTAGTTGAACATAAAGCACTGTAACAGTTAGTTACACAAACCTATTTGGTTTTCTAAATATATACTGTATGTTGACATAACATAAATTAGCTATCAGTTACATCATACTGTATGCACGAAAGTTCATTGAAATACTTTGACAACAATTTTTTTTATGTTTCCACAAATATATTGTAAACTTTACGGTATCTTATTGATGAACCATTATTTAATGATTCACCACTGTATCATAATCAAAACTTAGTATTTCATATTCAATAAACTTCAGTTCTTTCTTTACAATCAATAAAAACTAACACTGAATTGCTATTAAAGTTAAACAGAGAAAACATCCAGCTATTTCATATCAGTGTGCAGGAATAGCCAATCCAGCTGTCTTGAATGGGTTTGGTATACTGTATTTTATCAACATTTCCAATTCATAATCCAGAAATCATAATGTAAATGGGGTCAACATATCAACAGGTAATCTCAGCATGCTCACCTTGTCAACAATCAAAATATTGAATTTCAGAAAGTTGACACTGTCAGCATGTTGACATGTTCAAAAGGTCCACAGAAAATCTAAAGCCTAACATTAACACTAACATTAACACTGACCCTTATCCTAATGTTAACCCTTATCTTAAAATTTCCTTTGATGACGTTGCAGATGCCGACATTTTAATTTTGCCTACATTTTGAAATCCCTCAGTCTTTAAATTACTTAATAGTTCACAGTGACAGATGTCCTACTCTAAGTACTCTTGGTGTACAGAGGACCTGGGAGAAATGCTTATCTGCCTGTAAAGCGTTGAATATGTATGTACTATATAGCCATGATATTAAGTAGAGTAAATAGTATACAATAGCGGATTGACTAAATGCACCAAAAAGTCCAGGGGGAGATTAATATAACAATTGCTTTGAGTTGTGACTTGTAATTGCTGGAAAGTTTTGCATCGCAAATCGCACATTTACTAATATTTTGTTTGCTTGCATATTATCATTTGATGGTGTTACTAGTTGTGTTATGGTGTATGTGAGATCAGTTATAGTATTTTGGGTGTTTTTTCAAAACATGTATATGACATAAATCACACGGCAATTCGCAAAAAGCAAACATCTGAATTCGCAAGAATTAAGAATAAATCTGTGAAAATTGCAAACATTATGAACGGTATAAATTTGCACATTCTACATTGGCATCACCATGTTGTTATAAAAGTGCCACCAAACTGCCGATAATACGTGCATTGGTGGCATTTGTGTTGGCAGGAGTGTGCACAGTAGTTGAAGATTAGAGTTTTAGTTGAATATTTTGTGATTGTTGATTGGTGCTGTAAGTTGTCTCATCTTTATCTGTTGTCTTGTTAGGTTTTAAAGTCTGTCTTTTTTTGTCATTTCAATATTTGTGAGTGTGTGTGAGATGGTGTTGGAGGGTTTTTTTTTTTCTTCTTTTATTTATCAGTGTTCAGTGCTTTGTGTTGAGATGGCAGAGGACAGTGGTAGCTGGAGGCCTGGAGAGATGGAGTTTGATGTGGAGGAGGTTTCTGTACAGAAGCCTTTGGTTGAGTCAGAGTTGGAAGAGGATGATGATGATAGCTCTGTGGTTAGGGGCAAGATCAAGATTGGCCACAACATGTTTGCATATGAGAAGAATGTGGCACTTGTGAAAGGCTTATTAAGGCATTACTATCGCTTGCTTGACTGCTACACCACAAGGACAAGTGGTCACAATAAATCCTTCATGCAATAGATAATTTTGGAGGAAATAAACTTCACTGAAGTGCACTGTGGGTGTCTGCAAGAAGCACTTCAGTGGCATAAAACATATTGGCCACAGAGGTACATTGCCAGATGCAGACTGGTGGTGGTTACCAATTCCAGGGGGAGTGGCTGGAATACGAAGAGCCATCATCCCTCCAGAGGTGGTTGAGTCTTTGCATGTACGTGACACAGATGCAACCCCCCCAAAAAAAAAACTGAGTTTGTAATATCCTAATGTTAACCTTTGTCATATTAGTTGAATGTGTTCAGTGTGACATTCTTTTTTTAAACTGTAGTTTTATCCAAATCTGCATAATACTTTACAAATTCCTGAGTTTTGTGCAGACCTGGAAATGTGAGTTAATCATGTTAGCAAATATATGTGTCCACACAACCACTATCTTTTTATAGCTCATGTTGTATGTGTTTTGGAAAAAAAAACACAAAATATGAACTTTATTAGTGACAAAGAAAATGGCAGCTACAGTATATTTGTTTGTGCCATTACTAAATAAATTACAACTGTGTTTTCATGTGCAAAAGGCTTATACTACAGTAAGTACAGTTGCTTGTCTGCTCTGCTAATGGTTACACCAGTGTACATTGGATCCCTTTCGTTGATTTATATAAATGTCCTAGCACATGTTGCCACCTTTTTTTGATGTTGCAAAAAATATTTTTTTTGCTTAATACATTTTTTTATATCCCAATGTGAGATCACAGGCAAATGTGTTCGTGGGAAGATAAAAGCATCCCTTAAAAGCAGGGTGTGGAGCAGTCAGGTAAATACATTTGCAGGATTGGGATTTGTTAACTGACAAAACACATGGGGGGTAATTCCAAGTTGATCGCAGCAGGAAATTTTTTAGCAGTTGGGCAAAACCATGTGCAGTGCAGGTGAGGCAGATATAACATGTGCAGAGAGAGGGTTAGATTTGGGTGTGGTGTGTTCAATCTGCAATCTAAATTGCAGTGTAAAAATAAAGCAGCCAGTATTTACCCTGCACAGAAACAAAATTACCCACCCAAATCTTACTCTCTCTGCACATGTTATATCTGCCTCCCCTGCACTGCACATGGTTTTGCCCAACTGCTAAAAAAATGTCCTGCTGCGATCAACTTGGAATTACCCCCATTGTTGGGTTGCAATCTACACATGCTTCATTTCTGTAAGGACCATCTCCAGTATGCCAAACTACCAGACAGCCACCAACACCGCCTTCTGTGTCAAGAAAAAGACCAATCCCAAGTTCTACAGACACCACATACACAACCATTTGATGAGCATCTGCAGAGAAGACTGAAAAGTCATAGCATGTTTTCTTGCAGCCAAATGTCTTTTTTTAAGTACTTTTAAATTGTCTTCCTTAGGGTCTCAAGTCTTAAGTGAATTAAAAAGTGGTGAAATAGCCCAGTGCAAAATATTAGTATAGAGAAGAATTTGCATCTAAGGAACATTTTCTTACAGTCTTCTTGAAAAATGCTTATGCTAACCTACATGCTATGGTCAACTCCACAAAAGTCTGACTTTTGGACTTTTTTAAAAGCATCATACATCATCTTCTTTACATTTGATGCATAAAATCAAACATCTGCAAATTGGACAGGAAAACTGATTGATGTTGTTTCGGGGGGTCTGCCTGATTTTTTTAGTTTGGTTATTTTTGTGACCCACAATTATCATTTGGCCATTCTACTGTGTGCACCCTTGTATTTCATCAATTCACTCATATTGATCTAATGTTTTCCCTTAGTTAGTCAAAAACTTTAGCCGGAAACATTACAGCCACTTGGTGATCCCAAGGAAAAACAATAAGGGAGTAAATCAGACCTGATCGTAGCAGCAAATTTGTTAACAGTTGGGCAAAACCACGTGCACTGCAGGTGGGGCAGATATAACATGTGCAGAGAGAGTTAGATTTGGGTGGGTTATTTTGTTTCTGTGAAGGGTAAATACTGGCTGCTTTATTTTTACACTGCAATTTAGATTTAAGTTTAAACACACCCCACCCAAATTTAACTTTCTCTGCACATGTTATATCTGCCCACCCTGCAGTGCACATGGTTTTGCCCAACTGCTAACAAATTTGCTGCTACGATTAGGTCTGAATTACCCCCTAAGTTTCCAGTCACACCACAAGGTTGCAAGTACCAAGCCCACCCAACCAAAACTTACAAGAGCCACCAACAAATACACCTGCTGATGCTGTCTCTGCCTTCTTCTCCTCTATGGCAGCATTCCATGACCAACATGTGGCACTTATGGACACACAAAAGAGACACTTGTCCAAAAATACCAGCCAATTGTGTAGGAGTGACAGCAGCCTTTCCACCATTAATGCCATTTTATATGCTCCTAAATGAAAATGTGAGTAAACTCAATACCAATTTTCGGCTAATTTTGAAATAATAATACTGTAATCCAACCACCAGCTGTTAGAGGCACAAACAAATGCACTTATTAGTTTTTCAGGAAACATTTTTAAGAATGTTCACAAAAAAAAATATTCTTTTTTGTTGTACAGCTGTATATTTATTCTATAAATGAAATTCTCTTTTTTAGATTTTTGTATGCTGAAAAAAAAGCATTTCTGGTTATATTTATATGCAGTAAAGAAATACTTCATATTTTTTCATATTTGTGCAGTATGTTAAAAAAAACAGTGTTCTTGATATTTGTGTTTGTGGCCTATTTCAGGCACTTGTTCTATTTCACTGCACCACATTAACAAAAAGTCATTAACAAAATTATGGGTGGTATTCAAATGATATATAATGCCCAATCTCCTTTCTAAAGTGATCCCTGTTATCACGCATATTGTTCCCGTAGTAATCAGGTTTCACTGCATAAAGGGTTGGGCACCTCGCTACCCCGGGAGTAGTGAGCTGAAATGATGATACCAGCCCTGTCAGCAGAAACAGAACGGGTGTGGAAGGGGGCGGAAAGAATTGAATACTGCCCTATATGTTGAGGTTAACAAAACCTGTTCTCATGCAATTAGTTAATGTAAAACATAAAGTTTAAAAGAAGAGAAAGCTGTTTGGCTAGCTGCAACAATCATGAGTTGATTGCCATGACTAGCAGGTGAAATGCGTAGGCACCCACATTCCAAAGGATTGCAAGGGTGCATACGTGCCCACAAACAAATTGCAGGAGGGTGCAGCTAGTTGCAATCATGACTAGTACATACATGTGACCTGTTTGCGGGTCAGATTAGCAAGCACACATATAACCACATCTTCTGCAGCACAAACAGAGGCACCCTAATAGTTTTGTTGTTTCTCATGTTTCACAGCAGAAACATTGTATGCCGATGCTTTTGGTCCTTTCAAAGTGACATAGGCAAGTAATGGGTGTAGTAGGGTATGTCGGCGGGTGTGCTCCCGGCGACCAGCATACCGGCGGCGGAATCCCAACCACCGGCATACCGACAGCTGGGCGAGCACAAATGAGCCCCTTGCAGACTCGCTACGCGTGCCACGTGTGACACGCTATCTATTCTCCCTCCAGGGGGGGTTGTGGACCCCCAAGAGGGAGAAAAGATGGTGGTATGCCGGCGGTCGGAATTCTGGCATAGGGAGCCCGGCCGCCGGCAAACAGAAGACCACATGCAAGTAATGTATAATTTTTTAAAAGGATATTGTCCTTACTTATGAAATGTTTTTTGTGTAGTACTCTTAATGGTTTTCAAATATCAACATGATTTTAAAAACAAGTGCATTGATTTTGCAAACACAATTTTTAGTAAATTCATAATTTGCATTGCAACCAATGTTATTTTGAAGATGTTTGGTTCAATGGTTATTTGCCACAGTTTGGTCTGCAAAGTTCTTTTTGACATGTTATATACAGTACATGCTATTTGACCATTAGTAACTTCCCAATTTGCTAAATCATAAATTTATCACTGAAAAACACCAAATTGACCAAACACGATAGTAAATCTCCCACCAGAAGTTAACCAGTAGTGTGGAATATGAACAGAGGCGTATCTAGGGTAGGGTGAGTGGGGCATGTGCCCTGGGTGCCTTGGCAGGCCCAGGAGAGGGGGGAGCCGCCGGCATCCAGGGCATCATGCCCCACTTGCCCCCGTCAACCCTAAATGTGAGGGGAGGAGAGCGCAGCGTCTCTCCCTCACTGCCGCTGCCAGCACTAGCAGCGCTGCCAGCAGCGCTGCTGTGTCCGGTCTCCAGCGCTAGCCAATCAGAGCTTGCGGACTGGCTCCTGATTGGCTGCTGGTCCGCGAGCTCTGATTGGCTAGCGAACCGGCGCCAGACAGCCGCCGGAGACCTGGAGCGGTGAGGGGAAGGAGAGGCGCTGCGCTGCGCTCTCCTCCCCTCACATAACAACAAGCCAGTGGCCGGTGAGTGACGGGGGGGTCCGGCGGCACGAGGGGTCCGGCGGCACAGTGGGGCAAGTATCTGGCACCAAGTGGGGCCTGGCACTGTGGGGCATGTATCTGGCACTGTGGGGCAATGTAACTGGCACTGTGGGGCAATGTATTTGGCACTGTGGGGCAATGTAACTGGCACTGTGGGGCAATGTATCTGGCACTGTGGGGCAATGTAACTGGCACTGTGGGGCAATGTATCTGGCACTGTGGGGCAATGTAACTGGCACTGTGGGGCATTGTATCCGGCACTTTGGGGCAATGTAACTGGCACTGAGTGGGGCATGTATCTGGCACTGTGGGGCAATGTATCCGGCACTGTGGGGCATTGTATCCGGCACTGTGGGGCAATGTAACTGGCACTGTGGGGCATGTATCTGGCACTGAGTGGGGCATGTATCTGGCACTGTAGGGCAATGTATCCGGCACTGTGGGGCATGTATCCGGCACTGTGGGGCATTGTATTCGGCACTGTGGGGCTATGTAACTGGCTCTGAGTGGGGCATGTATCTGGCACTGTGGGGCAATGTATCTGGCACTGTGGGGCTTGTATCCGGCACTGTGGGGCATTGTATCCGGCAATGTGGGGCAATGTAACTGGCACTGTGGGCCATTTTCAGTGGCCACACCCCTTCTGGAGCGTAGCCACACCCTTTCTGGTGTGTGGCCACGTCCATTTTTTCACTGCGCGCGCCTTAGGCGCGCGCACATGCTTCTTTTTGTGTTTTTTTTTGGGGGGGGCGCGCCATTTTCCATCTTGCCCCTGGGCTCCGAAAACCCTAGTTACGCCTCTGAATATGAACAGTATATGTTTGTACAGATGTATTCACAGTTACACACTCAGTATGTTGATGGAGTGGAGCTTGAGTCAGAGATGTACAGTATTTTTTTTAAGTGTGTTGCTGTGCACATACAGTACATAGCATCAGCCAGTAATAATGTATGTGTGTTGCAGTGCATATACAAGAAGCAAAATGTAGACTGCACAGTAGTATTTCAACATGAAGAGGTGGGATAGGGGCAGTGTTGGACTGGGGCATGTAGGGCCCACCAGGGAAATGCAGTGGTAGGGGCCAATGTTTAGAGGTGTGGTCAGTCTGCAGAGGGGGTGTGGCCTGCCACCTCATTGGTTTGACTAACCATTAGAGAGTGCAATGTCTGGGCCCCATCATAAATATATACTGTAAATTCAGCTGCTGCATGTATGATAATGTACCAGATTTATAACAGCAATGCACTGTAGAAAATACACCATAGTCCAGTATAAGGTGACATATGTATAATGTATAATTCAAGTGCACAGTTTGGAACCTGATCCTTAGAGCAGAAGGTGGGCCCCCAGGCAAGGGGCCCAGCCGGTGGTTTCCCCTGTACCCATGTGGGACAGTCCAAGCCTGGTTAGGGGCTGTAGAATAGTACCAAATATTGTGTTAGGTAACAAAGTCGTCATAGAAGTGTCGAAGTCAGAAAATATTACAGCACACACATTACGTACAAACACCGCATAGATGGCCTCCGTGTGCGTACGTATTCGGCTGTGCGTGCACATATTCGCAATTTGCGTATGGTCGCTCCCGCAGTCCTGCGCATTAGAGCGTGGTATGAGTAATTACAGTGGAATTTGTACTCGCATGGAAAAGCCACAAAGACATATCATAAATCTAATACATATAATGCATAAATCCCCCACTGTCTGCTTCCTCTTCTAAATAGCATGAAGATCGGTCACACATAAATTAAACTCCCAGAGACTAAAATACAATGGCCTTATTTACACAAAGCTTTGAAATTCTATGAAGAAGGCAAACACCATTGTTTACTAGCGTAGCCCAGTTTCTATTGAAAGCAATAAGTACTGGATTGTCATTGTCTTACCTGAAGACAAGACAAACAAAGAGACAATACCCAGGAACCTAGGTTGAGGAGAAACTCAATTAGCAATAGCTAACAAAAATACAAACCATATAAGATCAAATCCCCATAGAAAGGGGAAAAGGGAAAGAAACCAGGTAAGATTTAAGGTGCACTCATCCAACTGAAAAATTTTAATATGATTGTTATTGTGAAACATGTATAGCCACAGCAGCAATATCAAATAAAGGCTTAAATGCTTAAATGGGCATTAAAGCCTTTATTTGATATTGCTGCTGTGGATATACATGTTTCACAATAACAATCATATTAAAATTTTTCAGTTGGATGAGTGCACCTTAAATCTTACCTGGTTTCTTTCCCTTTTCCCCTTTCTATGGGGATTTGATCTTATATCCTTGTTTAAACCAGTTGGTAGCACCTTTGTGAGCCTTCAAATCTTTTCTCATATATATATATATGCGAATCCCTAAAATAGGGTAAATTAGATATGATAAAAGGCACCCCAACTTTGTGATTCATATTATAACTTACATATCTCGGTGCGGGTTACTCTCCAGATCTGGTGGGAGCTTTTTGCTTGACCAGTATTGGAACCTCTAAAAATACAAACCAGACATTTAGAAATATGAGGTATTAACATTCATAGTCTAAACTCTTGGAGATGTATATATTTGTGTGTATATATATATATATATATATATATAAAATTCCTAACAAATTGTAATAGCAGGAGTATGTGTGTGTATATATATATATATATATATATATATATGAGTATATGGATATATGTGGATATATGTATATCTTGAGGATTGAAATAGATAATCATATCATGTGTGGGATCATATTGTTCAGAGTCACGTAAACATTAATCTGGTGGGAATAAGAATATTATCATATATTACCACATTAAGTTATTAATAATACCAGATTTATGTATCATTAATGTGGTGGGTTTAACTGGTCATGGGGCGGGAACTCAGATGCAAACAACATAAATCACATCTCAAGTCTTAGCCATCGCCCACTTCTTGAGCTGACCAATGATCCCCGGTGCACAAGATATGTCCCACCCCTGAAGCAATGGAAGAAGAGCACACAGTGTCTATTGTATTATGTTTTGATCTACTGTATAAAGAGCCAGTTGCATGCCAGGTCACTATCACAGACTCTAAAGGTTATCTATCCAGATGACTGAGGACCAGACTGGGTAGTGCAGGAGAAAAACCAAACAAGTATGTACCATTGACTGTAGACATTATTCCATTGTATTGTATTGCTTTGTTATTGTAACCCCCTTTCAGTAATAATATGTTGTGGTGTCGGAACCCGGCATTTTAAATACAAACTGGTGTCGTGTTTACTTTCCCTGCTAAGGTATTAGAGTGTATTTTCAGCCACTTGGGCTGCTGCATTGTGCTAACAGTGTATAGGCCTGTGTACACAAACTGTGTAGTCACTACGCCCTTTAGGCGTACGTACACAGAGTGCGTACACTGTGCGACTTTGTGCACGTAAGGTTTGTGAATAACATAAAGGTGAAAGGTTAATTACCGCAGCCGCAGAGGCTCAATATTAAAGAGTATCAAATGTGTTTAAGGTATATGCTTTTTAGTCCTGTAAGTAAACTAGCGTTTACAGAAGCAATGTATTATTTTATTTAGTACAGTGAGTAGCAATCAGTGGCAATGTATAGTAGATACAGCATAGCTAAAATATGTGACAAATTTGTATTTCCCAATAAAATTAGGTTTCCTTTTTTCTCAAACTACAGTAAGGAAATCAAAATTCTCCTCTGTGAGAATGATTTCATCATGTTGCTTAAAGTATGTTCAGTCTAGTTATTGTTATTTTTTTCTGGCTAGGTAGGACAAAACATTCAATATGAGCTTTGTTAGCCTAAGAGTATCATTTGCAAGTTAGTCTATGCACAAACTCAACTCCTGTATACAGTACAGTATACTAATTATACAAAACTTATGGAAAGAAAAGCACAGGCACACTAAACTTTGGTGAAAAACATTAGTATCTGTTATAAAATTCCAAATCCTATTTGCATAGCTAAAGTATTTACTTTTCAGCAACAGAAGTGTAAACATCTTGAACTTTAAGGCCCAGATTTATCAAGCCTTGGAGAGTGATAAATTACACATTGATAATTTCTAACCAATCAGCTCCTAACTGCCATGTTAAAAGCTTTGTTTGAAAAATGACAAGAGCTGATTGGCTGATACTTTATCACCATGCAATTTATCACTCTCCAAGGCTTGATATATCTCGGACTAAGTTACAATTCTTTTTTCCCCCATTATCTTAGAAAATGAATCTCTTCATTAAAATATGTCTCTGAAACCACCTTCACATACAGTAAACCACAATTTTAAAATATTAATAATACTTTGGCTTATAAGTAGCATTATTTTTAAAACATGAAATATTCCTAAAAATGTATTTAAAGCAAATATGTATTTAAAGTATTTATACAATGCACATTTATTATGTGAAAACTTGATCAAGTTTGCATGGATTAGCTCTGCATCTAAATTAGTAAAAACTTTTAACAAGCTATTTGCTTAATCTCACATTTCCCTTCTTCATGTTCCCAATAATGTGCATTTAGATCAAGATTTCGAAGAATACAAGGCAGATTCCCACAAGTAGTATAGTGAACCACTTTCCGTCAAACTCATTTTTGACAGGTACCACGCCTACTTTCCGCCCTAACCCTGCCCAGATCCGTCCTAACCACGCCCCTAACCAAGCCTCCTGATATGCCCACTTTTCATTCCCTTTTGATGGTGTATCATAAAAATAAGCCTACAAAATCAGTTATAAGCGCTTTTTATACACAGTGTATTATCACTGATGATGCAACTATGTATATTATTCCCAATTGATTTATAAAATAAGTATTAACTCTTAATATTAACAATATTATATGAAGAAATCATTGTGTGTTTAAAGTATTTTTTTCTTCGTACATTCACTGTGGTTCTGGGATCCTCTTACACGCTGAAAGTCCAGAGGGGGGATGATGAGTGGCCTGTTGTTTAAGATAAATGCTAATAATGAGGGCTACCAGCACCCAACATCACTTGTGTAACTAGATAAGAAACTGCTAACTTTTTTTAAAAAAAAAGCATATTACAAATACTCAGCAAAACACAGTACACATTTTTTTTTTTTTTTTGATCAGAGTACTGATGCTAATAATAAATAATACAATGTTTTACACGTCTATTTGTAATATGCTGGTGCTTCATCTTTTTGACTTTGCCCTTGATATTTTAGGAACAATAGTATATATTGTATATGAATCAATGTTTTGGCACATAGGACCATTATCATGAGGTATACTGCAAATATGGCTTATTTATAATCATTCTGATGTTATATTAGTGTATACTATTCCCAATTGATTTATCACTGATGTAGCAGTGTTGTATATTATTACCAATTGATTTATAAAATATACGTGCTGATTCGATCATGATATCATTTTGCATTTTAAAATGAATTTTAAAATTAGTCAATGCTGGAGGACGTATTTTTTTTTCTTCATACATACACTGTGGTTCTCGGATCCTCTTACATGCTGAAAGACCGGAGGGGTGATTGAAAACCGTGTTAAATGAAAGACACAAGCGTTATTGTGGCTTATAGAATATTAGTTCATCACATCATATGTACTTTCAAAAAGGGGCATGTTTAGACATGTTTTCTATATGTCTGTATATATATATATATATATATATATATATATTGTAATTAACTCTGCTGATGTGGCTTTTTTATGGGCATATTATTATGGAAAGCTTGATAAAGGTCCGGATGGACCGAAACGTCGCTGCTATTTCACTGCCATGCAACTAAATACGCCTTGCATCTCTATGTTGTGAGTATTGGATTAAAAATACCTGTAAAAGCTTGCTAAAGTCTGGAGAGTGCCTATGTTTGGACTATATATATATATATTAGATATATCAGTTTATCACCTGTGCATATTATATTCTTACACTGATGATATGTATCATAAAGGTCTGAGTATGTGATAAAATTGTTACTGTTCCCTTGATATTTTAGAATATAAGGCATGTCCAGACATGTATATTAACGAAAAAAAGATTTACACCATTTATATAATTGCATACATGCCACATATTATGGTGTATTACACCGTCTATAAAAATGCTTACACCAACAATGTTGTCAGCCTGTGATTAGTCAATCAGTAATACGATGGTAGGCGTTTACTCTAACTCTACATCCCTAGTACGCTGTTACCCGCCTACCTCCTGTTTCCTGCGCTGTTTGCGCTTTCTCAAACTGGTTAATGTTGTTACATCCTGTTACACCTTTACACGACGAAATAACTGTGAGATTTTGTATGTTACACAAGTTTAATTTGTGATTTTTTACAGACATTTAAATTTAAAACATGTTTCAAACGTAGCTGATTATGCCTAGTCACGGATCGGTTTCAATTACTTCTGCAAAATGATGTATGTTGGATTTAATAAAAGCAGTTGTCTAAACTGACCGATCTATGTATTTTAGTAGGCCATTCATATATATCTCAACAACTTCTTTAATAATGTCATGTTTACATGTAGCACTGTGGCTCTCACCTTTAATGGGTTTTAACAAATATCCGGCATTTACACCCATGTTCTCAACACCTTCCCGTATCTTACCCATCAACGCATAAAATTGTATTTCAGCGTATTGGTCTACTTGTTCTGTATTTTGAATTCCACCAGCTATGTCGGGTGATAACCCGTGCACCTGGACTACTACATCGGGCAAAGTATGGCCTTGTGATAAACCGTGTGCCAAGGCACACACGTTGGTCGATGTGCGTGCCCCAGCGTCCGTGGTAAAAATATTTGGTGCAGCTGCTACACAATCAACCGCTGTAGTATTACCAGGAATTCCTGCAACAACTATTAACATTTCACCAGAAGTACTCTGCTGTTCTTGTGTAATTGTCTCTATTTTGCTGTTACAGCGGCTACGTTACTGACGCTTGATACAGTTTGTAACGCAATCCTACTCCGTTGAGGCGCATCATCTTCGGAATATGACAATTTCTTTTAAGATCAGTAAAATGCTGAATTATAACCTTTGTCATTCATTCTTGGTCGAGGCGGTCTGCGTTTGTTTGGGTTGATACAGCCGTGATGTATCCCCATAACCAATGGCCTGGCATTCTTCTTTAGGCTGTTATGTCCAATTGAGGGTGTTGCAAATTGTTAGTTCGCTGTTTCAGCGACTGTTGTGCGAATTGATGTTTTCCCAATTATGCTAGGACAGTGCATTAGCGCATATGTAACATTACAACTTGGTATCGAATCATATTGTTGCGCTACAGCATCATCTGTAATACATATATTATAGGGTTTTTTTTTCTCCAAGTCATAGGGAGATCACAAAATTCTCTTACACTACATGTGTTGTTTTAGATAAGAGCTTAGCTACACCACCACACCGTTGTGCAAAATTAACCCTTAGATGGTGCAACTTAGAGGAAGAATGATAAAGCCCCAATTTACATTATCCCAATATGGTATATTACTACTCTATACCAATATTCTTTACAAGCCATCATATGGAATGGATCATGTTGTGCACTAACTAACATTTGCAACTTAGAGGAAGAATGATGGATATTATACCCAGAGAGGCACTGGTCACAGATACTCAATGCAGAGGAATGGCACATTAGGTGTAAAATGAAATATTTGTTTTCTACACTGGGCTGTGGTATCTGCAGCTCCCACACAAAGCTGTGGTTTAGCCTTCTGGGATCTTCCATGTTGGTAGACCCATTTGAATTTGCTACCAGTATTAGCATTGGAATCCCTGAAAAAATACCAATTGTCACAGTAATGGGCTCACCTATATATCTGCCATTGGAAAGGTATAGCGGATGAAATGTAGTTCATAGGGGTTGTATTCTAATCCAACCTTTTCAGATTTCATACGGCATCAGTGGTTTATCTGAATGGGCATAACATTTGTTCTCCTTGTTATACAAGGCATTGGGACTGTATAACTGTAGAATCATCCCCCTGGTAAGGTTGCTGGGAAAGGGGAAGAGATTAGCAGGGACAAGCTTTGCCCCTGGCTCCTGAATACACACTGCCTCATGAAAATGTTATTGTGGATGCTGAAAGTTCCATTTTAACTTTCTAAGGTGTGTAAATGTTTTTTCCTTTTTTTAATTTCAGGTGTTCAGTTATGCAGGTGGTTTACGTTTATCTCGTCTTTGCTGAGGATTTTGTTGTTGTTTTTATTGCCAAATGCTTTTAATGAAATAGTGCAATCTGTCGGCCTTGTCAGCATGTCATTAAATTATTCTACAACGATTCTTTCTGAGAATATAGTTAAACGTATTAAGACAAATAGATCACTTTACCATTATTATAATACACATGTCAAGTTAACCTATAAACTTCTGTGAAATATATATGCATGTTATCCATTGTAATTGTTGATGTCTGGTAGATATAACGGCCACCAACATACATAGTTATGGTTGTTAGAAGTCACTTCGGATCTCCATCCTGCGTTATCATTGACTTTTATACAGTGCTTAGAGAAAAGGGCCCAGTACTCTGATAACCTATGGCAACAAGTTGGTGCAAGATTTACAGTCATTTCCACACTTTAAGAATTAAAATGACTCCAAGAAAATAGGGGTTGATACTGCGTCCCACTGAGTGCCATCAGAAACAACATTGCTGTAACAATTCCTGTCATTTGCAATAGTGGTTAAATAGACTTTAATCTGTGTTCCCCCATATGCAGCTGTAAGCATGACATACTTAGTTTGCAAGTATACAAACCTGGCAACAGAAAATGTTCACACAGAAACTCCTATCAGACAGTTATACTATTACCAGTGAATCACATGTCTTCCAGTAGGGTCGTAGCCAGAACTTTGTGGACCCCATTGCAACATTTTGAAGGGGACCCTGTCCCAATGGTTCTAGAGAGACACCTCACCACAGAAGTTGTTCATTTTATGCCCCATAATAGTGCCCTACAGTAGTTTATTTTCTAATCCATAGTAGTGCCTTAGTTAATGTATTCCTTATAGAAGTGTAGTAGTTTATTTTATAAACATTAGTAGTGCTCTGGTGGTTCATATTATGTCACTTTGTAGGTCGGCCAATTCATATTATACAACACAGTACCCCCAATTTGCATTATGACATAGAGTCCCCAGTTCATATTATGCCACATTACAGTGCACAGACTTCCTATTATGCTACATTATAGTGCCTCCACTTCATATTGTGCCACATTGCAGTTCCCCAGATCATGTTATGTAACATTCTAATGCCCTCCAGTTTATTTTATACCACATTACAACGAGCAGGTACTGGGGCATAACTAGATATATTGTAGGCCCCAAGGCAAAAGTTTGTAAGGCCCCTATGTATCACCCAATGGTGAAAAATGTTTATAACACATGTAACTGTGACAGGGAAGTTGAGCCCCTATCGGCTCTGGGCCCATAGCAGCTGCACTCCCTGCACCTATGGTAGCTACACCCTGTATATAACACATGTAACTGTGACAGGGAAGTTGAGCCCCTCTCGGCTCTGGTCCCCATAGCAGCTGCACTCACTGCACCTATGGTAGCTACACCCTTGGCTTCCAGCTTCCATTAGAATGAGCATGAAACTGTCACATGTGGCTCTGTATTAAAAACTGGAAGATCCCTGGAAATGATGATTGCATGCACTATTTATTTCATTGCTCTGTAGTTGGTTTTGCCTGAATTGTACTCACTAGTAAAGTGGTTCCCAAACGCAGGACTCAAGGCACCCTACAGTCCAGGTTTTAGGGATTTCCATATGTGGATTTCATTTATTTATTTAGACATATATTGTGCCTGAGGAGGAGGGTAGCTATATGTTTCTGCAGGCAAAGGCATAGTTTAACTTGTGGAATAGGCAGGCCTCCCAGCTCTTATAGAACTACAAGGCACAGTAAGCCCTTCTAGTCATAGGTCTTGCAGTTCCATAAAAGTTGTAGAGCCACAAGTCTACACTGTATTGAATGGGCCTTAGTATTATTATTATTATTATTATTATTATTGTTATCATTTATATGGTGCCACATGGGTTCTGCAGCGCCTAACAAAGTACATTAACAAGTGAGCACAAGAAAACAAGACTAACAGTACAAGAGACTGTAGGGCAAATACATGGTATATAATAACTGCGGCATCAGGGGACAGGACGCTGAAATAATTTGTTTGTATCTCATATGTTATAAATAGCTTTTGTGACTTATGTTATTACATTGTCAGATTTACACACAGCTAGTATTTTACATAGTTGTCAACAATGTGTGTGGGTAACCCGCTGTATGTCAGCCATTTGTAGAATTGGTCAAGGACTGTAAACCTGTGTGATGGTGTTTTGTTTATTTAGTTTTTTGTAATGGCCAAACCAGGTTTTTTTTAAATATATTTTATTATCTGTTAGATTTTTTTTTATTTATTTATTAAATGCAAAAAATACATTGTAACTTCTGCAATCATATGATGGGTGACCGCTGTCTGTCACATGTAACATCTTGTCTTGCATATACTGTACAGCAGTAAATGTAAAATGTTTTTCAAAAGTTGACAGTTGTGTACTATTAGTATATCGTGGCAGCTGTTTACTCTGAAAAAGTTAGAAGTTTCTCATCGCATGTTGCCATATCAGTGTGAAAGCTGGTCCCACAGTCCTAGTTTATGGTCTTCTGTTCTTTGGGGTTTGTAAAGTAATATTTCAACAAAAAATTTAAAATATCAAATGAAAATTAAACCGAAATGATGAAGATTGCCAGGAAAAAATACACACTTTCCCATCTGTAACTATTACTGTAATTGGAAAAAAAACAAATGATATCAAATTTATATCAAATTTATATCAGATAATAATTGTTTTAATATTAATAAGTACAGTGGATTGTAAAAAGCATTGTGTAAGCTAAATATAAAACGCATTTAAAATACTTTTTTTTTTGTTTACCATGTCATCATTTGCTCTGACAACTGTCTCTTACAAGACTTGTGTTGTATCAGATAAGACTTTGGTTACAACAACACTCATTGAAAGTACGGTACGTAAGTATGCGTGCATTTTCTATACAGAGATTGGTGAATGTAGTGTTTTACCCTGTGGGAAAAATATTTATTAAAAAACAAATGTTTGTTTAATAACAGGAACAATTTATTTATTTCCTATTACAGTCAACAATCTCTGTATAGAAAATGCACGCATACTTACGTAAAGTACTTTCAATGAGTGTTGTTGTAACCAAAGTCTTATCTGATACAACACAAGTCTTGTAAGAGACAGTTGTCAGAGCAATTATTATCTGATTTAAATTTGATATAAATTTGATATTGTTTGTTTTTTTTCCAATTACAGTAATAGTTACAGATGGGAAAGTGTGTATTTTTTCCTGGCAATCTTCATCATTTCGGTTTAATTTTCATTTGATATTTTAAATTTTTTGTTGAAATATTACTTTACAAACCCCAAAGAACAGAAGACCATAAACTAGGACTGTGGGACCAGCTTTCACACTGATATGGCAACATGCGATGAGAAACTTCTAACTTTTTCAGAGTAAACAGCTGCCACGATATACTAATAGTACACAACTGTCAACTTTTGAAAAACATTTTACATTTACTGCTGTACAGTATATGCAAGACAAGATGTTACATGTGACAGACAGCGGTCACCCATCATATGATTGCAGAAGTTACAATGTATTTTTTGCATTTAATAAATAAATAAAAAAAAATCTAACAGATAATAAAATATATTTAAAAAAAACCTGGTTTGGCCATTACAAAAAACTAAATAAACAAAACACCATCACACAGGTTTACAGTCCTTGACCAATTCTACAAATGGCTGACATACAGCGGGTTACCCACACACATTGTTGACAACTATGTAAAATACTAGCTGTGTGTAAATCTGACAATGTAATAACATAAGTCACAAAAGCTATTTATAACATATGAGATACAAACAAATTATTTCAGCGTCCTGTCCCCTGATGCCGCAGTTATTATATACCATGTATTTGCCCTACAGTCTCTTGTACTGTTAGTCTTGTTTTCTTGTGCTCACTTGTTAATGTACTTTGTTAGGCGCTGCAGAACCCATGTGGCACCATATAAATGATAACAATAATAATAATAATAATAATAATAATAATACTAAGGCCCCTTCAATACAGTGTAGACTTGTGGCTCTACAACTTTTATGGAACTGCAAGACCTATGACTAGAAGGGCTTACTGTGCCTTGTAGTTCTATAAGAGCTGGGAGGCCTGCCTATTCCACAAGTTAAACTATGCCTTTGCCTGCAGAAACATATAGCTACCCTCCTCCTCAGGCACAATATATGTCTAAATAAATAAATGAAATCCACATATGGAAATCCCTAAAACCTGGACTGTCGGGTGCCTTGAGGCCTGCGTTTGGGAACCACTTTACTAGTGAGTACAATTCAGGCAAAACCAACTACAGAGCAATGAAATAAATAGTGCATGCAATCATCATTTCCAGGGATCTTCCAGTTTTTAATACAGAGCCACATGTGACAGTTTCATGCTCATTCTAATGGAAGCTGGAAGCCAAGGGTGTAGCTACCATAGGTGCAGTGAGTGCAGCTGCTATGGGGACCAGAGCCGAGAGGGGCTCAACTTCCCTGTCACAGTTACATGTGTTATATACAGGGTGTAGCTACCATAGGTGCAGGGAGTGCAGCTGCTATGGGCCCAGAGCCGATAGGGGCTCAACTTCCCTGTCACAGTTACATGTGTTATAAACATTTTTCACCATTGGGTGATACATAGGGGCCTTACAAACTTTTGCCTTGGGGCCTACAATATATCTAGTTATGCCCCAGTACCTGCTCGTTGTAATGTGGTATAAAATAAACTGGAGGGCATTAGAATGTTACATAACATGATCTGGGGAACTGCAATGTGGCACAATATGAAGTGGAGGTACTATATTATAGCATAATAGGAAGTCTGTGCACTGTAATGTGGCATAATATGAACTGGGGACTCTATGTCATAATGCAAATTGGGGGTACTGTGTTGTATAATATGAATTGGCCGACCTACAAAGTGACATAATATGAACCACCAGAGCACTACTAATGTTTATAAAATAAACTACTACACTTCTATAAGGAATACATTAACTAAGGCACTACTATGGATTAGAAAATAAACTACTGTAGGGCACTATTATGGGGCATAAAATGAACAACTTCTGTGGTGAGGTGTCTCTATAGAACCATTGGGACAGGGTCCCCTTCAAAATGTTGCAATGGGGTCCACAAAGTTCTGGCTACGACCCTACTGGAAGCCATGTGATTCACAGGTAATAGTATAACTGTCTGATAGGAGTTTCTGTGTGAACATTTTCTGTTGCCAGGTTTGTATACTTGCAAACTAAGTATGTCATGCTTACAGCTGCATATGGGGGAACACAGATTAAAGTCTATTTAACCACTATTGCAAATGACAGGAATTGTTACAGCAATGTTGTTTCTGATGGCACTCAGTGGGACGCAGTATCAACCCCTATTTTCTTGGAGTCATTTTAATTCTTAAAGTGTGGAAATGACTGTAAATCTTGCACCAACTTGTTGCCATAGGTTATCAGAGTACTGGGCCCTTTTCTCTAAGCACTGTATAAAAGTCAATGATAACGCAGGATGGAGATCCGAAGTGACTTCTAACAACCATAACTATGTATGTTGGTGGCCGTTATATCTACCAGACATCAACAATTACAATGGATAACATGCATATATATTTCACAGAAGTTTATAGGTTAACTTGACATGTGTATTATAATAATGGTAAAGTGATCTATTTGTCTTAATACGTTTAACTATATTCTCAGAAAGAACCGTTGTAGAATAATTTAATGACATGCTGACAAGGCCGACAGATTGCACTATTTCATTAAAAGCATTTGGCAATAAAAACAACAACAAAATCCTCAGCAAAGACGAGATAAACGTAAACCACCTGCATAACTGAACACCTGAAATTAAAAAAAGGAAAAAACATTTACACACCTTAGAAAGTTAAAATGGAACTTTCAGCATCCACAATAACATTTTCATGAGGCAGTGTGTATTCAGGAGCCAGGGGCAAAGCTTGTCCCTGCTAATCTCTTCCCCTTTCCCAGCAACCTTACCAGGGGGATGATTCTACAGTTATACAGTCCCAATGCCTTGTATAACAAGGAGAACAAATGTTATGCCCATTCAGATAAACCACTGATGCCGTATGAAATCTGAAAAGGTTGGATTAGAATACAACCCCTATGAACTACATTTCATCCGCTATACCTTTCCAATGGCAGATATATAGGTGAGCCATTACTGTGACAATTGGTATTTTTTCAGGGATTCCAATGCTAATACTGGTAGCAAATTCAAATGGGTCTACCAACATGGAAGATCCCAGAAGGCTAAACCACAGCTTTGTGTGGGAGCTGCAGATACCACAGCCCAGTGTAGAAAACAAATATTTCATTTTACACCTAATGTGCCATTCCTCTGCATTGAGTATCTGTGACCAGTGCCTCTCTGGGTATAATATCCATCATTCTTCCTCTAAGTTGCAAATGTTAGTTAGTGCACAACATGATCCATTCCATATGATGGCTTGTAAAGAATATTGGTATAGAGTAGTAATATACCATATTGGGATAATGTAAATTGGGGCTTTATCATTCTTCCTCTAAGTTGCACCATCTAAGGGTTAATTTTGCACAACGGTGTGGTGGTGTAGCTAAGCTCTTATCTAAAACAACACATGTAGTGTAAGAGAATTTTGTGATCTCCCTATGACTTGGAGAAAAAAAAACCCTATAATATATGTATTACAGATGATGCTGTAGCGCAACAATATGATTCAACGATACCAAGTTGTAATGTTACATATGCGCTAATGCACTGTCCTAGCATAATTGGGAAAACATCAATTCGCACAACAGTCGCTGAAACAGCGAACTAACAATTTGCAACGCCCTCAATTGGACATAACAGCCTAAAGAAGAATGCCAGGCCATTGGTTATGGGGATACATCACGGCTGTATCAACCCAAACAAACGCAGACCGCCTCGACCAAGAATGAATGACAAAGGTTATAATTCAGCATTTTACTGATCTTAAAAGAAATTGTCATATTCCGAAGATGATGCGCCTCAACGGAGTAGGATTGCGTTACAAACTGTATCAAGCGTCAGTAACGTAGCCGCTGTAACAGCAAAATAGAGACAATTACACAAGAACAGCAGAGTAGTTCTGGTGAAATGTTAATAGTTGTTGCAGGAATTCCTGGTAATACTACAGCGGTTGATTGTGTAGCAGCTACACCAAATATTTTTACCACGGACGCTGGGGCACTCACATCGACCGACGTGTGTGCCTTGGCACACGGTTTATCACAAGGCCATACTTTGCCCGATGTAGTAGTCCAGGTGCACGGGTTATCACCCGACATAGCTGGTGGAATTCAAAATACAGAACAAGTAGACCAATACGCTGAAATACAATTTTATGCGTTGATGGGTAAGATACGGGAAGGTGTTGAGAACATGGGTGTAAATGCCGGATATTTGTTAAAACCCATTAAAGGTGAGAGCCACAGTGCTACATGTAAACATGACATTATTAAAGAAGTTGTTGAGATATATATGAATGGCCTACTAAAATACATAGATCGGTCAGTTTAGACAACTGCTTTTATTAAATCCAACATACATCATTTTGCAGAAGTAATTGAAACCGATCCGTGACTAGGCATAATCAGCTACGTTTGAAACATGTTTTAAATTTAAATGTCTGTAAAAAATCACAAATTAAACTTGTGTAACATACAAAATCTCACAGTTATTTCGTCGTGTAAAGGTGTAACAGGATGTAACAACATTAACCAGTTTGAGAAAGCGCAAACAGCGCAGGAAACAGGAGGTAGGCGGGTAACAGCGTACTAGGGATGTAGAGTTAGAGTAAACGCCTACCATCGTATTACTGATTGACTAATCACAGGCTGACAACATTGTTGGTGTAAGCATTTTTATAGACGGTGTAATACACCATAATATGTGGCATGTATGCAATTATATAAATGGTGTAAATCTTTTTTTCGTTAATATACATGTCTGGACATGCCTTATATTCTAAAATATCAAGGGAACAGTAACAATTTTATCACATACTCAGACCTTTATGATACATATCATCAGTGTAAGAATATAATATGCACAGGTGATAAACTGATATATCTAATATATATATATATATAGTCCAAACATAGGCACTCTCCAGACTTTAGCAAGCTTTTTAAGGTATTTTTAATCCAATACTCACAACATAGAGATGCAAGGCGTATTTAGTTGCATGGCAGTGAAATAGCAGCGACGTTTCGGTCCATCCGGACCTTTATCAAGCTTTCCATAATAATATGCCCATAAAAAAGCCACATCAGCAGAGTTAATTACAATATATATATATATATATATATATGCAGACAAGATCATCCGGCACTAGTGATTAATACTTGCTCCGGTGCCCTCCATAAGGAAATAATCCAAGGATACAGAGCAGCAGAATGGCGGCACTCAGAGTCTTCTTACTCACGTATAGAGCTGAAAAAAACTTCACGCTGCACACTCACATGGAGGCCGGCATCTGATACTGCGGTGCCCAGCTGAAACCGGTCAGGAGGTCTAACGAGGTATGCCGAGGTATTTAAATGTGGTAAGATGTGGTAATTATTGTTATGCTATCCTGACGACGGGTGCTTACCCGAAACGTTGATGTCCCAATAAAAAGTTTTTTTCAGCTCTATACGTGAGTAAGAAGACTCTGAGTGCCGCCATTCTGCTGCTATATATATATATATATATATATATATATATACAGACATATAGAAAACATGTCTAAACATGCCCCTTTTTGAAAGTACATATGATGTGATGAACTAATATTCTATAAGCCACAATAACGCTTGTGTCTTTCATTTAACACGGTTTTCAATCACCCCTCCGGTCTTTCAGCATGTAAGAGGATCCGAGAACCACAGTGTATGTATGAAGAAAAAAAAATACGTCCTCCAGCATTGACTAATTTTAAAATTCATTTTAAAATGCAAAATGATATCATGATCGAATCAGCACGTATATTTTATAAATCAATTGGTAATAATATACAACGCTGCCACATCAGTGATAAATCAATTGGGAATAGTATACACTAATATAACATCAGAATGATTATAAATAAGCCATATTTGCAGTATACCTCATGATAATGGTCCTATGAGCCAAAACATTGATTCATATACAATATATACTATTGTTCCTAAAATATCAAGGGCAAAGTCAAAAAGATGAAGCACCAGCATATTACAAATAGACGTGTAAAACATTGTATTATTTATTATTAGCATCAGTACTCTGATCAAAAAAAAAAAAAATGTGTACTGTGTTTTGCTGAGTATTTGTAATATGCTTTTTTTTTTTTTAAAAAAGTTAGCAGTTTCTTATCTAGTTACACAAGTAATGTTGGGTGCTGGTAGCCCTCATTATTAGCATTTATCTTAAACTACAGGCCACTCATCATCCCCCCTCCGGACTTTCAGCGTGTAAGAGGATCCCAGAACCACAGTGAATGTACGAAGAAAAAAATACTTTAAACACACAATGATTTCTTCATATAATATTGTTAATATTAAGAGTTAATACTTATTTTATAAATCAATTGGGAATAATATACATAGTTGCATCATCAGTGATAATACACTGTGTATAAAAAGCGCTTATAACTGATTTTGTAGGCTTATTTTTATGATACACCATCAAAAGGGAATGAAAAGTGGGCGTATCAGGAGGCTTGGTTAGGGGCGTGGTTAGGACGGATCTGGGCGGGGTTAGGGTGGAAAGTAGGCGTGGTACCTGTCAAAAATGAGTTTGACGGAAAGTGGTTCACTATACTACTCCCACAACATCAAAGTGATTAAAAAAAACCTCTGGATGAGCTGGCCAAGCCAACTTGAAACAACTATACAGTGTTTTGACATCAATCACACACAATTAAGAGAGTTCAGGCAATTTCTGTTCAGTATGTATAAAATCAGCTCATCACTGACAAAGTTCATACTTAACATTTATATGAACAATTTATCAATAAATTAGATTAGCTTTAAACACCACTTCAGCTCCTCAAACTTTTCTCTTAAATTTTAAATTAGTGTATATTTTGGGACAGCAAATTGACTCTGATGCTAACTGGTTTCTACGATCTTCAGCAGAAACACATTTTAAGTGTAGAGAAAGAAAATATGAATATAATAAAAAACATCTTATTAATCATCATATTATGTACAACATGTAAGGAAATACAGTAGGAAAGAATTGAACATCAGCAGAACAAAGGATATTACATGTATCAAGCTGAGCATACAATTCAGTCTCCCAGGCCCTTCCATAAATGTGGTCCAAACAGGAGATTATACCAATCAGCCAATTAACCAAAATTAACACCACAAACAGTAAAGGAAGCTCCCACCAATTTTATCAAATTATAACAAGGTTGTGGACAAAATGTTAAATAAACATATAAAATTGGAGTTTATCAAATAAAGTTAAATATAATACACACTCCCACTGGACTGGAAGTCATGAGTAGAAAATCAAATGGAAGAAAATGAGGAGGAGGAGGAGGAGGAGGAATGAGGAGGAAATCAAATCAAATGGAAGAATAATAAATCTTAGGACAGAGAGTGAGAATTTGGTGGAGGGAGACAAGGAAATACCAGATCTAAATAATTATTTTGCTCAGTATTCACTACAGAAGGAGAAGGGATGGGGCCACAATTACGTTGCAAGGACATTCATAAAAATAAGGTAGATGAAAGTAATTTTACAGAGGAGAAAATCATAACAGAACACTCAAAACTGAAAGTGGATAAATCAATGAGGCCAAATGGAATATATCCAAGGACACTAAAAGATTTAAAAGATGTGCTGGAAGTGCCATTGACAGATTTATCCAACCAGTCAATGGATACAGATGCAATTCCATAGGACTGAAAATAGGAAATGTAGTTCCACTGCTTAAAAGTGGATGCAAGGAAGTAGCAAGTAACTACAGACCACTAAGCCTTACATCAGTAGTAGGGAAATTGATTGAAACACTCTTAAAAGAAAGAGTAGCGGAATATCTTAAATCAGACAACTTACAGGATCCAAAACAGCATGGATTTACTGCAGGGATATCATGCATCATGCCAAACAAATCTTATTGACTTTTTTGACTCTGTTGCCAATGTAATAGATCAAGGGAAAAGGGTGTGTGTGTGTGTGTGTGTGTGTGGGGAGGGGGGGGGGGGGTAGATGTAGCATATCTAGACTTTAGTAAGACATTTGACACTGTCCCGCATCACATACTTCTAAATGAACTCGAGAGTTTGGGATTGGATTGTAAAACAGTTAAATGGATAAGAACCAGGTTACAGGATAGGAAACGGACAGTTGTAGTAAATGGAGTGCAAATTTTACCAGTGGTGTACCCCAGGGAACTGTACTTAATCCAGTGCTCTTTAGAATATTTGCTGTTGACATTGCAAATGGTATTGAAGGGAAAGTGTGCCATTTTGCAGATCACACATTGATTGCAACATGGTAGACAGACCAGGAGGGGTAAAACAAATGATTGATAATCTAGGTAGTCTTAAGAAATGGTCAAGAGCATGGCAATGCTTAAAAAATGCAAAATCATGCACTTGGGTCTCAAAAACCCAAAGGCTCAATATAGTATCAATGGTACTATAATGGAAACTAATGAGGAGGAAAGGGATTTAGGAGTCACTATTTCAAGTGACTTAAAGGCAGGAAAGCAATGTAATAAAGCAACAAGGAAGGCAAATCAGGTACAATGTTACTGACAGACCCAAGAGTTGGTGCAACAGTATACCTCTTTGAATCAGACACAAAATGTTTTGATCACACTGTGTAGATGGAGGATGATAATCTGCTAGAATTGTTTAAGTAAAGAAGGTGCTTTGGTGTTTGGTAATCTTGCCTGAAGAGATGTATTTTTAGGTAACCTTTGAACATATAGCGACTTAGGTACATTTACTTTTTATTGAAATTGCTAACTTACAGGTATATACTTATGAACCATAGAATGGAACAGTGTTAGATAAATATTTGGTAATGAGAATTAGTTCAAAATGAACTGTAGAAGTGGAAGTGAAAATCTGGCTAAGAAAATAATTGAAAAAGATAATGGCAATAGCGCATGCTGGAGGTTATTAGTTTATTATTTAAATATTTTACTATTTTTTTCATGATATATGTGCTTATTCTGTCAATGTTTCTTAGAACAGTTTTGAGCCACAGTACTTTTGGCTAGTGGACAGAGTAATATCTTCAGACCTGAAGTGCGGCCAGTGCAGAGAGCACACAAAGGGATTCACTGCCTTGTTGTTTGGATTCTGGCAAATAGGATGCCACCAGGGTTGGACTGACCCACAGGGGTACAGGGGAACCCCCCAGTGGGCCCTGCTGACTGTTCCCTTGGTGGGCCCTTCATGCCCCACTCCGGCACTGTATGCCGCTATCAGTATACTGACAGCCAGCATCCCGACTGCTGGTAAAACACATGTATTCCAATTTTAAGAAAGGAGAGGGCACACAGCAGCCATTTTACCAGTGATTTATATCTTCACCAATAGAGGGGTAAGTAAAATATGGGTGTAGGGAGTGCAGTGTGGGCTTTCCTGGACCCAGGGGCCCACGTGCACCGCAGCCCTTGCACCCATTATAGATATGCCTTTGCTTGGAGGTGTGAGTGATGTAGAGACCTCTATTGGTAATTCCAAAATAAAGTACCCTTATATTGTTAAACAAAAAGTTTAATCAACTTATAAGATAATACACTATCTGAGTATTTTTTAACGGGATCACTCCAAAGTGTACACTACTAAAGAAATTTGTTAGCTTGAGTACAGAATAGCAAAATTCATATTCATTTAAAATGATGGGTTATAGTGATCTAAAATGATTGTTTACAAAATTTACATTCATTTGCGATCAGTAAAAAAAGTAACAATAGCACTATGCAAATAAATAAATATAATTAATGATGCACAGTATCATACAGCAGAAGAGAATATACACAATCCCAGTTCCATTTCTCACTGCAAGATCTGTGTTTCATTCCCTCTCCTATCAGACAGACACTTATATCAGGGTTCTCACTCGCTGACATCAAAAGGTTTAATTGTCTCAGTATTCCCTATACAAATCAGCTGACCCGTAAAACGGTAAAATAGAGAACTTGGGAGCTAAGGATTGGCTTAACTAGTGAACATGTAAAGCTTTCCATGAGCAATATAAAATCAATAATGTCAAACTCTTCTAGTGAAGTAGGCATCTCCATCTTAATAGGTTAATTCTGTACCCAATATCCATCCACTCCTTATGGTGTTGCCATCATAGTTTATTATGTATTGTAATGCAAACTGAAATATGTAAAAAAATAGAACAACATTCTGTAATTACCATAATCTATTTAGAATGTAAGTGCTTATAAATTTCCTAACCCACACTTTCATTTTGTTGAAAACATAGCAAGAAATATGTGATCAGCTCAACAATGAATAAGTCACAGGTGACTTATCAGCTTAATAGTAATACATTTGAAATATTAAATTGCAGTGAAATAGAAATCCAGAAATGATATGTTCTAATACAATTGTTTCAGTTTTTTTGATGCCACACAAAGATCACAAAGCATGTTATTCAATTTAAATTTAATATGAATGTATTACTCTCTTGACAAATGCATTAGACTGAAATCTACTGTGCTCATATGGGAGCATCTTCTTTTTGCCTCTTTAACCAGAACCTGTCTTTTATTATATTTGACAAGGAACACAAACAATTTTTACATAAAGCTAATTCAGGCAGTCACATCTGCAACAGTGCTTTAAATCAGTAGAACACTCGGAGTCAAAATGACAAGTGCCTAAAGCTTTGTTCTCTGTATACAATGTTAAATAAAATGTGCTTGTCACCTCTTGTAAACACCTTCCCATATTTCCCATCTTCACAGACAAGACTTTGGGTACAAGGTCACAGTCAAAATAGAAGTCTACTTAAATGAACAAAAAGAGAACTACTGTACACTCAGTAATTAGAAAAATATTGTGAAAATAAGTATTTTTTTATTAACAAAATCTATTTTAGTCATTAACTATGTGTTGGAATTTGAGATGTGTTTTAGCAAATCTCTATGATTATGTTATTAAGCAGAAAATTATCTGTGAAAATCAGTGTTTAAAATAACTCCTAAGCAGAGGATCTTACTGGAACAAAATACAGTAGTTGTTGTTTGTTTGTACATTATACATAATCATCATCATCATCATCATCATCATCATCATCATCTATATGTAAGGCATCAGAAAACTCTGATGCTCCTGACAGTTAGTAAATCAAATTATACAAAATAATAAATCAAACATAGAAACAGAATGAAGATTTACAAGGTAGACAGAAGAGGAGACATAAAGGAGGGAGTAGAAAGAGAGAGTTTAAAATAAACATCGCTTCAAAACCATTAAAACATGTTTTGATAAACATTTGTGTTATAACCACTTAATATTCATAAATCTATTTGCCAAAATATAGAAATGATTATACAATATTACAATTAGTGCTTAGCTCTCAGTGATCTTATGCATGATACATTAAATGTTTTATAAGATTGCACATTTTGAATGAATTGGTAGTCTTTGTGCATTACTGCATGTCCACACTCTGCTGGTAAATCAGACAGCATAAGTAGGCATAGCTGGCATTTTAGGTAGTGGACTAGACAAATACTACAGTATTTGCCTAAGTTCCTGGATATGAAGCCTTTACTACTCTACTACTTCTACTTTGAAGAAGCAGAACAGCTTCCATGATATCATTTTACAAAAATGTCTCCTGGATCCATTACAGCAATCTTTAGGTGGTCAGACTCCTTTTATAGTTATGTTCCAATTGATTCAATGTTGTACACTTAAACACAATTTTGATCATTCCCATGACATTGAGTCCCACAGGCAGCATGTTCCGGTAGTTTCAATCCATCTTTAGATCTCAATGGTTATAATGTAAGATGACAAAATTGCCCTTTCAACACTCTTGGCTACCTTTCCTGGGATAAATCACCATGGGCTTCAGGCTGTATATCCTGGAAAAGAAAGAAAAAGTTAAATTCACAAACTCACTGGACTGAATGCTATCCAGTACTTTTTGGTATAAGCTTCTTACTATTTTCAGATCATCAAGGGTTATGGAATGTTCCATAACAGTGTTGACCAGGAAAATATCTAATCCCAAATACTGACCTTCTGTTTCTTAAAAGAAGCTTTCTTCTCTGATGCAATCTAAGACAGCCTAATGCCTTCTGTCCATTTTTACTAAATTCAGACAAATCAGCTATTAGTGTGTTGCATACTTATCTCAACGAACCTCCACCCTAAAGCTCTTTTTTTTCTCAAATTCAAAACAGTGAAGAAGAACTATGGCATCATAGATAAGGAACTACTGACAATAAAGTTGGCAAAATTATGAAAATCGGCTACATTTGAAGGCGTGTTTATTTTTTTAAATCACATTTTAACTGTCTGTTAACCTATTGCTTGAGTTCAACAAATACCAAAGCAAATAATAATAATAATAATAATAATAATAATATTTTCTATATAGCATTTTTCTAATAGGACTCAAAGTGCTTTACAATTGTCCTTACAGCTCAAAATACAAAACAAGCTTAACAGCAGATACTAGTGAAATGCTTGAGCAAATAGCCCTTCATCTACAGATCGCAGTAAGGAATCAGAAGTTTCTTCAAGTACCTTGGGCCCTGATCATGTAGGACTTTGAAAGTGAGTAAGCCAATCTTGAAAACAATTTGCCATTTTACAGGTACCCAGTGAATGAAATAGAGATTGGGTGTTATGTGGCTGGAACAGGGCTGGTTGGTTAATAGTCTGGCAGCTGCATTTTGTACCATCTGCAAGCAGTGCAATTTTTTTGATGACAGACCAAGGTAGAGGGCATTGCAGTAATCTAGTCATGATAACACAAATACATGTACAATAATTATCACTTTTATAACAAATTGCCATGCCTCTTAAATTATTATCTATTAATGTCAATGGTTTACTCTCCCTTAGAAAATGCTCTGTGCTTCTAGGGACTTGTAGGAGAGGAAAAGCAGATGGTGCTTTCCTACAAGAACCCACCTCACTGGTCTACACACTAAACTTTGGGGTAGATGGTCCTCCCAGTCCTTTTTCGCTTGGTGACCTGTAAAAAATGAGGGTAGCCATCTTAATTCACCGTAACATCCCATTAGTCCACACCAAAACAGAGGCAGACCCTTGTGTTTCTTATGATAATAGGTGTCACACCTGAGGGTTGGGTTTGATTTGAACAGGCTTTTGTGGATAGAGCTGACACAGAGGGAGTATAAATGAATTGATGAGGTTTTAACCAGGTATGATGCATGTACTTGAAAGAATCGTTGGTGATCTAGCAGTGACAGAACCAGAGGTAAGTATAATAAATAAAGCTTTTTATTATAGAACAACATCCATGATTCACTGCAGGTACTGAATGCAACAAAAGATACTAGGTTATCCACAGAAATGATGACTGCAATGGAACTGGATTGGACTGAAAAAGACATAGTTCAAATAACAATAATATCTGGAATAGAACCGGAATGGGCTGGAGTTCTGACCAGGCTTGATTCAGAATCTTAACACTGATAGTATTGTAGAAAGTCCCTGGCAGTAATTTAGACCTGATCGCTGCTGTGCATTTTCACACAGGGGGTGATCAGGTCCAAACTGCGCATGCATCGCAATGCGCAGGTGCGACGCACGGGTACAAAGTGGATCGCCGCTCAGTGATGGGTTTGTGCGACGGATCCGTTTGCATGGGCGATTACAAGGAGATTGAAAGGAAGAAGGCATTGCTGGGTGTCAACTGACCATTTTCAGGGAGTGTCTTGAAAAACGCAGGCATTTCCATGCATTTGCAGGGAGAGTTCCTGACATCAATTCCGGTCCCGGACAGGCTGATGTGATCCCAGCGGCTGAGTAAGCCCTGGGTGCGCAGAGACTGCACAAAATCTGTTTGTACAGCTCTGCTATACATGCGTTCACACACTTGCACAGCTAAAATACACTCCCCCTGTAGGCGGTGACTATCTGATCGCAGCAGTGCAAATATCACTTGATAGCGATCTGGTCTGAATTAGGCCAGTTCAAATATAATAGCATCCGGAATGGAACCGAAATGGAATGGAGTGCTCACTGGGCTTGATCCGGAATAGTAACACTGATAGCATTGAAGAAAGACACAGTACAAATATAATAGCATCCGGAATGGAACCAGAACAGACTGGAGTGCTCACTGGGCTGGATCCAGAATATTAACACTGATAGCATTGAAAAAAAGACACCGTTCAAATATAATAGCATCCGGAATGGAACTGGAATAGACTGTAGTGCTCACCAGGCTGGATCTTACAAAGTCACTGGAGCTCAGCACAGAGCTGTTACTTCCTGGATAGAGACTGTTGTACTGGCGAATTGGTAATCCAACGAAGTTAACTTTATACCTTGCAGTGTGGATTCATTGGGTGTTGCAGTTAGCAGACTAAAGGAGCAACAGGAGTAGACAGTGGAGGATCAGCTGATGGAATCAAAAATGGCAATGCCCATGTCCGGACTTGGAGGGAAGCTCTGACTAGGCCCAAACGCCAAGAAGTGAGCACAATGAGAAATAAACACTGAAACAATGGAAGACAGCATTGTTAAGTACTATACACAGACGCAGCAGCCACTGCAGGAGACTTCATGCTGGATCAGCGCTAGCAAGCCTCTGGGAGTGATGTGTGGATACAGCACTCATGGACCTCTGTGCCAGCCAGGACAGACATCGCATAGGTAAGAAAGTACTTTTAAAAGTCCAGAGTGTCACAGCAGGCACCCTCCACTCAACAACCCTCACTTTAGTATCAGTTTATGCTCCCAACCAAGACCAGCTTTTGTTTTTTGTTCCCTGTTTAAGTGCAAGGATAAGGAGATGCAAGGTTATATTATTATAGGCTTTGGCTTCAATACAATTATTGATCCACTGCTAGACGGAACCAATCCTCCTCCTCATGTCTCAGCGACAAATTTACCTAGGGTCTCCCGTACCCTTGTTGCTTCTCTAAAATGTCATGGCCTTTGAGACACCTGGCAGATTCAGCTCATTCTAAAGACTTTATCCATTTCTCAGACATACATCAATATTACTACAGGATTGATATGATCTACATTTCCTCCACTCTCACTCCACTGATGACCGACACAGAAATCACCCTATTAACATGGACAGATCATGCAGGTGTCTACCAAGTATAGATATTTACCGCTCTCCCATTAGGATAAATAAATGGCTGTTAGATGACTCTCTCTTACAACAACCATCTGCGCTGGCCGAAATAAGCTTTGTAATTACCCATTATTTTACAGAGAATGCTTCTCCTGCCATTACCTTTAGTGTTCTTTGGGAGGCTCATAAGGCTACTATATGAGGTTCCCTTGTTGCAAAATCATTGGCAATTAGGAAACAAGCTGCACTATTTCCAACTGCTAATATTGAGATTGAGGATGTCACTGTAGACACACACCAGGATGAGGAGGATATTGGCGTAGCTTGCACTGAGGAGGAAGTTGACTATAAGGATTCTGATGGTGATGTGGTTTGTTTGAATAAGGCACCAGTGGAGATAGTTGTTGTCCATGGGATGAGAAAGCCCATTGTTATGCCTGCGCAAAATACCAAAAAAGCCACCTTTAAAGTGTGGAATTATTTCTCCAGAAATGCAGACAACAGGCATCAAGCCATGTGTTGCCTTTGTCAATCCGAAATAAGTAGGGGTAAGGACATTAACCACCTAGGAATATCTTCCCTTATACGTCACCTGCAGCGCATTCATCAGAATCATTGTCAAGTTCAGAAACTTTGGGTAAGAGCATAAGCAGTCCACTGACACCTAAATCCCTTCTTCCTGTTGTACCAAAAAGCTCCTGCAAGCCACACTACCAACTCCCTCACTGTCAATTTCCTCCTCAATCAGAAACATCAGTAGTCCTGCAGGCCATGTCACTGGCATGACTGATGAGTCCTCTCCAAACCGGGATACCTCTGGAGGATCCTTGCTTACTGCTGCTGCTGCCGCTGCTGTTGATGCTGCTGGAGGTCGATCATCATCCCAGAGGGGAAGTCGGAAGACCACATTTACTACTTCAACTAAGCAATTGACTGTCCAACAGTCCTTTGCGAGGAAGATGAAATATGACAGCAGTCATCCTGTTGCTAAGCGGATAACTGAGGCCATGACAGCTATGTTGGTGTTAGACGTGCATCCGGTATCCACCATTAGTGCAGTGGGATTTAGACAGTTGATGAACGTATTGTGTCCCCAATACCAAATCCCATCTAGATTCCACTTCATTAGGAAAGCGATTCACGGACTGTACAGGGACATTAAGAAAAAAGTGTCCTCAGTTTCCTGAAAAATGTGGTTGCACCCATTGCCTACTTAACCATGGACATGTGGACAAGTGGAGCAGGGCAAACTAAGGACTATGTGACTGTGACAGCCCACTGGGTTAGATGTAATGCCACACACAGCAACAATAGCAGCGGCACCAGTAGCAGCATCTCACAAATGTCAACTCGTTCCTAGGCAGGCTACGCTGTGTATCACCAATTTCCATAAGAGGCACACTGCTGACAACCTCTTACGTAAATGGAGGGACATCATTGCACAATGGCTTACCCCACTTAGACTATCCTATGAATTTGTGATATCTGACAACACCACCAATATTGTGCATGCATTACATCTTGGCAAATTCCAGCACGTCCCATGTTTTGCGCATACTGTACAATCAATTTGGTGGTGCAGATTTTTTTGAAAAATGACAAGGGCATGCAGGAGATACTGTTGGTGGCCCAAAAAATTGCGGTCCACTTTCGACATTCAGCCACTGTGTGATGAAGACTGGAGCACCAGCAAACACTCCTCAACCTGCCTTGCCTTCACCTGAAGCAAGAGGTGGTAATGAGGTGGAATTCAATACTCTAAATGCTTCAGAGGATGGAGGAGCAGTAAAAGGCCATTCAAGCCTATACATCCACCTATGATATAGGCAAAGCAGGGGGAATGCGCCTGACTCAAGCACAGTGGAGAAGGATTTCTGTGTTGTGCAAGGTTCTCCAACCCTTCGAACTTGCCACACGTAAAGTCAGTTCAGGCACTGCCAGCTTGAGTCAGGTCATTCCCCGCATCAAATTTTTGCAGAAGCAGCTGGAGAAAATGAATGAGGAGCTAATATGGAGCGAGTCCACTAAGTATGTGGGATTTGTGGATGAAGCCCTTCATTCGCTTTGCCAGGATTCAAGGGGGTCAATCTGTTGAAATCAAAGCACTACATTTTGGCCACCGTGCTCGATACTAGGTTTAAAGCCTACATTGTATCTCTCTTTCCGGCAGACACAAGTCTGCAGAGGTTCAAAGACCTGCTGGTGAGAAAATGGTCAACTCAAGCGGAACCTGACCTGTCAACAGCTCCTCCTTCATTTTCTCCCGCAACTGGAGCTGCAAGGAAAAGGATAAAATTTCCTATCCCACCCGCTGGCGGTGATGCAGGGCAGTCAGGAGCAAGTGTTGACATCTGGCCCAGACTGAAGGAGCTGCTAACAATTACTGACATGTCTTCTGTCACTGCATATGATGCTGTCACCATTGAAAGAATGGTGGAGGATTATATGGGTGACAGCATCCAAGTAGACATGTCAGACAGTCCATATGTATACTGGCAGAAAAAGGAGTCAATTTGGAAGCACAAAATGGCTTTATTTTATCTTAGTTGCCCCCCCCCCCTCCAGTGCATGCTCAGAAAGAGTGTTTAGTGCTACCGGTAACCTTGTCAGCGATCGGCGTAGGAGGTTACTTCCAAAAAATGTGGAGAAGATGATGTTCATGAAAATTAATTATAAATTCCTCCAGGAAGACCTTTACCAGCAATTGCCTCCAGAAAGTACATAGGAACCTGTGATGGTGTATTCCAGTGGGGATGAATTAATACACTGTAAGGATGAGGATGTACACACTGAAAGGGGTGAGTAATTGGAGGATGAGGATGACATCTTGCCTCTGTAGAGCCAGTTTGTGCAAGGAGAGATTAATTGCTTCTTTTTTGGTGGAGGGGGGGATTAATTGCTTCTTTTTTTGTTGGGGCCCAAACAAACCAATCATTTCAGCCACAGTCATGTGGCAAGCCCTGTCACTGAATTGATTGGTTTGTTAAAGTGTGCATGTCCTATTTATACAACATAAAGTAGGGTGACCATATTATCCCTTTTACCTGGGATGCTCATGAATTACACAGGTTCTGTGGCTGGCTGACTTAAAGCTTACATTTCCGCTAGTTTTATGCAGCCAAAGAATCTGTGTAATCCAGGAGCATCCCAGGTAAAAGGGATAATATAGTCACCCTACATAAGGGTGGGTGGGAGGGAGGGCCCAAGGATAATTCCATCTTGCACCTACTTTTTTTCTTTGCATTATGTGCTGTTTGGGGCCTAGCTTTTAAAACTGCCATCCTGTCTGCCACTGCAGTGCAACTCCTAGATGGGACAGGTGTTTGTGCAGCACACTTGTGTCGCTTAGCTTAATCATCATGTGAGGTGTTAAGAATAGACTGGAAATGAGTGGAAATGGATGTTATTGAGGTTACTAATACCGTATGATCAAAATTACCCCCAAATTCTGTGATTTTAGCTGTTTTTATGTTTTTTTTCCAAAAATCATTCAGATCCAAAACATGAGCAGAGATTCAGATCCAAAACCAAAACACAAAACCCGAAAAGTGCTTCCGCATAGCTCTAGTTGTTTGTAAACAATGAGTGGAGTGCCTCAGGTTGCCTAAGCCAGTTTTATGTGAGATATGTATGCACCACGTAAACATGTATGCTTTTGAGCAATATACACAACTAATTTTTGTATTAATGAAACATATTTAAACTTTATTGCAGATATCCTGGCAGTAAGGGAGTTAAATTATGCTGTCCCAGCTGTGGCTCCCTTATATGGAATACAAAACGTGCAAGATCTGATTCTTGGATGATGACATTTTGGTTCAGTTTGGATTCCTAGTCTGGTGGGAAAACCCAAGCCGAGCATGCACATCTCTAGCCCTGCCTCCCTCAAATTGTTTTATAATTAAAAAAAATATCTTCCCTTACCCCTCCCCTCATCTCCCCTCCCCTCCCCTCCCCTCCCCTCCCCTCCTACATTTAACCACTAAAACATAATGGCTTACTGCCCATATTACCCCCTCCTCTATCATAAATTTGGTCTGGAATACTATTACATTTACTAAATAATAAATCCTTCCTTCCTTTACCTGCCTTCCACTACATACATATTCCAACTCCCTCAGGCCCCAGCCCATTGATGAACAACACAGCAGTACCCCTGGATGGATAACACAGCACCTCTGGATGGGCAGAGCACCCTTGGACAAACACAGCAGCCCCAGACCCTTCATGGACAACACAGCAGCACCCCTGGATGGACAACACAGCACCCCTGGATAAACACAACATGGACACAGCTTCACTATACAAGGTCCACCGCCAGAGTGAAAATGGTACTATCATCGGGGACTTTTTATAGAATCCAATACCTGCAAGAATCTGATGTTTTGCCTAATTTTGGTATCCTAGTCTGGCGGGAAAACCAGAGCCGGTCTCGGATTGCAATATTAGGGTGGGTCCGGATCTCAGAGAACCGGACCCGCTCATTTGTAATGAAGACACATACATATTTTTATTTTTATTTCTCCTTTTTGACTAACATGTTGCTTATTTACTGGGAGGTTCCTATCCTTCATTATTCATCTTTATTCTGTTTGCATATAGAACTGTTTGACAACTCTATTTTTGCACACTGTTACAAGGGATACCTACTGTATTCTCACTGCTGTTCAATTTACTGCATTTCACTCACCATTCCATGCTGTAACTATATGTGAGCCTGGACCTGTGCCTCTGGCATATTCTATACTTCGGTGAAGAGGAACGGAATTGAGGTTTGTAGTTTCTTCTTTATGTACTGTGCAATTAATTTCTGGTATCTCTGTATCATTACAGCTTTTGTTACTTCATAAATAAAATACAGTTAAAAAATGGATTAAAAACATTAGTTTGCTGCTATAGACTTACCTTTTTCCTTGTTTGCAACAGACTTAAAGGTGCACTTGCTGAGAGACATTTTATTTATCTATACTGTTATCATAGTAAATTGTACATGAGCCTGAGATGAAACCTTTACAACAAAAAAATGAGAATAAAGAAAAAGAAAAGGTCAAGTGAAAAGTCAAGTCTATCTGGTAGCTTGCATTTCTTTTCATTATAGCAGCTGACAACATCTTCATCTCTTTCATGAGGCATCTGTAATTCTATATCAATGCCTAGTTCTGATGTAAATCTAGATTCCACTGTGAACAAGCTGCAGGAATTAAAGCATGTTATTCTGCCCTAGGTGGATCTACCAGCATCATAAACTAGGTAGCTATTATCTTACTGTTGGTAGTTAATAGAATATACAGTAAATGTTAGATATTAAATAATTAAAGATGATCAGAGATAGCAACTGGAACAACATAAAAATGAACAAGATATAGTGGGGATAATGCTAAAATCGAACACATTTGTGTTCTAAATAAAAACATACAATTTGTTTGCTAAAAAACATACAATCTAAACTTTTGCTCATATACATAGTTGAATGGGCTGCAAGATGTGTGTACTGTACAACATATGCACCAGGAATATATCAGGAACACATTCAAATTAGTTTTGATAGTGAAATCGCTTTTGAAGTTAGTTTCAAATAAAATCTGTGGAAAATCTCAGGTATAAGTTTCATTCTAGCAGTGTCGTGCAGTCAGGGTAGGCAGAGTTTTGACTATACAAATGATTAGAATAATACAAAAAAATTGCTTCTAACTATCATTTTTGTATTATGCTAATCATTTTATAGTCAAAATTCACCAAAATCATATATATGTGTGTCATACTTGCCTACTCTCCCGGAAGCTGCGGGAGGCTCACATTTTTTGGGGTAGCCCCCCCGCACCCCCAGAAGAGTAGGCAGGTCTCCCGCATCCTGCTCACATCCGAGTGATACGGGCAGGATGGAGAGATACTCTCCCATGTTCACGGGTCCGTGGAGTGGGGAAGGGGTTAAAATGATGCAAATTGTGTCATTTTAGCACCGCCCCTTCCCGTGGACCTGCGAATCATGGCATTTTCTGGGTGTGAGATCCATGAACACGGGAGGGTATCTCTCCATCCTGCCCGTATCACTAGCCAGTGCCTCCTTGTTGATGTCACAGCCCAGCCCAGCCTGCCTCAAGATGTCTCCAGTAGTGTCTCCTCTCCGGGCTTCTCCCGGAGAGGAGAAGTTCAAAGTAGGCAAGTATGATGTGTGTAGGTCTGGCCCTGATACCAGCCAGTGCCTCTTCAGCCATTAACCTCACTGCATGTCACTACCTTTTGGGGTAAAGTGGTACCCCAGTCCCAGCAGGGACCCCTGCAAGAGTGCCCTAGAGACATCAGAGATTCCCTCAGACTATTCAAGATCCTGACAACACAGGGTTAATGGAACAAGAGGGGCACTAGAACTTAGGGAAGGCAGACTCAGCTCTGTAAAGCAGAAAGAGAAAAAGCCCATTGTGATGATAACCCCTGACCGGAGTGAGGAGTGAGCTGAGCAGCAAAAGCAGGACATGTGTGCAGAGAAAGGGGTGAGAAGGATGTGTGCGCCACAGGTGTTGAATGAGCGGGCGCCGACACAGTAGTGGATAGCTGCATGAGGGGCCGCCAGCCAGTGCCAAGAGAGAGCCCTGTGTGAGCAGCTGGGAGTAGGGCTGGACAAGCACGGTGCTGCGCATGTATGCTGGGTCATGTGGCCAGAGAGCTTAGGAGACTGTGTGCTGGGATACCTGTCAGAGGAGCCGCTGCCAGGAGTGAATGGTCGCAGCAGAGGCAGGAAAGCTGGGATGGGTGAGTCAAACCCAACTGGAACAGCCAGATCCCCTACACCTATACTGTCCCCACCTCTGCAGCCAAGCTGTAAAGGCAGGTACAGGGCAGCCATTTTCCATGTCGCAGCTGCCACATCACACAGCCGCCCCAAACACCCCCCCATTTCCATCACCATGCCCACCCAATGCCGCATCTTCACCCCAGTAATGCTGCATCGCTTCCCTATACCACCCTGTGAACACCTCAGCCTGCCAGTCAGGCAGAGGCGTTCACATAACTGAGATGCAATTGCATCTCCCCACCCGTGAACGCGCAGATCAGGGTCCTGCATGTGCACACAGTGGGGAAAAGCAGGGAGATGCGATTGTATCTCAGTAGCGACTACTACTGAATGTGCCCCATAGTACTGCATATTACCTCATGCTACAGTTTAATATTAAAACCATTAAAATAGTTATAAAAAGAAAATAAAAGAAAATATAATACAATCATTTTATATTGTATATTAAGGTGTACATTTGGTATAAATCCCTTGCTGATAAAGTGGTTAAACATTGCCTGTTTAAGGGTTTATACAAATAAGTATTTTGTCAGAACTATGTAAAAATTTCTAGATGCCGTGTTCCAAATGCAACAATAGCATCATGACCATTGTCCATGTACATGCTGTATATTTCACATCCATATAAACTGAGGTAGAAATGTTATACTTGCTCCAGATGACCAAGTTGACAAATTGCAAACTATGGGGGTAATTCCAAGTTGATCGCAGCAGGAATTTAGTTAGCAACTGGACAAAACCATGGCCCTCATTCCGAGTTGTTCGCTCGTTGCCGAATTTCGCTATATTGCAATTAGTCGCTTACTGCGCATGCGCAATGTTCGCAGAGTGCATGCGCTTAGTTATTTTACTCAAAAGTTAGGTATTTTACTCACGACATTACGAGGATTTTTCTTCGTTCTGGTGATCGGTGTGTGATTGACAGGAAGTGGGTGTTTCTGGGCGGAAACTGGCCGTTTTATGGGTGTGTGTGAAAAAACGCTGTCGTTTCTGGGAAAAATGCGGGAGTGGCTGGAGAAACGGGGGAGTGCCTGTGTGAACGCTGGGTGTGTTTGTGACATCAAACCAGGAACGAAACTGACTGAACTGATCGCAGTGGCAGAGTAAGTGTCGAGCTACTCAGAAACTGCTAAGAAATTTCTATTTGCAATTTTGCGAATCTTTCGTTCGCAATTCTGCTATGCTAAGATACACTCCCAGAGGGCGGCGGCTTAGCGTGTGCAATGCTGCTAAAAGCAGATAGCGAGCGAACAACTCGGAATGAGGGCCCATGTGCACTGCAGGGGAGGCGGATTTAACATGTGCAGAGAGAGGTAGATTTGCGTGGGGTGTGTTCAATCTGCAATCTAATTTGCAGTGTAAAAATAAAGCAGCCAGGATTTACCCTGCACAGAAATAAAATAACCCACCCAAATCTAACTCTCTCTGCACATGTTAAATCTGCCTCCCCTGCAGTGCACATGGTTTTGCCCAATTGCTAACTAAATTCCTGCTGCGATCAACTTGGAATTACCCCCTATGTAATGTGCTTTCCCTCCCCTTTAGAATGGAAGCTTACATGAGCAGGGCCCTCTTCCCTCATGTGATTTTCCATCTCTTCCTTAAGCTATCTTTTTTCAATACCCCCTTTACTGGCACCAAAACCCTCTGTTTTCTGTCGCCCTGATACTTATTTCAGTATCATCTGCTTATACAGCTATGTTTACAGGGATGTACTGGGGTCCAAATTCAGCCCCAGCATGTGAGTGCATGCGCGCATATGCCGGGGGCGTGCGTGCCGTGAAGTCAGGGGTGTGCCACTAGTCAGGGGAGCGCGGGCTCGTGTCATGCCCCTGTTTCCATGGAGAGGGGCGGTGGGGCGCGCGACCAGCACACGGGAGCGTGCTGCGAGTCATGGGTCATGGACTCGTGGCACACCTCCATTTCTATGGAGACGGACGGAGAGGCAGGTGAGCTGCCAGAGTAGAGAGCCGGTGGCTGCACTATGCGTGGTCTTCCCAGCTCTCTGCCTGACAGGACCGGTCCATCGGCCCTTCTGGCATTTCTCAGATGGGCAGTCCGGACCTGTATGTTTATATACCCTGTACTTGTCCTATATTGTTTTGCTTATTTGTTTATGTACTCTGTAACTGGGTGCTGCAGATCCCATGTGGCACCATATAAATAAAGCATAATAATAATAATAATAATAATAATAATAATACTTGCAAAAGTTTTTAATACTGTGGAAAATACTAGTGGAAAATGTATATACTGTATGTAGATAGATAATTGTTTGAAAGACAGAAAGTACTTAGGATACTATGGCTTGATTATGAGCTGAATGCAATGATGATGCTTATGGAGTTAAACAATTGTTTGCTACTGTGCATGCGAGAAAATCCCTAAAAACTCCTACGGCACATGGGTTAGAATGTTAGCATAGATGGAGCTGCAGCTGCGATGGAGAAGCACAGTATCAGAAATAAGAGATGAGCAATCCAGATGCCAAGGAATCCGGACCAATCCAAACATCGGGGATCTGAGTCTACTGCTAGAATCCAGTGTTTGTGCCAGACTTGGATGCCACAACGAGGCTGAATGACATCCTCCTGTCATCGGATTCGTCCGGGGACTTGGATTCTATATAAGGTGCCGTGGCTGGAAATTGGTGCCATTTCAATGTGTTGCATGCTGCTGTATGCTGCACTATACTCTGCTTTATTGGCTGCGCTGTGTCCACAAGTGTCTGTGCTCTAAAGTGACTCTGTATAGGTGGCACACTGCACACTGCTGAATGCTGCACTATACTCTGCTGCATTGACTGTGCTGTGAATCCGGACTTACAATTGGCTGTGCAGTTTATGAAGTGACTGTGTATAGGGAGCATGCTGCATGTGGCTGTATGCTGCACTATACTCTGCTGTATTGGCTGTGCTGAGACACCAGATAAACAAGTGGCTGTGCTGTATATAAAGTAGAGATGTGCAATGGCACTTTTCATGTTTTGTGTTTTGGTTTTGGTTCTGGTTACATGCTCGTGTTTTGGATCTGGATTGGTTTTGCTAAAACCACCCTTTTCGTGTTTTGGTTTTGGTTTTGGATCTGGATGATTTTCGAAGAGAACATAAAACAGCTAAAATCACATAATTTTGGGGTAATTTTGATCCTACGGTATTATTAATTTCAATAACATTCAATTCCACTCATTTCCAGTCTATTCTGAACACTGATCACCTCACAATATTGTTTTTAGGTGGCTGGATAACTAAGCTAAGTGACACAAGTGTGCAGCACAAACACCTGGCCCATCTAGAAGTGAAACTGCAATGGCAGACAGGATGGCACTAAAAAAAATAGGGCCCCAAACAGCACATCATGCAAAGAAGAAAAAGAGGTGCAATGAGGTAGCTGTATGACTAAGCTAAGCGGCACAAACAACATGGGACGTGCTGGAATTTGCCCAGATGTAATACACACACACAATATTAGTGGCACAGGAGAGCATACCCCTAAACCCCACACACACATGGCAAAGCCTGCAAAATTATTTTGGATAATAATAACAACCGTTTTATTTGGAGCTATTATATTAATATGCAGCACAGGTGAGCGTACCCCTAGACCACACAGCGCAAACCCTGTAAAAATGACTTGGATAATAATATAAGTAATGTATATAAGACTTTTATTTGGAGTAAATAATATACAGCACAGGACACCACCACCGGACTTATGGCAGCATAAGTGACAACCACTGGACTGATGCAACACAAGACAGCACCACTGGACTGGACTTATACGGCAGTACCCCTGGACTTATACGGCAGTACCCCTGGACATATACGGCAGTGTCAAACAGGATGGCACTTAAAAAAACTAGTCCCCAAACAGCACATGATGCAAAGAAGAAAAAGAGGTGCAATATGGAATTGTCCTTGGGCCCTCCCACTCACCCTTATGTTGTATAAATAGGACAAGCACACTTTAACAAACCAATAATTTCGGCGACAGGGTCTGCCACACGACTGTGGCTGAAATGACTGGTTTGTTTTGGCCCACACCAAAAAAGAAGCAATCAATCTCTCCTTGCACAAACTAGCCCTACAGAGGCAAGATGTTGACCTCATCTTCATCCTCCGATTCCTCACCCCTTTCAGTGTGTACATCCTCATCCTCACAGAGTATTAATTTGTCCCCACTGGAATCCACCATCACAGGTCCCTGTGTACTTTCTGTAGGCAATTGCTGGTAATGGTCTTCCTGTAGTAATTTATAACCTCCTATGCCGATTGCTGACAAAGTTACCAGCTGCACTAAACATTGTTTCGAAGTACACACTGGAGGGGGGTCAACTAAGGTAAAATAAAACCAGTTTGTGCAAGGGCATCCAAATTGCCTCTTTTCCCTGCCAGTATACAAACGGACTGTCTGACATGCCTACTTGGATGCTGTCACTCATATAATCCTCCACCATTCTTTCAATGGTGACCGAATCATATGAAGTGACAGTAGACATGTTACTATTCGTTGGCAGGTCCTTCAGTCCGGCCCAGATGTCAGCACTCGCTTCTGACTGCCTTGCTTCACCGCCACCCGGTGGGCTAGGAAATCTTATCCTTTTCCTTGCTGCCCCAGTTGCGATAGAAAGTGAAGGAGGAGCTGTTGATGGATCATGTTCCGCTTGAGTTGACAATTTTCTCACCAGCAGGTCTTTCAACCTCTGCAGACTTGTGTCTGCTGGAAAGAGATATACAACGTAGGCTTTAAACCTAGGATCGAGGACGGTGGCCAAAATGTAATGCTCTGATTTCAACAGACTGACCACCCTTGAATAATGGCAAAGCAAATGAAGGGCTCCATCCACAAGTCCCACATACTTTGCGGAATCGCTCCATCTTAGCTCCTCCTTCAATTTCTCCAGCTGCTTCTGAAAAAGCCTGATGAGGGAAATGACCTGACTCAAGCTGGCAGTGTCTGAACTGACTTCACATGTGGCAAGTTCGAAGGGTTGGAGAACCTTGCACAAGATGGAAATCATTCTCCACTGCGCTTGAGTCAGGTGCATTCCCCCTCCATTGCTTATATCATAGGTGGATGTATAGGCTTGAATGGCCTTTTGCTGCTCCTCCATCTTCTGAAGCATATAGAGGGTTGAATTCCACCTTGTTATCACCTCTTGCTTCAGGTGATTGCAGGGCAGGTTTAGGAGTGTTTGCTGGTGCTCCAGTCTTTGGCATGCAGTGGCTGAATGTCGGAAGTGGCCCGCAATTTTTCGGCCCACCAACAGCATCTCCTGCACTCCCGTTATTTTTAAAAAAATTCTGCATCACCAAATTAATTGTATGTGCAAAACATGGGAAGTGCTGGGATTTGCCCAGATGTAATGCACACACAATATTGGTGGCATTGTCCGAAATCACAAATCCCCAGGAGAGTCTAATTGGGATAAGCCATTGTGCGATGATGTCCCTCAGTTTCCTGCCTAGGAATAAGTTGGCATTTGCGATATGCTGTTACTGGTGCCGCTGCTGTTGTTGTTGCTGCGGGAGGCAAAAAATCTACCCAGTGGGCTGTCAGTCATATAGTCCTTAGTCTCCTCTGTTCCACTTGTCCACATGTCCATGGTTAAGTACAACTGCATTTTTTAGGACACAGTGGACACTTTTTCTGACGTCTCTGTACATTCTCGGTATCGTTTGCCTAGTGAAATGGAACCTAGATGGGATTTGGTATCGGGGACACACTACCTCAACAATTCTCTAAGTCCCACTGAACAAATGGCAGATATTGGATGCACATCTAACACCAAAATAGCTGTCAAGGCCTCAGTTATCCACTTAGCACCAGGATGACTTATGTCATATTTCATCTTCCTCACAAAGGACTATTGGACAGTCAGCTGCTTAGTTGAAGTAGTACAAGTGGTCTTCCAACTTCCACTCTGGGATGATGATCGACTCCCAGCAGCAACAACAGCAGTGGCAGCAATAGCAGCAGTAGGCGTACCACTCAAGGATCCTCCGGAAGAATCCCGGTTAGGAGAGGACTCCTCAGTCTTGCCAGTGACATGGCATGCAGGACTACTGATGTTCCTGACTGAGGAGGAAGCTGATGTTGAGGGAGTTGGTGGTGTGGCTTGCAGGAGCTTGGGTACAAGAGGAAGAAGGGATTTAGGAGTCAGTGGACTGCTTATGCTCTTACCCAGAGTTTCACAACTTGACACTGACTTCTGTTGAATGCGCTGCAGGTGACGTATAAGGGAGGATGTTGCTAGGTGGTTAACGTCCTTACCCCTACTTATTACAGATTGACAGAGGCAACAGATGGCTTGACACCTGTTGTCTGGATTTGTGGAGAAATAATTCCACATCGAAGAGGTGGCTTTTTTGGTATTTTGCCCAGGCATCACAATGGGTTTATTCATCCCACAAACAACAGGTGTCTCCCCCGGTGCCTGATTTAAACAAACCACATCACATTCAGAATCCTCCTTGCCAACTTCCTCCTCAGCGCAAGCAACACCCATATCCTCATCCTGGTGTACTTCAAGAGTGACATCTTCAATATGAATATTAGAAACTGGACTGTGGGTGCTCCCTCCAGCACTTGCAGAGGGCGTGCAAATGTTGGAAGGATCCACCTCTTACCGTCCAGTGTTAGGAAGGTCAGGCATGGTAACCGTCGACACACTTGGACTCTCCTTGGGGGATTTGTGATGTCATCTTAGAATGCAGAGTTCTTTGCTGTGATTTTGCCAGCTTAACTCTTTACATTTTTCTAGCAGGAGGATGAGGGCTTCCATTGTCATGTGAAGCTGAACCATTAGTCATGAACATAGGCCAGGGCCTTAGCCGTTCCTTGCCACTCTGCATCGTAAATGGCATTTTGGCAAGTTTACGATTCTCCTCAGACCATTTAAAAAAAAATTGGATAATTTTACTGAACTTTTGCTTTTTGGATTTGACATGCCCTCTACTATGACATTGGGCATTGGCCTTGGCAGATGATGTTGATGGCATTTCATCATCTATGTCATGACTAGTGGCAGCAGCTTCAGCACTAGGAGGAAGTGGTTCTTGATCTTTCCCTATTTTATCCTCCAAATTTTTGTTCTCCATTATTTTTCTGGAGTTATACAACAATATGTGGTACAGGAGAGCATACCTCTACACCACACAGTGCCAACCCTGTGAAAATTATTTGGATTAAACACTAATAACCCCTTCATTTGGAGTAAATAATATACAGCACAGTATAGCACCACTGAACTTAATGGCAGCACCACTGGACTGGACTTATACGGCAGTACCACTAGAATTATATGGCAGTATCACTGGAAATGTATAATTCCAGTGGTACTGCCATACAGCAGGATCACTAGAATTATATGGCAGTACCACTGGAATTATACATTTCCAGTGATACTGCCGTATATACCACTGGACAGCATTTATACGTCAGTACCGCTGGAATTATACGGCAGTATCACTGGATTTATCCAGCAGTACCGCTGGACATATACGGCAATATCACTGGACATATACAGCTGTATCACTGGACTGGATTTGTATGCCAGTACCACTGGAATTATACGGCAGTACCAGTGGACATACTGTACACAGCAGTACCACTGGACTGGATTTATATGCCAGTACCACTGGAATTATATGGCAGTATCACTGTATTTATATGCCAGTACCACTGGAATTATACGGCGGGATCACTGGAATTATACGGCAGTACCACTGGACATACTGTATACAGCAGTACCACTGGACTGGATTTATATGCCAGTACCACTGGAATTATGGAATTTATACGGCAGTATCACTGGATTTATACGGCAGAACCACTGGACATGTACGGCAGTATCACTGGACTGGATTTTTATACCAGTACCGCTGGAATTATTGCGCCAGTACCACTGGAATTATACGGCAGTATCACTGAATTTATACGGCAGTACCACTGGACATATACTGCAGTATCACTGGACATATATGGCAGCACAGGGACACCAACACTGGACTGATGCAGGATAACACAGCACTACTGTAATGGACTGGACTTATACAGCAGCACTGGACATATGGCAGCAGAGGACACCACCACTGTAACTGGACTGATGCAGCATAAGATACTACCACTGTACTGATACAGGACAACACAGCACCACTGGACTGGACTTATACAGCAGCACTGGATGTATGGCAGTAGAGGATGCAACCACTGTGACTGGACTGATGCAGCACAATACATTACCACTGAACTGATGCAGGACACTGGAGGACAGAGACACGTTCTCTCTCTACACTCTCCAATGCCGGAGTGAAAATGGCAGCAACGCGTGGCTCCTTATATGGAATCCAAACCCCATGAGAATCCGACAGCGGGATGATGACGTTTTGCCTTGTTCTGGTTACCAAGTCAGGAGGGAAAATCCGAGCCGGCCTCGGGTAGTGAAGTTCGGTAGAGTTCGGTTCTCTGAGAACCAGACCCGCTCATCTCTAATATAAAGTGACTTTGTATAGGGGGCACGCTGCACACTGCTGTATGCTGTGCTGAGACTCTGGGCTCCCAAGTGGCTGTGATGTATATAAAGTGACTGTGTATAGGGGACAAGCAGTACACTGCAGTATGCTGTACTGTACTGTGCTCTAAAGTGTACTGTTTGGTGCGCTTAACCTTAGTGTGCTTTGGTCATATGCATCTTTAAGCCCTGTGATCCACACAGTTTGAACCAAGAGGATAATTCAAAAACAGAATAATACATTATTTGTATCTATAGCAAGCATTAGACGAGTCGCACCCACTTCAGAGCAACAGTGTTAGAGTGCAGGGCCCATATGTTGATACAAAAATGTATAGAAAAAAAGCCAGCAACATCCAAATGCTTTTCACAGCAATCAGTTTTTATATTCTATAAAGTGCAATAGTCATACAAAGTGCATCATCAAAAAAGGCTGGATAATCAGGCATAGCAAAATAGAGTACAACCTAAAGCACTTATCCAAAGTGTCTGGGTGGTACAATAATGACTGTTAGTCATCCTGCCAGCAATGTGACCACCTGCAGCTCGACAGCTGTTTCAGTGTCCATACACCTTAGTCATGAGCATGTAGCAGACTGAAAGTGAAGGCCCTATATACCCTAAGCTTTATTGTGAGGCAGTTACAGCTGCTGCAGAAAGCACATATGCAAGTCACTGCCACATTTAAGCATAGCAACCATTTGGGTGGAAATCAGTGAATGGACAGAAAGGTGCCATGACAACAATAAAACACAAAAAAAACCACAGATGGCCAAAGCAGAAATTACTTTGTATAAATAAATATATATACAGTATGAGCAAACACTGTTATATACACCAAAAGATAACTGAGCATAAAGAAAGGTAACATTCCCAATGTGAAACAAGCAGCATATCAGCCATGACACATGTTTAAAACATACCTTGATCAGAAACACAGGTAACCGAAAGTACACCGGGATCCACTCTATGCTACACTGGTAAAGGAAAACATAGCCGCAAGCGCCACTACGTGCGCCGGAGATGCATTCCGTTCCCACGACAACCAATCGAGCTATGTAAACAGGGCCGCAGCCACAATCGCTCGGTAGTGACGTCAGCAGCACAAATCCTAAAAATTGTCTCTAAAAATAAAGAAAAAACATATAAACCACCTGAAATGCATACCATCTAAACAAAAATACCCATATCGATTTGTACGGCCATAATAAGTATTATCTTTTATCATTCTGCCCACCTGAAGTGCGTCCTGCTGCCATGGCAACAAGGCCATCCAAACAATGCAATCACAGATGCCCAGAAACGGCACCATCAACCATAATGGTAAGCATAGTTTATATCTATGCAAACAAAGACAAATACCAAGACAGTCATATAGCAGCTAGGAATATCCCACAATCAGGCCAGGGTAAAGACAATATACTGTAAAAATATAGATAAAAACAAGACAATATACAAGACAAACAACCACATATGGATAAACAATGACATAAAAACAAAAACAAACAGTATGAAATTAGCTTTATGAAATTACAGGTCCACCATTAGAATAATTAATTATAGAAAGCAGAACAATGATAAAATTTCATTTAATCCATTGGGTGCCACTGAATTAAGCTTATGAATCCAAAAGCATTCACACTGAAGTAATAACCTATTTCGGTCACCACCACGTCTGAGGGGTGCAATGTGATTGATAGGCATACAGCGGAACTCACTGAGTTTGAGTTTGCAGGAAAGAAAATGTCTAGCTACAGGAGGTTTATTGGAATCAAGCTTTGAGAAGGCCTTTTTGATGGAGGAACAGTGTAAAGCAATCCGTTCTTTAAGTAATATATAATGGCAAACTGCTCTAATCAACCTGGTAACACTCCTCAGGTGCTGCAGGAGGGGGTTACTTCTAGACAAGAAAAACAAAAGGATTTTTCCCATTCACTCTGCGGGCTGTTAGTAACAAGAACTCTATACTATATAATAATAGAAAATTTAGAGCTCTTCGTTACATATATTTATCAAAAAATATGATAAGCCTCCAGGCCACTTCACGGCCGCTCTATTACTGGAGGTCCCTAATACTAAGTATATGTCCAGGGCGTGGACCCCACAAAGTCGACTCAGGTCCAACCACCCCAGGGCAGCACACCATTGACAAACTATAGTGTTATGGAGGCGGTCGCTGGGCGGGAGGGGGCAGGCCGGCGGCATTGTGGGGGGGGGGGTACGGCCTGACATGTGGGGTAGACTAGCCCTGTTCTGGACATCTCCCGCATGTCTGTGTGACTAATTTAGCACATCTACTGATCGTAGATGTGCTATATTTAGCACATATACGATCTGGTCTGAATTAGGTCCTTGATCGGCCCAATGTCAGCTTTTGCAACAATATCCTTCACATTCATGCTTTTCTTGTAGAAAAAAGTGGTGTCTGTTGACAAAATTTGCCGATAATATCATCTGTTTGCAAGATGTTCCAATACTTAAGAACCATCCTTTGTATATGTTTAAAAGCCAACAAATAGGTTGAAACAAACACAAGTCTCTCTGCATCTGAGTTGTGGTCTCATAGAGAGAGCGATTGTTCTTGAGGAATTTCCATACATTTAGAGAATGCCATTGAAATCTCGTTCTTATCATATCCTCTAGAGATAAAATGTTCCCCCATCTTGTTCAAAGCTCCTGGAAGCTCCTCATGGTCAGAAGTGATCCTAACCACTCTAAGCAATTGTGACAGTGGCAACCCTCTTTTGAGGGGTTGAGGGTGGAAACTGTTGACCGTCAAAGTATATTTATAAGTTTCTTTCCTAAAAACTCTGAAGGAAAGATGCCCCTGCTCATTGATATCTAATGGTGGTCCTGAGTGAATTGAGAACATCTATGAACTTGGACAGGCAGTCAGCCCCCCCCCCCAGTCCACACCATAAACAGGTCATCTATATACCATACATAAAAGCAGATAAATTGCGGAAAAAAAGGATGTGACATAATATGATGTTTTTCATACATATGCATAAAGAGGTTGGCATATGATGGGGCCATGTTTGACCCCATCACTGTCCCTCTCAACTAATAAATGAAAGTATTTTTGAACAAAAAATAATTGTTCTGTAAAACAATCTCCATCAACAAAAGTAAAAATTCTACAGCAGGACCCTTATAGTGTTGACTGGAGAAGATAAGCACCCTGACTTAGTCCAACCCATCATTATTATCAATGTTCGTGTAGAGACTGGTAATGTCGAGAGTGACCAACAGGCTAGGTTCAGGAAAGTGCCCAATACATTGAGTTTCTTAATGAAGTCAGTAGTTTCTCGTTAAAAATAGCTCATATTTTGTTCAACAGGCTGCAACCAGAAATCAATATACAGATGGGTGCACGGTTATCTTGACTAGTTTTCTGTGCCTAGGCACAACATGACTTATTAGCATAAGCCCTTCATCTATTGTTCTCAGCTGCAATACAATACAGAGAACAATATAGCAGGGGATTAAGTCATTACAGCACGGGATTAAGTCCGACTGGCCAGTCTCAGTTAATCCTATTAAGGTCAAGATAAATGTGGACCCGTCTGTACTGCAAAATTGATTCGCATAGAGAGCCACAAGAAGAAGTTATTGGTCTCCCAGGCAGGTGCACCAATGTTTTGTTCACCTTTGGGAGAATATTGTTAAGCGGCACTCTAGGATGGGATTGAATAAGAAATTGATAAGTGGATTCATCAATCCAACCATTCGCCAAACCAAGACCAATCACAGCATCAATTTTGTTTTGTAGCCTTAGGTAGGGTCATAGGTAAGCATTTTATAACAAGCATCATCAGATAACTGTCTCCTAATTTCAGAAATATAGCCACTTCTACTGAACTAAACAATGCCCCCCTTTACCTGAAGGGCGTATGACTATTTCAGTATTCTCTTTGAGTGAGGCAATAGCAACATTCTCCTCCCTAGAGAGGTTGGAGTAGAAAATTTTCTGTTTCTCCATAAACAAGATAGTGTCACACTTGACTAGCCTAATAAGGGTGTCTATTGAGGCATTAGTAACTAAGGGATCAAATACACTCTTAGGTTTAAAATGCAAAAATCTGGTACTAGGCTCATCACATTTGGCAAAAAAATCCTTAAGCTTTAAAAGATGATGAAATTTGTACAGGCCCACCTCGAAATTAAAGGCGCGCTGTCTATAGGTCCTCACAAAAGGGAGACCCTAGACAGCACAGACATCTCCGCTGAGTTGTGTGAATAAGTTTATAAATTAAAGATTACTACTTCTTCTTGACTTTGGAATGTGTTTTACTTGCCGTGGTGTTTGATCCGTCCCCTTCTACAGGGTATCCTCCTTTTGCTGATTTGTATCTGCTCCTGGTAACACGACCTTTCTGAAAAGGATGAACCTGTGATTGATCTGAGTCACTGACCTGCGTACTGTATGCGTATCGACTTCAGGGAAACTCCTATTTGCCCGACTTCTTATAAACCTGTTGGTCACTCTCCAAGTTCTCTCACTCCCCCTTGTATACAATCATATACACGGGACTCTTTATAGTCCTCTTTCACTGTTTTATATGTGTTCTTTTTAGTGATGAGCGGGTTCGGTTCCTCAGAAACCGAACCCCCCCGAACTTCACCCATTTTACACGGGTCCGAGGCATACTCGGATTCTTCCGTATGGCTCGGTTAATCCGAGCGCGCCCGAACGTCATCATCCCGCTGTCGGATTCTCGCAAGATTCGGATTCTATATAAGCAGCCGCGCGTCGCCGCCATTTTCACTCGTGCATTGGAAATGTTAGGGGGAGGACGTGGCTGGCGTCCTCTCCATTTATTGTTGATGCAAATATTTGTGCTTGCTTATTGCTTAATTGTGGGGACTGGGGAGCAGCTGTATAATATAGGAGGAGTACAGTGCAGAGTTTTCCTGATAATTGACCACCAGTTTTTTCTGTTCTCTGCCTGAAAAAAACGCTCCTTATCTGTGCTCAGTGTGCTGCATATATCTGTGCTCACACTGCTTAATTGTGGGAACTGGGGAGAAGCTGTATTATATAGGAGGAGTACAGTGCAGAGTTTTGCTGACCAGTGACCACCAGTATACGTTGTCTGCCAGAAAAACACTCCATATCTGTGCTGCATTGTAGTATATAGTAGGAGTACAGTGCATAATTTTGCTGACCACCAGTATATAATATATAGGAGTACGGTACAGAAGGCCACTGCTGTACCTACCTCTGTGTCGTCAAGTATACTATCCATCCATACCTGTGGTGCATTTAAGTTTTGCACAGTTTGCTGTCCACCAGTATATAATATATAGCATTACGGTACAGTAGGCCACTGCTGTACCTACCTCTGTGTCGTCAAGTATACTATCCATCCATACCTGTGGTGCATTTAAGTTTTGCACAGTTTGCTGACCACCAGTATATAATATATAGCATTACGGTACAGTAGGCCACTGCTGTACCTACCTCTGTGTCGTCAAGAATACTATCCATCCATACCTGTGGTGCATTTCAGTTTTGCACAGTTTGCTGACCACCAGTATATAATATATAGCATTACGGTACAGTAGGCCACTGCTGTACCTACCTCTGTGTCATCAAGTATACTATCCATCCATACCTGTGGTGCATTTAAGTTGTGCGCAGTATATATAGTAGTAGGCCATTGCTATTGATACTGGCATATAATTCCACACATTAAAAAATGGAGAACAAAAATGTGGAGGTTAAAATAGGGTAAGATCAAGATCCACTTCCACCTCGTGCTGAAGCTGCTGCCACTAGTCATTGCCGAGACGATGAAATGCCATCAACGTCGTCTGCCAAGGCCGATGCCCAATGTCATAGTAGAGAGCATGTAAAATCCAAAAAACAAAAGTTCAGCAAAATGACCCAAAAATCAAAATTGAAAGCGTCTGATGAGAAGAGTAAACTTGCCAATATGCCATTTACGACACGGAGTGGCAAGGAATGGCTGAGGCCCTGGCCTATGTTCATGGCTAGTGGTTCAGATTCACATGAGGATGGAAGTACTCATCCTCTTGCTAGAAAAATGAAAAGACTTAAGCTGGCAAAAGCACAGCAAAGAACTGTGCGTTCTTCTAAATCACAAATCCCCAAGGAGAGTCCAATTGTGTCGGTTGCGATGCCTGACCTTCCCAACACTGGACGGGAAGAGCTTGCGCCTTACACCATTTGCACGCCCCCTGCAAGTGCTGGAAGGAGCACCCACAGTCCAGTTCTTGATAGTCAAATTGAAGATGTCACTGTTGAAGTACACCAGGATGAGGATATGGGTGTTGCTGGCACTGGGGAGGAAATTGACAAGGAGAATTCTGATGGTGAGGTGGTTTGTTTAAGTCAGGCACCCGGGGAGACACCTGTTGTCCGTGGGACGAATATGGCCATTTACATGCCTGGTCAAAATACAAAAAAATCAGCTCTTCGGTGTGGAATTATTTCAACACAAATGCGGACAACAGGTGTCAAGCCGTGTGTTGCCTTTGTCAAGCTGTAATAAGTAAGGGCAAGGACGTTAACCACCTCAGAACATCCTCCCTTATATGGCACCTGTAGCGCATTCATCATAAGTCAGTGACAAGTTCAAAAACTTTGGATGACAGCGGAAGCAGTCCACTGACCACTAAATCCCTTCCTCTTGTAACCTAGCTCCTGCAAACCACACCACCAACTCCCTCAGTGTCAATTTCCACCTTACACAGGAAAGCCAATAGTCCTGCAGGCCATGTCACTGGCAAGTCTGACGAGTCCTCTCCTGCCTGGGATTCCTCCGATCATACTTGAGTGTAACGCCTACCGCTGCTGGCGCTAAAGTTGTTGCTGCTGGGAGTCGATCGTCATCCAAGAGGGGAAGTCGGAAGACCACTTGTACTACTTCCAGTAAGCAATTGACTGTCCAACAGTCCTTTGCGAGGAAGATGAAATATCACAGCAGTCATCCTGCTGCAAAGCGGATAACTCAGGTCTTGTCAGCCTGGGTGGTGAGAAATGTGGTTTCCGGTATCCACCGTTAATTCAGAGGCAACTAGAGACTTGATTGAGGTACTGTGTCCCCGGTACCAAATACCATCTAGGTTCCATTTCTCTAGGCAGGCGATACCGAAAATGTACACAGACCTCAGAAAAAGAGTCACCAGTGTCCTAAAAAATGCAGTTGTACCCAATGTCCATTTAACCACGGACATGTGGACAAGTGGAGCAGGGCAGACTCAGGACTATATGACTGTGACAGCCCACAGGGTAGATGTATTGCCTCCTGCAGCAAGAGCAGCAGCGGTGGCACCAGTAGCAGCATCTCGCAAACGCCAACTCATTCCTAGGCAGGCTACGCTTTGTATCACCGCTTTCCACAAGAGGCACACAGCTGACAACCTCTTACGGACACTGAGGAACATCATCGCAGAATGGCCTACCCCAATTGGACTCTCCTGGGGATTTGTGACATCGGACAACGCCAGCAATATTGTGCGTGCATTACATCTGGGCAAATTCCAGCACGTCCCATGTTTTGCACATACATTGAATTTGGTGGAGCAGAATTATTTTAAAAATGACAGGGGTGTGCAAGAGATGCTGTCGGTGGCCCGAAGAATTGCGGGCCACTTTCGGCATTCAGCCACCGCGTGCCAAAGACTGGAGCACCACCAAACACTACTGAACCTGCCCTGCCATCATCTGAAGCAAGAGGTGGTAACGAGGTGGAATTCAACCATCTATATGCTTCAGAGGATGGAGGAGTAGCAAAAGGCCATTCAAGCCTATACATCTGCCCACGATATAGGCAAAGGAGGGGGAATGCACCTGACTCAAGTGCAGTGGAGAATGATTTCAACGTTGTGCAAGGTTCTGCAACCCTTTGAACTTGCCACACGTGAAGTCAGTTCAGACACTGCCAGCCTGAGTCAGGTCATTCCCCTCATCAGGCTTTTGCAGAAGAAGCTGGAGACATTGAAGGAGGAGCTAAAACAGAGCGATTCCGCTAGGCATGTGGGACTTGTGGATGGAGCCCTTAATTCGCTTAACCAGGATTCACGGGTGGTCAATCTGTTGAAATCAGAGCACTACATTTTGGCCACCGTGCTCGATCCTAGATTTAAAACCTACGTAGTATCTCTCTTTCCGGCAGACACAAGTCTGCAGAGGTTCAAAGACCTGCTGGTGTGAAAACTGTCAAGTCAAGCAGAACGTGACCCGTCAACAGCTCCTCCTTCACATTCTCCCGCAACTGGGGGTGCGAGGAAAAGGCTACGAGTTCCGAGCCCACCCGCTGGCGGTGATGCAGGGCAGTCTGGAGCGAGTGCTGACATCTGGTCCGGACTGAAGGACCTGGCAACGATTACTGACATGTCGTCTACTGTCACTGCATATGATTCTCTCACCATTGAAATAATGGTGGAGGATTATATGAGTGGCGGCATCCAAGTAGGCACGTCAGACAGACCGTACGTATACTGGCAGGAAAAAGAGGCAATTTGGAGGCCCTTGCACAAACTGGCTGTATTTTACCTAAGTTGCCCCCCCTCCAGTGTGTACTCCGAAAGAGTGTTTAGTGCAGCCGCTCACCTTGTCAGAAATCGGCGTACGAGGTTACTTCCAGAAAATGTGGAGAAGATGATGTTCATCAAAATGAATTATAATCAATTCCTCCGTGGAGACATTCACCAGCAATTGCCTCCAGAAAGTACACAGGGACCTGAGATGGTGGATTCCAGTGGGGACGAATTAATAATCTGTGAGGAGGGGGATGTACACAGTGAAAGGGGTAAGGAATCGGAGGATGATGATGAGGTGGACATCTTGCCTCTGTAGAGCCAGTTTGTGCAAGGAGAGATTGATTGCTTCTTTTTTGGTGGGGGCCCAAACCAACCAGTCATTTCAGTAACAGTCGTGTGGCAGACCCTGTCGCTGAAATGATGGGTTCGTTAAAGTGTGCATGTCCTGTTTATACAACATAAGGGTGGGTGGGAGGGCCCAAGGACAATTCCATCTTGCACCTCTTTTTTCTTTCATTTTTCTTTGCATCATGTGCTGTTTGGGGACAATTTTTTTGAAGTGCCATCTTGCCTGACACTGCAGTGCCACTCCTAGATGGGCCAGGTGTTTGTGCCGGCCACTTGTGTCGCTTAGCTTAGCCATCCAGCGACCTTGGTGCACCTCTTTTTTTCTTTGCATCATGTGCTGTTTGGGGACAATTTTTTTGAAGTGCCATCCTGCCTGACACTGCAGTGCCACTCCTAGATGGGCCAGGTGTTTGTGTCGGCCACTTGTGTCGCTTAGCTTAGTCACACAGCAACCTTGGTGCGCCTCTTTTTTTCTTTGCATCATGTGCTGTTTGGGGACAATTTTTTTTGAAGTGCCATCCTGCCTGACACTGAAATGCCACTCCTAGATGGGCCAGGTGTTTGTGTCGGCCACTTGTGTCGCTTAGCTTAGTCACACAGCGACCTTGGTGCACCTCTTTTTTTCTTTGCATCATGTGCTGTTTGGGGACTATTTTTTTGAAGTGCCATCCTGCCTGACACTGCAGTGCCACTCCTAGATGGGCCAGGTGTTTGTGTCAGCCACTTGAGTCGCTTAGTTTAGCCATCCAGCGACCTTGGTGCACCTCTTTTTTTCTTTGCATCATGTGCTGTTTGGGGACTATTTTTTGGAGTGCCATCCTGTCTGACACTGCAGTGCCACTCCTAGATGGGCCAGGTGTTTGTGTCGGCCACTTGTGTTGCTTAGCTTAGCCATCCAGCGACCTCAGTGCAAATTTTAGGACTAAAAATAATATTGTGAGGTGTGATGTGTTCAGAATAGACTGAAAATGAGTGGAAATTATGGTTATTGAGGTTAATAATACTATGGGATCAAAATGACCCCCAGATTCTATGATTTAAGCTGTTTTTGAGGGTTTTTTGTAAAAAAAACACCCCGAATCCAAAACACACCCGAATCCGACAAAAAAATTTCAGGGAGGTTTTGCCAAAACGCGTCCGAATCCAAAACATGGCCGTGGACCCGAATCCAAAACCAAAACACAAAACCCGAAAAATTTTCGGTGCACATCACTAGTTCTTTTTAAGGTCAAGTAATTCACTGTGGAACAAGGCAAGGGTGCTCTCAAGCTTAGACACCCTTGCCTCCAAACCCGTACTCTAACAGTTGTAGGTCGGTATTAACCTGTTTGATGACTAATATCATAAGTTGGAATGAACAATCATACAAAAATTGGCACCACTGCTTGCAAAATACCAAGCTACTTCTGCCAAATGAAGGCTGCTTACCTAAACAGAAGCCTCTTGGGATTGATTTTTCTTTGCAGTATTAAGATAAAGTAAATCCATGTAGACTAAGTTCCACTCTATATTTTTTTAATTTCAACAAATCACTGAAACTGCCACTGGGCTGACAACATCAAAGGCTTTATATATATAGTTTGTACAGTTTGGTGTGCTTTATCTTAGTGTGCTTTGTTTAAAACCCCACGACTCCATGCAGTTTGAACAAAGCTGCGAGTTAAAAAAAAGAAAGGACTACAGTATATAGATCTATTGTTTGTACTGTACATCCCTCGCACCAACTCTGTCATCTTTCTCCCATGCGTCTGGAGAGGAAGTCATGGCCCTCATTCGTTCCTGTCCCCTCACCACCTCCCCACTTGACCCTATCCCCTCCCGCCTCCTCCGCTACCTCTCTTCTTCTGCTTGTTCCCATCTTTCCCACCTTCTCAATCTCTCCCTATCATCAGGCACTGTCCCCTCTGCCTTCAAGCATGCACTCATCTCTCCTATTCTTAAAAAACCTACCCTTGATCCAAACACTCTCTCCAACTACCGACCCATCTCTCTCCTCCCTTTTGCCTCCAAACTCCTTGAGCGTATTGTCTACCAACCGCCTTACTTCCTTTCTTTCCTCACACTCACTGCTTGACCCATTCCAATCTGGCTTCCGTCCTCTCCACTCCACTGAAACTGCCCTTACAAAAGTATGCAATGACCTCCATGCTGCTAAATCTAAGGGACACTACTCTCTACTTATTCTACTTGATCTCTCTGCTGCTTTTGACACTGTGGACCATCCTCTCCTACTGCAAATCCTTCACTCCATTGGTCTGCGTGACACTGCCCTCTCTTGGTTGTCGTCCTACCTTTCTAACCGTTCATTCTCTGTCTCCTCTCATGACTCCACCTCCCCCTCACTTCCACTAACTGTAGGGGTACCCCAAGGTTCTGTCCTTGGTCCTCTTCTCTTCTCTCTCTATACGTCCTCACTAGGTAAGCTCATTAGTTCTTTTGGTTTCCAATATCATCTTTATGCTGATGACACTCAAATCTATCTTTCCTCTCCAGACCTCTCCCCTACTCTCCTCACTCGTATCTCCAACTGTCTCTCTGCTATCTCTTCCTGGATGTCCCAGCGCTTTCTTAAACTTAACATGTCTAAGACCGAGCTGATCATCTTCCCTCCCTCCCGCATAACCTCACCTCCTACAATCTCATTATCTATTGATGGCACTACTATCTCCTCTACCCCCCAAGTGCGCTGTCTTGGAGTAATCCTTGACTTCTCCCTCTCCTTCAAACCTCACATTCAGCACCTCTCACAAACCTGCCGTTTTCATCTAAAAAATATTTCCAGGATCAGACCCTTTCTGACCCAGGATGCTACTAAGACTCTTATCCACTCACTGGTCATCTCCAGACTGGACTACTGTAATCTCCTCCTGACTGGCATTCCTGACAAATACCTCTCTCCACTCCAATCTATCCTCAATGCTGCTGCCCGGCTCATTTTCCTCACCAAACGCACTACGTCCACCTCTCCTCTCTTACTAGACCTTCACTGGCTCCCCTTCCCTTTCAGAATCCATTTCAAGCTTCTCACACTTGCTTACAAAGCCCTCACCCACTCCTCTCCCATCTACATCTCTGATCTTATCTCGCTTTACACTCCCACCCGTCCTCTTCGCTCTGCTAATGCTCGCCGACTCTCCTGCCTACGGATTACTTCATCCCACTCCTACCTCCAAGATTTTTCACGCGCTGCACCACTTCTCTGGAATTCCCTACCTCTCCCCCTCAGACTCTCCACCTCTCTACAAAACTTCAAACGGGCTCTCAAGACCCACTTCTACACCAAACCCAGCCAAATCTCATCCTAAACCTCTGTTCCACGCTGTCTATGTACCCCATCTGTCTCACCCCTGTCTGTCTACCCCTCCCCGTTAGAATGTAAGCTCTCACGAGCAGGGCCCTCTTCCCTCATGTGCTTACCCTTTTCTTACTTTAATAATCTTCAACTGCACCAAATCCAGCAGTCTTCTGCCACCTGATACTTATTCCAGTGTCATCTGCTGATGTAGCTATGTTTATTTACCCTGTACTTGTCCTATATTGTCGTCAACTGTAAGTTGCTGTTTTCTTGTTTGATTATTTGTTTATGTACTCTGTAATTGGGCGCTGCGGAACCCTTGTGGCGCCATATAAATAAAGGATAATAATAATACTGTTCTGTGCACTGTACCCCCAGTATGCTGTGGCAATGTTTCATAGGTGTGCTGTAAACTGCGTTTGGCCAATATCAGTGAAAACAATATTGTGAGCTGTGAGGTGGTCAAAATTGACTATAAATGACTGGAAATTAAAGATATTGATGTTAATAATACTCTACGACAAATTTTATCATTAAGGCACCAACATTTTGGAGTGGCTAAGATATACCATTTGTCTCATGCTATATGGCTTAAAAACTCTATGTGTATGTTCCCAGGACACATCTATAAGCAATGTTTTGTACAAAAAGACTTTTTGTGTAAATTGTTTTTATTAAGAGAAAAAAAATTGCACATGGGTTAAATAAGCAATACAATACAATACAATACAATACAATACAATACAATACAATGGGGCAGATGTATTAACCTGGAGAAGGCATAAGGAAGTGATAAATCAGTGATAAATGCAAGGTGATAAACACACCAGCCAATCAGCTCTAATATATAAATTAACTGTTAGGAGCCTTATGCCTTCTCCAGGTTAATACATCTGCCCCAATGTGCTGTATAATGATGTGGCGGAAAAAGAGGCAAGTATACAACATAGATATTGGAGGTGCATCAATTGTAAAACTAGAAATAAAATGCAAAGTACAGATTAAAGGCCTTATTGAGGTTGGACTGCAAAATTTGAGAATCACTCATTCGGCCGTTTTTCGAATGGCTGCACATGCAGGTTTGCAGGTTTGCGGCTGCAGTTTACAGGGGCTAATTCAGGTTGGAATGCAAATCGCGATCCAACCAGAATTTTTGCGGTTGGCCCGCGGGTGCATGCGCAGTGCCCAGGGCCGGTGCTAGAGTGTTTGGCGCCCCCCTGCAAATAATAAATTTGCGCCCTCCCATCCGTAAAAAAGGGATAGCGCACACTGCAAAAAGGGGTGTGGCCATACAAGGAAGCGGTGTGACCACAAAGGTACCCACAATTCAAATTATGCCACACAGTATTACAATCTTATGCACATTAACCCAAACGTAGTGCCCCTGATTCATATTATGCCACCTAATAGTGCCACTTATTCACATTTAAAATCGATGACAGGGCCAGTTCTAGATCTTGAAGACCTCAGGGCAACAGTTTCCTCTGGCCATGTTTAGAACAGGGACAGTGCGGGCCGAAGACGCGCGAAAAAGTATAGGACCACAGAATAGTACCAGTTCACATAACCTCGTACAGCAGTGTCCATTAGTCACATTACACTACACAGCGGTGTCCATTAGTCACATTACACCGCACAGTAGTGTCCATTAGTCACATTACACCGCACAGTAGTGTCTGTTAGTCACATTACACCACACAGTAGTACCCTTATACACCTTATGCCATACAGGAGAGCCGCTGTTACACATTACGCCAGAGTAGAGCTCATTATACACATTATGCCAGGTACAGCCTAATATACACATTATGAAGTAATTGAGACCCCACTGTAATAGCGGCCCTCAGCGCAGTTAGCCAGTGGCAGCAAACTGTGCATGCACAGTGGGCGTGAGGCACACACATTGTGGTCACTTCCCTAATGGATGCGACCACAAAGTGATTGATAGGCGACAGCGTAGTGGAGTTAAGTTGTTGCCGGGGTGATGCTGGAAAAATGGGGGCAGGCCGGGACATCACACGCAGCCGCTCCCCCCCAAAAATGGCTGCTGACCAGGCTGCACTGCCAGGGGTCAGCCTTAGATCAGATGCATCCTCAATCAAATTTCGGATGCATCGGGAGGCGGCGCCACACATGCTGGGCAGCCTTGCCTTCTGCTGGGCGGCCCTCAGCATGTGCAGAGATGAACGCAGATCCGGCTGCCTATGCATCCATCTGCGTTCATCTCTGAATTACCCCCTATGCCAGGTACAGCCCTCATTCCCTCCACAGTGCAGCCCAGTTACCTGCAGGAGGTCCCGGCTCAGGCGCTTCTCCTCCTCTTCCTTCTCTGTCTCCTCTTCCTTCTCTGTTCCTTTACAGGTGGGGGAGGTGGGGTGGGGGGGGAGAGTGATCACATTAATCACCCTCCCACACCGAAATGACCCTGGCTGAGGGGCTGAGGGCTGGGGGCACAGGGATCATCAGGCACTAAAAAGATTTTTTTTACGTTTTCCATAAGGGGGCGTGGCCACGCCTCCCGCAATTAGGTCACGCCCCCAATACAATTCAGAGCACGGGAGGTCGGCGGCTGCAGCGGAGCTGTGAGTGGGGGTGAGTCTGCACAGTGCGCGCTGCCTGCTGCAGTCTCACTGGGGAGGAGGGGGAGGGAGCCGCACTACCCGCGCCGCTACCTGTCATCTAGTCTGACAGGTACAGCGGCTGCCGGCAGCAGCAGGGTAGCAGAGCAGGTAGAGCGCCTCTTCACCTCAGCGCCTCCCTGCATTGCATACCCTTGCTGAGCGGGTAGCGCCGGCTCTGGCAGTGCCGATATTGCGCATGCATCTGCACTTTCTGCACGGTGCCGCAGAAAATGTGATTGCCTCTGCCTGTCAATCAGGCAAAGGCGGTTGTGGATTGTGGGGGGTGGGGGGGTGGCAACACTTTGTTTCCAGGGATACAATGGAGCATTGTGGGGGGCGTGGCAACGCGAACGGTTGGCGGAGTGGTGTGAACGGGGGCGTGTTGGGGACGTGATTGCGGCAGCTGCGTGACGTCACACGCAGCCACCGCGATGGGTGAGATGGCGCCAGGTCTGCTGCGGCCACAGCTAAGCTGCACCAGCAGGAGGCATCAATCATTTCTATGATGAAGCAGAAATTGCAAAGCGATCGCAATTTCTGCTTCATCAAGGTGGGAAGGTGACGGCCAGCATGCTGGGCGGCATTGCCCAGCGATGGGTGACCCCCAGCATGCTATCCAAAGGATAGCAAATTCTGCTGATTAGCAGCATTTTCTGTCCATGCTGAATTAGCCACACAGTCCATACGTGTGAGGGGAAATAGCGACAGAAATTACGTACAGATTGTACTTGCAATGCAGACGATGTTTGACTGACAGGAAGCTGGCATTTCTGGGGGATAACCTGCTGTTTTCTTGGTGTGTCTGAAAAAATGCAAACATGCCCAGCATTTTTAAGGTGGGCCTCTGACGCCAGCGATGACCACATCCAACCTCTTGTGTCGCCAAAATTGTGGATGACCTCTCCTGGCGCAGATGGGAAAAATGTTTGATGTTACGATAATTGCATATGGTTTTGCGATCAGAATGCACATTGCGATACATGTGCAATTTCTGCAATGGCCATTTTTTCTCTATTTCTGGACGGCACTATTCAATTGCTTTTTTAGCAGAAATTGCAATACTTGCTGAATGATGTCCTAAGGGGTTTATTCAGGTTGTATTGCAAAATTTGAGAGTTACGCATTACGCACACACAAGGGGAAATAGTGACAGAAATCTCAATGCAGCACTGTTTGACTGACAGGAAGCCGGCATTTCTAGGCAGAAACCTGATGTTTTCTAGGTGTGTCTGAAAAAACTAAGGCGTGCTCAGACGTTTTTTAACGAGAATCTCTGACGTCAACAATGACCTCTTGCATTTCCAAAATTGTAGACGACCTTGCCTGGCTCAGATGAGAAAAATCTTTCTAGCCGGGCAACTATTTGATCACAACAACTGCTCTTTAGCAGAAACTGCAATCCTTACTGAATGAGGAGGCTAATTCAGGTTGGATCGCAAATCGCTAAGCTACACTGGCAGGAGGCATCCCTAATTTTCGCGATTAAGCAGAAATTGCAATGTGATCGCAATTTCTGCTTCATCAAATGGGGGAGGCGGAAGTCAGCATGCTGGGTGGCCTTGCCTTGCAATGGGCAGCCCTCAGCATGCGATCCAAAGGATTGCAAATTCTTCTAATTGGCAGAATCTGCAATCCTTACTGAATTGACCCCAAGTTCATAGAACAATGTATCTGAGGCTAACAGCATAAACCTCCTAATGGCTAAAAACCAATGTAAAAACAAAGCCCAGACGGGCTGTCACTGCTGCCAGTAAGGGATTGTCAGTCCCAAAAGTGCAGAACATGAAAAGAAAGAAGGTACTGGAGCTAAAGGATGTTTCTCCAATATTAATAAACAAACGTGGATGACTGTAAACATATATAAAATTTAATGACTAAAACATATGTACCATATCATGTGTAATAAAATAAAAACAAATGGTTAGGGCATTCATAAGACTGAGAGTATAAATGATGCAGCTGCTAGTAAGTGTTCACAAGGGATCCCGGACTGGAAAGATGAAAGCAAGTTCCTTGGAGAATATGAAGGTTAGATACAGCTGGTGTTACCCATGGGAAAAGACTTCTGATGAAGCTATGTGACCGAGCCTAGGGAAACGCATTAAGTGACAAGCTGCATCACCGCATTTGCTCCACCTTAAGGACCCTATCCACTAGAAAAACCTTTAAAAGGAAATATTAAATTAGCATATAATATCAACCGAATATGGTGGCAGAAAAAAGAATGGCTAAAAACCCACTGAAGATAACCTCAAAGACATTAAAACTAAAACAATCCTAATCTACCACATAAACCATACATAGGTATCCAACTCTCAGTCTTATGCATGCCCTAACCATTTGTTTTTATTTTATTACACATGATATGGTACATATGTTTTAGTCATTAAATTTTATATATTTTTACAGTCATCCACGTTTGTTTATTAATATTGGAGAAACATCCTTTAGCGCCAGTACCTTCTTTCTTTTCACTCCTAATGGCTGATGTGTGCACCTCCATTCTAACAGTAAAACATTCTATACCCTTATACTAAGAATAACGACACGAAGACTTGAATTTAGCAGAAAATTGTTAGCTATTTATTGTAACCCTAACCACTAGAAAAACCTTTAAAAGGAAATATTAAATTTTCATATAATATCAACCGAATATGGTGGCAGAAAAAAGAATGGCTAAAAACCCACTGAAGATAACCTCAAAGACATTAAAACTAAAACAATCCTAATCTACCACATAAACCATACATAGGTATCCAACTCAGACCTCCACGCTGACTACCCACCCTGATGGGTGATGATGCTGCCCCCTGTCGGGTGATCTAGCGGCCTTAAAAGTCAATGGAGGTGAGTGCACCTAAACCAACCAACACCGTAAAAACTGTGACTAACAAGCCAAACCAGAACCTGCCGCTCTTTTCCGCCAAACAAATAGCCAACGAGAAAACCACTACTAACAACCTAAAGCCAAAACACTCCGTGTCTGTTAGGGTCTCCTGCCCTGTGCTGCCACGTCGTCATGGCAACCGGGAGACAAGTGCTAGTGGAGTAACCTGAGCGCAGCTGATACTCCGGTTCGGGTCTTTTGCTGTGCAGTGGTTATAGGCTCTGTGCACGGCAGGGGATCCGGTGCTGGTTTTTGTGCTCACAGTCTGTGAGGTCTGAGTGGGGCGTGGACAGCACCTGCTTTATAAGGCCTCTTTTCAGGGTAAGCAGATGCTGCTGAATCTTTGTTGGTTAGTCAGTTCATGAAAGTTAGCCAGTACTGTGTAGCTTTGTATTTGTTTGTTGCTTACTGCAAATAGGCCTGGGGATTTGGTATTACACTCTGCCAATCCAGACCTAGCAGTAAGACTGGAGTCAGTCGTTTAGCTTGCTGGGGTTCTGTTACTACTCTGTGAACCTAGCAAGTTTGCGGCTGTATTCTAAGACTTGCCTGTCTAATCCTGTCTCACTGTGCTAGGTGTCAGGGGTCAGTTTAGTGGCAGTAAGCTAAAACCTGTGCACTGCAAGTGAGAAATAGGATTGTGGAGACTCTCCTTGTGTCTATCATTCCATCTCTGACCAAGGAGTTTACTGCCACACCCGTTGGTAACCCTTTAGGGTTTTGCTGTTGCCCTTAGCAACAGCATTTCAGGTTCTCTACGTATTAAAACACAACATCTTGCTTTTTACATCTGAGCAGTTCTAATACAAGGGAGATACCCAGTTCCTAAGCCTCTGGGCTTCTCTGTTCACTTTGTGTGTATTTTGTTACCCTATCACCTTCTGTGTACGTTATGTCATATTCCCCAGTTTGTCTGTGAGTCCATTTGTTTTGCATAACAGTTCAAACACCAGTACATTCCTGCAGACACTGGAGTGCATAACAGTTCTGACACCAGTACTTTCCTGCAGGCACTGGTGTGCATAACAGTGTCTAATCAAACTAAAAATGGGGTGGGAGGGCAGGAAGGCAAACTTACTGAGACCCCTAATGACCTATACATCCCCTATATATACTGGTCCCTCCCCTACCTACAATTGGCTGTTACCTGTCATGCCATTTTGGTCCACACCCATCACAGGAGGTTTAACTCTCTCCATTCCCATGTCTGTCATTCTGTTCTCCTAAACCTCCTAATGGCTGATGTGTGCACCTCCATTGTAACAGAAAAACATTCTATACCCTTATACTAAGAATAACGACACGGAGACTTGAATTTGGCAGAAAATTGTTAGCTATTTATTGTAACCCTAACCACTAGAAAACCTGTAAAAGGAAATATTAAATTAGCATATAATATCAACCGAATATGGTGGCAGAAAAAAGAACGGCTAAAAACCCACTGAAGATAACCTCAAAGACATTAAAACTAAAACAATCCTAATCTACCACAAAAACCATACATAGGTATCCAACTCAGACCTCCACGCTGACTACCCACCCTGATGGGTGATGACGCTGCCCCCTGTCGGGTGATCTAGCGGCCTTAAAAGTCAATGGAGGTGAGTGCACCTAAACCACACCAACACTGTAAAAACTGTGACTAACAAGCCAAACCAGAACCTGCCGCTCTTTTCCGCCAACAGCGAAATACTCTTCTACAGTGACTTCGCACCGCCACCATACCCTCAACCTAATTCCTGCACCACCGCAAACAGATCCTCCAGGAAAAACATCATCCCTTCCTTGGACAAATGTACACTATCAGGCTGAAAAAGGTGATTGTCACGGAACCTAATCCTAGCGTGGCGAACCACTGCCCCCCGTGGGCCAATACCCACTTCGCCACCGCTGCATTCACCTTTTGCCTGGCCTCATCAATAGGGTAACCATCCTCCACTCCTCGTCAACGCAACCTTTGCACAATCGTTGAGAACCAAAAAAAAACAGCTAGGTCAAGCTGTGGCAATACTGGACAAATCTTCCACCATGGACCATCTCAGATCTAAAGACGTCCTCTTACCCAGATCGTTGCCACCCAAGTGAACAACCAGGACCCTAGGGACTCCATGCTCCCTGGCTTGACTGACCAACCTACCCTTTAAATCCTGCCACATAATTCCACGCCAACCAAGCCAACAAACACTATGAGCCCGAGGAAAAAACTGCGCCCCTTCCAAGGCCAAAAACTTGGCTGCCCAGTAAACAAAAGAGTGACCGACTACCCATACTGACAACTCGTCTTCCACCCAACCTAAAGTGAAGGAAAGGAAAAAAAAGTAGGTTAGTAAATGTCCTAACATGAGCTTTATACATGAATTAACCTGAAGGATCTGCCAAAGAAAAGAGGTTTTAATTTCTTATTGAGTCACGGCCTAACCGTGCTAATAAGCTTCAAGCCAATCGAAGCATAACATAAAGGCACAAAGGGAAAGATCAAAATAAAATAAAGCAAAAGTAAAAGAGGGTGAGGGGAGGTGGGGGGGAATGGGAAAACATAAGAACTCAGATGGAGGTGAAAGCTTAAAAACCTGCTGAGGGACTTTTAATTGGAAACAATCAGCCGAATTATGGTAAAATTGAAATTCAGTCCATCAGGTCAGGAAAGATTGCAAAAGAACTCCAGACCCCCACTGCCAACAGCGGTTGAGCAGCTAATCCCTGAGTAGGATGAACAGGGGAGACAAACGGACACAAACTGTACAATGACAGACAACAAATCCAGCAGTAAACTTCTCAACGTTTGCTAAAACAGTAACTCATAAAACCGGGCGTATATAACGCTTATTACTGGAAGACTTCCAGAGCCCCACCGCCTGAATCTCCGCAACGGAAAAACCCACCGATGCAGCCAACATCGCAACCCCGATTCGAAAAGAATACGTACCAAAAGCAGTGGGTGAAAGGCCCAAGCCAGCCAGACAGCGACTTAGCAACCAGCGAAATTGATACTTCGTCAATGGTAAACCGTCATAATGCAGCAGCCAGGACCCCCTCGCATCGGGCCATGCGGCTACATATCTCATTGCCAACTTTACCGGGCAAATGCGCTCATCCAGAGACGATACCAAAGTGACCCATCGCCCTCTACCCACTTGGTCTGTCTTAGAGCGACGCAGTCTACACAGCAAAGACCTCTCACCCACCACATCATCTCGGAGCTTGCGTGAATCTGTTCATTTAGATGGCCCCACCAATTCCGAAACACGAAAGGCTCCATGATAAGCCATGGAGAACGCCAATTTGAACAACAGCAACTCTAAAAGAGAAGACGCGACCCTGGCTACCGCACTGATGACAGCTGGCAGCAGGGCCACATCGATCAGACACCGCTTATCTGACGGTGCTGGCGCCACACGTGCCCATCCTTTCATCACCTTTGCAAGGAGGTCGCTCTTTATTACGTCAGGAAAACCCTTCATTTTATTAAAAAAAAAAAAAAATTCCTGCTAGGTACCGGGACACCACTGCTCTAGACCTACCCATGACAAAAAGCTGCCAAATAAAAGAAAACATTAGCCGATGCCCACTCTTACCTTCTTGCCCCTGCCCTTGGACAAACTCTTCCCACTCACTCCAAGCTTGACTGTAAGCCTTGAGCGTGTTCGGAGCTACTGATCGCATCGCTAAGCTCCCCAGTCCGGAACGATCACCTGCCAGACATAACCAGGACATTGAAACCACCGTGCATCCGCCTCAGGTGCCAACAGCCGAAATCTTTCCCACTGCCCGTGGGACAATGCTTCGGCAATTCCGTTCTCTATTCCCGTAACATGCTGCGCATGAAACCATACATTCCGACGCAAGCCAGTCAGCAACAGCTGCGCAAGCACCCTCAATACCACCAGCGACTTTGCACTCTGATTATAAATCGCATGCACCACGCCCAGATTGTTGCATCTGAACAAAATGCTGCAATCGGCCAGACGCTCACCCCAAACCCCCAAGGCTACCATAATGGGGAAAAGCTCAAGCAGCAAAAGGTCCTTAGTGAAACCTTCGCGAGACCATTCCTCCGGCCAAGGGGCCACACACCAAGATCCCTCTAGGTAGCATCTGAACCCAGAGGAACCCGCTACGTCGGTAAATAGCTGTAATCAAGCATTGTCGACCATTGGGGTCAACCAGATACGCACCCCATTGAATTCCTACTGGAACGAGGCCCAAATGGCCAAATCCCTGTTAATCTTGGAGGACAAGCGAATGAAATGATGCAGTCTGGCACACCCCACCGACGACCTTTCCAAATTCGGCAAAAAACCCTGCCCATCGGGATGACCCGACAAGCAAAGTTCAAGAGGCCCAACAAAGACTGCGCCTGTCGCAACGTAACCTTGCGCGATGCCACGAACTGCCCGATAACCTCGCGAAGCTTGGCAACCTTGGCCAGAGGAAGGCGACATGAGCCTGCCACCGTGTCAATTTCAATACCCAAAAATGACAAACAGGAGACCGGCCCCTCTGTTTTATCCTCAGCCACAGGGACGCCAAAGTGATAAAACAGGGTACGGATGCTAAACAACAAATCGCTGCAGCGCGGTGAATTCACCAGTCCCACGCACAGGAAATCATCAAGGTAATGTGCTACCCCATGACCTCCCGTAGAAGACTCCACGCACCAGTGCAAAAACGTGCTAAACTTTTCAAAGAATGAGCAGGAAATGGAACACCCCATTGGCAAACATTTGTCAACGAAATATTCCGTTCCGATCCGAAAACCGATAAAACAGAATGAGTCCGGATGCAACGGAAGCAACCTAAATCCGGATTTGACATCAATCTTAGTCATCAGAGCTCCTGGGCCATAAATCCGAACAATCCCCAGTGCCTCGTCAAACGACTGGTACACCACTGAACATTGTTCCAGCGGTATTGCGTCGTTGACTGACAACCCTGATGGGTAAGAGAGATGCTGAATGAGCCTAAAGGCACCTGGAGTCTTCTTAGGGACCACCCCCACTGGAGAAATAACCAAATCATCCAATGGAGGCAGGTGAAATGGGCCTACCATCCTACCCAGTCGCACTTCTTTCCCCACTTTTTTGCGCAAAACTGACGGGAAAGTGCGAGCGGATTGAAGATTCATGAGGGCCCTAACTCTCACGTTGCCCGCAACCGGCAGGCGGAAACCAAACAACTTGTCTACTAGGATACCAGCCAAGCAACTTGGACATGGCATCCAACTTAATTGGCGTTGGAGCGCTGCTGATCGCTCCCGCTCCCAGGGGGTTTACCATAGCCATGCTTACCCCCTCTTGGGACCTGCCGATTCCCCTTAAAACAGTTGGAGGCCGGGTGAAAACCGCCGCATTGCAAGCATGAGTGTCAAAAACGACACTGCCTGCCGAAGGAACAGGTTGCGTTATTATATGCGAAGCATTTACCCTTCGCGGGCGCCTGCACGCCCCCCCCCCCAAAAAAAAGCAGCTCTACCTTTCCTGCTCGACCCCGCCTCCATGCTAGCTCCCTGGGCGGCTGACCCAGCGTGCTGTCCATCCACCCCCGGATTCCGGGGCTCCTTCGCAGCTTGAGAAGTTTGAGTGACCTGAAGCCATACCTCCATGTCTTTGCACCCAAAATCAATTATATGCAAGCAATCCTGCTTTTCCCGTCACTTCTCGTCATACGTGCGCCATTCTACTCCTGTTGACACTCGCTGCATATCGTGTATCAGATGCAAGTAACGGATGATGTCCATGTGCTCATCCGGCCTATCATCCAAATAACACGCCGCAAAGACGCAGAAGCCAGCCAGCCAATTGTGAAACGACCGGAACGCCTCAGCTCCTATGCCCTTCTTAGCTTTAGCTGCCTTATACTGTTTCTTAGCATCCTTAGTCAGCACAAACAAATCCACGTAATCGCCTCTACCGATTTTCTTCCGGCAACTATCCCGCAGCCCCCTTAACACTGCCGTATAGTCGCAGTGAACTACTCCTGGCAAATTACGGCACTTCTTGGCCCGGCGATCGCTCTCGCTAATCCGCTTGTGCCTCTTCCGCTTCTCCCGCCTTTTTTGCGTACCTGGCAGCCCGCTTCTTCACTCTAGTCATGCTACTAACCTCAGACGCTTGCGACGATAAGGATGAAGAAGAGGAGGAACTGTCAGAACTAATGCGCGCGAGGAGCCCGACGCCAAATCCTCCACCTCACCTGACGTTGACGACTGCTCGGACTCAGACACCACTGCTGTGTGAATCTCAAAATCCTCGTCCCCATCATCCTCCATCTCGCCAAGCCCTCCTTAAAAAGAAAACAAAGAACGGGACCCGAAAACCACTGCCAGGACTGGCAGTCTGGTCCGAGATACTTCCGCCTGCTCATTACGCGAGCGCCTCACCCCCGTTGGCGGGTTGCCCAGCTGCGCCGCGGCCTCTTCCAACTCCTGGCAAGTGCGCGCTATCCGCCGTACCGCCGATCCCAACAGCGCAGCAGAAGCCCCCCTGACCCCCCACGTGCCCGCATAACTCACCGAACCCGGGGAGGCAGCTGCCACCAATGGGCCAAAGCCGACGCCACTGATGACAGCACAGATGCCAGGCCCCCAGTGGCCTCCTGTTCGCCCCTATCCTCCCGGCCCCTGCCAGGCAAGACATCCAGGGCATCCAGTGCCCCACTCTGTCTCCTACCTTGGCCTCCATAGGGTGCCAAGGAGGGCCCTGCTGCTAAATGGTCAGATTGCCTGGGTGACCTGCTAGCAGAGGCGGATTGTCCATAGGGTCTACAGGGAAGATTCCCGGTTGGCCGGCGCACCCGTGGGGCCTGTTTTGTTTGAGGACATGTGGTCCTATTTATAGACATAATGAATAAGATGCCAAACAATTTGCATATATGAAAATTACTTTGCCACTTAGCCTGTGATTGCAGATGATCTAGTGTGTATGCTCTGTCTGCCTGCTTGGCTGACATATAAGATTGAATGAATAGTGATTGGGATTCGGTTGATGTATTAAGCAAGAAAATATATCTTTCTAAAGAATTATATAGTTTCCTAAATTCTGAAGGTGTATCATACAATGTGCTCATAACATTTAATTTTATTTCCTTTTAACTTCCCCTTGATGCTAGACATCCCCACTATCTGGAAAGTCTTGGGGGGAGGGTGCTGCTGCCATGGCCCATGGCTAGACCTTACAACTCTGGTGTAAGTGGGGCCACTAGTACAAATTTTTCCAGGGCCACTTTTTGTTCCCAATCCGCCCCTGCCTGCTGGTCCCCCCTCTGACCCCCTGTCCTGCCCTCTGCACCCCGCCCCCCTCACTCATCCTGCACCCAATGCCCGACCACTGCTGTCACCCCTGCCCTGCACTCTCTCACCTGTCCCCAGCCGGGAGGCTCCAGGTGTCTGGAGCCTCGAGCTCCCCCCAGCTACAGGGAAGGTAGACCCCTCAGCCAAGTTATAATCAGTAATATTATTATTAACATTATTATTAACGGTGCCCGCCCCCCGCCCCCTCCGCCATCCCCGGTCAGACTCCGGCACTGAGGGAGGCAGCAGGGGAGAGTGACAATCAAATGCCGCCAAAGAGCGCACACGTGTGAGCGGGGCCAGCAGCAGCAGGAATGGACGCGCGCGTCCCTTGCTGAGCGCGCTCGCCTCCGCGCTGAGGAGAATTCAGGGCTGCATGGGAGAGAGCCACTGGCCGAGATCCGGCCACAGACTCTCCCTGCCTGTCCGGCGCCCGCTGCCCACCCCGCCGACCACGGCCGACCGATAACTGCGGCCTTGCTATGGGCGACGGAGGTGGCACGAATACTCTTACAGGAAAGCACGTAGACCCTCCCTGCCGTGCGCGCGCATGCCCGCGGGCCCATTAAAACCGTCCATCAACAGAGGGAGCCGCAGTCCGAGCCCCGGCCACAACTCCCTCCCTTGCCGCATACTCGCGTCCCCCCTGCCACCTGCGACCGGACCTCAAAAATGGCTCTGCCAACTGTGGCAGGGGAGACTGAACTCGACCTACCGCGGCCACGCACGCACGAGTCCCGGCGGACGAGGAGGCCGAACAGGATGACGAGGCTACAGGCCCCACAATAACTCCCTCTCCACCACCCTCTGAGTGGTAGCGAGCAGGGGCCCGGGGGGGACACTGGAGTCGGACTGCGGCAGCCATTACAAGAAAAGGGACAAGGAGGGGGAGGTGAACAGAGCAATAAATCCCCCTAAAAGCTAAGCTTAGCTATGAGCAATGTGAAGAGCAGGTAAACCAGCAGGGATAATAGCTACACTATTCTAATGCACTCAAAGCACTACCAGAGCAAACGAAATAAAACTGCCCTAATCAGGACAGCATACACTCAGCGCAAGGCAAACTAAAAGAGACCCCTAATGACCTATACATCCCCTATATATACTGGTCCCTCCCCTACCTACAATTGGCTGTAACCTGTCATGCCATTTTGGTCCACACCCATCACAGGAGGTTAAACTCTCTCCATTCCCATGTCTGTCATTCTGTTCTCCTAAAGAAAAAAAATAGATGGGATAGGAATGGAGAAAATTATGGGGAAGTGGATTTCGTAAGTGGCTTGGCAGAGAGAGCAATAAGGGGGGTGCATATGTGTCATTAATGAGGGGATACCATGAGAGGATAGTGGTAAAAAGGAGCATCCACCAATAAATGGGCCGATTCAGACCTGATCGATGCTGTGTGTTTTCGCTCATAGGGTGACTATTAAACTATTGCACATGTGTATGCACTGCACCGCATTGTGTATGCGCGTCAACAAACAGCGACAGGATGGTGTGAAAATTTTGATCGCACTGCTGTTCGCAAGATGATTGACAGAAAGAGGACGTTTGGAGATGGTAACTGGCTGTTTTCTGGGAGTGCCTGGAAAAATGCAAGCATTCCCGAGCGTTTTCAGGGAGGGTGTGTGACGTCCTCTCCGGCCCCTATCAGCTTGATTTCTTTGCACTGGAGGAGTAAGTATTGAGTTATGCACAGACTGCACACACTGCACAGAATGGGAAAAATAGTCGATGGTGAGTATGATGCGAATGGTTTTGCAGCTGTCCACTAACTGAGGTTTTTTTTCGCACAGCGTACCCATGCAATCGTACACTTGCATGGGGCGATTTTTCACTCTTCCTGGGCTGCGACTATCTAAACACAGGACAATGTAAATTGCAGCACAGCGATCAGGTCTGAATTAGGCCCAATGTTGGATAAGTTGGTCATGAAATATTTATAGGAAGCAGATTCTTTATACTCCAGCCACCTCAGCTAGGTCCCATTTACTGTAATTCACATAATTTATCAGGTCTGGAGAGGACAAAATCTTTCATGGAGATACTGTATATTAATCACCTCTCTGGAACTATTCTTTAGGTGAGGGGGTTTGCATCAGCAACAGATGAGAGGAGAAGAGAGAAACATTTTATAAAATAGCTAGGGTTGTCTATACATGTGTCCACTTACATATAGCCTCCTTGCATGTTAAACAGCCCTTATAGTCACGTCATGATGTGGCGTGACTTAGTAGCGCTGAGTATATTTTCATGAAACTTTTTCAATTAAAATGCGTTTAAAAAAAAAAATGCTACGCTATAGTGTTTTCCTTATTTGCTTCGCTGATGCATGGTGCTGCAAATAAGATACATTTTGTAAACAAAAAGACACCTGACTCCAACAGAGTTGCACGGGTCCTGACAGCTCACTTACGCCAGACATCTCCTGCTCCAGGAGGCCAGATGTTTGAGGATAGATCTGCACCAATAAGATAAGATTTTATACTGCGTTTCCCTAACTGTAATAAAGGTGGAGCTGGAGATAGTTTTTGGAAAATCATTCTGTTTCTGATAAAGAAAGATTCAGGTCCCTTTCCCAGGGTCTGGTTTAAGGGAAAGAGATGGTACATTGTTATTTAACAAAAGTGTGTACAGAGTAGAAATAATGTGAGTGGGTGTTTGGGGGTGACACATAGTCTCTGAGATGGAGTGAGGAACTCCTAGCAAGGGTTAGTTTGTTGCATAACATGTCAATCTATCATATAAATTATATGATACCTTAGCCCTGACTAAGTCACCCTAGTATGATACATAAATGCCATCATGGAATCTCCAACTCACTCACACAAACACATATACCCTGACCCCCTACCTCTCACACATATATACCCAGTCCACCCAAAAACCTCTTACACATTTACCCTAGCTACCTACCTCTCACACACATATACTGTACCGCAGCCACTTACACATGTATGCTCCTGCCAAGCCACCTCTCTCACAACTATAGATACCATAGTCCTGCCCCAGTCACCTCCCTTTCACACATATACTCTACCCCAACCACCTACCTCTCACACATATATAACCCTGTACATCTCACACATATATACCCAGCCCTGCCCCAGACACCTTTCTCTCACACATATACAGTGTGCTTAAAATCAGAGTATTGAACCCAATGTGTACCATTGCAGGCTTATTTTGCTCACCAAGTTTGGGCAAGGTGGCTCGCTCCATTTCACTTGCCACAAGTTACTTTTCCCAATAGATGTTCACATAAAATGTGAAAACTGCTAACCCACTGACCTGGTCCCTCCCCCTGTTGTGCGTCACATGGTTGTGACATCAGAGGTCCTTTAGCCTACTTGAATCTACAGTAGCATCTACCATTTCCCAGTCAGCATCATACTTGGTCTGCCATGATCCTGTAGACATATTGTTGCCGTTACCTTTGACTTATATTAAACATGATGCTTTCTTACTGTTACAAGCCAGCAAGTGGCTTGTCTCTGTGATGGCGTTCCTGGTTGCCCAGTGAAGCAAGAAGACTAGAGTACTTTACATACTGTTGTACAGTTGCAGATTATAATTAATCACTCTGGGCTGGCTGTTACTGTTGCTTCTATTAGTTGCTCTTCCTGTTATTAGCCAGCCAGCCTACCCGACGCTTGCCAGTTATAGCTTTAATCCTATGTGTAAGTCGCTTGTCTCTGTCCCATGTTCCTGTGGATACTCTGCTTTTCCACAGAATACTGTGCCTAGTTCCTTTGGATACTCTGCCTCTTATTTCCTAGCCTGTCTGTCATGCCTGTACCCTGCCACTCCTGACTACCAACTGTCGGCTTATTACTCTTCTTTTCCTGAGACCTGCTTTCAATAGTTATGAATCTCACAGCGATGCTCATACCAACTTGTACTGCAGCTGCACCACCTGAGCAGTGCCTGAATTCTCTCTTACTGTGCAGCCCTCACTCAGCTGCAAGCTATTTCACTATCTGCCAGTTATACCATCAAGTTCCAGTTCTGTGTATCCTGTTGTATATTGCTCCAGCCAATACCCTATGGTCTCCAGCCAATTGGGTAAGGCTCTATTGCTGAGGTTTAAGTTCTGGCAGCATCGTAAGTGTACATATAACACTAAGGGAACAACTGGCAGCTGTTATAGGAATAAGACCCCCTAGCTGGCTCACTGGGTCTTACACAATTAGAAGTAGTTCAATAACACTTGTGTTCCTATGTATTTGTTCATCCATATTGTTTGGGTTTTTTTGTCTTCTCTATGATGGCGGCCATTTTGTTGAGGACATTTTCATACAGATATCCTCACTTGAAGCTGCAGAGGCGAGCCCCCTACCTGTACTGGCCTGATAGTGCAGACCCCCTTGATGACAGCTCTGCACCTACCCTATCTCTCCAGAGGTATCATAGAACTTTAGAAAAATTTTCAGGGATGTTAATGCTCTGGGCATTTATTGAGACTATTTGTAAGGCATCATAAGGAGCCATCTGGAGGGGGTGGGTAGGCAAACAATATATGATAGGTAGTGCGGCCCAGAGTCATATTGGTAAATATGCTGTTAGTTAACCAACAGTGATTTCCATCATTTAAAATATTTAAAAAACTGACTATCATCTGTCTGTTTTCAGCTTCAATTGAAATCCAATGTCAATATCAGTCTGTTTTGTTTTTGTTTTTTTAAACTTAAAGCAGGTTAAGAATGGAAAGAAGTGGAAAAAAATTACAGAAAAACCATCCAAAAGTGGGGGAGGGGCACAATTTTTTTTCCAGGGGCATATTAAGAGAGGAGGAGACCTGTGGGCAGTCTTCTTCTGGGACCCCTCCTCTCTAGCCATCAATGCTCTTGACTATGGGTACTCTGGGCTGTTCCAGAGTCTAGTGTGCATGTGCCGGTCTCTGGGAAAATGGCACGACGGCTATAGAGCAGGGAGCTTTCTGCAGCACTGTTGCAGCAAAACGGACTCCGGAGGGTAAGTATTCAAAAAGATGGGTGCAGGGTGTGCAGTGTGGGCCCCCCTGGACCACGGGGCCCGTGTCCACCACACACACTGCATCCATTATAAATATGCCCAGGATTTTATCACTTGTATTGCTTTTTAACCTAACAAAGCATGCACAGATTATACTGATCTATGCAGGTTTCATTAGGTTAAAGAGCAATAGAAAAAAAACTTGGTGGCTCCAAATTAAGAAACAACCCTGGCCTTTTATCCTGGGCTGATACAGCTAATATTGATAAAAAAGGAATGACATTCCCCCTAGGTTCCTCCTTTAACTAGCATTATGCTGAACCAGCTGGGGGCTGATGCTATAGAAGTAGGTCTCCCAGCCATAAAGGTAACCAGCCCCAAACTGGTCAACCCAGGTTTGGAATTCCCTCAGAAAATGGAGACCCCCTCCAAAAAAAGGGGTCCCGCTTCCTGAGGAACCATCAGGTCTGGGCTATAATGTGCAAAAATAGATAAGATTGTTCTCTACATGTGCAGTACAGGTATCAGCAAGCCTGTCCTTAAATGATATCACTTGTGGAACAATAAGTGTCAGCATGCCCAAAGATGAAGAGCCTGCTGGCACCTGTAGTAAACCTGTAAAGAAACTATGAACACATTGCTCTATGGTATCTCTAGTCCTGGATGCAGAGGTGTAGCTAGGTGAAAAGGTGCCTGGAGCAAGGGTATGTTTTGGCGCCCCCCTCCCCTGTACTGAATTGGGGGGCCTCACCAACATGTGGCAGCATGTTACATTTGACAATAAAAAATATTTAAAAATCCTCAATTGATGACAGGGCCAGTTCTAGACCTTGTGGTGCTCAGGGCAAAAGTTTCCTTTGGGTGCCCCCTATGTTTAAAATTTGGAAAGTGCTCGCCATAGCCGCACAACTGAAATAATGGGTGTTGGCTTCATGGGGAAGGGGCTTGGCCACAGAATAGTACCAATTCACACTACACCACACAGTAGTGTCTATTATTCACATTACATCACACAGTAATACCCCTTATACATGTTACGCCACACAATTGAGCTGATCATATACGTTACATCCCACAGTAGAGTCACTTATACGCGTTACACCACAGAAGAGCTGCTTATACACGATAAGCCTCATAGTAGATTTGCTTATATATGTTAAGCCACAGCAGAGCCACTTATACACGTTACTCCACAGTAGAGCTGCTTATACATGTTATGCCACACAGTAGAGCCGCTTATACATGTTACACCATGCAGTAGAGCTGGTTATACATGTTATGCCACAGTAGAGCTGCTTAAACAGGTTGCTCCACAGTAGAACCAACAGAGAAAAGAAGACTGCGCTAAATATTATATTGTATAGTACAATATGAGAGAGCAAATAAATAGCTCTAATAAAACAATTACACAATTAATAACACTTTGTAAAAAACATTCATGTCACATTAAATTAAAAATTGCAAATTCATGCAGTGGATTGATAAATTGTTTCCATCCATGTGCATCTGCAGCAAAGGATTTACGCTGGAATAGTCCGTTCCTATTAGCACTAGAGATGAGCGGGTTCGGTTTCTCTGAATCCGAACCCGCCAGAACTTCATGTTTTTTTTCACGGGTCCGAGCGACTCGGATCTTCCCGCCTTGCTCGGTTAACCCGAGCGCGCCCGAACGTCATCATGACGCTGTCGGATTCTCGCGAGGCTCGGATTCTATCGCGAGACTCGGATTCTATATAAGGAGCCGCGCGTCGCCGCCATTTTCACACGTGCATTGAGATTGATAGGGAGAGGACGTGGCTGGCGTCCTCTCCGTTTAGAATTAGAATAGATTAGAGAGACACTTGATTTACTAATTTTGGGGAGCATTAGGAGTACTCAGTAGTGTACAGTGCAGAGTTTTGCTGATAGTGACCAGTGACCACCACTTTTATTTATAATCCGTTCTCTGCCTGAAAAAAGCGATACACAGCACACAGTGACTCAGTCACATACCATATCTGTGTGCACTGCTCAGGCTCAGGCCAGTGTGCTGCATCATCTATTATCTATATATAATATTATATATATATCTGTCTGACTGCTCAGCTCACACAGCTTATAATTGTGGGGGAGACTGGGGAGCACTACTGCAGTGCCAGTTATAGGTTATAGCAGGAGCCAGGAGTACATAATATATTATATAGTGAGTGACCACCAGACACACAGTGCAGTTTATTTAATATATCCGTTCTCTGCCTGAAAAAAGCGATACACACAGTGACTCAGTCAGTCACATACCATATCTGTGTGCACTGCTCAGGCTCAGGCCAGTGTGCTGCATCATCTATATATATATATTATATCTGTCTGACTGCTCAGCTCACACAGCTTATAATTGTGGGGGAGACTGGGGAGCACTACTGCAGTGCCAGTTATAGGTTATAGCAGGAGCCAGGAGTACATAATATTATATTAAAATTAAACAGTGCACACTTTTGCTGCAGGAGTGCCACTGCCAGTGTGACTAGTGACCAGTGACCTGACCACCAGTATATAATATTAGTAGTATACTATCTCTTTATCAACCAGTCTATATTAGCAGCAGACACAGTACAGTGCGGTAGTTCACGGCTGTGGCTACCTCTGTGTCGGCACTCGGCAGCCCGTCCATAATTGTATATACCACCTAACCGTGGTTTTTTTTTCTTTCTTTATACATACATACTAGTTACGAGTATACTATCTCTTTATCAACCAGTCTATATATTAGCAGCAGACACAGTACAGTGCGGTAGTTCACGGCTGTGGCTACCTCTGTGTCGGCACTCGGCAGCCCGTCCATAATTGTATATACCACCTAACCGTGGTTTTTTTTTCTTTCTTTATACATACATACTAGTTACGAGTATACTATCTCTTTATCAACCAGTCTATATATTAGCAGCAGACACAGTACAGTGCGGTAGTTCACGGCTGTGGCTACCTCTGTGTCAGCACTCGGCAGCCCGTCCATAATTGTATATACCACCTAACCGTGGTTTTTTTTTCTTTCTTTATACATACATACTAGTTACGAGTATACTATCTCTTTATCAACCAGTCTATATATTAGCAGCAGACACAGTACAGTGCGGTAGTTCACGGCTGTGGCTACCTCTGTGTCGGCACTCGGCAGCCCGTCCATAATTGTATATACCACCTAACCGTGGTTTTTTTTTCTTTCTTTATACATACATACTAGTTACGAGTATACTATCTCTTTATCAACCAGTCTATATATTAGCAGCAGACACAGTACAGTGCGGTAGTTCACGGCTGTGGCTACCTCTGTGTCGGCACTCGGCAGCCCGTCCATAATTGTATATACCACCTAACCGTGGTTTTTTTTTCTTTCTTTATACATACATACTAGTTACGAGTATACTATCTCTTTTTCTTTGCGTCATGTGCTGTTTGGGGAGGGTTTTTTGGAAGGGACATCCTACGTGACACTGCAGTGCCACTCCTAAATGGGCCCGGTGTTTGTGTCGGCCACTACGGTCGCTAATCTTACTCACACAGCTACCTCATTGCGCCTCTTTTTTTCTTTGCGTCATGTGCTGTTTGGGGAGGGTTTTTTGGAAGGGACATCCTACGTGACACTGCAGTGCCACTCCTAGATGGGCCCGGTGTTTGTGTCGGCCACTAGGGTCGCTAATCTTACTCACACAGCTACCTCATTGCGCCTCTTTTTTTCTTTGCGTCATGTGCTGTTTGGGGAGGGTTTTTTGGAAGGGCCATCCTGCGTGACACTGCAGTGCCACTCCTAGATGGGCCCGGTGTTTGTGTCGGCCACTAGGGTCGCTAATCTTACTCACACAGCTACCTCATTGCGCCTCTTTTTTTCTTTGCGTCATGTGCTGTTTGGGGAGGGTTTTTTGGAAGGGCCATCCTGCGTGACACTGCAGTGCCACTCCTAGATGGGCCCGGTGTTTGTGTCGGCCACTAGGGTCGCTAATCTTACTCACACAGCTACCTCATTGCGCCTCTTTTTTTCTTTGCGTCATGTGCTGTTTGGGGAGGGTTTTTTGGAAGGGCCATCCTGCGTGACACTGCAGTGCCACTCCTAGATGGGCCCGGTGTTTGTGTCGGCCACTAGGGTCGCTAATCTTACTCACACAGCTACCTCATTGCGCCTCTTTTTTTCTTTGCGTCATGTGCTGTTTGGGGAGGGTTTTTTGGAAGGGACATCCTGCGTGACACTGCAGTGCCACTCCTAGATGGGCCCGGTGTTTGTGTCGGCCACTAGGGTCGCTTATCTTACTCACACAGCGACCTCGGTGCAAATTTTAGGACTAAAAATAATATTGTGAGGTGTGAGGTATTCAGAATAGACTGAAAATGAGTGTAAATTATGGTTTTTGAGGTTAATAATACTTTGGGATCAAAATGACCCCCAAATTCTATGATTTAAGCTGTTTTTTAGTGTTTTTTGAAAAAAACACCCGAATCCAAAACACACCCGAATCCGACAAAAAAAATTCGGTGAGGTTTTGCCAAAACGCGGTCGAACCCAAAACACGGCCGCGGAACCGAACCCAAAACCAAAACACAAAACCCGAAAAATTTCAGGCGCTCATCTCTAATTAGCACCCCTGTAGCAAATGGTAAAGTCCAATTTTGAACTGGACTCCATCTATCACGGGAGTGCCACCGTTTATCTCACAAATCAACTGCATTTTGTCTTTCTCCAGTTTTAACAAACTCATCTGTAAGAAGTTTCTCTGCAACACGCAACTGCTCTGACATGGTATGACTTTCTTATATTTCCCATTCTGCTACACTAATGCAATGAGTTTTTCAGTTCATTCATTGTTTCTGTCAAAAGATTTTTTTTCTCACGGCATCAGCTTCTATATCAACAGCATTGTGTTTGTCAGATTCTGCATTTTTCTGCACACATGGAGAAGTGATTTCCTCCCCTCTCTGAATATACTGTGCTGCATATGTGTAAATCAGCAAAGCTGCCTGTCTCTGCAGTGGTATCATACCTCCCAACATGAACCTCTCCAGGAGGGACAGAATGGTCTGCTCCTGTACTTCCCTCTTAATGTATGATTGCCAGCACCTGTGCTGAAACACCTTTCTTATCAACTAACACTAACCTGTTCAACACAATCATAAATTAAGAGAAAAGTCCAGAAGCAGAGCATTCTGTCCCTTCTGGAAAGGGTCATGTAGGGAGGTATGTGGTATTTCCCTGTGCTTCTGGAACTAGCCAATGCTAGAATTACCTTTTCAGGTTCTACTTTTTTTCTTTTTTTTTTCATTTAAGAAACAATTTTCAGTGAAGGATAGATAGTGACACCTAATCTGCAGCAACCCCCTCATAATCCGCCATTGCAAAGCTGTGAAATAGATACAGATGTGCAGTTTTCATAATGGGGGTAATAGGGCACATGGAGTAGTTTCCTTCATGGAAACAAAGGGCTTAATTCACATCTGATCACAGCAGCAAATTTGTTAGCTAATGGGCAAACAAGTACATACATGGATAGATATTTAAAACATCGCGCTGTGTGTTACTGATTTTTTTGCTTTCCTAAATATAGGCAATGTTGAATTATATATATATATATATATATATATATATAAATAAAATAAAAATATATACATGTACTGTAGGAGTGGCTCTGTATATATCAGTGAAGAGATCGGGAGACGTCCGCAAATATCTCAAATAACATTTATTATGTATACATACACAAAAACATACATCTAAAATCTAAAACAATAATCACCTATCAAATATGCATATGGCCAGTTTGAACAAGGGAATATCCCTAATTAGCATAAAATATGTGAGGTTGATTAAATAACTGTCTTAGTGACACTTTATATAGTTATATGCTGAAGTCCTGAATAAACAGTGTATAACACTGTAATAGGCAGTCTCTTAATACTGGGTCCACACACGGAGTGGTTACTTTGTATGCCGGCGTCCCGGCTGTAATGGAAACAGTTCAGTGTGAAACTGAAAGCAGTATAAATAGTTACCACTGATTCTCCCTGCTGGGCTGACGTATCCGTCCCTTTTCTTCACTCGGTGGTGAGGCCGTCACCGCCCCGTGTGATGTGCGCCGGGATGGGATATCCTTATAGGTGGAACTGCAGGCTCTCAGCCAGGATATGCTCACTGCGGGCTCCGATATTTGCTGATCGGCCAGATAGCTGTAGCGCTGGATTGCCTGTGGCTGCAGAAGTTCACCACCTCTCCCGGATAAATGTATTGGCAGGGTGAATAGTGGACGATAATCAATGCTCCCAGCTTCCCGTGGTGGTATACCAGTGAAAATTTATACTGGTATACCACCACGGGAAGCTGTATGACTAAGCTAAGCAGCACAAACACCTGGCCCATCTAGGAGTGGCACTGCAATGTCAGACAGGAGGGCACTTTAAAAAAAAATAGTACCCAAACAGCACATCATGCCAAGAAGTAAAAGAGGGCAATGAGGTAGCTGTATGACTAAGCTAAGCGACACAAGTATGCAGCACAAACATCTGGCCCATCTAGGGTTGGCACTGCAGTCCCAATGCACTAATGGTGGATACTGGACGCACGTCTAACACCTGAATAGTTGTTATGGCTTCAGTAATCCGCATTGCAACAGGGTATATATATATATATATATATATATATATATATATATATATATACAGCAGTATCACTGGACTGGACTTATACACCAGTACCACTGTAATTATACGGCAGGATCACTGGCATTGTACGTCAGTACCACTGGAATTGTGCGCCAGTACCACTGGAATTGTACCTCAGGATCACTGGAATTGTATGGCAGGAACACTGGAATTGTACAGCAGGATCACTGGAATTATATGCGGCGGTGCAAGTGGGCAGGTACGGGTGGGTACGGCGCACCCTTAAGAATTTAGCCGTGGGTACCCTCCCTCTGCTGCTCACCACCACTGCTGTGAGGGGAGGAGAGCACAGCATTTGCCTCTCCTTCCCCTCAGTGTCTTCCTTCAATTCAGCGCCGGCCCATGAGCCCAGGGTCGGACTGGCCCACAGGGGAACAGGGGAAACCACCGGTGGGTCCTACTGCCTGTGGGCCCTCCTCCTCCTCTAGGGATCAAGTTCCAGACAATCCTATTGCACTGGAATTATGCATTTTACATATGTTACATTATACTTCACAATAATTTGGTTTATTATATATTTACCAAGGGGCACAGAACATGTAATGGTTAGCCAAACCTCTGTGGTGGCTGGCCATGCCCCTACTGGAACCTGGCTACACCTTTAAGCATGGGCCCCTACAGCAGCATTCCCCCGGTGGGCCCTTCATAGCCCAGTGCGACACTGCGTGAGCCAATCAAAGCTCGCGGAGCAGCAGCCAAGGATGGCGAACGCTGCGCTATCCTCCCCTCACACACACAGGACAGCAGTAGCAGCGGTGAGCAGCAGGAGAAGGGGGGCATGTATACCTGGCACTGGGGGCATATCTGGCACTGGGGGGACATGTGTATCTGGCCCTGGGGGCATATCTGGCCCTGGGGGCATATCTGGCACTGGGGGGGACATGTGTATCTGCCACTGGGGGCATATCTGGCACTGGTGGCACATCTGGCACTGGGGGGACATATATCTGGCACTGGGGGCATATCTGGCACTGGGGGGACATGTATATCTGGCACTGTGGGCATATCTGGCACTGCGGGGGATATGTGTATCTGGCACTGGGGGCATATCTGACACTGAGGGCATATCTGGCACTGGGGAGACATGTGTATCTGGCACTGGAGGCATATCTGACACTGGAGGGACATGTGTATCTAGCAGGGGGGGCATATCTTGCACTGGGGGACATGTATATCTGGCACTGGGGGCATATCTGGCACTGGGGGGGGACATGTGTATCTGGCACTGGGGGCATATCTGACACTGAGGGCATATCTGGCACTGGGGGACATGTATAACTGGCACTGGGGGCATATCTGGCACTGGGGGGACATGTGTATCTGGCACTGGGGGCATATCTGGCACAGGGGGCATATCTGGAACTACGGGGACATGTGTATCTGGCACTGGGGGCATATCTGGTACTGGGGGGACATGTGTATCTGTCACTGGGGGCATATCTGGCGCTGGGGGCATATCTGGCACTGGGGGGACATGAGTATCTGGCACTGGGGGCATATCTGGCACTGGGGGTCGTGTATCTGGCACTGGGGGCATATCTGGTACTGGGGGACATCTGTATCTGGCACTGGGGGCATATCTGGCACTGCGGGGGACATGTGTATCTGGCACTGGTGGCATATCTGACACTGAGGGCATATCTGGCACTTGGGGAAACATGTGTATCTGGCACTGGGGGCATATCTTGCACTGGGGGGACATGTGTATCTGGCACTGGGGGCATATCTGGCACTGTGGGAGCATTTCTGTATCTGGCACTGGGGGCCAATGTATATCTGACAAAGTGGGGGCATTTGTGTATCTGGCACTCTGGGGTCATTTGTGTATCTGGCACTGTGAGGCAATGTATATCTGGCACTCTGTGGGCATTTGTGTATCTGGAACTGTGGGGCAATGTGTATCTGGCACTGTGGGGCAATGTGTATTTGCCACTATTGGGGTCATATGTGTATCTGTCCCTCCCCCATATGTGTATCACGCCCCCATTTTCGTTGGCCATTCCCCATGTGGCATTTGGCCACACCCATTTTTTTGGTGCGCGTGCCTTAGGCGCGCACACACCTTACCTATAAGACATTTTTTCTACTTGCGCCACTGATTATACACCAGTACCACTGTAATTATATGGCAGGATCACTGGAATTATACGGCAGGATTACTGGAATTATATGGCAGGATCACTGGAATTATACAGCAGGATCACTAGAATTATACGGCAGGATCACTGGAATTATACAGCAGGATTACTGGAATTATACGGCAGGATCACTGGATTTTTACGGCAGTACCGCTGGACATATACGGCAGGATTGCTGGACATAAACGGCAGGATTAATGGACATATACGGCAGTACCACTGAACATATACGGCAGCACAGGGACACCACCACTGGACTGATGCAGGACAACACAGCACCACTGCAATGGACTGGACTAATAAAGCAACACTGGACATATGGCAGCAGAGGACACCACTGTGACTGGTCACTGGACTGACTGATGCACAGGGACACCACCACTGGACTGATGCAGGACAACAGAGCAACACTGTAAGGGACTTATTATACATCAGCACTGGACATATGGCAGCAGAGGACACCACCACTGTGACTGGACTGATGCAGCACAATTCACCTCCACTGAACTGCTGCAGCACAATTCGCCACCACTGAACTGATGCAGCACAACACAGCACCCTATACAGCAGCACTGGACATATGGCAGCAGAGGACACCACTGTGACTGGTCACTGGACTGACTGATGCAGAGGACACTACCACTGGTCTGATGCAGGACAACACAGCAACACTGTAAGGGACTTATTATACATCAGCACTGGACATATGGCAGCAGAGGACACCACCACTGTGACATGACTGATGCAGCACAATTCACCTCCACTGAACTGATGCAGTACAATTCACCACCACTGAGCTGATGCAGCACAACACAGCACCCTATGCAGCAGCACTGGACATATGGCAGCAGAGGACACAACCACTGTGACTGGACTGATGCAGCACAAGACACAAACACTGAGGACAAAGAATGGAGACACATCCTCTCTCTACACTCTCCAATGCCAGAGTGAAAATGGCGGTGATGCGCGGCTCCTTATATGGAATCCAAACCCCGCAAGAATCTGTCAGCGGGATGATGACGTTTTGCCAAGTCAGGCTCGGGAAAACCCGAGCATGACTTGGATCCAGGCTCGAGACGTGAAGTTAGCTAGGGTTCGGTTCTCTGAGAACCGAACCCACTCATCTCTAGTTATAACAAGGTGACCATACCAGTGGGGAAGTTATTTTTATTATTAATGTAAACCCACCTTCCAAGCAGATGATGAGTGGTACTCCAAGTCCGCAGTTTTAATTTACATTACTGTATATGTGAATGATTAGCTTCAATTGTGTGTAGAGAAAGGGTTAAGGATGTTATTTGTAGTTTATTAAAGAAGCAATCTGATACTGTATGTTTCATTGCTCTTCGCAATATCCTCAGCGAATGAGACTGAAGTGGATGAGACCTTGAAACATTATGTACCCTGTAACCCTACATTTAATGTCAAATAAACAAGCTTGTTAGAGATACTCTGAAACCCAGACTGTCTGAAGATGTGTTGTCTAATCTGGAATTATTTGCATTTGGTCTCACTGGCTAATGCAGTATCTTCTTTCCAGAACTCTCTGACTAGTAATCATGAGAATGGGAACACAAGCCTGTATAGATGATTGATTCTTCCTTTTTATTGTAGAAATATTTTGGAGCGTATTATGTCACAAAGTTGTGAAAAATTAGAGTAAACTCTGTAAATGACAAAAGCGCTGACAGTTTTTGTTTTAATGAGATAGATCACTTTTATGTAAAGCACTTCAGTTAACATTTTAAAATTATTAGATTAATAATACATATAAATTATAATACATAAATGAAACTCTAATAAAACATTATAAAAATGTTTTAACCAAAGATGCAGTGTGCAGTAGTTCTATTAGCTTATTCCAATTTCTGAACAGGTTCAGGCCTTTGAAAATATGGCCTAAAGCCTATCAGAAGACCTACCAACTGTTTTAAGAATACAAAATAGGATGCTTTAACAGCAAATACTGTACTTACAAAGGGAGAAGTGATGCTGCGCAGCAGAATAGACACTGGACACAATTTGCCATGTTAGAATTACATTACAGTACTGGGGGTTTTAATTGGTGGGATTTGAAACCAGTACAATACTGGAAATTTTATATGTACAATGGGGGTCATTCCGGGTTGATCGTAGCTGTGCTAAATTTAGCACAGCTACGATCATCTTCCCTGACACACGGGGGGATGCCCAGCACAGGGCTAGTCCACCCCGCATGTTAGTGCCGCCGACCCGCACAAACACAAAAGCATCGCACAGCGGAGATACTTTTGTATTTCTGGAGTAACTTGTTGTAAGTTGTTTGTCGCTGCCGCCGGCCGCAGCGGCTGCGTGAGACGTCACGCAGCCGCCGCAGTCCGCCCCCTCAATGGTCCGGCCATGCATGCTTTGGCCGGACCGTGCCCCCTAAACGGCGGCTTAACGCCACCGTCCAGCCCCCTCGCGCCAAGCGACCGCCTTTGTCTCGGAGGCGTTCGCTAGGCAACGATGACTACCATGCGCTGGCGCACTACGGTGCCGGCACATGCGCAGTTCTGACCCGATCGCTGCGCTGCGACAAACTGCAGCGAGCCATCGGGTCCGAATGACCCCCAATATACATTGTGGACTTTTTATGTATCAAATTTACAAAAATGAAACGCTAATTTGATATGTGACACTTGCATATCTGTGTGCGAGCCTGAATCTATGTATAAGGCACAACAGAACTTGGCATGAAAAAAAGCTGGAAGCCGCTGTATCGTACAACTTTGTGTACAGATTCAGACTCAGTTGCACACACATATACAGTACAAGTGTAGCAAATTAATTGGTGCAGGCTCATGAAGTGGTTTTTGCACATCAAATTGCGACTAAGATACTCATTTGAGCAAAAAGAAGCACAACGCAAGCCGAGACGCACAGGACCTGGCACGCTGAGTAGGGATGTTTTGCATGACGTAGATTATGAGGATTCATTTGTTCATTGAAAGGTAGAAGTTAAGGAGTTTCTTTGGACGGCTTTAAACAACACGTAGTCAGTTATTTTATCACCAGGGTCAGTAAGAAATGATTAAGCCTTTCTCTTACAATAAATTTTACCAAATTCCTGAAGCAGGTGCATATGCTTATGCCGACACTCAGCCGCAGGCACATTATTCATGGCATATAAGTTGCGTTTGCTGCGAATAGACTGCAAGATGACACAAGAAACATCTGTACAGTATATTAGGGTTGGTATAATATACTTTTAATCAGGGACACGTATTATTTGCACTGGTTCTTTGCAGAGCTTACTTTTACCTGGCTCTAATCATCTACAGAACCTGAGTAATACATACTGTATGTGTGTGTCCCTGATGAAAAAGTGATCATATTAAACCTAATATACTGTAGATATGAGTAAGAGAGCTGCAGTACTGCAGAGGTGGAACTACCGCCAGTGCAACCAGTGCATTGCACTGGGGCCCGCCTCTGTCCAGGGGCCCAAAGCATGTAATGAGTCAAACTGACTCATTATATGCCGCTGTGCGCTGCGGGCAACCGCTGCCCGCAGCGCACAGCCGCCCGGAGAGAGGAGAGGAGCAGCGGTATTGGGGGAAGGAGGAGGAGGGAGGTGGAGGAGGGAGCCGCAGCAGTGCTTTGTTACTGGTGGAGGCGCTGCTGCTGCTGCTCCTCTGCTTCACTATAGGCTGTCTTCCGAGAACAGCCTATAGTGAAGCAGAGGGGCAGCAGCAACAGCGCCTCCACCAATAACACAGCGCTGCTGCGGCTCCCTCCTCCACCTCCCTCCTCCTCCTTCTCTCCTGCCCGGGAATCATCAAGCTGCACCGAGGAGCCTGAGCCTGCGGAGAGGGTAAGTATAATTCTTCTTTCTTTCTGTTTCTTTCTTTCTTTCTTTCTTTCTTTCTTTCTTTCTGTCTTTGTTGGGATTGCCTGCCGCAATGTGTAAAAATGGGGGACTGCCTGCCGCAATGTGTAAAAAGGGGGAATCTGCTTGCTGCTATGTGTAAAAATGGGGGACTGCCTGCTGCAATGTGTAAACAGGGGGAATCTGCCTGCCGCAATGTGTAAAAATGGGGGACTGCCTGCCGCTATGTGTAAACAGGGGAATCTGCCTGCCGCAATGTGTAAAAAGGGGGAATCTGCCTGCCGCAATGTGTAAAAAGGGGGAATCTGCTTGCCGCTATGTGTAAAAATGGGGGACTGCCTGCTGCTATGTGTAAAAATGGGGAATCTGCCTGCCGCTATGTGTAAAAAGGGGGAATCTGCCTGCCATAATGTGTAAAAAGGGGGACGCTGTCTGCCGTAATGTGTAACAAGGGCACGATGTCTGCCGTAATGTGTAAAAAGGGGACGCTGTCTGCCGTTATGTGTAAAAAGTGTACGCTGTCTGCCGCTATGTTTAACAAGGGAACGCTGTCTGCCGTTATGTGTAAAAAGTGTACGCTGTCTGCTGCTATGTGTAACAAGGGCACGCTGTCTGCCGTTATGTGTAAAAAGGGGACGCTGTCTGCCATTATGTGTAAAAAGTGCACGCTGTCTGCCGTAATGTGTAAAAAGGGGGACGCTATCTGCCGTAATGTGTAAAAAGAGGACGCTGTCTGCCGTAATGTGTAAAAAGAGCAATCTGTCCGCTGTAAGGTGTAAAAGGGTCTCTACCTGGTGTAGTGGTGCTACTGTGCGGCGTAATTTGAATAATGGAGACTACTGTGCACCGGTTTATGAATTGGTATTATTTTGTGGCCACACCCCTTCCCCACGAAGCCACGCCACTATTTATTTTTGCGCGCGCCTACGGCATGCACTGCCCCTGTTTTGCATGCAGGGGTGGGGCTCCGATGCCATTTCTTGCACACAGTGCTAAAATGTCTAGTTACGGCACTGTTGCTAGGTATCCATTTCTCTGGCCCTGAGCAGGTCCCCCTCACCAGATCCTCTCCAGGGGTGAGGGGGTGGACTTGGATGGGATGTGGGGGTGGGGCCAAAGCATCTTGTCGCACCTGGGCCCACCGCTCGCTAGTTCCGCCACTGTGCAGTAGTATAATCAAATATAATAAAGCTTGAGCTAACAAACAAACATTCAGTGTAGACATAATGGCCCTCATTCTGAGCCGCATGCTTTCTGTATGCAATGCTGATATTCACATAGTTGAGGGGTTATTTGTATCTGAGCTTGATTGAGAAATTCTGAAATCTCCAAAAGGTGCACTACCCAGAGTGTACGCACCATAGTGCTGTTGCGATTGAAACAGACAGTATCAGACGTGTTGTTGAAAAGAGATTGCCATTCCTTGGCGGTGGCTGGTAGATGGTTAGAAATTATTGCAAACAAGGACCATTAAGTGGGTGTGTTATTATGTTGTGGGTGTGGCAATGCAAGTGGCTGCCTTCCCATATGCACAGCTGCTGGCATAGAGAACATAGTCAGACAGAGAAACTGCACCTGCCATAGGGGGTCATTCCGAGTTGTTCGCTCGCTAGCTGCTTTTAGTAGCATTGCAAACGCTAGGCCACCGCCCTCTGGGAGTGTATTTTAGCTTAGCAGAATAGCGAATGAAAGATTAGCAGAATTACTAGTAAATATTTCCTTGCAGTTTCTGAGTAGCTCCAGACCTACGCACAGATTGCGATCAGCTCAGTCCGTTTAGTTCCTGGTTTGACGTCACAAACATGCCCTGCGTTCGGCCAGCCACTCCCCCATTTCTCCAGACACTCTCGCGTTTTTCCCTGACATGCCTGCATTTTTTAGCACACTCCCTGAAAATGCTCAGTTACCACCCAGAAACGCCCCTTTCCTGTCAATCACTCACCGATCAGCAGTGCGACTGAAAATCGCCGCAGAATCCACAGCAAAACTACTAAGTTTTTAGTTAAATAACTAAGCACATGCGCCCTGCGTGCCTTGCGCATGTGCATTTAACAACAAATCGCAGCATAGCGAAAATCGGCAACGTGCGAACAACTCGGAATGACCCCCATAGTCTGGTGTAAGGTTTAATGGTATGACCAATAGTGGCATAAAAGGTCGTACCCAATTGGGCATCTCACTGCTTGCACAGATAAGCAGTTTTTATTGATATTTGCAAGAACTCCACTAATGTACACTGCACATTTACAGTATGTGCAAATTAGAATCATGCCCAATGTGTTTATCTGGTATGATATACAGATGTGTCCACAAACATCTTTGCTATATCCCACCATGTATGGCACAGTTTTGCATGCCATAGACAGAGATTTATCCATGCCTTGTGATTTTTCTTAATTTGCTTCTTTAATATGTTACTTTATACATATTCTATTATGGCAAACAAAAATTTTAAAATACATCCACTCGCTACTCGTGAAAAACAGCTTAATCGTGTTTTGCATGTTGTGCCAAATTTGTAAAAAAGCAAAGATGTAAGTGGACACATCTGTAGTATGTCTTGTGAGCTTCAGGGGAAGCCAGGCTAAATTCCTAGGAATTGTTGTGGAAGGAACCCGAAAGACAACTTCATGGTGTATTACTAACAATTACTTTACAAGCACAATAGTAATATTGGCTAAAGCTTATCTGGCTGATTGCACTAATTTAATGAATGAAATATTATGCTACAATCTTTAGCATCTGTGATAGCCCCATGCACTTGATGCTTGAATGGAAGAACTCAGGACTCACTACTGTGAATTTTCCCACTTTGATGTTTCAATGTGCACGTGATATATTTTAGAGATGTGCACCAGAAATTTTTCGGGTTTTGTGTTTTGGACTCGATTCCGCGGCCGTGTTTTGGATTCGGACGCGTTTTGGCAAAACCTCCCTGAAAATTTTTTGTCGTATTCTGGTGTGTTTTGGAATCAGGTGTTTTTTTTTTTCAAAAACCCCTCAAAAACAGCTTAAATCATAGAATTTGGGGGTCATTTTGATCCCATAGTATTATTAACCTCAATAACCATAATTGCCACCCATTTCCAGTCTATTCTGAACACCTCACAATATTATTTTTAGTACTGGATGACTAAGCTAAGCGACCCAAGTGGGCGGCACAAACACCTGGCCCATCTAGGAGTGGCACTGCAGTGTCAGAAAGGATGGCACTTAAAAAAATTAGCCCCAAACATCACATGATGCAGAGATAAATAAAAAAAAAAGAGGTGCAAGATGGAAATATCCTTGGGCCCTCCCACCCACCCTTATGTTGTATAAACAGGACATGCACACTTTAACAAACCCATCATTTCAGCCACAGGGTCTGCCACATGACTGTGGCTGAAATGACTGGTTGGTTTGGGCCTCCACCAAAAAAGAAGCAATCTCTCCTTGCACAAACTGGCTCTACAGAGGCAAGATGTCCACCTCCTCCTCATCATCCAATTCATCACCCCTTTCACTGTGTACATCCCCCTCCTCACAGAGTATTATTAATTTGTCTCCACTGGAATCCACCATCTCAGGTCCCAGTGTACTCTCTGGGGGCAATTGCTGGTGAATGTCTCCACGGAGGAATTGATTATAATTCATTTTGATGAACATCATCTACTCCACATTTTCTGGAAGTAACCTCGTATGCTGATTGCTGACAAGGTGACCGGCTGCACTAAACACTCTTTCGGAGTACACACTGGAGGGGGGGCAACTTAGGTAAAATAAAGCCAGTTTGTGCAAGGGCCTCCAAATTGCCTCTTTTTCCTGCCAGTATACGTACGGACTGTCTGACGTGCCTACTTGGATGCGGTCACTCATCCAGCGGGTGGGCTCGGAATTCTTAGCCTTTTCCTCGCAGCCCCAGTTGCGGGACAATGTGAAGGAGGAGCTGTTGATGGGTCACGTTCCGCTTGACTTGACAAGTGTCTCACCAGCAGGTCTTTGAACATGTGCAGACTTGTGTCTGCCAGAAAGAGAGATACAATGTAGGCTTTAAACCTAGGATCGAGCACGGTGGCCAAAATGTAGTGCTCTGATTTCAACAGATTGACCACCCGTGAATCCTGGTTAAGCGAATTAAGGGCTCCATCCACAAGTCCCACATACCCAGCGGAATCACTCCATTTTACCTCCTCCTTCAATCTCTCCAGCTGCTTCTGCAAAAGCCTGATGAGGGGAATGACCTGACTCAAGCTGGCAGTGTCTGAACTGACTTCATGTGTGGCAAGTTCAAAGGGTTGCAGAACCTTGCACAACTTTGAAATCATTCTCCACTGCGCTTGAATCAGGTGCATTCCCCCTCCTTTGCCTATATCATAGGCAGATGTATAGGCTTGAATGGCATTTTGCTGCTGCTCCATCCTCTGAAGCATATAGAGGGTTGAATTCCACCTCGTTACCACCTCTTGCTTCAGATGATGGCAGGGAAGGTTCAGTAGTGGTTACTGGTGCTCCAGTCTTCGGCACGCAGTGGCTGAATGCCGAAAATGGCCTGCAATTCTTCGGGCCACCGACAGCATTTCTTGCACGCCCTGTTGTTTTTTAAATAATTCTGCACCACCAAATTCAATGTATGTGCAAAACATGGGACGTGCTGGAATTTGCCCACATGTAAAGCACGCACAATATTGGTGGCGTTGTCCAATATCACAAATCCCCAGGAGAGTCCAATTGGGGTAAGCCATTCTGCGGTGATGTTCCTCAGTTCCGTAAGAGGTTATCAGCTGTGTGCCTCTTATGGAAAGCGGTTATACATAGCATAGCCTGCCTAGGAACGAGTTGGCATTTGCGAGATGCTGCTACTGGTGCCGCCGCTGCTGTTCTTGCTGCGGGAGGCAATACATCTACCCAGTGAGTTGTCACAGTCATATAGTCCTGAGTCTGCCCTGCTCCACTTGTCCACATGTCCGTGGTTAAGTGGACATTGGGTACAACTGCATTTTTTAGGACACTGGTGACTCTTTTTCTGAGGTCTGTGTACATTCTCGGTATCGCCTGCCTAGAGAAATGGAACCTAGATATTTGGTACCGGGGACACAGTACCTCAAGAAATTCTCTAATTCCCTGTGAATTAACAGTGGATACCGGACACACATTTAACACCAACACAGCTGCCAAGACCTGAGTTATCCGCTTTACAGCAGGATGACTGCTGTGATATTTCATCTTCCTCACAAAGGACTGTTGGACAGTCAATTGCTTACTGGAAGTAGTACAAGTGGTCTTCCGACTTCCCCTCTGGGATGACGATCGACTCCCAGCAGCAACAACAGCAGCGCCAGCAGCAGTAGGCGTTACACTCAAGGATCCATCGGAGGAATCCCAGTTAGGAGAGGACTCGTCATACTTGCCAGTGACATGGCCTGCAGGACTATTGGTGTTCCTGTCTAAGGAGGAAATTTACACTGAGGTAGTTGGTGGTGTGGTTTGCAGGAGCTTGGGTACAAGAGGAAGGGATTTAGTTGTCAGTGGACTGCTTCCACTGTCACCCAAAGTTTTTGAACTTATCAATGAATTCTGATGAATGCGCTCCAGGTGACGTATAAGGGAGGATGATCCTAGGTGGTTAACATCCTTACCCCTACTTATTACAGCTTGACAAAGGCAACGCACAGCTTAACACCTGTTGTCCGCATTTCTGTTAAAATAATTCCACACCGAAGAGGTGATTTTTTTTGTAATTTGACCAGGCATGTCAATGGCCATATTGATCCCACAAACAACAAGTGTCTCCACGGGTGCCTGATTTAAACAAACCACCTCACCATCAGAATCCTCCTTGTCAATTTCCTCCTCAGCACCAGCAACACCCATATCCTCATCCTGGTGTATTTCAACAGTGACATCTTCAATTTGAATATCAGGAACTGGACTGTGGGTGCTCCTTCCAGCACTTGCAGGGGGCGTGCAAATGGTGGAAGGCGCCACCTCTTCCCGTCCAGTGTTGGGAAGGTCAGGCATCACAACCAACACAATTGGACTCTCCTTGGGGATTTGTGATTTAGAAGAACACACAGTTCTTTGCTGTGCTTTTGCCAGCTGAAGTCTTTTCATTTTTCTTGTGGGAGGATGAGTGCTTCCATCCTCATGTGAAGCTGAACCACTAGCCATGAACATAGGCCAGGTCCTCAGCCGTTCCTTGCCACTCCATGTCGTAAATGGCATATTGGCAAGTTTACACTTCTCCTCAGACGCTTTTAATTTAGATTTTTGGGTCATTTTACTGAACTTTAGTTTTTTTGATTTTACATGCTCTCTATTATGACATTGGGCATCGGCCTTGGCAGACGATGTTGATGGCATTTCATCGTCTCGGCCATGATTAGTGGCAGCAGCTTCAGCACGAGGTGGAAGTGGATCTTGATCTTTCCCTGTTTTACCCTCCACATTTTTGTTCTCCATTTTTTAATGTGTGGAATTATATGCCAGTAATATATCAATAGCAATGGCCTACTATACTGTACTATATATGTATACTGTTGGTCACCAAAATGCTGCACTGTAATACTATATATACTGCTCACAAAAATGCAGCACAGATATGGAATGGATACTTGCAGTGACACAGAGCTGCAATATACAGCAATGGCCTACTGTACAACTATATACTGTTGGTCACCAAAATGCTGCACTATAATACTATATATACTGCTCACAAAAATGCAGCACAGATATAGAATGGATACTTGCAGTGACACAGAGCTGCAAGATACAGCAATGGCCTACTGTACAACTATATACTGTTGGTCACCAAAATGCTGCACTGTAATACTAAATATACTGCTCACAAAAATGCAGCACAGATATGGAATGGATACTTGCAGTGACGCAGAGCTGCAAGATACAGCAATGGCCTACTGTACTGTACTACTATTATACTGGTGGTCCCCAGTCCCCACAATAAAGCACACTGAGCACAGATATTTGCAGCACACTGAGCACAGATATGGAGCGTTTTCAGGCAGAAAACGTAGATATTTTCAGCACACTGAGCACAGATATTTGCAGCACACTGAGCACAGATATTTGCAGCACACTGAGCACCGATTACGAGGCTTTTCAGGGAGAGAACGCAGCAACGTCCTCTCCGTTCAATCTCCAATGCACGAGTGAAAATGGTGGCGACGCGCGGCTCTTTATTTAGAACACGAATCTCGCGAGAATCCGACAGCGGGCTGATGACGTTCGGCGTGTTCGGGTTAACCGAGCAAGGCGGGAAGATCAGAGGCTGCCTCGGAACCGTGTAAAATAGGTGAAGTTCGGGGGGGTTCGGATCTCGGAGAACCGAACCCGCTCATCTCTAATATATTTAAATCTACTCTACTGTAAGTTCAAAATGTATTTCTGGTGTTTCAAAAGCTGCCATGTGGGCTAGCAAAGCACAATGAATGGATAATAGGGATAAAAATGTCTCTATGCTCCACTGCACTGCTCATAAATAACATGTGGTGGCTCCAGGGCAGGGGCTGCAGTGCAGTCCAGAATTCAAATAGGGGAGGTATTAAGCTTTCTGGCTTGAATGTATTTGTACCTGTGATTTTTATTTATTTATTCATTGATAGTTATTACATTTATGAACCCCAAGTTTACATGTGATTTATGGTTATCCTATGAGCACTTATGAGGGCTACTTCCTTTATTTATTTTTGAGCCACCCCACCCCAAATGCTGCCAAAAATCACTGGCCGATACTCACTGGCAGTTGGTGTGGCTCCCCTATTTGAATTTTGGGACTGTGCTTCAGCCCCACTTCTGGAGCCGCCAGAATATAGGGGCAAATTTAACTTCAAATGATATTCTTGTTCAGCCAATTAGCTCAATTTTTTCAAACAAATGACAGTTAGGAGCTGATTCATTCATAATGAGTGATTACAAGAAAAGGAATATCACTCATTGTTAAATCTGCCCCATAACATCATTACAATACTAATAAAATAACACTATATTCTGATCAGCACAAAGTCTGTAAGCAGAATATTTAAGTTTATATTTAAGTTTTTTTTTATGAGAATCACTTTAGAATTCATTTATTTTATGATAATTCATTTATTTTCATTTTAAATATTTAAATTTTCAGTCTATTTTTTTTTACAGTTTGCAGAACCAGATAATACCTATAATCGATGGATCTATTGTATTTTGTATACAGTAATGTAAATTATTTGCATAGTGGAAATGTTACCACAAATGTCCTAATATATGTGAATAAAGATTCTGGGAAACTAAGGGCTCACCTCATTACCTGATGCAGATTATGTACATTACCATAAACCTTTATTTTAGCAATCAATGTAAGAGAAAATTGCTTTTACCAGTAAGGATAATTCATATTTAAAATGAGTTATGTTCTTTTCCCTGCACTAAAATGAATTATAAATCATGTTTCTTTTGGTGAAATACTTGATGGAGCGAGGAGCCTCACTTTGAAACTTTGTCGCACATTTCTTTCTTTTTAAATGAATAAAGGAGTAGTTATGGAAGAATAATTAGATCATTTTTAAAGGCACTGACCAGTTCTCCTGACCTTGTACAAGTCACTTTCTCTCTCTTTGCCCCAGGCACCAAAACTAGATTTTAATGCTTGATTGGGCAGAGGAAGTGTTCATGAATAATTATATTTGAACTGCTAAACAAAAATGCATGAGCTGAATAAAAATATGTAATAAAAAAAATATTGTTTTTATTTATTTACCAAATATAAAAAAACAAAAGTGGGCTGGTCTAAGAAATGTATACTGTAGGACAAAAGTAAAATGTTAAAATGTACAGAAATCCCTATGCTTTACTCACAATACTCTTACATATTGACAACTATGTTAATGCCAAGTACATAACTATTTCAGCATTTCCCATTCAAATTATGGATACCTTTGTATTTGATTAGCTCATTTCTATTTTAAAGGGTAAAAAATTATACAGAAGTAATTTTCAATGCACTCTCTGATGCATTCCCCACTGGGTCATCTCAAAATTTCAATCTCTTTCTATTCTAAAAACACTCTTTCCATCACGCATTCAGCAAAATGTCATGTTAATCTGTGTATACTCCTCCTAGTGGTTAGCCTGATATCATCTTAATTTGAACATCATAGGCTACAACCAAAGCACCCTAATGCACCATGGGTGTATGGGATAAGGTCCTTAGGTTGACCTTACTTCCTTACTTCCTATGGTCCTTAGGTCAACTTACTTAGGTTGACACTCAATAAGTCAATCAACATGCATCAACACAGTCCTTAGGTCAACCGTACTTAGGTTGACACTCAATAGGTCGATCAACATGCATTAGGTTGACACCTGCAAAAGGTCAATATGGGCATTAGGTTGACATGGCAACGGTCGACACATGAAAAGGTTGACATGAGTTTTTAAAAATAAATTCCATTCATTTTCGAAACCTTGTGTTCATTTTAAGATGTGCAGCTATATCCTGCCCATCAGCAATGATGTTAAGAATTTTTACTTACACGTGCTACCATTAGATCTGTTAATTTACGTGTGGCAAGTGTATGTACAGAATGTTTTACTTTTTTTTACATTATGTGTTAGAAAAGCAACTAGAAATTCCAAAAGCACAAATTGGTTCCATTAAAAAAATAGTATAAAGCATGTGAGATGCTGCTAAACTGATCTTTTTGCAAAGTGACAATGACCATGAATCCTTCTCAAGTCAAAGAAAGTCCCTAATAAAGCATAATCTCCCCTTCTTTAAGTCATTGAGATACTGTAAATGATATGAATTCCTGCACTGTTATGCAAAACAAGGTACTGTATCTCATACATTGTACCATGCCTCACTTCTGGAAATTGCGTCACAATGCAGCTGCCTTTGCACTCTGCTTAGTAATTTGTTGCCACTGAAGGGTTTTTACAAGGAAAATTCTTTTCCTAATGAACCACATCAAATTACATGAAGGCAAAGAAAAATGTTCTATTTGAGATGCATACAGTATACTGTAAGTGACAAACTAGACTTCTTAATAAACAAGATTTTTTTAACAAATGTTTGTAATGTATTCACTAAATAGTTTACACAACTATCTTATCATCTGTAGAGACATGTCAGTCTTACTAAGAGACTAGTAATTTGCTGAACTGATGGCGAAGTTAATGTCAAGAAAATTATACATTAGATAGATCAGTATTTTGCTATATTTATTGGATTTTAGCTAACTTTCAAGAAGTATTCATGGGATCTGTAGACTTCTTAGGGTATTTTTCTCAAAAAATACAAGTATGTGCTGTGCATGCGCTCCCATCACCGTGGACACTGCTGCTAGATACCTCACCCACCTTGCACTTACCCAGTGGTTGGGTACGCACCTTTGGCTCCAGTCATCTGATTGCCAGCTTCCACCTTTGTGACCCTATCATCTGTTGTCTGCTGTAAACTGATGTGCTGATTTTCAGCAGACATTAGATGTCTGGGGTCACAATACAGGAAGCCATGGATCAGATAACCAGAGGCACTGAGGAACTCACCAGGAAATCGATCAACACACCGGGGGGGCCTTTAAGTAAATTTTATATGCAGGCTGATTACACAAGGCTGCTCCTCACTTTGTTCTGCTTTTCAGAGCAGAGAGTGGAGCCAGGAACCAGAGGGGACTGTGGGTAACGGTGTCTCAGGGTTGTATTATTATCATCAAGGGAAGGGGGGCTAGACTGTTCCCCCCTTCCCCGCAGGGTTCCCTCTGCAATTTAAAAACACATTTTTTTTAAAATTTGGACAGACTTTCCCAGCATTTAGCACATGTGCAGTAAGAAAATCCCTAGGAAAATGGCAGCCATGCTGTTTTTATGGAGACCTGCACACTAGATTCTGGGAGAGTGCTAGGGTCACCTACTGACCCCAGTGCCCAGAGGCACAGCACTGACATCTAGAGAGGAGGGGGGCTAGATGGTGTCTTCACACAGGCTGCCTTTCTTGATACGCCTTTGTTTTAGAGTCAACTTGATGATCCTATATAAGGTTGATTTAGATCACCATTGTAAGAGAGTGTAGTACGTTATGCCGGTGCTTGGGATCCCGGTGCCCAGCATGCCAGCGCTGGGATTTTGACCACCGGTGCTGGGATCTGGACACCCCAAGAGGGAGAATAGTTGTCGGTATGCCGGCTGTCGGGATTTTGGCGTTGGTATGGTGAGCGCCGGGATCCCGACAGCCGGCATATCAAATGCCTCCCTTCTGAGAAGTAATATGTAGCACATCATGAAGGGCCAAGATTTTTCTTTAAAAAAATCTAAGGCTGGGGGTCAATACCTGCAGTACAAGGATGTCCTAAAGTGTCACCTGGCTCCTGTGGCACCTGGGAGGAACTTTCCCTAGGTAGAATGGAGTGGCAAATTGCGATCAAAAAGGCAACTTACAACTTTGAACATTTATGCTTAGAAGATTTTGACAACAAACCCCAAATCTGGAAAACCTGCTTGAAGCCCTCTTATAATTACACAGTGAACTCCAGCAAACAGTTATACTGTGCCACCTGCAATCGAATTTTCAAGACCAAGTTCAGTTTCGCTAATCACATAAGAGCGCATGCTAGAAGATGATGTCAGGGAGTTGCCATCGATGGACACGTCGTGGAGGACATCATTATCAATTCTGTACAGTCAGTGCTTGCAGAAAAAGATACACCCTGCTTCCCTATGCAAACAATTTTTGAAGTAATCACTCAAAATATGACCATGTATCTTGGATACATTGGAGGAGGTATAAACATTACAGCCTATTACTGCTGTAGCAAATATACAAATTGAAATGCAGTATAATTGGAAATACTCAGCTCAAAAGCACCAAATCCCAGGTGAAGCAAGACTGGTACACCTTTTGCAATCTGTGAATAGAGCAAGTGATTACACGGTCTAGAGCAGGATCACAAAGAGGGGGGAGTCTAGTGGATATAAGTTCTAGAATGAAAATATATCAAAAAGCTATATCTGTAAGTGAACAAAAATAACAGTTTTATATCAAAATAATACACAATGAAAATATCACACTGCAGAGTAGCTTACAATAGATATACATATAAACTGAGTATTAAATCTTAGCAAAAGCATGAGAATAATGCCTGACATGAATCTCAGACTGCATACATGAACATATACTACCAGCTCCTTTGCATAGATGAAACTATGAAACTTAGGTACATTGGTGCTTATTCTGATTTGTTAGCAAACCAAAAAACACACTAATGGGCAAAACCATGTTGCACTACAGGTGGAGCAGATACAGAGCTGGCAGTTCCCGATCAGCAGAGGGATGCAAAGCAGAGAGGCACCAGGCTGAAGAGGCGCTCTCCCTGCTCTGCATCCCTGCTGCTATCCAGCCGCTGTTGCTGCTGGCTGCCTCTGCGCCTGTATGACAGGCAGCGGCGCCAGCAGCGTGAAGCTGGGATGAAGAAAAATATCCCTGCTTGCCTGACACTGTAATCCCGGGAGCCACTATCATGTGATGTGGAGAGGGTCCGTCCCGCTTAGCCCTCCTCCCAGCAACAGCAGGCACCAGAACTAAGGTCAGATCTCCTATCTGACCTGTGTGTCTGAAAAAATAGTAACCCCGCCACCCCAGGTCACTGGGCTCTGCCAGACATAGAATGGAAACACAACAAGTGCAGATTGAGTCAAGTTGGAGGAGGACAGGCTGGGTCAGGCGGCTCCTGCGATCCTTCTGCTGCTTCCCCTGGTTATAAATACTGTATCTGACTGTTGGGGCTAGGGCTCATCTTTCACACTACCCATAAGGTAAGCTCCATCTTTACTTACACCTACACCCATCCGAGGTCCTGGAAACCCCACTTCCCCATGCTCACCAATATATTGGCGCAGCTGACCGATATTTGCTTTCTTTAATCTAACAAAGCAGCTCAGGCAGGCTGTGGGTGACTGAATGTAGAGGGAGCTGCAGCATGAATCTCCTCTTCCCATGACTGCGCACTGACAGTGATAGCCGATGTGTGCTTGCGTGCTGTGTATGGCGCTGGCGGAAGAAGTGTATGAGCCTCTGATGTCCCTCCCACCTTCCTCCTCACGGCCATCAAAGCCCTGCCTGCTGAGAGAACCCACCAAAGCCACAGCACATCCCGGGGCACCTGGCCATAAAGACACCACAATGTCCTCTGCTGCTCTCTCTTTCTCTCTCTCTCTCTCTCTCTCACTAAGATCTCTCCATACCTTTCTCTTTCACTATTCCTCTCTTTTCATCTCCCTCTCCCTATGTCCTCTCTCTCTCTCTCTCTCTCCCACCATACCTCTCTCTTTTTGTCTATCCCCATGCTGCCTCTCTCACTCCTCCATGCCCCTCTCTCTCTTTCCCCCATAACTCTAACGCTCTCTTTCTCTATGCCCTCTTTATCCCCAAGCCTTTCTCTCTTGGTCTCTCCCCATGCCCCCCCTCTCTCTCCTCCATGCTGATCTTTCCCTCTCTCTCCATGCCCACTCTCCCTCCTCATGCCTCTCTCTCTTACCCCTCATGATTTAATATGTACAGTATAAGGGGTAGTAGTCGGTGGTGTAATATGAATTTGGAACTACGTGCAATATAATGTGAATAATATTGTGCTACTGTGTGGCGTATTTTAAATTGGGAATACTATTGTGTGGACACATCTCTTCCTTGTAAGACTACACCCTATTTTTACCCTTTATATTGTATGGGAGGAAGGGTGCAAATTTATAGTTTTCAGGGGGATTCCGAACACCCTAGCACCAGCCCTGGGCAGATGTAACATGTGCAAAGAGATTTATATTTGGGTTGGTTAAATTGTTTAGTGCATGATAAATCCTGGCTGTTTTATTTTTACACTGCAATTTAGATTTCAGTTTGAACACACCCCATCCAAATCTAACTATCTCTGCACATATTACATCAGCGCCACCTGCAGTGCAACATGGTTTTGTCCATTAGTGTGCTTTATTTGTTTTACTAATAAATCTGAATAAAGCCCATTGTACTGTATCAACCAGATGGAATTTATTGAATGCACTTGAGATGAAACAAAAATACATATAGACAAGTGAAAGTTATCAAAGTTATACCTGTTTATTGTTGGTTGTCTTCATTATACAAGTCTTTATAACTTTGATTTCAAATTCACTCATGCTGACCATGTGCAATATTAAGGCTATTCCCACAATAACTTATGTAGTTATGATAGCCTAGGTTTTTCACATGGAGGAAGAAAGAAGATAATTTTGTTCTAACTGCATTGAAATGTTCACTCACATGATATGATATGCTGATTTAGTCAATAGTCATATTGGGATCAGTACTAAATCCCGCTGGATGGGATCCCGGTGGTTGAAATCCCGACCACAGAATCCCGACAGGGGTGGTGAGCGGAGCGCAGCCGTTTGCGGGCTCGCTTCGCTCACCACGCTGCGGGCACGGTGCCTCGCTACGCTTAGCACACTATTTTATTCTCCCTCTATGGGTGTCGTGGACACCCACGGAGGGAGAATATGTCAGGATTGCGGCAGTCGGGATTGCGGCGGTCGGGATTTCGGCGTCGGGATTTTGACCGCCGGGATCCCGTCCAGCGGGATATTGACCGCATCCCGTCATATTGGGGTATACAGCAGACATAGAAGTGGTTATTGTTTTGTTATTTTACTTGATCAATTTTTATTACATATGAATTTTCTGTCACAATTGTCACATTTGGGTTGGGATTGGAATGCCTACGGTCGGGATCACGGAGGTCAGAGTACAGACCCCAGTATCCCAGCCGCCAGAATGTCGGCAGCAGTGCAAGCACTAGAAAGATCCTTGCGGGCTCATTGTGGGTTCGGTGGCTCGCTGCAATCGCAGCAGGTTCTATTCCCACTCTATGGGTGTCGTGGACACCCATGAGTGGGAAGAGCCTTGGTGCAGCTTTCGTCATTTTCGACGGTTGGGATCCCGGCGTCGGTATTCTGACCACTGGGATTCCAACCGCCGGGATAGTAACTTCAACCAGTCACATTGTGCTATTGTGACTGCAAATCTGGGCTCACATAAAATGTATTGATTATTTTTTAACTCGATGGAGATTATGTAAAGTAAGTACTATGACAGCTTGCACAGTTACATGGCTGTGGCCTGTGCATACTGAATAGCAAACCCAAGAATATACTTGATCTGCATGTATGGATATGAAAGGGTTGGTAATTTATTGTGCTGACCAAGTATACCATACTAAAATCATCATAAAGAAGAACCATCTGCCTTTCTTTGCTTTATTTATTTGTTTATGTATTCATTTACTAACAGTTTCTTATATAGCGCAGCATATTCCTTTGCGCTTTACAATTAGAACAACAGTAATAGAACAAAACTGGGTAAAAACAGACAGACATAGAGGTAGGAAGGCCTTGCTCGCAAGCTTACAATCTATAAGGAAATAGCATCTCATTGTCTGGCTTCCAAAAAGTGACCATTTTTTTTATACAAAATTTATTTGCAATTAGTTTTCTGTTTTTACAGAACTTGGGGTAAAACACACACATCTGTGTCTTTACAAATGTACTGACAGCTTCAGATTGAGTCATTTAAAGTGGAAGAGGCTACGTGTAACATAAGTCACAGGAATGACCGGAGTTGGTAAATGCACAGGTCTCCACAACAACATTTACTGCAAATGCATCTGAGATCAGAAAATCATTTGCTGCTTTTATGGACTATGAAGATTTTCTGGAACAGAATCTGTGGTGAACTGGAGAAATAGTTTGAACCAGAGAATGGCTCAAATGAGTCCACCTGACCTATTTCTACTCATTCTAGAGGGTCAAGAAAAACCTCAGGAATATGCCACTACCATGGCAGTTATTTGCAGGCAACTGCTAACATCAGCCTCAAATGCAGCTCTGGCCATTGTGAATATTATTAAAGACATCAAAGCAGCTGATGAGTCTGTTAGAATTTTGGAGTAATCTCAAAAGGTGGTTAAAGTTTAGCATTATGAAAGGGTAGATTTGGGGAAAGGACTTCTGCTGCCACCTATCCAGGTCCTTGTGCTCATCCTCTCAACTTCCTCTCTCATTACATGTCAACAGTAATTTATTTAGAGTTGGAATGAAATTCAGATATACAATATCAGATAGGGTGCTCTACATATTCAGCAATTTTTAGGCTCCTGTAGAGTTGGATATATACATATTTGATTTGCTGTAATGATAATGCACAATTCCAATGTGTATGCACTATGCATATATCTACTTGTTATGCTTACTACTTGCAGCTGGAGAAGTGGAGCAGTGGATTTTCATGGTGATAGTAAGCCCCAAACTTTTTTTTCAGTTTAATTGTAACTAAGTTAAACCTGGATGCAGACACATTAAAATCTGTCAGCAGGTGTACAGTATCTGTTTTATGGTTGGCAGATCATCTCATCTTAATTGGAGACACATACTGTGCAACGAAGACTCTGTGGCTGGTTCCATTTCACCTGGATTTATTCAGTCACAAAGTCTGTGTAATTCACGTGTCCCTTATTAAAAGGATGATGCGACAACCTGAGTTGAGGGTGCAGTAGTGCTGAAACAATGATACACAAAAATGAGCACAGCAAAGAGCAGCATTGATTGCAGATTAATCACTTCCAATTATACTACTTAATAAATTAGTGTCTGCTACATTTTATGAAACTGTGACCATCAATTCTTATTGCTTCAGTTCATTTATATTTTAATTTGGATTGTTACAGTAAAGTAATTTCCCATTTCTGATTTAAGGGGGAAAACAACAGATGTTTGTATTTACCAGTTCTCAGCAGGTTTAAGGTGCATACACACGGTGACATTTTGGCTATCTTCGATTATGACTATGCGATATGGACTACGCGATATTAACTATGTGTGCTTGTGATACTGGCTACGTGTGATTTTGACTAAGTGCCAATTTTGACTATGCGTTTTACTAGATAGTTAAAATTGACTTGTCTGCACAGTCTATCTAACCTTATAATACCGACCCCACAAGACCGGGCATCGGGATCACAAGGTTGCTAACACCTTGCGATTTGCACTAACTTTCCTTGCGATTTTGACAATATAGTCAAAATCGCAAGGATAAATCTCATCGTGTGTACACATCTTTTAGTTTTATCTTGTATCTTGTAAAACTTGTTAGTTTTATTTACTGTATGTCAGTTTTGCATGAAAGATAACATATATCATCATTATACATTTAGTGTAATTGATTATTTATTGAAGTTTTCAGTTTTGTTACAGCTGTGCCCTATGCCGGTCTCCCTTCCATACCATCTGCTGAGCATTTTACAAAGATATTTCTATAAGTGTTTTCCCTTGATATTTAGTGGGTGTGTAGTATTTGGTGGATGTGTAGATTTATGTTGGGTAGTCTAGTTTATTTTTCTTAATATGTAGTCACATGTATTTTCTTTGGTTAGGAATATTGTAGTTTACTAGGGAAATTGTATTTTTTATGGGTAACGCTTATTTAGTGTATGAGGTTGTTTCTGAGTAGTGCATTCATTTTTGTGATTGAATATTTTTTAAGAAAAAAGAACTATACAAATTACATCAATTGTTTCTATTTTTAAAAAAAAAAAAGAGAACAAATATCTCCAGAAAAACCTTGAAAAGTAGGGTGACAAATCTTGGCAGTACTTATGAATTAAACTACTGTACCCATAATAATATTATGGAAAATGTTTCTGAAAATAAATTCAGAAATATTAAAATCTTAATAACCATATATAAAAAAGCTCTACCGTAAATTGCATAAAAACATTTATTGCTAACAAAAATGTACTGTAAACAAAGATGACAATTGTACAGTAGTAAATAAGGTAGAAAATCCATTAAACTTTTTTAATTTTAATTTGGTCCATGGAGATATTTTAATTTCTCTAAATTAGATGTATTATCCAAGTGAAACTGTTTGCAGTATACAATGCATTTTTTGCTTATGCCAATTCCACATTTCTTTTCCATAATGTGGACGCATACTCTAAATCATGGCAGGTTTTTACTATTAACTACCTCCAACTATATAAACTAAATTCTCACAAATCAAAAACCTATAAAGTAACATTTATTTATATTTCCTTTAAAAAAAGGTGAAGATGGGAAAGGTTTTTGAACTTATGAATGGAACGTATTGGCATATTCTGTATTCATAATTTAAACTACATTTTCTGTACTGCTAGAATAATTGGAAAGTAATAGGAGGATGATGTGTTCTTATCAAGCAAAAATTAACAGTCTGCTTTTGACTACTATTGATAAGAATGAAAATAAAGTTGTAAAAGAAAAAATATTTGAAATTCATAGATGTATGTTGGTCACCGCAATGCACACTCTTTAATTTCCCAGGAGCTCTTGAAGGAGAAGCATATCTGTTGTCCCAGACACAGCCATTCTAGTTACTCTTAACTTCATTAAATATGCATTCACCATATTAACTGTTAACGAGTAATTTAAGGTATTTACCTGCCTAGATAAATAACAGAATATAATTATTGCTAGCATTTCTACTATGAACGTATCTATGGTCAATAATAGATTTAGCTCAGCCAAAACTTCCACTGACAAATATAATATGGACTGGAAGCTGAGAGGAGGTATAACTGGCCTTAAGACAAACAAAAATCTGTGATCTAGTGTGGCAAGAATAGATTTACGACAGTACAGGACACTGGTTGTTATTATTATCCCAGAAGTTTAGCATCACACTTCAAGCACCACCACTACTGTTCAACCTATTTATCAATGACCTAGATATAGGACTGGAAAGCACAGTGTCAATCTTTGTAGATGATACTGAACTGTGTAAGTTAATTAACTCGGAATTGGATGTGGAGTCCTTGCAGAATGATCTATCTAAACTTGAACTCTGGGCATCTAAATGGAAAATGAGGTTCAATACAGACAAATGCAAGGTTATGCATTTCGGGACTAAAAACAAACTCACAGACTACATATTAAATGGGGAACACCTAGGTGAAAAAGATTTGGAAAAAGATTTGGGGGTACTCATTGATAATAGGCTTACTAACCATTCGTAATGTCAAAGCGCAGTAAAGAAGGCAAGTAAGGTACTAGCATGCATAAAACGGGGAATTGAGTCAAGGGACTCGATGTAATCCTGCCGCTGTATAAAGCATTGGTACGTCTGCACCTGGAATATTGTGTTCAGTTTTGGGCACCACTGTATAAAAAAGATATCGGTGAACTCAAAAGGGTTCAAAGGTGAGCTACTAAATTGATTAAAGGCCTAGAGGGACTGGATTATGAGGAAAGGCTTACTAGGTTGAATATGTATACACTACTAAAGAGGCGTCTATGAGGAGTTATTATTAATATCTCAAAGAGTTATCAGAGGAATTATTTATTAAAAGAACACAGTTTAGGACACGTGGGCACTCGCTGCGGCTGGAGGAGAGAAAGTTCCAAACATGACGGAGGAAAGGGTTCTTCACTGTTAGGGCTAGGATGTGGAATTCCCTGCCAGGGAAGGTGGTAATGGCGGACTCTGTAAATGGATTAAAAAAGGTAATGGATACATTTCTGAATGAAAATGATATCCAAGGTTATAATATTTAAAATATCAACATGGTTAATCCAGGGGTTATATGAGTTATAGTAGTTAACTAGTCATAAAACATTATTCAGCGAGTATGTAGATTCATCACAACTTATTACAGGTTGAACACGATGGGCAATTTGCCTCTTTTCAACCTCAATTACTATGTTACTATGTATGCTACTATGTTTTGAGAATATTTCACAAGAGAAGCCTTGGGTATTGCTTGATCAATACATGACTTTATCTACAAGATATCGTGCTACAGTAAATACTCAACAGAACAAGGTTTTTAATCATGAGATTGGTTTTAGTAATGAAGTTTAAAATATTGTAACTTGTCACTTAAAAGTTTAAGATTGTACGCTAGAAGTTAAATTTTTGATTTTCCAGGAATCAGCATTACTGCTATACTATACAATTCAATTTAACATATACAGTAGGTATCGAAATACTGTAACATTGCAAAGCAAAGAGACTATTACCAAGCTGGCATTGCATGTTATTGATATTTTGATTGAAATCACTATTTCCCAGCTCTATAGAAAGGTATTTATCTTTATGGACGTGACAATTCTCTTTCGCTAATCAATTTAATTGAATACAAATCACTTACCTCTGATAAATGGGCAAAATGTGAATTGGCAAAATATTCTCTGTAAAGCGCTGTGGAATATATGTGGCTATATAAATAACTGGTAATAAATAAATAAAAAATAAATAAATAAAGCTGATATAATCCGCAAAATGCATTACTCCAGTCCACCACTAGGCTATACTGAGACTTTATAATCCATCGGGACCGTCTGGGAAAACCTTGACTTGAACCCATTACCAGTGGTTTTTATGAAGTAGAACCCTATTTTCCAGGCAATGAAACATTGGCATCATAATGTAGTCTGCCATATTGAAATCTGGTTTATCATCTACTCATCACCCTAAAATGGAATGCACAGAGCTGAGGCAGCAGGAATTTCAATATCTGGAACTCAATATTTGGTCACAGACCTCACCACACAATGGACTGAACTACTGCTATTCCTCCAAAAAAAAGTTAATAATATCTCTTCTTTACCCCCAGTGGGATAGTACCACTTTTATATTAGCGATATAGACTTTCAATATACTGCTACATCAGTGTATCTTTCAGATGCACCTTACATACTTCCCTTTTATCCTGTCTACCTATTCATGAGGTTTAAAAAAGTGTTTTATTCTACGACCATCCTTTTCTATATTCATGTTAATTTTCATACTTTTTTATTCTTACTTTATAACTTGGATTGTGTGTGTATTGTATATACCTATTGAGATCATAATGTATCAATGTATTGATCATTAGTACAAATTAAATTACTGCTATAAACTCTGTATATGCTATTTATGGACTGATTGCATTACCAACACATAATATGTATAATATATATGTACTGTAGTATATAATTTGTTTATTATAAATTTTCTTGTGTTGTCTTTGTTTGAATTTATCTGTTAATTTCTATGACAATAAAAGTGACTATCTTTTGTAATTGAGAGCCGTTTAGAAAAATAATTAACAATATGTATAATTCTGTACCTCCTTCAAAGATTGTTTTATGGCTAATTTTTCCTTGAAAATTGCTAAAGAGCAATGTCAGACTGGGGCATGAAGGGTCACCAGGGGACACAGTGATAAGGGCCCATGCTTAGGGTAGTGACTATCCACACAAGCAGCTTGGCTGACTATTTGAGAGTGAATGATTTGTGCACATTTATAAATAAATAAATATAGTAAATAATGCTAGTGCATGCATGATAATGTTATGTAGCAGATTAATAACAGCAATGCACTGTATTTAATACACCATAATGAAGTCCAGAATAATGTAATTTATGAATGATGTACAATGCAAGAGCACAGTCTAAAACCCCTAGAGGTCAGGGTAGGACCTCAGGCAGCGTGTGTGTGTGTGGGGGGGTTCCTCTGTACCCTTATGGGCCGGGCCGGCACTGCTAAGGAGTAATGTTTTGTAAACTTTTACTCTGTACAATGTGTCTGTTATACTTTGATACACATGGTATGAGAATATTTTAAAGCTAAAAAGTAAATACTGCATTTTGAAATGAGAAATATGCTGACACATTCAAAAGCTTCAAAGCATTGTCCTTCATATAGATTTTAAAATCCTTGCGATGACTTATACTCAATCAGTATTTCTTAATCAGATATGGGTATTTATGTTTTTTAAATTTATGTTTTTGAATAAATATTAGAATAATGATTATTAATCCATTAGTAAATAAAATGTAAGCATTTGTTTTTCTTCCAGTTTAGCAATGTCATTACATCCATATTGCTACTTACCGTAAATATGATGGGTGTGCAATAAGTTTCTGGATGCATAAAAAGTATTATATTTACAAACAAAGTGAACATACATTTTTTGAAAATATTTGCCATGGGGGTCTATGCAAAAATGCATAGTATGTCTTCTACATATAATCAAGTACAGAAGTTCCACCAAGGGAGCACAATTGATATATAATTTTATTATAACAAAAATAAACAGTATATGAATATAATAGCATATACAATGAGCATAAAAAACATTTAATAAACTCTGGTCCTACTGGTTGTTAAAAGAGGGGGAAAAGTCTGCATTAAGATCAACCTCTTATGTCCTCATAATAAATAATTCTTCCTTGGGATCATATCAGATTTGTACTGGGGACCCACTGCTTATTGCAGTAGGACGTTAGCCCACTGAACTATCGCCTTACTAAGGGGCCATCCGCATCCAGGATGCGGGTGACAGGTGATAAAATCACCCAAACTCGCACTGCGATAATTGATTACATTGCAGGAATGTATCAATTATCGCACGCAGGGACAGAGCTTGCGGTCAAGCTCTGTACCTGCGATGACACTCCCCAGCATCATCGGGGTAATTTTAGAAAAAAATACCCAAATGTCCTGCTGTGCATGCGCCGCCCCTGCCGACATCGCCGCTGCCGTCCGGTCGACCACCTCCATTGCAACTACCCCCGTACACCATGGACCTCCCTCCAGCAGATCAATATACATACCAGTCCAGAGAGCCGGTCCATGCTGCTTCTTCTGGGTTGCTGGGTGCCAGATACTGTGCGCTGCGGTTACCCCTGGTGCTGTAAAGTGCGCTGCCAGATTGCAGCATATGGTGGACACGGTGACCGCAGTGCTCACCGGAGCAGCGGACACTGGCTCCCAGGACAGGTGAGTATGGTGTTTGGTTTTTTTTTACTTTTTTTTTACTTTTTACCAACTGACCAGCGTGTGTGTCCATCGGACACACACAGCTGATCACTGGAGCCGGGTCCCGCTCAGCTTTCTCTGCCAAGGGCAGAGAAAGCTGGGCAAATGCCTACCTGTCGCAGTGCTGCCCTGTGATCTCACCAGCCTGAGCTGGCAAGATTATCACAGATCATACCGAGGCATTTTTTCACATTTCTTTTTTTTTTTAGTAAATTTGGCCACATCACATTTCCCATTATAAGTATGGGGAATGCGATGTGGCTTACTAAAAAATGTGAATTAAAGGGTTTGGAGCAGTTTTTCATAAAAACTGCTCCAAATGCCCTTTAATACATTCAGGTGATATTAAAAAAATGTGAAAAGGGTGTGAAAACACCCCTTCGCACATTATTTTTACTAAAAATAATGTTAATAAATAGACCCCTTATTGTTGACAAGTTGTTCTTTTTAGATTTCTCCCCTATATCGGGTAGTTTCTGCATTTAGGTATATATGTGTATGATTAAAAGATTTTAGACCTGCCATTGATTAATTCATTACTGCAACCAATTTATCCGTAATTGCTGTTTTATTGTTTATTGTTAAATGTCCACTGAATTTTTGTGTTCTGTCTGTTATACTTGAGCCCACGTGGTACCAGAGGCGGAACATTGGTCGGTGCAGTGGTGCAATGCACCGAGGCCCACGGCATTCAAGAGGCCCGTAGCCAACCCCTGGCATCAGCCCTGCAGTACTAGTAATGAGTCATACTGACTCATTACAGTATGTCACAGCTGGCCATGGGTACTAAAGAAGAAGCAGAGAGAGCACCGACCACTCCACTTCCCTCCCCTCCCCTCTCACCCACCCCCTTCTCCATGTCTACATTGGATCTGTCCCCCAGCGTGAAAATAGAAACACATGGGTCCTGCAACAGAGGATGTGATTTGCCTTCCAGATCTCATCCTTTTTTCTCCCCCTGTTTCTACTGGCCAGGTGCTGTACTGCCTCACTTACAGGCTCTGCCACTACCCGGCCCGTCCTTCCCTCCCCTGCAAGTGATTACAAAAGTCCCCTTTACCAGCCCCCTTCACGAGTCTCCCCCCTCTCTTCTGTTCTGCACAGCAAGTCCCACCTCACTCTCTCCTACTTCTGCAAACAGCCTGACCCGAGCCCCCCTCTCCTGTTCGGCACAGCAAGTCCCCCTCCCTTACTCCTGCTCTGCACATCAAGTCCCCCTCCCTTTCTCCGGCTCTGCACAGCAAGTCCCCTCCCTTTCTCCGGCTCTGCACAGCAAGTCCCCCTCCCTTTCTCCTGCTCTGCACAGCAAGTCCCCCTCTTCTTTCCTGCTTCTGCACACAGCCTAACCCCAGTCCCCACCCCTCCTGCCCTGAATAACAAGCCATGTACCCATCCCTCTCTGATGCTCTGCCTGGCCTGTACTGACTTCTTCCTGGGTCCTGGATGCTGCTGCAGCTGATGTATGAGGAAACACAGAGCCTCCTGTAATGCTGCAAACAGAACTAAGTACCAGAGGAGGGCTGGAGGGCTGTGTAATTATTTATGTTATGTGGGAGAAGTGTTGGGTATATACTTGTATTACTTTGGGGGGGGGGGGGGAGGCGGGTTGAGGGGTGTAATGTATCTGGGGGGGAGGTGTTGGGCGGGTATAGCAATTTATCAGTGGGTTTACAAATATATTATCTGGGGAGAGAAATAGGTTGAGAAGTATAATTTATCTGTGTGTTGTATACTTATATATATTATTTGGTACGAGAGGTAAAATGGAGGGTGTAGTAATGTATTGTAGAGGGTTGTATTCTAATATATTTTGGGGGGTGAGGTAGGTTGATGGGTGTAGTATATTTTCTGGAGGCTGTAGTAATGTATTGTAGAGGGTTGTATACTAATATATATTTTTGGGGGTAAGGTGGGTTGAGGGTTTTAGTATTTTTGGGGGGGCGTTCTGTAGTAGTATTTTCTGTGGTGGGGTTTGGTAATATTCTTTGGTTGAATACTAACTTCTTTTGGGAAATATAGAAGAAAGTTACTTGGTCATTATATCTATATCTACAAAGATAGATACAGTAGATATTAGATATATGTATGTATGTATGTATGTATGTATGTGGGGGGTTGTAATACTGTCACATGGGAGGTTGATGATAGGGGGGTTCAAAGTGTAATTATGTACCTGGGCCCACCACTCTCTAGTTCAGTCACTGCTTGGTACTAATTTCACACCTACAAGTGATCTTCTAATCATATTATTGATTGGTCAATGAAGGAATAAAATTTGCTCAAAGTAGGCCCACCACCAACCTCTGATGAAACTGCCCCTCATATAGGCAGAGAAACCGGTCAGGACTTTTATCCTCAAGGATTTTTAACATTTGACTCTGTTCCTTAAACAGAATCTGTAATCTCACTGCAACAGCCAGATGTGCTGCTGTAGCTGTGGGACTCAGCAATGCTGTATTATGAGCAGAGGGTAAGAGTGTAAACATTAACCCCTCTCCTCACTTTGGCTAGTCACAGCTCTGAAATTAGGGGGTCAAGCTTAGCACTGGGACTCCTAAGTGTGTGGTTTGCCTCACTCCCTTCCTACAATAATAACAAGCTGCAGCAGTGAACAGCGGCTCAGAGTATAGGAGGTCGAGCATAGTGCCGGGATCTCTATAAGTGTGGCTCAGCACCCTCCCTTCATTAATAACAAATTGATTATAAATGTCGAGTACAGTGACATAGGTTTTATTGCGCTAGGGTTTTACCTTCTTGATACATCCTACATGCTGGATAATGGTCTCTTTTGCAGCTTCTGGTGACTCGAAACAAATCTCATGCATCTAGCACTTGATTTGTGGGAACACAAAGAAGTCACAGAGTCCAGATCTAGACTTGTGTGGCAGATGACCAACCTCTTGGACGCGTTCATGGGCCAGAAAATCCACCACTTTCCTGGACTTGTAGACAGCTGCATTGACATGATGAAGAAGGGCACCAAGGTGCCTGGAAATGGCTTCCAGCAATTGCTGCATGCATTGATTAGCATACCAGTCCCCAGTAATGGTACGCTGCTGCATGACTGGTACATGACCAGTCTTGGCCACAAAAACAGTCACCATCTGCTTGGCCATGCTATGCTCACATCAGAACTTCTATAACGGTGCACCTCCTTCAGTTTCGACCAAGAGACCAAACAACAGTTGACTGAGTGGACCCCAGTAAATTGTTGTTTAGTCTCTGGGTTGAAACTGTAGACCCATGAATCATAACACATGATGATCTCATAGACAGCGTTTGAGTGACTACCATCAAACCTGACCAGCATGTTGCAGCACCAAGTCACCCGAGCCTCCTTCTGCTCTCAAGTCAGCTGATTGGGCACCCAGCTTGCAGAAACCTTGCTCAGGCCAAGCTTTTAATGGCGTGTCAAGTGGATGGATCTCATGAGATTCCTATCTTCTTCTATCAATTTGTCATAGTGACCCTGGTGTCTACCTCATGGCAGCAATGTTGTCCTTGGTGATAGCAGACACAGGTCAGCAGCATAACTATTTATTTTCCAGGGGCCAACTCCCATGCTAATATTCCGCAAACCACTCAAATACAGTGGTTCGGGATGATACTTGTTCATCAAAAGCAGCTTGCAGTTGGTCGAACCCTCCTGGTGATCTTGAATCTCTAGTGGCCTCTGTTGAACTCTATAATGAGCTTGTGAAGAGAGTGAACATGCTGACTTATTCGGTGTGCAGTACTGCATATGTACTACTCTATGCCCTGACATTTCACAAGAACTTTAGTCAGAGATTACAGTACATAATCTAACAGTCAGGTTGTGTCTACTCTAACTATACACTGTACTTATGGAAACTTATTGCACACCCCTCAAAATTACCAAAGCGGCTAAATCAGAGGAAACTAATAGGCGCGATCAGGAAAAGTGCGGTTTGGGTGCCCAAATGGATAACTTTTCACCCATTTCAGCTCGCCACCCCTAGTGGGTGCATGCTGAAATGAAGACACCAGCAGCTGATTGTGCCCAAACTGACCTACATTTGAATATCTCCATTTGGCGCCATCTAGTGACTGCCGGAATTAAGAAGATTTGAATCTCGTTCTATGGGGGTCATTCCATCCCGATCGGTCGATGCAGTTTGTCGCAGCGCAACTGTCAGGTCAGAACTGCGCAAATCCGACACCGCAGTGCGCCGGCGCATGGCAGCTTTAGTTACCTAGCGATCGCCTCTGAGACAGAGGCGGTCACTAAGCGGGAGGGGGATGAACGGCAGCGTTAAGCCACCATTATGGGGGAGCAGTCCGGCCAATGCCCAATATGTCCCTCTCCCGCCCTGCACCCCACTCTCACCCTGTGTCCTCTACCACCCAGCAACCCCATTTTATCTGTCCCTCTCCCCAATATATCCTCCTCCCTCTTACCTGGTGCCCCTCTCTCATCCTATGTCCCCCATCTTCCTCTGTCCCTCTACCCAATATATTCTACTCACACCCTGCACTCACCCTGCACCCCCCTCCCCCTGCGTCTTCTCCCACCCTGCACCACCCTCTCCCCTGCATCCTTCTCCACCCTGCACTCCCCATGTGTCCTCTCTCACCATGCACCCCCTCTCTTCCTTTGTCCCTCTCTCCAATATGTCCTACTCACACCCTGCATCCCCCCTCTCACCTGGTGCACCTCTCCCACCCTGCAACCCTCTTCCATCCAATGTTCCCCACTTCCTCTGACCCTCTCCCCAATATGCTCTCTTCCCACCCTGCATACCCCCTCTCACCCAATGCCCCGGTCCCCTTCAGTTCTTCCTCCACCAAGTGTCCTCCCTATTATCCAGTGCCTCTTAAGGTCATGCCACTTGTAATTGGCAATGCCACCTTTTCGGCATGCACGCCAGAGGCAGTACTCCCTGGAGTGGAAACAATACCCTTTCAACTTCCATATCCCCACTCCAAAATTCCCACTTCGACCACTGCGTATATGTGTGTATGTGTGTATGTGTGTGTGTATATATGTGTGTGTGTGTGTGTGTGTGTGTGTGTGTGTGTGTGTGTGTGTCAGTTAAAGGCTGCAGCACTCACAGGTCTTGTAATCTGTATGCAGGTTATATACTGGTCCACCTCATCTTAGCAGGACACTTCAATCCATTTACAGGTCAACTTTTTCTTTTATTACATAAACCTTTGTATGTCCTGACAAAATTTTATGTAATATAATGAAACGACTTGTATATGGATTGGAGTGTCCTACTAAAATGAGGTGGACCAGTATATAACCTGCATACAGATTACAAGACCTGTGAGTGCCGCAACCTTTCATTGACTATCTCTATATTACTGAAGCCCAGAAGGTGGTGCTAAACATGCCCATTAGGCAGTACTAGGTACACTCGGTAGGCGGTGCTAGACACACCACTCCAGTCATGCACCCCCTAATAAAATGTGCTGTGCACACCTATGCATATTCCTTACACACTGAAATAAATTACCTCGAAGTATAACATACAGTGGTACCTGGAAAGAGGGGGAAAAAATTCAGTGCTAAAGTATATTAGAAATTTGTGTTGGTAAAGTATAAAACAAGTACATGAGTTGAGGAAGAATCTCTGCTAGTTTTCCTGTTAGAGGACAGTAAGACACAGTCAATCATTGCAAAGGGGAGTATTTAGTTTACAATGGGCCTGATTCTGAGTTACATGCATTGCCGGGGTTGGATGCATGCAGCAATATATTTCCACTGTCCATGCATCTAAAGTTAGGTACACACTATACAGTATACTGTATTAACTGATCTTGCTAACCATGATGAATTGCAGTGACCATCATAGTGTGTATTGTACCCCCATTATTTGATGAATTGGGTGGTCACTTCTTTCCATCTGATGTGTTTTACATAAGATAGGACAATGTGTTGCACATCAGATAGAATAATGTGATAGATGAACGCAGTGTTCATTAATGTGGGAATACAATTAGCTATATCACGCAAATAAAGCTATTCAATTATATAGTTTTTCCCCCAAGCTTTTCCCCCATATGTTTTATCCCCAATGGTACCTTTTCCTGTGGACCTTACCTCGCAACTCCTGAAATTGCAAGTATAAGTCTACCTCTGTAGTTTAAAACAGGGGCTAATTGAATTTCCTAATTATGGCTAATTAGCATGGGGTAATCCCCCATGGCTAATTTGATCACCCCTAAGCATATAACAATATATTGTTGTCGAAGTCAAAAATATTACATAAAAAGAACATACAAACTACACACATTATGAGTATGAGATACTTGCAAATACGCGCAGCGAGCACAGCAAAATATGGTAACACACGCATTTACACGGACATGCCACAGAGATGGATTCGACACTTATTTCATACAGTACATAATTATAATAATATCAAGCACCAGACATCATGATGATTTAAAATTATATAATGAAGTAATGTCATATATGTGTATTATTTGAACGAAGCCAGATACACCTGTCATATTTGGTATTTAAGCAACCAGATTAATGTGTAGATTCATTTGATACTTGTTATTAAGTTGAAGGACGTTGCAACAAATAGTTATGATTAAATGTATGAAAGGTAAAATCACTTTTATTAGAACAATAGATATTCCAAACAGGTAGTGGACAGGAAGCTCAGGCCAGCCCCTTTGGATGTCTTCAAGGCTGAACCTGTGGAGTATATACAAATAGACTAGTAACCCATCATGAATGAGAAAGTCCCCTCCCTCAAAAACTAGATAACACATTGCTGATGTTATGCACACCAGTGCCTGCAGGAAAGTACTGGTGTCAGGACTGTTATGCACTCCAGTGCCTGCAGGAATGTACTGGTGTTTGAACTGTTATGCAAAACAAATGGACTTACAGACAGACTGGGGAATATGACATAACGTACACAGAAGGTGATAGGGTAACAAAATACACACAAAGTGAACAGAGAAGCCCAGAGGCTAAGGAACTGGGTATCTCCTTTGTATTAGAACTGCTCAGATGGGAAAAGCAAGATGTTGTGTTTTAATACGTAGAGAACCCGAAATGCTGTTGCTAAGGGCAACAGCAAAACCCTAAAGGGTTACCAACGGGTGTGGCAGTAAACTCCTTGGTCAGAGATGGAATGATAGACACAAGGAGAGTCTCCACAATCCTAATTCTCACTTGCAGTGCACAGGTTCAGCTTACTGCCACTAAACTGACCCCTGACACCTAGCACAGTGAGACAGGATTAGACAGGCAAGTCTTAGAATACAGCCGCAAACTTGCTAAGTTCACAGAGTAGTAACAGAACCCCAGCAAGCTAAACGACTGACTCCAGTCTTACTGCTAGGTCTGGATTGGCAGAGTGTAATACCAAATCCCCAGGCCTATTTGCAGTAAGCAACAAACAAATACAAAGCTACACAGTACTGGCTAACTTTCAGAAACTGACTAACCAACAAAGATTCAGCAGCATCTGCTTACCCTGAGAAGAGGCCTTATAAAGCAGGTGCTGTCCACGCCCCACTCAGACCTCACAGACTGTGAGCACAAAAACCAGCACCGGATCCCCTGCCATGCACAGAGCCTATAACCACTGCACAGCAAAAGACCCGAACCGGAGTATCAGCTGCGCTCAGGTCACTCCGCTAGCACTTGTCTCCCGGTTGCCATGACGACGTGGCAGCACAGGGCAGGAGACCCTAACAGTACCCCCCCTCTGACGAGGGGTCAAAGAACCCCTACCACCGGGTTTATCGGGGAACTGCGAGAAGAAAGAGTGTATCAGTCGGGGGGCATGAAGATCACAACTGCGCACCCACGACCGCTCCTCCGGGCCATACCCCTTCCAGTGCACCAAAAATGACAGCCGACCCCGAACCACCTTGGAGTCAAGAATCCTTTCAACAACAAACTCCCTCTGGCCACGTATCAGAAGAGGGGAAGGTCTTCCACTGGAAGAAGGATTACTAATCGCCCGTTTTAAAAGGGAACAATGAAATGTTTTATTGATACCCAAAGAACGGGGCAGATCTAACTGAAATGCCACCGGATTGATAACCCTGGTGATCTTATAAGGGCCGATGAACCGGGGGCCTAACTTATGAGATGGCTGTCTCAACTTCAAATTCTTGGTAGACAACCAGACGAAGTCTCCTAATTTGAAGCTGCAGGGTCTTTTCCGCTTATCAAAAACCCTTTTGGTCACTAATGACACAGACACAAGGGCTTTCTTCACTTTCCGCCAAATACCTCTAAGGACCGAAACCACAGAGGAACCACCAGGCGTGGAGTCCAGGGGGTCAAAAGAATTGGCCTTAGGATGATGCCCATACACACAAAGGAAGGGAGAGATCCCTGTAGCAGAGTGAGCCGCGTTGTTATAGGCAAACTCCGCCATGGACAGATGAGCAACCCAGTCAGTCTGACACTTGGAGACATAACACCTGAGGAACTGCTCCAAGGACTGGTTCACCCTTTCAGTCTGCCCATTAGACTGCGGATGGTAGCCCGACGACAAGCTGACAGAAATCTGGAGATCGGAACAAAATGCCCTCCAGAATTTGGCCACAAACTGGGATCCGCGGTCAGAGACCACATCAAGTGGCAACCCGTGGAGACGCACAACATGCAGCATAAATAATTCAGACAGGCGTCTGGCCGATGGCAGCCCAACCAGTGGAACGAAGTGCGCCATCTTCGAAAACCTGTCAACGACAACCCAGATGGCTGTCATCCCCGAGGATTTGGGCAAGTCCACCACAAAATCCATTGAAATGTGGGTCCATGGCTTAGATGGGATAGAGAGTGGATGTAATGGGCCAACAGGAACCCCTCTAGGAGTCTTATTTCGGGCACAGATGTCACATGCCCGAACCCACTGATCCACATCCTTAGCCACCGAGGGCCACCACACCGCCCTAGATAGCAACTCCCGAGTTCTGGCAATACCCGGGTGACCTGCAGACTTCTTGGCATGGAATTCCAGGAACACTCGCTGTCTTAACCTAGGAGGCACAAACAAAAGACCTACCGGAAGGTCTGGAGGAGCCTGCTCCTGTGCTTTAAGGACTAATGATAAGAGGTCCTGGGTAATGCCCACTTTAATACATGATGGGGAAACAATGGGCAACGGCTCCTCGGTGGTCTCCTGGATTGGAGCAAAACTCCGCGAGAGCGCATCAGCCTTGATGTTTTTTGACCCAGTGCGATATGTTATCAAAAAATTAAAGCGAGCAAAAAACAAAGCCCATCGTGCCTGCCTGGCATTGAGACGCTTCGCTGACTCTAAATATGCCAGATTCTTATGGTCAGTGAGAATTGAGACCACAAACTTAGCCCCCTCAAGCCAGTGTCTCCACTCCTCGAGTGCATCCTTAATAGCCAACAATTCCCGGTTACCCACGTCATAATTCATCTCGGCAGGCGAAAATTTACGGGAAAAGTAAGCACAGGGATGAAGGCGATTATCAGACACTCCCATCTGAGAAAGCACTGCCCCAATACCCATCTCAGAGGCATCCACCTCCACCACAAAAGGACGCTCTGGATCTGGGTGTCGCAGCACCTTGGCCGAAACAAATGCCCTTTTGAGACGGGCAAAAGCCGCTTTAGCCTCACAAGACCAGTGAGCAACATCCGCCCCTTTCTTAGTGAGTGCCACCAAGGGCGCCACTATAGACGAAAATCCAGCGATAAATCGTCTATAAAAATTTGCAAAGCCCAGGAAACGCTGAAGCGCCTTCAAACTAGTGGGCTGCACCCAATCCAGGACTGCCTGTACCTTGGAACCCTCCATTTGGAAACCTTCTGGGGAGATAATATATCCTAGAAATGCGATTTGCTGAACTTCAAATTCGCACTTCTCCAGCTTCGCCCCAAGCCGGTGGTCTCTGAGTTTCTGGAGGACTAAGCGTACATGCTTCCGATGTTCCTCCAGGGAATGGGAGAAGATTAGGATGTCATCTAAGTATACAACTAAGAATCTATCCAAATATTCCCTGAGCACATCATTCATGAAATCCTGGAAGACTGCCGGGGCATTACAGAGCCCAAAAGGCATCACCAAATATTCATAATGCCCTGAGTGGGTATTAAAGGCAGTCTTCCATTCATCCCCCTCTCTTATTCGGATTAGATTGTACGCACCGCGTAGGTCAATCTTAGAAAAAATGGTGGCAGTACGAAGCTGGTCAAACAAGACCGAAATGAGAGGCAGTGGGTATGAGTTTTTAATCGTGATACGGTTCAATTCCCTGAAGTCGATGCAGGGTCGCAACGAACCGTCCTTTTTACCCATCAAGAAGAACCCCGACCCAACTGGAGACTGTGAAGGTCTGATAAATCCCTTAGCCAAGTTCTCCTGAATGTACTCTGCCATAGCCTGAGTCTCAGGACGTGACAGGGAGTACAACCTGCTCTTGGGAAGCTTAGCATTTGGCAACAAATCAATGGCACAGTCATAGGGGCGATGGGGAGGTAGTACCTCTGCAACTTTTTTGGAGAACACGTCCGCAAAATCTGCATAACACCCTGGCAATCCTGGCAAACTTAGCTGTGAGAGCCTGACTGGAAGGCTCAAGCAACTCCTGAAACAATCAGTACCCCAACTAAGAATCTCCCCAGAGATCCAGTCAAATTGAGGATTGTGGGTCCTTAACCAGGGTAACCCCAACACCAATGGGGCAAAAGTACAGACAGTCACATAAAAGGACAATTTTTCAGAGTGTGTGGCTCCAATAAACAAAGAAATCTGGCTAGTGCAAGAGGTAATTTTACCTTGGGATAATGGTTCCCCGTTTAACCCACAAATCTCAATTTCCGATGCCAAGGGTACTAAGGGAACAGAGTGTTTCAGGGCGAATTGGCGGCCCATAAAAACCCCGTCGGCCCCACTGTCCACAAAGGCCTCAGTCTTGACAGTTTGACCGAGGATCTTCAAGGTCACCGGAATGATAAAAGTCTTCTTGGGAAATTCTGACTTCTGGCCTGACAGGATATTTCCCATCACCCTCAGGCCCTGAAGTTTTCCGGCTTTTCTGGGCATGATACTACCACATGACCTTTATTCCCACAGTACAAACACAACCCCTGCTGTCTCCTCCGCGTCTTCTCACGCGAGGAGAGGCGGGTAGCCCCAATCTGCATAGGCTCCTCGGAAAATTCCTCAGAGTCTGAGGTTCCCTTGGGAAGGAAGGAAATCTCAGTCTCCCTTTCAAGCCTACGCTCTCTCAGCCGTCTATCCACCCGGATGGATAACTGCATGAGCTGATCCAAGATATCAGGCAAGGGATATTGTACCAGTTGGTCCTTTATCTGGTTAGAAAGACCTCTTCGGTACTGGTGTCTCAGGGCTGGGTCATTCCACTGGGTATCATGGGCCAACCTCCGAAACTCCGTACAGTAAACCTCAACTGGCCTTCGCCCTTGCTTAAGGATCGAAATCTGAGCCTCGGCTGAGGCCGTCTTGTCAGGGTCATCATACAACATGCCCAGTGCCGTAAAAAAAGCATCAACACTTTTAAGCGACGGACAGTCAGGCTGCAACCCATATGCCCAGACCTGTGGGTCTCCTTGTAGCAAGGAAATCACTATGCCCACCCGCTGAATCTCCGACCCAGAAGACTGAGGCCTAAGCCGGAAGTATAGCTTGCAGCTCTCCTTGAAACAAAAGAACTGCGAGCGATCTCCAGAAAAACGATCCGGGAGATTTACTTTCGGCTCCTTAACCCCTGCAGGTGCTGCTGCTGCGGGAGCTCCGCCAGCAGCCTGGGAGGTGTGCATTTTAATGGACAAATCATTAAATTGTCGAGTCAGGACCTGCACCTGATCGACCACCTGTTGCAACGTATTTTGAGGGGTATGCTCCATATTCCCACAAAATTTCAACAGGAGTATTAGGCTGCTGAATATGTTATGCACACCAGTGCCTGCAGGAAAGTACTGGTGTCAGGACTGTTATGCACTCCAGTGCCTGCAGGAATGTACTGGTGTTTGAACTGTTATGCAAAACAAATGGACTTACAGACAGACTGGGGAATATGACATAACGTACACAGAAGGTGATAGGGTAACAAAATACACACTAAGTGAACAGAGAAGCCCAGAGGCTAAGGAACTGGGTATCTCCCTTGTATTAGAACTGCTCAGATGGGAAAAGCAAGATGTTGTGTTTTAATACGTAGAGAACCCGAAATGCTGTTGCTAAGGGCAACAGCAAACCCCTAAAGGGTTACCAACGGGTGTGGCAGTAAACTCCTTGGTCAGAGATGGAATGATAGACACAAGGAGAGTCTCCACAATCCTAATTCTCACTTGCAGTGCACAGGTTCAGCTTACTGCCACTAAACTGACCCCTGACACCTAGCACAGTGAGACAGGATTAGACAGGCAAGTCTTAGAATACAGCCGCAAACTTGCTAAGTTCACAGAGTAGTAACAGAACCCCAGCAAGCTAAACGACTGACTCCAGTCTTACTGCTAGGTCTGGATTGGCAGAGTGTAATACCAAATCCCCAGGCCTATTTGCAGTAAGCAACAAACAAATACAAAGCTACACAGTACTGGCTAACTTTCAGAAACTGACTAACCAACAAAGATTCAGCAGCATCTGCTTACCCTGAGAAGAGGCCTTATAAAGCAGGTGCTGTCCACGCCCCACTCAGACCTCACAGACTGTGAGCACAAAAACCAGCACCGGATCCCCTGCCATGCACAGAGCCTATAACCACTGCACAGCAAAAGACCCGAACCGGAGTATCAGCTGCGCTCAGGTCACTCCGCTAGCACTTGTCTCCCGGTTGCCATGACGACGTGGCAGCACAGGGCAGGAGACCCTAACAGCTGATCACACAGGAGTTCAGTTGCTGTTTTGTCTCAGAGGATGATGGAGTTGCTTCTAGACCAGTTCCTGCATGATTTTACAGAGAGAGATAGAGTGATATGGAGAGACGAATTTATATGAGAAAGATAATGGTATTGTATGCTGGCCTGTAACTGTATGTATTAACTGCTTACTGTATAAATTGTAATCAAGTAATTATGTGTATACTGTACATTGTAATATATTGAATCCATATCCTTTTAATAACAAATATATACATCAATGAGCTTTGGAACTCAGATAATGTGTGTGTATTGTTTTCTCTTATGGGATGCAGTCTTTTGCTATGTATAGCGCACATTCATGGCACATGGTAATAAGAGGTGCAGACGTTTACAATATATATTAGAGCGGGCATTTTAAATATTTTTAAGAAAGCAATTTGGCATTTACAGATGGGGCCTTTTCTGGGATATCATGGTCTTAATGATGCACTTTACATTACAAACGCGGCTGTGATCGACCTGCTCCGATGGACACATTGCGACGCTGATGAATAACATCTGTGTGTATTGTTGTGATATCAGTAAGCCAATGATATGAAATTTCAAGGGACAATGCGTTTCTCATAATATTTAAAACGCTAAAATGTATTTTTATTGATGCAAAACAAAGTTCAAATAAGTCATATTGTGTTTGCTGCAGATTGGATTGGATTGTTTATCTGTTAAGTAGGTTTAAAAGTACATATAAAAGTTGCTGCATAGCTTTGATAAAGTTTTTTTTAACTCAGGCCTAATATAACTTCTGGTGCTTGTATAATGTGTGATTTCTTTGTGACAAAGGAAGCCGCATGGTCTGTCCTCCATTTTGGACTAACCACATGGCCTGTCCACCATTTTGTATAAACCTCATGGATGTGGAAGGGGGAGGAGCAGTGGCCATTTTAGGAAGGTCATTTTCTAAATAGCTGAATTTCAGTCTGCTCAGAACAATCAGTTTCCTTGGTCACATCAAGCACCATTTATGAGTTACCAATGCATTTATTTAACCCATGCCATAGTCAATTACAAATAGTTTCAATTGGGCCTAGTGAGAGTAAATGGTGAGATAAATGCTTGTCTTGGTGTAAGAAATTGCACACAAAAAAGAAAAGAAAAAAATACTTTTTTTTTCTTCTTCTTTCCCAGGATTTAGTTAACTCTCGGTTTGCTATAGGATAGCCATTGCAATGCAAATTAACCTGTGTAACTGCTTTTTCTTAGCAGTGAAAAGCAAATAGCTTTGATATGCAAATTAGAAGCACTAAATGGGTAAATGAGTCACATAGAAGGCTAGTGAATGATACATATATATAATATTATTATAATTATGTGTATATTTATATCAGTGTATGTTCCGCAAGATAGCTATCCAATCTGAATCATATCATTTAAAGTATAGATTACTGCAGTTTTATAGATCTGTGTGAAATCGGATACATTTGTTGCTATATAGGTAAATTTGAAATAACAGTATTTTAAGGAAGTAAGTGTAAAGACACAAACGCAGGTCTGCATAAAAGTTTATACAGAACAAGTTGTGTCTTGTGGGCAATAGTAATTAGTATTGTTCACATTTATAGAGCTGTGTGATTTGTTTTATTGCGGACGCAGGGTTTTGTACACATGCCTCGGACAAAGTACAGGACTGCGCACGCAGCATAAGAGACATGCACGGTCGCGTGTTTACGCAAAGTGCGTAAGAGTGCGGGCGCTAAGTACAAATTACACAATAGTGTCATTTAGTTCAAAGGTGAGACAGTAGCCAGGCTACAATAGCACAAAACTACCCGGTTTCTAAAGCAGATTAGTATAAAACTTTTGTTTAAACTGTATTGCCTCTGGGGGTAATCTGACAATCTGAATGAATTTAAATTTTCTGTACAGAAAAACAAAGTGTATTTGAGTGAGCGAACATAGGAGTGAGTGGATTCGAACCCCGGAATTCAGGATCCCGTCGTTCGGTACACCAAGTGAGTGGAAGCTTGGTGGCATGAGGCGGCTGACTCACGTTAGTATAGGATTTGAAATACGTAAGTCGTGAAGAGACTTACACAGGAGCATGGTAGGGAATTCTGAATTGTGAACTGTGTGACCCATGTAGTTTTTTTGATATGCTCCGGCTGAGGTTTCGCAGCTTGTGATTCGATTCCAGTGGTCGTACTGCGGATAGGTAACAAGTACCTATACGCTGTGCGATTGGACCGCGCGTTTGTGGGTGCGATATATAGCGCAACTTGATACCCCTTTTACCAACTTTTGCGTAAAATGACGGTATCATTAGCGCTGTATACAGCATACTCAAGCGTGATTTGTGTATAAAAAGTGCATAGGTAGTTTTTGCTGGTCTCTCTCAGGAAGATCTCCAATGACAGATACTTTACTGGAAAGGGTAAGTTATTCCTAAAAACTTCCAGTAAATATAGGTCAATTAGGGGCCCTAGGTTGGGTACATCGCCTTCGCTATCAACAGTGTATGGTAGTACTGGCCAACGTGGGCAAGAGTGGGTGAAAGCGCTCAGAGAACTTTCACCATCACCTTATATTGAGTATTTTTGTGTTTGTGGGAAAAGGCCCACAATTATGGGAGCCAGTTTCTCAACTAAGGGATGTTTAGCTAGGGTTCAGGCTGAAGAGCCACAGCCCAAGGGGTCAGCGAAGTTTATTATGTGTGGGAAATATGGTCCACACGCTGAAGTTTATTGTGACAAATGGGTATGTATGACTGACAATGATAGGGTACCATTCCCTAGGGTGGGCAGCTTGAACCAGAGGTATTGCAGAACTTAAGGATAAGAATATGTCTGATAAAATCCAGAAAACAAAGGGTCAGACATACAAAGTGTTTAAACCTGTGGCAGTAAGAGGGGTTGGTGAGTTTGATCCTAAGGTATTACAGGTGGTATGTCTAACCAAAGTCATATAAGACAAGAATGGAAATATAAGATCTGTTTGAACTTGTAGCAACAATAAACAAGTAAAAAAAAAAAAAGAATGCAAGTACACCACCATATGTTGATGTGGAAGCAGTTACGGCCAGCATACAAACTATAGAAAATAATAAAAATATGACTGTAACCTATACATGTACTAATGAATGTTGAAGTTTTATTTAAGAGGAGAAGGTGACCTGATTGTTTTCAGCCATTTCTCATGCACCCAGAGGAGTATCCAACCGGTAAAAGTAGCCTGTGGGGAAAGTTCTGAGACCAGTGGAACAGGTAAGTATGGTATCATTCGTGTACATATATAGTAAAACCAAAATAAATAAATAAATAAAAACTCAAGAAAGTAACGTGAGAAATGGAGGAAAAACCTGTCCGCACATTAGTATTTGCCAGTAGGAAAGCGGACAGAGACAAGGTAACACCCGGGTAATTATTTCAGTTACCATATAAGAAGTATTCATTCCTAGTAATGCCCCTAGTCAAGATGAGCTCGGAAATGTTTGTTGCACCATGTACAGACCCTTAATACGGGATGAGAAGGATTGAATGAATACTTCGCATGACCTAGAAGCTTGTTAAACTTTTTTTTTTTTGTCTCTTGCAGTAATAGAAAACTCTCCATCTGGATAAGATCACTGGTAAACACTAATTCGGCAAATGGGAGGTTGCTGTCTCTGTGCAAATGGACGTGCTCAATAAGGCATTGAGTGTCAGGGTGTAGACTTCTTTGCAAAATTGGAAAGGGGTCACAGTAGTAATCTTAGATAGTGTGCTATTGAACATCACAAGAATAGTGCCAGGCGCAGAGAACAACAGGTGGAGAGGTTGAGGACGGTAAGTATACTAGCACATAAAGGAAAGACCCATCAGTCCAAACCCCAGATCCCTAATGGTCAATAATATGTTACACTTGTAGGAAGGAAGGGCATTTTGCCAGAGATTGTAGGAGTAGTAGGACACATAGTCAATATAGACCCCCTAGACAGAAAACACAAGCCACATTATTAAACACATAGACGGGACCAAGGGACATATAGTAAGGAATCATAAGCCATATAGAAAACACAGATTCGTATAATAGAAGAACAAAATAAATGCAACATTACCCTTTGACACAACTTGCTGGGGTTAAGATGGGGCCTCTAAACTTTTGCTTCTTTTTCCTAGCAGAAATGGCCCCTGATTAACTTAATTTTGTTAGATATGATATACATATACTGTGCTCCCGCTCAGGCAGTACAAAGTATGTTAGACACCCACGAAGACTAATGTCACATTCTACTGTTCTAGATGCATGTCCATCACAGGTAGAGGAAATTATCTCACAGATACCGGGTTCCCTATGAACTTAGGATTGGCAGGACACTGGATTGATGGCTGGGATAGTCCCAATAGCGATACGATAAACACAGAATTTTTTTAAGGGGAGTAGACCAAGTAGAGAATCACTTCCCCGTAGTGCCCAATCCAGTTGCCAAATTTTTATAAAATCTCAACCTCTACAAACTCATCTGTCACCAACCTCTATTCTGTTTCTCTACAGTTTCCTCTTCATCTTTTGCGTTCACACAGGGTGGTACAGTACATGGACCCAATTACAGTTCAAACTCCACATGCCTAGGTCCTTCAGAGTTCTGCCCAAACCCAGTATATCTCAACAGCACGATAACACCAGTATTACTGCAGTGTGCCTTGTCATGCACAAAGGGTGGAGAATGGGAAAACTGGTGAAGGGAAATTTTGTATAGACACTGATATGCCTGTTGGTGAATGGCAAACCTGACATTTTCATTTTCTTCTTCTTTCTCTCCTCTAGAGATGTTTTTTTTTTTTTGAGTTATGCTCATGGTACTCTACATTGCAAACACACGATAGTAAATTAAAATGAAAAATTTGTGTTCCCTACAGGAAAGGGCAGTCTGGAGGACAAAGCGGTATAGCCAAGAGTCCTCAGGACTGTGAACAGGTGGACATGGTAAGCCAGTAACCCCCAGATTATACCTTCCAAGTCTAGCTGAGGTGGCACACGGTCTGACTCATCTAGGCAAAGAGGGTATGTGCAGGCTGATGAGAGCCTACTGGTGTGGGCCAGGATTCTATTCTCATGCAGGTAAGAGAGCAATGACCTGTCTTGCTTGCTTGAGGAAGAATATTGGTAAAGCAATATCAACAGAGCCATCCCATATCCCTCCTGCAGATGGATCTTTTCAGGAAATACAAATCGACTTTGTACAGTTAACACCCTTTAGGAATTATTGTTATGTATTGGTGTGCACTGATGTGTTCTCAAACTGGCCTCTCAAAGAGGCATTTCTTGCCGCCACACAGAGCCGGTCATAGGCATAGGCAAACTAGGCAATTGCCTAGGGCATTTGATATGCCTAGGGGCATCAGCAGCTTCTGCTGATTAAAATGATATGCGGCATGCCTATATTCTGTGTGTAGCATTTCATATGCAGATACAGCCACAGTCTCACACAGTATATAGGCATGCTGCATATCATTTTAATCAGCAGAAGCTGCTTGTGCACCCTAGCCACATAGCAATGCAAATAAGATGCATTTTCATTAAAAAATGTGCCCAACGTTAGCATTGAGGCAAGATTTATGAGGACACATCTGTATTCAAGCAGAGGCAGAGATCACAGTGTTAGTGGCAGTGTGAGTGCTGTGCGCATGTGAGTGGGTTGGTTGTGCAGTAGTGTTCGGAATATGTGCAAGGAGCATTATGTGTGTCATGTAAAAATGCATTAATAATGTGCAGCAAATGTGTAGGGGGCACTATGTGTGTCATTATGTGTATAAGGGCATTAATAATGTGTGGCATATTTGTAACTGGGTACTACTGTATGTGTGTCATTATGTGTATAGGGGCACTAATAATGTGCAGCAAATGTGTAGGGGGCACCATGTGTGTCATTATGTGTATAAGGGCATTAATAATGTTCGGCATATGTGTAAGGGACATTACGTGTAAAAGGGCATTAATAAAGGTTGTCATAATGTCTAAGGCGCATTATGTTTATAAGGACATTAATAATGTGTCTCATATGTGTAAGGGGCATTACTGTGTGACATTATGTGTATAAGGTGCTCTACTATGTGGCGTTGCGTATAGAAAGGGCACTACTGTGTCGTCTAATGTGAATAAAGAGTAATAGGGTGTGGTGTAATGTGAATAAGAAGAAATTCAGTGTGATGTAATGTGAATAAGGGGCTCTACTGTGAGGAGTAACGTTTATAAGGTAAAGTGATACTACTGTGGGATGTAATATGAATTATGGACACTATCGCATGATCAAATGTGAATAAAGTGCAGTACTGTGTGGTGTAATTGGAATTGGGGTTACTTTTGTGTGGCCATGCCCCTTGCCAGCAAAAACACACCCCTTTTTGGGCTGTGCGCCAAATGTGCGTACTGTTCCTATTTAAAATATAGGAGGTACAAACCCCAAAATAAGGACTGCTATAGATGAGGGGTGATGGTGCTGGGAAAGAGGTGCTAGGTCAGAGCGGAACCAGCAGTGGTGCTAGGGGGCACCAGCCAAAATCTTGCCTAGGGCATCATATTGGCTAGGGCCGGCTCTGCCGCCACGGATGCTGCTGTGTTTACCGCAAAGAAAAATTGCGCAGAAATTTGTGTGTAGATAATGGTACCCCTAGAAGTAGGAGCAAAGCTTGAAATTGTACTATTGTGATCATAGATACTGCCACTAGTATTATGTAGCATCGGAATCACTCACAGATCTTCACTTAATTAATCACCCTCTTCGAAATTTGTTTTTGTTTTTGTTTTGGTGTTTGTATTTTTTTTGGTTGTTTTTGGAAGACAGCCTCATGTCATGATTGATCCGCACAATGATCAGAAATACACCAATGAGGTGACAGCACAGTACCTTGAGATGAGCCAGCATTTGAGAACTTGACAAAAGAACTTGAAACTGTTGATTGCTGGTATGCCAAATACTAACTGTCTTGATTGTGAACCAAGAGACTGTGTGATTGTTCTTACGTTCAGGTTGCCTAATAGGTGGGAAGGACCATACCAAGTTTTGTTGACAGCACTATCCCAGTGAAAGCAGCTGAGAGAGAGACTTGGGTCCACGATTCCCATTGCAGGAAAGTCGGTAGTCCAGAAGGAACTCGTAAATGGAGTGAGATCGCAAAAGTATCACCAGAGACTCTGTTCCGTGAAGACTGAGAGGCGGCACTGTTGAACACTACCTGAGCATACTAAAAGATTGCAAAAATACCAGTAATTATAATTGATTTGTTATGAACAAGAGTTGTTTTGTTCTATTTCTCTTTTCTCTCTTTCCCGCTGACAAACATTTTTTTTCAGGATATTCTATTTTTGCGAGGGTTTTTTTATGAGGAGTCGAGTGTGGGACTGGAACTGGTTCTGGAGGAAGGAGTGATTTCCTTATAGGATCCCAAGATTAGCCGATCAGTTTGTTAAAGTCAGAGAAAAATCAAAGGTCTAGTAGTTATGGAGTTCAGAGGTAATCAGGAACAACATGACAATGGCTATTCACACATTGCAGATAAAGAGCTCATTAATATATGTGGAATAAAGGTTTATGAGTGGCTCTCCCCAAACTCCAATGGTTTATGTTATTTAGGAAGGACACTACTTATAACCCATGTTCAATTATTAAACAGACCTAGCATGTTCCAGAAATGGAAACAATGTTCAGAAAATGATAGGAATATGTAGATCATGAAAATTTTATGTCACTTTCACAATTTGTTTGTGTCTTCTTCATATACCCAGTAGAACCTCAATCGAATCCAAACATCAGTGTACAAAGACTTAGGTACATGTATGTGTGAAATGTTCGTCGCAAATCAGACATTATAGGCCAAAGCACTGTCCCAGCATACTCTATAGGTTGAATGTTGTCCCACACCCAACCAGTGGTCCCGTGACTGCCGAGTGCATATATAGGATGTCTCGTCCACCTCCCTGTCTTCCCCAAATATAATCAAGTGTCTGATTTGCAAAATGAATACATACTTGTGTCTAGGTCACCGAATATTGTATGAAATATTTTATTTCTTATGTTAATAATTGATGGCAGTTATTATTTACTGCCAAAGGGTGGACTGTCGAAGTAAAAAAATATTACGTAAAAAGAACATACAAACGAGACACCTTATGAGTCGCTATACTTGCAAATACGCGCAGTGAGCACAGCAAAATATGGTAACACACGCATTTACACGGACATGCCACAGAGATGGATTCAACACTTATTTCATACAGTACATAATTATAATAATATCAAGCACCAGACATCATGATGATTTAAAATTATATAATGAAGTAATGTCATGTATGTGTATTATTTGAACGAAGCCAAATACACCTGTCATATTTGGTATTTAAACAACCAGATTAATGTGTAGATTAATTTGATACTTGTTATTAAGTTGTAGGACATTGCAACAAATAGTTATGATTAAATGTATGAAAGGTAAAATCACTTTTATTAGAACAATAGATATTCCAAACAGGTAGTGGACAGGAAGCTCAGGCCAGCCCCTTTGGATGTCTTCAAGGCTGAACCTGTGGAGCATATACAAATAGACTAGTGACTCATCATGAATGAGAAAGTCCCCTCCCCAAAAACTAGATAACACATTGCTGATCACATAGGAGTTCAGTTGCTGTTTTGTCTCAGAGGATGATGGAGTTGCTCCTAGACCAGTTCCTGCATGATTTTACAGAGAGAGAGAGAGAGTGATATGGAGAGACGAATTTATATGAGAAAGATAATGGTATTGTATGCTGGCCTGTAACTGTATGTATTAACTGCTTACTGTATAAATTGTAATCATGTAATAATGTGTATACTGTACATTGTAATATATTGAATCCATATCCTTTTAATAACAAATATATACATCAATGAGCTTTGGAAATCAGATAATGTGTGTGTATTGTTTTCTCTTATGGGATGCAGTGTTTTGCTATGTATAGCGCACATTCATGGCACATGGTAATAAGAGGTGCAGGCGTTTACAATATATATTAGAGCGAGCATTTCAAATATTTTTAAGAAAGCAATTTGGCATTTACATTGTTTAATATGGCTGATTGCGCAAGGTCACCGGTTCAAACCTCATTCCCAACTCATTCCCATTTATATTTTTTATAAGGCGCCCATAATTTAATTGCGATTGACATAAACACTTCTTTAAGCTAGCTTACCACTAAAATAACAACACACTAAAATAACGACACGGGCACGGTTAGCTGTAGTTAAAGGTCAGACGATATTTATTGATCGCTGACCTGTTCTTTGAACTATAATTGTAATTGAATTGGTCTTATATTGGAGGATGGCAAAGGAAAAGTCGCTACCAGACACCAGCTCCAGTCATTTAGATTGAAACACAAAAACTGAGGAGGGGACTAAACCACAACACCGCCTCCTCCCTGCATAACCCGCATTGTGCAGGACTCACCACTCTTTTCTCTGGCAAACGTTCGGTTCCCGCAGGGGAACGTCTAAATGTCCAACCGCAAGGTAAGGACACACCTGCCGTCCTTCTAAAGAGGGTGCCCCACAATGACCACTTATGCCCATCTGACCGCTGGTTGGTAGCGACTTCCAGACAATCTGGCTGTCAAGAGCCCACCGAGAAAGACAAGATGCAGGAAAAAATATAGTCAGAGCGGGCGGGAGGGCATTCCAAAATGGCAAGAGGAAGTCTGAGGCACATGACCATGGCTTATATATTATTCCAAGACCAACCCCTAAACCCTTAATGGACAGCCCTATAATCCTATAAAAAAATACCCGAGAAAAAACTAATCTACCTAGCAACTGCTTAGTCATAAACAACCAATCACAAAAAATTGGGCTCTTATATGGCCTCAGGCTTATGCAGCCTTCAGCTTATCTAAGGCGCCAATAATTTTATTGCGATTGACATAAACACTTCTTTAAGCTAGCTTACCACTAAAATAACGACACACTAAAATAACGACACGGACACGGTTAGCTGTAGTTAAAGGTAAGACGATATTTATTGATCGCTGACCTGTTCTTTGAACTATAATTGTAATTGAATTGGTCTTATATTGGAGGATGGCAAAGGAAAAGTCGCTACCAGACACCAGCTCCAGTCATTTAGATTGAAACACAAAAACTGAGGAGGGGACTAAACCACAACACCGCCTCCTCCCTGCATAACCCGCATTGTGCAGGACTCACCACTCTTTTCTCTGGCAAACGTTCTGTTCCCGCAGGGGAACGTCTAAATGTCCAACCGCAAGGTAAGGACACACCTGCCATCCTTCTAAAGAGGGTGCCCCACAATGACCACTTATGCCCATCTGACCGTTGGTTGGTAGCGACTTCCCACCACAAAGGTTTAACAAACCGCCCCGACATCCAAACCAATAAAAACCAGGAAAACAAGAAAGCTAACTGGAAGGACCAAAACCCCAGGTAAGAAAAACCTGCAACACTCCAGCCGGAGAAGACGAATGCCTTCCTCCTTGTCGAAACTGCGGCTGATGCAGTACAAGCAGAGGATGCCTGACCACCTAAAAGCCATAACCCAGAACATCAGCTGTCCTACGCGCCAAGTAATGCCCTGCCGCCCAAAAATGTAAGAGTGGTCAAACCAGCTATTCCTGTTCAAACCATCGACGGCTGCAAAAGAAAAACACCCTAAAATAATCACACTGACATGCATCACATAAGAAAACCGAGTGACAGATAACAGAATTAACCCAAGTGAAGGAGAAAACTCAAAAAACCTCCCGTGGACCTTTGATGAGCCAATTGTAATTAGGCCCCCTCGGAGGAAAATGTAAAAATTCACTTCACACCCTCGATTCCTGAACGCTACCCGTTCAAAAACCGACGGGTAAACAAGTTTTTGGGTTAGCGCAATAGGCGCAACTAAACATTATCCACATGCAGAAGGCTTATAGTAAGCATCCCTCCATGGAGCACCTCCTGAATAGCTGCCGTGGAGGACCCTGTGGCTGCCGCACGGTAGCCACCCCCATCCGCAAGGAATAGGACTTAAAAAGTATACCTCCAACGGCCCACCTCCTGAATAGCCGCCGTGGAGGAACCTGTGGCTTCCGCATGGTAGCCACCCCCATCCGTATGGAATAGGACCTAAGAAGTATACCTCCAACGGACCACCCCTTGAACAGCTGCCGAGGAGGACCCTATGGTTGCCGCATGGCAGCCACCCCCATCCGCAAGGAATAGGACCTAAAAAGTATACCTCCAACGGACCACCTCCTGAATAGCTGCCGCGGAGGTCCCTGTGGCTGCCGCATGGTAGCCACCCCCATCCGCAAGGAATAGGACCTAAGAAGTATACCCCCAACGCCCCAGCTCCTGAACCGCTGCCGTGGAGGACCTGTTAGGTTCCTGGTGCTCAGAACAAGGGAGATGTTATGAAGTGAGTCCAGAGCACCAGGACGTAATACTGGATTTGGTGAAATGGAACGGGAATAGCCCCTGGCACCCTACCTCCGTTGTTTTACCCGTGTTGTCAATTCACGCTTGCAGGACTATGGTTTCTTGGGCACATGGCAGCCGCGTTTGAAGGGCGGATTAGGTCTGCCCAACTCTGATGCCCCCTCGGGTCTTAAAGAGAGACAAAGCGTGAACTGAGACAGGGTAATAACAAGGGGCCCTCTAACTGAAACAACCAAAGCCAGGGGCTACTAACTAGGATAAAACTAAATGTATGTGCGGCTTGCCGCCAAAGGAAAAGAACAACAAAGGAAATGCTGACCACACGCCGACACAATACTTTTGTGTACCGGCGGTGACAGCATAAGCAGAACCCTCTGCAAAACACCAGTGACAGATACAACCAAGGAATACAGAGGCCTAGGCCGACGGACGCGGCAAAGCCGCTACTCACGGAACCGGTACAAATACTGGCAAAGGGACAGGAACCCCCAATGCTGCCGACACAGACTCTCAGAACTGGAGGACAGGCAGAATCCCAAACGACAGACCGGTGGACACCAAGAAGCCAGAAACTCGACCAGGCATAGGCAAAGCCACAGGACTTCTGGACAGGAACGCTTCACGGCAGGACACGGGATCAGACACAGGAATCGACACAGGGACTGACACAGGAATCGACACAGGAAGCAGCTAGACAGACACTGCTAGACAGGAGCTCAGGAACTGGCAGGAACAAGCTCAGAATTCAAACACTCTGGAAGACTGGAAACCTAGAAATATCACCAGCGTCTGTGAATTGCACTCAGCCAGCATATAACAGAGAGGCCTAATTAATTATGTCATGCAGCTGCCCTGTTGCATGACTCCAAACTGACAAGATGCAATTAGCAGCCAGGTGAGGCTGAACACATGGGAACAAGCTGCAATTACACAGACTCACCACCACGGCAGCCACCCCCATCCGCAAGGAATAGGACCTAAAAAGTATACCTCCAACGGTCCACCTCCTGAATAGCTGCCGCGGAGGTCCCTGTGGCTGCCGCATGGTAGCCACCCCCATCCGCAAGGAATAGGACCTAAGAAGTATACCCCCAACGCCCCAGCTCCTGAACCGCTGCCGTGGAGGACCTGTTAGGTTCCTGGTGCTCAGAACAAGGGAGATGTTATGAAGTGAGTCCAGAGCACCAGGACGTAATACTGGATTTGGTGAAATGGAACGGGAATAGCCCCTGGCACCCTACCTCTGTTGTTTTACCCGTGTTGTCAATTCACGCTTGCAGGACTATGGTTTCTTGGGCCCATGGCAGCCGCGTTTGAAGGGCGGATTAGGTCTACCCAACTCCGATGCCCCCTCAGGTCTTAAAGAGAGACAAAGCGTGAACTGAGACAGGGTAATAACAAGGGGCCCTCTAACTGAAACAACCAAAGCCAGGGGCTACTAACTAGGCTAAAACTAAATGTATGTGCGGCTTGCCACCAAAGGAAAAGAACAACAAAGGAAATGCTGACCACATGCCGACACAATTCTTTTGTGTACCGGCGATGACAGCATAAGCAGAACCCTCTGCAAAGCACCAGTGACAGATACAACCAAGGAATACAGCGGCCTAGGCAGACGGACGCGGCAAAGCCACTACTCACGGAACCGGTACAAATACTGGCAAACGGACAGGAACCCCCAATGCTGCCGACACAAACTCTCAGAACTGGAGGACAGGCAGAATCCCAAACGACAGACCGGTGGACACAAAGAAGCCAGAAACTTGACCAGGCATAGGCAAAGCCACAGGACTTCTGGACAGGAACGCTTCACGGCAGGACACGGGATCAGACACAGGAATCGACACAGGGACTGACACATGAATCAGCTAGACAGACACTGCTAGACAGGAGCTCAGGAACTGGCAGGAACAAGCTCAGAACTCAAACACTCTGGAAGACTGGAAACCTAGAAATATCACCAGCATCTGTGAATTGCACTCAGCCAGCATATAACAGAGAGGCCTAATTAATTATGTCATGCAGCTGCCCTGTTGCATGACTCCAAACTGACAAGATGCAATTAGCAACCAGGTGAGGCTGAACACATGGGAACAAGCTGCAATTACACAGACTCACCACCGGCAGCAAACAAGAGTATTCTACAACAGAGCAATGGGAAATCCTGGCCTGCAAGACAACTTATAAACATAAAATAGGAATGAACCACTACCTGTGGTCCATAACAGTATCCTCTCCTTAAGGGTGAGATCCGAGCACCCCATGACACCCACGGGGAACATAAACAGAATTATAACATAAAATACATAACCAAAATGAAACATAGGAATGAGCCACAGCCGTGGCTCATAACATTACCCCCCCCCCCCCTTGAGGAGGGGTCAAAGGACCCCAAAATTCAGACTATCCAAAACAAGGGATACAAAAAAAAAACCTGACACACTGGTCTAACAGACAAGAAAACAGAGATAAGCTGTAACAACAGCTTGTAACAGTGCCCTCCCCTTGACGGTGGCCACTGGACACAAGACAAGGAAAAAAAAATCTTTTTCTTTTTTTTTTTATTTATCAAGGCAAGAGTCAAAAATTATTTCTTTTTCTTCTTCTTCTTTTTACAAAGCTCTTTAGGTCTGACCAAGGTAATTCCCCAAACATTGTCTGAACTGATGGTACCACCCAGCAAGGCTGTGTTCAAATCAGAAATGGGTTTCTTACCCTTGGGAACTGAACTTTCAGGCAAAGTACTCCTATTAGAAGAAGACAGAAAAGCACATCCTGCAGTCAAAACAATGGGCTGAGACTCTTGTGCCGAGTTTACAGTATTTGGTGGACTCTCAGAAGACAAGACGGGTGACTTAGAGGAACCTGAACCAATTTCTTTGGAACCATATCTTTTAATAACTGCATCACTGAATGCTGGGGGATCCTGAAGAATGGGATCTTCAGCTTTCATTAGGCTGGTCGCCCACTCAAAAGGCTCTCCTCTAAAGGAATAAATCAGATAGAGCACAAGGTTCTCTGAAGTGATGCCCAGAAATGGTCTAGATAACATAATGATGTAATGATGTAAAGCGCCAGAAATTGGACTAAGTCCCCATCAAAGATTATGGATGTTGAGATATCAACAGAGTCAGGATCTGTTTCCTTCCCATCTGACTGACTAGAGTGCTTTGCTAGGACCTGGTCACTATTGACCTTACTCGAGGCTGAGACTCTCTGAACCCCACCTGGGGCAGTGACTTTCTGAACCCCACCCGGGACAGTGACTTTCTGAACCCCACCCGGGGCAGTGACTTTCTGAACCCCACCCGGGGCAGTGACTTTCTGAACCCCACCCGGGGCAGTGACCTTCGGGAACCCCGCTTGGGTCAGCACCTCGGATTCTTTTACTGGGACCGAGCCATCGGCCTCCCCCACTGGGACCGAGCCATCGGCCTCCCTCACTGGGACCGAGCCATCGGCTTCCCTCACTGGGACTGAGCGATTGGCCTCCCTCTCTGAGTCGATAATTATCGAAACTCCTCCCGGGACTATGACTTACGGGATTTTTGCTGAAGCTATAACCTTCAGAACCTCCACTAATGCTATGCCTCTTAAGTTCTTTCCTGGGGAAGCGACCTCTAGACCCTTCTTTGAGGCTGCGTCTTTCGAGACCCCACTTGGGGATATTACTTCAAAGATCCCTTCTGGGGTTTTGCTTCTCGAGTTCCCTTCTAGAACTATGGTTTTAGATACCCTTTCTGGGGTTGCGCTTTTCAAGTCCCTACCTGGTGTAACAGCTTCTGAGACCCCTTCTGGTATGGACACCTGAGCTATAATATTTGATGTCCCTCTATAAGCTAGAGCATCGGGTACTGCTCCAGCACTCTGGGCATCGGGTACCGCTCCAGCACTCTGGGCATTGGGTACCGCTCCAGCACTCTGGGCATCGGGTACCGCTCCAGCACTCTGGGCATTGGGTACCGCTCCAGCACTCTGGGCATCGGGCACCGCTCCAGGACCCTGGGCATCGGGCACCGCTCCAGGACCCTGGGCATCGGGCACCACTCCAGGACCCTGGGCAACGGGCACCACTCCAGGACCCTGGGCATCGGGCACCACTCCAGGACCCTGGGCATCGGGCACCACTCCAGGACCCTGGGCATCGGGCACCACTCCAGGACCCTGGGCATCGGGCACCACTCCAGGACCCTGGGCATCGGGCACCACTCCAGGGATGTGCAACTCTGCTTGAACAGGAAAATCAAGAGAGGAGAGAAACATTCTCTTTTGATTCCTGAATCTATAATGGGGCTCCCTTGCCCAAGGACCCCAATTATAGGACAGAGAGCTTTTTAGTGTGGGTTGTGTGACAAGTACCTCTGCCACAGTAGAGACAGGAGTAGGTCTTGTATCCTGACTCAACTTGGCCAGAGGGCAGGACTTGTCACCACACTTTAGCTTGTGCAACTCACAGGTCTGCAAAAAGTGGCCTAAACCCCCACAATATAGGCATAAGTTTAAGTTTCTGCGACGCAGACGCTCCTCTTCTGAGAGCCTGGGCCGCAGAAAACTTTTAAACCTTTTCTCTTCAATTAAACCAGAGGATTCTCTTGTCACCATACTGTAAACAAGAGTCTCTTTAGAGATAGATGTACTCTCAACGACTTCTGGCAAGATGAGCAAGATTTTAGTCAAAAGGTTTTGCAGTTGCTTTAAGGATTGCTGCAAAGCTTCTAGTCGCTCAGGTTTCAAAGCACTGAAAGTAGAGTTCAGGGCTGAGAGAGATGCCTGCAGGGCTTGCATAGCAGACATAGGAGGATTTAAAAATAGACAAAACAAGGCAAGACTAGACAAGGCAAGACTAGACAAGGCAAGACTGAATTTTTAAACTAGACAAAACAAGACTGGATTTTTTTTTTTAAATACCGGATTGGATTCTGCACTCTGAGTTCTAGACAGGACTGGATTTCTAAACACCGGACTGGATTCTGCACACTGAATTCTATACAGGACTGGATTCTAAACACCGGACTGGATTCTGCACACTGAATTCTAGACAGGACTGGATTCTAAACACCGGACTGGATTCTAGACTAGACACTGGACTGGGCCAAAAAAGAAAAAAGTTTTATTTCTTTTTTGTGGTATGGCTGGTGATAATGTTAGGTTCCTGGTGCTCAGAACAAGGGAGATGTTATGAAGTGAGTCCAGAGCACCAGAACGTAATACTGGATTTGGTGAAATGGAACGGGAATAGCCCCTGGCACCCTACCTCCGTTGTTTTACCCGTGTTGTCAATTCATGCTTGCAGGACTATGGTTTCTTGGGCCCATGGCAGCCGCGTTTGAAGGGCGGATTAGGTCTGCCCAACTCCGATGCCCCCTCAGGTCTTAAAGAGAGACAAAGCTTGAACTGAGACAGGGTAATAACAAGGGGCCCTCTAACTGAAACAACCAAAACCAGGGGCTACTAACTAGGATAAAACTAAATGTATGTGCGGCTTGCCGCCAAAGGAAAAGAACAACAAAGGAAATGCTGACCACATGCCGACACAATACTTTTGTGTACCGGCGGTGACAGCATAAGCAGAACCCTCTGCAAAATATCAGTGACAGATACAACCAAGGAATACAGCGGCCTAGGCCGACGGACGCGGCAAAGCCGCTACTCACGGAACCGGTACAAATACTGGCAAAGGGACAGGAACCCCCAATGCTGCTGACACAGACTCTCAGAACTGGAGGACAGGCAGAATCCTAAACCACTGACCGGTGGACACCAAGAAGCCAGAAACTCGACCAGGCATAGGCAAAGCCACAGGACTTCTGGACAGGAACGCTTCACGGCAGGACACGGGATCAGACACAGGAATCGACACAGGGACTGACACAGGAATCGACACAGGAAGCAGCTAGACAGACACTGCTAGACAGGAGCTCAGGAACTGGCAGGAACAAGCTCAGAACTCAAACACTCTGGAAGACTGGAAACCTAGAAATATCACCAGCGTCTGTGAATTGCACTCAGCCAGCATATAACAGAGAGGCCTAATTAATTATGTCATGCAGCTGCGCTGTTGCATGACTCCAAACTGACAAGATGCAATTAGCAGCCAGGTGAGGCTGAACACATGGGAACAAGCTGCAATTACACAGACTCACCACCGGCAGCAAACGAGTATTCTAAAATAGAGCAACGGGAAATCCTGGCCTGCAAGACAACTTATAAACATAAAATAGGAATGAACCACTACCTGTGGTTCATAACAGTATCCTCTCCTTAAGGGTGAGATCCGAGCACCCCATGACACCCATGGGGAACATAAACAGAAGTATAACATAAAATACATAACCAAAATGAAACATAGGAATGAGCCACAGCCGTGGCTCATAACAGGACCCTGTGACTGCCGCACGGCAGCCACCCCAATCCGCAAGGAATAGGACCTATAAGGAGTAAACCTCCAATGCCCCAGCTCCTGAACAGCCGCCGTGGAGGACCCTGTGGCTGCCGCATGGCAGCCTCCCCATTCCACAAGGAACAGGACCTAAGAAGTATACCTCCAACGGCCCAGCACCGTAACAGCTGCTGAGGGGGACCCTGTGGCTGCCGCATGGTAGCCTCCCCAATCCGCAAGGAATAGGACCCGCAAGAAGCATACCCCCAATGGCCCTGCTCCTGAACCGCTGCCGTGGAGGACCCTGTGGCTGCCGCATGGTCAGCCGCCCCAGTCCGCAAGGAATATGACCTATAAGAAGCATACCCCCAAAGGCCCTGCACCTGAACAGTTTCCGAGGAGGACCCCTTGGCTGCCGCAAGGTAGCCACCCCAATCTGCAAGGAATAGGCCCTAAGAAGTATATATCCAACGGACCACCTCCTGAATAGCCGCCGTGGAGGACCCTGTGGCTGCCGTATGGTAGCCACCCCCTTCCGCAAGGAATAGGACCTAAGAAGTATACCTCCAACGGACCACCCCTTGAATAGCTGCCGAGGAGGACCCTATGGCTGCCGCATGATAGCCACCCTAATCCGCAAGGAATAGGACCTATAAGAAGCATACCCCCAACGGCCCCACTCCTGAACAGCAGCCGTGGAGGAACCGGCGGCTGTCGCATGGACAGCCGCCCCAATCCGCAAGGAAAAGGACCTATAAGAAGCATACCCCCAACGGCCCCGCTCCTGAACAACTGCTGTGGAGGACCCTGTGGCTGCCGCACATTAGCCACACCCATCCGCAAGGAAAAGGCCCAAAGACGTACATCTCCAACGGCCCAGCTCCTTAATAGCTGCTGTGGCGGACCCTGTGTCCGCCGCATTGCAGCCTCCCCAAACCGCAAGGAATAGGACCTAAGAAGAATACCGCCAACGGCCCAGCTCCTGAATAGCAGCCGTGGAGGACCCCGTGGCCGCCGCATGGTAGCCACCCCAATCCGCAAGGAATAGGACCTAAGAAGTATACCACCAACGGCCCGCTCCCGAACAGCTGCCGTGGAGGACCCCACGGCAGCCGCATGCTCAGCTGCATGCTCAGCCGCCCCATTCCGCAAGGAATGGGTACCAACCCCAAACACAGTAGCAAACTGTAAATTAGTGAGAGAACCAGCGAGCGCCTGTATCAGCAACTGGTCGCCCCCCCTCCCCCCCCCCCCCGGAGGCCCACACCATCCTGCAGAGCAACCGACCATCCTGCAAACCGCGTTACAGAGAAGGCCCTGGGATCCCGAACTGCCTGCAGCTCGCCACCCCTCGTTTACCCGCAAAACCCAGAAGAAAGCCAGAGCAAAGGTTAATCCAAACAGGGGCCACCTCCAACACCGAGTCGGCGACAGAAGGCAGCACCCACAGCAACTCCGCCAAAAGTTGCCACGGAGCAGGCCTACGGGTATCCGCAGGCACGGGGCGCACCCTAGCCCAACCCTAACGCGCTCACGAAAGGGACGAAAGTCCTGGCGGGGTCCACCAGCCCGCGCAGCCTAGAGTGGAAGGAAATGCCCGCAAGGGCAGGATACATGGCCGCCTAGGACCTACCTCCCAGATAATGCTCGAACACGAAAACCATTGAACCGTCTACCAGGGACACACCCGCTGTATCCAACCCACTGAAAAAACACCAGGACGCAGCAGACGCCTCAAACGAGGAAGAAGCCAATGCATGCCTAGTCCGAGTAGCCAACCAGCCTGTACAATCCGCCCGACAAAAGACAGGCAGGAGAAACCATATGTCGCCACCCCTTGAACCCACACACGGCACTTATCAAACTGAAAATGAGACAAAGCATCCGCAAACACAGTCCGACTCTGGGAGCACGATGGGAAAACCGCGCCGCCAGCAGACAAGCAGATGTCGCAACAGTTGCAAAACCTGTGGGGACCGGATGGAACAAGGAGAAGGAGGCCTAAAAACCTCCCCGTAAAAAGACTATAGGAGAGAAGACCAAATCCACCAAAACATCTCTGATCTCGTGGGAAGAGGAACTGCGGGACGCTACCAAGACGACCCCGCAGCGGCCCGTAGGAGTCCTGCAAACTATGCCACCCATGGGGATAATCCTGCTCGCAAAAAGGGGAGGAGCTAACAACAACTGCACCCGCTTAAGCCGAACGTCGCGTTACCCCAAGCATGCGTTACTAAACCCAAAAGTGACGGTACTTTGTCAGCGGGGAGGCGACAGCAACCCGTAATTGTGCCCAGCACCCACCCCTGAATACCACAGACAACTGGTAGGGCCCAAGCAGCGTACCAGGGCAACGGGAACACCCAGGACCCTGAACAAAGACCCGGCAACCTACAGAAGGATAGCTGCAAACCGAAATGCCTCCCAATACCGCAAAAGCGGCACATGCGACAGAAAACCCAGGGGCTCCCACCTGTCAGCATAAAACTGGCACCTAATCGAGGCCCGACAACTCGCCGGGGATAGGGGCGTAGGAGAAGAGGGGAAAACACGACTCGACGTATAAGTCAGCCAAAAAGGAGGTACCCAGCCCAAATTTCCGAAACAAAAATGCAGAGTCCATAAAAGACCGAGACTCACCCTGCGCACGGCCTCGGAAATGGAGCATGAAAAGAAAACCTCATGAAGATAATACCAATGTAGGATAAGGCGGAACTAGCCCAGGGTTCCGGAGCACCAACCCCACGGGGAAGATCAAGGAGAGCAAAAAAGAAGAGCCAACTGCGAGGAGCCTGCAGCCTGGGACCCCACTGTGCAGACCGGCCCGCCGGGTGACCCCCAACCACGTGAAAAATCGATGTAACCACCCCGAACACGATGGACGTCACGTCGTAATCTCCCCAAGCGTAAACCTCGTATTTAAATTGCGCGCGCTAAAAAACAAATGCTGCGCCATGTGAGTATATTCGGCAGGTCGCGACCCGGTGCAAGATGGCGTGAAATACAAAAAATGGAAACCCCAGAGGACTGGACGGAAAGCCGTCACCCCCATGTCACCCCCCCCGTCTGCCTTCTCCGCGAACCGCAGGGGGGCGGAGGGAACAGCAGCCGCCGGCACCATGCCTTTCCGAGACGCTTAACGCCACGCGCCGCGCAAGGAGCCTAGCCAACTAAACGCGGGCACCAAGAAGAACCGGAGGAACACTACAGAAGGTTAAAGAAGTACTGTAACAATAAGGAAAACAACAGCATGCTCACCGGTGCCTGAAGGACCTGGAACACCATCAACCGCCTCCACCGCCACCGACCTCGGCGATGCATCTTCCGCTGCCGCTGCAGCCGCACCCCTCCTTGACCTCCAGTCTCTCCGCAATGAATGCCTGACTCCCCCGGACCCGCAGACACCTGCGCAGACAAAACAGAGGGGAAAACAAGCGCAGAAAGCGCCCGCGCTACAACCACGAAACAGGAGGCACAGGCGGGAGGGGGGGCGCAGGGAAACGGGCCGAAGCGACGGGGGACCCCACATGGCAGGGATGAAATAGCGGCAGAATGGCAGACATGCCCCACGGTGCATACCCAATGATGCTGGCTGGAAGATGCGGGGGGGAATAACTCGCAGGCAGGTGGAAGACTGCGCCGCCACCCCTGCACCGTACAACCCGTACATCCGGGTCGCATGCAAGCCGGGAAACGGGGAGGGAGGAGCACTGAATCGCCTGGATGAGAAGTGGGGGGTCACCCACAGCGGGGACACCCCAAGCACCGCGGTCGGGGGCCCCCGCAAAGGGGGCCGCCCGCCGCACCTGCGGCACCAGTGGACACCCGCCTGAAACACTGGGCACGTAGGCCATTAGACCCCCCCACACCCAGTGAGGGCCCCCCCAAAAAAACAGCCTCCACACATGGGGGAAACATGCTGCCAGCCCTTAATGCAGGAGAAGCTGGGGGCACGCTGTAACAGCTGCAGCCCCAGCTCCAAAAACCCGACACCCAGGACCCGCCCTCCCCCCCTCCCGCAGCCATTCCCGGGCCGTCAGGCACCATGCGGGCGCCGGAGCCGGACCGCAATGGGTAGGAGGCAGGGGGAGAGGCAGGAGAAAGCCGGGCCGATAACAGGGTCGCCCGCAGCCCCACGGCCACCGGAGGTGACCCCCGCGATCATGGCTGCACACAACCAGGGACCGCTGTGATAAAGCTAATTATTGATCTTATAATATTTACTATATATTGGTAATAGACTCAGTACGCAATGGGTGTACGGGGTACCATAAACGTACGCACTTAGCGTAGCAGACGCTAGGCCGTGGTCGAGAAGCACGAGCGGCACGTTCGCTCACGGCTTACGCTGGGTATCGAGCACGCTATAGGCGGTCCGAGTACCGTAATGCTACGCTACTAGCGTAGCGGATGCTGTGCCCACAAGAGGAACACGAGCGGTGCAGACGCTCACAGAATGACACACAGTAAACCTTGTATGCAACACAATGAAAGGCTGAGCCTATACTGTAAACCTTGGTCTTGTAATGTTAACACATTGTAACGCTGATTAACCTCTATTATATAAAAGCCGCTTGAGCGATTGAGATGCTCCGAATACCCTTAGCAATGTAATGATAAACACACAATACCTTGTAAGGTTCTAAAACCTTTACTAACGAGATTTTAGTATGTAAAAGGGGAAAACAGTTACATCTTATACACTACAGCACTAACATAAACACCTAAACAGAATAACTGAAAATATACAATATACAACAGCGTAACAATAACAGAGAGAGAGAGAGTATGGCAAATACTAACAGAGAACAAGTTGGTTACAGAGAAAAACTTACACACTGGGGAATGATCGCTGCGCAGTCCTGGTACCAGCTCTCTAGTTAGTAAATGATGAAAACCGTTGTGGAGAGTAGACTGAGCTGGCCCAGACTGGCTGCCTTATATACACTACATACAGTACACTACAAAGGGGCCTACAATCTCATTGTTCATTGGACACAGGAATCTATCTTCACATTATAACAAAAGGTCATAGGTTGATTCAAACAGGTGGGCTGTGACTATTTCATACTGCTCAGGTGGGAGGGAATCTCAGGATTCCCGCCGCATGGATAATGAACTGCAAATACAGTAAATGTCCATAAATTTCTTATAACCATAACTATTCGCAGGAGCGATTAATCTCTTTCAAACCAATACCGGAATGTTACTAACAATATACTCTACCGTTGCATACTAAACACCACTGCTCAAAACCTGTCTGACCCTTCGTATCATGTAAAGAGGGATTTCTCTGTCCATGAACCAGTTACACTAAACAAGCTTACTGATATTATTAAGGAGACCATAACCTATAAAATACACTATTTGGATTAACTATGTAACAATCGAGTCGCCTGCCAGACGCACACAAACTCTACCGTAAATGCACATACCACGCACCTGAGCGCATGACCGTGGAGGCGCCATTACGCAACTGCGAATATGCGCATGCTCGGGAGAGAATGTGCACGTGCAGTGGGCAAGCGCATGGGGTTAGTACAAGGCGATGAGAATAACGATATTTTTCGACTTTGGCAGTCACCAATAACTGCCACTTCCTAAACAAAACAGAAAAATATATGTCATCATGTAAATACCTTTTTATGATTGGGTAAAGGGAGGAGAGGAGAAGGTGGGAAAGGTATGACCTAGTGAGACAGTAAAAGCATGTGTGTATGAAATCCATGTTAGAGGGGTCATGTAAAATCGTGCCGTACGTGTTCTAAATCAAGCTTCGAGGTATTGCGAAGTATACATTTGAATCCTTCTTATCCCGTATCAAGGGTCTGTGGATGGGCTGTCAAACTCTACCGAGCTCTTTTCGGCTTTTAGTTGCAACAAATGGGGTAGCACATTTAGTTGATGATACATGAAAGGGGGGAACATGTGAATGCTGATCTATGTGTCTATATTCCCTGTCGACTATGTGTGTCATTACCTGGAGGTTGTAGAGATGAAGATAAGAAACAATCGTTATAAATGAAGTCGTAAACTATGTGAGTTTAAATAAACAGTCGCCGATTGAGGTCTTGTCTGATGTCTTGTCTTGATGTCTCTCGGTGCTTTTGTTGTAAATAGCGAGCAAAAGCTGTTCCATTGTCCATAAAATTACAGTCTCTAAAGTATTGGGCTTTCGTGAAAAGTTAAAGTCACTAGGGATATTGGGGGTCTGTGACATAGTTCATCAATGGTCTGTATAAAAGAGGTTGTCAAATTCTTCTTCCAAGCGGATGTCTTTGTACCTTGGGGAAAAACAAAGGAGAAACGGGTGAAAGAAACGGACCGTGGAATCACATTTTCATCACAACATTGTCTCTATCGTTGGGTCATAAATCAAATTAGTTGTTGTTATTACAGTGTCCTCGCTCCTCAGACTCATCACTCTGGTACTACCTTTACACTTCGTTAAAGCCTGAACGCATCTAAATATCAGGCCAACCAATATGACGACTCCCAGAATACGCAAGAGAAATTTCCCTACGTCCATTATAATACCTTGGGTCCATTCTCCTAAACCAGAGAACCAATTTCGTGGGTTCAACCATGACACCAAACTGGTCAGCTCATTACCCACAGCAGCGAGTGTGAGATTGTGTTTCCTTCGAAACTCCCACTTTAATTGTAAAATGTCATCCATCTTTTGGTCTATGACCTCGACCGGGTCCTCCGTGCTGTTTGTAATGTACGTGCAGCACTTTATTCCATACTGAGTTGCTAGGGTAACACAATACCTGCCTGTCACTGCTGTGAGGTAATTGAGAATCATCCTATGCTGAACCAGCTCTGTTTTGTAGGCTTGTAACTCTTTCCCAGTGTACCTGAACTTGTCGTCATACATTTCGGTGATATTGTCTAACAAGTTCGCTAGCGCAGATATATATCTATAATTTATCACTCCTCTGGCGGTACGAGTGATATCTAACGCGAGTAGCAATTGAATCCCGGTGGATTCATGGATCAGATCAGAGGCCGGATGCTCTGTCCTCTCAATCAGGTGCCGTTTAACGACGTGCTCGTAATGAGTGTGAGTATAAGGAGCTTGGGCACCGCGGTGAATGTCTTTCATTTTGATATGGGATACAGTCATTACTTCAGGCAGTACCTTTCCAATGTAACACAATCCCTCTGAGTTTGGGGCAAGCCACTTATACGCCTTTCTCCCGCATATGAAATATGCATCATCGGGGAGAACATATGGGACAGAGTATGACATTACCATGTTACAAACTTTCCATGTGAAATCTCCTAACCCTAATTCTCCCATCTGTCTAGTACACGTATCAGGTTGTACGATATGTGCACAGTATCCTGGTGATACTCCAACTCGCATGGTCCTACTTCCTAGAGTGTACCTATACCAGAAATATTTTCCACTGTTGGCTATCTGGCGTATAAGCTCTGTGTCTATGGGCATTCTATCAGCTCTATATGAAAATGTCATGGTTTGATTACTCCATGACACTTCCCAATTTCCCGGCTTTCGGGGATTGGAAATGTTAAAGCATACTAAGGACTTATCCACATGATACTGGTGGAGCTTCAAACTAGGAGGAATAGAGATATTAAACCTCTTGTCCACCGGCCTCCCACCACTTAACTCAAGTACCTCTCCTACAGTTAAAGGGAATGGTACTAGTCCTGATTTGCTATGACCTTGAGGTACTTGAGAGCATACCCAACAGTCTGTCTGGTTTAACACTTTACCCACTAAAGAGTGATAGACACCCAATGGATGCCGGTCCATGTGGACATTAAAACTGGACTGACATTTCTTGATGCACCCATCCTCAACTATATTGTCACAATGCCTACAGATGCAGTTCTCTTCGGCTAACAATCCTTCACAATTCCTTCTATTGTCAATGCTACCAGATCGTTTTCTGATACTCGCCTTTACTCGGTGATTATGTTGCTCTTGGAAATTTACGCTTCCATCCTGGTCATCAGAACCCATTCCAGACCCTTTCTCGACCTCCATGGTACTCTCACCGAAACAGACTGCTCTGGTCAACATCATGGTCAACAGGAAAATCCGGATCACAGTCTCTTGGGGCAAGTCCATCTTATAGGAGGAAAAGGAGAAATTTGTAATGGGGGTACAAAAAATAATTGAGGGGAAAGAAAAATGTTACGATGTCTTCTAGTCTTGTTGTTCCTCTTGCTCTTTTGTCATCTTAAAGGTGCTGTCTCTCAATCTTCCAAACGAACATTCTGGTGATACAATATTCCTTCCAAATCTGCGATCTTTCTGTAAGGAGCAAAAATCTTGCATTACCATTTGTCTAACTGATGTGTGACATACCATCTGTAAAGCATGAGAACATGAGAGAGAAGAGAAAAAAAAACAAACGAGAGAGAGAACAATTCATATATATGTTACCTAAAACAACAAAAAAAAAAAACATTGTCAGATCTTCCGTTCACCATCAGGCTGTCACACCATCACATCCATTGGTATCTTTGCGCAGTCTCCCCCCACCAGTATTTCCACACTCCACCCTTTTGTGCCTGGCCAGGACACACCGATGTCGGTAGGTCACACTGGGGTTAGGTTGACTTCTGCAAAGACCAAGTAGCTATGTGATGTTTGAGTTCTGCTGATGAACGTCAGAGATGGGGAAAAAGAAACATTTACAGATAAATTACAAAGTTTACCCGGCCGTTCCTGTGTCTACAAGGAACTGACCTCCCAATATCCTTACCTGTAACCTCAGGCTTACTATCAAGGTCAAATGACCAACTTTCCGGATCATAAATTATAGGTGTAGCTCAAAATTTTACATATGTGGTACCTGATTACAATTTCATTTTTCATGTCGTTGCCTAGGGGTTTTATATGACTTTTGTATATTTCTTGATCTACAATCTCTTGCAAAATGTCCCTCTTTGTGACAATGATAACAAACTATCACATTTGAATTTCTCACAGGGGTTTAGGGCTTAAGCTGGTGTGGCTTCGTTGTCAGGGCTTGTCTACTGATTGTCATTTGCTTACTGCCCTGTGACTCCAGGTGTCTTTTGATGTTCCATTCAATTATAACATCATCTTGTGTTGGTTCTACAATATGAGATACATTTGTTTGTGCGTGATATTTAACACTGTACGTACCTGTGGACACGACCTCACATGACCCTCCGTAAGGGGGTTTGACTACTGCCTTTACCGATTTGGTCACGTCCACCTGGATGTCTTGTATGATGGCTGCTGGAAATGGTGCCGACCTCGTGCTGGGCTCACTTTCTTGCTTGTAATCCTGAGGGAAGTTTAACATGGAGTGCAACTTGCACGGGTTAACAGTTGTACATTTAACAGTTTTACTTTTATCATTGTTACATTCGTTACAATTATTCTTATCATCTATACAGTTACTAAGTGCTTGTTTATCATACCCCAGTGTGCCATTCTCTGTAACCACTTTCCCTCCTGTTGCCATATTTTTCTTACCAAAGTGAGAGTCAGCTGTGTAAGCTAATCCTCCTTGTATTTCACTTTCCCGTTGCCATAACTGTAAATAATCATAATGTTTGATCCATCTCTTTGCAGACTTAATGAGACATATCCTTCTCCTTAGATTTTGTAACACCTCGGGGCTGAAACTGCCTACCCGTGGGAACTTTTCCCCGTCATGCACAGTCATTCTTTCTCATTCATCGAAAACCTTTGTATGTGATTCATCTTGGACCTCCTGGTCTGTATCACACGTTATATACCTTGCCGACCTTATGGGCCGGTTTACTAAATCAACCTGAACCAGGGTTGATCGCCCCCTACCTGAACAACTGGCCCCCATCTTTGCAGGTGTTGCTTTCACTACCTCTGACCTTCATATCAGGGTCTTCAGCGAACCCTTACAAAAACCAAGATGTCCGGGGTAGGCCGATGGTGAAAGTTTACCGAGTACCTTCACTCACTCGCCCACGTCGACCAATACGCCCACACACTGCCTTAGCGCTGGCGTACTAAACCTAGGGCCCCTGCAACCTGAACCTCTATTTACTGGAACGTGTGGGTGTGATCTGAAGAGCCTTTCCCAGTAAATATCAGTTGCTGGAGAATTCCTGAGTGACCAGCGAACCTCCCTTAAAATAAAAAAATTACACAAATCACGTTAGAATGTACAAATAGCGTTTATGACCCCTCTAGCGTACGCAAATGGTACTGGGTCAAGTTACAAACTAATGCAAACAATTACATGCGGTACAATCGTTCTGCACATAAGCAACTAATCTTATGTGCGGAACAACCAGTGGAATCGAAAATTGTGGCTGCAAATTCCTTCAGCCAGAGCTTAATGGCCTATATGGGTATTGCACCAACCCTCCTGGGGTTGTGCTTCTTGACTCTATCTATAGCGGACTTCCTAGTCCGCTGTACCTAGACCTTCTGGTCTGTCTCTGGACCTCCTGGTCCGTTATACTCTAATGCTCTTATTTGAATATGTTTAACAAGGGATGCCTCCCAAGCCACCGCGCTGTCACTTTCACGAATGTACCTCACGAGAACTCGATTTCCTGTGGTTCCACCCAAAAATGAGAAACTTATATATATGTATACACACTCTTTCACCTCATATACTCTTTACTTTCGTTTCTGCGCAGAAATCCCTTTCATTCAGTATCGCAGTCTAGTCCCGAAAGGAGTTACAACTAGAGAAGGATTATTTACGCTAAAATTTAGGACACTGAGAGTGACTTGCGCTATTATCGCGTTGCTTTCGTATCGCCTACTAAAACAATACTATTGTGTAATTTGTATTACGTGGGCGTACCCATACGTTCCGTTGCGTAATATACGCTATGTGCGTCGGCCCTTGCGTACGCTAGTCCCGCCCTTTGTTAGAGACACATGTACGCAGGCCAGATATGTCCACAGTAACACAAGTAACACGTTTCTATCAATGCAAATGATATTTAACTGTAATCATTTACTGAACACCACACAGATTTCCCTTGTATCTTAGGCAAAGCCGTGTGCGTGTTTTACAAATTACTTCCTTACGTATTATTTTACTTTTAACTACCAATAGCAACAAATCTTTCTCAGCACGTTATCAATGATAAATGGCAAACAGGAAGGCGAGATGTGAAATTACACAAATGAAACATGCAGGTGTGTGCGTGTGTTGCGTACGCAATGTGTGTCAAACAGAAATAAAACAGTTTTAAAAGACAATAGCGTACTGTTCTTACCTTCCGGTTCCGGATTCCACCAGCACTCCTACAGCGTAGCGATGCAGAGGCTTATCTAGTCAGCACTACCGTATCCCTCACCACCAACACGGATACGAAGGGATACTGCGTTCCCGCCCTTTGCTGACAGATAAAGTCTGCTTGTGTTCGCTAGAGTGGATATGTGGAGGACGGACGAGCCGCCAATTAATAAAGCTAATTATTTATCTTATAACATTTACTATATATTGGTAAGAGACTCAGTACGCAATGAGCGTACGGGGTACCGTAAAGGTACGCACTTAGCGTAGCAGACGCTAGGCTGTGGTCGAGACGCACGAGCGGCACGTTCGCTCACGGCTTACGCTGGGTATCGAGCACGCTATAGGCGGTCCGAGTACCTTAATGCTACGACACTAGCGTAGCAGACGCTGTGCCCACAAGAGGAAAACGAGCGGCGCAGACGCTCACAGAATGACACACAGTAAACCTTGTATGCAACACAATGAAAGGCTGAGCCTATACTGTAAACCTTGGTCTTGTAATGTTAACACAATGTAACGCTGATTAACCTCTATTATATAAAAGCCGCTTGAGCGATTGAGATGCTCCGAATACCCTTAGCAATGTAATGATAAACACACAATACCTTGTAAGGTTCCAAAACCTTTACTAACGAGATTTTAGTATGTAAAAGGGGAAAACAGTTACATCTTATACACTACAGCACTAACATAAACACCTAAACAGAATAACTGAAAATATACAATATACAACAGCGTAACAATAACAGAGAGAGAGAGAGTATGGCAAATACTAACAGAGAACAAGTTGGTTACAGAGAAAAACTTACACACTGGGGAATGATCGCTGCGCAGTCCTGGTACCAGCTCTCTAGTTAGTCAATGATGAAAACCGTTGTGGAGAGTAGACTGAGCTGGCCCAGACTGGCAGCCTTATATACACTACATACAGTACACTACAAAGGGGCCTACAATCTCATTGTTCATTGGACACAGGAATCTATCTTCACATTATAACAAAAGGTCATATGTTGATTCAAACAGGTGGGCTGTGACTATTTCATACTGCTCAGGTGGGAGGGAATCTCAGGATTCCCGCCGCATGGATAATGAACTGCAAATACAGTAAATGTCCATAAATTTCTTATAACCATAACTATTCGCAGGAGCGATTAATCTCTTTCAAACCAATACCGGAATGTTACTAACATTATACTTTACCGTTGCATACTAAACACCACTGCTCAAAACCTGTCTGACCCTTCGTATCATGTAAAGAGGGATTTCTCTGTCCATGAACCAGTTACACTAAACAAACTTACTGATATTATTAAGGAGACCATAACCTATAAAATACACTATTTGGATTAACTATGTAACAATCGAGTCGCCCGCCAGACGCACACAAACTCTACCGTAAATGTACATACCACGCGCCTGAGCGCATGACCGTGGAGGCGCCGTTACGCAACTGCAAATATGCGCACGCACGGGAGAGAATGTGCACGTGCAGCGGGCAAGCGCATGGGGTTAGTACAAGGCGATGAGAATAACAATATTTTTTGACTTTGACAGCTGCGGCAGGGGCACCGCGTCCCCCAGCCGGACAACAGCAGGGGGAGAAGCGCGGGCCGCAGCGGTCCGACCCCGCCGCGCTCTTTCAGGCGCCCAGACGGAGGCAGGGGGAGGCCGCACTCCGGGAACGAGCGCCGAAAGTTCGCGTCCGCAGCTAAACGACGGGGGTGGGGGGTGGGAGAGAAGACCCTACCTGGACGCGGTACAGCAGTGGAGGGAACAGGCGCAAGCAGTGCAATAGCTATGGCTAGAGGCTAATGTATAAATATAGAATGGATAGAGGATAAAGCCAGTGTAAGGGGGGAGGGGGGGGGCAGCACAGCGCAGGGAGGACATAATCCACATAAATAATCATAACAGTACAGAACACAGGCAGAGTACTCAGCCTTCCTGGGCCATTCCAAAATGGCAAGAGGAAGTCTGAGGCACATGACCATGTCTTATATATTAATCCAAGACCAACCCCTAAACCCTTAACGGACAGCCCTATAATCCTATAGGAAAAATACCAGAGAAAACACTAATCTACCTAGCAACTGCTTTGTTATGAACAACCAATCACAAAAAATTGGGCTCTTATATGGCCTCAGGCTTATGCAGCCTTCAGCTTATCTAATTATTAATGTTGTTCATCTCAATATTTTCATTGAGACCATCTGGAACTAGTGTGCCCTATGTGAAAATCCAGTTCGCTTCCCTTTTGCATAATTGAACATATCTATCTCCCCCTCAGGTTGTAGTATTAATTAGTTCAATATCCTGTATTTTCAACACATCAATATTTCCCCTGTGACATTGGGTGATATGTCTAGACACACTATGATTCAAGTTTCTCTTCAGGATATTCCTTCTGTGTTCCAGAAATCTTACATAAAGGTTTCTAGTTGTCCTACCTACATACTGCTTTCCGCAGTCACAGCTTATAAGATAGATAATATAATCACATTGACAGTTAATTCATCTTTAATTCACTTCTTATTAAGGTACTGTAGATGACAAAACACTCAAACTTCTGTGCATGATGAATTTATAAATGGCACAGATCACTTTTCCACACTTAAAACAACCCACAGGTTTCTTCAACCAGTTCTTTTTATTTGATGAGTACTACTCACTTTCAGTACTTACAACAAAAAACTTGGAGATCAATTATTTTTTAGGTTTCTAGCCATTTAGAAGACAACCATAGGTGCTTCACTGAGACAAGGAGAGAGGGCCCTTTCTAGTTTTAAATTTCCATATTCTTGTAATATCTAGTTTTAAATTTCCATATTCTTGTAATATCTAGTTTTAAATTTCCATATTCTTGTAATTCTCTTAATGTCATTAGCACAAACATTGAATTTAGGGGGTAATGCTGAGTTGATTGCAGCAGGAACTTTGTTAGCAGTTGGGCAAAACCATGTGCACTGCAGGGGAGGCAGATATAACATGTGCAGAGAGAGTTAGATTTGGTTGGGGTGTGTTTAAACTGAAATCTAAATTGCAGTGTAAAAGTAAAGCGGTCAGTATTTACCCTGCACAGAAACAGAATAACCCACCCAAATCTAAATTTCTCTGCACGTTATAGCTGCGCCCCCTGCAGTGCACATAGTTTTGCCCATTAGAGAACAATTTTGCAGCTGTAATCAGATCTGAATTAGGCCCCTAGTTATAAAGGGTAAATCTTGAAAATACTTATTCTCCTTACCAATCCCTAATTTATGGGCAATGGATAGAAGGGAAATTCTCTCTCTCATGGTCACCTCCCTTAATGCATCCTCCAAAAGAGCTTCAGGGTATCCTTGGTCAATAAAGGCCCGAATGAGCTTGCTCGCTTGTTGCAAAAAGGTTAATTCATCTATACAGTTTTGTTTTAGACAGAGATACTGGCCCTTTGTATATTATTTTCCATTTGTGGTAGCAACAACTGTTATAGTGTAGATAATTACTGTAGTCAATATCTTTTTGAAAGTTTTTTTGTTCAAATTTGATCGTCCTTGATGGAGAGACAATGTCCAGAAAGTTAATGTGAGAATAGTGACAAGTACTATGAACCTAACTTAATTTTGTTTTATTAGATGGTGATAGTTTTTTCACTTTGTTTGTGTTTTATAACCAAACAATTTTAATCTTTAGCATTATCCATTTTCAAGTAATCCAAAACCCAAGATTCAGATTTTTAATTGGAACTTCGAATCAAGGTTGGTTTTGCACACTGAAACCAAAACAAAATGATGATATTAGAACCAAAACAAACCATGAGACTATGTACACATCTGTACTTTACAATAACATTTAGTTATCTAATAAAAGATTTTAAGTTAACATTTCACTATTTATTTTAGTGGGTTAGATCTCATATACTGTATCTCTGTGCTGTTAGAGAGTCTGAGGGGGGTGGGGGGGCGAGGGGTTCTGTCAGAGTGGTAGTTTCTGGGTATGCCTAGTACTCATGCCCTTGGACTAATGGGCAGACTTTTTTTAATTTTAGTTATCATTCATGATGCTGTGTATTTCATTTTAGAACATATTACCGACTGAACATTTACAATCCTTGTAAGAAATTAAAATAAGCAATATCTGTTTAACATAGAAAAATGAATTTGATCCAAATGAACAATCATTGAAGCTTATGATTTTTCCAATAACAACATATACTGACCCATGGGGTTTCACTAAAGTTTTTTTTTTTTAATGCTACTGTAGCCTCAAGTTACATGGTGGCATACTAATGTTTGTTTCTATTTTATGTTTTTTTCACTAGACAAATACGTGGAATGCTATTTTGTTTTCTTATATGTTGACTCCTACTGCAACAACTGTGTCTAGTTTGTGAAAAACTGCAAAGTAATTATTTAAATTGAGATAAATTAAGTTTATACTTTATATGTACATTTGTATACTACAGTATATTTGCTTAAAAGTCACTTTAGTAAATAGTCTTCTGTGTATTTAGTTTTCAATAAGACCAATTTTCTGTAATTTGGATACTTTTCTCCATCAGAGATTGGAAAGTTAAGGTATGCTTTCAAAAGATGGAAGAGAAAATAAAAAACAGCAACAAAATGAAGGTTTTAGCCAAAGACCTAAAAGTAAGAGAAATGCTTTGTGAACATTGTGTTCAATTATTGTTCTGGCAGCTGAGCTCAGAACAAGCTGTAATCTGCACATGCCTCCTTCTAGAGGTTCTGCCAGCAGTGATTTCAAGAACTCAAGCCAAAATAAAATAAGTATTAGAAAGACCAACTTTGCTACAGCAGGTTGCTTTCTGCATGAATAGAATGGTACTAGCAGATGTGTGTACATAATAATTTGTATAAATATTCTGTACACATTCTGAGTAAAATAATAATAATAAAAAAAGTCAGTCATATAATAATATTGTAGGCCATGTTATGGAGGCTAATGGTTACAGAATAAAATCAGTAAACTGCGTGTTGGCTAGTAACATGAACACCATGAGTCAGTGAGCATTGCAAAGAAATATATATATATATTTAAAAAAATAGAATTATCCTTAATCTGAGTGTATGCTACATATACTGCAATCTATTTAACAATGTTTAATTATTAACAAGCTCAATACTTTTCTTCATCTACAGTATTTTTTACAGTATGTTAAAAATGAATTATCTTTTACAATGTTCTCGTAGGATTAAAAATTACTGTATGTCCATTTAGAGAGTTAATATATGCTATAGGTGAATAAAAATAGACACCAGCGGAATATGAAATTAACTTTAGGCCAGACAGTTTATCCTTAAGCAGGTTTAGCAGTTTTTCAGGAAAACAGCAGTTGTCAAAGGAAACAACAGTAACACAATGTAATCTAGTAAGAAGTTATGCCACCACAGACAGCAGTAGCAATAGTGCAAGGCAACCTAGGCACTACATGAAATTTGGCCACAATCTGTCACAAAGGCAGTGGCTTACTTCTAGTTAAATGTTTTGTAGAGGCTCAGTAATGGGGCTCAGACCAGTATTAATATAATTAATACTAGTACCGGACTCAGTTACTGTACCCCTGCAAAACATTTCCCAGAGGAGCACTTCAAGCTTCACATGATGCTATGAGCACCTAGTCCCACTGTCTATGTATCCAGCCACCGTCAGCCCAAACACAGCGGCTTCTGCCATTGCCAGCATATAGTAACTGAGGAGCGGAGTGACCAGAAGGGAGACTACAGAGTCTCAGCCTGACTGAGGATCATCACAGTGTAGGTACTATAAATATTACTTACTACACATAGGCTTGTGTCTTGTATCATACAGAATGGTTTGCAAAGGTTGAATGTATGTTTTCTTATTGCAGCTAGTTCTGTATGTAGCTAATTATTATACTTTTGAGATGTTTCTTTGACCATTGCTCTTTTGTGATAACCTTCCCTCTTAAATTATAGTGTGATATTCTCAACAGTGTATAGATGGTGCTAAAGCACTTTTCCCATATCTCAGAAGATGTTTTTCATGTCTTGATTTTCCTGAATTGTCGTGTGAAAGGTTCCCCTGCTGTAAAGTCAAAATCGGTTTATATTTTAGTATGATGATATTACTAAACGTTTTTATACAGTACAAGTAAATCTTATATCTGTGAATGTTCATTTAAAGTGGACCTGTTCCCCCTTATTTAGTCACCTTAAACAACTTGTACAGTATGTATGAAGTAACAAGGAGAGGGCCCCCCAGGCATTATTGTACCATGAGGGATGAATTTATGGTTAGGATATTAGGTTCAGTTTAGAGGTTTGGGTTAGGGTATTAGGGTTAGTTTAGGGGTCTATGATAGGGTATTAGGGTTATTTAGGGGCTTGGGTTAAGGTATTTATTTTATTTATTAGTAGTTTCCTATATAGAGCAGCATATTCTATTGCGCTTTACAATTAGAACAACAGTAATAGAACAAAACTGGGCAAAGACAGACAGACATAGAGGTAGAAAGGCCCTGCTCGCAAGCTTACAATCTATAGGGAAATAGGCATTGATACACAAGGATAGATGCTACCTATTGCATAATGGTCCACTAGATTGCTAGGTTCTTAATGGGTTGTATGATATGATCACCCAGCAATGTTGGAAGAAAAAATATGTGAGGTTATGTGGACTGTACACAGATGATGTAATTAGATAGGAAAGCATTGATGGTTATGTGGATGGGTCTGGAATTTGATAGGCTTGTCTGAAGAGGTAAGTTTTCAGGGAACGTTTAAAGGTTTGGAGACTAGAGATGAGTCTTACTGTACGTGGGAGGGAATTTCACAGAGTGGGAGAAGCCTGCATAAAGTCCTGTAATTTTGAGTGGGAACAAGTAATTAGAGATGTGCAGGTTCAGATTTACTTGGTACTTAACGCCAGAATTAATGCAAGTTCGGATTTATCCGAATTTTTCTTATTGGCTAACCAAAACAAGTGACATCCGAGAGCCAATAAGATGCAGTTTTGACATCTGGATAAATCTTAAAGCGCTCATCTCTACAAGTAATACATGTGGATGAGAGACGATGATCTTGTGCAGAGCGGAGAGGTCGGGTAGGGAGATATTTTGAGATGAGTGAAGAGATGTATGATGGTGCAGTTTGGTTAATAGCCTTGTATGTAAGTAAAAGTATTTTATATTTAACACGGTAGAATACTGGTAACCAATGGAGGGACTGACAGAGCAGATCAGCAGACGAAGAACATCTAGCAAGGAGATTAGCCTCGCAGCTGGATTTAAAATGGATTGTAGTGGTGAGAGCCTATGTTTGGAAAGACCAGTAAGGAGACCATTACAATAATCAATGCAGGAGGAGTTTTTGCAGTGTCTTGTGTAAGATAAGAACATATGTTGGATATGGTTTTTAGGTGCATGTAACATGATTTTGTGACAGATTGAATGTGTGGCACAAAGGATAGTTCAGAGTTAAGGATGACACCTAGGCAGCGAGCTTGTGGGGTAGGGTAGATAGTCGCATTGTCAACAGTTATGAAGCTATCAGGTTGGTAACTACTCTTGGCTGGTGGGAAAATAATTAATTCTGTTTTGGAAATGTTGAGTTTGAGGTGGCGAGATGACATCCAAGATGAAATGGCAGACAGGCATTCAGTGACACGAACCAATACAGATGGTGATAGATCTGGGGAGGATATGTAGATTTCAGCATCGTCAGCGTACAAATGATACTGAAATATAAAGGAGCTGATTACCAAGAGATGAGGTATAGATTGAGAAAAGCAGCGTACCTAAGACTGAGCCTTGTGGTATGCCAACTGATAGAGGTAGAGAAGTAGAAGTAGAATCCGAGAAGTGAACACTGAAAGATCGATTAGATAGGTAGGATGAGAACCAAGTAAGGGCTATGTCCTGAAGACCTAGGGATTGTAGTATTTGTATGAGAAGACCGTGGTCAACAGTATAAAAAGCAGCAGAGAGAGCTAGAAGAATAAGAAGTGTGTAATGGCCTGTCGATCTAGCAGTGAACCAGATCATTCACTACTTTGGTCAGTGCTGTCTCTGTGGAGTGTTGGGCACAAAAGCCTTACTGGAGTGGGTCCAATAAGTTGTGGGAGTTGAGAAAGTGTGTAAGGTGAGTGTAGGCAAGTTTCTCAAGTAGCTTGGAGAGACATGGGAGCTGCAAAATGGGACGGTAATTAGAGTGTTTGGGTCAGAATTGTGTTTTTTCAGAATGGGAGTAATCACTACATGCTTAAACAGAGAGAGAAAGAAAGATAGCAGTAGAGAGAGAAATTACAGATTTTAGTTAAGGTTGCGATAAGCTCAGGAGACTAAGTTTTACTGACTTGTGAGGATATAGGATCAAGAAGAAAGGTAGTGGAGGAAGAGGATGAAAAGAGTGTCGATACTTAATCTTCACTTGTGGGATCAAATGAAGAGAAAGTGTCAGAGGGTTCAGTTAGGGAATTGAGCAGGTCATTGACTGAGTTAGACCATACCATTTCATCTCAGATTTTATCAATCTAATCCTTGAAGTAGGAAGCAAGTTCTTGTGCACGGATAGTGGGGGAGGTGAGGGAGGGTAAAGAAGTGATTTAAATGTATTAAAAAGTTGCTTGGGGTTGGTGGCATGAGAAGAGATGAGAGATTGGAAATATGTTTGTTTGCCAGTGTCCAGGGCCTGACGATAGGAGTGGTAGGTGGTCTTATTTGTGAGAAAGTCACTTAGATTCTGAGATTTACATCACTGACGTTCTACTTTATGTGACAGTTTTTGTAGGTGTCTTGTTGATTTAAAGTGCCACAGTTGGCATCTAAGCCTACGTGGAGTGTGATGGGAAGCTGGAGCCACTTCATCAAGGGCATGCTCTAGAATCTGGTGCAGGTAGGATACAGAAGTCTCATGAGTGGTAAATTTAGAAATTGGTGAGAGCAGTTGTTGCAGAGAAGTGGAAAGTTGTTGATAATTTATATTGTTAGTATTTCTGTGGGTTAAAGGAGGCTTGCTTGTATATGTGTCATAGAGTTTAGAGTAATGGAAGAGATTGAGAAGGTGATTAGGTTGTGATCAGGGAAAGGGAAAGGAGTGTTAATTAATTCAGAAACTTAGCAGAGCAGAGCCTGGTGAACACAAGATCAAGGCAGTTGCCCTCCTGGTGAGTAGTTGAGTCAGACCATTGGGTGAGGCCAAGAGAGGAGGTTAGAGAGAAGAGTTTGGAGGCATGAACAGATTGTGGACTGTCAAGAGCTATATTGAAATCACCCATAATGATGGTGGAGATGTCAGAGGATAAGAAGTGTGGGGGCCAGGCAGAACAATCTTCTAGAAATTGTTGTTTGGGTTGCCCAGGAGGGCGATAGATAGCTGCAACATGCAGAGAAGGGGGTGAAAATCTTGATAGAGTGAGAATCAAATGATGTGAATGCGAGTAATGTAACCAGAGGTAGAACTGTATATATGAAAAATTGGGACAGTAATATTACAACCCCACCACCTTTAATATTACCAGGCCTGGATGTGTGTGTGTGTGTGTGTGTGTGTGTGTGTGTGTGTGTGTGTGTGTGTGTGTGTGTGTGTGTGTGTGTGTGAAGTGGAAACTACCGTGTGACAGTGCTGCAGGGGAGGCTGTGCCTAATTGTGTGAACCATGTTTCTGTTATAGCCAGCAGATTAAAGTTGTGAGAGATAAAGAAATCATGGATGGATGTTAATTTGTTACAAACAGAGCGTGCATTCAATAAGGCACATTTTAGTTTATGTAAACTATTAGGAATAATGGTATTATCATTGGTTTCACGGTTTGAGTCAAGTACATGAATCAGAATGAAAATATAGTGCAATGCATTGTTTGTGATGTTACTCCCTTTGTAAATGCATCAGTAGGATTATTTTCACTTGCTGCAAAGGTAACACTAGTAATTTCTCTACTAATTCACAAAATAAAGTGGTGTCTAATAGAAATGTGCTTGGGCCACCCATAGTGCTCGGTGCTGTAGGATAGATGAATTGCACTTTTCTTGTCAAATCCCATGTTGATACTGTAGCTCACCTTGATCCAAAGAGTTAAAAAAAGAGTATTTTAGGAATAGTAATTCCATAGCTACTACTGTAAGTGTCATGTATTCCATCTCAATGATAGATAGGGCTACAGCGGGTCATTTTCATACTTGTCCAGCTGATGGCTGTGCCTACTAACATAAATAGATATTCCTTGTAGGAATGATGCTTATTCTAATCTGATCTCCAGTTGGCATCACAGAAAGAGTTCAAATTGGAATTCCCATATTTTTAAAATTCAAGCTTTAAGGAAGATGAACCTTTCAGGTGTGTGAAGATTTTTTTTTAACTGCTGTCCAATGTTGCTTCCCTGGATTATTAGCAAATTGGATTAACCGGCTCACAATATGTGTAATGTCTAGATGAGTTACTACACCGGCATACAATAAACTTCCAAAAGGACTTTGATAAGATATATCCGTCATGTCTTCAAACTTTGCTTTACTTGTGGGTGACATGGTTTTGGTTAGTGTAGTGCTTTTGTCAATGGGAGTACACATTGATTTTGCATCTGACAACATTTACTTTTCAAATATTGTTATAATGTAAATTATGTTTGCTGATCAATAGTTCATTTTCCTGCCTCCAAGTTTTGTGAAATTCTTAGGCCTAATAGGTGATTTGCAGGTCCTAGGTCTTTCACCTTAAATTCTGCACTAACAGCTGATTGGCACTTATATTGTGCTTCTCTTGGTCTGCTAGTAACAGATCATCCACATACACTACACTGATTACTAATTTCTGCTCTATGTACTTGTGGTAGAGACAATGGGCCTAATTCAGACCTGATCGCTAGCAAGCGATTTTTGCACTACTATAATCAGATAGTCACTGCCTACAGGGGGATGTATTTTAGCTGGGGAAGTGTGCGAACGCATGTGTAGCAGAGCTGTACAAACAGATTTTGAGCAGTCTCTGCGCAGCCCAGGACTTACTCAACCGCTGCAATCACATCAGCCTGTCCAGGACCGGAAATTGACGTCAGGAACCCTCCCTGCAAACGCATGGACACGCCTGCGTTTTTCCAGATTTCCAGACACTCCCTGAAAACGATCAGTTGACACCCACAAACACCTTCTTACTGTCAATCTCCTTGCGATCGCCCGTGCGAATGGATCCGTCGATCAAACCCATCGCTGAGCGGCAATCAGATGATCCTGCGCATTTCAGTGCATACGCATGCACAGTTTGGACCTGATTGCCCGCTGTGCAAAAATGCACAGAAGTGATTAGGTTTGAATTGCCCCCAATGATCAGTCTTTGAAAAAACAGTCCATTTCAAGTAGAACTGCATCTAACTTAATGTACCAACCATGACCACTTTGCTTTAAGCCATACAAAGCTTTCTTTAGAAAACACACTTCTCCCTCTTGGACATACAGTATCCTCACAGTAGAGTTCAGGAGGTTCCATGTAAATTTCTTCAACAAATTCTAAATTTAAGAAATCTGAGGGAGATATGGCAATGAGTAAACTTAATGAACTGTACCTCACCACTGGAGAGAAGATCTTACCATAATCAGTACCAGAGTTCTGTGTTAATCCCTTTGCAACCAGATATGCTTTATAATGTGCAATGGTTCAGTTTGCATTTAGCTGTTTACAGAAGATCTTTTTTCTTGACTGTTTCTCTGTGACTTGGCCTATTTACTGCAGTCCATTTACCATTGTCATTTAAGAGTAACATTGCTTTGTCTAGTGCTGATTTCCATTCTGTACAGCCATTGCTTGCCTTAGCTTAATTAATATTTTGGGGTTGACAGAACATGATGTTTGCACATTCTTCAGAATATATTTTGGTTAGTTGCCCTTTGTTGCTTCTCATATAACTTCCACTTTGTTATAGAGTCTGGATACCTGTATGGTCACATTTTCTGCTGCTGGCATATCCAATGTAACAAACTTATTTGGGATCTATCTTGCATCTTTTCTACTGTATTTAGGTATTTGAGCATATGATTTGCATCCAAATACTCTGAGATGATGCTTGGCTTAGTTCCAGGCCATGCCTCTAATGGTGTTTTGCCTTGTACTGCAACAGTGGGTGGATGATTCTTAAGGTATACGGCACTATTGTGCAGTTGGCATGCTCACACCATTTTGTTTTGGTGCATATGCAATTGCAAGTTGATGCTCAATTCCATATTTCTCTAGAAATGTTTTTTTGATCCTACAGTACGTTCATATTCTCAACCATTGTCAGATCTCAAGATTTTTTGCCTTCTGACCAATTTGAGCTTCTACTCATTTCTTGCAGGTCTCACTTTATACAGTACTTCACATGCAGGATTCTATGGTGCCTGTGGTGCCAGGGCCCATAACCTGTTGATATGTCCTATTGGTGTCACCAGAGACAGTGGTAGCAGTGATATATGCAGTATTACCTCTGTGTAGGTACATATGCTACATGTCCATATATCACATAGGCCCTCATTATGAGTTGATCGCTCCCTATCTGCTTTTAGCAGCAGTGCAAATGCTAAGCCGCCGCCCTGTTGTAGTGTATCTTAGCTTAGCAGAAGTGCAAACGAAAGGTTAGCAGAACTGCTCGTGAAATTTTTCATGCAGTTTCTGAGCAACTCCAGACCTACTCCTACCTTGCGATCACTTCAGTCAGTTTAGTTCATGCTTCGATGTCACAAACACGACCTGCCAGCCACTCCCCTTTTCCCCAGGCACGCCTGCGTTTTCACCTGTCACGCCTGCGTTTTTTAGCACACTCCCAGAAAACGGTCAGTTACCACCCAGAAACATCCACTTCCTGTCAATCACTCACCGATCAGCAGAGCGACAGAAAAGTGTTGCTCGCCCTTGTGTAAAACTGCATAGTTTTGTGTGAAAGTACGCGCGTGCGTACTGTGGCCCATACGCATGCGCAGAAGTGTAGATTTTTAGCCTGATCGCTGCGCTGCGAACAACGGCAGCTAGCGATTAACTCGGAATGAGTGCCATAGTGTCATCAGATTAAGTTAGCACATGGGGCACGGGGTCTCAACATGCTCAGTAAAGGTTGCTGTGATTATCTTGGTAAAGGTGTCTTGAGGCTTCAGTACTGGGTCAGGAGATGAGGAATTATTGATAGCTGTCCCACTGATTTGAGGAAAAATTCATCCAAAAGTTTCATAGGAGATGGACTAATGGCCAACCTCTATACCCAAACTAAAGGGAAAAACAGGGCATAACAAGGAAGTAAAACATGACAATTGTCCTGCAGTAATAATGTTAGGCTATTTATAACGGAGTAATGTGGACATAAAAGACTTTCATTTTGTTCATGTAAAAATCATGTAGGCCAGAGTGATCCAATGAAGACAGCAAACATAGGGGTCACTTTACTAAGGTGGGAGTTTTTTTTAGAACTAATGATGTTGCTCATAGCAACCAAACAAATTCTGATAGGTTGCTATGAGCAACAACACCAGTTCTATAAAAATCCCACCTTAGTAAATTTACCCAATACTGTGAGGAGGGGGTCATCTGGTCGTCTAGAAAGGGTGGTGAATGCAGATGCAAGTAGAGTTTTTTTCAGGCATAAATCTCCCTCTCTTGGGCTATGCTCTGCAGGCTTTGCTTGTTGAGAGGGAACAGACTCTGGCTCACTGCATTTTGTTAGTTACTGCTGCTAATATTAGACCTGCCATGAGTGTCCACATCTCTATCTGCCTTCCTAGGGGTAAGTACCGCCTCTGGCCACATCTGCCAGGATGCAATGGTTACCAAAAGTACCACCAGAAGCCCCACTACCAGTTTCTGCACATTCAGCCACTGGCCCATCACCGCAGGTTACCAGGTACAAGGAGACACATTACAGCGCAGCTCTGCTCCCCTTCACAGTGGACAAACTGCCACTAATGTTCAGTGCAGCCCATTTATTTCCTTCTCTCCCTTAAGCCTCCACTGCTGCCAGGTACTTCGAGGTGCTGACAATGCCCACTGTTACCACTATTATACACTATTATTTAACACATTATACACTATTACTTTATATAAATATACATGAACTGATGGTACTCTTAGTGGGGTGCCAGAAAGGGACATAAGAGTACTGTCCAAAAATCCCAGATACAGATGGAGCCACTCTCATCGAGTGTGGCTACATCACAGGTCCCGCCCAGCGTGCCGACAAGTGCACAGAGATGCTCCAATTCACATTGAATGGGGCGCGTGCGTGTCCCATTTGTGCCCGGCGGTCCATCTCGCTGGGTGCACTCAGTCTCAGATGGAGCCACAATTAGCATGGCTCCATCTGTACATGGACTATTATAAAAAAAAGACATGCTAGGGCATCTGGATTGAATCAGGGGCTCTGCACATACCTTTCACTAAATTAGAGTATGCATATGCAACCTCTGGGAGAGTAGCAAAGCTACTGTCTTAGCATGAGGATGCTGCAGGAATCTTGGGGAAATTGGACAGGACCACAGTCACCCACGCAATACTTCTAAATCAAGCAGGCTACTGGTGAAGCATGAGACTCTCAAGTCAGACCTGCAATAAGCAGGCCAGAAAGCTATATATATTCTCACCATGCTTGTGTGGGTTTTCTTTAGGTACTCCAGTTTCCTCCCACATTCTAAAAGTATACTACAGGTTAACTGGCTCCCGACAGAACCCTAAAGTATAATTGTGTGAGAGTACATGGACTAACTAGGTTCTTATCTGCCACCAAATCTATGTTTCTATTTAAAAATAATGTATTTTTGCCCATATGCTGAGATGGAGGAATTACAAAATGCAGTGAGCTCTACACTAATCACCTTTACTCAAGGTGTACCTCAGGCATACTGTACATACAGTACACACAGATAGAAACAACAAAACCATCTGGCATTATACTATAAAGCTATTTTATACACTTATTTCATGTAATATTCTTCAGAATTACTTATATGTCACAAAGTATAGATATCTTGCAACAACTGCTATAATAAAACTCTATAGTAATAAAAAATGTCAAAGAAAAAGAAAGATTATAGCAGTGTGTAGGATAGGTAAATCCCTTTGGGGTCAATTAACACATAGAAAAGACGTCAAGTCAGATACTGTAGCCGCACAAAGAAATAAATATAATATTTAAGTTATATTCTCATCTGACTTAAATTATACTCTCATTTGATTTTCTCATCTTTATTTTACCTGTCTCACCTGGATTAAAAGTGCAGCAATGGTTTCAAGGATCACCACACACACACACACACACACACACACACACACACACACACACACACACACACACACACTGTACATATATCTGCCACACTATTATCAAATAAAACAGCCTCATTTAATTGGGTATGTACAGTATATATGGAATTGCTAATAACCTGATGTATAAAACTGAAATTTGTGTTTTCATTTTTTTTTAGACACAATGGGGCAGAGGGATGCGTTCAATTTGCCAGCTGTTGGGAACCCCGCGGTCAGGATACCGATGTCGGAATCCCAACAGCTTACAGTGATGCCAGCTGAAATCCCGTCAAAACAGGACTATTACCAATTGTGGGTGTCCACAACACCCATAGAGTGGGAAAAGATCCTGTGGCGAGCGCAGTGAATCACCAAGCCGGCAGCATGGCGTAGCAAGCCTTCACACTTGCCCCGTTGACAGCATTCTTGCAGGTGGGAAGCAACTGTCAAGATACGGACAGCCGGCATCCCATCCACCGGTTAATCATACTGGTTCTGTTTTAAGCCCGGAGAAGTGATAAAGCAGTGATAAGCAGAAGGTGATAACGCACCAACCAATCAGCTCCTGTCATTTTTCAAACCTGTAATGATTGGCTGGTGCATTATCACTATTCACTTATCACTGCTTTATCACTTCTCAAAGCTTAATACATCTATCCCAATGTAACTTACTGTTCTTACTGGGCACATTCTATCCTTACCATCTTTACTCCAAAATATTTTTTCTTGCAAAGGTGATCTTTTCTAATCCTTATGTGAAAAAAATGTCTTAACCATTAACTAACAATTTTTTCCCCAAAGAAATACTAAGAAATTGTAATTTTTCTTATGAGTGAAGAACCAGGGCCGGTTCTAGACCTTGTGGGGCCCAGGGCGAAAGTTTCCTTTGGCACCCCTCCCCGTGGCCTCATGGGGAAGGGGTGTGGTCACAGAATAGTACCAATTCACATTACACCGAACAGTAGTGTCCATCATTCCCATTACACCACAGTACTACCCCTTATACACATTAAGCCCTGTTAGAACTCCTCACATATATTACACCACAGTAGAGCAGAGCCCCTTCTACACATTACACCAGGTAGAGACCCTTATAAAACACAAGAAAAACATAAACACAAGAAAAAAGCCCTGATTGATGTCCTTTAAATTATTTGTCATTTTTCCTCCTTACAGTAATGCCCCTTACACATTTTGCCACACACCATAATGCCCATTTACACATTATTCCACACTCACTACACATTATTCCACACAATGTAATGCCTATTACACATTATTCAACACACCATAATGCCCATTACACATTATTCCACACCCATTACACATTATTCCACACAATGTAATGCCTATTACACATTATGCCACACACACCACAATGCCCATTGCACATTATGCCACACACTGTAATGCTTTTTACAATTTATGCAATACACCTTAATTGCCAATACACATTATGCCACATACAGTGATGTCCCTGACACCATTTTATGCTCCACACACAGTAATGTTCCTTACAAATTATGTCCCACAGTAAGGCTTCTATTTTATTAAAACGACCTGCTCATTTTCTGGGGTATCATGGCTCCTTGCCAGGGGTTTCATGCTCATAATCAGGGGTTTCATGCTCTGGGTTCCATGTTTCTTGCCACTGGATACAGCACAGTAATGTTCCTTACAAATTATGTCACACAATAAGGCTTCTAATTTATTAAAATTACCTGCTCATTGCCTGGAGTCTCATGCTCCTTGCCAGTGGTCTCATGCTCATTATCAGTGGTTTCATGCTCTGGGTTCCATGTTCCTTGTCACTGGATACAGCACACTGACATGGGTCTCATGCTCGTGCCAGTGGTTTCCTGCTCATTGCCAGGGGTCTCATGCTCATTGTCTGGGGTTTCACAATGTACTAGACTGTGATGTATAGCATAGTCCTGCTGCTGCATAGTTTGTAAAGCAGCGAGTGTCATACCAGAGGTGCTCCATGAGATGTCGTGACAAAAGGGAGAACATATCAGGGGTCCTGGCCCTCCTCAGACCCCAGCCCACATTTCCTAGCTGCTGCTGCTTGGAGTTTTATCTCTGATGACCTGGCTCTCCCCCCTCGTCGGGCATTGACAGCGTTTGCCAGGAAAGTCTTGGCTGCCGCTGCACAGATTTGGGAGAATGTCTCCCAGGAGTGGCCTAGAGGCTGGAGCAGCTCCCAGTTGCAGTGATATTGTTGTTATGTGCCCGGGGCCATAGCTGGGATCCCTTTACATCAGCTAGTTTGGCTGCAGGCTGGTGACAGGTGAGCAGTGTGCACTCCTCAGAGTGACAGCAGCAGTGATGCCTAGCGCACACTCCCCTACTATCACCGTAGTAAGCAGACATGGGCAGAAAGGCTATGCTTGTGTCAGTTACATGTCAAGCCAATGCAGTGTAGTGGAGTCCAGCAGACTCACTGTCTTCACCTCCGCCATGTCACCCTGCATTCTGACTCCACTTCCCCTCACACCGCACCTGCTGCAGCCATTATTATTAATGTGCAGGATGCGGGTGGGTGAGGGTGCCTGCTGCAGCCATTCTTATGAATGTGCAGGGTGTGGGTTCCCGCAGGGTGACTACGGCCGTGCCTTCAGGCCATTGCACCCTGGGAAGCCGCCCTGCTTGCCCACACCTAAAACAGCCATAGTGAAGAACATGTATATAACCTTTTTAATCTTTCTACGCATACCCTAACTCAATCCCAAATTTCACTGTTAAGTAAAGGAGTAACATTTGCCCACATTCAAAAACTAAACAAATTCCAGACATTCATTGAATTGAACAAATATATTAGGAAACTAACACTCAAAAGACACTTTGCAAGAAAGGACAACGCCATCATTACCAACTATGAAGCCAATAAATCAGGATTGAAACAACTGTCAAAATTCTACCCACTGGAATTGAAGGGTTCTCACATCAATATATTTTATGATCTAGTGAAAAAGGACCTAGTAGACCAAAAAGATTTTGAAATAAAAAAATCCAACCTTACTAACATGGAGAAACAGGCCTAGAAAGAACTAAAGAATAAGGAGGAAATCATCTTAAGACCCGCCGATAAGGGCGGCGGTCTTGTTATCCAAGACAGAGAGACCTACATCAAGGAAGCCAAAAGACTACTTAATGATGAAACATCCTATAAACCACTTAGTAAAGATCCAACGGAAGAGTTCACTACTGAACTGAGACACATACTGGTACAAGGACAATATTATCTCTAAGGATGAGTTTCAATATTTAATGGTGAACAATCCTATCATACCAATAATGTATCCCCTGCCAAAAAAACATAAAGATTTAGAATCGCCACCAGGGAGATCAATAATAGCTGGCATTGAATCCCTGACTGCACATTTGTCCGAGTATGTGGATGTGTTACTCAAACCTCATGTAATTGAATTACCAGCCTGTTTAAAAGACACCACCAGTATTTTGAACCTTCTGAAGGACTTTGAATGGAAAGAAAGTTTCCTCTGGACTACTATAGATGTCCAATCACTCTATACTAGTATTACACCCGACAAAGGAATAGAGGCTTGCTCCAAACTATTTGAAAAGGATCCAAAAGTGTCAGAACCGCACAGAGAATTCATCTGTAAACTTATCCATTTCATTCTAACTCACAACTATTTAAAATTTTTGGATCAATTTTACATACAAAACTGTGGCACAGCTATGGGCACGGTTTTTGCGCCAAGCTACGCAAACATACTAATGGGTATGTGGGAAGAAATACATATTTACAGTAACCCTCTCTTCCAGACCAACATCCGTCTCTACAAAAGATACATTGACAATATCATCCTTCACCGAATTCATGGTATTGCTGCAAAACAACAATTTCAACTAAAACTTCACCCATCAGAGTAGTAAAACCAAGGTGGAATTTCTAGACTTGGTACTCTCCAATGAAGACAAAAAGGTCATCACCAAAAACTACATTAAATCAGTAGATACAAATAGTTAATTGCATTACAACAGTGCCCATACCACCAACTGGAAGAACAACATACCTTACTCTCAACTCTACCGAATTAAACGCAACTGTACAAATCCAGAAACCTATGAAGAACAATCAGTGGTGTATATGAAATGATGTAGAGAACGTGGATATCCAGAAAGCATCCTTAATATTGCTCAGCAAAAAGGAAAGATTTTGGAACGTAAAGCCCTGCTGGAAACGAAGACGAAAACCTGTGGGAAAAACTACATAGTTCAATTCATCACACAATACAACAGTAATGAGAAAAAAGATAAAGAACATCTTTGCCAAACACTGGCACATTCTCAAGATGGACTCGGTACTAAATCAAATATTACCGGATTGTCCTGAAATTATCTTCAAAAAATCAAGGAATCTGAAAGAAATCCTTGCACCAAGTCAATTTAAAAGTAAAGAACACTGTTCAAACTATGCCTAAATGTACAGGAATGTATAAATGCGGACGCTGCACTGTTTGTAAATTTGTCAATCCTAATAGGAAGACCTTCTATCACTCGACCAATACAAAGGAATACAGAACAAGACAATTCATCAACTGTAATACCACCTCAGTAGTCTATCTGGTGTAATGTGGATGTGGACTTAGATACGTCGGTAAAACCAAGAGACCTCTTAAACTAAGGATACAGGAACTCCTTCGTAATATCAGAAATAAAGTAGAGAGTCATCCTCTATCCAGACACTTCTCCATTCATCATGCCTCCAATACTGATACATTTACGTTCAAAGGCCTAGAAAATGTAACCCTAGGAACAAGAGGTGGTGACCTTTTAAAACTATTGTCACAGCAAGAAATGTACTGGATATTTACTTTAAACACATTAAGTCCGCTAGGTCACAATGAGGGTTATGAGATAACCCCCTTCCTTTAACTTCGCAATAGTATATTTCATCAACTTTTAAGCTAGCAGGTACCTTTTATATCTAAATAACACCTTTATTATTTAGACCAAAGTAATCCTCCCATAGATGTAATGTGAAAACAGCTTTTACGTCTTTCTACCATCCAGCCTAAGAGCCAGTTTATAACTTTCCTGTAACACATTTAGCCCAAAAAATGGTCATGTATGGAAATGTTTTTGTTGATGTACAGAATACACTGGGACAGAAATTATATATTTTTTTTGTAAGCTTGTAACGATTTATTGGATGGCGAAATATTCTTCTATTAACTTTCTGGTTCATGTGATAATTATTGAGTACTATGCATTATATCTATAAGTATGTAAATATACCTTTTTATTTTTATTTGTGTATTGTACTTAACATATGTATTAATTTTCTGTTTTATATAATGTATTCCTATTGCTCATTCCGGCACTATATACAGCCATATACTCGATTTCATAAGAAATATACCTCCGGGCTTGTTTGCGTTTCAATGCGCCCCAGACATCCGGGCGGAGCATCACTTCCGGTCAGCAATTTCCGGAAACATTATGAAAATATTTTTAATATTTTGAATACTTCCTTATGTGTGTACTGTATTTAACAATTCTATCTATTTGTTTATTTATATGATGTATTTCTTATTGTCCATCCTGGTACTATATATAGTTTTATACCCGTTCACATCAATAATATACTCCCGGGCTTTGTTTGCGTGCCAATTGCGCTCCAAACAGGCCAAGCGGAGCATCATGTCTGGTTAGTGACATCCGGAAACGTCACTTCCGGCGAGTTACTTCCGGCCACGTATTCACTGTGCTAAGCGCGGTTTCCGGTCACTCGTGACCATGAGTATACCACACTGGGCACAATCTCTTTATCAAAACTAACAGCTTGTGTTAGACATAAACTATACTCTGCATTTACTGTTTTGTCAATACTATTGTTCATTGTTTTCACGCTTCTGGCAGGATCTCCCTACCGGAAGTGATTTGCATAATTGGTTACCGCCCCCTAATTTCAAAGGGGATAAATACAAGAAAACATGGTCAATCCCTATAGACACTCCTGAGAAAGCCTTGAGAGGTGAAACGTGCAGAGGACCTGTTCTGATCACCCCTGATGTGGGCACTCACTGTGGACATACCCTGGATTGCCTAACAGCTTATTTAGCCACTCAAGATAAGCTTTATTTTTGTTTTTATCATTTAGTTTTTATTATTGTCCTTTGTGTATGGAAATAAATCTATTTTTTAATAGCCACCTGTATCCTCACTTATACTGTGGGATTTGGCAATAACGGTATAATACATTACAACGGAGGTCAGCTACTTCTGAAAAAGACCACCCTTGACATGCTGCATTATACTTAGGCTCTGGTACGCTTAATACCTATCGATCTGTATAAAATCTAATTGATTTAATGTGTCAATTCTGCACTATGAGAGGCGTATCTCTATATGGTTGATTTTAGACCCTGCTATTCTTGTGTACAAACCCATTGGAGGATAAAGATCCCTCATGACATGCTTGATGGTTTCTTCTGTTTGGTACGCATAATACCTATAGAAGTGTAAAACACTCATTGACAGTTGACATATCAATACTACACTATGAGAAGTGTATCTTGTGTTTGTTAATCATAGATCCGTTGTGTTGGGAACAACAGATTGGAGAAATCAACCACTGTGTCTGATTTGCATGATAGAAATTCTTCTCTCTGGTACGCAGACTACATACAGATGCTACAAATAAATAAATAAATCTTTCTATGGCGCTGCAAAATGGAGCAGCAGAAGACAGTACAAATAGGTCACCAACCTACAAAGACAATATGTAACAGAAAAATACAGTCTCACTTTCTGCGCTCCAAATGTCCCCTTGTTTTAAACGATCCTCACAGCGATGTCATGATATGCATGAAAAAAAGAAAAACAAAATACAATAGTGTAATCCTGTATGGACACTACAGTTCTTTCCACTGTGTAAAGGGGAAACTAGGTGATGAAGATGGTCCCAGAAAAGAGATACGACGTCCACCTTCTTATGGGGTCACCCAAAAGTGATGCCGTGAAGATTCGGTGTATGCTTACTTGAAAAAGTGAGATAGAAAGCACATAAAGGTTTCTTTTCCGTGGATATTATTTTCTCTTTCGCCCGTATAATGAGTATGGATATCACTCATATGGTGGGTATGTAATTAAAAAAGGGAAGCCAATTAGGGCAAAGGAAACCCTTTTTATTTAAAATTCACAAATAGAACACAAATAGACAACCGGCCATACCAATTTGGGGAACAGAGATGGAATTCGACTGACAGGAAATTATCCGGATATCACAATAATTTGTCATATGCTCCCCTCAATGGATGAACCGGTTAGGACATCAATATTGCACTGTATCAATGCGTTTCGACGCTCGGCGGCATCTTTATCAAGATTAAACAGTGTATATGACTATAAAAGATATACATAATAATATCAATAAAATATAATAACATCAATTCCAATTTTAAAAAACATCAATTACAATTTAAAAAAAGACATCTCACATCATGTAACATACCACTGATATGTGGACTCTCCTGTGTGGTCAGCTGGATAATAAGATCTCCAGTCTGACCTTCCTTAAATAGTATGAGCCCTAATCAATTGGGGATTAATTAACCAATGAATTTAGTTCCCCTATGATGGACACTCAAACTGACCAATCCTATTCCACTTCTGTGCTAAATCATTTACATGTTTAGCGCCAAAAGATTCGTATGAAAATGTTTGTCCCATCTCCATGGTTACGCGTCCGGACAACTTCCGGTACACGCAACCCTGTAGTCCAGTGCGTAACTCCACAGCGCGCCACCGCCCCAGTCTACCAAGCTACGCATACACTCTCGGAGCGACCTCCGCTCACGTGACAACGAAACCCTGAGCATCATCTCCCAATGCACACTGCCCCCGCGTCCAATCACCAATGGGTATAACGAGCTTGTTACCGCCCCTGGTCTCCTTGGTTATGCGTCCAATCTTGGAACGACTTCCGCTCACGTGACCATAAAGTCACGTGTACCGCTTCCTAGTATGTGCCGCCCCCCGCGTCCAATCACCAAGGTTACACGGCTGTCTGGGCTGTGTGCACCACATGCAATATGACCCGGCTCACGATATGTCATGATTAGACTCCATGACATCGTACCACCTAAACCTGTAGATCATTAAAATGTATTTTAAAAACCAATTCCGGTACAATTACCCACTACTCTTGCAGTAACATTTAAACTATTCCATAGCCCTTTTCCAAAATGGCTGAAACTAATAGGAGACCATAATACCGGGTGCAGTGAAATTACCCACCGCCCATACAATATATAGGAGAACCAGCAGAACATGAACTGTTCAGGTGCCTTAATAGACAAGATACATGAATAACATTATTTCCTCCCACTCCATATGTCACATTCTAATGGCTGAAAACAGAGTCATCTATTAACTGAAATGGAGTCATCTATACTCCATTTGCCCCCCTATATAAATAACAAGGCATTCATAGATGATCCCTGAACTACAAGCAGGTAAAACCCTAACAAAATGGACCTACCATGATTAACAGAAACCACCTGATTTCAAAATCGTGGTTTAGACCATGGGGTTTAAGGCTGTTAAATTCATATAACAAAGAGACTGGGAGGATTTGAGGACTGCGCTTATTTGCCTCACTTGATTGACTTACAGCTGCTACGGAGAAAAAAAGGCTTTCCACTAGCCTCTTAAAATCTGGATAGAAAAAATAGAATATATCCCAGCGCTTATAATTTTCAAGTGTATAAAAATATTTCCTACTATATTAGTTGGAGTATTCAATTTTATAAATAAATACAATACCAATCCTCTTACATAAAAGTAGTATTTTCTTTATTTAGAATATAGTGTTAACAACACCTAAAAAATAGGGGCATTTTGTCTAATAATATAACTCAATAAAAAGTGATCCTAATACCGGTATACGTTCAACACAGTACAACACAACATAAAACATATACTATAGACAGTGGGCTATTCCCAGCTGTTTAACTTTATTAAAAATCCACAAATGTAATTTCCAATCACATTCCCATTCCTAACTGGAAGGAATGAATCCTGGATTTCCAGAGACTAAAATGGTATGTTAAAAATTGAATCAAAATGGTTTTGTTCACTGTAATAGTCGGTCCTTTGATTGTATCAGCGTACTATACATCAGAATTCCTAGTCAGGAATATACCATATGCGGACTCACTTAAAAGCCACAGGTCCAGAACCAGTCACTTATTCATAACCAAGGGTGCCAGTTTACTCAAATGCCACAGGTCCAAAACAGTTCAGTATTTATAGCCAGGAATGAAGTGTATGTAGATTTTGCTCAAATATTGCAGGTCCAGAGCACATCAACATTCATGACCAAGAGTAAAGTGTATGCAAAAACTTACTCAGAAGCCACAGGTTCAGAATAAAAGTTCGAGTGTCTGCCGGCAGACTGTTGCAGGTGCTTTCAGCAATCAACTAGTTTCACCTGTCTGAGCAGGCTTCCTCAGGATGGCCGAGTGCACCTTCTACCCCGTGTTTTAACCTCTCCCCGGCATATGTTTCCATGGCGACCACGGTCTCTCCGCCCCTCGCCACCTCTCGCTGCACACAGCTTCAGCATTTTGTTGTCATAGTGACCGCGATCTCTCGTCGCGTCACGTCACTTCCGCTTCCTGTCTCGTTCGTTTGTTGTCATGGCGACCCGGCTTGGTGTATAGTCGCGTAGCCGCCCGGCAGCGCGTCACTCTAGAGGCAGTGGCTCCTGCCCATATGATACTCCATTTAGCATCAAGTTCCCATGGTGACGGGAACTTTCTTGTCGCATCACCTCCTCGTTCTCTCAAATAGTCTAATTCTTCCTGCTCCCAGCATTTTCCAATTGCTCCTTTAAAGTGTGCATAAGGAGTGTCTCTTTCTGGCCGTTTTTCTTTTGTTGTTGTATTTTTCGATCACATTGTGATATTTTCTTATTACCATATCTACTTGGTCTCATATAGAAAGAAAAAAAACGTTCTGTTATAAACACACACATCGTCCCTTCTTTATCCGCAATCTCTACTTCCCGACCGTTCTTTTGTAATATATTTTTATTTTTATTTTAATTGCTGTTTTTACTCTTACTCAGTAATGTCATATATGAAAACATTTAATCCACAATACAATAAACATACACACAACAATAAACATACATATAACGGTGCCTCGAGGTGGAGTTAAGTTTATACAACTCCCATCTCATACCCCTTACTTTTATTTTTATGCTATTTAAATCCTATTCTTTTAGAAAGGGGTAAAGCTCCCAATCTATATTTAATCCTTTTGGTATCAGAGTCCCTAATTCGAAAATCATCCTTGCTTCTTCTTTAAGGAGTGCACTGTTCCAGTCTCCCCCTCTCCATGATTTTTGTATTAATTTGATACCAATAAACTCTAGGGCCGCAGGGTTGCCATCATGGACTTTAAGGAAATGTTCTGGAACACTGTGGTTATCCTTTTTAGTCCTGATGTTATTTAGATGTTCGTTTATTCTAATCTGAAGGCATCGGTAGGTCTTCCCCACATATTGAAGCCCACAGGGGCAGGTCATCAAGTAGATCACCCCCTACGAATTGCAGGTGATTTTCTCCTTTATTTTATATTCTTTTCCTGTACTATTGGATTTGTATTTCACTGTTGGTTTTGTTGATACATTCTTCGTTTTCCTGCAAACCACACAGGTATTGCACCTATAAAATCCCGGCTCCATATCTTTTAGCCAGGTCGTTTCGTCCCTTCTATCGTTTTTACATTCTATATGTAAATATGGGTTTTTTGGGTAACACTTTACTCAAGATATCATCCTGTGTATGGAAAGAGACTTTAAAGTTTGTGATGTTATTCTTTTTAGATTCATTGCTAAAAACTAAAGAATCTAAAAAGAATAACATCACAAACTTTAAAGTCTCTTTCCATACACAGTTCAACAAACAACACAAAAGGATAGAAGGAATAGTCAGAAAGAACTGGAACATTCTATTGAAGGATGATATCTTGAGTAAAGTGTTACCCAAAAAACCCATATTTACATATAGGAGGGCACCAAATATTAAAAACAGTCTGATATCTAGTGCATTACCGATGGATGGAAAGAGGTTTCTTCCTTGAAACAAGGGGTTTTATCATTGTGGAGATTGTAAACTCTGCAAAGCCTGTCCCAGCAGTGAGTCTAAAGTTACTAATTTTGGCTGAGAAAAAAAGACCATCAAAATAGACGAGTTTATTACCTGTCATACAGATTATGTCATTTATGGCATAATATGCAAATGCAATTTATTGTATATAGGTAAAACTAAATGACAGGTCAAAATTCGATGGGCTGAACATGTCCGCAACATTACTAATGGCAATGTCAATCATCCCTTTTCTTTACACTTCAAAGAAAAACATGAAAAATCGGTTAAGGGTCTGAAAAGTTTTTGTGCAATCAAATGGATACAAAATAATTGGAGAACAAGGGATAGAGATCACAGGTTAGCGAAGGCTGAAATGAGGAATATATATGAATTTAACAGCCTTAAACCCCATGGTCTAAACCACGATTTTGAAATCAGGTGGTTTCTGTAAATCATGGTAGGTCCATTTTGTTAGGGTTTTACCTGCTTGTAGTTCAGGGATCATCTATGAATGCCTTGTTATTTATATAGGGGGGCAAATGGAGTATAGATGACTCCATTTTCAGTTAATAGATGACTCTGTTTTCAGCCATTAGAATGTGACGTATGGAGTGGGAGGAAATAATGTTATTCATGTGTCTTGTCTATTAAGGCACCTGAACAGTTCATGTTCTGCTGGTTCTCCTATCTATTGTATGGGCGGTGGGTAATTTCACTGCACCCGGTATTATGGTCTCCTATCAGTTTCAGCCATTTTGGAAAAGGGCTATGGAATAGTTTAAGTGTTACTGCAAGAGTAGTGGGTAATTGTACCGGAATTTGTTTTTAAAATACATTTTAATGATCTACAGGTTTAGGTGGTACGATGTCATGGAGTCTAATCATGACATATTGTGAGCCGGGTCATATTGCATGTGGTTCACACAGCCCAGACGGCCGTGTAACCTTGGTGATTGGACGCGGGGGGCGGCACATACTAGGAAGCGGTACACGTGACTTTATGGTCACGTGAGCGGAAGTCGTTCCAAGATTGGACGCGTAACCAAGGAGACCAGGGGCGGTAACAAGCTCGTTATACCCATTGGTGATTGGACGCAGGGGGCGGTGTGCATTGGGAGACAATGCTCGGGGTTTCTTTGTCACGTGAGCGGAGGTCGCTCCGAGAGTGTATGCGTAGCTTGGTAGACTGGGGGCGGTGGCGCGCTGTGGAGTTACGCACTGGACTACAGGGTTGCGTGTACCGGAAGTTGTCCGGACGTGTAACCATGGAGATGGGACAAACATTTTCATACGAATCTTTTGGCGATAAACATGTAAATGATTTAGCACAGAAGTGGAATAGGATTGGTCAGTTTGAGTGTCCATCATAGGGGAACTAAATTCATTGGTTAATTAATCCCCAATTGATTAGGGCTCATACTATTTAAGGAAGGTCAGACTGGAGATCTTATTATCCAGCTGACCACACAGGAGAGTCCACATATCAGTGGTATGTAACATGATGTGAGATGCCTTTTTTAAAATTGTAATTGATGTTTTTTAAAATTGGAATTGATGTTATTATATTTTATTGATATTATTATGTATATCTTTTTTAGTCATATACATTGTTTAATCTTGATAAAGACGCCGCCGAGCGTCGAAACGCGTTGATACAGTGCAATATTGATGTCCTAACCGGTTCATCCATTGAGGGGAGCATATGACAAATTATTGTGATATCCGGATAATTTCATGTCAGTCGAATTCCATCTCTGTTCCCCAAATTGGTATGGCCGGTTGTCTATTTGTGTTCTATTTGTGAATTTTAAATAAAAAGGGTTTCCTTTTGCCCTAATTGGCTTCCCTTTTTTAATTACATACCCACCATATGAGTGATATCCATACTCATTATACGGGCGAAAGAGAAAATAATATCCATGGAAAAGAAACCTTTATGTGCTTTCTATCTCACTTTTTCAAGTTAGCATACACGTAAGGATTCATTACCGTATCTTCACGGCATCACTTTTGGGTGACCCCATAAGAAGGTGGACGTCGTATCTCTTTTCTGGGACCATCTTCATCACCTAGTTTCCCCTTTACACAGTGGAAAGAACTGTAGTGTCCATACAGGATTACACTATTGTATTTTGTTTTTCTTTTTTTCATGCATATCATGACATCGCTGTGAGGATCGTTTAAAACAAGGGGACATTTGGAGCGCAGAAAGTGAGACTGTATTTTTCTGTTACATACAGATGCTGTATTAAAATCACCAAAACAAGTGTGAAGTTACTGCACCATTTGGCGCTTGTCCTCTCCTGTTGTCTTTCTAGAATATTTTGGCACTAAACCTAGCGACACCCCGAAGGACGAGCAGCCGTCCGCAGGATCACCTGTGGAAATAGTGTGCAAGTTTAACATACCTAAGACATTCTTCATTACAAATAGGTTTTATTGATTGTGAAGGGAAGTTGCGCACTGATCTTACTTGTATTCTACATGTATATAACCTTATCTAAAATTATTTTAGTAAAAAAAAAAGAAATTTTTTTTTTTTTTTACTTGTAAATCGCCCCCCCCCCCCCCAAACATTGGAACATCAATCAGTACTATCATAACATTGGGAACTTTGGAAACATTGTGACCACACAACTTTAATTGTAACAGCTGGTACAGCTGCCAGGTCAAAGGGGGGGGGGGGGCATGAGGGGGTTACTTTGCACTTCCTCAGCAGCTGCTGTTGTCTGCAGCTCTTTCATATTGGGCTGTTGTGCAGGCATTTAGAGATAATGTGGGCTTTCGACTATAAGAACAAGCTTAGCAGCAGAATGCAATTGGCTGTATTAGGTGTAGAGGGACAGATTCAGGAACTGGACCAGAGAGAATCAATGGTAGTGTAAAGGTCAGGAGATAGCTTTCAGGATGCTATAATAGAAATTATGGGCAAAACTGGACAATCTTGAAAATATATCTTGCTGCTATAATCTCAGGGTATTGGGACTTTCTGAGACTCTGGAAGGTCCGTCAGTGTACCATTTTCTAACACACTTTCTGAGTTACTTCAGGTTAAAGAGGTGCAGCCCAACTCTGGGCCATGCGCAGTGTTGTTCTATTGCCTTAATTATCTACACAAGTAGACTATTTGGTCCACATTGAAGAGAAATCCAGACCTAATGGAATTAATCTGAGTTTCATATTTTCCAAGACTAATCCCCAGAGTCCTCTAGAGCATGTGAATCTTTTTCCCAACTGTGTTTCTATCTCATCCTGTCTGGTTACAGATTTGCTTTATTGTATCCAGTACAACTTTGCCTCTTACTTTAAGGACTTTACAGTGGTTCTGATGCAGGAGTATGTGTTGATGATGCAATGTCTACTATGAAGGTTCCGAATAAGGCTCCTGCTGAGAACTGTGAATTTGTTGTTATTCTGGAATCTATGTATTGCAAATTTAGGTCAAAGTACCTTAATATAGTTCAGGTTTATTTCTCTATATTATATGACTTAGCTTCTTAGCTTTTTTTTTGTTCCTTAACCACATATTTCTTTTTATGTAATTGCTCATTTGGATAAGTGGGGCTTGGAACTGTCTTGCTTCAGATAGTTATTCATTTTTCTTGGTTGTATTGCCATGAAGTTCAATGTTTTTTTATTTTATATTAATTTATTGAAGCAATGCATATATCAACATACAAGATATAGTTGATTTTAAAGAGTTTGTACATGTCATCAACATAGCACAATAAACTTTGACAAATGACACGCTCTAATTGACCCTGTTTGTGATGTATGAGTCCAATAATAGGAAAATATATATGCTACTGATTTTGTACATAGTTTCCATGTCACAGTTGAGTGTTGGTATAACAGTACATTAAAACAGGTGTCTCTCTCAATTGACTAAAATTTCCAATACATACATCAGTCAAAAAAGAAGAAATAATAAAAGTAGCATCTGCACCAGCCTCCACACTCCCAGGACATTAAAAAAAGGACGTTACAGGACAATGGGTAGGTCCCCTCTCATTACCCTGGTCATATACCACAGATTATTCATTAAGGATTCATGTAGTTGTGATTTTATGGGGGTAGACAGTGTGGCCACATAGCTTTCCCAAACATCAAAGAACTTTTCAACTTTTTTGTCCTTTTCTAATGTCACCCCACCCACTTCACCCTAAAGAGGTAAAATAACTTTGTTTTAAATAAAGTCAGTGACGGGGGTTCAGGGTGGATCCATACTTGCAGAATGGATTTCAGAGCTGCGGCGCTTACCGCTAATAGCAATTTTTTGCTGCCTTTGGACACTACTTGATTGTCTGAGAAGATATCGAAAAGAGCCCATTCTGGCATTAAATGTAAATAGTTTACTAGATGGTCCATAAAGTATCTTCGGATTTGCATCCAAAAACCCTTGATCAATGGACAGAGCCACAGGCAATGGTAAATATCCGCTTGGGCTCCGCCACACTTCCAACAATCGTGAGAGGGGGAGAGACCAATCAGGAATCTCTTAAGGGGAGAGAGATACGTCCTGTGTAGTATATTAAGGAACATTTATTTGTATCTTGCCGAATAAAGGGTCGCACATGAAGTTGTGTGGGCCTTTAAGATCTTACCTAGGTCTATGAGAGGGAAATATGTTTTCCAGGCCGCTAAGCCTTCTGATCTTGCTGAAAAATTTACAACCAGTCGGAAGTGTTTATAGGCTATAGAAATGGCCTTCTTAGTCATATGGGCCTGTTGGAGCAGGACATCAACTGGGTTATGCCAGTCCGTTGAAGAGAAATGTCTAACCGTGTCCCCTACATAGTGTTGAGCTAGTAAGAATGTAATTGGGTACGGCTCTACCACTGGGAATTTAGCAGCCACCTCTTGGAACGTCAAGGGTCTCTCCCCCCGAATGTCAACCAAAATTCCAATACTGAGAATCCCTCTCGCTCTCCAAACATTATACGGGAAACGTGCGTTTCCATCCTGAAAGTCAGGGTTGTCTATAAATGGAAGGAATAGAGATTTGTGTGCATTCATGCCATGTTTGTGTCTCAATCCCTCCCATAATTTTCTAACATACCACAAAAGCGGGTTATCTTTGACTTGGGTTGAGATTTCTCGGTCATGCGTATGTAGGAAGCTGATCAAGTCACTGCCCTGCAAGAATTCCCTTTCCAAATCTGTATTAGTATAATTTTCCTGGTTATGTAACCAATCACTGAGATATCTCAATTGAGCAGCTTGGGAATACCAAACCACATTAGGAAAGTTCAAACCTCCGTTACTAGCTGTCTGTTGCAGTTTAAGTAAAATAATTTGTGTCTTTTTCCCTAGCCATATAAACTTTCTAAACAGGAAATTTAAATATTGAATATCCCTGGATGAAAGCACGCATGGGAGTGTTTGGATAGTATACATGAGACGGGGGAATGACACCATTTTGATTAAGTTGACTCTCCCCAAATATGATAGCTGTAATGATTTCCAGCCCTCCAGCTCAGCAGCAATCTTTTGTATTATAGGGGTGAAGTTTAAGCTGTATAATAGTCTCAGAATTCAAAGAATCCGAATGCCCAGATAGGTAATGGAATCGGACGTCCACGTTAAAGGTAAATTGCCTATACCATCCCTTGCAAAATTCCCGGAACCCAATCTGAGAGCTATCGATTTCGACCAGTTGATACAGTAACCTGAAACATTCCCGTATGCTTGCAAAAGTAAAAAAATGTGAGGCAGTGAGTCCGTCGGATTACCTATGTACAACAGGATGTCATCAGCGAACGCTGTTAGTTTAATTTTCCTATGCCCTATCTTAATTCCTTTGAATTAGATATCGTTTTGCAAGATGCATAGTAAAGGGTCTATCGCCAGGTTGAATAGAAGTGGGGACAGTGGGCAACCTTGACACGTTCCCCTGTGCATTACAATCGGGTTACTACATGTGCCATTTATCAGGATGGTAGTGGAAGGAGATGTATACAGATATTGTATCATTTTGATGAAATCAGGATGAAAATTCCTACGGTGTAACACAGAATATAAGTGGGGCCACAGTACAGTGTCAAAGGCTTTCATTGTGTCGAGACTCTGCAAGATGTTTTTGGATAGGTGTGAGTGTGCAGAGATGATGCTTGCCACCACTGCTGCTTGAACCCCCTTTACTGAGTGTTTATCTCTAACAAAACCTAGTTGGTGGGGAGTCAAGGCGTGAGGCAGAATTGTTTGCAATCTATCTGAAAGTATTTTAGCAAACAATTTGATGTCCATGTTTAGTAAAGTGATAGTTCTGTAAGAGTTCACTAATTGAGGATCCTGATTAGGTTTAGGGATCAGAATAGTATGAGCTGTGTTAAAATGGTGGAACGGGGTGTGGTGTTGTATGATATTGTTGAATAATTTGAGCAATATGTGGGTGAAGAATTTTATAGAATTCGTTAGACAGGCCATCTGGACCAGGGAACTTAATGCAGTTGAAGATTCGATGTTGCCACCTCAATTTCTAATAGGCACAATCAATGTGTCAGCCTGAGTTTGAGACAACTGAGGCATACAGTATTTGCTCGTCTCAGCAACCCGTCATGTTATTATTATTTTTATTTATTACCAGTTATTTATATAGCGCACACATATTCCGCAGCGCTTTACAGAGAATATTTAGCCATTCACATCAGTCCCTGCCCCAGTGGAGCTTACAATCTATATTCCCTATCACATGTACACGCACAAACATTCATGCTATGGGTTAATTTTGTTGGGAGCCAATTAACCTACCAGTATATTTTTGGATTGTGGGAGGAAACCAGAGTACCCGGAGGAAATCCACGCAAGTACGGGGAGAATATACAAACTACCCACAGTTAGGGCCATGGTGGTAATTGAACCCATGACCTCAATGCTGTGAGGCAGTAATGCTAACCATTACACCATCCGTACTGCCCTATGTGCCTCGCTATCAAAAGGAAGGCTGGAGTACAGGTTTGTAAAATATGATTCAAAGTGGTCAACAATCGCCCTAGTGTTTGTGAGCAGGTGGCCTGATTGTTTATCTTTGACTGCGGTTATGTAGCGAGTAGGGTGTCGTTTTTTGGACATAGTTGCTAAATGAAGTCCCGTCTTGTTTCACCACTGGTAATATTTGTAACGAGAAAACACTATGTCTTTTTTGGCCTGGGACAATAAAAAATCATTCAATAACTTGAGTGTATTTATGTATAAATTCTATGGTCTCTACATTAGGGGCATATACATTCAACAAAGTGTACTTTGCTCCCCATAATTCTATATCCAGAATCAGATATCTACCTTCTCTATCTCGAATTGAATGTAGAATGGTGTAATTCAGGTCTTTGTGAAATAGAATGGCGACCCCCCTCACTTTTCTATGATAATCAGCCGAAATACAGCCGTCTATCCATGAAGCTCTGAGAGAGGAAACCGCACCATCCATCCAGTGCGTTTCCTGCAAAAAAGACAATATGGGGATGGAATCTCTTTAAATGTGTTAGTACCTGTTTTCGCTTAACAGGGGAATTAAGCCCCCGGATGTTCCAAGAGACTATTTTAAAACTAGAACCCAGGGGAGCAGAAAGTTGGGATTGTGGGTTCAGATTAGCCAATACCTAGATGTGGGTGCATGATTATATCAGATTTCAAAGTGTCAGTTATTCACTCCCTGTCCCAGCAAGCAGGTAGCTGCGGTTAGGTAGTACAGAATGTGAGAGGGTAACCCTTGCTCGGGGGGGGGGGGGGGGGGGAGGAGACCGGGCGCAGACAAGAAATAATGCATATCCAAAAAACAACACATTGCTTCAAACATTTTCTAACTTTTTTCCAAACCTCAGACACCTGACAAGCATCCTCATTAAGAGTGACACTCGTGTTGAACCTAAGAACATAAAGTAAATGAAAAAACAAATCAACCAAGTAGCTCTAATATGTAAGTATAACCATATTGTTCAAAATGGGGTAAGATAGATAAGTTAAGTACTGATGTGCAAATCAGGGATTATCCTGACTTCTGGGGTCAAGCATTCTAGTAACATAGGTTTTGGCTTCTTTTGGGTCCGAAAAGAAGAATGCGACCATTGTCATGAATTCGCAGTTTTGCCGGGTACATTAATGCAAACCTTGTATTGTTATCATGAAGCAATCTGTATACATTAGAAAACTCCCTTCGTTTCTACGCCACAGAGGCAGAGAAATCCTGAAAAATAAGGACACTTCTGTCCCTCGCTTTCAGCTGGGACACATTACGGTAGGAACGGAGAACTTGTTCCTTCATGCGAAAATCAATAAATTTAGCAATAACAGGCCTCGGCCTCAAATCTACATCTGGCCTGGTCGGACCAATTCTATGAGCTCTTTCTATGTGAGGCTGAAATGACCCCCCAGGAATCTCCAGTGCCGTGAAAACTTCCTGAGATAGAAACTCTGATAGTTGCGAGTCTTGGATGGAATCCGGAATACCCACAAATCTCAGATTACATCTTTTATCCCTATTTTCCAAGTCATCTATTTTGGCTTGCATGGCTTGAACGACATTAGATTGCGTGTTATAATGTCTGCACCTGATCCTCAGTGTCGCTCACCCTCAGCTCCACCGTAGTGAGTCTAGATGAGTTTGTCTCCAATTTAGCTAACGTAGTGTCTAGCGCTGTCTGGATTTGTTCAAGTTTTCGATCAATAAATTGTATGTTTTCAAGTTTGCTATCTATCTGAGGCATCAGGAATTTAGATAGTTCTTGAGCCATTCTAGTGAGAAAGATGTCTGGCCTAGTGACATATCCATGTCAGTCACCCCATCCGGGGGATTGCTCATTCAAGGGGGTGATGATGAGTTTGATTTCCCTGGGTTCTGTTTATTCTTACTCATTCTGGTATTTATAGTTGATTGGGTCGATCTGCCAGATAAAGTCTTATGGACGTATTTGTCCATAACCCACTATCCGTCAGACTACAGAAATGTGGTGGCAGTAGAGCCACTCACCCCAGACTAATAATCAAAGAGAATGCCTGTACAGTTATACGTCTATAATGCTAGTACAATCTGCAGAAAAGCAACAGAGCCACCTGGTCAATTATGCATCTCTACTACATGATATCAATTAGGGTGAACAGAGAACATTCGAACATTAGCATAACCCTGCAGCGGACAAGACTATTAAATCTTAACTGGCCTATGAGCCAGAACCATAACACAGTTGGGAAGCACCAACAGGAATCCGCCCACAAAAGCCAAAATAAAGCCGTAAGTGCAACCAGTCACAGACCAACCGATAATCTCCTGTCAGGGAGAGTGTAACTAAGGAATCATCAGTATGTCTGAACAAGGCCGCAGTCACGGTCCAAAAACTGGACTGATATATAAAAAAATAAATATAAAATAAAATAAATAAACAAAAAAGATATGTCCGCTAAAACAAAAGGACGAATAAACTACACCTATGAACATGTGCACTTTTGTCGATAATTTACCACTGGTGTGAGCACGATAGTAAGGCTTGCGATAACTCAATCAAAGTTACACCCAGCACAGCGAGCAACCATATCAGAGCCAGGAACCTTAATCCACTCAGCCACTAAGTGGCAGTACAATAACTGCTATATACAGCGCTGGTTTCTCAGGTAGGCAATAAATAGTAAGTAATGTATAAATTGTGTAGAACAATGAACTGCAAACAAATGCAATATGAAATAAATAAACAGTAGTGTCCCAGTGTAGTTGGCTGAGCGCACCGAATCCGGAGTACTGGAATAGTATGCAGCAGTACAGGAGACGCCATATTAGACAGGGCTCAATCACAGGAATCAGTTCAGAAACAGTCCCCGCAGTGTCGCGATGCAGGCCACCCTGCAGTCTTTAGCAAACGATTTTATTTTTATTTTATTTCTTTTTTTCTTTCTATTTCCTGTGTGCAGCAAAGTCACCTCCAGGCATACATGCGTAGCAAAGGCAGTAGAGCTAGGACAAGAGGGACCATGGAGTGGGTAGGGATAATAGGCGAGGGGGGGTAACAGACTAGGAGGGAACGGGTCAAAGAGTAGGGATAAAACAGTGCAGGGAGTGTTAGTGGAAAAGAGGGATATACAAACAACTTTAGTACCTGGGGAAGTGGAAGTGCCTCTCCACAGATAGGAAAACGCAGTGACTTGTTCCTGGCAGGTCGGTCACATAGTGCCCTGGAGGTGGACTCCCAGCTCTCCATTCACACGGTCACCGGTATGGTTCACAATGGTAGGGGTGACTGTCCCCCTGGTTGCCAGTCTCCAGAGTAAAGCGAGACACCGTTCCTCCTAGTCACATCAGAGCCTCCGTGGAACAGGTTGGCCCCACAAAGCCCCTGGTCCGGCGAGGCGCAGTCGGGGTAGTAAGCACCTGCATCACCGCTGCACGCTTCCCATGATGCGGTCTCAGCGAACCCCGTCTGTCCTCTTGTCCTCACAGGCAGTTAGGCAGGGTCACACACACACTTGTGTCCGGGTAATCTGTATCTCCCAGGGCACCGCTGTGTCCATGCGCCCGTCACAGCCGTCACACACGCTGCAGCCCAGCATGTCCATTCCCGCCGTGGCTTTCTGGCTTCTTCTCCAACACTTGCGGCTCCGCCAGGGCAAGAGGGTTAACGAGAGAACTTAATTGCAGCGTTGGTCAGTGATAACCCACAACGTCCTCAGGCCGCATATACACAGTATCACAGGCGGTCATGCTGGCCGTCTCCCTCGATGGCCGGACACCGGGGTCAAGTCTAATTCTCCTCGGCAGAAAGGGTACCCCCGTGCTCCCTAGAGTGTGAGCAACAAGGGAGAGTATTCTTTGTGGCCATGTGGCTGTCTAAATGAGGGGATTATTCCAGATTCTCTGTGCAGTCTGGAGGAGCAGAGTTAAAAAGCGCCCATGCTGGACGACCCGCCCCCGGAAGTCCATGAAGTTCAATGTTTTATAAATCACCTTAAGGTCCTTTGAGACATCTATGTTTTAATTTTGTGTTAACTTTTTATTTCTCATTTCCCCTGTATGATATCTTTACCTACTCTTGCTTTTCTATTGCTATGTGTTTTTACCATTACTATCATGAGCTGAGATGCTTTTCAGAGTGTTCTGATGTATGTTTTAATAGATGTTTTTATTTAGGAGTCTGGATTGTTGAGGTACAGTATTAACTCCACAATTAAATAGAAAAAAATTATGCTATAGCTGAACAAATTTCATTGGGATTTAGTGTTTTTACAGGGGATGCATCTCTTATCACCAGAAATACTTAAGTTGAATATTCAGGACTGGTCAGTAATTGCTTCAGACTAATTTAGCTCTTAAGGGGTGGTAATTCTTGTATAAAGAAAGGTCCATATGTAAATATACTGTATTGTAGATACTGAAGACCGATATGTTATTTCAGATGTTAATATTGACCCATTTTGATATGTGTTGTAGACTGTATATGCCCCTTTTTCCTATTTAAAACACATTTTTCAATCCCTCCTTTCATACTTTATATTCATGTATGTCATTCCCTCTGAGAGTTGGGTGATATTTTAATTTACCGTCTTCTAAATTTATGGACAGTAGCTCCAGAGCTATGTTTGCCTCTTTTTGGTAAAAGTTACGGTGAACCAATCATCCTTTGGATAGGGAATATACATGCTTATCAGCTTCATATGGGATGCTATCTCATATTTATTACATGCTGTTATCAAATAAACTGGTCCTTAATATTTTTTTCCACCAAAATAGAACCCATATGCCTCTCCAACCATTCTTTGGTCTGGATTTATTTCACCACCAGGGCAGATAAGGTTCCATTCAGACAATGGAGATTTCCTGCACTCTTTTCTTCTTCTCTGCAATGTAGAGGTAAGGTTGAGTCTTTTAGGAGGAGTTCAGACTAGATCATTTGCAACATTTGTAAGATGACCCATTTCTGTTTTGGCAATCGTCCAGGGCAGTTCTATATGGTTGTATTCTAGATTATATTGCACAGCAATAAAAAAATATTATTTGCACTATGCTTACAGTTCCAAATCTCTTTAACAATGGCTTATCAATCTTTTAAAACACCTTCTACCTTCAAACTGGCTTATACTAGCGCTAAGACACAGTATTATATATATTCTTACAAGATGGATGACCGATACTCTTTTTTCAAGGGCACGTTAATGTTATAGATTTGACAATAAATTGGGCCATCTTCTTTCTAATCTCCTCTGTACTGTAGCTCAAAGTCAACCTCTGTAATTACTCAAATAAAAAAGTTTTCTCCCCCAGCACAGTAAGAGATATCAGCAATAAGACGTCAACATTACATTATAATAGAAATTTCAGAAATCTTACTTACATATATTTTCAAAGCCTTGAAAAAGCTTCTCTGGTACTGGTGATGACTTGTGCTGCATGGTAACAGCACCCACTCTTGGGGGTAAATTTACTAAGGTGGGAGACTTTTAGAACTGGTGATGTTGCCCATAGCAACCAATCAGATTATATCTATTATCTGCTAGAAGCAGCTAGATAAATGGTAAATAGAATCTGATAGGTTGCCATGGGCAACATCACCAGTTCTAAAAATCTCCCACCTTAGTAAATTTACCCCTTGGTATAATATTCCTTGTTGTCGTGCCACATGATAATAGCACATACAATAATATATCTAAATTATGATCCATGTCACCTGGATTCACTTCTATTTCCTCCAAATGGCACTACAAAAACCAGCATGCCCTCCAAATGCTAGTTCCATCTGTGCCTCTCATATATACACACAGGAGTAGTTGGGCAATGCAAAGGTGTAGAAGCTGCAATCATGAATAACATTCCACTCTAGTGCAGGGACTCTTGTATCTACCCACAGGGATAAATGATAACTGATGAAGCAAGGAGAATCAGAAAGAAACTTGAGGCCAGACGTAATGAAGTACAAGTTGGCTGGAGGTGCGAGTTCCCAGCCAAACTCAGACTTTTTTTTGAAAACGTCAATCATGTAAATGGCAAAACCACTCCTTGTAAATCATTGCCACTTTGAAAAAAAAAATTTGGCTGGAATCCCGCACCTCCGGCCAACTTGGACTTCATTACATCTGGCCCTTGAAGTTGAATAGGTATTTGCTATGAATGAAGAGTTACAACCAACAAGGTTAGACAGCAGAATGGCTGAGGCTGGATGCAGACTTAAATACACAGGAGGAAAAATGTGCCTATGAAAAATGGAGCTTGACTGCTGAGAACACCGCAACAGCAAAATAAGTAGCACTGGTAGATTCACTTAGCAGTAAACTAGGAACAGCTGACAGCTGAACTGGTATTAAAACACCAGGCAGTTTTAATAATCAGCAAGGCTGGCTGAATAGAGTTGGAGAGTGACAGTCTAGGATACTGTGGGGCCAAACCCTGGGTAATTTAGATTTTGTTCCTAATGCTGTACAGGCAGACATGCAGGAACACAGACGTTGCACTTGGCACTGGAGGGAGTGCCAGAAAGCATTATGTAGAGCGCACTGTTTCTGGATTGGCTGCAGCAGTCATGTGAAGCCAGTCTAGTTCTGGACTGCCTGGCTTGCGATTGCCTGACTTGACCCAAGATGATGACGCTCGATTTGTGACAACGCTGCATGATAACAGCACCCACACTGAGTTATATAATTGTGTTGTCACATGATAACAGCACATACAAAATTATATCTAAATTGAAAGCCAACTTACCTTGAGTCACCCCTAGATTCTCCAAATGGCACTACAAGAACCAGTATGTTCTCCAAATGCTGTTCTAATCTGAGCCTCTCAGAACAGCAATATAAAATGGCAGCAGCTCAATCAATTTAATAACTCCTTTTATTTATTTGTCTTGTTTAGACTAACCCCTCGATTTCTTGCATCCAATAGATTTACTAACTTGATTACATACCATTTTACAGTAAATTTGCTCTTTAATTACTCACCTTTGCAAGGTTGATGGTTCCTTTGTCACAGCTAGAAAAGAGGTCATGGAGGTTTTATATCTGTTTTATGAAGCCTTCAATGGACATGCAAGCCAAAACTGCTTTTCGGAGAGACTTACCCCATCTGAATTCAGCTGCAATGGACCAGTTGTATTACCCAATTACAGTATATCCCAAGAGATTTAATCAGTTATTCAAAAATGATACCAATAATTTGTGATACCATTTTTATGTCTTTAACCACTTGCCTGGCATGGTCGCATCAGATGCGACCATGCCAGGCAAGTGCTTTATCTAACCTGGTCGCACAGGATGTGACCAGTCAGATAAACTGTGTTAGCAGAGGCAGGGAAGAGAAACTTCCCTCCGCTGCTGCTGGCAGAGGGGCCTCCCTGCACCCTCACCCTGTGTCTGCCATGCTGCCGATCATTGCTGCCGATCAGTAGCCAGAGGCGTAACTAGGATTTTCGGAGCCCAGGGCAAGATGGAAAATGGCGCCCCCCCCAAAAAAAAGCATGTGCGTGCACCGAAGGCGCGCGTGGTAAAAAAAATGGGTGTGGCCACGCTCCAGAAGGGGTGTGACCACGCTCCAGAAGGGGTGTGGCCACTGAAAATGGCCCACAGTGCCAGTTACATTGCCCCACAGTGCCAGTTACATCGCCCCACAGTGCTGGATACATGCCCCACAGTGCCGGATACATTGCCCCACAGTGCCGGATACATTGCCCCACAGTGCCGGATACATGCCCCACTCAGTGCCAGTTACATTGCCCCACTCAGTGCCAGTTACATGCCCCACAGTGCCAGATACATGCCCCACAGTGCCAGTTACATGCCCCACAGTGCCAGATACATGCCCCACAGTGCCAGTTACATGCCCCACAGTGCAAGATACATGCCCCACAGTGCCATTTACATGCTCCACAGTACCAGATACATTGCCCCACAGTGCCAGTTACATTGCCCCACAGTGCCAGATACATTGCCCCACAGTGCCAGTTACATTGCCCCACAGTGCCAGATACATTGCCCCACAGTGCCAGTTACATGCCCCACAGTGCCAGATACATGCCCCACAGTGCCAGCCCCCACTCAGTGCCAGTTACATGCCCCATTTGGTGCCAGTTACATGCCCCACAGTGCCAGATACATTGCCCCACAGTGCCAGTTACATGCCCCACAGTGCCAGATACATGCCCCACAGTGCCAGGCCCCACTTGGTGCCAGATACATGCCCCACTGTGCCGCCAGACCCCCCCCCCATGCCGCCGGACCCCCCCGTCACTTACCGGCCACTTGTTGCTATGTGAGGGGAGGAGAGCGCAGCGCAGCTCCTCTCCTTCCCCTCGCCGCTCCAGGTCTCCGGCGGCTGTCTGGCGCCGGTTCGCTAGCCAATCAGAGCTCGCGGACCGGCAGCCAATGAGGAGCCGGTCCGCAAGCTCTGATTGGCTAATGCCGGAGACCGGACACAGCAGCGCTGCTGGCAGCGGCGGTGAGGGGAGGGAGAAATGCTGCGCTCTCCTCCCCTCACATTTAGGGTTGACGGGGGCGAGTGGGGCATGATGCCCTGGACCACGGTGGCGCCCCCCTCTCCTGGGCCTGCCAAGGCGCCCAGGGCACATGCCCCACTCGCCCTACCCTAGATACGCCTCTGTCCCCTACCCAGCAGCTGCAGACAATGGCAGCCACTGGTGAGGGTAAAACAACGCCCCCAAGCCACCCCCAGATCTCCCCTGTGTACCTGGCAGCTGTCCGGGACCTAAAAACTAAAGTCACGATGGTCACGATGTTCCAAAAGTTTCGATGGTCACAATGTTCTCGGTCAGTGTTTCGATGTTTGAAAAATATTATATTTAAAAAAATATATATTATTTTTTTTCTTTTCTTTATTTTAACTAAAATCATTTTGGATAGGGTTAAATTCATGTTCACCTAATTCACCCGACAATTTCGGAGCGATTTATGGGGAAATAAATCATCAGTTAAGTGGTTAATACGATCCTCACCAAGCGTTAGCTGCTTAGATATTGTAATGACACAAATATAAGGTAGGTATCCAAACCTCCCTCTTTCTTACAGAACTATTTTGTTTTTAAATGTGGATTACAAAATATTGACAAAAATACTTGTGGATAGAATTAAGACATTTCTTCCTTCTATTATAGACACTGGTCAAATAATATTAGAAAAGTGGTTCCTGCTGGTTTGTGGATCCTTGTTTCTGATAGTCAAGACCCTCATTTTATTATATCATTGGATGCTGAAAAAGCCTTCAATTTAATTTCTTGGTATCATCTATTTAAAATACTCACGCGGTTTGGATTCCTGTATGATCTTATTTCTTTGCTCCGGATATTATATTCTTCGTCCTGTACCTGGGTGTCCTGCAATGGTAACTTTTGTGACCCTATCCAGAGGGGTAGCAGGTAAGGATGCCCTTTATCCACATTACTTTTTGCTGTAGCTATAGATCCATTATCAGTTGCTCTTCGAACCATACCAACATTTAGTGATATTTTTGTTAATGATATTGCATTAAATCTTGCTTTATTTGTTCTGTGTCTCTGACACCACTGTATCTATTCCTTCAGTTCTCCACATTCTTTTGGACTGTTAGCTGGTTTTTAAAAAATCTGGATGTCTGAACTCCTACCATTGAATAATATTGTCTGTGAATGTAATCTAACAACTACACTTTCTCACATTCATAACATATACTAATATGAAATATTTAGGTATATACGTCTGACAATTAAGTCTGCAAACTCATCATGGTAAAAGGGCTGCATACCTCATTGCTGAATATGGCTGTGGTCCCCTTCAAAGTGCTTCCTTTGAGAAGGTATGCACTGATGCCAGTAACTAGTCCACCCTTCAAAACTATTTTGGAACTGGTTTTGTGGAATGGCCTTCAGAGCTGCCATTGTATTACTTCTGATGTCATCAAAATGTCTTATTTACAATATTTCCTTTATTTTCGGGAACAGAAAAAAGTAATTGGGGATAGATCCAGTGAACAGGGGGAGAATGTTCCAATACAGTTATTTGTTTACTAGCTACAAACTCCCTCACAGACGGTGCCTTGTGAGCAGATGCATTGTCCTGATGCAAGATCCATGACTTGTTGACAAAAAGTTTGTGTCATATCTATCTAACTTCACCTTCCTCATAAAAAGACCCTCATTTAAAATTTTCTTTAAAGTGTTTCTCTCTCTATGTTCAATTGCTCTGCTATGCTCCTGTCTGTGAGCTGACAATTTTCATGCACAGTTTGACAGATTTTTGCAATATGTTCTTCAGTTTTACTTATTGCTGGCCGATCTGATCTCTCTTCATCAGTGACACTCTCTTCTCTCAAAAAAAAATGTTTCACCCACTTTTTCTTCATAGCATTATACCTGGAAACTTGCACTAACAGCGCTCTGATTTTGCTTTCACTCTTGCCAAGTTTAACAAGAAATGTAATGTTCATTCGTTGCTCTTATTGAAGCTCTAACATTCTTGCGACGGCACACCAAAACACACAAAAACAATAAGATGCCACTCAGGAAGAGACCACCGTAAAGCACCAAAAACACAGCTGTAAAGCACTGATATACCAATGTCATCAAACCATACTGAGTTTTCAGTCGAGTGCTGCCACGGCAAGCATACAGTGGCAAGTTTGCAAACTTATTTGTCAGGCGTGTATTCCATCTGTGTTGAATAACCTATATATACTGTTAATTGTACTCCTTTAATTCAGCAGATATTCTCACAATTGCAAAATTAGAAATATTTGTTGTTGTCTTTGCATGGCTGTGCCTCTGTGATTACAAGTGTAGTTTTACCTAAACTATCTTATCAGATTCTTCCAATTAAAAACAATTAATTCTGATATTATTATACATTGCACAAAAATTTTCTCCCAATTTATTTATTTATTTATTTATTATTACTACATACACTAATCTTTTAGTAGAACAGTATTTGGTTTCTCTTTATTCTGTCAGTGCACTTATCCTTATTCTCTCAGTGCACTTCTTCAAAGCATTCTTACCTCCTTCTCCTCTATCCAATATTTTGTTCTATGACACTTATTTTTAGTGCCGTAACTAGACATTTTAACACTGTGTTCACAAAACAGCATCAGCGCCCCCCATATTTAAAATAAGGCCAGTGCGTGCCATAAGCACGTAACAAAAATACAGAGGTGTGGCTTCATGAGGAAGGGGCATGGCCACAAAATAATACCAATTCATATTACACTGCACAGTAGTCTTCATTATTCAGTAGCACCACTTACACACATTACACCAGGTAGCGCTCCTGTCCCACATTACACCAGGTAGCGCCCCTGTCCCACATTATGCCAGGTAGAGCCCCTGTCACACATTATGCAAGGTAAAGCCCATCACACATTACACCAGATAGAGCCCCATTTTACACATTACTCCAGGTAGAGCCCCTATCGCACGTTACGCCAGGTACAGCCCGCCTTTTGCACAATATGGCAGTCAGAGTCCCATTTTACACATTACGCCAGGTAGAGTCTCCTTTTAGTCATTACGGCAGGTAGAGTCCCCTTTTACAAGGTATGACAGGTAGAGCCCCTGTCACACATTACGCCAGGTAGAGCCCCATTTTGCACATTACTCCAGGTAGAGCCTCTATCACACATTATGCTCGGTAGAGCCGCCTTTTACACATTAAAGCAGGCAGAGTCCCCTTTAATAACATTACACCAGGTAGAGTCCCCTTTAACACAGTAAGACAGGTAGAGCTCCTTTTACACAGTATGGCAAATAGAGTCCCCTTTTACACATTATGCCAGGTAGTCTCCTTTTAATCATTATGGCAAGTAGAGTCCTCTTTTACACAGTATGGTAGGTAGAGCTCCCTTTTACACAGTATGGCAAGCAGAGCCCCTTTTACACATTAGGCCAGGTAGAGTCCCCTTTTACACATTAGGCAGGCTGAGTCCCATTTTACACATTATGACAGGTAGAATCCCATTTTACACAGTACGGCAGATAGAGTCCTCTTTTACACAGTATATCAGGTAGAGTCTCCTTTTACTCATTACAGCAGGTAGATTGCCCTTTTACACATTACGGCAGATAGAGCCCCCTTTTACACATTAACTCAGTAGTCCATGTGGCAGCGGCAGTCTTCCCAACAATTCAGTAATCCTAACAGTACAAATGTTATCATTTGTGGAAAAGTGCAAGAAATATTTTATTAATAGCTAAACTGTGTGTGGTCTCTCCCCCCTCCCAGGAATGCACAATCTTACTAAATGCTGCACCAGCGGGAACCAGGTAAACAGCTACAATATACAAGCAGCCTGGTGGTGGACACACAGTGCGGCGCACAACTCTATGGGCGGGTGTTTCCAGCGCTGTGTGTGGTCTGTCCATGATTCTGCACCAGCTGGTACCCAGGAAAGTGGTGCAATGGAAGGAAGCTACAGCGCTGTCTGGCTCAGCCTCACCCAAGCTGACATACACATAGGCAACCGGCAGGCACACTTTGCAATGCAGAACTCTCCAGGTGTTGCCAGCGGTTCTGCACCTACAGTGTATATGTGCAGTGTGCCAGGCATCACTGGCACACACTTAGTTATGGACTTTCTTATTTTGCTTGGTTAACTATACACAAAATCCTTTTTCGAGCTCTTTAAATTCTAGGTACACTACTGTGGAAATCCTTGGTTTCAACCAGCACATTTGACAATCCTGTACTTTCAAAATAAAATACTAAATATATTATTGCAGTAAAAGATGTATTTGATCCAAGTAGACATACGGGGGTATATGTAATAGGGTCTGAGTTTGCTGGAGGTACAGGATGTCATTCAAAAATGACCGCATTATTAAGACGGCAATAATTTACAAGGCAAAACCAGGTGGGCCAACATATCACACCTCCAACAAACTCGGACCCTATTACATATACCCCGTGGTATCATTTCAAGGTCTGATAGCTACTGTAAATAAGGCTAAAGTCACAATTTTTTTTTTTGCATTTACAACTCATTTTATAAAAACTCTCCCCTCAATGTATACCCCTTCAAGGGATGCCAATATTTTTACCTTTTTACTTTTGTAAGTGTCTTCTGTGCCATAGAACACCAAATATTTGTACTGGTATGTGGTACATTCTGATTTAGATAAAATCTTATGGCTCATTTGTAGAAAAAGGTCTGCAGCCTGTCCTGAGGTTACTCAACCATCATACAGTATTTAGTACATTATATGGACCGTACATTAAAATATTTATATTCTGCCTACCCAGTTGCAGCAGGTTCATATTAAAACTCTGCATATGTGTGTATATGTGTATATATATATATATATATATATATATATATATAAAATAAACGTAGATATGACCGGCACTCCATTTAAACACTTAAGTACCTGGGTGCCTTTCCAAGGCACTACAAGAACCAGCAGACAGCAGAGAATGACGGGTGGCACTCCGAGGGTTTCCAACAAATGAGACCGCACACCAAGCTATTACAGCAACGTTTCAGGTGCTGTATTCCACACCTGTGTAGTGATCCTTGTTATTATTGCCACTATATAGACAGTGCTGTATGTGTAATGACATCCAGCACTTGATTTATTTAAGTGCTGCTCCATTATATAACAGATGCATCACCTTAGAACAGCTGTTGTTAATATGTATAGTGTAATGTGCTTTTGTGTCTAAGTAGGCTATAACATGCAGTCCCGTGATTTTGGTGTATAGGTGGAGGTATCACCAAGGTAACAGGCCCCAGCCCCGGACGCCGGACGGACTGTGTGGGTCCGCATGCACTCACTGGTGTTATATAAGGTAAGAAACTGTTAGATGTTGTTTATCCTGTCGAAAGGTGTGGAATAAAGCACCTGAAACGTTGCTGTAATAGCTTGGTGAGCTGTCTCATTTGTTGGAAACCCTTGGAGTGCCGCCCGTCATTCGCTGCTATATATATATATATATATATATATATATATATATATATATATAGTGGTATTGCAGGTGCGGCACTCAAAGCATACTTTCAATAAAAGGCAAAGCGGCGGATCCTGATGACAATGCACAGCTATTGAAATGCTGAAGTTAACCTGCTGCCTCTGTGCCTTTTATTGAAAGTATGCTTTGAGTGCCGCACCTGCAATACCACTATCTATTCCCTTGTGAGGGCGCACCCACACACACACACATACACACACACACACACACACACACACACACACACGTGTGTGTGTGTGTGTGTGTGTGTGTGTGTGTATATATATATTAGTGATGTGCTCCGGACATTTTTCAGGTTTTGTGTTTTGGTTTTGGATTCGGTTCCGCGGCCGTGTTTTGGATTCGGACGCGTTTTGGCAAAACCTCACCGAAATTTTTTTGACGGATTCGGGTGTGTTTTGGATTCGGGTGTTTTTTACAAAAAACCCTATAAAACAGCTTAAATCATAGAATTTGGGGGTCATTTTGATCACATAGTATTATTAACCTCAATAACCATAATTTCCACTCATTTCCAGTCTATTCTGAACACCTCACACCTCACAATATTATTTTTAGTCCTAAAATTTGCACCGAGGTCGCTGGATGGCTAAGCTAAGCGACACAAGTGGCCGACACAAACACCTGGCCCATCTAGGAGTGGCACTGCAGTGTCAGGTAGGATGGCACTTCAAAAAAATAGGTATAGAATGTAGATGGATAGTATACTTAATGACGACACAGAGGTAGGTACAGCAGTGGCCTTCCGTACCGTACTGCTATATAGAGTATACTGGTGGTCACTGTGTCAGCAAACTGCAAAACTAAAATGCACCACAGGTATAGAATGTAGATGGATAGTATACTTAATGACGACACAGAGGTAGGTACAGCAGTGGCCTTCCATACCGTACTGCTATATATACTGGTGGTCACTGTATCAGCAAACTGCAAAACTAAAATGCACCACAGGTATAGAATGTAGATGGATAGTATACTTAATGATGACACAGAGGTAGGTACAGCAGTGGCCTTCCGTACCGCACTGCTATATATAGTATACTGGTGGTCACTGTGTCAGCAAACTGCAAAACTAAAATGCACCACAGGTATAGAATGTAGATGGATAGTATACTTAATGACGACACAGAGGTAGGTACAGCAGAGGCCTTCTGTACCGTACTGCTATATATAGTATACTGGTGGTCACTGTGTCAGCAAACTGCAAAACTAAAATGCACCACAGGTATAGAATGTAGATGGATAGTATACTTAATGACGACACAGAGGTAGGTACAGCAGTGGCCTTCTGTACCGTACTGCTATATATAGTATACTGGTGGTCGCTGTGTCAGCAAACTGCAAAACTAAAATGCACCACAGGTATAGAATGTAGATGGATAGTATACTTAATGACGACACAGAGGTAGGTACATCAGTGGCCTTCCGTACCGTACTGCTATATATACTGGTGGTCACTGTATCAGCAAACTGCAAAACTAAAATGCACCACAGGTATAGAATGTAGATGGATAGTATACTTAATGACGACACAGAGGTAGGTACAGCAGTGGCCTTCCGTACCGTACTGCTATATATAGTATACTGGTGGTCACTGTGTCAGCAAACTGCAAAACTAAAATGCACCACAGGTATAGAATGTAGATGGATAGTATACTTAATGACGACACAGAGGTAGGTACAGCAGTGGCCTTCCGTACCGTACTGCTATATATAGTATACTGGTGGTCACTGTGTCAGCAAACTGCAAAACTAAAATGCACCACAGGTATAGAATGTAGATGGATAGTATACTTAATGACAAAACAGAGGTAGGTACAGCAGTGGCCTTCCGTACCGTACTGCTATATATAGTATACTGGTGGTCGCTGTGTCAGCAAACTGCAAAACTAAAATGCACCACAGGTATAGAATGTAGATGGATAGTATACTTAATGACGACACAGAGGTAGGTACATCAGTGGCCTTCCGTACCGTACTGCTATATATACTGGTGGTCACTGTATCAGCAAACTGCAAAACTAAAATGCACCACAGGTATAGAATGTAGATGGATAGTATACTTAATGACGACACAGAGGTAGGTACAGCAGTGGCCTTCCGTACCGTACTGCTATATATAGTATACTGGTGGTCACTGTGTCAGCAAACTGCAAAACTAAAATGCACCACAGGTATAGAATGTAGATGGATAGTATACTTAATGACGACACAGAGGTAGGTACAGCAGTGGCCTTCCGTACCGTACTGCTATATATAGTATACTGATGGTCACTGTGTCAGCAAACTGCAAAACTAAAATGCACCACAGGTATAGAATGTAGATGGATAGTATACTTAATGACGACACAGAGGTAGGTACAGCAGTGGCCTTCCGTACCGTACTGCTATATATAGTATACTGATGGTCACTGTGTCAGCAAACTGCAAAACTAAAATGCACCACAGGTATAGAATGTAGATGGATAGTATACTTAATGACGACACAGAGGTAGGTACAGCAGTGGCCTTCCGTACCGTACTGCTATATATAGTATACTGGTGGTCACTGTGTCAGCAAACTGCAAAACTAAAATGCACCACAGGTATAGAATGTAGATGGATAGTATACTTAATGACAAAACAGAGGTAGGTACAGCAGTGGCCTTCCGTACCGTACTGCTATATATAGTAAACTGGTGGTCACTGTGTCAGCAAACTGCAAAACTAAAATGCACCACAGGTATAGAATGTAGATGGATAGTATACTTAATGACGACACAGATGTAGGTACAACAGTGGCCTCCCATACCGTACTGCTATATATAGTATACTGGTGGTCACTGTGTCAGCAAACTGCAAAACTAAAATGCACCACAGGTATAGAATGTAGATGGATTGTATACTTAATGACGACACAGAGGTAGGTACAGCAGTGGCCTTCCGTACCGTACTGCTATATATACTGGTGGTCACTGTGTCAGCAAACTGCAAAACTGAAATGCACCACAGGTATAGAATGTAGATGGATAGTATACTTAATGACGACACAGAGGTAGGTACAGCAGTGGCCTATTGTACCGTAATGCTATATATTATATACTGTTGGTCACTGGTCAGCAAAACTCTGCACTGTACTCCTCCTATATAATATTATACTGGTGGTCCCCAGTCCCCACAATAAAGCAGCACACTGAGCACAGATATGGAGTGTTTTTCAGGCAGACAACATATACTGGTGGTCACTGTCAGCAAAACTCTGCACTGCTCCCCAGTCCCCACAATTAAGCAGTGTGAGCACAGATATATGCAGCACACTGAGCACAGATATGGAGCGTTTTTTTCAGGCAGAGAACGGATAACTGGTGGTCACTGATCAGCAAAACTCTGCACTGTACTCCTCCTATATTATACAGCTGCTCCCCAGCCCTCCCCACAATTAAGCAATAATGCACAATCAAGTTCAGCAATAACGGAGAGGACACTAGCCACGTCCTCTCCCTAACATTTCCAATGCACGAGTGAAAATGGCGGCGACGCGCGGCTGCTTATATAGAATCCGAATCTCGCGAGAATCCAACAGCGGGATGATGACGTTCGGGCGCGCTCGGGTTAACCGAGCCATACGGGAAATTCCGAGTATGGCTCGGACCCGTGTAAAAAGGGTGAAGTTCGGGGGGGTTCGGTTTCCGAGAAACCGAACCCGCTCATCACTAATATATATATATATATATATATATATATATACAAACAGAAAGTTCAGCACTCACCATAGCAAGCTCACTTATCCTCACAACATCAATAGATAAATAATGGGGGTTTAGTTAGTGAATTGGCCAATGCACAGAAGCCTGCAAACCGCTCACCAAGGTACCCCTGTGTAATCTCATTTGTTCTAAACCTGTGTCAGCTGCTCCTTAGTAATTTATCAGTCAGTGTCAGGTGACTAGTGTACCTTTAAAAGCAATAAGATGTTTGGCAGACACACATTAAACCTAGTGGGCATGTGTGCAGTTATATTATGTGTAATACAGTTGCCAGGTTTTAATTTTTGAGACTTTGTGATAGTGTAGGACCTGCAAGAAGGTGGGGTAGTTTGGCGAGCGGTTTACAGGCTTCCGTGCATTGACCAATTCACTAACTAAACCCCCATCATTTATCTATTGATGTTGTGAGGACAATTGAGCTTGCTATGGTGAGTGCTGAATTTTCTGTTTGTATGTATTTGGGTTGGTGGCCATGGGCTGCATACACCCCACCCTATGACTGGTGAGTGCAGACATTGGGGGTCATTCCGAGTTGTTCGCTCGTTGCCGATTTTCACAACGGAACGATTAAGACAAAAATGTGCATGCGCATGGTACGCAGTGCGCATGCACTAAGTATTTTAGCACAAAACTTAGTAGATTTACTCACGTCCGAATGAAGAATTTTCATCGTTGAAGTGATCGGAGTGTGATTGACAGGAAGTGGGTGTTTCTGGGCGGAAACTGACCGTTTTCTGGGAGTGTGCGGAAAAACGCAGGCGTGACAGGATAAAACGCAGGAGTGGCTGGAGAAACGGGGGAGTGGCTGGCCGAACGCAGGGCGTGTTTATGACGTCAAACCAGGAACGAAACAGGCTGAGCTGATCGCAATGTAGGAGTAAGTCTCGAGCTACTCAGAAACTGCTAAGAAATTTCGATTCGCAATTCTGCTAATCTTCCGTTTGCAATTCTGCTAAGCTAAGATACACTCCCAGAGGGCGGCGGCCTAGCGTGTGCAATGCTGCTAAAATCTGCTAGCGAGCGAACAACTCAGAACGAGGGACATTGTACGGGGGTTGCTTCTGGGGTGGCGAGTGCTGTGGTTTCATGATTTGTTTGTATGTATACATGTGTATATATATATATATATATATGAATACATTTAGTATATATATATCAAGGGCAGTGTAAACGTGCTCTTGGAGGAATTGGTGCATTGCCCAAAGTGTAAAAACTCCCAATTCACTCTTTTTTTTCAGAATGTTTGGAGAATGTATCAAAATACCTTTAAAGTTTTTGGAATGAATTTATTATTCCCTAATACATTTGTTTTGTACCTCACATCTACCTACGGGGCATTAATACTGTAAACACCTTATCCCTTTTTTGACTGTAGTAATTATTATTGCAAAAAAGGAATTCTTTCAAAGTGGACTGTTCATTCCTTTCCACTTCTTGGACATGTTAAGACTGTCCTTTTGCACATGCTCTACTTGCAATTTTATAAATAAAATGGGGCCCTATGTACTATAGATACTCTAATTTCCTCTGTATCTATATTGTCAAATGTCTGCTGCCTTTTGGGTAGTTGAGATGTTCAGGCGAATGTTTACCTACATTTAAAGAGTTAGTGTCATTAAATGAATGATTTGTTTACTGATAGGATGCTCCATTTCTTGTATGTTTCCCTTTTTATGTTTTCCCACCTTTTTTTATTGTGTGACCCTTTATGTGTCTATGTCTTTGTTAAGTTACACTATAGGTTTTTTGGTTTTTAACTGGGAACTATCAGCTCCATGTTTTTGGTTTTGGTATGAGTAGACACAATGGTCACTGGTTTTACCACTGTTAGTTCTAATTGTTCTAATAAATAAAAACATTAAAAATAAATAAATAACAGTCCAGCAACCACTACCAGCAACATGATTAGATACCAGCACATGCATTCTAAGCTACAACACCTTCATCATCAACCTCCTTATTAGTGATCGGAGGTAGTCCCCCTGCTTTAAATTTGTAAAGGCTAACTGACTCCTCCCCTATCCAGGATTCCTCAGAAGTATCCTTGTGTGATAGGGCTGATGCTGGGGGTAAATCTTCTTCTCAGAAAGGGAACCAATAATATGAGTAGTTTCAAACAACTATTGATTGTGGAAAAAGCATTTGTAAGAGAAGCCAAGTATGACAGCTGCTATCCTGTTGCAAAGGGGATCACTGAAGACAAGATGCCTATGTTAGCATTACATCTGCTTCCAATAACCAGGGCAGTCGAGAGCCAGGATGGGCCTAGGTACTTTTAAGGGGTGTGGCCTAATCACAGGAGGTGTGGTCATGTACCCTTAGAAAAAAATATTGGAAAAAAATAGTAATTTAAGCACCTCCATGGCCACACTGCAGCCCAGTACACAGCGGCGTGTGATTGGCTGAGGAAAAGAGCTGCATCTGCTGCTGCTAGGTAAGGGGGAGGTGGCCTTGGCCCCTACTGGACCCTCACTGGGCCCCTCTATCATACCTGGGCCTGGGTAATTTGTACCCTGCCAATAACCACCATAACCATGTTAAAAAAAACACTTTACTTTTTGTCCTAGAAAATGACATTGTACTGACTATGCACTTAACTACAGATATGTGTGCAAGTAGTACTAACTAAAGATTACATGACTGTAGCAGCCTACTGGGTGTGTGTATTACCTTCACCTTCAGCAGCAGTATCTAATGCAAATTGCCAGCTCATTCAGAGGTCAGCTACTCTCTGTATCACTTCCTTCAGTAAGAGGCATACAGGTGCCAGTCTGTTGGATGTGATAGCAAAATGGCTTTACCCATTAAGACTCTCCTCAGGTATTGTAATTTCCAATAATGCAAGTAACATGGGGGGTCATTCTGAGTTGATCGCTCGCTAGCAGTTTTTAGCAGCCGTGAAAATGTTATGCCGCCGCCCACTGGGAGTGTATTTTAGCTTAGCAGAAGTGCGAACGAATGTATCGCAGAGCGGCTGTAAAGTATTTTTGTGCAGTTTCAGAGTAGCTCAAAACCTACTCAGCCCTTGCGACTACTTCAGACTGTTTAGTTCCTGTTTTGACGTCACAAACCCACCCAGCGTTCACCCAGCCATGCCTGCGTTTTTCCTGGCACGCCTGCATTTTTCCAAACACTCCCTGAACACAGTCCGTTGACACCCAGAAACGCCCACTTCATGTCAATCACACTGCGGCCACAAGTGCGACTGAAATGCTTCGCTAGACCCTGTGCAAAACTATATTGTTCGTTGTGCACGTACGATGTGCGTGCGCATTGCGCCGCATACGCATGCGCAGAATTGCCATTTTTTAGCCTGATCGCTGCGCTGTGATCAAATGCAGCTAGCGATCAACTCGGAATGACCACCCTAGTACGAGCATGACAAGTAATAAATGTGAACACAAACATGTTTTGCACACACAATAAACTTTGTGGTTCAGAATTTCTTAAAAAATGTCTGGGGCATGCAGGAGATGCTGGTCCGATTTTTTTTTTTACATTTTCATCATTCAACAACTGCATGTAGAAGATTGCAGCAGCTGCAACAACAGTTCCATTTGTAATGCCACCAACTGAAGCAAGAGATCGTAACCAGATGAAATGCCATCCATGAGATAGGGAGAGGGGGGCATGTTTCCTTAGTTTAGCACAGTGGAGAATACTCTTGGTTTTATACAAACTACTGAAACCATTTGAAGTTTTAACTGTTGAAGTGAGTTCAGACACTGTTAGCTTGAATCAGGTGATGAACTTACTTAAACTACTGGAAAAGCAGCTAGACAAGCTGATGAAACAGATAAAACAAAGAAATTTCTTTAAGTAAGTTAGATCAAGTTTTTTTTATTAACTTCAGCAGGACCCAAGGGTTTGCAACATCTTGCAATTGAATCACTACATTTTGCCAACCATGCTTGAGTATTTGATACCATGGACCATGGGATTATGATTGAAAACTTGAAAGAGTTCTGTCGACTGGATGGTACAGTCCTTAGCTTATTCAAAACATTTCTCACTGGCAGGTCACAGAGAGGTTTGTCTGGAGAATACTTATCATTACGATTGTCACTGCCATGTGGTGTTACAAAAGTTTCTATACTATCCCTCATGCTTTTTGCAGTATACCTACTACCAATAGGTGAAATAATCAGGTGCTATGGCCACGTAATAGACATTTTCTACCCACCATTGGTTGCCTGTAAGATGGTGAATCGCTTTCAAGATTGGCTTTCAAGATTGACTTTCAAAGCCCTACATAACCAGGGCACTAGGTACCTGAAGCAAATTCTGATTCCATACTGCCCCACTTGATTACTGTGATCTGTAGTAGAAGAACTTTTAGCAATACCTAGGATTTCCCGTAATTCATCTGGGGGGGGGGGGGGGGTCGAGCTTTTAGACATGTGGCTCTGACTTAAAAAACAGACTCAAAACTTTCCTGTTTACGCAAGCATTCCCATAATATCCCTTTAGTACCTCCATGCGCTGTGTATTTTCTGAAAAGCTTTTGTGTACTTCATTGTCTCTAGAATGTATTATGTTCATTCTAAATCTGTTCAGCTACTTGAGTCCTATTGAAGAAAGAGCACTAAATAAAATAATAATAATAATAACAATAACAATAGTAATAATAATAATAATAATAATTATTATTATTATTATTATTATTATTATTATTATATCATCCTAGGTTTAAATTGCATACAATTTCTTTTTCCAACAGACACAGGTCTTAGGAGATGCAAAGAGCTCTTTGTGAACAAGTTGTCCGCTCAAGTGGCACATGACATGATGATATCTCCTGCTTCGGCTTTTCCTGCAAATGCAAAAAACTGACCTTTTCCAAGAGATCCACTAGTGGTGATCAGTTAGCTCACCACACTATTACATTATGACATCTGATCATGCTTAAAATAATTGCCCACATACTGTATCTACAGTACCATGACTTATTGTAATGTGATACAATAATTATCTTTAGAATGGTGGAGAACTACTTTAATAATAATGTACACATGAGCATCTCATACAGTTCTTTTGAATGCTAGGAGGAAAATAAGGAAATTTGTAGCCCCTTGTATAAAAATGTTTAGGTGTACTTAAGCTGCCCACCTTCCAGTGTGCACTCAGAAAAAGTGTTTAGCACAGCCAAGAACCTTGTAAAAGATCAGCATAGGTGTCTACTTCCCAAAAAAATTGGAAAAACTGATGTTCATAAAAAAGTAAAAAGCATTCTATGAGGAAGACCTTTGCAACCAATTGCGACAACAAAAGACATAGACTTTTGTGGATTCCAGTGGGGATAAGTGATGATATTAGCACTGATAAGGGTGATAATGACAAGTACCAAGTGTGGTGAGGATTAAAAACACTGTTAGCCACCTTAACCCATTAGTAGCCTGCTTTGTGGGGCAGGTGGCAGTTTCTGCCACTGAAGTGCTTGGTAACTGTGCATGTAATTTTTAATATACAACATAATGGTGGGCCCAAGGACAATTCCAGTAACACCAAATATAATTCTATTATGCCCCACATTTTATCATGGGCTGTACTTTACAGGGGCATTGTTGATGGTCTGTTTCTTGCAAGGCCATCCTTTACCAGCTCATACTTTTTATTAACCTTTCTTGACTGGCAGTATATAATAAATAAATAATAACAAGAACAACAATCATCATCATCATCATCATCACTGATGCAGTTGATTTATTATATTTCCTTCCTACCAATTGTAATTATGCATTTATCAGCTTTAAACTTCACAACATGTCCTTGCCTTGTAAGATTTTTTACAGATGACAGGGACTGGAATCAAGACTGAAACATAGAATTTGATTACAGATAAGAACCACATGGCCCATCTAGTCTGCATATGTAAACACACATCCTTACCCAACAGGGTTAATTTCTGCTGGAAGCCAATTAACCTAACAGTATATTTTTGGACCTGTGGGAGAACACCAGAGTACCCAGAGGAAACCCATTAAAGTACGGGAAGAATATACAAACTCCACATATCGCCATGGTGGGAATTGAAACTCAGTGTTGTGAGGCAGTAATGCTAGCCATTATATCATCCATACTGCCTGAATTAAGGCACATCTTTCTGGTAAATTTTGGAGACCAAACAGTAAATATAACCTTTTCCTATTCTTTCTGAGATCATATAATGACCATTACCTTATGTATATTCTTTCTGAATTATTTTAGACTAATTGAGTAAAGTAAGTCTTATAATTTATCTGATGACTTAAAGCTCCTAAGTCAGTACATGAAACATTCGTTACCAGCTTATGCTTCTTATTATCCTCTCTTGTGTGTGCTTGACTGCCAGCGTATAATAATAACAAATTATAATTTTAATCTTACAGTTTAAAACTGTATTGTTTTGGGGCATTGTTAATGCTCTTCTGCCTCTCACAAGGCCATCCTTTACCTGCACATGCTTATTATTTTTTCTTATATATGCTTGACTGGCAGCATATAACTATAAATTATAATTATAATCATATAATACAGAGTTTTTAGGGGCTCCTTGTGGATGGTTTTTTGCCTCTCACAAGGCCATTTGAATATCTAGTATTGTCCTGACTCCTGAAGCCTGTTATTTACTGCATGAATCAGTTTGCAATTATCTTAGAAGATAAATCACATTTGGATTCTTAGTATTTAATAATTTGTTCGATTTGTCTTTAATTCGTTTCTCTGATTATCAATCAATCAATCAATCAATCAATCAAGCAATGCTTTACCTGGCTACCACTACATACTCTGTATTTCCCTGTACTGTCCTCGGGCCAGTGATATACTCCTAGATTCTATGTGATTGTATACAGTGCTTTATTGAACTGCTATCCTGTCTGTCACTGCTGTGCCACTCAATTTCATATAAGTGCTATAGTCCTAAACTGCTGTGTGTTGGTACTACTGCTCTGATGCTTTATTTAGCAAGCCATTTTTTATTGCATGGCATTTCACTATCCTGTTGTTATTCAGAAGAACTGGTCCCACATGGCTCTCATGTTAAGAAAGTACCAACTATTGGATGATACAACCTTTTATTTACAGAAGGCAGGCTGTGCGATGGGGTCCAATGTCGCCCCATCATATGCCCGTATTTTATGTTCAGTTAAGAATACAAAATGTTTTTCAATGATCCTGACATTTCCAAACATATTATGTGGTTTATCAGATACTGTAAATAGATGCCCCACACAGGAGGGGAAGGCTTCTTTCTATACATAATGAGCAGTCTTGGCACCATATTATCTCCTATTTCACTCAAGAATCAATCCAGTCACATGGAAACAATTTCTTAAATGTACCCATATCAATTATGAATGGAAACACCCTCTTAACAGCGTCAAATTGCCATCCTAGAGCATTAAAAATGGTTTTCCTGTGTTGCAAATTATGAGAGTGGCCCAAATTACAAGCAACACTATTTTAATAAAAACAGAATTGAATAACCTTATAAATAAATTCATACAAAGGGATACATTCTCAAGTTGTTTCAGCAACAGAAATAATGTGAACTAAACATTCCAATAATGGAATTATTAAAACCTAAAATAAAGGATTCACATAGGGGTAAATTTACTAAGGTGGGAGATTTTTAGAACAGGTGATGTTGCCCATGGCAACCAATCAGATTCAACTTACCAGTTATCTATCTGCTTCTAGCAGATAATAGATATAATCTGATTGGTTGCCATGGGCAACATCACCAGTTCTAAAAATCTCCCACCTTAGTAAATTTACCCCATAGTGTCAATGCTTAACAAAAGTGAGTTCAGCAAAGCCAGCCCTGATGTATAACTAAGGATTTGAGGCCAATTGTCACTTAAGACAGAGAAATTAAAAATAATGCTTTAAAAATAAAAGACCTTGCTTTACTAGATATATTTAAATTAGTTCAATATCAAGTTTGATGGATCAATCCTTCATATATTAACATCTGTGAAAACAACCTACTGTAGGTATCATAAGTGCCCACAACTGTTCAACTTGCAGATATATAGAGGTAGGATCCAGGTTTAATCATCCACATACTTGCAAAACCTAGAACATTCGATTTGTGCTTACTTGCAATTTCACCTTAGTTGTGTACATGACCATGTGCACTAATGGTCTTTTACTACATAGATAAGACCACTAGAGTTTTTAAGTAAATAATGGCATTACACCACTTTGCTATTAGAGTTACCATATCAGGAAAATCCATGGAATAGCCAATGGCCAGACACTTCAGAGAGAAAGGACACAGCATGGCTACATAAAATCATAGATTACATACCGCAATCCTTGCATGGCGATAGAGCAAGTAAATTGCTCAGACTAGAAACATATTGATTCTATGAATTGATCATGATTATATTACAAGTTCTTAATGATAACATTTCCTGGAACATTTTGAATGACTTGTCGTTCCATATTGGGCAATCCATTACATAGGGCCTGATTCAGAGATGGACACAGGAGAGGGGACACTCGCAGATCAATGATAATAAGGAATTTGCTGACTGTGCATGGCCTGTTCTGCGTGTGAACAGAACGGGCCTTGCATTGTTGTCCATAGTTCCCCTCTTCTGCAGCCTTATTGACAGGCATCTGCATTGAGTGGGAGGGAAGGAGATGGGGGGAAGCCTGCATTCCTGTAAGTTAGGGGAGGGAAGAGCCAATGGTCTGTATGCAACCTTGCAGACTTCCTGGCATCATAAACTTACCTTCTGTTGGTCAGCTGCATAAGCTGAGGCTTACTCAGCTGGCCATCTGTATGAACACTTATGGTCTCGATGTTGGATCCCAGCTTGCAACATCTGTCACTGTGCTGGGATCACATTTACATGCCAGAGGCATCGCTCTTCCTTCAGGCCTCCCCATCGTCCTAGGCACCATACTGGTTTGGGGACCCTCTTTGACCTGTTCATGCAATAATAACTTTTCTAGACAAACTTCTGCTTAAGGCAAAACATAAAAATCCCCCATTTAACTACAGAAACAAAAAATAAATTGTTACAAAGCAAACTAAATAATAAAGATTAAAAAAATACATAGGGTTTAAAAATAAGCAGTATTAGTTATCATCAATGCTATACATGGTGCAGGAAAGCATCCAGATCTCTGCACACTCTGACCTCTGAGCAACCCACAATTCTGTTATGGCACACCATGGCAAACCAATCCTATGTATCAATACCCTGTGGCCAACCCACCTGGTCACAAGTGAAGAAAGGAGTGAGATCCATTTAACTTTAATAGGGTATGATCCTTCCCTCCCTATCTACTTTACCCGGACCTTTGTCTAACACCTGTAAAGGATTACAGGCAGCACCATGCACAGACTTAAAAATATAGAAACTTAGAATTTGACAGCAGATAAGGACCATTTAGTCCAACTAGTCTGCCCTTTATTTAACCATATTGTGACATTAAACCCTATTTGATCCTTATTTCTTTGTAAGGATATCATTATGTCTATTCCAAACATGTTTAAATTATTAGTCTCTTCCACCTCTGATAGGAGGCTATTCTACTTGTCCACTACCCTTTGTGTGAAGTAATTTTACCTCATATTTCCCTTGAACTTACCTCCCTCCAGTTTCAGTGTATGTTCTTGTGTACTAATTCCTTTGAAGAATGTCTCCCTCCTGGACCTTGTTAAAACCCTTGAGATACTGTATTTAATTTCAAAAACGTAATACCTTTCCTTAATCTGCTCCAAACGATACACATTAAGATCTTTTAGTCTTTCTGGGTACATTTTGTGATGGCCACACACCATTTTACTTGCCTTTATTTTACAGCCTCTAATGAATTAATATCCCTCTGGAGATATGGCCTCCAGAACTGAACACAATATTCTAGATGAGGCTGTGCCAATGACCTATGGGCCTAATCCAGAGTTGATCATAGCAGCAAATTTGTTAGCAATTGGGCAAAACCATGTGCACTGCAGAGGGGGGCAGATATAACATGTGTAGAGAGCGTTAGCTTTGGGTGGGGTGTGTTAAAACTGAAATCTAAATTGCAGTGTAAAAATAAAGTAGCCAGTATTTACCCTGCACAGAAACATAATAACACACCCAAATCTAACTCTCTCTGCAAATGTTATATCTGCAACACCTGCAGTGCACATGGGCCCTCATTCCGAGTTGATCGCTCGCTAGCTGCTTTTAGCAGCAGTGCAAACGCTAAGCCACCGCCCTCTGGGAATGTATCTTAGCTTAGCAGAAGTGTGAACGAAAGGATCGCAGAACGGCGGCAAAATATTTTCAAGCAGTTTTAGAGTAGCTGCAGACCTACTCCTACCTTGTGATCACTTCAGACTATTTAGTTCTTGTTTTGACATCACAAACACGCCCTGCGTTCCGCCAACCACTCCCCTGTTTCTCCATACACTCCTGCGTTTTTATCTGGCATGCCTGCGTTTTTACACACACTCCCCAAAAACGGTCAGTTACCACCCAGAAACACCCAGTTCCTGTCAATCACTCAACGATCAGCAGTGCGACTGAAAAGCGTCGCTAGACCTTGTGTGAAACTGCATCGGCTTTTGTGAAAGTACGTTGCGCGTGCGCAGTGCGCACCATACGCATGAGCAGAAGTGCCAATATTTTGCCTGATTGCTGCGCTGCGAACAACGGCAGCTAGCTATCAACTCGGAATGACCCCCATGGTTTTGCCCAACTGCTAACAAATTTGCTGCTGCGATCAACTCTGAATTACCCCCTATATACAGTAGTGGCATTATTACTTATTTATTTCTATTGCATTCTCTCCTTATGCAACCAAACGTCTGACTTGTCTTCCTCAATTCTCTGTTACATTGCTAACCCACCTTTAAGTCTCCTGAAATAGTGACACCTAGATTACTTTCCTCCGCAGCAGTTTCCATTACAGTGCCTTTAATACTATACTTAACCTTTGGATTTTACATTTTTAGCATTGAACTTTACAGTAAATGCCACACTCTTGATCATTCCTCTAGTCTGCTTAGTTCATCAATCATTTGTTCAGTGGCATCATAAGGGGGTGCAAGCTGCACCCGGGTGTCACCCCAAAAAGGGGTTACACCAAAATGCCAGCTCCTGCTCTATAACAGAAGCTGGGTGCTGCACTTTAACATTATGTGCAGCACCTGGGTCTTCTCACTGTGTAGGTGCCGGGACTGCAGTCATTGCATTCCCAGGGGGAAGCCTATATCTCCTGAACCCCCAGATTGCCAAAAATAGGGGTTCAGCCAGTGAGGCAATGATCCCTCCTGCTAAGTCACACCTCCACCAGCCAAGACCCCCCCATTTCACAGCCACCCGTACCGGCTGTCGTAACAGGCAGTGACACCCTTGCATTTCTTTAACCCCTCCTGGCATGTCTACCCTGTTGCATACCTTTGTGACATATTTAAAAAGAGGCATACTTTACCTTCAATACCATTTACAATGTCACCAAAACAGTTACTGAAATGCACTGGTCATGATACAGATCCTTGGGGTACTCTACTGACAACCTTTTCTTCCTGTGAATGCACTCCATTTACTACAGCTGTTTTCTGTCCTGCACCCAATATATTATCCATTCAACCATCTTAGAATCCAATCCCAAGATAGTGTCAAAAGCATAACTGAAGTCTAGATAAGCTACATCTAGCCCCCCCCCCTTATTTATTATTCTTGTTACCCAGTCACGAAGTCAATTAGATTTGTTTGATATGATCTCCAAACAGTGAATCCATGCTGCTTGGGATTCTGTAAATTGCTGGATTTTAGATATTCTATGACTCTTCCTTTTCCTTTCTCTACTACTGATGTAAGGCTCACTGTTTGGTAGTTCATCACTTGGTAGTTGCTAGCATTTTCCTTACTTTCACTTTTGTGCAGTGGGACTACATTCCTCTGAAATTACTCCTGTAGTTAGTGACTGGTCGAATAATTCTGTTCATGGTGCTACCAGCACCCGATTTTAATATCCTTGGATGTATCCCATATGGCTCCACTGATTTATCCACTTTCAGTTTGAGTCTGTTGGGACCTTTTCCTATGTAATTGTACTTTATACTTATTTTTTCTGACTATACTTGCAAATTAACTGTAGTCCCTTTTTCTCTAAGTAGTGAATAGTGATCAAAAATAATAATTAAGATGATCTGCTATTACATTGTCTCCCTCAACAAGACTCCCACTCTCTGTCTTTAGTCTTATTAATCTGCCTTTTGATCTTCTTTCGCTTATATACCGAAAAAAAAGTTTTGTCATTGCTCATCTAAATAACTTCTTAGCCTCCTAACAAGATACACCTCTTTGTCTTCATTATTCTGTGTCTGCTTATAGGGCCTAATTCAGAGTTGATCGCAGCAGCAAATTTGTTAGCAGTTGTGCAAAACCATGAGCAGTGCAGGGGGGGCAGATATAACATGTGCAGAGAGAGGTAGATTTGGGTGGGGTGTGTTCAATCTGAAATCTAAAAGCAGCCATTATTTACACTGCACAGAAACAATATAACCCACCCAAATATAACTCTCACTGCAAATATTAACTCCATCACACCTGCAGTGCACATGGTTTTGCCCAACTGATAACAAATTTGCTGCTGCGATCAACTCTGAATTACAAGTTCCTAAAGTCATTTTTTTTTTGCTTTCACAAACCTCACTGGCTTCATTTTATTGTGTTGCATTGAAAATTGTACTTTTTTAATTTTTGCAACCTCTTCTGCATTCCTTCCAAGTTCCTCAACTTTGTCAAAGAATTGCTTATACATTTTCCTGTTCCTACATAACCAGACTTCCTGAAATCTAACACTTTTTTGTTCAGAATGAGTCAGTCTCTGTCTTTAGGACCTTATTCAGTAAGGATTGCAATTTCTGCTAAAAAGAGGTTACTGCCATCAAATAGTTGCCATCGATAAAATGAGAAAAAATGTCCATTGCAGAAATTGTGAATGCATCACAATATGCAGCTGTTCTCAGAACCATAGGCAATTACTGGAAAAGCGAAGATTTTTCCTATCCGCGCCTGGCGAGGTCGTCAACAATTCTTGCGACACAAGAGGCTGGAAGTGTTGATCGCTGATGTCAGAGGCCCTCCTTAAAAATGCCTGGGCACGTATGTGTTTTTTCAGACACACCCAGAAAATTTCAGGTTCCCACCCAGAAACGCTGGCTTTATCAGTCAAACAGCGTCTGCATTGTGATCATGATGTGTACACACTTTGTCGCTATTATTACTCATGTGTGTGCAATACGAAAGCTGCGTATGTGTAGTCATTCAATAATTGGCCAGATTGCGATGTGCAAATTTTGCAATCCTTACTGAATAAGGTCCTTATTCATAACCATACTGCTTGATGGTCACTGCAAGGAATTCAGAATGTCCCTACTTCTAGTGGAATACGAATTTTTAAATGAGGCTTGAATACTTAAGTGAATTATGAGTTATAAAGAGAAGCAAGTGAGTTAGAATCCAGAAAAAGGTAAGTTATAATATGAAAACAGGAATACAAATATTGTCACTACCATTATCATCTGATGGAGTTTTTGGTCTAGTGCAAAACAATGGATGTAATGCATTTGTTTTGAGGTAGGCAATCTGGAGATTTAGCCTTACCTCCAACTTTAGAAAGTCAGGAGAAGGGACAGAAACGTGCACCTTCAGTGTGCGGACAAAATTAGGGGATATGGCCTTGAGTGTAGTGAGCGTGGCCTTGTGGAAGTGCCGCGATTGCGGGCCATGCCTCCATTTTCGTTGCTGTGGTGTGCATGACGAGTGCTCTGTGAGCTGCTGGCATGCCCCCTGTCCCTCTGTCCAGGTGAATAGATAAGGGTTTGTAAATATTTCTTCTGTTCTTTACGCATAACTTATCATGTAGCCACTAAGAACGGCCTTATAGTCTCCCAGACAAGAGGGGTACGTCCGGTATTGAGGTCAAAGTAATCCTTAAGTACAGTATGTTGGTCATTTGAGTTTTGAAATGCGTACTTTTTAAAAGCGTTTCATTCAAACACCAGGAGGGCAGAGAAATAATGGAGTCCAACAGGACAAATGTGGAAGTGATCAGGCCAGTGGTTGGGGAAAGTTGAGTAAATATTAAGAGGCCAGGGGTCTGCAAAATAAGAGGTCAATTCTAAAACAGGTGCAGTGAGGGACAGAGTAGTAATTATAATCCATGAAGGTGGGGTTAAGAGCACATCAAGTGTCTATCAGGGTAGCTTCCCATATCTGTTAGAATAGGAATTTAGATATAGGGCACACTCAAGAGCGGACCTTATTATTATTTTTTTAAAATCGAAATGGAAATTTTCTAAAAATGTAATTAATGTTTATTTGTGTTTCTTAGATAATGCAAGAAGAAAACATAGGGACCATGGAAGGCTGCCCCACCAAGACTAACCCCACCCCCATCCCCTCCACCCCCCATCTCCTTACAACCCTCCTTCCCCCTTCACACTCCATCTCCTACCAACTCCCCTTCCCCTTCCAACCCAAAAGTCCAGGGACTGGCGGACATCGCAAAGACCAGCTTTTAATCAGGAGAGCTGCCCTTTGCAGTGTTAAGGTTAGGCTCCCTTTAGATTTAGGGTTATGCTGCTGTTTAGCTCAGAGTAAATGTGAATGGGAAATATCAATACTGACATGATGACTGATGACATTTGCAATGTCAACTTTATGTCACTGTTAACATTCTGAATGTTGACAAATTATGCCACTCCCATAACTGACAGTATATTTAAAATAAAGGAGGTGCCTACTGTATATAACCATATGTCTCTTTGCTTGCCTCTGTAACGGTGAGCTAAGCCTCACTGGAGGCAAAAATTAAATTAGGCATCTGGCATACCTATTAAGCCATTTTTGTCCATTGATATATTTTTTCTAATATACTTTTGTTCTGTAAGAAAACAGACATAGTCTTCTATTGTTTGGCATGAGTGTAGTCACTTTCTTGTTACATTGCACATTTTTTCAAATGACTTGGCAAAAGAGTACCGCCTACGAGAAGTCACAATAAAGCTTCTTGTTCGTTATAGCACAGATTGTATCCTTGGACCTGAGAGCTGCTAGAAGCATTAGTGAAAATAATTTCAGTCCTCCTATCTCATCAGGAAATGGTAAGCAAAAAATTATTAATATTAATCACTGTTTCGACATAAGTTGAAATGCCTGTTAATGTAGCTATTACTAACAGACTTTCCATCAATGAGATTACCAGAATAGGTTGTCCATTAAATAATGGCTATCAGAATAGGATTCATTGTGTACCATGGTCACTACAATAGATTCTATTTTTTATATTGATCACTATAATGCACTCTATCATACTATTATTGGATACAAGACTAAGCCTACAGAGGTGGGACTACCATTGGTGCAGCAGATGCCCAGACCAACAATGTGTGATTCCCTTGCCACCCCACATTTAGAGCAATGTCGGATGAATGACCCAGTGTAAAGAGCAGGGTGGACCCCACTGTCTGATGCACCTGCCCCTTACCTTAGATAGGCAGGGCTGACCTTGTGTGTGCTGGACTGATAGAGTCCACCCATCTATCAGTGCTGTTGATCACAGCCACATATGTACATGTTTTCTGATTCACTGTTGTCTGTGAATTAAAGGCAGCTCCCAACCTCTGTAATTGGTGCTGTCAGAGCCTTCCTGATTAGTGCCAAAATGGAGAAACCAAAAGGGGTGGTGTCCCTGTCACAGAGTAGAGGCCACTGTGTTCCTACCCTCATCAAGATACATGCATCCTGTTCTCCACACCACAAAAAACATTGTGCTTTACCCCTGTCACCCACTGTCTCTCCCTGTCACCCACTGCCTCCATCTGTCACTCTCTGCCTCCCCGTGCATTCCGCTGTCAATCTCTGCCTCCCCCTGCATTCCACTATCACCCTCTGCCTCCCCTTGCCTTCCATTATCACCCTCTGTATTTCTAGCATATTGTAGACTATGATTAGAGTGGAGAAGGGGGAAGAATAAAATGTTTGCACCTGGGCCCACCACTCCCAAGTTCCGCCACTGAAGTCCTGCATAGCTTAGCAGTGTCATAGCTACTAGAGAATCTGTGTATACTGAGTCACAATTGAATCTGATTAGTGTGAATTGATATTCAATTCTTTCCTGAATATTATTGCAAGTGGATTGCCATGCTTATACCTCACAGACTGCATCAATAACATTTGGCTATCTACACTTTTTTTTTTTTATACAGCAAATCTAATGTACTTCAGATGTTTGCCCTGATTGCAATGCCTCCAGGTTGATATATCTGCTCTGCACAAAGATAAAGTTTGCATACTGTATAGAGCTTTGTCTGGATCTTCCTAAATATGTAAGTGTCCAGTTTATCCATAAACACAGTGATTTGTTTTGGGCAAAGCAGCTGGATTGGACACTTTTACTCTTCTACCTGTAGATGTATTTAGGATTTTATTCTACACTGATAAGTTATTAGAACTTGCACCACATCGTGAACTTTTTAACTTGGTGATTGATTATCTAAAAAATACATGATTGTGCCACAGTCAAAATACTAATTACAAGAAAAGAAAATGACAGACTATAATAAAAATGATAACACTTTCTTACAAATATAGCTTTTGTATCAAAACACCTGCTTTGAAAAAGCTTTAACACATTTGTAACATTTTATGATTGCTTCCTATTTCCTCTTTTAAAAAAAGCAACAACAACATTATTTTGTTTGTGAAAATTAGGATAGACTGATTGCAGATGGCAGTCTGTATTCAAGTTTGTTTTTTGGATGCGATCCATTTTCTGGAAAAAATAATAAGAAAAAGAACACCTCTAAAAGAATGTGTGCAAACCTTTCACAACATTAATTTCTGGTAATGACAGGTTATTTTTAAGAATAACAAATATTTTTATCAAGAGCTTTTGGATGTGCAACCTGTAAACACATGAAGCGGAGGAGGAAATCATTTCATTGGTAAAAAGTTGCTCTGCCAAACTCCCACAGTAGTCAACCCACTTTTAACAAATACAGCTTGAAGGGTGTTTTCAACATAATAATATTCTACTGTACCATAAATATTTATATAGGTCAATGGATTTTAATGCATTTAATAGCATGACAATATAATCCTTACTGTTCTTTTCGGGTTATTTGTAATTTTGGGAACAAGTGTAAATTGGTATGGAATGGCTGGTCTCAGATAAAACAATGGAAGCATGAGCAAGTAAGTGACAAGAGAGGACAGTAAGTAATGTCACTGCAGTCTCTACAGGAAGAACTAAAACTGACAATGCTGTAATCTTTCATGTAATCAATCATTTTAGAGCATGGCCTTGTAATATGAGCACCACAGTGTAAGAGGATAGCTGTACAATGTCCCCTTAGATAACATAGCTTACTGAGTACAGAGTGAAAAAAGGTCTATTTTTTTATATTAGTTCTGCAGCCTACGTACATGCTGCATACAACTACTGTACTCACATTATAGCAATACAATGACAATAATAATTGCAGCAGCAATTTAACACATTTTATTCTGCTTCTTAGCAGAATTTGCAATCCTTTGAATTGCATGCTGGGGGCTCCCCATCACAGGCATGCAGCCCACCACACACCCACTGTGATCACGATGAAATTGCGCTGCAATTACAGCGTGATCGCTGAAATTGTGGATGCCTATGCTGGCGCAGCCTAGCTGCGATGGCAGGAAACCCACTGCCATTTTTTATTTTGGAGCGCCTGCGTCTGACAACACGCCGCCGCCCTGAAAATGCAGATGACACCCCCCATTGGTTAAGCACTGTCCCTGCAATGTTTAGTTTCTGCCTAGAAAACGGAGCATTGCTGCCCCCGCGAATGCTTCTGTTTGTCAATCAGGAAGAGAAATTCGCAATTACTACTTACCTAGGAGCCAACCCTGGGATCTCCAGATGGCACTATTTGGAGTTCCGAGGAGTGGCTCCTAGGTAACATAGCTCTTAATTTTGGTGTATTTCTGTATGGGCCTTTATCATGAGGCCTTACAATACACAATTACATGGCCCTGAGTGGATACTATTATCATGCAGTGTTGGTACTGCTGGTATCAGAGAAGCCATGAAGTTGGCCCAGTGGCTTACCATGTATTTGCTAGTGATGAGCGAGGTTCGGTTTTACTCGGTTTTACTCGGTTTTACTCGGTTCTCAAAACGGCATCTTATTGGCTATCCAAAACACGTGACATCCCTGAGCCAATAAGATGCCGTTTTGAGAACCGAGTAAAACCGAGTAAAACCGAGTAAAACCGAATCCGCTCATCACTAGTATTTGCAAATGCATGCAACAGATATCTCTGATTTTCTATTATCAGTATTGTTGCTGGTACAATTTAGTGTGCTGGGGACAATCTCCCTCTCTGTTTTATGTTTGGTATGACCCCTCACTTTCATGCACCTGAAAAGTAATGCTAAATTAATTTGAGCAGTTCCACTGTGTTTATCTGTCATGCTTAATGCACAGTACCTTGCCAGTGCTGGGCCTCCACCTATTTCTATCGTGGCACATTCTACATGCTCAGTGGTTACATCTTGCACTGCACAAAGGGGTGCTTCTGTGTGGCAGTTTGCTGTGGTCCATTGTGTGGTTTTACTGTTTTGACACCTTTGTGGCCTCAGATTCAAGGTTTGGCCACAAGGTTTTACAGGTTTCGCAGCACTCTCCCCCTGGGAGGGAAGCTTTGGGACATCCCCGGCATACTAGCTCCAGTGTCCCCTGTTGGATGAAGGCGAAAACAGGATTTTTGTACTTACCAATAAATCCATTTATCAGATTCCACTGTGTTCCCTATGGAATCTGAGAAATTGATATATTTATAAGTACCAAAATCCTATTTTTTAATACACTGTTTACTGTACATACTGTATATGAAACATTCCAACATGCAGCCCAGATCAGGTCCAAAATGTATTCAGAATGATAACACATATTGTGAATTAGTAACAGGTACAGAAACTGTATGTTCTCATGCATCTAGTCTCAATACACCATGCACCATGAGTGAGCCAGCAGTTCCCATACAACACTGACTCTAACATTGGGCTTTTTTTTTTGAGGTGCACAAGCAGACCCTGCTGATTCAAATGATATGCATATGGCCCTCATTCCGAGTTGTTTGCTCACTAGCTGCTTTTAGCAGCATTGCACATGCTAGGCCGCCGCCCTCTGGGAGTGTATCTTAGCTTAGCAGAAGAGCGAACGAAAGATTAGCAGAACTGCTACTAAATAATTTGCTGCAGTTTCTGAGTAGCTCCAGACCTACTCCTAGACTGCGATCACCTCAGTCTGTTTAGTTCCTGGTTTGACATCACAAACACGCCCTGCGTTCGGCCAGCCACTCCCCCGTTTCTCCAGCCACTCCTGCGTTTTTACCTGGCACGCCTGCGTTTTTTAGCACACTCCCTGAAAATGGCCAAATTCCGCCTAGAAACACCCACTTCCTGTCAATCACACTACGATCACTCGAGTGATGAAAAAACGTTGCTCGAGCTTGTGTAAATCTACAAAGTTTTGTGTGAAAGTACTTAGCACATGCGCCCTGCATACCATGTGCATGCGCATTTTTGCCGTTTTTTCACTTGATCGCTGCACTGCGAAAATCAGCAGCGAGCGAACAACTCGGAATGACCACCTATACTCTGTGTGTGACTGCAGCTGTATCTGTATATGAATTGTTATGTTACAGTGTTTTCCAAGAAGTCACTGTAATGTAGCATTTCATATGTAGAAACAGCCGCAATCGCACACAGAATATAGGGATGCAACATATCACTTTAATCAGCAGAGTGTGCTTGCACATCTTAATTACATAACAATGTGAATAAGACACATATTTGTAGAAACATGCATAAAAAGATGCCTGGCTTTAGTAAACACACTCACGACTAGGTGCGACTAGGACATGACATGACATAACATGACTGCAGCAACGATAGAGGACACATCTGTATACACAGTACAAGAAGGTTGTATACAGAGACAATGCCCATAAAATTGATGAGAACCAGTCAGGATCCCGATGGTTGGGATCCTGGCAGTTCAAATACCAATGTAGGAATCCCGACAATGCTCGGAATGCCAGTGCTGGCATCCAAAATGAGAACACAATCTGGTGCAGGCATCTCAACAGCTGGGATCCCAAATGAGTGTCTGCTGGGCAGCCAGATAGGTAAGCAGCTGAAGGTGGGGTGTAGGTTTAGGCTGTGTGGGGGGAGGATTAGGCTGCGAGGAGGGGAGGTAGGTTTAGGCACTCACAGGATGGTTAGGGTTAGGTTGCGGAGGGGGTGTTAGGTTTAGGAATAACTGGGGAGGGATAGGCTGTGGGAGGAGGGTTAGATTAAGGCTTCGGTAAGGGAGAGTTAGGGTTCGTGGGGTAGGGGGATTAAGGGGGGCAGTTAGCTAACTTACCCAACTCCTGTCAGGATTCCAACAATCGGGATGCCTGCAGACAGTATTCTGACCACCGGTCTCCTGAATGCTGGCATATCAGACCCAACCTAAATGGGTGTGTGTGAATCCTGATGATGGGGTGACACAAAACGTTGATAATAATCACAGCATTTTGCACTTTCTTTGAAGTCTCCTGAGTGCCGCTTATTGCACAGTGGATATAGGTATAGGCACTTAACCCAGTAGGAAGGCACCGGAGAAGCGTTATAAATTTCTGCCTAGTGCCGGATGTATGTTTTTATATATATATATATATATATATATATATATATATATATATAATTGATACTGTCAATAGTGCTGCTATCTGTTTCACAAAACTAAAAATATAAGTACAATAATAATCAAATTGTAATGTGAATAGCAAAATTCAACAATGCATTACATATAGGGGGCTGCTGGAAAGTCCTCAAATATGGACTCTGTTTCAAAGTCCACAATTTAAATATTTGAAAGTAGTCGGACTCAGCGCCTTCAGTGTTGTTAATATCCAATAAAGTGAATGGATTTATGCGTACCAGACAGATGGTGAATTGAAATGTGTAGTACTACTACAAGGTGCGAATAGCATCATCTGGCTTAGTATGTTATAGTTTTCATAAGTGAATTCCCATCAGTAGATCAATCACACCCTAGAAAATAAAGGTGTACCATATATGGTGGGGTACGGAACCACTAGTCAATCCACCGACACATCATGCCTCAAAAAATATTTGTCCCGATAATTACCACCAATCGAATAAATGGGAGAGAGAGAGAACAAGCACAATAATGTGATACAGTTTTTAAACACTTTTAATGACAAAAAAATATACAAATGCCCTTAAAATTAGATAAAATCAAAACCGCTTATCTGAATAGTCTCTTTGTCCTAAGAGAATAGCTAAGGTTGCAGTCTGGGCAGTGTACCCTCAACGCATTTCATCCATACAGCTGGACTTCATCAGGAGTGTATTATCCCCACTTCCCGTTGAACTGTATTTACTATATTTATACCCTCTGTAATTTCCAAAATTAGTGGGCAGGCTTATCACCAATTTCACCAAAGTAACATCACTTTCTGTTTCTAAAAACAGGAATTGTATGTGTTGTCATGGCAACCACTTCCCCTGTTGTCATGGGGCAAAGGGGAGATAGGCAGTGGCATATCTATAATGGGTGCATAGTGTGCACCCCTGTGATCCAGAGGGGGCCCACACCGCACACACTGCATTTCTTCTATACTCAGCTTTCCGGCATCCATTGGTGACTGCGTGTGGGCCCCATCTTCTCCCGTAGCCGTCACCGCTGCCGAAAGCGCATGGAGCACTAGAGATTCTGGCACAGTGCCAGAGTCTACAGCGCATGCACAGGACTCTGAAAAAATGGCGTGGTGCCTATTTTTTCGGAGTCCTGCGCATGTGCTGTAGACTCTGGCACTGTGCCAGAGTCTCAGCGCTGAGAGCACTAACAGTGGTGGTGATGGCTACAGGAGAGGAGGGGGCCCACACACGTAGTCTGCACATGGGTCCCCTCCTCTCTAGAAATGCCTCTGGAGATAGGATATGTTAAAAATAGATAAAAACAACTATAATAAATAGCTGGAAATAGCAAGAGAATAAAATAAGAATATAACATACAAATTATGAACATATCTATCTATCCATTATCTATCTATCTATCTATCTATCTATCTATCTATCTATCTATCTATCTATCTACTGTATCTGTCACATGAATTCCAACGTTTTGGGGCTTGTTGCCCCTTTGTCAAGGTGTGATAAATATCACTCCTTGACAAAGGGGCACCAAGCCCTGAAAAGATGGAATTCATGTGATTTGAAAATACACAGTTGTTCTTCACAAGACCCGGGAGTGCCGCAAGTTTGTTCTATTGTGTAATATCATTCTCTATGGAGGGCATCGGGGCACGATTCCAACAGGTTTAAAGGAATGCCGGATCTCACTGCACTGTATATATGCTGTGGGTATATACATATATATATATATATATATATATATATAAAATATCCAAAATGCAGCGGCACTCGGAGACTTTGTAAAGTGCATAAACAATTTAATGTTAAGCTCTACGTTTCGGGGTACGCGGCCGCTACGTCAGGATGCGTGCCCCCAAATGTAGAGCTTAACATTAAATTGTTTATGAACTTTACAAAGTAGCCGAGTGCCGCCGCTATTTGGAAATTGCATGTGAGGGACTTGCGTCTCTCAAGGAGGACGGCACAGGAGCAGAAATTGTATTCCATGGGGACGGAGGAAGTGCCGGATCACACTGGACTGTATATATATATATATATATATATAACACCTCCCCCTTATACATACAAAATATTACAATAAACTTGACATAAAAATTAACATAGCATATGTGTTGAGAGCACCACTGATCGCGGCATGCGTTCCGCTCCGGCTTCTACTTCTGCCTCATCTAATGCTAATTTATACATGGAAGCTTATAAAAGAACGGTATCGTCCTGCCATTTTGGATATAGTATCGCTTTGTACCGCTGCTACATCGATTACATTATTTTGATTTGGACTGGGACTGAGCTGGCTCTACAGGAGATGTTAGTACATATCAATCAACTTGACTGACCAGTTTGATTAACAATGTCTTACAGCAGTGTGAGTATAGATTTTTTGGACATTACGATCTACACCACTGGTTTGGGCTATGGCTACAGATTATACGGAAGATCCACAGACAGGCCCGGCGACAAGGGGGGTCAAAGGGGACACCCGTCCCGGGCCCCGACGTTGTGAGGGGCCCCAAGGTCCAGCGATGGCATAGGCAGCTTGTCATAGATTAAAATAATTATATAAATCGCGGCATCGCGCTAGCCGCGGGCCGCCCGCTGTGTAGTTAGACGTAATCAGTAACTAACTACTCTTTTTTTTACAGCGTTCCTCCCGGCCCTGTGGTCACCACAGTGCCCCAAGCGCAGCCCCAGGTCAGCCAGTCCCCGTCCCGATCTCCCCTCCTCTCCGAGTCTTCCCCGCCCACCCGCTGTCTCTGCTGTGGCTGCTGCGCCTGTCTGGCGGCTCCTTTCCGGCACTTACAGTGCAGCAGCCCGGGCTTCAGCTAGCACCCTCTCCTCCCGGAGAGTGCGGTAAGCTCCGCCCCCTTACTCTCCGCAGCGCCTCATATTGCTGCTGCGGCCCTCATCAGCATTCAGCGGTGCAAAGAAGTGCGCTCTCCTGGGCACCAGTGAGTCAGACAGCCAGCGCCGGAGCCAGTAACTCAGTCTTCCTATGTGGTGGATGCAGGTTTGATCTGTGCAGCACTTCAGGTCACTGGGCTGGGGGAGGGCACAGGAGCACAATGGTTAGCATAACCACTGAGACTGTGTGATCAGTGGTCACTGTTTCAATCCCCCCATGTTCTGTCCCAGCCTTTGTCAACCCCCCCATGCTCTGTCACTATTCCATCCCCCCCATGTTCTGTCCCTATTCCATCCACCCCTCCACTCCCGTGTTCAGTCCCAGCCATTGTGTCACCCCTCCTCTGTGTACTGTTCCCCCTGTGTTCTGTACCTATTCCCCCCCTCCCCCCCATGTTCAGTCCCAGCCAATGTGTTGCCCCCCCCCCCTCTGTGTACTGTCCCCCCTGTGTTCGGTACCTACTCCCACCCCATGTTCAGTCCCAGCCAATTTGAAACCCTCACATGTTCTGTTACAATTCCATCCCCCCCCCGTGTTTTATCCCTACTCCACCCCCCCCATTTTCAGTCCCACCTATTGTCACCCCCCTGTGTTCTGTCGCTATTTCACCCCCCCTCTGTGTACTGTCCAGCCATTGTGTCACCACTCCCTCTCTGTGCTCTGTCACTATTTCACATGTCAATGTCTATAATATTTGTCCTATTAAAAACACGTTAAAGGTTAAAGAACACAGTACGCAATTGGCGCAAAAAGTACCGCAAGGGTACTCCCTTAACTATACCTTAAGGAATGTACTTATACTGTAAACATTTGTGCAGTGACAATGTGTAGATGTAATGCAGTGTAACCTTGTTAGCTTAAAAGCTGTATGTGCGACTATGACGCTCTGAGAAACCTTTATGCATTTATAATAACCAATCAAATACCGGTCTAAGGTTCTAACGCCTTTAGTGAGAGAATGAACGTTCAAAAAGAATAATACAATACAAGCTATACACTACCAAAATTCCATAGAATATCTAACCAAGTTACTACACATAAAATACAATAAAGACACAATTACTTTTAAAAGGGGAAGGAGAGAGAGAATGGCTTATAACATTAAATAAGAGACAATATGGTTGCAGATAAAACTACACATGTAAGGGACAATCGCTGTGCAGTTAGTCAATGCTGAATACCGCATGGGATGGAAGCTAGACTCCATTTTGAGAAAACTCCCATGATTCCAAAGACTGCAACACATGGTTGAAAGGGGGAGGGGAAAACACCCGGCAGCAGCCATTTTAGATTTGCAGGTCTAAACACATGGCACTCTCTGCTACACCACAATCACATAGCAGAAGACACAAGACTCCCTTTTATTCCAAAATGTCCAAGCCTCAAAACAATGCATATGTTCTGATTTTACAATTCCAAACCATCTAAATCACCTTTCACAATTTCAAGCAAACACAGTATCTCAATAACCAGAGCATATGAGCTATCACAAGACCAGACCACCAGGTACCCACAAGTATCAGCCTGCCATTGCTACAAGCACATGTTCAAAAGTACTGCATGGTGGTATTCATGATTAACAAGATATATTATAACAAACCAGCACAATCTATTTTAAATCACCATAGGCAAACAAATACCACAAATACTATGCTACAGATTGTCTACTGTTCCAATTCATCACAGACTTCACAGAGTATCAACACAAACACCCAACAATCACACAACTGCCCAAACCTCGTTAACCTTAAGCCATTTGTATCTCCAAACTAACTAATCTATGCCAATCATTCTACAACTACTTTACCACAAACATATTTAAAACTATTCTATGCCAATCAGCCATGAGATATTGAGATTATGATACTTAGCCTTTTGTAAGGAGCCTGGTGATGATCCAGCCATGCTTGCTGTGTGTAAGGTAGCTGTGTGAGTGAGTTACAGTATATCTGTCCTCAGAGGCCCAAAGCAAACTGCCCACTGAACTCTCTTTTTGGCCAGCCACTCCCTTCCTGTTTGACCAGTCCCTGGGGGAGGGGTCGCTCTTGCTTTGTATATGCTGATCAGGTTCAGCCCTGAAAACTGGCAAAAGGGTTGGCTTGATCATTCATTGTTCTAACAAAGTGATCTTAGCTTTTATACATATAATCATATCTATCCGCTGCAATGTCCCACAACTTCACAACATGCATCAAACTAACCCACACATCAATCTGTTTGCTTCAATACCAAACATGACGGGCGCATCTGGTTCTGTTCAAATAATACACATTCATGACATCAATTCATCAGCCAATTCTAAATCTCCATGATGTCTGGTGCCCGACATTATTATAACCATGTACTGTATGAAACAAGCGCCGAATCCATCTACGTGCCATGTCAGAGCAAGTGCGTGTGTTACCATATATTGCTGTGCTCGCTGCGCATATTTGCAAGTATAGCGACTTAAATGGGTGTAGTTTGTATGTTCTCTCTATGTAATATTTTTGACTTTGACACACAACCACCTCTGTGTTCTGCCCCAGCCTCTGTCACCCCTCTCTGTGTTCTGCCACTATTACAAACCCCCCCTCCCATTGTGAAATATGGTGAGGCGCAAATTTGCAGGGGTGCACCGGCTCTGCACGCATTGCATCTGCCCTTTTTTTAATCAGTATTCAGAACACTGTAAACCTGGTATTACTGTAGAATGCATATTTAGCTGTGTCTTAGACATTTTCAGAAAATCAGACATGGCCCACGAGCTATCATCTTCATGAGATCACATTTGGCCTGTTATGTGGCCATCTTGGAAATATTTTGCATTTACTGTACAATTGCTGCCTCTACACGCTCCTACCAACCCCTGTCCTGATCCCCTTGGTGCATGGGAGTACAAAATATGGGCATGTGTGTGTGTGTTGGGGGGGCCCGCAGAGATATCAGTGTACCGGGCCCCAAGATTTCTGTTGCCGGCCCTGTCCACAGACCACAATACACTTCTGTCATTTGACAGCCATCACCCTGATTCTTTAAAACAGAATCTCCGTGTCACAATTTTTAAGGGTTTTTTAAAATAATTCTGACGATGATACAGCTGAAATCCAATTAAGAGAGATGTGTGAAAGATTTACTAAAAGCCTGGCTAAGGCTCGTAAGATATTCCAATATGGTAATATGAAGAAACAACATAAAGAGCTGACTAATCCACTTGTCTTCACCACTACATTTGATACAGCTGGACATACGATACATAAGGTGATTAAGAAACACTGGCATGTGGTCGCTAACGATCTGGCCCTGACTGGGAGAACATTGGGCCAACCACTGATCAGTTATAAGTGTGCACGCAATTTTAAAGATATTTTGATGCAACCTAATGTCATAAATTCTGTAGGCTTAAATACTTGATTACCTATTCAAAAGAAAGGTTGTTTTCGTTGCATGAATTGTACCACTTGCAGGAGCATGTCAATAGGTGAATTTATTAATCACCCACATATTGATCAAAAAATCACTCTGTTTTAGGTAAGTTATGATTACATACATAACACTTTTAACTAAAGTTACAATAAAGTAAAGGTGAGAATTTGGGGTATTTAACTTGGTAGATTGTTCAACAGTGCAAATGTTAAGCCTCACTTGACAGCACAGCCCCTCTTGGGCTGTTTCCAGTCTGCACCCTTCTTCTTTCCTGTGTAGGTGGGTCCCTCCAACCCCACTACTGCCGCACCTGCTAACTTGCATTTGTTTTGAATGCCTGCATGTACATACACGCCTTTATTACGTCAATGCATTTCCTTTCCAAAAATTATGATTTGTACTGTACATATTTTATTATTCCACAATAAAGCCACCCACCGCCCCCAAATTCAATAGACATCACATATAGTACCTACTCCTATACCAAAAGATTCTTACATGTCAATTTATTTTCTTCCATTTAGTTGTAGTCAGTGATGACTCCATAAAACCAAGTGCTCACCAATTTAATATCCCCTAACCGACCTGCAGTTATCCTTCTGAGATACCTTCAGAAGGATGCAGGATGTAATGCCAACTGACACTGGCAATGGAAAGCAATAAAAGCCAGGCCACAACATAGGCATTTCAGCAGTATAAGTTGCATCCATTATTTAGTACTCAAACTAGCCAGTAACACAGAGCCTGATTCAGAGATAGATGCAATGTTGATTATGTACTGTATGCTGTGGAACAATGTTTTGCCACAGTGCATGCATCGGAGTTGTGCTGTGCATATGCTATGTATCTATTTATGACGGTTGCAATGAAAATGTATTTGCACAGTGATTAAGAGTGAAGAACTGTACAGTTACTGCTAGAGATGAGCGGGTTCGGTTCCTTGGAATCCGAACCCGCCCGAACTTCATGTTTTTTTTCACGGGTCCGAGCGACTCGGATCTTCCCGCCTTGCTCGGTTAACCCGAGCGCGCCCGAACGTCATCATGACGCTGTCGGATTCTCGCAAGACTCGGATTCTATATAAGGAGCCGCGCGTCGCCGCCATTTTCACACGTGCATTGAGATTGATAGGGAGAGGACGTGGCTGGCGTCCTCTCCATTTAGATTAGAAGAGAGAGAGTGAGATTGATTTGAGACAGAGACACTTGATTTACTGGAGCTTAGGAGTACTGTAGAGAGTGCAGAGTTTAGTAGTGACTGACCACAGTGACCACCAGACAGTGCAGTTTTATTTAATATAATCCGTTCTCTGCCTGAAAAAAACGATACACAGTGACTCAGTCACATACCATATCTGTGTGCACTGCTCAGCCCAGTGTGCTGCATCATCTATGTATATATCTGACTGTGCTCACACAGCTTATAATTGTGGTGGAGACTGGGGAGCAGTGCCAGTTATAGGTTATAGCAGGAGCCAGGAGTACATATTATTAAAATTAAACAGTGCACACTTTTGCTGCAGGAGTGCCACTGCCAGTGTGACTGACCAGTGACCTGACCACACTGACCACCAGTATAGTTAGTAGTATACTATATTGTGATTGCCTGAAAAAGTTAAACACTCGTCGTGTGACTTGTGTGGTGTTTTTTTTTTTATTCTATAAAAAACTCATTCTGCTGACAGTGTCCAGCAGGTCCGTCATTATATAATATATACCTGTCCGGCTGCAGTAGTGATATATATATATATTTTTTATATCATTATTTATCATCCAGTCGCAGCAGACACAGTACGGTAGTTCACGGCTGTAGCTACCTCTGTGTCGGCACTCGGCAGTCCATCCATAATTGTATACCACCTACCCGTGGTTTTTTTCTTTCTTTCTTCTTTATACATACTACATCTCATTATCAACCAGTCTATATTAGCAGCAGACACAGTACGGTAGTCCACGGCTGTAGCTACCTCTGTGTCGGCACTCGGCAGTCCGTCCATAATTGTATACCACCTACCCGTGGTTTTTTTTTCTTTCTTCTTTATACATACTACATCTCATTATCAACCAGTCTATATTAGCAGCAGACACAGTACGGTAGTCCACGGCTGTAGCTACCTCTGTGTCGGCACTCGGCAGTCCATCCATAATTGTATACCACCTACCCGTGGTTTTTTTTTCTTTCTTCTTTATACATACTACATCTCATTATCATCCAGTCTATATTAGCAGCAGACACAGTACAGTACGGTAGTCCACGGCTGTAGCTACCTCTGTGTCGGCACTCGGCAGTCCATCCATAATTGTATACCACCTACCCGTGGTTTTTTTTTCTTTCTTCTTTATACATACATACTACATTTCTTTATCAACCAGTCTATATTAGCAGCAGACACAGTACAGTAGTCCACGGCTGTAGCTACCTCTGTGTCGGCACTCGGCAGTCCATCCATAATTGTATACCACCTACCTGTGGTTTTTTTTTCTTTCTTCTTTATACATACATACTACATCTCATTATCATCCAGTCTATATTAGCAGCAGACACAGTACAGTACAATAGTCCACGGCTGTAGCTACCTCTGTGTCGGCACTCGGCAGTCCATCCATAATTGTATACTAGTATCCATCCATCTCCATTGTTTACCTGAGGTGCCTTTTAGTTGTGCCTATTAAAATATGGAGAACAAAAATGTTGAGGTTCCAAAATTAGGGAAAGATCAAGATCCACTTCCACCTCGTGCTGAAGCTGCTGCCACTAGTCATGGCCGAGACGATGAAATGCCAGCAACGTCGTCTGCCAAGGCCGATGCCCAATGTCATAGTACAGAGCATGTCAAATCCAAAACACCAAATATCAGTAAAAAAAGGACTCCAAAACCTAAAATAAAATTGTCGGAGGAGAAGCGTAAACTTGCCAATATGCCATTTACCACACGGAGTGGCAAGGAACGGCTGAGGCCCTGGCCTATGTTCATGGCTAGTGGTTCAGCTTCACATGAGGATGGAAGCACTCAGCCTCTCGCTAGAAAACTGAAAAGACTCAAGCTGGCAAAAGCACCGCAAAGAACTGTGCGTTCTTCGAAATCCCAAATCCACAAGGAGAGTCCAATTGTGTCGGTTGCGATGCCTGACCTTCCCAACACTGGACGTGAAGAGCATGCGCCTTCCACCATTTGCACGCCCCCTGCAAGTGCTGGAAGGAGCACCCGCAGTCCAGTTCCTGATAGTCAGATTGAAGATGTCAGTGTTGAAGTACACCAGGATGAGGAGGATATGGGTGTTGCTGGCGCTGGGGAGAAAATTGACCAGGAGGATTCTGATGGTGAGGTGGTTTGTTTAAGTCAGGCACCCGGGGAGACACCTGTTGTCCGTGGGAGGAATATGGCCGTTGACATGCCAGGTGAAAATACCAAAAAAATCAGCTCTTCGGTGTGGAAGTATTTCACCAGAAATGCGGACAACATTTGTCAAGCCGTGTGTTCCCTTTGTCAAGCTGTAATAAGTAGGGGTAAGGACGTTAACCACCTCGGAACATCCTCCCTTATACGTCACCTGCAGCGCATTCATAATAAGTCAGTGACAAGTTCAAAAACTTTGGGCGACAGCGGAAGCAGTCCACTGACCAGTAAATCCCTTCCTCTTGTAACCAAGCTCACGCAAACCACCCCACCAACTCCCTCAGTGTCAATTTCCTCCTTCCCCAGGAATGCCAATAGTCCTGCAGGCCATGTCACTGGCAATTCTGACGAGTCCTCTCCTGCCTGGGATTCCTCCGATGCATCCTTGCGAGTAACGCCTACTGCTGCTGGCGCTGCTGTTGTTGCTGCTGGGAGTCGATGGTCATCCCAGAGGGGAAGTCGTAAGCCCACTTGTACTACTTCCAGTAAGCAATTGACTGTCCAACAGTCCTTTGCGAGGAAGATGAAATATCACAGCAGTCATCCTGCTGCAAAGCGGATAACTGAGGCCTTGACAACTATGTTGGTGTTAGACGTGCGTCCGGTATCCGCCGTTAGTTCACAGGGAACTAGACAATTTATTGAGGCAGTGTGCCCCCGTTACCAAATACCATCTAGGTTCCACTTCTGTAGGCAGGCGATACCGAGAATGTACACGGACGTCAGAAAAAGACTCACCAGTGTCCTAAAAAATGCAGTTGTACCCAATGTCCACTTAACCATGGACATGTGGACAAGTAGAGCAGGGCAGGGTCAGGACTATATGACTGTGACAGCCCACTGGGTAGATGTATGGACTCCCGCCGCAAGAACAGCAGCGGCGGCACCAGTAGCAGCATCTCGCAAACGCCAACTCTTTCCTAGGCAGGCTACGCTTTGTATCACCGCTGATAAAGCTAAATATTTATCGTATATAAATCACTTTAAGAGGTCTAAGAACACTGTACGCTATCTACGTAAGAAGTACCGTAAGGGTACGCAAGTTGCGTAGCGATCGCTCAGCCGTAGTCGAGACGCTCAAGCGTCACGTTCGCTTACGGCCCAGTGATCACAGGCAGGCACGCTATTGGCTGCCGACTAACGTAATGATTCGCTATAGCGTAGCGTACGCTCGGGACCACGAGGAGATCACCAGCGGTGCAGACGCTTACAACGTTTAAACCTTTATATCTATACTTTTAACAGTGAGATACACAGTATACCTTAGTGTAGAGACAGAGTGTAAGTGCAACCTGGTGTAACCTGATTAACTACAAAGCTGCTTGAGCGTCACCGACGCTCAGAGAATACTTAACCCTTATAAAGAATACACAGATACCTGGGCTTAGGGTCCGAAACCTATTATATGTATTATGACTATTATACTTGCAAAAAGAATCACAGTACAAAGCATACACTACAATATAACATAAACCAACTAACCAGATAAACTACACAGGAAATACAATACAATACAATTAAAGGAAAATACGAGAGAGATAGAGAGAGGGAGAGAGATAGAGAGAGAGAGAGATGGCTCACAGTAAGACAATATGATTACGGAGAAAACTTATGCACAAGGGGAACGATCGCATGCGCCTCGATATCCAGCTCCCGATTATCAGCAATGAGAACCGTTGAAGAGAGAGCACTGGATACGGTCGGCCTGCCTATTTATGCCCCACACACAATACAATTCAATGGTCCCTACAATCTCATTGTTCATTGGACATAGGAATTCGGCTTCGCATTATAACAAAAGGTCATAGGTTGATTCATACAGGTGGGCTGTGACTATTTCCAACTGCTCAGGTGGGAGGGAAACTGGGTTTCCCGCCGCATGGGTAATAAAGTGCAAATAAAGTAAATGTTAATAAACTTCCTATGTCCATAACTATTCGCACGAGCGATTGATCTGCTTCAAACCAACACCGGAATATTTCTAATTAAATATTCTTCCGATGGATACTAAACACCACTGTATTACTCCTGTCTGACCCTTCATATCAAACAAAGAGGGATTCCTATGTTCATAAACATTCTATATTAACCAAACTTTCAGAATCTATCAAAGGGACCATGATCTACAAAATACATTATTACTGAAAATATGTTACGATTGAGTCGCACGCTACAACCACATAAACTCTACCGTAAATACGCATACCATGCGCCTGCGGGTGCCCGCGACTGTGAGTATGCGCACGTACGGGAGAGCGTACGCATGCGCAACACGGACCTGTGTGAGGTGCAAATATGGTAGTGTGCATAGAGATATTTTTCTGACTTTGACAGTCCACCCTTTGGCAGTCAATAATAACTGCCACTTCCTGAAAACATTTCAAAAGGAGAAAAATATATGTTAGGGGTTAATTCATTTCCATGGTTGGGTAAGGGAGGAGAGAGGAGTAGGTGTGAAGAGGGTATGACCTAGTGAGATAGCAGAAGCATGTGTGTATGAATCCGTGTTTGGGGGGTCATGTATCATCGTGCCGTACGTGTTGTAAATCAAGCTTCGAGGTATTGCGAAGTATACATTTGAATTCCTTCTTATCCCGTGGTACGGGTCTGTGGATGGGCTGTCAAACTTTACCGAGCTCTTTTCGGATTTTGAACAAAATGGGGAGCACATTTTAGTTGATGATACATGAATGGGGGAATATGTGATTGCTGATATCTGTGCCTGTATTCCCTATACTATGTGTGTCATTACCTTAGGGTTGTAGAAATGAAGAAAAGACATAATTACGGTAAATGCGGTGGTATTCTATGTCAGGTTAATGTACATCTGTCGGTTGAAGTTTTGTTCGGTATCAGTTGAAAGTCGTCTTCTTTGCGCTGTGTTGCCCATTAGGGGTGAGCAAAAAGCTTTGTCAATGCCATTAGATTTACAAAAAAAATGTTGGGCTAGCGTAAGTTTAAGAATTCTAGGGAAACTGGGGATCCATGGCAAAGTTCATCAAATGTCCATATCTCAAGTGGTCAAAACTTCTTCTTTGGTCTATCCGTTGTCTGTATAGCGTCTCGTCGACTTCCTCGTCCAAGGGGGTCTTTTTATCTTGGAGAAAAGCAGAAAAACAGGTGAAAGAAACGGACCGTAGAAATCGCATTTTCATCACATCATTGTTTCTATCATTGGGTCATAAATCAAATCCAGGTTAATTACAGTTTCCTCACTCCTCAAACTCATTACCCTGGTACGATGTTTGCACTTCATTAAAGCCTGACCGCATCTAAATATCAAACCGATCGTTATGATAACACCTAAGATACATAGGAGAAACTTCCCAACATCCATTATGACTCCTTGAGCCCAGTCTCCCAAACCGGAGAACCAATTTCGCGGGTTCAACCATGACACCCAACCAGTCAGCTCATTACCTACAGCAGCAAGAGTGAGATTGTGTTTTCGGCGAAATTCCCACTTCAATTGGAGAATGTCGTCCATCTTTTGGTCTATGACCTCGACCGGATCCTCGGTGCTATTCGTGATATACGTGCAACACTTCACGCCGTACTGTGTTGCCAATGTAACACAATATCCGCCTGTCACTGCTGTGAGGTAATTAAGAACCATTCTATACTGCACCAGTTCTGTTTTATAAGCTTGAAGTTCCCTTCCAGTATATCTAAACGTGTCATCATACATTTCAGTGATATTATCTAACAAATTTGCGAGCGCCGATATGTATTTATAATTTAGCACTCCTCTAGCGGTGCGGGTGAAATCTAACGCGATTAAGAATTGAATCCCAGTGGATTCACTTATCAGATCAGAGGCCGGATGCTCTGTCTTCTCTATCAGGTGCCTTTTAACAACGTGCTCGTAGTGGGTGTGAGTATAAGGAGCTTGGGCACCACGATGTATGTCTTTCATTTTATCATGTGTTACAGTCATCACTTCAGACAATACTTTTCCAATATAACACAATCCTTCAGAGTTTGGGGCAAGCCACTTGTACGCCTTTCTCCCGCATATGAAATATGCATCATCGGGGAGAACATATGGGACGGAGTAGGACATAACCATATTACACACCTTCCAGGTGAAATCTCCTAACCCTAATTCTTCCATCTGCTTAATACACGTATCAGGTTGTACGATATGTGCACAGTATCCTGGTGATACTTCTCCAACTCTCGTAATCCTATTTCCTAAGGTGTACCTATACCGGAAAGATTTTCCTCTACTGGCTATGTGGCGTACAAGCTCTGTATCTGTAGGCATTCTATCTGCTCTATGCGAAAAGGTCATGGTGTGGTTACTCCATGACACTTCCCAATTTCCCGGTTTTCTGGGATTGGAGATGTTGAAACATAATAGGGACCTATCCACATGGTATTGGTGGAGCTTCAAACTAGGAGGGCTGGAGATATTAAACCTCCTGTCCACCGGTCTCCCACCATTTAACTCAAGTACCTCCCCTATCGTTAAAGGAAATGGTACTAGCCCTGATTTGCTATGACCTTGAGGTACTTGAGAGCATACCCAACAATCTGTTTTGTTTAACACATTACCCACTAAGGAGTGATAGTCACTCAATGGATGCCGGTCCATATGGATATTAAAACTGGATTGGCATTTCTTAATGCACCCATCTTCAATGACATTGTTACAGAGCCTACAGATACAGTTTTCCTCAGCTAACAATCCGTCACAATTTCTTCTATGGTCAATGCTATCGGATCGTTTTCTGATACTCGCCTTTGCTTGTTGGTTAGGTTGATCTTGGAAAACTACGCCTCCATCTTTATCATCAGAACCCATTCCAGAACCTCTATCGACCTCCATGGTACTCTCGCCGGAACAGACTGCTCTGGTCAACATCATGGTCAACAGGAAAATCCGGATCACAGTCTCTTGGGGCAAGTTCATCTTATAGGAGGAAATGGAGAAGAATGAGAAGGAGGAAAAAGAAATTTGAGGGAGAGGGGATGGGAAGTGGAGGAAAATAATAAAAGGGAGTGGGGAGTCGACAACAGCTCTCGGTCTTCAAGGCTCAGGTGCCGCCTCAGTCCTCCTGGAACAGACACTCCAGTGATACAACCTCTACCGTCTGTTCCTTATCACGGGACTTCTCTGGATCAGCAACCTTCTTGCAGTGGGACGAATGGACCCAAGTCTCTCTCTCAGCAACCTTCAGTGCTGTAGTGCTAGTCAATAAGACCTGGTATGGTCCTTCCCATCTGTCAATAAGGCAACCTGAGCGTAGAAAATTCCGTATCATTACATAATCCCCAGGTTCAATTTCATGACAATTACTATCAGGTAGATCAGGAATCACCAACTTCAGATTATCATTTTGATTCCTTAACTGTTTACTCATGTTAATCAAGTACTTTACAGTTACTTCATTGTTACATTTCAAATCATCCTGAGGGTTAATCATGGCATGCGGTTGTCGACCAAACAAGATTTCAAAAGGGGACAGATTAAGAGGGGACCTGGGAGTGGTTCTGATACTGTACAATACAATGGGTAAAGCTTCTGGCCATGTCAATCCTGTCTCTGCCATCACTTTACTCAATTTATTTTTAATAGTGCTGTTCACTCTTTCGACCTTCGCACTCGCCTGTGGACGGTACGGAGTGTGCAGCTTGCTATCAATTCCCATCAACTTACACATTCCTTGAAAGACATCACCTGTAAAATGGGTACCCCTATCACTTTCGATTATTCTAGGGATACCATATCTACATACAAATTCCTGCACAATTTTCTTAGCAGTAAACATAGCGGTATTTGTAGCCGCAGGAAATGCTTCGACCCAATTTGAGAAAACATCTATACAAACAAGTACATATTTCAAATTCCGACAAGGGGGTAATTGTATAAAATCAATTTGTATTACCTGGAAAGGGCCGCCGGCAGGTGGGATATGGGATGGTTCTGTAGGTATTGCCTTTCCAATATTCTTTCTCAAACAGGTAAGGCATGACATTGCTCTTTTACTCGCATGAGAGGAGAATCCTGGGGCGCACCAGTATGCTCTCACCAATTTGCACATTCCCTCCTTGCCTAGATGAGTCAGCCCGTGAGCTGCTTCAGCCAGACATGGAACATATGCTCTGGGGGCCACTGGTTTACCATGTCCATCCGTCCAGAGTCCTGAGGACTCCTGGCCACATCCCTTTGCCTTCCAGACTGCCTTTTCCTGTGTGGAACACAAATTTTGCATTTCACACAACTTCTGTGTGTTAGTGGTATTAAATACCATCAATTGTGTGGTGTCTGTCTGTATGGGGGTAGCAGCTGCTAACTTAGCAGCTTCGTCTGCTCGGCTGTTACCAAGTGATACCGGGTCTTGGCTATATGTGTGTGCTTTACATTTGATAACAGCCACTCTGTCGGGTTCCTGTATCGCTGTTAGAAGCCTTTTTATGTGAGCTGCATGCGCTACCGGTGTACCAGCTGCCGTCATGAAATTTCTGAGGCGCCATAGGGCTCCGAAATCATGGACTACCCCGAATGCGTATCTAGAATCGGTGTAGATATTGGCTGACTTACCCTTAGCCAATTCACATGCTCTGGTTAGGGCGACCAGTTCAGCAACCTGGGCTGAGTGAGGTGGGCCTAGCGGTTCCGCTTCTATGGTGTCTTGGTCATCTACGACTGCGTATCCAGTACACAAGTCTCCCGAGTCTGACTGTCTATGGCAACTACCGTCCGTGTAGAACGTGAGTTCTGCATCTTCCAGTGGGTTGTCACTGATGTCAGGCCTTGCGGTAAAATTTTGGGTCAAATATTCCATACAATCATGTGTATCTTCCTTTGTATTAAATCCTCCTTCCCCATCACTCTCACCTTCCACCCTTTGTGCCTGACCAGGCACACCTGGGAGATACGTTGCAGGATTTAATGCACTGCATCTCCTTATGGTGATGTTTACGGGGGCCATTAGTGCCAATTCCCATCTTGGAAACCTCGCTGATGAGACGTGTCTGGTTTGGGCAGAATTCAATAAGGCTGATACTGCATGTGGCGTATGGATTGTGAGGTTGTGGCCTAGCACGACGTCTTCGCTTTTTGTCACTAGCAATGCTATTGCAGCAACGCTTCGCAAGCATGTGGGGAGGGATCGCGCTACCGTGTCTAGCTGAGCGCTGTAGTATGCAACTGGCCTGCTGGCATCACCATGTTTTTGGGTTAGTACACCTGCCGCGCAACCAGCACTTTCTGTTCCGTATAGTTCAAAGGGTTTCCCATAGTCTGGCATACCTAGTGCTGGTGCCTGCGTTAGGCACTGTTTGAGTCTCTCAAATGCTGTTTCGGACTCGTCTGTATGCGAAATCCTATCAGGTTTGTTTGAGGAGACCATTTCCTGCAAAGGTAACGCCAAAATGGAAAACCCTGGGATCCAATTACGGCAATACCCACACATTCCTAAAAACGTTCTGATCTGTTGCTGGGTTTGTGGCAGAGTCATGTCTCTAATTGCTTGGATTCTATCAGCGGTCAGGTGTCTCAGTCCTTGTGTTAGACAGTGTCCCAAATATTTTACCTTAGTTTGGCATAATTGTAACTTGTCTTTGGACACCTTGTGTCCGGTGTCTGAAAGATGAAACAGGAGCTGTTTCGTATCCTTCAGAGATGCTTCCAGTGAATCTGAACACAGTAATAAATCGTCCACATACTGTATCAATACTGATCCACTGTCTGGTTGGAAAGACTGTAAACAATCATGCAAAGCCTGAGAAAATATACTTGGACTATCTATGAAACCTTGGGGTAATCGAGTCCACGTGTATTGGACTCCTCTGTATGTGAATGCAAACAAATATTGGCTGTCAGGGTGCAGAGGTACCGAAAAGAAAGCGGAGCAGAGGTCAATAACAGTGAAAAATTTGGCAGTGGGAGGGATTTGCATTAGGATGACAGCTGGATTTGGCACTACGGGGAACTGACTCTCAACTATTTTGTTAATCCCCCTTAGATCCTGCACTAGTCTGTAACCCCTCCCCCCACTCTTTTTCACAGGGAAGATGGGACTATTAGCAGTGCTGGACGTTCTTACCAGAATGCCCTGTTGTAGCAAGCGCTCTATTACTGGGTAAACTCCTAACTCCACCTCTGGCTTCAGAGGATACTGTGGGATTTTTGGAGCTATCCTACCATCTTTTACTTGTACAACTACTGGAGCTACGTTTGCCATTAATCCAGTGTCTTGTCCGTCTTTTGTCCAAAGTGACTCTGGTATCTGAGATGTCATCTCTTCTATTTGGGATGGATTCCTATTTGTCATAATGGTATGTGACATTAATTTTGATGGGGAGTCTAACATGTCTCGCACTTCCTGAGCGTGTTTCTCAGGTATGTCCAAGAATACACCTTCAGGAGTACAATAAATGACGCACCCCATTTTACACAGTAAGTCTCTTCCCAGGAGATTAGTTGGTGCCGATGCAGCCAGCAAAAAGGAATGCTTGGTATGCAAAGGCCCTATTGTAATCTCGGCTGGTTTGCTAACAGGGTAGTGCTGGACTACTCCTGTTACTCCCATGGCTGGAATTGTCCTACCAGTGGTTCTTATGCCCACTGTCGAATTTATCTCTGACTTGGCCGCCCCTGTGTCTACAAGAAAGTTTAAAGTTTTACCAGCTACATTAATTGCGATCTCGGGTTCACTTCCAAGATTGGCAATTAATTTTACTGGCTGCAGATTACAGGTATGGCCACACCCCTATTGGGTATGGTGACCTCCCTGAATCCCGCTGGCAGCAACTACTTGTGAGGGAGATAGTTGGGAACTACCAGAGGCATGCCAGTCTCTGTTTGGGGGATATCTTTTTGTTTCCCCTGTATGTGGCTCATAACTCCGTTTCTGCGGACCTTGCTCCCAATGTCGTGTGTCGTGTCGTTGTCTAGGGGTTTGGTATGAGTTTCGTGGATTCTTTACTCTACAATCTCGTGCCATGTGTCCCTGTTTGTGACAAGAATAACAAGTAACCATACTTGACTTACCCACAGGATTTGGTGATACAAACAAAGGCTGCCTTGTGGTCAGAGCCTGTATACTTACTGACATTAATTTGTCACCTTGTTGTTCCCTGTGTCTGGTGATGTTTCTGTCGTGATCAATAGCAGCCTCTCTCAAAGTAGCCACAGACAGACCTCGCCAACATGGTTGCGTGGTCTGTACCCTAGTCTTCAATGACTCTTTTAAACCATCCATCAGTACCGATACTGCTACTTACCGATGGTTTGTGTCTGTTTTAATGTCCTCTATGCCTGTGTATTTTGCCATTTCTAATAATGCTCTGTGAAAATACTCTGCAGCTGTCTCTGACTCCTTCTGTTTAATGGAGAATATCTTATTCCATTTAGCTACTGCTGGGAAATACTCTTTTAGCTGCAAGTTTATTCTTTTCACATTATCTTGGTTGTACACATCTGTAAGAGGTACATCATGACCTAGTCCGCAATCAGCTAAAAATTGAGTTGCGTCGACATTTGAGGGTAAACATGCTCTCAGCAATATCTGCCAGTCTTTATTGTTGGTCTCTGCAGTGTTACCTAAGTCTCTGATGTTTTTTTGACTGGCAACTAAGTCTTTTCTAGGGTCAGGAAATTCAGACACTATGGTCCTTAATTCCATTCGGGAAAATGGGGTGTACATGGCAATGTTCCTAATGGGAGTGGCTCCTGATGCGTCTGTTTTCCCATTTGGCACTGCTATTACTCTAACAGGTGTAATTCTAACAACCTCATTCTGTGTAGATTCTACAGGCTGTGGTGAAATAGTCTCAGCATAATGCATGGTGCCGTACTTACCAGTTGATACGACCTCACCTATCCCTCCGCTAGGGGCCTTTACTAATCTCGTGGGTGGAGCTGTGCCTACTGTGGTCTCTGCTATGGTGGCTGCTAGAGAGAGCGCTGAAATCGTTGCCGATTCGTCCTCTTGATCACACTCCTGAGGAAAGTTCAAAACAGGGTACAACTTGCACGGGTTAATACTTGCATGGGTTAATTGGTTAACATTATCATTAACATTGACACAGTTACTAAGTGATTTTGTGTTACACCTTAGTGCGTCTTTCTCCGCAATCAACTTCTCTCCTGATATGTATGGTGGCGGCGGGGCCGTGGCAATCAGTTTTCTGTTAGAGCCAGATCCCGCCGCCTGAGCCAAACCTCTCTGTATCTCACCTTCCTGTTGCCACAACTGTAAATAATCATAATGCTGGATTCGTCTCTTCGTTGATTTTATGAGACATATCCTCCTCCTTAAATTTTGTAACACTTCTGAGCTGAAGCTCCCTATTCTTGGGAATTTCTCCCCGTCATGTACAGTCATTCTCTCCCATTCATCACATAAAGTTTCTGTGTGACTTCCATATTTCTCACACATTATATACCTGGCCGACCCAATTGGTCGGACCACTGAATCAACCCGAACCGAGGTTGATCGCCCCCTACCTGAACAAGTGGCCCCCATAGTTCGAAAGTGTTGCTTTATTTAGCCAACCCTTACGAAAAACCAAATGTCAACAATAGGCTGACGGTGGCGGTTTACCGAGTACCCCACTCACTCGCCCACGCCGACCAATACGACCTGATCACACCGATATGGTGCTGGCGTACTCGACCTAGGGCCCCTGCGACCTGAACCTCTATTTACTGGAACCTGCGAGGGTTATCCGAAGAACACTTACTCTTTCCAGTAACTATTGGTTGCTGGATAGTTCCTGAGTGAGCAGCGAACTTCCCTAAAAATAAAAAAAATTACACAAATCACGTTAGAGTGTACAGATAGCGTTTGTGACCCCTTTACTCTAATGGTATTAGGTCAGATTACTAACTACTGCACACACTTACGTGCGGTCCAGTCGTTCAGTACACAAACAACTAAGCTTATGTACGGAAAGACCAATGGAATCGAAACTTACGACTGCGAATTCCTTCAGCCAGAGCTTATATGGCCTATATGGGTGTTGCACCAACCCTTTTCGGTGTTGTGCCTGTGAACTGTATAGCGGACTTCCTTGTCGGCTGTACCTGGACCTCCTGGTCTGTTATGACCTCCTGGTCTTGTTACAGTACGACCTCCTGGTCTTGTTACAGTATGACCTCCTGGTCTGCTATACTCTAATGCTCAAAATTGTATATTTAACCAGAGATGCCTCCCTAGCCACCGTGCACGTCACTTACACGCATGTACCTCACGAGTACTCGACTTTTCTTGTGGTTCAACCTTTAAAAATTGTAAAAACACTCACTCATCACATGTACACTTTTGTTTCTATTTCTATTTCTGCGCAGAAATTTTTCTTCAGATCAGGTGTGTTACCAATTAGGAGCAGGATCTGTTAACTAAATTTCGGGCACCCAAAAATAGACTTGCGTTATTTCTCGCCTCGCGTTATTTATCGCTTTGCGTTAAAAATCAACTTATCGTGACTTGAGCTACGTGGGCGTAACCGGACGCTCCGTTGTGTAACGTACGCTGCGTGCGTCGGCCTTTGGATTGCGTACGCAAGTCTTTGTTAGAGACACGTATACGCAAAGCAAAGATCCACCGTAACACAATTTATACTTTTATCAATGTAGATGATCCTTGATCATCTACCACACAAACACACTGACTTCGCCTTATCTCCCAGGCGAAACTGTGTGTTTGTCTATCTTTTAACTATATTACCTTTACTCTTAAACTATGAAATAACGGCAACTCTCTTTTAGCACTTCTATCAACTATAAAACTGGCAGACAGGAGAGTGATATACGAAAATGAAAAAGAAAAAGAAATGCAGATATATATATGTGTGCGTGCGTGTGTACGCAAGACAGAAAAATAAACAGTTTTAAAAGACACTAGCGTTTTGTTCTTACCTCCGGTTCCCGGGTTCCTTCAGCACTCTTTACCTAAGCGAAGCAGACGCTTATCCTGTCAGCACTACGAGGGATACAACCTCCCGCCCTTTGCTGAGGGATAATGTCTGCTGATCTACCTAGTGCAGATATGTGAAGGACGGGCGAGCCGCCAATTGATAAAGCTAAATATTTATTGTATATAAATCACTTTAAGAGGTCTGGAAGGCACCTGTCTCAAGTGCAGTGGAGAATGATTTCAACGTTGTGCAAGGTTCTGATGCCCTTTGAACTTGCCACACGTGAAGTCAGTTCAGACACTGCCAGCCTGAGTCAGGTCATTCCCCTCATCAGGCTTTTGCAGAAGAAGCTGGAGACATTGAAGGAGGAGCTAACACGGAGCGATTCCGCTAGGCATGTGGGACTTGTGGATGGAGCCCTTAATTCGCTTAACAAGGATTCACGGGTGGTCAATCTGTTGAAATCAGAGCACTACATTTTGGCCACCGTGCTCGATCCTAGATTTAAAACCTACCTTGGATCTCTCTTTCAGGCAGACACAAGTCTGCTGGGGTTGAAAGACCTGCTGGTGAGAAAATTGTCAAGTCAAGCGGAACGCGACCTGTCAACATCTCCTCCTTCACATTCTCCCGCAACTGGGGGTGCGAGGAAAAGGCTCAGAATTCCGAGCCCACCCGCTGGCGGTGATGCAGGGCAGTCTGGAGCGACTGCTGATGCTGACATCTGGTCCGGACTGAAGGACCTGACAACGATTACGGACATGTCGTCTACTGTCACTGCATATGATTCTCTCAACATTGAAAGAATGGTGGAGGATTATATGAGTGACCGCATCCAAGTAGGCACGTCACACAGTCCGTACTTATACTGGCAGGAAAAAGAGGCAATTTGGAGGCCCTTGCACAAACTGGCTTTATTCTACCTAAGTTGCCCTCCCACAAGTGTGTACTCCGAAAGAGTGTTTAGTGCCGCCGCTCACCTTGTCAGCAATCGGCGTACGAGGTTACATCCAGAAAATGTGGAGAAGATGATGTTCATTAAAATGAATTATAATCAATTCCTCCGCGGAGACATTGACCAGCAGCAATTGCCTCCACAAAGTACACAGGGAGCTGAGATGGTGGATTCCAGTGGGGACGAATTGATAATCTGTGAGGAGGGGGATGTACACGGTGATATATCGGAGGATGATGATGAGGTGGACATCTTGCCTCTGTAGAGCCAGTTTGTGCAAGGAGAGATTAATTGCTTCTTTTTTGGGGGGGGTCCAAACCAACCCGTCATATCAGTCACAGTCGTGTGGCAGACCCTGTCACTGAAATGATGGGTTGGTTAAAGTGTGCATGTCCTGTTTATACAACATAAGGGTGGGTGGGAGGGCCCAAGGACAATTCCATCTTGCACCTCTTTTTTCTTTTATTTTTCTTTGCGTCATGTGCTGTTTGGGGAGGGTTTTTTGGAAGGACCATCCTGCGTGACACTGCAGTGCCACTCCTAGATGGGCCCGGTGTTTGTGTCGGCCACTAGGGTCGCTTATCTTACTCACACAGTCAGCTACCTCATTGCGCCTCTTTTTTTCTTTGCGTCATGTGCTGTTTGGGGAGGGTTTTTTGGAAGGGCCATCCTGCGTGACACTGCAGTGCCACTCCTAGATGGGCCCGGTGTTTGTGTCGGCCACTAGGGTCGCTTATCTTACTCACACAGTCAGCTACCTCATTGCGCCTCTTTTTTTCTTTGCGTCATGTGCTGTTTGGGGAGGGTTTTTTGGAAGGGCCTTCCTGCGTGACACTGCAGTGCCACTCCTAGATGGGCCCGGTGTTTGTGTCGGCCACTAGGGTCGCTTATCTTACTCACACAGTCAGCTACCTCATTGCGCCTCTTTTTTTCTTTGCGTCATGTGCTGTTTGGGGAGGGTTTTTTGGAAGGGCCATCCTGCGTGACACTGCAGTGCCACTCCTAGATGGGCCCGGTGTTTGTGTCGGCCACTAGGGTCGCTTATCTTACTCACACAGTCAGCTACCTCATTGCGCCTCTTTTTTTCTTTGCGTCATGTGCTGTTTGGGGAGGGTTTTTTGGAAGGGACATCCTGCGTGACACTGCAGTGCCACTCCTAGATGGGCCCGGTGTTTGTGTCGGCCACTAGGGTCGCTTATCTTACTCACACAGCTACCTCATTGCGCCTCTTTTTTTCTTTGCGTCATGTGCTGTTTGGGGAGGGTTTTTTGGAAGGGACATCCTGCGTGACACTGCAGTGCCACTCCTAGATGGGCCCGGTGTTTGTGTCGGCCACTAGGGTCGCTTATCTTACTCACACAGCGACCTCGGTGCAAATTTTAGGACTAAAAATAATATTGTGAGGTGTGAGGTATTCAGAATAGACTGAAAATGAGTGTAAATTATGGTTTTTGAGGTTAATAATACTTTGGGATCAAAATGACCCCCAAATTCTATGATTTAAGCTGTTTTTTAGGGTTTTTTGAAAAAAACACCCGAATCCAAAACACACCCGAATCCGACAAAAAAAATTCGTTGAGGTTTTGCCAAAACGCGGTCGAACCCAAAACACGGCCGCGGAACCGAACCCAAAACCAAAACACAAAACCCGAAAAATTTCCGGCGCTCATCTCTAGTTACTGCCCATTTGTTGGCAGTAACTGGGAGGTGGCTACTAAAAGGCATTTTGGGGGCTTGTAATTGCCTGCAACTGTAATCCCGTACATAGAAAAAACTGGCTCCGGCAACTCAGTCCTCTCGGCCAGTCTGCACGAGAATAGTGTTGCTCAGTAGGATGATTATCGAGATAATAACTACAATCTGATTGGTTGCTATGGGCAACATCTCCACTTCTATAAACCTGTACTTTAGTAAAAGTACCCCTTACCTGCACTTTAGTAAATATACCCCTTAGCAATTTAAGATCTTGAGGACAAGGCACTATCTCATTATGTGGTCATGTAACCATGATAATAATGTAATTATGTATATTTGTAAATTTTTCAAACTATAAACTTTACTGTAAATTATTGATAACCAATGTACGATGTCATTTAGATGTATTTTCTATCAATTATTTGCAAGGCTACACCAGGGGTGTAACTAGGTGTTTGCAGAGTGTGCACAGCACATAGCACTGTAAGATAGGGGGTGCTGTTGGCAGCACTTGTCAATTATCTGTTTTAATTACATTCTCCTGCAGCTTCCCGACTTTTTGAAGCTTAACAACTCCTGACCACCGCTGTCTCCTACAGCTACCCCTCCCATCGCTAATTCCTATACAACATCTATGAACTTAACTTGCCAGCTCTTTGTTATTTAGTCACACTGTCCTTTATTACATTTCAAGATGTTGACATACCTGGTATTCAAACTCATTGCCTGTGGCATTGCAGTCATACACTCTTTTCATCAAGCTATCTGCTCTTGCATAGAAAGCTAGAGAAGTCTAAGACTGAGAATTCTAACTATTTGAAGCTTACCTTGTACTTTGTGGAAAAATTACCTGCATTGCAGCTGAGCAGATCTATGTAGTGTATGACTGCAAGGAATTGGATGTGTGGCTGCATACTACATAGATCTGCTCAATTGCAATGCTGATTATTTTTTTACAAAGTGCACGTAGGTTTATATTATTAGGAATCTCATAGTTTCTATGCAGGATCAAATAGACCAATGAATAGGGTGTTTGATTGGAATGCAACAGGTTATAGGTTTGAATCATGGGTATGGCAGTATATTGAATTGTGTTATTTAATAAAGGGTTTTGTAACTGAATAACAACAAACTCTCAAGTTAAGTGCACAAATGTGGTATAGAAAGGATTTGGGTCTAAATCCATGTTCTGTAAATACACGTATATACAGATGGAGCCACGCTCATCTTGGCTTCTCTGCTGCGCCTAGGTGCACCATGGTTTATTAGCACAAGCCTTTCATCTATTGTTCTCAGCTGCAATACAATACAGAGAGAACAATACAGCAGGGGATTAAGTCATTACAGCAGGGGACTAAATCTGACTGCCCTGGCTCAGTTAATCCCATTAAAGGCAAAGATGAGGAGGGCTCCATATGTAATATATATAGAAGCACTTTTTCACTATTCTTGCATATATATATATATATATATATATATATATATATATATACACACACAAATAGAAGGGCGGCACTCACGAGACCTTTAAACGAGGAAAGAATCAGACGGACAGCGTCACGGTGTTCAACGTTTCAGTCTCTTTACAGACTTTTTTCAAGAACAAGTGTACAACATATGTGAACATACCTTAAATAGGGTGGTTCGCTCAGTACGCCATGCCCAGCTCCCGGCCGCCGCCAGTCCCCATTATGCCGCGTCATCACGAGGGGCGCTCACACCTTCCCGCCCGCCGGACGGGCCATACGTCATCCGACGTCATCTCCACTTCCGGCATGAATGGTTGGAACGCAGCGCATGAGACGCGTCGTGCTGGGGAGAGAGACACCTGCTGGTTGCCATGGCGCCGAGTAAACAGGCAACACAACAAACTGACACACGTGTATAAAAAGTGATTGAATCCTAGTCACTCACTAGAGAAAAAAAATGTGAAAAAATGTGAAACAATGTTGCATATTAACACTCAGATGAACATGGGCAACATGTTAGTGTGCTTGTGGGTGCAATTAAAACCACGCTACCAGAGCGTGCAATATGTGATGTGTACATAATTATACGACCCAGTGAGGGAATGTGAAAAATTAAACTGCACAAATATATAAACTAACGAATGCATTCAACAATTGCTGATATTCTAAAAATGATATATCATAAAAAACTATTGTTATCACTCATTGCCAAGGGCACCAGATGTTAATTGGCCCCATACTAAAGACCTGATTGTCATGGCTGCAAGGTACAATTCAATTTATGATATCTGTACCTGCAAAACTATATTCTACATATGCACACGCACAAAGCCTTATTTAAAGGACCAGTGTGAATGTCACATATAATTTGCTGAGATGGCCATCAAAATGACCCTACCATCAAATGCCTTAACACACATAATTAGTACTGAAATGCACAATACAACTTAAAGAAAACAAGCAAATGACAGGGACTCATTCAAGCCATATGGTGAGACAGAGTTCATGCAATGAATCCATTTGGCCTCTAGTTGCAGCAATTTTCTGTCACGGTCTCCTCCCCGTATAGATGGCGGAACATGGTCAATCAACTTGTACACTAAAGAGGATAAGGAATGTTGTTTTTCTTTGAAATGTCTGGCCACCGGTGGGTCGATGGCCTTCCCCTCCAGGGCCATGCGTATCGCAGATCTATGTTGGGTCATTCTCTCCCGTAGAGTGCATGATGTTTTCCCAATATATACGAGACTGCAAGGGCACCGTATCAAGTACACCACGTATCATGTAGTGCAGGTGAGGACATGATGGATTGCCATCTTCTTGCCGGAATACGGGTGTAAGACATAGCTGCCAGTTTCCAAATATCTGCATGTCATGCAGCCAATACACTTATTGCTGCCTGCCTTCTTGGTTAGAAAGTGTACTGGATTATCGCCAGTGGGGGTTTCCACGTTGTTGTGCACTAACCGGTCTTTACGGTTTTTATTCCTTCTATAGCCCATCATAAGTTTGGACCCTTGTAAAGCTGGCAACGTTGGATCAGTATTCACAATTGGCCATAATCGTTTAGATGCTGAGTTAAGGGCCTGAGATTCAGTGTTGTAATTATTTACAAAAATGGTGTGCCGCCCATTCGTCTTAGGTTTGTGATTCTTCAACTGCTCACGGCTTAATTGCAGAACCTTGAATTTGGCCCTGTCCAGTACTTTCTTGGAGTAACCTCGAGATAGAAATTTCTGCATCATCTTGTCAATTTCCACCGCGGCCAACCCCTCCTCAGTGGTAATTCTGCGGATTCGCAGGCCCTCAAGATGGGCCTTCCTTATTCGCATTGTGGGGGTAAGTGGGTTTTATGCTTATATTTACCCCATGAAGAAGTCCTGAGAGACGAAACGCGTTGGGCCTTTACCCAGAGACCTCCAGACATATCAGTTAAGACTCTTGAAATATTTACTTTGCATTTTGCACGTACTGCATGCACTTTATCTAAGGAATTTTTTTGCACATACTATATGCACTTTATCGAGGAGATTTCTCTCTTTTTAAAAAAATCTATATCCATTTTTCCCCCCTCCTTTTTGAAATTGGATATGTTCTAGAAAGTTCATTTTATCATAATTTATTATTGGCTACCTATTGTTTTTAGATACTTTTTAGTGTTGTGAACCAGTATTAATAAAATATAAAAAAATTTTTTATATAAGAAATAATTTATTCTTTTTATTTGATAACATATGAACACCTAAGGTCGCTTTGAACCCCTATTCGGTATACCCATTTCGTACTTGCGGCAACCTACCATTGCCGTCTTTTTAGGGGACAGCTGACGCCCAAATAATTGGGAGTGTTTTTGATTTATTTGGGAGTTGTGTTATCACAAGTGGCGCGGCACTTCCTGGCTATCACATATATATATATATATATATATATAAAAAACAAAATGTGGGAAGGGGAATCATAGGAAGGGCTTTCTCTGGGATCAATTTTGTCATGCTCCTTCACCACAAGGCATACGCCTTATGTCCCTATTAGTTAGGTGGGGGGGGGGGGGGGCGGGGGCAATATTCTCTCTGGGACAGGGCACAAAAAAGTTTACTTATGTCTCTGGGCTTCACAACCTTTGTAGTGCAATAAATATAACAATGCAAGCAAGTGGTGGGTCTGGTGGCATATAAGGTAGAGTTGGTTCAAAAGCAAAAGGTACTGTAGATACAGACAGGAGATAGTCAAAAGTCACAAGCTGAGGTAAGGTCACAGGCTGGATAGCACTACTGGTCACAGAAATGCTAGTATGTTAATGCTACAACTAGCAAGGTACTAGTCCTGAGGGGTGCTACTTAAAGCAGCAGTTTATATCCAATTTTAATAAATTATAATTAGTGGACTTATTTATTTACATATTAAACTATATTTTGCACCACTAGGTGGAGCGAATAGGTAAAATTTGCTTTACAGAAAAATTAGCTTATTCATAATTATACACTGTATGTGTATGCATTTAGTCCCTATTTATAAAATCTATTCAGTTGCTAACAAAAAAATGAAATGCAGCTGTTTAACAAATGGATTATTTTCATTAGTTCTACAAAGCCTCAGTAGAATTTAACATATTATTCAGTACATTTCCAGAGTGTCGGGCAAGCTAATTGAAGGTGACCTTAACTATATTTTTCTTTACAGTGAAAGTGGAAGAAATGCATAGGGAAAGGGAATGGTATAAAGAGACCACAAATAATACAAGATATAATGCATCTAAAATGTGTGATTACAAAATAAAGATATAAAAGAACATGTTGTACTATAAAAAAAAGCTCAATAAAGACATCTGGAACTAATCTTAGCAAGGGGATTTTGAATCTTCAACGTTAATCATGGTTTAATTACCAATTATCTGGAGTTTAACATTGCCATATTTTGCATGTCTATCATACACAATGTGACTATAACGTGCTTGCTCTTTACACTTATCCCTGGCAAATTTGATTTCTGCTATAAATGTGACCACTCATAAAAGGAAATTCAAAGGAATAAACCAGATTTGCTTCTTTGTGAAATGAATAATGCTTGACAGTGATCTATTGCCACAGAATTCAATCAGTCCTTTTGTCCTTTGTTTTAAGGTTAAATCACTTTACTTCTAAACTTATTCCAATCTACAGTACATAAAAATGATAAAATTATGCAAATAGGCAATATTAAAGCTTTAACCTACAAGGTTTGTCCAAGATGGTACATTTCCCCAATGCTGAAAAATTCAAATACAGCACTATGTGATATAATGTGTTTGTTCTTTTATACTTTTTGTTCCTCTTTGATATCCTCTTCAATAAGTATAAATAAACTAGTGACAAGAATAATTATATTTAATTACCTAAATTCCTATCCTCATGATAATATTATTGTCATCTAATTGTAAAGTGTCTTCTCTTACAAAGGTTGCTTTGAATGTTCTTAACCTTCTTTTGTAACTTGAACACTGGAAGTGTTTTCAGACCCAATTTACAGAATATAAATGAAAGTTTAAATAGATATAATTTGGAAGATTAATGAGTGCAATGCATTTAAATTATATGCTTGTATGTATCCCTATCTTGATAGAGGCTCTTTTATTAGCACACTTGGTAATTGTGAAGCACATTATGAGGAAGTTTGCTGGTTAGGCCAACTCATATGGGTGCTCGTAACTGTAACATTGGCCCTCATTCCGAGTTGATCGCTCGTTATTTTTCATCGCATCGCAGTGAAATTTCGCTTAGTGCGCATGCGCAATAGTCGCACTGCGACTGCGCCAAGTAACTTTACTATGAAGATAGGATTTTTACTCACGGCTTTTTCTTCGCTCCGGCGATCGTAGTGTGATTGACAGGAAATGGGTGTTACTGGGCGGAAACACGGCGTTTTTGGGGCGTGTGGATGAAAATGCTACCGTTTCCGGAAAAAACGCAGGAGTGGCCGGAGAAACGGGGGAGTGTCTGAGCGAACGCTGGGTGTGTTTCTGACGTCAATCCAGGAACGACAAGCACTGAACTGATCGCACAGGCAGAGTAAGTGTGGAGCTACTCTAAAACTGCTAAGTAGTTTGTGATCGCAATAATGCGAATACATCGGTCGCAATTTTAGGATGCTAAGATACACTCCCAGTAGGCGTAGGCTTAGCGTGTGTAACTCTGCTAAATTCGCCTTGCAACCGATCAACTCGGAATGAGGGCCATTGTTTTTATAAACACAATATTACTAATTAAATGACAATTAGTTTGCTCACTAATATTCCATAAAAGCCTAACAATTTGTGAACACTCAAGCCACTCAACCCCCAGCCATCCCTGACAGTAAAAGAAAAATTATCACATTAGGGTTAGGATTCCTCTCCTTAACTAGGCCACTATTTAATAAAACAAGATTCATTGACACTCATACTCTAATAGCAAGTTTCTGAAGTAATGTTTATATTCCATTTTATTAGAGATATGCTCCGGCCCCGAAGATTTGTATTTGGATTTTTTTGCGGGATTTGGATTTGCCAAACAGCTGTGACGGGATTTGATTTTTTTTCCAAAATTGTAAAAAAAACCACCAAAATCACATGATTTGTGCGGGTGTTTTTTGGGGGGTAGAGTATTATTAACCTCTATAACATTAATTTCCAGTAATTTGCAGACAATTTTGACCACCGTAATGCTCACATTATTGTTTTCAGACACTTTAGGTCAAAGTCTGCAGAGCAGCGGCACAAACAGACAGCAGTTTGTAGCATATCTATGGAACACTGCCACACAGTAGTAGGATATATGAACGGTGGTGCAAGATGGTATTGTCCTTGGACACTCCCATCCACCCTTATGTTGGATATTAAATAGGGCTTGCACACTTTAACAAACCAATAATTTCAGGGACAAGGACTGCCACACTTGTGGATGAAATGATTGGTTTATTTGGGCCCCCAAAAAACAAGCTACCAATTGTCTTAAAGCAAAAGCTCTTCAATGTCTACAAGATGTCATCGTCACCACCATCCTCATCAGTGTGTACATCCTCCTCATCATAATACAATATTAATTCTTCCTCACTGGAATTCCCCATTACAGATGTCTCTGTATTTTGATGTAATTGCTGGGACAAATCTTCTGAGTGGAATTTCCAGTTCATTTTGATGAACATCATCTTTTCCACATTTTGAGGAAGTGGCCTCCTACGCCATTCACTCACAAGGTTCCCAGCTGTGCTGAAAACTCTCTCCGAGTACACACTGGAGGGTGGGCATCTTAAGTAATACAAAGCCAGTTTGTACAAGGGCCTCCATATTGACTCTTATTCCTACCAGTATGCCAAGGGACTCTGTGACATGCCTACTTTTATGGTGTTGTGAAAGTAATCCTCCACCATTCTTTGGATGGTGGCCATATTAGATGGAGTTACGGTAGAGATGTAACTACTGGGAAATTCATCTAGACCCAACCAGATGTCAAAATGATCTTTGGAATGCTCTGCATCCCCACTAGGTCTTTTGGAAAAACGTAGTTTTTCCCTGGCTGTTTCGGAAGAAATTGAAGGAGGAGACATCACTTCAGCTGCCAACTTGCTCACCAGGAGCTCTTTACATCTCTTAAGATCTGTGTCATTTGGAAAGAAAGACAATGCATATAAATGATCCTAGGATCAAGCACGGTTGCCAAAATGTAGTGATCCGATTTCAAGATATTGTCATCCCTTGTATCCTCGCTTAGCAAAAAAATGGCTTAATCTACAAGTCTGGCATATTTTGCCGATTCGCCTTGTTTTATCTCCGCCTTCAATTTCTTCACTTGTTTTTCCAAAAGCCTAATTAGGGGAACCACCTGGCTTAAGCTAGCAGTGTCGGAAATTACTTCACAGGTGGCTACTTCGAAGGGTTTGAGCACCTTGCACAAGACAGAAAGTAATTTTCAGTGTGCTGGGCTGAGGTACATACCATCCCCTCCTCTCCCAAAGTCATGGCTTGTTTGTATAGGTATGAATAGCTTTCTGTTGCTCTCCATCCGCTGAATTATATGAAGGGTGAAGTTCCACCTTGTCACCACCTCTTGCTTCAATTGATGGAAGGGCAGATTACACTCTTCTTGCAGCTGCTGCAATCTCCTGCATGCTGTTGCGTGAAAGCTGAAAAATCTTTCAGTCCGCAGACAGCATCTCTTGCATGCCCCTGTCATTTAAAAAAAAATGCTGTACCACCAAAACAGGAGATGTGTTGGAATTCATCCAGCTGTAATACTTTCATGATATTATTGGCATTATCCAAAATTACAAATCCTGAGGAGTGTCCATGTGGGTTAAGATATGTCGCTATCACATTCCTTAGTTTCTCAAAAAAATTGTCAGAGGTATGCCTCTTGGTAAAGCCGGTGATACACAGAGTACCCTGCTTTTGAATGAGCTGGCGATGTTTGCTAGATATTACTTCTGCTAAAGGTGATTCAACCACCCAGTGGGCTATCACACTCATAAAATCTTTAGTTTGCCCACTCCCACTTGTCCACATATCAGTGGTTAGGTGGACATTGGCTACAATGGCATTTTTTAGGCCGTGAATGAGGTTTTTCTTAACGTCCTGGTACAGCCAAGGAATGGCCTTTCTGGTGAAATGGAATCAAGATGGAATTTGGTACCGTGGACATGTGGCCTCCATTAACTGCGTAAAGCCCTCTGAATTGATGACAGATATTGGACGCAGATCTGTTACTATCCAAGCAGTCATGGCGTCAGTGATACGCTGTCCGACTGGGTAAGAACTGACATACTTGATTCTCCTTGCCAAGCATTGCTGAACAGTCATTTGTTTTTGGGAGATACTACTAGTACTAGCAGTTTTCTTGTTCCACTTCTGGGATGATGAACTATCCCCAGAAGCAGCAGCAGAACCAGCATCAGCAGGTCTTGCGCTTAAGGATTCTTCTGTGGAATCCTAGAAAGGAGAGGATTCACCTATTATTAACAAATTGGTTTCATGACCATCTCTGGTCAAAACTCAGGATATTGAGGTTGAGGATGAAGATGTTGGTGGTGGAGATCGCAGGTGCTGGGTTCTAGTAGAGAGAAGGGATACATTTGCTGCTGGACTGCTTTTTGTTATATTCTTAGCACCAGTTTCTGACACCCTACACCTGCCATGAGCTAACTGCAGATGACGTAATAGGGTGGAGGTTCCTAAATGCTTAAAGTCCCTACCTCTACTTATTTTGTTTTCACAAAGGCTACAGATGGCTTGACAAATGTTGTCAGGATTTGGATGAAAATAATTCCACACATAGGAGGTGGATTTCTTGGTCCGATGCCCAGGCATGACAATGGCTGTCTTATCATGGCCAACAGATGCTTCCACGTGTGCCTGACTTATAAACACAACATCCTCATTCTCATCCTCAAGATCCTCATTAGTGCCATCATCTGCTACACAAATACCCCCTCATCCTCTTTTATCTCCACGGTGGCATCTTCAACAGCTAGGTCACCAGAAATGCTTATGCTGCTCATCTCCACACATACAGAGGAAGCAGTAATGGTGGAAGGCAGCTTTTCTGAGAGTTTAGGCTCAAACATAGGATTTGGGGACGCAATTGGACTGTCCTCTGGGATTTTTGAAATGTCTGTTTCTGAAGTTCACACAGTTTGTTTTGCTGTCTAATTTTCAGTTTTTTACACTTCAAAAGTTTGAGTGACAAGGTCTTTTATTGTCACAAGAGGCAGAAGATGCCTCACTAACAGTTGCAGAATCATCAGTCATAAATATAGGCCAAGCCCTGAGTCTTTCCTTGCCACTGCGTGTTGTGAATGGCATGTTGGCAATTTTAAGTTTTTCTGCATGAACCAACTGTCTTTTTCTTACTGCTTGAGGTCTTTTTTTCTTTACCAGTTGTGTAAACTGTCTATGCCAGGCATATCCAACCTGCGGCCCTCCAGCTGTTGTGAAACTACATATCCCAGCATGACCTGACACAGTTTTGCTGTCAGAGAATGCTAAAGCTGTGTCAGGGCATGCTGGGATGTGTAGTTTCTCAACAGCTGGAGGGCCGCATGCCTGGTCTATGCCCTTGAGCATCAGTTTTAGTACTAGATGACATTAAATCGGCATCATGACTTGTGGAAGCAGCATAGACTCTGACAGCCTGACCTGAAAAGGACAGACTGACAGCACCCCACAACAAAGCTCCTTGCAGCGTGGAAGCGTGCAGGAAAATGGCGCTGAGCTGCGTGATGTCGAGCCTTTATAGGCTCAAAGTCACGCGAAAAATCCAAAGCGGGATGATGATGTTCGTCCTCTTGCGTGCTCCTTAGCTTGTCTTGATGTTCGCGGGCCGTGCTTGCGAACTCTCAAGCCAGGAATGTTCAGAGCTGTTCTGATACCACAAAATCAGAACCAATCATCTCTACATTTTATATAATGTGTTGATTTAATTAAACTCATATGTGATATCCGAATGCAAACTTACAGATGTGTCCACCTACATCTAGAATCCCTGCACGTTAAACAGCCCTTCTCAGGGCCGATACAGACCTGACCGCTAGGCTGCGTTTTCCCACAGCCAGGGCAGTCGAGAGCCGGGCTGGGTCCAGGTAATTTTCAAGGGGCATGGTCTAATCACAGGAAGTGTGGTCATGTACCCTTAGAAAAAATAATGAAAAAAATGGTATTTTAAGCACCTCCATGGCCACACTGCAGCCCAGTACACATCAGAGTGCTAGTATTTGGTTCTAGTGCTAGTGTTCTGGGCTGAGGAAAAGAGCTGCAGCTGCTGCTGCCATGTAAGGGGGAGGGGGCCTGTGCCCCTACTGGACCCTCACTGGGCCCCTCCATCAGACCTGGGCCTGGGTAATTTGTACCCTCTCCCCCCCTCTCTCCACACCACTGCTCACAGACTGTGATCAGATCTGAACTGCGCATGCACCGCAATGCACAGGAGTGACGGACTACAGCAACGGGGATCGCCAGTCAGCAATGGGATGGTGATAAATTTCCAACCACATGGGCGATCGCAAGGAGATTGACAGGAAGAGGGCATTTGTGGGTGGCAATTGACCGTTTTCTGGGAGTGTTTGGAAAAATGCAGGCGTGTCCAAGCCTTTGCAAGGAGGGTTCATGATGTAAATTCCGGTCCTGGACAGTCTGATGTGATTGCAGCGGCTGAGTAAGTCCTGGGCTGCACAGAGACTGTTTGTGCAGCTCTGCTACACCTGCGATCGCACACTTACACTGTTAAACTCCCCCCCTTGTAGGCTGTGACTATCCAATTGCAGGGGTGCAAAAATTACTGCCCAGCTATCAGGTCTGAATTACCCAACTAGTCACGCCATGCCAAGGTGTGTCTTGGTAGCGCAGAGTTTATTTTTCAGCAACTTTTTCCGTTAAAATATTTCTCATTCCCAAAATTATATGAATAGGTTCCACAGAAGCTTATGCTGATTAAAATGAGATTTGACATGCCTATATTCTGTGTGCAACCGTGGCTATATCTGCATATGAAAAGCTATGCTACTGGGTTTTCCTATTAATCACTGTAACGTATCATTTTATATGCAGATGCAGCTGCAATTGCACACAGAATATAGACATGCTATAGGAAATAAAAGATTCCCAACTCTAACAGAGTTGCACAGGACCTGCCAGCTCAGTCACACCAGGCATCTCCAGCTGTGTGGCATATTGAAGCAAGACATATGTGGACAAATCTGTAGTGGCAACAGGGGATGGATTATTGTTGAAAGAGCAGTTCTCTACTGTGCAGACTCAGGTATTTCTGTCCTATAGGGAGGCTTTGTGCACTATCCATAGATGGTTGCCAAGTTCTCTACTCAGTTTGTGCATGGGCCATCTTGTCTTTACTGTCAACAGTGAAATGGTAGGAGACAGATGTCTCCTTCTTTGATCCTATGAGAGACCTGTTTAATACCTGCTATAAAGCTGTACTAGCATCCCTATATGTAACAGTGAGTATGGCTGTACTTGCGATCTGTCAACAATCCAACATCACTGGTTAAGTATTGTAAGTGGGATGTTTATAGAGTCATATGCTGATGTCTGCCTACATAAGTCTGCAATAGCAACACCGGCACTCATTGATTGACAGGAAGTGGGTGTTTCTGGGTGGTAACTCAGCGTTTTCCAGGAGTGTGCTAAAAAACGCCGGCGTGTCAGGTAAAAATGCAGGTGTGCCTGGGGAAACGGGGGAGTGGCTGGCCCAACGCAGAGCGTGTTTGTGACATCAAAGCAGAAACTAAACTGTCTGCAGTGATCGCAAGGAAGGAGTAGGTTTGGAGCTACTCAGAAACAGCATGAATTTTTTTTCGAGCAGTTCTGCTAACCTTTCGTTCTCACAACTAGAATAACACCAAACAACCTAGGGGGGACTTACCACCGCCTCCTAAAGCATAACCCGCATTATGTAGGACTCACCACCCTTTACTCTAGCAGAGCAATGGACAAAACCGCACAGGAATGTCCGTAGTCCACCCGCAGGAGGAGAACACACTTGCCATCTTACCAAAAGGGGGTGCCCCACAATGACCACTTATGCAAGCTTTTGACCGCTGGCTGGTAGCGACTTTCTGCCACAACAAGGTGTAGCTAAACCACAGCCGCCATCCAGACAAAAAGAAACCAAACCCTAAGCTAACCCTTCAAAAGTTAAAAATGCCCACCAAAAAAGCACTAATGCCAGTTGGGGAAATGTGAAACCCGTACTCCCTATAAACTGGCCATTATGGAGGACCAGTAGAGAATGCAGAACAGCTAAAGCACCCAAGGGCCTTACCATACGCAAAACACCGCAGAAGAGACCTTCTTACGAGCCTGCTCTTACGGCAGAGATGCGGACAGCGCCCCGCCAGTGAAAATGGGGTACAATACCTGACCACGCCACTTCTCACTTGAGGCCAAGAGGTTTAGAAGCAACAAAACCATTTCAACACTTAGGATGAGGTCAATGCCCTTAACTTGACCCATGCCATTCCCGCTAAGGTGAATGACGATCTAGTCGAGCCGGCCTCACCTTTGTCCGTGATGGAAAAGAAGCCTCAGAAAAATGACCCCACTCAAACCTATCACACCTAACCCATGGACTACCCTATTACCTAAAAAGACAGCCGTTTGTCCTGTCATAGGATGCTTGAATAGCCAACTAGCCAAATCTGTTCCAAAGTAACCAATGAAGCTGAAACAGAAAACCACAAACCTCTTACACCTATCCAACAGACTATCCTGTCCCCGAAAAAGTCAGCCATTTGTCCCACCATAGGACGCACAAAAAATGTATGAATGGCCAACTAGCCAATCTGTTCAAAGTATCAAATGAAGCTGAAAAAGAAAAAACCCTAACAGCAGCAACAATTCAAACTTAGACATTACAACCACAGACAAGAACCCAAGTGAAGGAGAAAACTCAAAAAAAACTCCCGTGGACCGTAAGAGTTCCAATTGTAATTCGGCCCCCTCGGAGGAAAATTTTAAATTCACTTCACACCCTCAGTTCCTGAAAGCTATCCATTCAAAAAATGATGGGTAAACTACGTTTTAGGGTTAGCGCAACATGCGCCACATACATAATCAACGTATAGAAAACACACCAGCTGAATATTTTCAGCAGCCAGGCCCCTGCATAGCCGCTGCTGGAATACCCCAGATGCAGCCAGAGCAGCTGCCCCATCCACAAGGAATAGGCACCACTCTCTGCCACACTGAAACTAAAGAATAAAACTACTTCAAACAGCAAGGCCCAGATTAATAGACAGCCGGTGCCCTCAGCTGTACCCCGGCGATCCAGGCTGGACCAAGTCACCTGAGGTCGTACAACCCCAGAGCATCCTGCAATAATGAAACAAACAAAGCAAAGCCACATGGCTGGAACCACAAAGTCAGCGCAAGCTAACCTTATCAGAACGAAAATAAGAACTGGGGGCTGTAGACTCCTAAAGGCCAACCCCCGTATTGCTGCCAGTGGGAGACCCCAGCCACAGCCTGTGTAGCTGTCCCAATCCATAATGAATGGGTTCCATCATCTGCAGCACCTAAACCTAAATCCAACAGGCAGCGCCAAAGCACAGCTGTAAATATGTACCTGCTTAAGTCTGACCCTACGTCTGCTGAGACAATCGCCTATAAGACCCAGGAGTTTATGTACCTTACCGATAGCCGGCAACACCTGGCCACCGAGTCGATTTCGATCCCCAAGTAACTCAGGCAACCAGTGGGACCTCCAGTCTTATCGGGGGCCACGGGGATGCCAAGAAGACCGAACAAATGCTGGGCGAGACCCAACACATCACTGCAAACTGAACTATTCATTGGGCCTACAAAGAGAAAATTGCCTAAGTAATGGGCAAACCATGTGTGGCCAGAGGCCGACTGGATACACCAATGTAAGAAAGAGCAGAATTTCTCAAAGTAGGCACAAGAGACAGACACCCCATAGGCAAGCACCTATGGATGTAAAAACTGCCCCCTAATCAGAAAAACCATGTATTCGCACTGTGGGAATCGAACACAGGACTTCAGCATGGGAAGCGGCACAGTTCACCCCTCGGAAATGACAGCTCATGACCCCAGAAACCGCAGGGCATCGGGATGGATTGGAAGAAGGTGAAAGGCGGACTCAAATATCCAGTTTGGCCAACAGTGCTCCGGGGCCTGCCGCCCTAACTAACTGAAGTGCATCGTCCAAAAATTGGTACCGAACGCGGCAGGCTTCCGACAGGATAGTGTCGTTGACCGGACCTCCGTGTGGGTGTCACAAGTGCTGAATGAGGTGGAACTGACCCGGGGTCTTCTTGGGAATCACTCCAAAGGGTGCAATACAGAGCCCCAGCAACAGGGGGGAGGGCCGCACATGCGCCCAAGCGTACATCAGACTGAACCATTGGGAGAACACCTGCGTGAAATCACACACGGACTTCAAATTGCAGTGGGAGACCACAACAAAGGAATCCGCAATGGGTAGCCTAAACCCATAATGGAAACCATCCAACAAAAACTGTTCGGACAGGGTACCTGGGTAAGAAACCACCCACTTAATGAATTAATCAATCCTAATGGGAGAAAACTCTTTACTTGACGCTTCCGTGTGCGTCAGCAGCATCAGAGGGCTGTGTGCTAGAAGTGAAGATCTATGCCGGGTGAACCCCACCACACATTCCACAGGAGCGGCGAAAATGACAACTGTACCCTCGGACACACTTGCTGTTGTTAAAGGCGAAACACTAACCCTTATTTCCAGTGGCCGGACTCGGGTGGACACCCGGGAGCGGCTCGCTGCACTGGACTGCATCTGCATCTACAAGGGGCTTACCGTGTTATGTGACTGCTAGCCACACCTCCATGTCGTTAAACCCCATGAGCAAGGTCAATCTGCCATCCTTAGTACAACAGAACTTTTCACCATACTCCCGCCAAGCGTACCCTTTAGAGGTTAAGTACATTTCGTGGACCAGGAACAAATAGTTGACTATGTAATGATATTCAGCTGGCCTGGCATCAGTGTAGCAAGTCAAAAAGACCAAAAAACCCCAGAGTCACTGAATGAAAATGACAAAAAGCATTTCGCCAATGCACCTAAACCTCCCAGCCTTATCAAAAGCCTACCTCATGTCATCCATAAGGTTGACCATCTCCACATATTTCCTAATCCTTCCCTCATACATTTATGCAAACACCTAGAAACCACGGTGTTCGCGCAGTGGTCCATCTCCGTAAACAGGGGAGGCTCCATCACCATGGCAACACCCTACCCCTTGGTTCTCCTATCCATCTTGTGAATGCGATGCGCAATCAGCCTAGCCAAATTATGCGGGTGTCTAGAGGATGCGGAAGACCCTGTGTCAGAAGAAGAACTGGTGGAAGAACTCGCAGAAGAAGCATAAAGTAAGAAAAAGCTCACCGCCTTCTGGAGGACATCTGGTATCTTCGGCCATGGCGACTGGACCTGGCAACTCCTCTTCAGGGTCCCTCGATCCCCCAGTTTCGCTCGCTCCATAAGACCCACTCCTCAGCGTTGACGACCCCTGTTGCTCTGCAGTCGCAGAGGACACTGCGGGAGGTGAAAACCTGCTCACATCCCTGGCACCTAATGGAGAGAAGGAGGAAGGGGGCAAGAGGGGGACAAAAAATGGTTGACAAAGGAGGGGGGGCCAGGCGGAATAAAAAGGGGGGATGGAGGAAAGGGAAAGCTGGGGAGGAGGAGCAAGTGCGGTCGCAGGAGCCCCGCTCAGTAAGCTGATGGCCGGACCAGAGACGGCAGCCAGGTAACCAAACCGGGCGGCATGGCAGAACTGGCAGGTGCAAAAGGTGCGGCGCACCAAGAATGTGAGACAAGCTCCCTCATGGGGTCAGCGGGATCTGGGAGACCAGGAGTGCCCCTGTACAAATTCCTAGGGGCTGCTGGCCGGGGAAAAAGGGGGACCAAAAGGTAGTAAGGGCAGACACTGGGGCGCCTGCATGGGGAAACAGCGCACCAGACATACCACTGACATCATGTGGCAGCCCAGCATCTGAAACCCCAGCAGCACCCAGCCCCATGGAGGAACAAGACAAAGAAATAATTAATTTGCAGTCCCCAGCAGGGGAGCATACCCTCACCAGCTGCAGCACTGCCCAGTGCTTCGGCCGGGCACTCCAACGGAGTCCCAGCCGGAGGGAGCACTAGCGCCGCAGTAGCTCCATCCCAGGCGCGCACGGCCTGGAAGCCGCGCTCGCCATCAGATGAAGCGGGCAGAGGAGGAAAGGGGCTGCCAGAGGAAGGCCTCCGCTGCGACCAGCAAACACGGAAGGAGAGGCAGGAGGGGGAGTAACCACCCGCACACGTGGCCACCTGAATCCCGCAGCCAGGTGGCGGGGGGGGGGGGAGGGGCGCAGACCTAAATGGACGGGGCATGGCAGCAGCAAGGGGAATATGGGGAGACAGCTGAAGTGGGAACAGCAGGGGTAGAGAGGAAAAAGGGGAAGGGCCCAGGAATCTGCAAACAATACAAGTTTTTTCTACAAATATAGTGACTGCATAATTAGCTACCAAAAATGAAAAGGGGACAGCAATATAGAATATGCACAAGCTTTAAACAATACAGTGAAAACACAGTGATGCTAACTGCTTCCAAATGGCAAAGAGAAAGATGGCCCCCAGGACCTGCCTATAAGTATTGTATTATACACCCCTCCTACAATCTCTCTAATAGGCAGACAAAAACACCTGACCCTAAAGGATATCACTAAGCTAGCACTGCCCTGTCTTTAACCCATCAGTCACAAAAACCCAGGGCGCTTATGTGGCTTCAGGCTTAGGCAGCCTTCAGCTTGCTAAATTGATGCTAATTGCAGCCACTTCTACCCGTTCCATGCCAGCTCTCCACACCTGTGACAAGCATGACATTCTATTAGCATTTTGATCTTAGCTACCCCTTTATCAAGCAACCTGCGGGAGAAGAAACTTCCTGCTAGATAAATTTAAATGAGAGTGACATCTTCTTTCTAAGTGCATCTAGCTACAGTAGAAGTACAGAATAAAGTTCTGAGCATAACAAAGACCAGTTTTCAGAACTCTATCTATTGTGATAAAATACTTCTTAATACATGTAGTTGGTCACTACTGACAAAGGATAATTTCTATAAAAATATATTTATATTCCCATTGCTTAGCACAAGGATATAGGATGACTGTTTGGCATCCCACAGTGCAACCTAAGGTACTTACTGACAAGTGCATCCCTACGAATGAGAGATTCCCCATATAATCTTCCCATACTGCCCACTTCATTATGAAGAGGGAGAGATGTGGTAGATCTGCCTACTTTTCTGGTGGTGCAGGGGCTACTTAAAAATTGGGGGTTACCCACATGTGTGATATGAGAGCCATGTGGTCAAGATGTCGGCGGTCACCTGACCCACACCAGCATCCCAACAATTAGAATGCTGGCGGGGGATGGGGTAATTTATTTACCACTCCCCTGCTGCCTACCCTAAACCTAATCTGCCTGAGGTGGCAGCTAGGGCTAAGTCAATGGGGATGGTGGCTAGGGCTAAGACTCAGGGGGTGGTAGCAACAGCTAACCCCCCCCCTCTAATACCTAACCCCAACCCTGGTCCCTAATCTTATCCATGACCCCAATACTTGCCTTTGGGTTGTTGGCAATTGGCGTTTCCGACACTGAGATTCCAAAATGTGTCAGGATTTAAGCATTTAAGCATATGTCACATGACTGTAGATTGCCAGGATGCTAATCACATAAAAAAATTTATAACTTCCAGGAGAGTAGGCATGTATGATTTGTGAATGTGACTGCATTACCAACCAATTCTGAATCAAGGCCTCTCTCTGTCCCTCTCCTGTCTCTCTCTCTCTTTCATATAATATATATATGCATGTGTATATACTTATATAGCAGTAGGATCGGCACTCCAATGTAGAATGGCAACCAAGTGCGTGCCCTTGCATGAAATGTATAGTTTTCAAAGGTATGTGAACTGTAGTGGACACACCAGCAAGGCACTGCAGCATATAAAAATTTTGAAAATGTATTCCACATCCATGTAAATGTTTTGGGGTCAACTGTACCCTGACATCAGGATAAAGTGTGTGTGTGTATGTATGTATGTATGTATGTATGTATGTATATATATATATATATATATATATATACAGGTTGGGTATCCCATATCCCAAATGCTTGGGACCAGAAGTATTTTGGATATCAGATTTTTCCATATTTTGGAATAATTGCATATCATAATGAGATATCATGGTGATGGGACCCAAGTCTAAGCACAGAATGCATTTATGTTTCATATACACCATATACACACAGCCTAAAGGTAATTCTAGCCAATAGTTTTAATAACTTTGTGCAATAAACAAAGTTTGTGTACATACATACAAATCATTTATGTTTCATATACACCTAATACACACAGCCTGAAGGTCATTTAATACAATATTTTTAATTTTTTTTGTATTAAACAAAGTTTGTGTACATTGAGCCATCAGAAAACAAAGGTTTCACTATCTCAGTCTCACTCCAAAAATTCCGTATTTCATAATATTACGTATTTCGGAATATTTGGATATGGGATACTCAACCTGTGTGTGTGTGTGTGTGTGTGTGTGTGTGTGTGTGTGTGTGTGTGTGTGTGTGTGTGTATATATATATATATATATATATATATATGTGTATATTTATATATATATATATATATATAGGGAAGCGTAGGTACGGCACTCACAACCACTTAGCAGCCAAAATGACGACAGGAAGCAATTTAACTGTACAACGTTTCAAACTCTAATTGAGTTTTTCATCAGGTAAACATATACATACATGTAATAACTCACCTTATATCCCCTCAAACCACCACCATCTGCCCCGTGATTGCACGCGCTTCCGGGCGCGGGAGACCCGGCCCGTACCTCTGACGCGCACCTCCTGACGTCACCGCGTACAGACGCGCGCACGTCATAAGCGTAGCTAAGCAACTTGAGTAAACAATACCACTCTCTGTCGCCATAGTAACACAGCGTCATGATATACAAAAAACCTCACACAAATATTAACCGAGCACCATCAGTCATAATTATATATATACTGAGTCACAGAGAGCAGCCTGGAATAAAACACCATGTGCATCTATATCCATAAGAATAACGGTATATAGCATGAATACACAATCTTGCATCTTGTTTTAAGAAAACATTATGAAAAAACATTATGAAAAAACATTATACATCAAAATACCACGTTAACCCTTTAAAAGAGCAAAACCTTCAGGGCAAAGATACACAATGGTCATGAGCAGTTTATAACAATACCCTGCCACTAAAGGCAATATTACTAAGGCACACAACAAACATGACTAATGGTCTTAGTGGAAGCTAGAAAATGAATTGAGCTCATTAAGCCCCCTCGGATGTATGACATCCAGCCTATGTATCCACTCTGATTCCCTCTTTAATAATTTCAGATTTCGATTACCCCCTCTGCGATCAATGGGAATATGGTCAATCATTCTATACCTAAGGCAGTTAAGTGGATGTCGTGCTTCAATAAAGTGAAGAGCAACGGTTGCTCACTAGTGCCTTAATTCAGGGCCAAGCGGATTGAAGAGCGATGTGCCGCCATACGCTCCTTGAATTTACGTTGGGTCTTGCCAATGTAGGAGAGGCCACATGGACAAATCAGTTGATAAACCACATGGGTAATCTCACATGTAAGATGGTGACGAATCTTAAACTTGGTACCTAAATGTGGGTGACAAAATGTGTCACCAGGAATCAAAAAATTGCATGTTGTACAAGAGCATTTAAAACAGCCTTTACGGGCTATAGATAAAAAATGCTGCTTAGTATGAGGTAATTCACTAGAGAAATCAGTTTTAACCAATAGATCTTTAAGATTCCTAGAACGGGAATAACATGGTCTTAAGCTGCTACCTTGTAAACCAACTTCAGTATCGGAAGCAATAACCGGCCATAATTTCTTTGAAACAGAATTAATAACTGGAGAGGCTGTAGTAAAACGATTAACCCAGTTAAAATTACTGGACTCACTCTTAGGTAGTTGTTTTTGTAGTAAGGAATCCCTATTCAATGCCATCGCCCTTTCTTTAGCACCCATAAGATCAACAAGACGAAACCCTCTCAGTAAACATTTTTTAATTAAATTATCAATTTGAGAAGCAGCAAGTAAATAATTGTTGTTAATTCTCCTGATCCGTACCATCTGAGAGAAAGGTAGACTCTTTTTCACATGTATTGGGTGGCAACTATTGAAATGTAAAAGGGTGTTCCTGTCAGTATTTTTAGAGAACAATGTAGTTAATAGGGTACCATTATCATTTTTAATTTTAACGTCTAGAAATGCAATTTCATCTTCGCTCATCATATAGGTGAATTTAACCGGAGAATTAGAAGCATTATGTTTAGACATTAAATCTTCAAAACAAGCTTGTTCCCTGTCCAAATGAGAAATAAATCGTCTATGAATCTAGTATAAAACAGAATGCATGACAAAATTGCATGATCTTCAAAGAATATTTTCTGTTCGGCATAAAACATAAATGAATTGGCATAGCTAGGGGCCACAGAGGACCCCATAGCACAGCCTGTGGTCTGAAGATACATCTTATTGTCGAACAGAAAAAAATTGCATGTTAATACAATCTCCAGCAAATTCAACAAAATTTCAACATATGACACCTCAAAGCCCCCCTGCTGTGTCAATAACTCCTTAACCGCCCTAATACCATCCTCATGGGGAATTACTGTATACAGACTAGAGACATCGGCTGTAATAAGTCACGCTTCTGTAGGTAATACCCCAACTTGCGTTAATTTGTTAAGAAAGGCAGTAGTGTCAAGTAGGAAATGTCTGTGCTGTTGCACCACTAATTGTAGAATGGAATCCAAAAAAATTGAGGTTGGCTGAAGAAGCGAACCCCGAGCAGACACAATTGGACGTCCAGGGGGGTGGTACCACTCCCTTATGAATTTTAGGGAGTGTGTATAATATAGGCGTGATGGGAAATTTAGGTAATAAAATAGATAAGATCTTATCATCAATAATTTTCGCATCCAGTGCTACCAACAGCGCCTCACGTAATTTCTTGTGGACCTGAGGTGTAGGGTCCCCATCCAGCACTTGATACACTGAAGTATCCGCCAACTGGCGTAAAATTTCATCCCGGTAATCGCCTATATCTTGTAATACAATTCCTCCGCCCTTGTCCGCAGGGCGGATTACCAACTGCTCATTTTGCGACAAGGTTTTGATTGCCTCTTTTTCCAGAGCAGTAATATTCGAATGATGGTATCTGGCTTTCGTTACACTGGACTGTGTTTCTGACTCTAGCATCCGCATAAAGGTTTTAATGGATGCATTATTTGAAGGTGGATCGAACAATGATTTTTCCTGGATCTTCTTCAATTGTGGAGGAATTGGTATAGTCTCCGGGGGGGTCATATTATGATCAGACTTTGAATTTTTTTTTTTGATCTTTAATTGCCTATGTAGGCCATGTTTTTCTATTTGCCATTGGAAATCATTGAAGTGTGTGCTTGGAATAAAGGACAGTCCTTTTGAGAGAAGGCTAGTCTCACTTACACTTAAAGTGTATGAAGACAAATTAAAAATTACTTCTTCTTTGTCTGAAGCGGTGTTTTTTTGGAGGAATTTCTGTCGCCTGTTTTGCCCGCCTCTTCGGTTGAATCTTCTCGTTCTTGGCGGACGCGATTCCGCGTCTCTGCAGCTAAAGGGATGATGGGTTTATTTTTACGGTTGGAATTTATTCTTTCCCCATCGCTGGTTGCGCTGCTGCCATCCTGTGAGGAATTTGTATCACCACGAGATTTGAATGCACGAGTCCTTCTAAGGAAAGTTTTTTTGTGTTCAAAGGTTTTAGATTCTCTGCTGCCGGTTAACCACCTATACACCTGATGTTGTTCATAATCAAGCTGTACCTTGCATAACTTCTCTCGTTTAAACTTAAGTACATCCTTTTTATAAATGGTGAGTTGATTGTTAAGTTTCCCCAACCAATCTGTCTCAATATCAGACTGTAAGCAGGCCGCATGTTTTAATTCAAATTCCGTGACCTTAGCATTAATAGAAGATACTTCCTTTTTGGACTGTTCGATGACTAAAAGCATCAGATCAAACAAACACTTATTTAAAATATTGATCCATTTCTTGCAAAAGGCTGGATCAAAACGTTCAATCGTAGGACAATTCCGTACCCTGAAGCCCCTTGGTATTTGTTTAGCACGGAAATAGTCACTCAAGGAGACCCCATGTAGGTGGAAGTCAATTTCTTTTTTCTTCATAGCTAGCAGGTCATGGAATATAATGTCATTTGATAGACCCTCAGTCTGATCAGTCATGTGCTCATGATGTAGAATTGCTTCAGACTCAGACTCAGAGTAGCTGAAGGTGTCATGCAATGGAACCAACAAAGGGTTAAAGAATCCACTGCTGCTTGCAAGAGGTTCATCCATAATAAAACGCTTATTTGTCAGAGGGATTACCACAAACCCTTAAAGTGTCAGTGCAAAAAAATATACAGTGCAAGTGAACAAGAGCCAAAAAAGAAAAACATTAATTGTCCAAAGCACATACCATCTCCAAATGCTCATGCAGAATCAGCAAAGACAGTAGCTGTAGTTTGACCTGGATAAATAAAACCTCAGGTGCCCTGGTCCGATCCAGTAAACTGTGATCCATATATAGTGCAGCAGGCCCGGCACTCCACGAGTAATAAATTCGCTGGGTTTGGTGCCCTTACAGATGAAGCATGTAGGGAAGCGTAGGTACGGCACTCACAACCACTTAGCAGCCAAAATAACGACAGGAAGCAATTTAACTGTACAACGTTTCAAACTCTAATTGAGTTTTTCATCAGGTAAACATATACATACATGTAATAACTCACCTTATATCCCCTCAAACCACCACCATCTGCCCCGTGATTGCACGCGCTTCCGGGCGCGGGAGACCCGGCCCGTACCTCTGACGCGCACCTCCTGACGTCACCGCGTACAGACGCGGCGCACGTCATAAGCGTAGCTAAGCAACTTGAGTAAACAATACCACTCTCTGTCGCCATAGTAACACAGCGTCATGATATACAAAAAACCTCCTGCTACTTAAGATGTTCCGCTAAAGAACACACAAATATTAACCGAGCACCATCAGTCATAATTATACATATACTGAGTCACAGAGAGCAGCCTGGAATAAAACACTAATATTTGTGTGTTCTTTAGCGGAACATCTTAAGTAGCAGGAGGTTTTTTGTATATCATGACGCTGTGTTACTATGGCGACAGAAAGTGGTATTGTTTACTCAAGTTGCTTAGCTACGCTTATGACGTGCGCCGCGTCTGTACGCGGTGACGTCAGGAGGTGCACGTCAGAGGTACGGGCCGGGTCTCCCGCGCCCGGAAGCACGTGCAATCACGGGGCAGATGGTGGTGGTTTGAGGGGATATAAGGTGAGTTATTACATGTATGTATATGTTTACCTGATGAAAAACTCAATTAGAGTTTGAAACGTTGTACAGTTAAATTGCTTCCTGTCGTTATTTTGGCTGCTAAGTGGTTGTGAGTGCCGTACCTACGCTTCCCTACATGCTTCATCTGTAAGGGCACCAAACCCAGCTAATTTATTACTCGTGGAGTGCCGGGCCTGCTGCACTATATATGGATCACAGTTTACTGGATCGGACCAGGGCACCTGAGGTTTTATTTATCCTGGTCAAACTACAGCTACTGTATTTGCTGATTCTGCATGAGCATTTGGAGATGGTATGTGCTTTGGACAATTAATGTTTTTCTTTTTTGGCTCTTGTTCACTTACACTGTATATTTTTTTTGCACTGACACTTTAAGGGTTTGTGGTAATCCCTCTGACAAATAAGCGTTTATTATGGCTGAACCACTTGCAAGCAGCAGTGGATTCTTTAACCCTTTGTTGGTTCCATTGCATGACACCTTCAGCTACTCTGAGTCTGAGTCTGAAGCAATTCTACATCATGAGCACATGACTGATCAGACTGAGGGTCTATCAAATGACATTATATTCCGTGACCTGCTAGCTATGAAGAAAAAAGAAATTGACTTCCACCAACATTGGGTCTCCTTGAGTGACTATTTCCGTGCTAAACAAATACCAAGGGGCTTCAGGGTACGGAATTGTCCTACGATTGGACGTTTTGATCCAGCCTTTTGCAAGAAATGGATCAATATTTTAAATAAGTGTTTGTTTGATCTGATGCTTTTAGTCATCGAACCGTCCAAAAAGGAAGTATCTTCTATTAATGCTAAGGTCACGGAATTTGAATTAAAACATGCGGCCTGCTTACAGTCTGATATTGAGACAGATTGGTTGGGGAAACTTAGCAATCAACTCACCATTTATAAAAAGGATGTACTTAAGTTTAAACGAGAAAAGTTACGCAAGGTACAGCTTGATTATGACAACATCAGGTGTATAGGTGGTTAACCGGCAGCAGAGAATCTAAAACCTTTGAACACAAAAAACCTTTCTTTAGAAGGACTCGTGCATTCAAATCTCGTGGTGATACAGATTCCTCACAGGATGGCAGCAGCGCAACCAGCGATGGGGAAAGAATAAATTCCAACCGTAAAAATAAACCCATCATTCCTTTAGCTGCAGAGACGCGGAATCGCGTCCGCCAAGAACGAGAAGATTCAACCGAAGAGGCGGGCAAAACTGGCGACAGAAATTCCTCCAAAAAACCACCGCTTCAGACAAAGAAGAAGTAATTTTTAATTTGTCTTCATACACTTTAAGTGCAAGTGAGACTAGCCTTCTCTCAAAAGGACTGTCCTTTATTCCAAGCACACACTTCAATGATTTCCAATGGCAAATAGAAAAACATGGCCTACATAGGCAATTAAAGATCAAAGAATTTTTTTCAAAGTCTGATCATAATATGACCTCCCTGGAGACTATACCAATTCCTCCACAATTGAAGAAGATCCAGGAAAAATCATTGTTCGATCCACCTTCAAATAATGCATCCATTAAAACCTTTATGCGGATGCTAGAGTCAGAAACACAGTCCAGTGCAAAGAAAGCCAGATACCATCATTCGAATATTACTGCTCTGGAAAAAGAGGCAATCAAAACCTTGTCGCAAAATGAGCAGTTGGTAATCCGCCCTGCGGACAAGGGCGGAGGAATTGTATTACAAGATATAGGCGATTACCGGGATGAAATTTTACGCCAGTTGGCGGATACTACGGTGTATCAAGTGCTGGATGGGGACCCTACACCTCAGGTCCACAAGAAATTACGTGAGGCGCTGTTGGTAGCACTGGATGCGAAAATTATCGATGATAAGATCTTATCTATTTTATTACCTAAATTTCCCATCACGTCTATATTATACACACTCCCTAAAATTCATAAGGGAGTGGTACCACCCCCTGGACGTCCAATTGTGTCTGCTCGGGGTTCGCTTCTTCAGCCAACCTCGATTTTTTTGGATTCTATTCTACAACCAGTGGTGCAACAGCACAGACATTTTCTACTTGACACTACTGATTTTCTTAACAAATTAACGCAAGTTGGGGTATTACCTACAGAAGCGTGGCTTATTACAGCCGATGTCTCTAGTCTGTATACAGTAATTCCCCATGAGGATGGTATTAGGGCGGTAAAGGAATTATTGACACAGCAGGGGGGCTTTGAGGTATCATATGTTGAAATTTTGTTGAATTTGCTGGAGATTGTATTAACATGCAATTTTTTTCTGTTCAACAATAAGATGTATCTTCAGACCACAGGCTGTGCTATGGGGTCCTCTGTGGCCCCTAGCTATGCCAATTCATTTATGTTTTATGCCGAACAGAAAATATTCTTTGAAGCTCCTGCAATTTTGTCATGCATTCTGTTTTATACTAGATTCATAGACGATTTATTTCTCATTTGGACAGGGACACAAGCTTGTTTTGAAGATTTAATGTCTAAACATAATGCTTCTAATTCTCCGGTTAAATTCACCTATATGATGAGCCAAGATGAGGATTGCATTTCTAGACGTTAAAATTAAAAATGATAATGGTACCCTATTAACTACATTGTTCTCTAAAAATACTGACAGGAACACCCTTTTACATTTCAATAGTTGCCACCCAATACAAGTGAAAAAGAGTCTACCTTTCTCTCAGATGGTACGGATCATGAGAATTAACAACAATTTTATACTTGCTGCTTCTCAAATTGATAATTTAATTAAAAAATGTTTACTGAGAGGGTTTCGTCTTGTAGATCTTATGGGTGCTAAAGAAAGGGCGATGGCATTGAATAGGGATTCCTTACTACAAAAACAACTACCGGTACCTAAGAGTGAGTCCAGTAATTTTAACTGGGTTAATCGTTTTACTACAGCCTCTCCAGTTATTAATTCTGTTTCAAAGAAATTATGGCCGGTTATTGCTTCCGATACTGAAGTTGGTTTACAAGGTAGCAGCTTAAGACCATGTTATTCCCGTTCTAGGAATCTTAAAGATCTATTGGTTAAAACTGATATCTCTAGTGAATTACCTCATACTAAGCAGCATTTTTTATCTATAGCCCGTAAAGGCTGTTTTAAATGCTCTTGTACAACATGCAATTTTTTGATTCCTGGTGACACATTTTGTCACCCACATTTAGGTACCAAGTTTAAGATTCGTCACCATCTTACATGTGAGAGTACCCATGTGGTTTATCAACTAATTTGTCCATGTGGCCTCTCCTACATTGGCAAGACCCAACGTAAATTCAAGGAGCGTATGGCGGCACATCGCTCTTCAATCCACTTGGCCCTGAATAAAGACACTAGTGAGCAACCCGTTGCTCGTCACTTTATTGAAGCACGACATCCACTTAACTGCCTTAGGTATAGAATGATTGACCATATTCCCATTGATCGCCGAGGGGGTAATCGAAATCTGAAATTATTAAAGAGGGAATCGGAGTGGATACATAGGCTGGATGTCATACATCCGAGGGGGCTTAATGAGCTCAATTCATTTTCTAGCTTCCACTAAGACCATTGGTCATATTTGTTGTGTGCCTTAGGAATATTGCCTTTAGTGGCAGGGTATTGTTATAAACTGCTCATGACCATTGTGTATCTTTGCCCTGAAGGTTTTGCTCTTTTAAAGGGTTAACGTGGTATTTTGATGTATAATGTTTTTTCATAATGTTTTCTTAAAATGTTTTTTCAATAATGCAAGATTGTGTATTCATGCTATATACCGTTATTCTTATGGATATAGATGCACATGGTGTTTTATTCCAGGCTGCTCTCTGTGACTCAGTATATGTATAATTATGACTGATGGTGCTCGGTTAATATTTGTGTGTTCTTTAGCGGAACATCTTAAGTAGCAGGAGGTTTTTTGTATATCATGATGCTGTGTTACTATGGCGACAGAGAGTGGTATTGTTTACTCAAGTTGCTTAGCTACGCTTATGACGTGCGCCGCGTCTGTACGCGGTGACGTCAGGAGGTGCGCGTCAGAGGTACGGGCCGGGTCTCCCGCGCCCGGAAGCGCGTGCAATCACGGGGCAGATGGTGGTGGTTTGAGGGGATATAAGGTGAGTTATTACATGTATGTATATGTTTACCTGATGAAAAACTCAATTAGAGTTTGAAACGTTGTACAGTTAAATTGCTTCCTGTCGTTATTTTGGCTGCTAAGTGGTTGTGAGTGCCGTACCTACGCTTCCCTACATGCTTCATCTGTAAGGGCACCAAACCCAGCTAATTTATTACTCGTGGAGTGCCGGGCCTGCTGCACTATATATATATATATATATATATATATATATATATATATTCTCTAGAAACATGCAAAGAAGCAGGGGCGCCAATGGTGCATTAAAAGTGTAACAGGTTTATTTAAAACACCAAAAAGCAACAACAGCAGGTATAATCCGTACCAAGGCTGGTGGTCAGACTACCGCTAGTGTGACAGATGTTAGAGGATTACCAGAAGGCATGAACACTGCAGTGACAGATGTTAGAGGATTACCAGAAGGCATGAACACTGCATCCTCAGATCGGGATCTGTTCCTTACATCAAACCACGCCCATATGCATTTCGTCACCGGACTTCGTTAGTGGGCTTAGCTTCACAACTTACACCAAGGACTTATATACAAAATGGCACCAGACATAGCCAATAGTTTATTGGAAACACTTTAGCTCTTTTCTTAATTGGTTACATATAAAAGAAAAGCACAGCCTGTTTAAACATATGGTTCATCTGAAATACAGCTCACAAAATGTACTATCAAATATTCGTTTCAGAATATATATACACAGACACTTTAAAAAACTGTAATAATACATTAATAATACATTAATACAAAAAGATACATAAAAATATATCAACTTAAAATATATATATCATACACTGAACCCCACACAAAACTGGATCCATTTAGTCTCTCTCTCTCTCTCTCTATATATATATATATATATATATGTCTCGATGTCTAGAACAACTTAAGGTAAAAACGGGGTAAGTTCATATCCCTCATTGAGTCCCAAAGTTACAATCCAAAAAATTTATCTTTTACTCAACATATGCAATCTATCTCCTCCACGTTTATTAATTGTTATGTGTTCTAATCCACAACACTTAAGTGAAGCTGGATTACTCGAATGACAGTTTTTAAAGTGGCGGGGAGCACTATGGTTGTCAATGTTATTCTTGATATTCCTAATGTGCTCTAGGATACGCAACTTGAGTACCCTTTTGGTTTTTCTGACATACCTTTTACTGCAACCACATTCTAATAAATAAATTACATGCGTGGAGTTACAGTTAATAAAATAATTAAACTTGAATTGTTTCTTTGGATTATCTTCACTGGAAAAAGTTTTAATGCCTTTTAACCCGTATTGGTATACTTTACATTTACCACAGGTATAAAATCCATCTATTTTATTAAATAAAAAACCTTTATTGGTGGTTATCTCACTTGTTTCATTTTTGTTCAATACTGGGAGTAGGCTGGGTGCTGGATAGGATTTTAGGGTTTTTGCCCTTATAAATACAATGTCAGGTTTTTTAGACACATGGGGGGTCATTCCGAGTTGTTCGCTCGCAAGCTGCTTTTAGCAGCTTTGCACACGCTAAGCCGCCGCCTACTAGGAGTGAATCTTAGCATATTAAAATTGCGAACGAAAGATTCTCAAAATTGCGTTTACTCACCTCTTAGAAGTTTCTGAGTAGCTCCAGACTTACTCGGCATCTGCGATCAGTTCAGTGCTTGTCGTTCCTGGTTTGACGTCACAAACACACCCAGCGTTCGCCCAGACACTCCTCTGTTTCTTCAGCCACTCCAGCGTTTTTCCAAGAAACGGTAGCGTTTTTTCGCACACTCCCATAAAACGTCCAGTTTCCGCCCAGAAACACCCACTTCCTGTCAATCACATTACGATCACCAGAACGAAGAAAAAAACGTGAGTAAAATACCTAACTGCATAGCAAATTTACTTGGCGCAGTCGCACTGCGGACATTGCGCATGCGCACTAAGCGGAAAATCGCTGCGATGCAAAAAAATTTACCGAGCGAACAACTCGGAATGACCACCATGATTAGATAAAACAGAATCCATTTGCACTATATGCCAATTGTGTATTAGGCTATTCTGAATCTCTTTATTATAGAAGTTATACTGAGTAATAAAAGGACAAAACATCTTTTCATCTTTTAAACCTTTTCTTTCTTCATTAGTTTTATAGTTAATTAACTCTTTTCTATCTACTTGGCTTTTTTCACTGCTCCTTCAATTAAAGGCAACGGATACCCCTTCTCCAAAAATCTCTTTTTATATACCTGCACCTGTTCTTCAAACTTCTGTTGGGAAGTACAATTACGTCTCAGTCTAATTAACTGTGAAAACGGCAAGTTACTTTTCCATTTCTTCAAATGACAACTTTTAAAGTCTAAATAGTTATTACTAGCTACCTCTTTAAAAAAAAGTAAACATTTCCTACATGGTTGTTGCTAGTTCTAAAATCTTTGGCATTAAGAACCAAATCTAAAAACTCAATTTTCTCTTTCTGAAAATTGGACTTATGGCAGCACAGTACACCACCAGTGTGACTGGACTGATGCAGCACAAGACACCACCACTGGACTGATGCAAAAGAGCAGGTGGCCACCCCATCCACGCGCCATGCCACTTTCCTGTACAGACGCTGAGGAGACACATCCTTTCGCGACACTTATCATATGAACTTATCCCGTTTTTAGCTTAAGTTGTTCTAGACATCGAGATATATATATATATATATATATATATATATATAGACTAAATGAATCCAGTTTTATGTGGGGTTCAGTGTATGATATATATATATATATATATATATATATTTTTTTTTTTTAATTGATATATTTGTATGTATATTTTTGTATTAATGTATTATTACAGTTTTTTAAAGTGTCTGTGTATATATATTCTGAGACGAATATTTGATAGTACATTTTGTGAGCTGTATTTCAGATGAACCATATGTTTAAACAGCTAAAGTGTTTCCAATATACTATTGGCTATGTCTGGTGTCGTTTTGTATATAAGTCCTTGCTGTCAGACGTGAAGCCAAGCCCACGGGCGAAGTCCTGTAATGAAATGCATAAGGCCGGGGTTTGATGTAAGGAACAGATCCCGGTCTGAGGACGTGGTGTTCATGCCTTCGGGTAATCCTCTAACATCTGTTACACTAGCGGTAGTGTCACCGCCAGCCTTGGTACGGATTATACCTGCTGTTGTTGCTTTGTGGTGTTTTAAATAAACGTTACACTTTTAATCCACTATTGGCGCCCCTGCTTCTTTGCATGTTTCTAGAGAATCCTTTACCCGTTCGGAACTCGGGTCTTTGGGAAGACGAAAGCCATCATCACGGTGTGCAGACTGACATCAACCATTCGTGAAAGGTTTAGACGTCAGTGCCTTGATTGAAGTGGTTTATCCATTATCCATTCTTGGACTTGTAGTTCCACAAAGGACAGTCTTGTGAAATCTGTTTATGTGCTCATATTTTTTATTTTATTATATATATATATATATATACTGTATGCATATATATATAAATATATAGATATACACTGCTCAAAAAAATAAAGGGAACACTTAAACAACACAATGTAACTCCAAGTCAATCACCCTTCTGTGAAATCAAACTGTCCACTTAGGAAGAAACACTGATTTACTATCAATTTCACATGCTGTTGTGCAAATGGAATAGACAACAGGTGGGAATTATAGGCAATTAGCAAGACACCCCCAATAAAGGAGTTATTCTGCAGGTGGTGACCACAGACCACTTCTCAGCTCCTATGCTTTCTGGCTGATGTTTTGGTCACTTTTGAAAGCTGGCGGTTCTTTCACTCTAGTGGTAGCATGAGACGGATTCGTCTTGAGGAAGTCTCCGGTACGCATTGACGCCCCTTTCTTACAACTGACTTCTTCTGAATGAACAGCATCACAGCACGGACCAGCTCTCCACCTTTGTAATTCCCGCATTTCACTGTTCACATATATCACAGCCGTCCAGTCTACTTCAGCTCAACCTCCGCAGTGAGGTACGATCACTACGACCATCTATTACACAGCTGTATTCTGGGCACTATCTCCAGGAGTCGGATATCTACGGACCCCCGCTGTGAGGCTGAGACAGCGCCGGCCAATTGCGGGTATACTGTGACTCACCGCTGCCGCTAGCCAAACGGATGATGTCCTCCGCTGTGAGGCTTTTCATCTAATAACATCCCGTAGATAACTGACGGCCCTCATAACATTGATTTTTCAATAACAGCGGGTTTGCTCTACATTTATTATTAGAGGCAACAATCACATCATTTCTATTCACTACGTGCATTTGCACACAGGACCCTGTAGCAATATTCAGGAACCAGCACGGTGGTAACTATTACGGCTTGCATACCTCAAATTATTTTATAACCATTGTGGAGCTTTATGATTCAATGTTACACTGGGACGCCAGTGTTTTAAATAATAATCATTTAATTTAGAGAGAGCTTTGTCCTTGTCTGAATTTTAACTCAGTTCCATTATATGCTGTCTTAACCAGCCAAGTCTGGAGACAGTTTATTACTATTCTCTGATGTGCATGTAAGAAGTTGCAACTTTTGTTTCTTTTAACCTGCTTCACATGTATCAATTGTTTCTTTAAACTGTGTATCTGTTTCACATAATATTTTGATAAAATTATCCATTTTTAAAGAGAGAGTTGCATTGAGTCAATTATTCTCCCTGCTAGACTGCACGTAATTAATTAATCAATTAACCTCAAGTGAATTTTGGAGCACAGAGCATTCCTCCCTTTTTTTCTGTTCGTAGCATGAGACGGAGTCTACAACCCACACAAGTGGCTCAGGTAGTGCAGCTCATCCAGGATGGCACATCAATGCGAGCTGTGGCAAGAAGGTTTGCTGTGTCTGTCAGCGTAGTGTCCAGAGCATGGAGGCACTACCAAGAGACAGGCCAGTACATCAGGAGACGTGGAGGAGGCCGTAGGAGGGCAACAACCCAGCAGCAGGACTGCTACCTCCGCCTTTGTGCAAGGAGGAACAGGAGGAGCACTGCCAGAGCCCTGCAAAATGACCTCCAGCAAGCCACAAATGTGCATCTGTCTACTCAAACAATCAGAAACAGACTCCATGACGGTGGTATGAGGGCCCGACGGCCACAGGTAGGGGTTGTGCTTACAGCCCAACACCGTGCAGGACGTTTGGCATTTGCCAGAGAACACCAAGATTGGCAAATTCACCACTGGCGCCCTGTGCTCTTCACAGATGAAAGCAGGTTCTCACTGAGCACATGTGACAGACGTAACAGAGTCTGGAGACGCCAAGGAGAACATTCTGCTGCCTGCAACATCCTCCAGCATGACCGGTTTGGCAGTGGGTCAGTAATGGTGTGGGGTGGCATTTCTGTGGGGGGCCGCACAGCTCTCCATATGCTGGCCAGAGGTAGCCTGACTGCCATTAGGTACCGAGATGAGATCCTCAGACCCCTTGTGATACCATATGCTGGTGCGGTTGGCCCTGGGTTCCTCCTAATGCAAGACAATGCTAGACCTCATGTGTCTGAAGTGTGTCAGCAGTTCCTGCAAGATGAAGGCATTGATGCTATGGACTGGCCCGACCATTCCCCAGACCTGAATCCAATTGAGCACATCTGGGACATTATGTCTCGCTCCATCCACCAACGCCACATTGCACCACAGACTGTCCAGAAGTTGGCGGATGCTTTAGTCCAGGTCTGGGAGGAGATCCCTCAGGAGACCATCCGCCACCTCATCAGGAGCATGCCCAGGCATTGTAGGGAGGTTATACAGGCACGTGGAGGCCACACACACTACTGAGCCTCATTTTGACTTGTTTTAAGGACATTACATCAAAGTTGGATCAGCCTGTAGTGTGTTTTTCCACTTTAATTTTGAGTGTGACTCCAAATCCAGACCTCCATGGGTTAATAAACTTGATTTCCACTGATCATTTTTGTGTGATTTTGTTGTTTGCACATTCAACTATGTAAAGAACATAGTATTTCATAAGAATATCTCATTCATTCAGATCTAGGATGTGTTATTTTAGTGTTCCTTTAATTTTTTTGAGCAGTGTATATATATATATATACACACACACACACACACACACACACACACACACACACACACACACACACACACACACACACACCTTTAGTACTATACCTATTACTATATATCAATTCTGTTTATTATCTGATATCTGAAGACAGCTGTATTTAAGAATTCAATTTGAAATAATAAGCTTGTTTTGAACATAAAATAATTTGTCTCTGTGAAGAGAGTTGAATAAATAAAAAGCTTGCCAAATTGTATTATATAGACAAACATGTTTTTGGAGAGATAATGATAATTGTTTAATATATAAATCATTGTCAGGTTTTTGCATTAAACTATATTATTTTAACTCTATGAGACTAAATACAATTAAATAGATTATGTTTTGATTGCTTTTTAGAATGCAGAAATAGAATAGTTTTTCTTTATTCACAAATAATATTGGTTTGTTGTTTATTATTAAATATATAAATTCTATTATATACAGAGTGTTTAGAAAAAAAGGTAACAAACTTTTTTTCATCCTCTCACATTGCTCGTGGTGCTGTGGGGTCTGCTGGAACATCCTTTATTACGATTAGCTATGGACCCTTTGAAGTATATTGTTTTATAGGGATGTAGTTTTGTGACTGGAGGTCAGAAGACCACCAATCACAACACCGACTCCTGCATTCCACCAGGGTGAAATCCTGACAGTCGTTATGCTGACTAGCAGGGACTATTCCCACTCCTGGGTGTCCACTCCTGGGAATAGAACCTGTGGCGAGTGTTGCACTCACCTCCTCACCATCATTTTGCTGCCAGGAACCTGCAGTTGCTATACTGACTGCTGGTATACCCAGCACCAGTAACCCGTAACCAATGCGTTTTATCGTTATATATATACATCCAAAGCTGGCACTCAGTGTATCCTAACAAGGCACTGTGCAGTGCCATCCAAATAAGCTGCTTGCAGCCTTAGCATAATGTCCCAAAGGTGGCACTCCAAAAAGAGAAAACAATCAAGACAAGAAGTCCTGCAATGTTTCAGAGAATTTGTTGCTTGACTAAAAAGAACAATAACTGCTCTGACATGTTGCAGGACTTCTTGTCTCTGTTGTCTTCTTTTTTGGAGTGTCAACTTTGGGACATTAGAAATATAGATAGATAGATAGATAGATAGATAGATAGATATTTTAGCAAATTTGCATAAGGGATATAACACCAGCTGTTTATAAATGAGTTACAGTATGTAGAAAATGGTGATACAAATAGCCTCTCCCACAATAGATACATACTTACTTTTCACTCTATGGCAGCCAGTCATAAATGAGATACCACCAGAGATGTGCACTTCATATTTGACTCCATTTTTCTTGCCAAGTTTAAATCTAAAAATGAGGTAATTTTTCTGAAAGTCTCAAGTATTGCGTGTGTTGATTTGCATATAAATTGCATGCAATCCAAAATATGTGAGATCTGAGCTTTTCAGAAAAATAAAATTTTGCCTTTTTTCATATCTGAACATGGCAGGGACACTGTTCATCTCTAGCTAATACCTTATCCATCTACAGTAAGTAGAGACAGGAAGAAGAAACACAAGGGAGATAAAATTTAACCCCTCTTCACTTCCAGTTTCTTTTTCCTGTCTCTCAGTTGAGTGAGACAGGTGTATATGTAATATTAGTGTAGTGTTAAATAATTTTAGTGTTCCACATACAACTTCTCTATGTAGATAGTCCCTGTGACTCACATCTGGGACTGCAAACAGAGAACAAGGGGAGCCCTTCTGAGAAAGACTTTATATTTGTGAAATACAGTAGATGGAGAAGGGGATTTGACTGCACTCCCTAATTCTAAACATAATAAGAGGTGTTTTCATGCTAAGACTTGTAGTTCCACACAGAAAAAAGAGAATATGTAGGTGCCCACTCTACGAAGAACTAAATATTAGAATACTAATAATAATAAACTCTGCATCTTAACATGGAGTAAAATTGAGGTTCTTAGAATAATTTTTGCCAAAAACTATGGGCCCACATAACATTCCTAAGGTCCAATTACAAAGAATGGTATCCCCGTGCCAGCAAAGCCCAACTGCTCCATGGCATCACACTAGTGAGAAGTAACATTTTAAGTCATAAAAGGGGGTTAATAAGGGTTAATAAGAGGTAGCAGCTCAGTGATAATAATGTTACATATGTGAGAAGTAGTAATTTTTGTGTTAAAAAAGAGGTACATTGGTGAAAAGCAGTTTAGGTACTAAAAAGTGTTAGACTAAGTGTTACAATAATGATGCCCAAAAGTAGCCCAACAACATCAACCCAGGGGGCCCCACGTCCCAAATCCATTTGTTACATTGACATATAATATAAATATATCCAGTACTTGCCATTCATAGTGCCCATGCCAATATACAGTCTGCAATGCAAGTACTAATTAAGCACACCCAAGGGATGGTGGGAGGGGTACTAGCCCAAGCTGAAAAAGTCTCCACCTTCAAGTGTACACACATGTACACAATATAGAATATATGGGATGGTTGGATATCACACCCTAATTCTACACATAATAAGAGGTGCTACCATGCTGACTTTTAGTGCCATATAGAAAAAAGAGAAAATGCAGGTGCACACTATAAACACTAATAAAAAAAAATAATGAACTCTGCAATTTAGCATAGATTAAAACTGCCCCAAGGCTTCACAACCTAGCATGATGCTTGTGATGAATCTCATTTCTTGATATTGGAAAACAAACTAGGTTACCTGTGTGCATGATGTCACTTTTAGCTGACACAACTGAGCTAACCATTGGAAGACTTAATGCATGCTGATTCTTTTGTGGTGGAGAGCTTTAGTGTAAAGATAAATTATGCACTCATGGATCTGAGTGCTCTCATAAAAACCCCAAAACACCTACAGTAAGTAAGCCCCTTCATACATGGGTAATATTATATAATACAGTTGGTTTAGGACCATAACTTAGTTATGTTTCTCTGCTTCTCTGCCTAGTATTTATACAGAACATGCTGGAGGGAAGATAATTTACAAAGTTCATCAGCTTGCTTATGGAATATTTAACATAGCATTAATCGATTATGTGGGGCCAATATGGGGAAATTGTGAATAAACTTAAATCTAGCCCAGCTGAGACCGCTGTCCAATACCATGGACAGCACTGATGATTGGAAATGTTAAACATCACTCCTTATAATTAATAAGACCCCTATGTGTTTTTCTTCAATGTGCACTATGTTGCCATATAATAATTTATACTTTGTTTCTGCAGTGGGAGGAGGTTGGTTCTTAGGAAATACCTTCATTTCCAGTTTATCTAGAAAAGTGATTCACTGCACAAACAGATATGGGTGGAACCTCATGAGGTCTTGAACTGCCTCTATTTACATCGCAGGGACAATAGTACAAAGGAACAACAGAACAAAGGAATACATGCTCTATCAATTCACTCAAATGTCCAACTAGATTATGTGTTCACTACATTTCCCTCTTACTGCTGTGTTTTTTTGTATTGGCTTCGGGGATGCTACTGGAACAGCTTTTGGCCTCCTCAGGTAATTCTTATTTACAAGGGACCTAATCTGCATCCAAATTGAAATACTCCATCTTTCATGGATTAAAGAGTGGATGGAATGTTTTTAATTTTTTTGCTTGTATATACTGAATTCCAGTTCTTAATGGCTGCCTTGGATTGAATTGAAATGAATTTACAATTGCTGCTTGTTCCCTGTTTGGATAAAGAGCGCTATATAAATAAAATTATTATTATTATTATAATAATAATAATAATAATAATAATAATAATAATAATTATTATTATTATTATTATTATTATACACCATGATAACCATGTATTTCAATCTATATTGTATGTTCATGTTTCCTAGACTATAGTGGGATGTTTCTCAAGGACACTAAAGGGATATCATGTATTCATACAGTACGTAAAAATTTATAATAATTCATCTTCTGATTGCTTTTTCTCCATATTTTTATTCATTGCACTTTTTTTTGATCAAGTAAATTTGCACTACCTCAACAGAGCAATCTTGGTATCCCATAAATATAATAAACCTGTAAAGAATTCAAAAAATCTTCAATTATTAGATAATTCATTTAAAAAAAATGTCTAGGCACATTGTAATTATATTGTTTATTTGTTAACTGAACATGAATAGTTTTTTAGGTACTTGTTATTGTGCAGACACCACTACCATTCACCAGCATTGTGATGAACTGAAGTACTGTACTATTCTAAATAATCCACTGACCTGGGTGAAGTCAGTAAATAATGATTAAGTGAGCCTGGTAGTGGGCCTGTAATCAGGCCCGGCACCAGTCGATTAGCAAAGGGGTGCAGTGCAGGGAGGCACCAGGAAGGATAGGCGCTCTTCCTGCTCTGCTTTCATATGCTGCACCGTCCTGTCCCCCCTGCTGCTGCCGGCTGATGCACCTGTCACACTCTATGACAGGCAGCAGTGACGGCAGCACGAAGCCTCCTCTTTCCCACCCCTCCCTTGTGGCAGTGCATGGACCTAAAAGGGGGCGGTGCTACATGGGAACAAGAGGTGGGGCTAAACGGGTCCAGGCTGCAGCAGGAGGATGAGCTGATACAGCTCTGGCCAGCCAGACTTACTTAGATAAGTGTCTGGAAAGACAGTGGCCCTCATTCCGAGTTGATCGGTCGCAAGGCGAATTTAGCAGAGTTACACACGCTAAGCCGCCGCCTACTGGGAGTGTATCTTAGCATCTTAAAATTGCGACCGATGTATTCGCAATATTGCGATCACAAACTACTTAGCAGTTTTAGAGTAGCTCCACACTTACTCTGCCTGTGCAATCAGTTCAGTGCTTGTCGTTCCTGGTTTGACATCACAAACACACCCAGCGTTCGCCCAACCACTCCCCCGTTTCTCCGGCCACTCCTGCGTTTTTTCCGGAAACGGTAGCGTTTTCAGCCACACGCCCATAAAACGCCGTGTTTCCGCCCAGTAACACCCATTTCCTGTCAATCACATTACGATCGCCGGAGCGAGGAAAAAGCCTTGAGTAAAAATACTATCTTCATAGCAAAGATACTTGGCGCAGTCGCAGTGCGAATATTGCGCATGCGCACTATGCGGAATTTCACTGCGATGCGATGAAAAATACAGAGCGAACGACTCGGAATGAGGGCCAGTGAGTGAATGAAAGTGTGTGTGTGTGTGTGTGTGTGTGTGTGTGTGTGTGTGTGTATAACGTGTCTGTGTATTCTGTATATATGTGTGACTGTGTATGTGTATAATGTATGTACAGTATGTATGTGTGTGTGTGTGTGTGTGTATGTGTGTAAGTGTGACTGCGGCATAATTTGTGTAAGCAACACTGGTACAGGGGGCATTACGTGTGCAAGCGTCACTTGTACAGGGAGCTTTACGTATGCAAGCATCACTGGTACAGGGGGCATTACGTGTGCAAGCGTCACTGGTACAGGGGGCGTTATGTGTGTTAATGTCACTGGTACAGGTGGCATTACGTGTGCAAGCGTCACTGGTACAGGGGGCGTTACATATGCAAGTATCACTGGTACAGGGGCCGTTACGTGTGCAAGCATCACTGTTACAGGGGGTGTTACATGTGTAAGCGTCACTGGTACAGGGGGCGTTACGTGTGCAAGCGTCACTGGTACAGGTGGCGTTATGTGCGTTAGGATCACTGGTACAGGGGGCGTTACATGTGCAAGCTTTACTGGTACAGGGGGCGTTACATGTGCAAGTGTCACTGGTACTACGTGTGTAAGTGTAACTGGTAAAGAGGGCATTACGTGTGTAGGCGTCACTGGTACAGGGGGCGTTACGTGTGTGTCACTATTACAGGGGTGGTCTTCTGTTTGCCGGCAGTCGGGCTCCCGGCGCTCAGTATACCGGCGCCGGGAGCCCGACAGCCGGCATACCGACACTTATTTTCCCTCGTGGGGGTCCACGACCCCCATAGAGGGAGAATAAAATAGTGTGGCGCGCGTAGCGCGCCACCGTGCCCGTAGCGTGGCGAGCGCAGCGAGCCCGCAAGGGGCTCATTTGCGCTCGCCAAGCTGTCGGTAAGCCGGCGGTCGGGCTCCCAGCGCCGGGATGCTGGTCGCCGGGAGCCCGACCGCCGGCCAGCCGTAGTGAACCCCTATTACAGGGGGCGTTACATGTGTAAGCGTCACTGGTACAGGGGGCATTGCTTGTGAAAGTGTCACTGGTACAAGGAGCATTAAGTGTGCAAGCGTCACTGGTACAGGGGGAGTTACATGTGTAAGCGTCACTACTACAGGGGGCGTTACGTGTGAAAGCGCCATTGGTATTACGTGTGTAAACATCACTGGTACAGGGGCATTACGTGTGTAAGCGTCACTGGTATAGGGGGCGTTACATGTGTTAGTATCACTGGTACAGGTGGCGTTACGTGTGTTAGCACAGGTGGCGTTGTGTGTTAGCAACACTGGTATAGGGGGCGTTACGTATGCAAGCGTCACTGGTACAGGGGGCGTTATGTGTGCAAGCATCACTGGTACAGGGGGCGTTATGTGTGCAAGCGTCACTGGTACAGGGGGCGTTATGTGTGCAAGCGTCACTGGTACAGGGGGCGTTATGTGTGCAAGCATCACTGGTACAGGGGGCGTTATGTGTGGAAGCGTCACTGGTACTATGTGTGTAAACGTCACTGTTACATGGGGCATTACGTGTGTAAGCGTCACCGGTACAGGGGGCGTTACATGTGTTAGTGTCACTGGTACAGGTGGCATTACGTGTGTTAGCACAGGTGGCGTTACGTGTGTTAGCAACACTGGTATAGGGGGCGTTACGTATGCAAGCGTCACTGGTACAGGGGGCGTTACGTGTGCAAGCATCACTGGTACAGGGGGCGTTAAGTGTGGAAGCGTCACTGGTACTACGTATGTAAACGTAACTGGTACAGGGGCATTACGTGTGAAAGCATTACTGGTACAGGGGGCGTTACGTGTGTAAGCATCACTGGTACAGGGGGCGTTGCGTGTGCAAGCATCACTAGTACAGGGGGCGTTATGTGTGTAAGCGTCACTACTACGGGGGCGTTACGTGTGCAAGCGTCACTGGTACTACATGTGTAAGCATTACTGGTATAGGGGGCATTATGAGTGTAAGCATCACTGGTACAGGGGGCGTTATGTGTGCAAGCGTCACTGGTACAGGGGGCATTATGTGTGTAAGAGTCACTACTGCAGGGGGCGTTATGTGTGCAAGCGTCACTGGTACTACGTGTGTAAGCATCACTGGTATAGGGGGCATTTCGTGTGTAAGCGTCACTGGTACAGGCAGGGTTATAGCCAGAACTTTGTGGGCCCCATAGCAACATTTTGAAGGGGCCCCCATCCCATTGCTTCTATAGAGACACTTCACTGCAGCAGTTATTCATTTTATGCCCTATAATATTGCCCTAGTTAATTTTCTGAACCATAGCAGAGTTTTATTTAATGTTATGCCCCATAGTAGTGCCCTAGTTTCTTTTATGAATCACAGTAGTGCTTAAGTTCACCCTATGTCACATTTCAGAGCTGCCAGTACACATTTATGGCGCACAGTACCTCCAATTCACATTATGATACATTGTGCTCCCTGTTCATATTGACGCCTTATTACAGTGATCTGGTTCATATTATATAACATTAAAATGCCCTCCAGTTCATTTTATGCCACACTACAATCAGCAGGTCCAGAGGCATACCTAGATATATTGCAGGTTCCAAGGAAAAAGTTTGAAAAGACCCCTACGTAGCACCCAATGGCAAAAAATGTATATAACACATGTATTTTGACAGGGAAGGGGGGCCCCTCTCAGCTGTGGAACCCCCTAGGAGCTGCACTGCCTGCACCTATGGTAGCTATGCCCTTGGGTACAGGAGGCGTTACGTGTGTAAGCGCCACTACTACAGGGGGCATTACGTGTGCAAGTATCACTGGTACTACATGTGTAAGTGTCACTGGTACAGGGGGCTTTACGTGTGTAAGCGTCACTGGTACCGGGGGTGTTACGTGTGTAAGCGTCACTGGTACAGGGGGCGTTACGTGTGTAAGAGTCACTACTTTAGGGGGCATTATTTGCGCTGTCCCTTTATAAAGTATTGGAAGGCGTAAATTTATAGTTTGCTGGGGGGTGCCGAACACCCTAGCACAGGCCCTGCCTGTAATGTATCTTTGTTGCTTATCAGTAACAAGAGGGTAATTCAGATCTGATCACTGGGCTGTGTTTTTTGCTGTCTTGGGATCAGATAGTCGCCACCTACAGGGGGAGGGTATTTTGGCTGTGCAAGTGTGCTTTCCTACTGTATGTGTTAGCAGAGCTGCTAAAAATCAGTTTGTGCAGTCTCTGCGCAGCCCAGGACTTACTCTTCCAGTGCGATTGAATCCTGCTGATTGGGGCCGGAGCTGACGTCAGACACTCTCCCTCAAAACGCTTGGACACGCCTGCGTTTTTCCGGATACTCCCTGTAAATGGTCAGTTGCCACCCACAAACGGCATCTTCCTGTCAATCACCTTGCGTACTCCCGAGTGAATGGATACTTCGTACCATCCCGTCGCTGACCGGCGATGCCCATTGTAGCTGTCTGACGCGCCTGCGCATTTCGGTGCATACACATGCGCAGTTTGGACCTGATCTCTCGCTGTGCGAAAATGCACAGCAGCAATCAGATCTGAATTACCCCCCAAGTACTAAACATATGAAGAGGCATAACTAATATATTGCCCAAGTTACTGTACTTTGATCATGGCCTTTGTCAACAATAAGGAAATTAAACCTGCAGCTGTTACAATGAAACACTGGTTCCAGTGGAACAGTACAATGCTGTAAGTCAGTGCAGTTACCATATAATTAATAAGTACGAAAAATTGTTCATGAATATAATATATATATATTCCATGATACATTATGGTAGAACATATAGGAACATCAATAAACTTTCTATCGGCCGATGTCGGACCGCATGACATCATTACACAATAACCTTACAATAAATATGACTAACTTAACTTATCTAGAAATAAATGACACAGAGAAATAATGACACAGACCACTGAAATACCATTAAAATCGGTCAACCGTTATTTATTATGATATCTTTAAACTAAGTATGGTGGCAATAATAAAGAACGGCCAGATAAACAGTGACATTACGACTTATTGCCGCTACGCATGTCCACGACATGACTTTATTATCACATTGGCTACGCCAATAAGTGCTTGGTTTCCAACTCTTTCCCCAATACACCACAATGGAGCCGGCCAGACAGCCGAGCCCCAATGACCCCCGGTAAGGAGGGCCAGAATATACAATGTATTGGGCAAAGAGCGCACCCATAAACAGCGGCGCAATAGCCACTGTAACTGCTGTTCTTTCCCGCCACAGAGAGTGGTTGACAAACCCCAACCGGCAAAGAAAAAGAAAAACGGGTTGGGAAAACGTGACTCGGGGCGGGACGGTGGGAAACTCCTGAGAGAAAAGAGACAGGATGCAGTTCCTGTCTCACTAAAATGTCTGCTAGCTCCTCCCTACACTCCTACTATTCTAATTAAGATTAACCCTCCCCAAGCCTATTAACTGTTAGATAACCTGCAAAAATTGTGCAAAGCCCATGCAATCCTAACAGCCTAGAAGTTTACGCCCGCTTGTGCTATTCGCACGCGCTCTTCACAAACTTTCTATCGGCCGATGTCGGACCGCATGACATCATTACACAATAACCTTACAATAAATATGACTAACTTAACTTATCTAGAAATAAATGACACAGAGAAATAACGACACAGACCACTGAAATGCCATTAAAATCGGTCAACCGCTATTTATTATGATATCTTTAAACTAAGTATGGTGGCAATAAGAAAGAACGGCCAGATAAACAGTGACATTACGACTTATTGCCGCTACGCATGTCCACGACATGACTTTATTATCACATTGGCTACGCCAATAAGTGCTGGGTTTCCAACTCTCTCCCCAATACACCACAATGGAGCCGGCCAGACAGCCGAGCCCCAATGACCCCCGGTAAGGAGGGCCAGAGTATACAATGTATTGGGCAAAGAGCGCACCCATAAACAGTGGCGCAATAGCCACTGTAACTGCCGTTCTTTCCCGCCACACACCGGCCTGTAAGGAGCCGGTGCCGCCACCATACCCTGACTAACAACGTACTAATCGCTACCTAGCTAAAAACTAAGCTATCAGGAACTCGGAAACTACATTCGAAGTGGACGCCATCAGGTGTATAGAAATGGGCATCCCGAAAACGAATAAGGGGCGGGGAGGGGAACGACCTGTCCCGAAGTGAAAACCTGCAAAACCTGCCGCAGAGGGTGCTGGCCAATAGCACCCTCTGGGTTCTCAGGAGAAAAGCAGGGCAAAATCCAACGGGACCCCCACCGTCCAAACGGTGACGAGTGGCCAAAAAAGGCTACAGGTCAAGTCCAGTCGAGGAGAGATGAAAAGACGGGGAAATGAGTCAGAGCCAAGGCACTCCCGCAGAACACCGCTAAAAACATAGCGGCTAGCGAAGGCACCCCACACCGACCCGCCGGCCCGCCATCCCGTCGTCCCTCGAGTGAACTGAAAAGAAACCAAAGTAGAACAGGAAAAAATTGAGGCAAACCAGAAGAAGGCATGCCTGTAACTACCTGACATAGCGCTTGTACGCATTGGATTTCCATCGACCAAGCGATTTAATTTCAGTCTCAGAAAAACCCAATGAAGCGGCTGTGGTCGCAGCACCAATACAAAAGGAATGTGTGCCATACAGTGATGGCGACAATTCCAAAGCAAGGATGCATTGCTGAAATACCCACCATAATTGGAACACTGTTAAAGGAGACCCATCTATGTGTACAAGCCATGCTCTGCCACCACGTGGCCGTGAGTCACCATACACGTGTGCTAAGGTTATGGGACAGACGTTAGTGTTAGGGCAGGCAGGCAAGGTAACCCAACGCCCACGCTCCAACAGATCCGTCTTAGAACGGCTCAATTTGCACAGTAACGCATCCGCCAGAAACACCTGGGACTCAAGCAAAGGGGGGGGGGCCTGCGGACCTGGAGGGGGCCACCAACTCGCCGATCCGAAAGGCTCCGTGAAAAGCCATCGCAAAGGCGAGCCGGAAAAGCAACACCTCATACTGAGAATCGCAAACGGACGGTAAGACCTCCAGCAGGCCACACCGACCCGCCGGCCCGCCATCCCGTCGTCCCTCGAGTGAACTGAAAAGAAACCAAAGTAGAACAGGAAAAAATTGAGGCAAACCAGAAGAAGACATGCCTGTAACTACCTGACATAGCGCTTGTACGCATTGGATTTCCATCGACCAAGCGATTTAATTTCAGTCTCAGAAAAACCCAATGAAGCGGCTGTGGTCGCAGCACCAATACAAAAGGAATGTGTGCCATACAGTGATGGCGACAATTCCAAAGCAAGGACGCATTGCTGAAATACCCACCATAATTGGAACACTGTTAAAGGAGACCCATCTATGTGTACAAGCCATGCTCTGCCACCACGTGGCCGTGAGTCACCATACACGTGTGCTAAGGTTATGGGACAGACGTTAGTGTTAGGGCAGGCAGGCAAGGTAACCCAACGCCCACGCTCCAACAGATCCGTCTTAGAACGGCTCAATTTGCACAGTAACGCATCCGCCAGAAACACCTGGGACTCAAGCAAAGGGGGGGGGGGGGCTGCGGACCTGGAGGGGGCCACCAACTCGCCGATCCGAAAGGCTCCGTGAAAAGCCATCGCAAAGGCGGGAGCCACACGCGAAACCGAGCCCACACATCAGTGAACAACTGGATACCTGGGCTGTGGACCGCATCAGTCAGCTAAATGGCTGCGCCATTAAACTCATGCAGAAAGGCATCCCAAACTCGCAGGTCCCTGCAAATCTCAGATGACAATCTAATGAAGTGATGCGGCCCACGAGCGCCAGCCGTCGCCCGCTCCAATTTTGCGACAAAAGATTCTACCCATGGGAATGACCCTGCATGCAAAATATAAAAGACCGAGAAGGGATTGGCACTGGCGCAAGGTAACCTTGCCACCTGCCAATGCCCTCCCAATACTCTCACGCAACTTGGCAACTTTGTCTAAGGGCAAATGGCAGCATCCCGCCTCAGTATCCATTTCGATGCCTGGATACGAGAGGCGAGTGCAGGGAGCCTCACATTTTTCTGGAGCGATCGGTACCCCGAACTCGGAAAACAGTGCTTTCAAGGAGAATAGCAGCCGAGCACCCCTGTCCGAGCCGCAAGGCCTGAAGCACAGGAAATCGTCCAGATAGTGTGTGACTCCCAGTTCACCCATCCCAGTGCAAACGCACCAATGGAGAAATGAACTAAATGCTTCGAAAAAAGCACAGGAGACTGAGCAACCCATGGGTAGGCATTTGTCGATGTAAAAGCCGTCGTCCAGCCTAAAGCCCATGAAACGAACAAATCAGGGTGCAATGGCAAAAGACGAAATCAGATTCCACATCAACTTTACCCAATAACACATGGGGGCCCGCCGCTCTGACTAATTTCAAAGCGTCATCAAATGATTGATACATAACCGAGGACAGCGCCTCGGTGATCGCATCGTTAACAGACGCGCAGCCCGTGCTGTTTTCGCCTGAACTCCGTGTCGTAGCGAAGCCAAGCGAGAGGCCTGTTAGAAAGAAATAGACCATGAATCATGTGCAGATAGCGCACGATGCCCATGGCCTCTTCCGGGCGAGTCTCCAAGTAACGGGCTGAGAATGTGTAGAACCCCTTGAGCCAGTTAACAAGGACCTATAGGCGTCCTCACCTATCCCACTCTTTTTCTTGGCCGCCACCAAAGCCTTGCGGGACTTGGACGTTAATGAGACGACATCAACGTAAGATCCACTATTGATACGATCCCGTATCCGTGGGCGGATACCCCGCAAAACCTTGGTGTATGGGCAACGCACTACGTAGCTGGGGCTGCCCTCTACCGGAGTGCTGCTACTGCTCCCATGCCTATGGCGGCACAAACGCTCACTGCGCTTGTGGGAACGCCCGTGCCTCTGGCATTTACTCTTGGCAACCTTACCCTGGTCTTTGCCCTTAGCAGACTCGGGTCCGGCACCCTGATGACCTAACGCGCCAGTACCATTAGTCTCTCCGGACGGGGAGGCATGGGAGTCCCATCTCTTGGCAGCCGATGCGCAAGACTGGTCGCTGTCGCTGGAATCACTCTCTGCCATGTCCACCGGATCTGCAACAAGAGAGGGAACAGAAGGTGCCAGGGAAGAGCCCAGCAATTGGTTAAGTGCAGGCGCCTGCAAACCGGACCCATTGGCAACAAGCGGCTGCTGTCCTGAAGCTGAAGAGGGAGCGGCGCATAACAATGTAAGCTGAGTGACAAGTGGGGTCAGTGCGGAACGCAAGTCACCGAACTGGCCAGACGAACCACTTGCGGATGCCTGCGCCTTCAACAGGGGAGTCAGAATCCCTATAACAGAGACCAGCAGTCCAGAAACTGCAGCCGAGTCCCCGTCCGCGGGCGCGGGTCCTGTCGCAGGTGAAATAGGGAGAACAATTTTGCTCACAGAAGGTGCACCTCCAGCCAAAAGTCCTTCACCACCAGCCGGATGTGCAGGATCTGCAGCCACGTGTCTGGTCCTACGCCCAGTGCCCGCCCGAGGTAGGCTCAAAGCCGCCGGGGGATCCGCGACCTGACGGGGGGTACCCAGATCAGGGCGACCCGGAGTGGGGGCCGATACCCGAGCCCCCAATGTCTGAGACCGAGCAGCGCCATACACCGGGGTCCCCCTGAGACTGGGCACAGCAGCAACACACCTGCCGCTGCGCCGCATGCGCGACGCGGCCCCGTGTTGACCCCACGTTAGACAAGGCCTGCGCATTACTGGGGGGAAAGGGCAAGCCCCTGGACGCTGACCTACCAAGCCCTCCAGGAGACAGGCCCTGCCCCCCCTGCAGCCCGCGCACGCGTGGCTGCATGAGTGCCCCTGCCCCCGGAGGCTGGTGCAGCACCTCCGGGGATAATAGCCACCTGTGAACCCCCGCGTGCTCCCGCCGCCAACCTGCGCACCACTTGCGGCAGTGGGGGCCGAGGCGGGGGAAATGCTGTGTGTAGCGGAAACCCGCCGGAGCCCACGCAAGTGCGTCGCGGGTCCCCCGGCGGAAATAGACGCTGAACCGCCGGGGGAAGCACCCGCGAGTGCGCCCGTGGCAGCAGGGGCCCGAGGAGGGCTGAGAGACTGACAGATGCGCCGAGCGGGAGGTACCGCTGAAGCCGCTCCAACCCCAGCAAGCAGGTAGCGGTAGGGGGGGGTGCGCCCGTCTGTGTGGGCGTGCAGCTATGTGTGTCATGTTTTAATCCATGTCAGTTAGTCTATTGTATGTGAAAATAAATGCATTTTCATTTTTGGAATAAATCTTTGTTTTATTCCCAATTTATATATTTATCCACTCCCCATTGATTTGAGGGGTCCATCATGAGGTCTTAGCGCCAATGCATTCTACATAACTTTGGCAATGACGAGGAGAAAGGAATAGGGGGGTGGGGGGATAAGAAAGAATAGAGAGGGAAGTAGAAAAATAAAAAGGGGGGTGTATAATTAAAAGGCTAGTGGATAGAGAGGAATAAGTTGAAGAAGTACAGGAGAATAGAAATAAGAATTAATAGTTAGCAATAGAGGGCAATGGTTACTCACAGGAGCACACGACCTTCCTTGGCAAACTCCTGATGCAGTTCCTGTCTCACTAAAATGTCTGCTAGCTCCTCCCTACACTCCCACTATTCTAATTAAGATTAACCCTCCCCCAAGCCTATTAACTGTTAGATAACCTGCAAAAATTGTGCAAAGCCCATGCAATCCTAACAGTCTAGAAGTTTACGCCCGCTTGCGCTATTCGCACGTGCTCTTCAATACCATAGAAGAATGAAACAGTTTTACATTTCCTTTTGTTTATTTTACAGTGCTAATTGATTTGGAAAGTTATTAAGAACTAAGTAAATATTGCAGCCAAAAATGTTTTTTTTTTTAATACATTGTATTTCAGTCAAAGCTTCCTGGATGTAAGGCAATTTAAAATTTCATCTTTCATGGTCAATGAGCCTATTGCACATTTGAAAGGGCTGTAATGTTTTCAATGTTAAAGCTATTTCTGTACTATGAATCAAAACTAGAAAAAAGGAGTGAGTCAATTGAAGCCATTTCAATTTTGGAGAATAACATAGGATTCAAGAAAGTTGCAGCCCAGAGAACATACAGTAGTCTCAATACTACAATAATTTCGTTTATTTGATGTAAAAGTGGTCATGCAATATACAGTGTTTGTAATCCAAGATATTGCTGTCTTCTTTCTAAGCTGTTATACAGTGGAAAACTAGAAAAATCATATACAAGTTCTGACAATTAAGCAGCACTGGACAGAAACCTCATGATGTTGGCATATCAGTGCAGAGCTGTTTCTGGACAATTTGGCCCCCAGTGCGAGCATTAAAAAAATGTGCCCCCCCCCCAGACATAAAAAAATAAAAATTTACATGCGCCGAAGGCGAGGGGGCATGAGCAAATTAAAATGGGCATGGCCTCGCTTAAATGGTGTGTGGTCTTGCAGGAAAAGACTACCTTACACCCCAGTTTTTTTACCCTGCAAAATAGGACCTCGGCCACCACAGAAAAAACCCACCATATTAAGCCCCACACAGTAATGCCTCTTGCACCATGTTATGCCATACACAGCAATGCCCATGATACATTATGCGCTACAGTGAAGCTTCTAATTACTTTTAAATTACCTGCTCGTAGCCAGGAATTTCATGCACTGGGTGTCATGCTCGTTGCCAGGGTTTCACACACTGGGTGTCATGCTTGTTGCCAGAAGTTTTATGCACTGGATGCATGCTCGTTGCCAAGGGTTTCATGCTCTGGGATTCATGCTCCATGCCAAGAGTAATGCTCATTGCCAAGGGTAATACTCATTGCCAAGGGTGTACACTCGATGGTGGGCAGCAGCCCGCCAGCACTGCTAAACTGTTCCCCCTCCTCCTGCCCATAGTACTCAGCTCTGTGGGGAGGATTTTCACAAAATGATGTTGTTGCGTCGTGATGTCACAAAGCAACCATGTCATTACATCAAACTCCGCCCCCCAAGCGGAGTACTATGGGAGGGAGGAGGGGGAGCAGGTTTGGAGCCACAAAGTGCCGTGGCAGGTGCCCCGTGTGATTGCACGGCTTGCCCACTGCTGGAAACGACACTGTATCAGCATTTCACAGCTGTATTACTGTTGATCCATTGTAATCTCTTTCTGAGTGAAGTCTTTTATTGTCTGTGTATGTTTTAGTGTGCCATCGTGAGAATGTCAATGCTTTAATTAGAGCAGCGAATGAGCATTACATTGCTTGTTATACTTGTCAAGAGTGGAATCAAAATCAGAGAGCTGTTAGTGCAAGTTTTCAGGGATAATGCTATGAAGAGAAAAGCAGTCATAGGCGTGCGCAGGACATTTTATTAAGGGGTGCACGATTAGAAGGGCGTGTTTAGCACCGCCTATTGGGCATGTCTAACACCACCTAATGGGCGTGTCTAGCACCACCTATCAGGTGTGTCTACCACCACATATTGGCACTCAATGCAAACTAAATAATATAGAGAATTGATGCACAGATATAGATAGATAGATAGATAGATAGATAGATAGATAGATAGATAGATAGATAGATAAAATCTGTTTAATATATGTTCAATTTGTATATTTTATTACCATAGATTATATCCTAATCTCTCAAAATATATATTGATATTGAATTTGAACTTGTCCTCCTCCAAGAGGAATGCTGTATTCTGTAGCGTTGGCACATCATGAGGAGATAGAGAGAGTGTGGGTAGGAGCATGAGCGGGCATGCACGCGGCATGACATCATCACGACACATCCCACAGGTTAGAGGAACTGGGAGTAGGATTACGTCAGTGATGCTGCACCATTAAAATTAATGACAGCCAGACTGAGCGGAGGGGGTGGCAGGCGCAATGGGCGGGAGGACAGAAATGAGCACACTCGGCGATTGCCGGTACTGCAGCAGCAGCAGGTGTGTGTTGAGGGGGTTACAGACATTAGGGGGTGCCTGTGCACACCAGGAACCCCCCTGCGCACGCCTATGAAAGCAGTTTACAAGTAGGTGAAACACAGCATCGACTCCTACTTACTATTATCAGGGGGGATGCCACTACCCCCATGCCCAGAGAGGAGAGGATACAGCCAGACCCCGGGTCCCAGCACCTGTGCAATGTATCTGGAAGGTGCTGGAACCAGCACATGCACAAAAGTCTCCATGCATCAAGTGCAGCCTATAGAAGTCTGATTGGGCTGTGCGAAAGACAGGGAGTATCTTCCCACAGGAAGCCAGCTCTCTGCTTAACGCAGCCTGGCCTAGCAGTGCCAGATGGAGGAAACACCTCGCAATGGGACTGCCTGTAGTGTCTGTGACTGATAGGCAGTCACAGTGAAGCCAGTCACTGACAGTCACAGTGATAGGCAGTCACTGACAGTCACAGTGAAGCCAGTGCAGTCACAGACTTACCGACACAGGGTGGTGTATGTTACTGGAGGGCTGCAGTCTTGTAGTATATAGGCAAAATCCACCACTTCTGAGGGAAGTGAAAGTGTCACTGACGATGAGAGATCAGAATAGTCAGCAACGAGCAGAGCCGAAGAAAACATTGCAAAAGTTTGTCAAATTGTGTATGTGAATTGTCAACTGACTGTCAGGAGCATAGCAGAGCAAGTGAATATCAACCAAGTTTACTATTTGGAAGTACTGAAAAGGATGCATGAAAAAGTTAGATGGAAACTACACAAACATTTTACTAACAACTCATGGATCTTGCATCATGACAATGTACCTGCTCACATGGCACTGTCCATGAGAGACTTTTCAGCTAGTAACTGTGTTGGAACACCCTCCCTATTAACCAGATCTAGCCCCCAATGACATTTTCTGTTCCTGAAGATAATATAAATATTGAAAGGAAGGCATTTTGATGACAATAATAGAAACAGAATTTGACAGCAGATACAAACCACTTGGCGCACCTAGCTTGCCTCTTTTATTTACCATATTTCTATCTCAACCTTATTTGATCCTAATTTCTTTGTAAGGATATCCTTATGTCAATCCAATGCATGTTTAAATTTATATTCTGTCTTAGCCTCTACCACCTCTGGAGGGAGGCTATTCCACTTGTCCACTGCCTTTTCTGTGAAGTAGTTTTCCCCCAACTTTCCTCTGCACCTACAGTACCTCCCTCCAGTTTCAGTGCATGTCCTCGTAATCTAATACTTCTCTTCATTTGAAGATTTTTTTTCCTCATGGACTTTGTAAAAACTCTTGGTATATTTGAAAGTTTGTAAGCTATCCTCCCTTTCCCTTCTCTGCTCCAAACTATACATATTAACAGTTTTTAGTCTTTCCAGGTAAGTTTTTTGATGCACCATTTTACTTGATGTTCTTAGCACAGTGTCTAATGTATTAAACTCCTTCTGAAGCTATGGCCTCCAGAATTGAACACAGAATTCTAGATGAGGCTGTACCAATGACCTATACAGTGGCATTATTACTTCTTTCTTTTGCGGCAAATTTCTCTCCCTATGCAACCAAGCATCTGACTAGCCTTCCTCATTGCTTTGTTACATTGCTTACCTGCCTTTAAGTCACCTGAAATAGGGACTCCTAGATCCCTTTCCTCCTCAGTAGTTTCCAGTATAGTGCCATTAATACTATATTTAGCTTTTGGATTTTTGAGATCCAAGTGCATGATTTTGCATTTTTTGGCATTAAACTGTAATTGCCCCACTCTTGACCATTCCTCTAGTCTGCCTAGATCATAAATCGTTTGTTTTACTCCTCCTGCTGTGTACCCATTGCATACCTTTGCGTCTTCTGTAAAAAGGCATACTTTCCGTTTATTACCAATTTGCAATGTCACCAATAAAGATATTAAAAAGTACTGGTCCAAGTACAGATTCCTGGGGTACTCAATTGATAACATTTCCAACCTGTGAATGAACCCCATTTACTACAACTCTGTGTTTTCTATCCTGCAACCAAGTTCTTATCCATTCAACTATCTTAGTATTCAATCCTATGCTTTCGAGTTTATTTAGCAGTCTGCAATGTGGGACAGTGTCAAAAGCCTTACTTAAGTCTAGATAAGCTATATCTGTGGTCCCACCTTTATCTATTACTTTAGTCACCCAATCCAAAAAGTCAATAAGGTTTTTTTGACATGATCTTTCCCCAGTGAATCCATGCTGTGTGGGATCCTATAAATTGCTGGATTTGAAATAATCCACAACTCCTTATTTTAAGAGTATTTCCATCAATTTCCCTACTACTGATGTAAGAGTCACTGGTCTGTACTTGCTTGCCTCTTCCTTGCTTTCACTTTCTTGCAATGGGGACTACATTCACTCGTTTCCAGTCCTCTGGAATTATTTCTGTAGCTAGTGACGGATGTAATAATTCTGCTGATGGTGCTACCAGCACCCCTTTAAGCTACTTTAGTTCTGGTCCCATCACTTTCAGCTTTGAGAGTTCTGTTAGGACCTTCACCTCTGTTAATATACTTGTTTCATTTTATTGAATATCCCTACAACTTAACTGTGGCTCCTTCCCTTCACTTTCAGTAGTGAATACTGAGCAAAAATAATTATTAGGATGACCTGCTTTTGTATTGTCTCCCACAACAAGACTCCCAGTCTCTGTCTTTAGTCTTATTATTCCTCCTTTTGTTTTACTCCTTTCGCTTACAGTATATATAAAAGTTATATATAAAAAGTTTTACCTCCTTTTCCCCTGACTGGGCCATTTTCTCCTCAGCTTGTGCCTTTGCACCTCTGATTACCTTCTTAGTCTCCTTCTGTCTAGCAAGATGTATCTCTGTCTTCATTATTTTGTGTTTGCTTACATTTCATAAAAGCCATGTTTTTTGCTTTCACAATACTTACTACTTCTTTTGCAAAGCACACTGGCTTTCTTTCCCTTGAAATTTTTTCCAACCTTTTTGATACAAAAGTCTCAGTCCCATCTTATATAATTCATGACATCATGAGCTTTACCAAGGCATCTCTAAAAGCCATTCCATGAAATCAATTATTAAAATTGTTTTGTAGGGTGGACTGGGCACTGGCATCAGTGCATAGCTTCCCAAATAAAGTACTTTGAAGGCTACCACAGTGATATTCAGCAATGAGGTATGTAACATTTTTATCGCAATGAGTTTTTGAACTTAATTGTCAAACCTCATATGTCTCTTACTAAAATCCAGTTTCATAGCAATAGATGCATTTTATTGCTGAGGGATTTACAGCTTTGCTAATCTAGAATGATGAACTATAGGGATGTATCCAGGACTTCATAGTTCAGAATCTCAAAGAAAATAAACTTTTTAAAGAATGTACTGTAAAGGATTTTTGGTGCTGTTATTCACTTTAAACATGTTTACAATATGCAGCGGCTCCAGAGGTGGTGCTGCAGCACAGTCCAAATTTCAAAAAGAGGAGCCACACCAACTGCCAGTAACTGTCATCCCAAACTGACTCACTGGCAGTTGGTGTGGCTCCCCTATATGAACTTTGGACTATGCTGTAGCCCCCACTCTGGAGCCAGGGCTGTTTACATTTATTTATAGCTATTTTTAGTACAATGTTGGCATAAATGACATATGTATTTGTATAATAAAATTTTTTTGGGGATTCGCAGGATGAACGTACTTATAAAATATTCACAATGAAGCAGCCATTTTTGTTGCTTCAGCTAATATTCAGGAACATGTGCCTACAATTTTATTAAGAACCAGTATCTCACGAATATTCCCATTAGCATTAGTTACAGTAGATAATTACCAAGACACTGCCTTAGTAATGTAATGTGATCCTAGAAAATGAATAGGCTGTATAATGGTATAGTCCACAAATGGAGTCCTCCAAGGTGTGAAGGGGACTTGATCAATTTGAATAAAACAAAGCGGCGGAGAAGTCATTCAGTATTTTGGAGGGTGTTTCCTGCTTTGTGAGACAGTATAGCACTTAATTTGTCGACCTTGACTGAAGCTTCAGAGATTGGATCTCATCTTATATTTTCATGTAATGTAGTTTGCATTTCAAGATGATATTTGGCAAAAATCAGTGTCAGTCATTTATTAAATATATGGAGGTCAGCGAATCAATATTTTAGGAATACTGTATAATAGAAAACGTTAAAACAAATGAAAGGGTTAATCCTAAAATGTTAGTAAATTACATTTTTAAGATTTGGTCCTTCTAACAATCATTTTTCACAAATCAGCAAATAATTGCAGCTTGATTTTCTAGTGTCAGTCCTAAGGGACTGAAAATTGATCTTGCACCTTAAGTTGCACTTAAAAAAACAAGTAGGTACACTGACACTCTCAAAGGATAATTGTATTCCCATATTTTTTACAATTGGTTGCACACATTAACATACATTATTTACAGTTGGAATAGAGAAGGGGATCAGGGATGCCTCAAGTTACATTGCCAAATTCATACATTTCCATTTGAAAATATGTATCAACTTATAAATGTATCTTATCTTTTCTATTACAAATTCATCACACGTACATTTCTGTATAGTTAATTTAATAGGCTCAAACAGACTTTTGGGCAAATTGAAAGTTGTGTGTAACTCATTTTGCTGATAGAACTTGTGACTTTTAGCATTGCATATTCTCTGTGACTGAGCACATGCAACTTAGTGTGATTATGAGTCTTGTGCATCTTAGTGATATCTTCATAAACAGGCATACTGTAACTGAGTGGAAACTGTATGTTTACATTTTGCAACAATCTGAATCACAGGATATTCTGAGTTGTGCTTAAAGTATGCAGAGATCCATCTCATATCTATTGCACCAGGTATTTGGATGATGAAAGTTGCCATTTATAATGATGATGACTGTTTCAATGTGTGGGTGGATAGAGTCTATACAGTACATATATTGACATACAGTAGATGGGTTGGTTTGAATAATTTGCATTATTATTATTATTATTATTATTATTATTATGGCAATATTAAAAATATACAGGTGGTAAAAAGTATATTGATAAATTAAATAAACATTATATAAATTAATATACTGATACAAGCTAAAGGGTGCAAATATTATTACTGTTCATGCATTTCTGGGCAATTTCTAGTATTACATAAGAGCTCCACAAAGTGGACTTTCACTGGTCTTCATGTACGGCCTATGTAAAATTATTTGCATCGTTACTTAAAAAAACAAATACAGAAAATTACATTGTATGCAGCAAATTCATTAATACATATTTAAAACATATTCCTGGGTAGTTAATGCCACAGTCCTCTGTCTCTGGTACAGCTTGAGCGGTGTTTTGTTTCCTCTGCGGTGTGAATAAGATGCAAATTTCAAGGAAAAGTTACTGCGCTACAACACTATTCATACCTAATTGTCTCCCCTTTGTACAGTCCACACATCCTAACATAAAGTACAGTATTTTTTTTTCTTCAATTTGACTTCCTCCTGACCTCTGGTCAATATTGCTGTGTGACTATATCATACAGCCCACCAAGAAACTTTGCAATCTGTACCAGGGCTATTTGTTGTCCGAGACGCCTTTTTGAAAAACAGCGTCACCAGGAATGGAGTTCTGGAATGTCCTGGCTGCTGACACCAATTTTTTTTTTAATGTAGGTGTGCATAAAAATAGCCCTTGCCACCCCCAAAGCAGCTTGGCAGCACTGGGGGCTGTGGGTGGAGCCCACTGTGTATAAAAAGCCCGTTCAAAATGGCCACTGCAGAGCAGGAGACAGATGCTAGAAGTCAAGACCTCTAGCAACTGTCTCCTGCTCCCAGGCAGTGCTCCTCCACAGCCGCCTGTGATCTCTGTTGAGCAGGAAACTCCTTGGCAATGAGCAGGAAACCCCTTGGCAATGAGCATAAGACAGTGGCAGTGAGCAGGGAAACCCCTTGGCAATGAGCAAGAAACCCCTTGGCAATTAGCATGAGATCCCTGGAAGCAGAGCCTCTCTGCCCCAGCTGCTGCTGCAGCAGCACCATACTCTGCTTCTCAGGCAGCTGCAGCACCTCTCTCTGCCCCGAAAGCTGTGTGGAGCAGCTCTCTGCCCCTCAGACAATTCTGGGACATTATTTTCAATGAGGCATAGTGGGAGTATCTGATCTGGGATGCCAGTTCTAGGATATTATTTTTATTGAGGTAGATGGGGTAATAAGAAGTTGGGGGGCAGTTTTGGTGCATTATTTTCATTGAGAGTTTAGGGGAAGGGTTCGAGTCTGTGGGGGTTCACATTTGGGACATTATTATTATCATTGAGGCATTGGGAGATTATCAGAACTGGGGAGGGGGCAGTTTTGGTGCATTATTTTCATTGAGAGATTGGGGGGTTATCAGGTCTGTGGGAGGTCACATTTGTGGCATTATTTTCATTAATGAATTTGGGTGTTGTGAGGTCAGTTCAGTCAGGGCCTGCATAGTGTTTTTAATTTATTTGAAGTAAACAAGTAAACAGTTAAATATAGCTACTTCCATAGCAGTTCTACTGTCATGTAATGTGTATAAGGGGTTCAACCATTGCATAACATTTATAAAGGGCTCCACCATGGTGTGGCATGTATAAGGGGCTCAACTATGGCATAATATGTATAAGGATCTCTACTGTGGCATAATGTGTATAAGTGGCTATACTGTGACGTAAGATGTATAAGCGGCTCTACTGTGCTGTGATGTGTATAAGCGACTCTACTGTGGCATAACATGTATAAGCAGCTCTACTGTGTGGTGTAACCTGTATAAGTGGCTTTACTGTGTGGTGTAATGTGTATAAGCAGCTCTACTGCGTGGCATAACATGTATAAGTGGCTCTACTGTGACGTAACATGTATAATTGGCTCTGCTGTGGTGTAACGTGTATACTGTGTATAAGTGACACTACTGTGGCATAACGTGCATAAATGACTTTACTGTGGGGTGTAACATGTATAAGCAGCACTACTGTTTGGTGTAACATGTATAAGGGGTACTACTGTTTGGTGTAATGTGAATAACAGACAATACTCTGCAGTGTAATGTGAATTATTACTATTCTGTGGCCAAGCCCCTTCCCCATGAAGCCACAACCCTAAACTAAATGCAACTAAAAAAACATATTTCAAACATGGGGGGCACCCAAAGGAAGCTTTAACCCTGAGCACCATGAGGTCTAAAGCCTTCCCGGTTACCAATTTAGGATTTTAAACAATATTTTTTTAAATGTAACATGCAGCCACATTTGCCAGGCCACCAATTCAGTACAGGAGAGGGGGGCACCAAAACATACCCTTGCGCCAGGCACCTTTTCACCTAGCTACACCTCTGGGTATCAGGGATCTCTTCTTTCAAGTCCAAGTGCATTGCACCAAGGCCACGCCCCATACAGTGAAGTCACCCCCCCATTTGGGGGGCTTATACAAATTATTTATTCTTACATAGGAAAAGTCTTTATTCATACAAAGGTGCCCCACCCACTATAACTCCTCCCATATTACACACAGCTCCGCCCACCGCTGCCCTCCCCTGGGAGTTCCTGAACTTATTTTTCTTAAAAAATAGCACAGGATAACACCAGTCATTGTGTATCAATGCCTATTTTCTTCTAGCTTGTAAGATTGCAAGCAAGGCTTTCCTACTGTACCTCTATTCTTTCTATTATTACCCAGTGTTGTGTTATCACTGTTGTTCCAATTGTAAAGCATAACAGAATATGCTGTGCTATATAAGAAACTGTTAATAAATAAATAATAAATACTCATATGCATTTCAATATACTTAGATCCAGATTTCTCAAGCCTTGGAGAGAGATAAATTGCACGGTCATATACTCCCAGCCAATCAGCTTATAACTACCATGTTACAGGCTGTGTTTGGAAAATGACAGACATGATCTGATTTGTTGGTACTTTATTATTATGCAATTTATCACTCTCCAAGGCTTGAGAAATCTGGACCTAAGTATTTTATCAATGTATCTGTTTATGGCACCAAGATCAACTTACCTAGAGGAAACGTTTTATGTAATTTGTGTATTTTGCAGGAGGGTGTAACTCCATGGTTTGATTTCGATACAAGCAGCTTTGTGTGCACTGTGATAAGAAAGGGTAATTGCTTTTGTGTCTCATTTACTATCTTTGGGTAGTTTTAGATTAATAGAGCTGTACTTCCTTCTGCATCCAAGCAGTTGATGATCACAAGCAGAGTGGTACTATACCTTATTTCTCCAGATAGTTATTTCAAGTGCAGCACTATTTCCTGGCTCTGAGAAGTTAGTGACTACAGGCACTGTTCTATTTTCTGGCTATGTTTAGTTTATCAAAACAGGCAGAGCACTACTTCCCAGCATTTGGTAATTATGCAAAGTGAGCATTATACATTATTAGAGTATTACAGTGCTGTCAGTGACTGTTCTAGGGGTGGGCTAGCAGAACGACCACCCTGGGAACTGCGGCCTGAGGGTGCTGCCCCAGCCAACCTGTCGGCACCCTTCCTCGCCGCCATATTTTCAAACCTCTACAAGTACAAACATTACCAAAGCCACCTCTTCAGCTGCAGCCCTTGAGAACTATACAGATGCCTGTAAACAGCATACCATCAGCAATTATATTGGCTTTCACTGCAACCATACTGCAATACCAATGCTGCTGAAAGCCATTACTTTTTACAGCCTCTTGTATGCGCTGGCCAGCCACAGGTAGATGGTTTCATCAGCTGTCCATCAGCGGTACTGGTTCACCAGCTCTGCCTTTGAGTATACAGCACATAACCCAACAGCTGGCTTGGGAGACCCGCTGTACAGACTGGGATTCGCAGGTTCCTTCACTACACAAGACCTTTGGGCAGCGGCAGAGAATAGGCAGGCTGTTGATCCAAGGAGTGCATTCTTGGTTAGTAAGTGCTGAAACATTACTTCATACTATCATACATTGCTCCAGTGGGTATAGCAAAATGGCACCTCCTCCCCTCTCCAACAATGCCGTCCACCCTTCTGCTTCCCCAGTGTATATGCAACAGCCCCACGATTATTTTCTTAATATCTTTTTCTTGGCATCCATGGCCATGTTCCCTAAGTTTCCATTGGTGCCCTGAGTGACGCAAAGTCTAGAACCAGCCCTGAGTGCTGCCTCATGTAAAGTGTCCTCTTTGTAAATATCCCTTTTAGCCTGATAAAACCATTAGTTTATCTTGAAAGAGTAACTGCAATAATACACTTACATCTTGCTCATATTTAAATTAACTTTAACTGAACCATATTTTTTTAAAATTTTCTAGCATCAAAGTATATGACCGCCTATACATATGGCAAAGGATTGTAGGCATTAGTTCTTTATTTAAATCGGTAACTGTATTTGCACTTATTTTAATGATGACATACAAGTTAGTTTGAAAGTATAGTTATCTCAATATCTGTGCTTGCAAATCTATTTTAAACACATAAACATTATAGAAAAAACATTCATGATATGCATATATTTCTCAGACTGTAATATCTGGTAGAATCTACTGTTTGTTTAAGAGAAAAGTTGTTTACAAGAGGTTACTTAAGGTTATGATGAATCACTGCTGATGGCAGCTAGTAATATCTTTTTGACATTGGCAAAATCACTGTACATGTGCAGTTAACTTTCCCAATTATTAAGGCAGCGGTAGCACTCACTATTATACTACAGTTGAAATAGATCCCAAGGTGCAGTTTTTAACTTGAACAAAGGAATTAGAATTGATCCAAAACTCTTTAAACATGATTCATGCGAGCACAATAATGTTTACACATAATAAGTACATTTTAAAGGACATAGTGAACTTTCCATTGTAAACAGATCTGTACTTTAACATTGTCCTTAATGAAGGATTTCATACTTTACAATAAATATACTTTCTCACAACAATTAAAGCAGTATAATTGTTGTACAGTAAGTGAGTTTAATACAGTAAGAGCTGCATTTTAGACAAGGGACAAAGATATATATGTGAAAATGATACAGATAAACAAATCAGTTGAATAAATACTTTTGCAAGTACACTTATAAAAATGCCATAATGTCTCTCACTACCATTCTGAAGAATAAGAGAAGTTGTATAGCACCATTAGACTGGTGTTCTCCACCACTTTCTGCATACATAGGGTTACTGCCTTTTCATTCAGATTCCCAGATGTTAGAGTAATCAGGGGCATGGACAAAACTGCAGTGGGGTTACAGTCCTTGTATTTATCAGATTTTACATCCATTTATTATCTCAGACTTCAGTCTCCACATGAAAGTCTATATGCAGTTCTATATGCCACCTGCTCCACATCCACATTATATCCCATAGGAGCATCCATATACCACTTTATGGGCGGGATGTATTAACATACATCGCCGCCCCTCGCCGGTTACCGCAGCGATGTTGATCGCGTATGTACTAACATATGCGATCAACATCGCGATGCGGTGACGGAGGCCCCCCGCGATACCTGTTAGGTGGTCTGCGGGGGGTCTCCGTCACCTCCCCGGGGTCCCCACACTGGCTAGATGCCGGGAAGCAGCAGCAGGCTGCCCCCGGCACCTCCTCCTCCCCCCTGCAGCCGGAAGGACGTCCGGCTGCGTTGCTAGGGGGAGGAGGACACTACCTTCCGGGTCCAGGGCAGCCTGGAGGAAGGTAAGCCAGGGGGAAGGGGGGTCGGCGTCTGCGGCGGGGGTCGACGGTGTCGGCGGGTTGCGGCGGTCGGCGAAAAGAAGCCCATAGGCTTCTATAGGGTTTCGCCATCCAGAGATGGCGAAACCCTGGACGCCGAAAACGCTGCGGTAGGGTCTTAGTAAATATGAAAATGCGGTAAAACCCCCGTTTTCGGGGGTTTTACCGCATTTTTGCTTTAGTACATCCCGCCCTCTATGATAAAAGTCCCCGTATAACACTTTATTTGCCGTTAGAACCCCCTCCTCTACCATTGGACCCTCCTCATGTCTCTTTATATTCCATCTTCTCTAGCCCATTCCCATAAAATCACTGTTCTACTCTCTGTAATATTCACGGTCAGTCCCCACTTCTTGAAACATTCAATTACAAAACCCACTCCAAATTATTTCAGCCCCAACTACCTCTAATATTCAGATTTCTAAGAAAGACTATTTTCTTCTACTTAGAGCCTGTAATACATTTGTTACTGAAACATCAAGAAAAAAAAACATATAAAAAAACTACAGGTAACTAAAGGGCAGAAGATCACTATACCTGTAACGGTAGGTGAATCAATGGGAGATACCATTCTTTATACTGTATGTTTAATTTATACCCACCCCCCTAAAAAAAAGTTCTATCTTTAGTATCTAGATGGAGATGTTGGATGAAGGACCTGGCATGCCAAAGGAGGTATTTGTTAATATTTGAGCCACAATATAAAAGGATACTGCAGAGTCCGCTATAAAGAAGAGCCAAGGGGATGAGAGCTGAGAAAGTCAGTCAATTGTTTCTTGAGTGTTGACTGCTTGAAGGAAAACAAATATTTTCAATTTGTGGACACAGTCCATATGGGATTGCTAACACTCTGGACAGATGTCCTGCGTTCTAGACTGTCCCAGTGATTCATGAAGTCTAGATCCTATATATAGCATGTAGAGTTCTTGAAACATAAATGCATGTACAGTATAGTAATTCAACCTTTTGAGAATAATTACATTTGTGTCCACACAAAGCAGAGCACATGGCTGATGGCCATACACACTGTGATTGGTTTATTGTTGATTACATTTCTCAGCACATGTAAAGAAAAATGGGATTTTCTTTAAATGTTTAGGAAAAAATAAAGGGAAAACGCTGATGCTGACCTAATGGGTGGTCTTCTGTATGCCGGCGGTCGGGCTCCCGGCGCTCAGTATACCGGCGCCGGGAGCCCGACAGCCGGCATACCGACACTTATTTTCCCTCGTGGGGGTCCACGACCCCCATAGAGGGAGAATAAAATAGTGTGGCGCGCGTAGCGCGCCACCGTGCCCGTAGCGTGGCGAGCGCAGCGAGCCCGCAAGGGGCTCATTTGCGCTCGCCACGCTGTCGGTAAGCCGGCGGTCGGGCTCCCGGCACCGGGATGCTGGTCGCCGGGAGCCCGACCGCCGGCCAGCCGTAGTGAACCCGACCTAATGACAGTATATACAGTATGTACTGGATGTTGTGTGTTCTATCTCGTGAGTATGTATGCTGTTATTTATGATCAGTAATTAATATATAAATTACAGTATGCTTAAATATGTGTGGATTTATCCCAAGTCATAATGCAAGTTTATATAAGCCACCCTCAATAATCCATACAGTGAATTAATTATTATCAAATATATACAGTAACATTTACTTAAACATATTAAAACAATGCGTACAAAATACTATAAATATATGCAATGAGTGTCTAATAACACAGAATGAACTCTGATGCATAGAGCAACATTCTTAAACTTCAAGGGTCTATTGAAAATGTGTTGAATTTTGCAGCTTATGAAGTCCTTTAGCCGAAATGGGCTCCTGTGTTGAAACATAAGTTACTGTAGGTCTTGAAAGCATTTAATGCTCTAAAGTAAAGTAGTAAATATAAGGGTCTATGTATTAAGCATTTGAGAGAGAGAGATAAAGTGGACAGAGAAAAAAGTATCAACCAACCAGATCCTGTCATTTTTAACATGGCAGTTAGGTGTTGATTGGCTGGTACTTTAAATGACAAATAGGAGCTGGTTGGTTGATACTTTTTTCTCCGTCCACTTTATCTCTCTCCAAGGCTTAGACACCATAAAGTCTTATCCATCTTAGATGACTGGTGCAGTCCTTTTGGAATAAATATCTTAAAAGTATGTATTTCAGTTACTTGTAACTCAAGATGAATTTAGAAGACACAGGTATTGTATAAAGTGTCTGTAACTGCAATGTTGATTGAATTGTCTCCTTATATAAAAGGCAAAAGTCTATTGTTACTGTATGCAGATGCTTGTTTTTGCAATCCCCTTACTGTAATTCAGAATTGCTGTAGCCCTCTATGCCTTTCTTTAAATGTGTACTAGGGGTGTTTGAGCGGTGCCATCAACACAGAGCATAGAGCTCTGGGGGTGGCACTGTTGCTGCCCATGGCCCTTGCTTCTTGCTGGCTGGGTGCCAGAATTGCTGCTGCAGTGCCACCCAGATCGTTCTTTGGAGACTTATGCTTGCATCCTCTAGTCTGTATAGCTACTCGGAGTGTCCTCAGGACACCCCGGGCAGTGCTGCACTTCCCAGTCCTTGTGATCCTGCCTCATCTGCATGACATCATGTTGTAATGCACACAGGAGGTTAGGATGGAACAGGCCACAAGGTGCCTTGTTAAGTTACTGTGTGTTGCTATTATATCTCTGTTGCTGTGAGACAAAAATTCCAGGTGGTGGGTGGCTGGAACATTTGTTTTGCTCAGAGATATACTGTGCAGAGCAGAGAAGAGAAGTGTAATGCAGCTGAGTAGCAGTGTACCCTGGTAAAACAGCAGGAAATGTGGAAGCAAAAAGGGCCGAACAATTTTCTTTCATAGGTGACTTAAAAAAAAAAAACAATCCCTCAGCTATGTGCGGTAACAATTAGTGATGAGCGGGTTCAGTTCCTCGGGATCCGAACCCCCCCCGAACTTAACCCATTTTACACGGTTCCGAGGCAGACTCGGATCTTCCAGCCTTGCTCGGTTAACCCGAACGCGCCCGAATGTCATCATTCCGCTGTCGGATTCTCACGAGATTCGTATTCTATATAAGGAGCCGCGCGTCGCCGCCATTTTCACTCGTGCTTTGGAGATGATAGCGAGAGGATGTGGCTGCGTTCTCTCAGTTTCTGTGTTCAGTGCGCTGCAAATATCTGTGCTCAGTGCGCTTGCAAATATCTGTGCCCAGTGTGCTGAAAATATCTACGTTCTCTGAATGAAAAATGCTGCATATCTGTGCTGCATTGTAGTATATAGTAGGAGGACAGTGCAGAATTTTGCTGTGACCACCATATATATATACAGTACGGTACAGTAGACTACTGGTCTACCTCTGTGTCGTCAAGTATACTATGCATACATACCTGTGCTGCATTTTAGTTGTGCGCAGTACATAGTAGGAGGGGACAGTGCAAAATGTTGCTGTGACCACCAGTATATATATAGCAGTATGGTATAGTAGTCCATTGCTCTACCTCTGTGTCATCAAGTATACTATCCATCCATACCTGTGCTGCATTTTAGTTGTGCGCAGTATAGAGTAGGAGGACAGTGCAGAATTTTGCTGACCACCTGTATATATATATAGCAGTACGGTACAGTAATCCACTGCTCTACCTCTGTGTCGTCAAGTATACTATCCATCCATACCTTTGCTGCCTTTTAGTTGTGCGCAGTATATAGTAGGAGGACAGTGCAGAATTTTGCTGACCACCTGTATATATAGCAGTACGGAACAGTAGTCCACTGCTCTACCACTGTGTCGTCAAGTATACTATCCATCCATACCTGAGCTACATTTTAGTTGTGTGCAGTATATAGTAGGAGGACAGTGCAGAATTTTGCTGACAACCAGTATATATATAGCAGTACGGTACAGTAGTCCACTGCTCTACCTCTGTGTTGTCAAGTATACTATCCATCCATACCTGTGCTGCATTTTAGTTGTGCACAGTATATAGTAGGACAGTGCAGAATTTTGCTGACCACCAGTATATGTATAGCAGTATGGTACAGTAGTCCACTGCTCTACCTCTGTGTCGTCAAGTATACTATCCATCCATACCTGTGCTGCATTTTAGTTGTAAGCAAAATATAGTAGGAGGACAGTGCAGAATTTTGCTAACCACCAGTATATATATAGCAGTACGGTACAGTAGACCACTGCTCTACCTCTGTGTCGTCAAGTATACTATCCATCCGTACCTGTGCTGCATTTTAGTTGTGCGCAGTATATAGTAGGAGGACAGTGCAGAATTTTGCTGACTACCAGTATATATATAGCAGTACAGTACAGTATTCCACTGCTCTACCTCTGTGTCGTCAAGTATACTATCCATCCATACCACTGCTGCATTTTAGATGTGTGCAGTATATAGTAGGACAGTGCAGAATTTTGCTGACCACCAGTATATATATATATATATATATAGTAGTACGGTAAAGTAGTTTACTGCTCTACCTCTATGTCGTCAAGTATACTATCCATCCGTACCTGTTCTGCATTTTAATTGTGCGCAGTATATAGTAGGAGGACAGTGCAGAATTTTGCTGACCACAAGTATATATATAGCAGTACGGTACAGTAGTCCACTGCTCTACCACTGTGTCGTCAAGTATACTATCCATCCATACCTGTGCTGTTTTTTAGTTGTGCGCAGTATATAGTAGGAGGACAGTGTAGAATTTTGCTAACCACCAGTATATATATAGCAGTACGGTACAGTAGACCACTGCTCTACCTCTGTGTCGTCAAGTATACTATCCATCCGTACCTGTGCTGCATTTTAGTTGTGTGCAGTATATAGTAGGACAGTGCAGAATTTTGCTGACCACCAGTATATATATATATATAGCAGTACGGTAAAGTAGTCTACTGCTCTACCTCTGTGTCGTTAAGTATACTATCCATCCATACCTGTGCTGTTTTTTAGTTGTGCGCAGTATATAGTAGGAGGACAGTGTAGAATTTTGCTAACCACCAGTATATATATAGCAGTACGGTACAGTAGACCACTGCTCTACCTCTGTGTCGTCAAGTATACTATCCATCCGTACCTGTGCTGCATTTTAGTTGTGCGCAGTATATAGTAGGAGGACAGTGCAGAATTTTGCTGACTACCAGTATATATATAGCAGTACAGTACAGTATTCCACTGCTCTACCTCTGTGTCGTCAAGTATACTATCCATCCATACCACTGCTGCATTTTAGATGTGTGCAGTATATAGTAGGACAGTGCAGAATTTTGCTGACCACCAGTATATATATATATATATATATAGTAGTACGGTAAAGTAGTTTACTGCTCTACCTCTATGTCGTCAAGTATACTATCCATCCGTACCTGTTCTGCATTTTAATTGTGCGCAGTATATAGTAGGCGGACAGTGCAGAAATTTGCTGACCACCAGTATATATATAGCAGTACGGTACAGTAGTCCACTGCTCTACCTCTGTGTCGTCAAGTATACTATCCATCCAAACCTTTGCTGCATTTTAGTTGTGCGCAGTATATAGTAGGAGGACAGTGCAGAATTTTGCTGTGACCACCATATATATATAGCAGTACGGTACAGTAGTCCACTGCTCTACCTCTGTGTCGTCAAGTATACTATGCATACATACTTGTGCTGCATTTTAGTTGTGCGCAGTATATAGTAGGAGGGGAGAGTGCAGAATGTTGCTGTGACCACCAGTATATATATAGCAGTATGGTACAGTAGTCCATTGCTCTACCTCTGTGTCATCAAGTATACTATCCATCCATACCTGTGCAGCATTTTAGTTGTGCGCAGGAAAGAGTAGGAGGACAGTGCAGAATTTTGCTGACCACCTGAATATATATATATATATATATATATATAGCAGTACGGTACAGTAGTCCACTGCTCTACCTCTGTGTCGTCAAGTATACTATCCATCCATACCTGTGCTACATTTTAGTTGTGTGCAGTATATAGTAGGAGGACAGTGCAGAATTTTGCTAACAACCAGTATATATATAGTAGTACGGTACAGTAGTCCACTGCTCTACCTCTGTGTTGTCAAGTATACTATCAATCCATACCTGTGCTGCATTTTAGTTGTGCACAGTATATAGTAGGAGGACAGTGCAGAATTTTGCTGACCACCAGTATATATATAGCAGTATGGTACAGTAGTCCACTGCTCTACCTCTGTGTCGTCAAGTATACTATCCATCCATACCTGTGCTGCATTTTAGTTGTGAGCAAAATATAGTAGGAGGACAGTGCAGAATTTTGCTGACCACCAGTATATGTATAGCAGTATGGTACAGTAGTCCACTGCTCTACCTCTGTGTCGTCAAGTATACTATCCATCCATACCTGTGCTGCATTTTAGTTGTAAGCAAAATATAGTAGGAGGACAGTGCAGAATTTTGCTAACCACCAGTATATATATAGCAGTACGGTACAGTAGACCACTGCTCTACCTCTGTGTCGTCAAGTATACTATCCATCCGTACCTGTGCTGCATTTTAGTTGTGCGCAGTATATAGTAGGAGGACAGTGCAGAATTTTGCTGACTACCAGTATATATATAGCAGTACAGTACAGTATTCCACTGCTCTACCTCTGTGTCGTCAAGTATACTATCCATCCATACCACTGCTGCATTTTAGATGTGTGCAGTATATAGTAGGACAGTGCAGAATTTTGCTGACCACCAGTATATATATATATATATATATAGTAGTACGGTAAAGTAGTTTACTGCTCTACCTCTATGTCGTCAAGTATACTATCCATCCGTACCTGTTCTGCATTTTAATTGTGCGCAGTATATAGTAGGAGGACAGTGCAGAATTTTGCTGACCACAAGTATATATATAGCAGTACGGTACAGTAGTCCACTGCTCTACCACTGTGTCGTCAAGTATACTATCCATCCATACCTGTGCTGTTTTTTAGTTGTGCGCAGTATATAGTAGGAGGACAGTGTAGAATTTTGCTAACCACCAGTATATATATAGCAGTACGGTACAGTAGACCACTGCTCTACCTCTGTGTCGTCAAGTATACTATCCATCCGTACCTGTGCTGCATTTTAGTTGTGTGCAGTATATAGTAGGACAGTGCAGAATTTTGCTGACCACCAGTATATATATATATATAGCAGTACGGTAAAGTAGTCTACTGCTCTACCTCTGTGTCGTTAAGTATACTATCCATCCATACCTGTGCTGTTTTTTAGTTGTGCGCAGTATATAGTAGGAGGACAGTGTAGAATTTTGCTAACCACCAGTATATATATAGCAGTACGGTACAGTAGACCACTGCTCTACCTCTGTGTCGTCAAGTATACTATCCATCCGTACCTGTGCTGCATTTTAGTTGTGCGCAGTATATAGTAGGAGGACAGTGCAGAATTTTGCTGACTACCAGTATATATATAGCAGTACAGTACAGTATTCCACTGCTCTACCTCTGTGTCGTCAAGTATACTATCCATCCATACCACTGCTGCATTTTAGATGTGTGCAGTATATAGTAGGACAGTGCAGAATTTTGCTGACCACCAGTATATATATATATATATATATAGTAGTACGGTAAAGTAGTTTACTGCTCTACCTCTATGTCGTCAAGTATACTATCCATCCGTACCTGTTCTGCATTTTAATTGTGCGCAGTATATAGTAGGCGGACAGTGCAGAAATTTGCTGACCACCAGTATATATATAGCAGTACGGTACAGTAGTCCACTGCTCTACCTCTGTGTCGTCAAGTATACTATCCATCCAAACCTTTGCTGCATTTTAGTTGTGCGCAGTATATAGTAGGAGGACAGTGCAGAATTTTGCTGTGACCACCATATATATATAGCAGTACGGTACAGTAGTCCACTGCTCTACCTCTGTGTCGTCAAGTATACTATGCATACATACTTGTGCTGCATTTTAGTTGTGCGCAGTATATAGTAGGAGGGGAGAGTGCAGAATGTTGCTGTGACCACCAGTATATATATAGCAGTATGGTACAGTAGTCCATTGCTCTACCTCTGTGTCATCAAGTATACTATCCATCCATACCTGTGCAGCATTTTAGTTGTGCGCAGGAAAGAGTAGGAGGACAGTGCAGAATTTTGCTGACCACCTGAATATATATATATATATATATATATATAGCAGTACGGTACAGTAGTCCACTGCTCTACCTCTGTGTCGTCAAGTATACTATCCATCCATACCTGTGCTACATTTTAGTTGTGTGCAGTATATAGTAGGAGGACAGTGCAGAATTTTGCTAACAACCAGTATATATATAGTAGTACGGTACAGTAGTCCACTGCTCTACCTCTGTGTTGTCAAGTATACTATCAATCCATACCTGTGCTGCATTTTAGTTGTGCACAGTATATAGTAGGAGGACAGTGCAGAATTTTGCTGACCACCAGTATATATATAGCAGTATGGTACAGTAGTCCACTGCTCTACCTCTGTGTCGTCAAGTATACTATCCATCCATACCTGTGCTGCATTTTAGTTGTGAGCAAAATATAGTAGGAGGACAGTGCAGAATTTTGCTAACCACCAGTATATATATAGCAGTACGGTACAGTAGACCACTGCTCTACCTCTGTGTCGTCAAGTATACTATCCATCCATACCTGTGCTGCATTTTAGTTGTGCGCAGTATATAGTAGGAGGACAGTGCAGAATTTTTCTGACCACCAGTATATATATAGCAGTACGGTACAGTATTCCACTACTCTACCTCTGTGTCGTCAAGTATACTATCCATCCATACCAATGCTGCATTTTAGTTGTGTGCAGTATATAGTAGGACAGTGCAGAATTTTGCTGACCACCAGTATATATATATATATAGCAGTACGGTAAAGTAGTCTACTGCTCTACCTCTGTGTCGTTAAGTATACTATCCATCCATACCTGTGCTGTTTTTTAGTTGTGCGCAGTATATAGTAGGAGGACAGTGTAGAATTTTGCTAACCACCAGTATATATATAGCAGTACGGTACAGTAGTCCACTGCTCTACCTCTGTGTCGTCAAGTATACTATCCATCCGTACCTGTTCTGCATTTTAATTGTGCGCAGTATATAGTAGGAGGACAGTGCAGAATTTTGCTGACCACAAGTATATATATAGCAGTACGGTACAGTAGTCCACTGCTCTACCACTGTGTCGTCAAGTATACTATCCATCCAAACCTATGCTGCATTTTAGTTGTGCGCAGTATATAGTAGGAGGACAGTGCAGAATTTTGCTGTGACCACCATATATATATAGCAGTACGGTACAGTTGTCCACTGCTCTACCTCTGTGTCGTCAAGTATACTATGCATACATACCTGTGCTGCATTTTAGTTGTGCGCAGTATATAGTAGGAGGGGAGAGTGCAGAATGTTGCTGTGACCACCAGTATATATATAGCAGTATGGTACAGTAGTCCATTGCTCTATCTCTGTGTCATCAAGTATACTATACATCCACACCTGTGCAGCATTTTAGTTGTGTGCAGTATATAGTAGGAGGACACTGCAGAATTTTTCTGACAACCAGTATATATATAGTAGTACGGTACAGTAGTCCACTGCTCTACCTCTGTGTTGTCAAGTATACTATCCATCCATACCTGTGCTGCATTTTAGTTGTGCACAGTATATAGTAGGAGGACAGTGCAGAATTTTGCTGACCACCAGTATATATATAGCAGTATGGTACAGTAGTACACTGCTCTACCTCTGTGTCGTCAAGTATACTATCCATCCATACCTGTGCTGCATTTTAGTTGTGAGCAAAATATAGTAGGAGGACAGTGCAGAATTTTGCTGACCACCAGTATATATATAACAGTACGGTACAGTAGACCACTGCTCTACTTCTGTGTCGTCAAGTATACTATCCATCCATACCTGTGCTGCATTTTAGTTGTGCGCAGTATATAGTAGGAGGACAGTGCAGAATTTTGCTGACCACCAGTATATATATAGCAGTACCGTTCAGAATTCCACTGCTCTACCTCTGTGTCGTCAAGTATACTATCCATCCATACCAATGCTGCATTTTAGTTGTGTGCAGTATATAGTAGGACAGTGCAGAATTTTGCTGACCACCAGTATATATATATATATATATATAGCAGTACGGTAAAGTAGTCTACTGCTCTACCTCAGTGTTGTTAAGTATACTATCCATCCATACCTGTGCTGTCTTTTAGTTGTGCGCAGTATATAGTAGGAGGACAGTGTAGAATTTTGCTAACCACCAGTATATATATAGCAGTACGGTACAGTAGTCCACTGCTCTACCTCTGTGTCGTCAAGTATACTATCCATCCAAACCTATGCTGCATTTTAGTTGTGCGCAGTATATAGTAGGAGGACAGTGCAGAATTTTGCTGTGACCACCATATATATATAGCAGTACGGTACAGTAGTCCACTGCTCTACCTCTGTGTCGTCAAGTATACTATGCATACATACCTGTGCTGCATTTTAGTTGTGCGCAGTATATAGTAGGAGGGGAGAGTGCAAAATGTTGCTGTGACCACCAGTATATATATAGCAGTATGGTACAGTAGTCCATTGCTCTACCTCTGTGTCATCAAGTATCCTGACGAAAATGTCACTCTGGACATTGAAACGTTGATGACTTAAAGACTTACGTGTCTGTCTTCATTTACGCCGAGAGTGCCGCCCGCAAACATACTCTATATATATATATATATATAGCAGTACGGTACAGTAGTCCACTGCTCTACCTCTGTGTTGTCAAGTATACTATCCATCCATACCTGTGCTACATTTTAGTTGTGTGCAGTATATAGTAGGAGGACAGTGCAGAATTTTGCTGACCACCAGTATATATATAGCAGTACGGTACAGTAGTCCACTGCTCTACCTCTGTGTCGTCAAGTATACTATCCATCCATACCTGTGCTACATTTTAGTTGTGTGCAGTATCTAGTAGGGAGACACTGCAGAATTTTGCTGACAACCAGTATATATATATAGTAGTACGGTACAGTAGTCCACTGCTCTACCTCTGTGTTGTCAAGTATACTATCCATCCATACCTGTGCTGCATTTTAGTTGTGCGCAGTATATAGTAGGAGGGGAGAGTGCAGAATGTTGCTGTGACCACCAGTATATATATAGCAGTATGGTACAGTAGTCCAGTGCTCTACCTCTGTGTCATCAAGTATACTATCCATCCATACCTGTGCAGCATTTTAGTTGTGCGCAGTATAGAGTAGGAGGACAGTGCAGAATTTTGCTGACCACCTGAACATATATATATATATATATATATATAGCAGTACGGTACAGTAGTCCACTGCTCTACCTCTGTGTTGTCAAGTATACTATCCATCCATACCTGTGCTACATTTTAGTTGTGTGCAGTATATAGTAGGAGGACAGTGCAGAATTTTGCTGACCACCAGTATATATATAGCAGTACGGTACAGTAGTCCACTGCTCTACCTCTGTGTCGTCAAGTATACTATCCATCCATACCTGTGCTACATTTTAGTTGTGTGCAGTATCTAGTAGGGGGACACTGCAGAATTTTGCTGACAACCAGTATATATATATAGTAGTACGGTACAGTAGTCCACTGCTCTACCTCTGTGTTGTCAAGTATACTATCCATCCATACCTGTGCTGCATTTTAGTTGTGCACAGTATATAGTTGGAGGACAGTGCAGAATTTTGCTGACCACCAGTATATATATAGCAGTATGGTACAGTAGTACACTGCTCTACCTCTGTGTAGTCAAGTATACTATCCATCCATACCTGTGCTGCATTTTAGTTGTGAGCAAAATATAGTAGGAGGACAGTGCAGAATTTTGCTAACCACCAGTATATATATAACAGTACGGTACAGTAGACCACTGCTCTACCTCTGTGTCGTCAAGTATACTATCCATCCATACCTGTGCTGCATTTTAGTTGTGCGCAGTATAAAGTAGGAGGACAGTGCAGAATTTTGCTGACCACCAGTATATATATAGCAGTACGGTACAGTATTCCACTGCTCTACCTCTGTATCGTCAAGTATACTATCCATCCATACCAATGCTGCATTTTAGTTGTGTGCAGTATATAGTAGGACAGTGCAGAATTTTGCTGACCACCAGTATATATATATATATAGCAGTACGGTAAAGTAGTCTACTGCTCTACCTCTGTGTCGTTAAGTATACTATCCATCCATACCTGTGCTGCATTTTAGTTGTGCGCAGTATAAAGTAGGAGGACAGTGTAGAATTTTGCTAACCACCAGTATATATTTAGCAGTACGGTACAGTAGTCCACTGCTCTACCTCTGTGTCGTCAAGTATACTATCCATCCAAACCTATGCTGCATTTTAGTTGTGCGCAGTATATAGTAGGAGGACAGTGCAGAATTTTGCTGTGACCACCATATATATATAGCAGTACGGTATAGTAGTCCACTGCTCTACCTCTGTGTCGTCAAGTATACTATGCATACATACCTGTGCTGCATTTTAGTTGTGCGCAGTTTATAGTAGGAGGGGAGAGTGCAAAATGTTGCTGTGACCACCAGTATATATATAGCAGTGTGGTACATTAGTCCATTGCTCTTCCTCTGTGTCATCAAGTATACTATCCATCCATACCTGTGCAGCATTTTAGTTGTGCGCAGTATAGAGTAGGAGGACAGTGCAGAATTTTGCTGACCACCTGAATATATATATATATATATATATATATATATATATATAGCAGTACGGTACAGTAGTCCACTGCTCTACCTCTGTGTCGTCAAGTATACTATCCATCCATACCTGTGCTACATTTTAGTTGTGTGCAGTATATAGTAGGAGGACAGTGCAGAATTTTGCTGACAACCAGTATATATATATAGTAGTACGGTACAGTAGTCCACTGCTCTACCTCTGTGATGTCAAGTATACTATCCATCCATACCTGTGCTGCATTTTAGTTGTGCACAGTATAAAGTAGGAGGACAGTGCAGAATTTTGCTGACCACCAGTATATATATAGAAGTACGGTACAGTAGTCCACTGCTCTACCTCTGTGTCGTCAAGTATACTATCCATCCATACCTGTGCTGCATTTTAGTTGTGCGCAGTATATAGTAGGAGGACAGTGCAGAATTTTGCTGACCACCAGTATATATATAGCAGTACGGTACAGTAGTCCACTGCTCTACCTCTGTGTCATCAAGTATACTATACATCCATACCGTTGCTGCATTTTAGTTGTGCACAGTATATAGTAGGACAGTGCAGAATTTTGCTGACCACCAGTATATATATATATATATATATATATATATATATATATATAGCAGTACGGTACAGTAGTCTACTGCTCTACCTCTTTGTCGTTAAATATACTATCCATCCATACCTGTGCTGTCTTTTAGTTGTGCACAGTATATAGTAGGAGGACAGTGTAGAATTTTGCTAACCACCAGTATATATATAGCAGTAAGGTACAGTAGTCCACTGCTCTACCTCTGTGTCGTCAAGTATACTATCCAACCGTACCTGTTCTGCATTTTAGTTGTGCGCAGTATACAGTAGGAGGACAGTGCAGAATTTTGCTGACTACCAGTATATATATAGCAGTATGATACAGTAGTCCACTGCTCTACCTCTGTGTCATCAAGTATACTATCCATCCATACCTGTGCTGCATTTTAGTTGTGCACAGTATAAAGTAGGAGGACAGTGCAGAATTTTGCTGACCACCTGTATATATACAGCAGTATGGTACAGTAGTCCACTGCTCTACCTCTGTGTCGTCAAGTATACTATCCATCCATACCAGTGCTGCATTTTAGTTGTGAGCAATATATAGTAGGAGGACAGTGCAGAATTTTGCTAACCACCAGTATATATAGCAGTACGGTACAGTAGACCACAGCTCTACCTCTGTGTCGTCAAGTATACTATCCATCCATACCTGTGCTGCATTTTAGTTGTGCGCAGTATATAGTAGGACAGTGCAGAATTTTGCTGACCACCAGTATATATATATATATATGTAGAGGTACGGTACAGTAGTCTACTGCTCTACCTCTGTGTCGTTAAGTATACTATCCATCCATACCTGTGCTGCCTTTTAGTTGTGCACAGTATATAGTAGGAGGACAGTGCAGAATTTTGCTAACCACCAGTACATATATAGCAGTACGGTACAGTAGTCCACTGCTCTACCTCTGTGTCATCAAGTATACTATCCATCCATACCTGTGCTGCATTTTAGTTGTGCGCAGTATATAGTAGGAGGACAGTGCAGAATTTTGCTGACCACCAGTAAATATATAGCAGTATAGTACAGTAGTCCACTGCTCTACCTCTGTGTTGTCAAGTATACTATCCATCCATACCTGTGCTACATTTTAATTGTGCGCAGTATATAGTAGGAGGACAGTGCAGAATTTTGCTGACTACCAGTATATATATATATATAGCAGTACGGTACAGTTGACCATTGCTCTACCTCTGTGTCATCAAGTATACTATCCATCCATACATATGCTGCATTTTAGTTGTGCTCAGAACTTATTAGGAGGACAGTGCAGAATTTTTCTTGCCACCAGTATATATATATAGCAGTCTTGTACAGTAGTCCACTGCTCTACCTCTGTGTCGTCAAGTATACTATCCATCCATACCTGTGCTGCATTTTAGTGGTGCGCAGTGTAAAGTAGGGGGACAGTGCAGAATTTTGCTGACCACCAGTATATACTGTATATAGCAGTAATGTACAGTAGTCCACTGCTCTACCTCTGTGTCATCAAGTATACTATCCATCCATAACTGTGCTGCAATTTAGTTGTGCGCAGTGTATAGTAGGAGGACAGTGCAGAATTTTGCTGACCACCAGTATATATATATATATATCAATACAGTACAGTAGTCCACTGCTCTACCTCTGTGTCATCAAGTGTACTATCCATCCATACCTGTGCTGCATTTTAGTCTTGCACAGTATATAGTAGGAGGACAGTGAAGAATTTTGCTGACCACCAGTATATATATAGCAGTACGGTACAGTATTCCACTACTCTACCTCTGTGTTGTCAAGTATACTATCCATCCATACCTGTGCTGCATTTTAGTTGTGCGCAGTATATAGTAGGAGGACAGTGCAGAATTTTGCTGACCACCAGTATATATATAGCAGTACGGTACAGTATTCCACTACTCTATCTCTGTGTTGTCAAGTATACTATCCATCCATACCTGTGCTGCATTTTAGTTGTGCGCAGTATATAGTAGGAGGACAGTGCAGAATTTTGCTGACCACCAGTATATATATATAGGAGTATGGTACAGTAGTCCTCTTCTCTACCTCTGTGTCATCAAGTTTACTTTCCATCCATACCTGTGCTGCATTTTAGTTGTGTGCAGTATATAGTAGGAGGACAGTGCAGAATTTTGCTGACCACCAGTATATATATATAGGAGTACGGTACAGTAGTCCACTGCTCTACCTCTGTGTTGTCAAGTATACTATCCATCCATACCTGTGCTGCATTTTAGTTGTGCACAGTATATAGTAGGAGGACAGTGCAGAATTTTGCTGACCACCAGTATATATATAGCAGTATGGTACAGTAGTACACTGCTCTACCTCTGTGTCGTCAAGTATACTATCCATCCATACCTGTGCTGCATTTTAGTTGTGAGCAAAATATAGTAGGAGGACAGTGCAGAATTTTGCTGACCACCAGTATATATATAACAGTACGGTACAGTAGACCACTGCTCTACTTCTGTGTCGTCAAGTATACTATCCATCCATACCTGTGCTGCATTTTAGTTGTGCGCAGTATATAGTAGGAGGACAGTGCAGAATTTTGCTGACCACCAGTATATATATAGCAGTACCGTTCAGAATTCCACTGCTCTACCTCTGTGTCGTCAAGTATACTATCCATCCATACCAATGCTGCATTTTAGTTGTGTGCAGTATATAGTAGGACAGTGCAGAATTTTGCTGACCACCAGTATATATATATATATAGCAGTACGGTAAAGTAGTCTACTGCTCTACCTCAGTGTTGTTAAGTATACTATCCATCCATACCTGTGCTGTCTTTTAGTTGTGCGCAGTATATAGTAGGAGGACAGTGTAGAATTTTGCTAACCACCAGTATATATATAGCAGTACGGTACAGTAGTCCACTGCTCTACCTCTGTGTCGTCAAGTATACTATCCATCCAAACCTATGCTGCATTTTAGTTGTGCGCAGTATATAGTAGGAGGACAGTGCAGAATTTTGCTGTGACCACCATATATATATAGCAGTACGGTACAGTAGTCCACTGCTCTACCTCTGTGTCGTCAAGTATACTATGCATACATACCTGTGCTGCATTTTAGTTGTGCGCAGTATATAGTAGGAGGGGAGAGTGCAAAATGTTGCTGTGACCACCAGTATATATATAGCAGTATGGTACAGTAGTCCATTGCTCTACCTCTGTGTCATCAAGTATCCTGACGAAAATGTCACTCTGGACATTGAAACGTTGATGACTTAAAGACTTACGTGTCTGTCTTCATTTACGCCGAGAGTGCCGCCCGCAACCATACTCTATATATATATATATATAATAATAAATAATAATAATTTTATTTATATAGCGCTCTTTCTCCAACAGGACTCAAGGCGCTTTACAGACATCAAAAACAATGCACATGATACAGAGGATTTGAGTAATACAACAATAGACAAGCAACACAGACATAAAAGAAAAATCTTAAGTCCACAGAAAGCATAACGCAGGATTGGTGAAGGCATTTTGGGTAATAACTTCCAAGGGTTGTGTATTCCACCCTTATAGGTACCAAGTGCAGCAGCCATCTTGGGCGCTAAGCGTAGGATTACCCAGGTGGAATAGTCTACCCCTAGAAGAGATGACACAAAATGGGGGTGATTTCAGAGTCCTACAGTTTAGAGTAGGGTTCCAACAAAACCACAAGGTCCATGTATTTTTTCATCCCATCCACAAGTGTACCATATGGGGCAGCCATGTTGGGCGCACTTTGAAGGTTACACTGTGGGAGGTGAGCCATGCAAGGGCCAAGTTCATATATGGGAAAACTGATGCTTAAGTAATAGTATGATGTACCCTGCATGTAGGGCACAATGGAAAGGTGTGCAATCAGTGGAGGTAAACATTACAGGAAAACACATGGTGGGTTGGAAGCGAGCAATGGAGAAAAAAAAAAAAAAAAACACAATAGCAGGTAACTAGTGGCAGAAGTAGGATTGGGATAACATTTTGATCAGATCTTAGTTCGGTTGGGTATGAGAATGAGGGGGGCATACTCAGACGCAATGGGGATGTCCCTGCTGATCCCGGTCCTGGTGCTCTTCCCCCACAGTTCCCTGTTCATCTTGATGGTTAGGCCCAGGGACAGACTTGATGTTCTCAGACAGAGAGGTTGTAAGCATGGTCTTGGTGTTCTCATGTTTGAGGCGAGGAGAGGCCACATAAAGTTCCAGAGTTTTTAGGTTGTAATGCAGGCCTTTTGTTAATTTGTAAGTTTGTTTGCCTTCTGTTTTCCTTCGGTTTAACACAGGTATAACACTGCTATTGATATTAGCTGCCACTTAATAACTAGCCACTTCATACACTAGTCACTGCAACGTCCTTATAGGCCTGACGTCCTATACTATACTGGTTAAGTAAGTCTACAAACACATGCTCTTTGTGATTACACCCCCTCCCCCACACAGCAACCCTCAACCAAAAGGGGATAATCAACTACCAACTGTGAGATCACTAAGCCCCAGTCAATCACAAGGTTTTTGCTGACTACAGATATTAATCCACTTAACAATTTACCAAATATATCTTTTTAGCAATAAACACACAGTGATCAGCTCTCTGCTGTAGTTACCAAATATATCTTTTTAGCAATAAACACACAGTGATCAGCTCTCTGCTGTAGTTACCAAATATATCTTTTTAGCAATAAACACACAGTGATCAGCTCTCTGCTGTAGTTACCAAATATATCTTTTTAGCAATAAACACACAGTGATCAGCTCTCTGCTGTAGTTACCAAATATATCTTTTTAGCAATAAACACACAGTGATCAGCTCTCTGCTGTAGTTACCAAATATATCTTTTTAGCAATAAACACACAGTGATCAGCTCTCTGCTGTAGTTACCAAATATATCTTTTTAGCAATAAACACACAGTGATCAGCTCTCTGCTGTAGTTACCAAATATATCTTTTTAGCAATAAACACACAGTGATCAGCTCTCTGCTGTAGTTACCTGTTGGTGAAAAGGAGAGACAGGAGTCAATTCCAAATATCAGTTGAAGATGCAACCAATGAAACACAGGTATAACACTGCTATTGATATTAGCTGCCACTTAATAACTAGCCACTTCATACACTAGTCACTGCAACGTCCTTATAGGCCTGACGTCCTATACTATACTGGTATATATAGCAGTACGGTACAGTAGTCCACTGCTCTACCTCTGTGTTGTCAAGTATACTATCCATCCATACCTGTGCTACATTTTAGTTGTGTGCAGTATATAGTAGGAGGACAGTGCAGAATTTTGCTGACCACCAGTATATATATAGCAGTACGGTACAGTAGTCCACTGCTCTACCTCTGTGTCGTCAAGTATACTATCCATCCATACCTGTGCTACATTTTAGTTGTGTGCAGTATCTAGTAGGGAGACACTGCAGAATTTTGCTGACAACCAGTATATATATATAGTAGTACGGTACAGTAGTCCACTGCTCTACCTCTGTGTTGTCAAGTATACTATCCATCCATACCTGTGCTGCATTTTAGTTGTGCGCAGTATATAGTAGGAGGGGAGAGTGCAGAATGTTGCTGTGACCACCAGTATATATATAGCAGTATGGTACAGTAGTCCAGTGCTCTACCTCTGTGTCATCAAGTATACTATCCATCCATACCTGTGCAGCATTTTAGTTGTGCGCAGTATAGAGTAGGAGGACAGTGCAGAATTTTGCTGACCACCTGAACATATATATATATATATATATATATATATAGCAGTACGGTACAGTAGTCCACTGCTCTACCTCTGTGTTGTCAAGTATACTATCCATCCATACCTGTGCTACATTTTAGTTGTGTGCAGTATATAGTAGGAGGACAGTGCAGAATTTTGCTGACCACCAGTATATATATAGCAGTACGGTACAGTAGTCCACTGCTCTACCTCTGTGTCGTCAAGTATACTATCCATCCATACCTGTGCTACATTTTAGTTGTGTGCAGTATCTAGTAGGGGGACACTGCAGAATTTTGCTGACAACCAGTATATATATATAGTAGTACGGTACAGTAGTCCACTGCTCTACCTCTGTGTTGTCAAGTATACTATCCATCCATACCTGTGCTGCATTTTAGTTGTGCACAGTATATAGTTGGAGGACAGTGCAGAATTTTGCTGACCACCAGTATATATATAGCAGTATGGTACAGTAGTACACTGCTCTACCTCTGTGTAGTCAAGTATACTATCCATCCATACCTGTGCTGCATTTTAGTTGTGAGCAAAATATAGTAGGAGGACAGTGCAGAATTTTGCTAACCACCAGTATATATATAACAGTACGGTACAGTAGACCACTGCTCTACCTCTGTGTCGTCAAGTATACTATCCATCCATACCTGTGCTGCATTTTAGTTGTGCGCAGTATAAAGTAGGAGGACAGTGCAGAATTTTGCTGACCACCAATATATATATAGCAGTACGGTACAGTATTCCACTGCTCTACCTCTGTATCGTCAAGTATACTATCCATCCATACCAATGCTGCATTTTAGTTGTGTGCAGTATATAGTAGGACAGTGCAGAATTTTGCTGACCACCAGTATATATATATATATAAAGCAGTACGGTAAAGTAGTCTACTGCTCTACCTCTGTGTCGTTAAGTATACTATCCATCCATACCTGTGCTGCATTTTAGTTGTGCGCAGTATAAAGTAGGAGGACAGTGTAGAATTTTGCTAACCACCAGTATATATTTAGCAGTACGGTACAGTAGTCCACTGCTCTACCTCTGTGTCGTCAAGTATACTATCCATCCAAACCTATGCTGCATTTTAGTTGTGCGCAGTATATAGTAGGAGGACAGTGCAGAATTTTGCTGTGACCACCATATATATATAGCAGTACGGTATAGTAGTCCACTGCTCTACCTCTGTGTCGTCAAGTATACTATGCATACATACCTGTGCTGCATTTTAGTTGTGCGCAGTTTATAGTAGGAGGGGAGAGTGCAAAATGTTGCTGTGACCACCAGTATATATATAGCAGTATGGTACATTAGTCCATTGCTCTTCCTCTGTGTCATCAAGTATACTATCCATCCATACCTGTGCAGCATTTTAGTTGTGCGCAGTATAGAGTAGGAGGACAGTGCAGAATTTTGCTGACCACCTGAATATATATATATATATATATATATATATATAGCAGTACGGTACAGTAGTCCACTGCTCTACCTCTGTGTCGTCAAGTATACTATCCATCCATACCTGTGCTACATTTTAGTTGTGTGCAGTATATAGTAGGAGGACAGTGCAGAATTTTGCTGACAACCAGTATATATATATAGTAGTACGGTACAGTAGTCCACTGCTCTACCTCTGTGATGTCAAGTATACTATCCATCCATACCTGTGCTGCATTTTAGTTGTGCACAGTATAAAGTAGGAGGACAGTGCAGAATTTTGCTGACCACCTGAATATATATATATATATATATATATATAGCAGTACGGTACAGTAGTCCACTGCTCTACCTCTGTGTCGTCAAGTATACTATCCATCCATACCTATGCTACATTTTAGTTGTGTGCAGTTTATAGTAGGAGGACAGTGCAGAATTTTGCTGACAACCAGTATATATATATATAGTAGTACGGTACAGTAGTCCACTGCTCTACCTCTGTGATGTCAAGTATACTATCCATCCATACCTGTGCTGCATTTTAGTTGTGCACAGTATAAAGTAGGAGGACAGTGCAGAATTTTGCTGACCACCAGTATATATATAGAAGTACGGTACAGTAGTCCACTGCTCTACCTCTGTGTCGTCAAGTATACTATCCATCCATACCTGTGCTGCATTTTAGTTGTGCGCAGTATATAGTAGGAGGACAGTGCAGAATTTTGCTGACCACCAGTATATATATAGCAGTACGGTACAGTAGTCCACTGCTCTACCTCTGTGTCATCAAGTATACTATACATCCATACCGTTGCTGCATTTTAGTTGTGCACAGTATATAGTAGGACAGTGCAGAATTTTGCTGACCACCAGTATATATATATATATATATATATATATATATAGCAGTACGGTACAGTAGTCTACTGCTCTACCTCTTTGTCGTTAAATATACTATCCATCCATACCTGTGCTGTCTTTTAGTTGTGCACAGTATATAGTAGGAGGACAGTGTAGAATTTTGCTAACCACCAGTATATATATAGCAGTAAGGTACAGTAGTCCACTGCTCTACCTCTGTGTCGTCAAGTATACTATCCAACCGTACCTGTTCTGCATTTTAGTTGTGCGCAGTATATAGTAGGAGGACAGTGCAGAATTTTGCTGACTACCAGTATATATATAGCAGTATGATACAGTAGTCCACTGCTCTACCTCTGTGTCATCAAGTATACTATCCATCCATACCTGTGCTGCATTTTAGTTGTGCACAGTATAAAGTAGGAGGACAGTGCAGAATTTTGCTGACCACCTGTATATATATAGCAGTATGGTACAGTAGTCCACTGCTCTACCTCTGTGTCGTCAAGTATACTATCCATCCATACCTGTGCTGCATTTTAGTTGTGAGCAATATATAGTAGGAGGACAGTGCAGAATTTTGCTAACCACCAGTATATATATAGCAGTACGGTACAGTAGACCACAGCTCTACCTCTGTGTCGTCAAGTATACTATCCATCCATACCTGTGCTGCATTTTAGTTGTGCGCAGTATATAGTAGGACAGTGCAGAATTTTGCTGACCACCAGTATATATATATATATATGTAGAGGTACGGTACAGTAGTCTACTGCTCTACCTCTGTGTCGTTAAGTATACTATCCATCCATACCTGTGCTGCCTTTTAGTTGTGCACAGTATATAGTAGGAGGACAGTGCAGAATTTTGCTAACCACCAGTACATATATAGCAGTACGGTACAGTAGTCCACTGCTCTACCTCTGTGTCATCAAGTATACTATCCATCCATACCTGTGCTGCATTTTAGTTGTGCGCAGTATATAGTAGGAGGACAGTGCAGAATTTTGCTGACCACCTGTAAATATATAGCAGTATAGTACAGTAGTCCACTGCTCTACCTCTGTGTTGTCAAGTATACTATCCATCCATACCTGTGCTACATTTTAATTGTGCGCAGTATATAGTAGGAGGACAGTGCAGAATTTTGCTGACTACCAGTATATATATATATATATAGCAGTACGGTACAGTTGACCATTGCTCTACCTCTGTGTCATCAAGTATACTATCCATCCATACATATGCTGCATTTTAGTTGTGCTCAGAACTTATTAGGAGGACAGTGCAGAATTTTTCTTGCCACCAGTATATATATATAGCAGTCTTGTACAGTAGTCCACTGCTCTACCTCTGTGTCGTCAAGTATACTATCCATCCATACCTGTGCTGCATTTTAGTGGTGCGCAGTGTAAAGTAGGGGGACAGTGCAGAATTTTGCTGACCACCAGTATATACTGTATATAGCAGTAATGTACAGTAGTCCACTGCTCTACCTCTGTGTCATCAAGTATACTATCCATCCATAACTGTGCTGCAATTTAGTTGTGCGCAGTGTATAGTAGGAGGACAGTGCAGAATTTTGCTGACCACCAGTATATATATATATATATATCAATACAGTACAGTAGTCCACTGCTCTACCTCTGTGTCATCAAGTGTACTATCCATCCATACCTGTGCTGCATTTTAGTCTTGCACAGTATATAGTAGGAGGACAGTGAAGAATGTTGCTGACCACCAGTATATATATAGCAGTACGGTACAGTATTCCACTACTCTACCTCTGTGTTGTCAAGTATACTATCCATCCATACCTGTGCTGCATTTTAGTTGTGCGCAGTATATAGTAGGAGGACAGTGCAGAATTTTGCTGACCACCAGTATATATATAGCAGTACGGTACAGTATTCCACTACTCTATCTCTGTGTTGTCAAGTATACTATCCATCCATACCTGTGCTGCATTTTAGTTGTGCGCAGTATATAGTAGGAGGACAGTGCAGAATTTTGCTGACCACCAGTATATATATATAGGAGTATGGTACAGTAGTCCTCTTCTCTACCTCTGTGTCATCAAGTTTACTTTCCATCCATACCTGTGCTGCATTTTAGTTGTGCGCAGTATATAGTAGGAGGACAGTGCAGAATTTTGCTGACCACCAGAATATAAATAGCAGTATGATAAAGTAGTCCACTGCTCTACCTCTGTGTCATCAAGTAAACTATCCATCCATACCTGTGCTGCATTTTAGTTGTGCGCAGTATTTAGTAGGAGGACAGTACAGAATTTTGCTGACCACCAGTGTATATATAGCAGTACGGTACAGTAGTCCACTGATCTATCTCTGTGTCGTCAAGTGTACTATCCATCCATACCTGTGCTGCATTTTAGTTGTGCGCAGTATATAGTAGGAGGACAGTGCAGAATTTTACTGACCACCAGAATATATATAGCAGTATAATACAGTAGTCCACTGCTCTACCTCTGTGTCGTCAAGTATACTATCCATCCATACCTGTGCTGCATTTTAGTTGTGCGCAGTATATAATAGGAGGACAGTGCAGAATTTTGCTGACCACCAGTGTATATATAGCAGTACGGTACAGTAGTCCACTGCTCTACCTCTGTGTCGTCAAGTATACTATCCATCCATTCCTTGGCTGCATTTTAGTTGTGAACAGTATATAGTAGGAGGACAGTGCAGAATTTTGCTGACCACCAGTGTATATATAGCAGTACGGTACAGTAGTCCACTGCTCTACCTGTGTGTCGTCAAGTGTACTATCCATCCATACCTGTGCTGCATTTTAGTTGTGCACAGTATATAGTAGGAGGACAGTGCAGAATTTTGCTGACCGCCAGTGTATATATAGCAGTACGGTACAGTAGGCCATTGCTATTGATTTATATAACTAGCATATAATTCCACACATAAAAAAATTGAGAACAAAAATTTGGAGGGTAAAATAGGGAAAGATCAAGATCCACTTCCACCTCGTGCTGAAGCTGCTGTCACTAGTCATGAGATTATAAAATGCCATCAACGTCGTCTGCCCAGGCCGATGCCCAATGTCGAGAGCATGTAAAATACAAAAAACAAAATTTCAGTAAAATGACCCACAAATCAAAAATTAAAAGCGTCTGATGAGAAGCGTAAACGTGCCAATATGCCATTTACGACATGGAGTGGCAAGGAACGGCTGAGGCCCTGGCCTATGTTCATGGCTAGTGGTTCAGCTTCACATGAGGATGGAAGCACTCATCCTCCTGCTAGAAAACTTAAAAGAGTTAAGATGGCAAAAGCACAGCAAAGAACTGTGCGTTCTTCTAAATCACAATTCCCCAAGGAGATTCCAATTGTGTTGGTTGCGATGCCTGATACTGTCGGTGAACCCTATGCATTTTACCCCTGTATTTTTAGAACAAGGACTGGCTCAAAGAGCCCAGGGCTAGTTATGCTTGGTGGGGGGGAGGGGGGGACCCACACACTTTCTGTTCTATTTTTGATCATTTCAACACATTTTGAACACAGACTCACTGCACAGATCTCACTGATCTGTGCAGGCTTCATGTATGGGAGTGTTTGGCTTCTGGAAGTAGCCAAACATAACCACATACACCATCGGAAAAATCCAATTTACTAAAACACGGGGACATGGTAAATTCCTGTGTTTAGCTTGAAAAAAGCACCCGTGTTTGTTCGATATCACCCACGTTTGATCTCAGTCAAACACAAGTATAATATGAATCTTAGTAAATGTACTACTAAAAGATAATTCAACCACCTTTTTAATTCGTTTAATTTTTTTTACATTACTGGAGCCATTGACTCATTGTCCCTTGACTCATTGTTGACTATTTCAGGACAACTGTAGTAGATTTTGTAAATCAGTACAGAATGTGATAATGAAGATAATCGCAACAAGTGAAGATGGATAAAGAATTACCAACAGCATCACTACAGGGATCATAAGAGGTTAATACTATATTAATAGCAAATTTGTCAAACTAAGGTTACAGTCATAACTGAGCACCATACTGTATATTGGGGTTTTGCAGGGTTCAGGTAGGTCTGCTGTGGTGGTGTGGAGCTTCATGACCTCTTCTTGGCTTAGGTCGGCATGGTATCAATGCCAGGCCTATAGATCTGGGTCAGATATGCATTTTTATTGCAATTCTTTTTCAAAGCACTTCCACTGTGAAAAAGAATTACATTCAAAGGGGGGAATTCAGTTGTTTGAAAAGTCGGTTAGGTGATTGTTTTTTCCTGTCTATTAGATAGGAAAAACACAGACTCCCAACTGACTTTTTAAACAATTGAATACCGCCCAAAATGTGTCAACCAGAATGAGAAGGCGCCATTGTACTGATGATTGATTAGACAGACGCCATCAGGAATTAGGTCTCCACTTACTACAGCATCTACTTACATACAGTATCATTATCCTGGGAGCCCTGGTGATATACAGTACATTGCTGACTAAAGGTATCAAGTAATAAGATGCTGTACAATTACAGAATTTCATGATACACTAGTACTTTATGTGTATTTAGTGGATATTCAGAGTGACCATTGGAAGGTGAATTTTCTTGCCAGTTTCCTTAAAAGTGGCAGAAAAAGCACATTTCCTTTAGAACACAATCTTGTATATTTATTGGTTGTATTACACTATTATGTTGTTCGGTTCTTTTTCTGTAATCTTTTGAATTTAGATTAAGTTGTGAACATACAGGAAAATTGCAAGCACAGCGCCTGAACGTAAATATTCTATATTTTAATTATTATGTTTGTTTGTGTTTAGAGTGTCACTACTTTAAATTTGATTAGGCTGCAGTGCTTTAGAAATACTGATTTTTATTATAATCTATTATACACATAGTACAGTAATAGTTGCTCAAGTTGAATTCTGAATAAATATAATCATTGTAAACTTACTGTTTCCCTACTATTGGAATCGTTACGCTCTACTCCTGTAAAATCACATTAACTTGAGTAAGAGTTTATATGACAGATTTAATTTAAGGGTTCTGGGATAATTCATGCATTTTTATAAACTTTTAAATTATTACACTTATATATCGATATATAATGCAATATTTCTCTTTTCCCGGCGTCAGACAGTACTTGACCTGTAGAAAATATAATTGGGTTTTGGACTTATGCCAGCACTGAATAAAAAAAAAATCAGAAGTGGATTCTGAAAAAAAGAACAATTTGTACAATGAAGAAATGTCTAGATTGTTATACTAGGGATAACTGTATAGAATTTAAGATGCACAAAATAAAAATTCAGCTGTGCTCCTGTACTGTTCAAAAAGATATATACCAAACTTAGTGTGAACATAACGGGAGACTACTATAGTTTGGTATACTAGTAATTCCAGCTCTCATAACAAGTCACAATCAACAATATGACGGGTCCGGTATGATATACCAACAGACAGGATGCTGGCTGTCAGTATACTGACAGCGGCATTTGGTCTGCCGACAAATTAGCAGTGGGTCCTCTTGCGGGCTTGCTATGCTCGCCACATTCTGGGCCCGGTGTGGACCCACCAACTGAGTGGGAATTAGAGACGGGTGTCAATATGCCGGCTGTTGGCAAAATGCCAGCTGTCGTGATTCTCACGTCGGTCTCCTGAACACTGGGATATCGACCGCCGGCATTTTGACTGCATTCCTGTGTGTTGATACTTGCTCTTTGGTGCATTTATTTTCATGTTATTTGATTGGTATTAATCTGTAGCAAGCTTTAATTATTCAGCAAAGTTTTGATGAATTATGACCAATTTACATTTCATGCAGCAAATGTAGACCTTATTTAGAGATGGACGCAGATCGCTGCATACGCAGCAAGATCTGCGTCCATTTCCTCACATGCTGGGGCTGCCCAGGACAGAGTGAGCCGCCTGGCATGTGTAGCGCCACCTAACAATGCATCCACAATTTAATTGCAGATGCATCAAATTAAGATTGACCCCTGTCAGTGCAGACTAGCTGGGCTGTCAGGAGTCCGCCACCATTTTTTTAATCGGAGCGTCTGCGTGTGACGTCATGCAGCCACCCCAAAAATGCTCCTGGCACTCCCCCGTTCATCCCATCCCCAATTCCTCATCGACGCCGCGTGAACACATGCCACTCTCAGTCACATTGTGGCTGCACCTCCTTTGGGATGCGGCTGCAATGTTTGAGGCTGCACTGGTGCAATGTGGGCGCTGCACACGTGCAGATTGCTGATATAGGCAAACTGCACTGCAGGATGCAGCAGTGTCTATCTCCGAATAAAGCCCTAAATCAGGGGCAAACTGTCCATTGCTATGTAAGAGAGAGAAGGCTATTTGTTTGATTTTGATTCCAATGTGGCTCATACAGTATGCAGACATTAATCATGTGAAAATATCTTGTCACAAAGAATGTCTATGACTCTTGCTTAGTAATACAAATTTTAGAGGAGACTGTTATGCACAATAGTGGAATACACTACAAACAGAACAATCAGAATTGGGTAGAATCATATTTGCTCATTGGGGACCTAGACATTTTTGCAGCACTTCTGATGTTGGGAGCCTGATTACTGCACATTGTGTACCTAGCGTAACATGCCATTTGCTATTCACAGACTGATTTCTAGAGAGAATTTAAAGCTAATTATGCTCTCAATACAGTTTTCGTTGCTTTTTTTTTTTTACTAAACTTAAAATAATATCTGGATTCATTGTGAAATATTTAACAATGGGCACATTTAAAAATATATTATTTTCTATAAAAAGCTGTTTTAAAATGAAAATTGCTCACTAATATAGAAATAATAGGTAAATAATAAACAAAAAAATAATAAATAAATAAATAAATACGTACAGCTCTCTTAAATCTACATTTTACTTCAGTTCATTGGAGCTAGCATTGTAATTTAATGAAGATGGTTAAAATAAAGAATGTGTAAGGCATACAGTATTCTAGGCCAGTCTAAAGTCTCTTTGATGTGCTGGCAGGTCCACAATCTGGTTAAGCAGGTCTCGGAGGAGTTGGTACAGCTGCTCCACCTTTGGTAACAGTACTTTATCTGATCTTTATCCTAACAGTTATGTATGCTTACCTTTCTGTTATTTCTAACTTTCCAGTAATGCTCCTTATGATGATTATTCCCTGAACATGTATTTCTCAAACAACAGTACTACATCTTTTTGGAGAATAATAATTACATAGATTTGGGTTTTAGCATGTGGAGAAGTATTTAATTTCATTCATGAAAGATGTACAGTAATGTAAATCTAAACTGACCTTTGGCAAGATCAGATACAGTATGTGCTATAAGTCAACCTAACAGTATATGTTTGGGACTGTGTGAGGACACCAGAACATTAGAAAAGCAAAAACATGTGGAGAAAGTAAAAACACTGCTTACACAGATTGTACCCTGTTATACTGAAACCTATGACCCTAGCAGCAGTGCTAAAGTAATGACGGATTCAGTATGAAATCCCGACTGTCAGAATCCCATCATTCAAAATACTGACACCGGAATCCTGACAGTTGGAATCCCGACCTCGAGTGTAGCGTGTCCCCTCGCAGATGTACACACACAGTATACTGGGCTTTTTTTTTAACACTGGGGCAGGCAGAGCCCCTGGATGTATATGGACAGATCACCCCTTGTTGTCAGATACACCAGATGACAGCACCCCTGGACTGATACTGATATATACAAATCACCAGCCCCTGGATGTAAACACAGTATACTGTTTTTTTTAAACACTTGGGCAGAGCCCCTGGATGTATAGGGACAGATAACCCCTTGTCAGAGACACCAAGCACCCCTGGAGACACACCAGCCCCTGGATGTGCACTACACACATTATACAGTGGGGCAGGCTGAGCCCCTGGATGTATATGGATAGATTAGATCAACCCTTGTTGTCAGATACACCAGATGACAGCACCCCTGGAGACACACCTGCCCCTGCATCTACACACAGTATACTGGGCTTTTTTAACACTGGGGCAGGCAGAGCTCCCGGATATATGCACAGATGAGATAACCCCTTGTCATATACACCAGCACTTCTGGACTGACGTGTTTTGGTGCCGATTATTTTTGAGCTTATTTTATGTATATTTGGTGTGCTTATTTCAGATATAACATAAATTTTCGCCTATCAGCTCTAATTTTTGATATACTGTATAAACATTGTCTGGTTTGTGTTACCCTATTTCATATTAGGCCTATGATTCACATAATAAAACACAAAATGTTAAAAAACAATAGTCTAAAAATATTTTCTAGAATATTTTAGTGACATCAATAAAACATACTAACATTACAGTATAGTGACTCAATAACACTTTTTCTTTAAAATAATAAAATGAAACCATAAATGAAAATAATATTAGTTTAGGAAGCTTCTTTTATGGGACATTCTTGAATGGACTTTGGGGGTGATTCAGATCTGATCGTAGATGTGCTAAATTTGGCACATCTATGATCAGTTACTCAGACATCCGGGGGGATGCCCAGTACAGGTCTAGTCCATCCCTCATGTCATGCCCTGTCCCCCACCCTGCATGGGTATGAAAGCATTGCATGACGGTGATGCTTTTGCACCTGCTGAGTAGCTCCCTGCCTGCGCAGCCAGCTGCACTGGCAGGTGGCAACCCGCCGCGTCCCACAATGATCCGGACATGCCTGCATTGTCTGGACCACACCCAACCACCCACGCACCCCCTCCCGCCCTGCAACCATCTCTGCCTGTAAATCAGGCAGAGGTGATTGCAGCCCTGAGATGCTTGTAGCCTGTCACTGGGCCTTTTGGGTGCATGGGTGCACTCCCCAAAGGCTTCAGACTGCGATTGCTGCTGCTGCAGCGATCCAGTATGAATGAGGCCCTTTGTTTGGACAGTCACTTTGTAAGTTCTATCTGTAATCTGCCATCATATGTATTTCCCATCTTCCCTGGTATGATCTTCCATTGCTTTAATGTCCTGGGAAATCTTTCACCTTGCTCTTCGCTCATATCAACCAAGTTTTCTGGGAAACGGTCCAAGTAGCTGTGTAAGTAATGAACTTTTATGCTCATATTACATCCAAGGTCTCTGAAATTAATGAGAATGTTGTTTACTAGCTCAAAACAACATACAAGAGAGCATAACTAGCATTAATAAATGTCAATTTAATTCTACATATAAAGAAATAAAGAAATTTCCTTTCTCACATTAAAAAGAGCTCATTTCATAAAAAACTCAAATTGAGTAAAATGGTGCAGTCCCGCTGCTCCTCCTAGGCATAGGATGAATTGCAATAATTTCAGTTCCAGCTGGTCAGTTTATATATATATATATATATATATATATAGACTGTAGAAGGCGGCGGCACTCAAGCAGACTCACATCATGTAGTCAAAAAGCGGTAAGTTTTATTCCGACATGTTTCGGGGAACTCCCCGTCCTCAGGGCTTAACAAGCAAAACTAAACCACTGAACATCCTTAAATACCCACCAAACATAAAATGAAACTAACATACAAGACTATACTCACCTGTGTCCCGGCGCTAAACGCCCGCCCTGGAGTCCCGCAGCACGCCGGAGTCGCCGGCCTGTGACATCATCAGAGCGTCACGTCGCCATGGCAACTAGACGCACACCATCCGTCCCGGCCGGAAATCTCCCTGCGCGTCACCGTATCCCCGCGCGTCACTCTGCTTGAGTGCCGCCGCCTTCTACAGTCTATATTGAGGATCAGCCTTGGTCTTCTAGGAGGGCACCGCAGCAAGAGACCAGTGAGAGAGGGAGTGCCGGGATTACTACATTACCTATATATATATATATATGTATAGTCACAGAAGGTTAAATATGTGATGGTTGTTAGACCAGGTGCTCACTGTGTTTTAGAAGTACTGTGCTATGCTTCCACCTCCCACACTGGATATATGCTCACCGCTCATTGTAGTAGAGATTTCCCCGTTGCAAGGGGGACCGCTGGGTAAATAGCTGTTAATGTCCAGCGGAGAACTGAACTCTCTTGCCGAAAGTGTCACCAGCACTGAGCAGGAGTCCGCGGCTCTGGTGGGGAGGTCTAATCTTCTGAGGAAACTGCTTGTTTGGGATAGTGGAGAACAGTGCCGTAACTAGACATTTTAGCGCTGTGTGCCAGAAATGGCATCGGCGCCCCCCCTATAATGCAAAACAGGGGCAGTGCGTGCCATAGGCGCGCGCATAAAATATAGGGGCGTGGCTTCATAGGGAACGGGTGTGGCCACACAATAATACCAATTCAGATTACATTGCACAGTAGTCTCCATTATTTAAATTACGCCACACAGTAGCGCCACTACACCAGGTAGTGCCCCTTTTACACATTATGGCAAAGTCCACCTTTTACATATTACGGCAGACAGTGTCCCCTTTTTACATATTACGGCAGACAGTCCCCCTTTTTACACATTACAGCAGACAGCGTCTTCCTTTTTACACATTACGGCAGCGTCCACTTTTTACACATTACGGCAGACAGCGTCCACTTTTTACACATTATGGCAGACAGTGACCCTTTTTACACATTACGGCAGACAGCGTCCCCCTTTTTACACATTACAGCAGACAGCGTCCCCCTTTTTACAAATTAGGTCTGGTAGGGGATAGGGTGAGGGGACAGTTCCATAGGGGACAGATTGAGGGTGCGGGACAGGTCTGGTAGGCTATATGTCTGGTAGGGGACAGGGTGAGTGGACAGTTCCATAGGGGACAGGGTAAGGGTGCTGGGACAAGTCAGGTCGAGGACAGGGAGAGGATGCAGGGACAGAACATGTAGGGGACGCTAACCCCCTTCAATATTCTGCACCACATTACAGTACTTCACACAGCGTCCTCCCCACAGAAAACAATAAAATTACCTTCTAATTAACGCCTCTGAGCTGTGCCTGCAGCAGCTCCCCCGGCAGTCTGGTGACCGAAGAGGGGAGAAAAGGGAGGCGGAGCTGCTCTGCCGCAAGTCCCGCAAAACAAATCGGCTGGGTATGAGTGCCTCCAGTCTGCAGCCAGCCACGTACATGTGGCTGTGGAACATATTTGCAGCCTGACCTCCCCTCCGGTCCATCCAGCCACTGCGATGCGTAGCCGGTGGCCGGCGGGACTTGGCTACACTCAACCCCAGGATGCACGGGGGAGGAGCCTCATGCTGGTGCGGGGAGGGGGGGTTGGCCGATGACTCTTGACTGGGTGCCCCGCCTGGGTGCCCCCCTACCCTGAGTCCACCGCTGGAGCAGAGGTTTACATGGCGGTTACTGGCAGCTTGTGACAGGAAAAGGTTTTTTGACTATATATATATATATATATATATATATAAACTGACCAGCTGGAACTGAATGTATTGTGATTCATCCTATGCCTAGGAGGAATAGCGGGACTGCACCATATTACTCAATCTGAGCTTTTTATGAAATGAGCTCTTTTTAATGTGAGAAAGGATATTCCTTTATTTCTCTATATGTATAATTAAATTGACGATTATTAATGCTATTTGCACTCTCTTGTATGTTGTTTTGTCTATCACTACTGTTAATTGCAGAGTATCTGTTGGGAGCTGCACATTTATTGCATGTGAAGGTGTAACTAATCTATTTTTAAGAGTTTTAAACATAAGATCACAGCTAAGGTGGTTCTGCGCCTGAATTATCCAGAATAGCCTTTCTTGAAAATATTTGTTTACTACCTCAGCATAGTTTTAAGCTTTGCGTTTGCCCAGAAAGTTTCTGACAACCAGGATGAATGACGTCCACGCACTTTGCTCACCCTCACTCATGGAATCTACAAAGCCAGGATTGTTTATGAGCGGTCTTATTTAAGGGCCATCAAAAAATCCAGCTTTCAGTTTTTCTGTACTTAGGCCAGGCATCTATGATGCTGCATATATAAATATATAATCACAGGCAGTTACATTAATGGGGTATCACACCTCTGCAATGCATAGCTCAGACTGAAGGTCACCCAGATGGTGATGTGCCGCAGCCTGGGCATGCGCAAAAAGTATAGCTGATAGAGAAAAACTGTTTTCATATTTGGAATTATCACACCCAATATAACCAAAATGAATACTAATATTCCAGACATCAAACAAAATTTCTTTTTTTTGTTGGACAGTGTAATAATTAAAGATCACCGCTTGTTGTCACTGGATGCCGTCAGCAGCCCCACACCCCCACATCCCACGCCACACACCCCAGCACTGAGACAAATGCTACCCTTTCAGTACACTCTCCACAGCCAAAGTAAAAGTGACGTAGATCACTGGGACTTATATTGAATCCAAAACCCTGCAAGAATACAATAGTGGGATGATGAAGATTTACATCATTTTGGGGTCAGAATCTGGCAGAAATGCCAGATTCTGATTCGGACTCATATAAAAAAGTTTGGGTGGGTCCGGTTTTCTAAGAGCCATACTCGTTCATCTGTAATATGTACTGATAATGTCGATATTATCTTAGACTGCAAAGCTATACCTCTATATACACTTTTACCATGGAGCCGCTATGGCAGAGTCCCGCATGAGGTACGTACTTGGCATACTCACGCCGCGCTGAGTGTACAGAGTACACACAGCGTGCGCACACACAATTGATAACCTTTAAACCTTGTTAATGATACAATGTAATGATATGATTACACTTTAAACCTTAGCAGCAAAGTACTGCAACGATGTAATACCTTTAAACCTTAAGTAGCGTTTGCTGTATAAAGTACCCGCAGTGCGTAAACCTTATCAATACCAATACACCTTATACAGATAAATACACTTTAAAGCCCTTGCAGGAAAGTGAAGACACCACACCGATTTGTAGTTGCAACCACAGGGTTCTAAGGCCACAGTGGACTGATTCCAAAAAGGTAAACAGTACAAATCATACACTACAGGCTAACAAGATAAATCTAAACAGAATAATGGCTACAGAGAATGTACATACGTGAGAATATTCGCAAGCGCAACCCGGCTCGGTCCTCCGCTGGTCATACAGATAGCGTTCAGAGTCTTGTGACCGGCCAGGCAACAATGGGCTTTTTATACACAACATGCATACACAATACAATGGTCACTGTAATCTCATTGTCCATTGGACACAGGGATGTGTCTTTATATTACAGAAGAGGTCATAGGTGGATTTGAAAAGATGGGCTATGTCTTTCTCAACTGCTCTTGTGGGTGGTCTCCTCTGGATTCCCCCCGCATACATAATATACAGTAAATAAAGTTTAAACCTATATTCTGCTTCTGCATCTAACTATCCTCCGGAACATGCGATCTTCCTCAAACCAACACCAGAAAGTTTCCCTTAAAATACCCTACAGCTGGATACCAAACACCACCTTGTAACCTTGTTCTGTTCCCTCCTATCCTGTAAAGGTGAATCCCTTTGTTCTGTTACTATTTTAAACAGTTATTTCTTTCTGATGTGGTGCAGGGGGCTATGTGTACAATGTGCACTATTTGGGTTAAATATGTAATGTTCTAATAACACTCTACGCGCTCACAAACTCTGCCATAAATACCCATATCACGCGCATGATCACCGGAGCGATCCTACGCAAATTGCGGATATGTGCACGCATGGCGGACTGAGTGCACGAGCAGCGGGCATGTGCATGGGGTTAGTACAAGGCATATGCATTACAATATTTTTTGACTTTGACAGTACATATCTATATCTATATATATATCTAAATCAGGCCTTAAACGGAAATCTAAATACTATTCATTGGAATCCAAAGGTAACCATATAAATGTATTCCAGGAATTGGTAACAAAGGACCTATGCGACATCGAACTGAAGAAACCACGTCATTATAACTTGAAGAATAAAGAATAAGCAGCACTTAAACAGCTGCAAGAGAATAATGAAATTATTATTAAGCAGGCAGACAAAGGAGGAGGTTTTGTACTCCTAGATAAAGACGCATACGAAACTGAAGCTCTACGCCTTCTAAATGATGCATCCTCTTATAAACAGCTTCAACAAGATCCCACCAATTCTTTTGTAGAAGAACTCAGAGTATTATTGGTACATTACTTTCATAACAACACCTTGGATAAAAATAAATTTCAGTATCTCATGACGGCAACACCTGTAATTCCAACATTTTACTATCTCCCAAAGAAACATAAGAACTTGTCAAAGCCGGCGGGCAGACCAATTATCGCAGGGATTGACTCGCTTACTAGTCACCTATCGGAATATGTAGACATCTTTTTGTGCAAATATGTAATTAATTTACCATCTTTTTTGAAAGACACCAATAGCGTAATCAACATACTGGGGTAAATTTACTAAGATTCGTGTTTTCCCGTTTGAGGTCAAAGTTCAATCACGAACGACATCGAAAGTGTAAATATGCAACTTTTTGAATTGATTACGACTAATTTACTAAGCTGCCGTATTCTGCATTTTCGGGTTTTCCGATGTCGATGTCATTCGTTTTTTTTGGCAGTGTTTTACGTGAGTGACTTGTAAAACACTGCCGACTTTAATACAATGAATCTCGGCCGGATCTGAGAGATCCGTGCTGGGCTTCATTGTGCACTTTGTTAAAAAAAATAAATTAAGTTTAAATGTAAAAAAAAAATTGCGTGGGGTCCCCCCTCCTAAGGCAAACCAGCCTCGGGCTCTTTGAGCCGATCCTGGTTGCAGAAATATGGGAAAAAAATGGACAGGGGTTCCCCCATATTTAAGCAACCAGCATCGGGCTCTGCGCCTGGTCCTGGTTCCAAAAATACGGGGGACAAAAAGAGTAGGGGTCCCCCGTATTTTTGAAACCTGCACCGGGCTCCACTAGCTGGACAGATAATGCCACAGCCGGGGGTCACTTTTATACAGCGCCTTGCGGCCGTGGCATCAAATATCCAACTAGTCACCCCTGGCCGGGGTACCCTGGGGGAGTGGGGACCCCTTCAATCAAGGGGTCCCCCCCAGCCACCCAAGGGCCAGGGGTGAAGCCCGAGGCTGTCCCCCCCATCCAATGGGCTGCGGATGGGGGGCTGATAGCCTTTGTGATAAGTGTTTGATATTGTTTTTAGTAGCAGTACTACAAGGCCCAGCAAGCCTCCCCCTGCAAGCTGGTACTTGGAGAACCACAAGTACCAGCATGCGGCGGAAAAATGGGCCCGCTGGTACCTGTAGTACTACTACTAAAAAAATACCCCAATAAAGACATTACACACACACCTTGATAGTATAACTTTATTACATCCATCCATACCTCCATATACACATACTTACCTTATGTTCCCACGCAGGTCGGTCCTCTTCTCCAGTAGAATCCATGGTGTACCTGTAGAAAAAATTATACTCACATAATCCAGTGTTTGCTGCTCCTCGGTAAATCCTTTTGTAATCCACGTACTTGAAAAAATAAAAAAACGGATACCCGACCACGAACTGAAAGGGGACCCATGTTTTCACATGGGCCCCCTTTCCCCGAATGCCAGAAACCCACTCTGACTAATGTCTAAGTGGGTTTCTTCAGCCAATCAGGGAGCGCCACGTTGTGGCACCCTCCTGATCGGCTGTGTGCTCCTGTACTGTATGGCAGTGTTACAATGTAGCGCCTATGCGCTCCATTGCAACCAATGGTGGGAACTTTCAGGTCAGCGGTGAGGTCACTTTCGGTCAACCGCTGACCTGAAAGTTCCCACCATTGGTTACAATGGAGCGCATAGGCGCTACATTGTAACACTGCCGTGTGCCGCCTGTCATACACTACAGGAGCACACAGCCGATCAGGAGGGTGCCTTTCAGTTCGTGGTCGGGTATCCGTTTTTTTATTTTTTCAAGTACGTGGATTACAAAAGGATTTACAGAGGAGCAGAAAACACTGGATTATGTGAGTATAATTTTTTCTACAGGTACAACATGGATTCTACTGGAGAAGAGGACCGACCTGCGTGGGAACATAAGGTAAGTATGTGTATATGGAGGTATGGATGGATGTAATAAAGTTATACTATCAAGGTGTGTGTGTAATGTCTTTATTGGGGTATTTTTTTAGTAGTAGTACTAGAGGTACCAGCGGGCCCATTTTTCCACCGCATGCTGGTACTTGTGGTTCTCCAAGTACCAGCTTGTGGGGGAGGCTTGCTGGGCCTTGTAGTACTGCTACTAAAAACAATATCAAACACTTATCACAAAGGCTATCAGCCCCCCATCCGCAGCCCATTGGATGGGGGGGACAGCCTCGGGCTTCACCCCTGGCCCTTGGGTGGCTGGGGGGGACCCCTTGATTGAAGGGGTCCCCACTCCCCCAGGGTACCCCGGCCAGGGGTGACTAGTTGGATATTTGATGCCACGGCCGCAAGGCACTGTATAAAAGTGACCCCCGGCTGTGGCATTATCTGTCCAGCTAGTGGAGCCCGGTGCTGGTTTCAAAAATACGGGGGACCCCTACTCTTTTTGTCCCCAGTATTTTTGGAACCAGGACCAGGCGCAGAGCCCGATGCTGGTTGCTTAAATATGGGGGAACCCCTGTCCATTTTTTTCCCATATTTCTGCAACCAGGATCGGCTCAAAGAGCCCGAGGCTGGTTTGCCTAAGGAGGGGGGACCCCACGCAATTTTTTTTCCGAAAATTTAGAACATTTCCCCCCCCTTCCCACTGAAAAACATGTACGGATCTCATGGATCCGTGCATGCCTATACAAACACGGGATAAAAAAGCAGGTCTGTTTTTTTTAGCACTTTTTCACGATTTGTATTTTAGCACGGCAGTGTTTGGCTATTGTCGGCAGTGTTTGTGTTTTGCACTTTTTAGTAAATTCCCGATTTCTAGCAAATTGCAGGCGTATTTGACCGATGGTGTATTGATTCGTGATTTTTTCCTAGGACTTCCAAAATATTACGAATGCCCTCATCACTGCCGTGATTTTTGCTTAGTAAATTACCGAGATGACACTTTGATGAAAAAACGGCATCTCGGTCAAAATCGGGACCTTAGTAAATATACCCCACTGTCTTCAGTTGAATGGAAGGATTCCTATCTTTGGATTACTATTGACGTACAAAGCCTTTATACATCAATTGTTCATGAGAAGGGAATAGAAGCCTGCAGAAGATTTTTGGACAAAGACCCCGAACTATCAACAACTCACAAGAACGCAATTTGCGATTTCATGCAATTCATTCTGGGTCATAATTATTTTATATTCCAGCAGATCTTCTTCTTACAAATTTGTGGAATGGCCATTTGCACCTCTTTTGCGTCCAGTTTTGCCAACCTATTAATGGGTGCATGGGAGGAAGATTGCATCTATAACAATAATCCATTCAGGAAACATTTGATTGTCTATAAACATTACAGAGACGATATCTTGATTATTTGGGAAGGAGAGGAGGAATTATTCAAGGATTTCTTTCAAAAGCTTACCACAAATCAATATAACTTGAAATTCACATTTGAGATCAGTAACGAAAGTGTACATTATCAGGACTTAACTCTTTCAAGTACCCAATTGAAGATTACAACAAGTAACCACATAAAAGAAGTGGACACTAATAGTTACCTTCACTTTAAAAGCTGTCACGCCCAGAACTGGAAAACCAACATCCCATATTCTCAGTTTTATCGTATCAAACGCAACTGCAGCAATGAACAAGACTGCCAAAATCAATTAACAACATATGCTACCAGATTTAAAGAAGGGAAATATCCAGAACATGTGATCAATAAAGCATTAGAAAAAACAGCTAATAAACAAAAAACATAATTATTCAACAAACAAGTACAAAAGAAAACCGAAAATGTAACCCCTTTTATCACCACGTTTAGTAATCAAGAACAGAATATTAGAAAATCCATCAATAAACATTGGAACATCTTATTGATGGACCCAATATTAAAAGAAATTCTCCCACCGAAACCAGATATGGTGTTCCGGAAAACTAGCAACCTGAAGGACATCTTGGCACCAAGTCATCTACGAAGCAAGTTCAAACCTGGAAACAGCACCTTCATAAATTGTAAAGGATGCTATAAATGTGGAAAATGTTATGTCTGCAAATATCTTCATCCAAATAGGAAAAAATTAACGAATCATGACAATACCAAAGAATACAGCATTAAAGATTATCTGAATTGTAATTCAACAATGGTAATATATCTGCTGGAGTGCACATGTGGACTTAAATATGTTGGAAAGACGAAAAGGGTCCTAAAGCTACGAATCCAGGAGCACATTAGAAACATCAAAAATAAGATAGACAATCACACGGTCTCCAAGCACTTCATAGAAAAACATCAATCGAATCCCGATAATATTTCATTTAAAGCAATTGAACTGGTGAAACTCAGAGAAAGAGGGGGAGATATCCTAAACAAGCTCTCCAAACGAGAAATGTTTTGGATTCATGAACTTAAGACTCTATCACCTCTTGGACTAAATAAAGCTTTTGAAATTGCTCCTTTCCTTTGACACTTCCATTCTTATATACACTATCCTTCCTTCTGCACAAAATTATGTAGTACAACTATTTTTTCTCTTCACATGTAAGTCTACATCTATTTTAAATAGATGTCATAAGCCAATCTATGTTTTTTTCAGCACCATTATTAAGCCTCCATCGGATGGGGATACTAGACAAGATTACTTCCAAAGAAAAGGCATAATAGGACTCCAAACGATACGCAAGGATAAAGTTAAAGACAAGACTTATCAACATCCAAACAGCTGATATTGAAAAGACTAAGATATGCTATGACTTGATATAAAAATATAACTTGATATAACAATTGTATCTGCATTATAGCATAACCTGAATACACCGGCCGGAAATGATGCATGCGTTCCACATGCGTTCCACCACGCTCTGCCAGCGGCAGGGCTGCCATTTTATGATATTCTCGTTATTTTCTCTCTTTTTAATTTTTTCCATCTAAGTCTAATTGTCACTTTTTGAGTGCCATTTAGAATATTATAAAAAGTTTTTTAGTGCTCTAGAAAAATTCATTACAGGAAGTGATGTCATCACAAATTGCCCTTTTTTGGGTATAAATAGAGCATGCTTGCTCATTGTGTTCATTCCCTTGATGAAGTCCGGTTGCTGACGGATGAAATGCATTGGGACCACCTGCGGACATCTCTTTTTATTGACAGATAAGCCTAATACATTTTTGAACTCTGTACGCATGCCTTCCAGCCATTTATGGACAGATAAGCTCTATATAATTTCTTATTCTGTACGCATGTTATACAGCTATTTATGTAATTATATGTATTTTTATGTCACTATGTGTATTAAATCTTTATATTTTTAATATATACACGGCTCAGGCTATATACTGATTGTATTCTGGGAATATGCTGGTTCCCTAATGAAGCCTATGGAATTGAGCAGTGTTATAACCAGAAATTTTAAACGGTACACACTATGTTTGCTTTCTTCTGTTTTATTCACATGTACTAAGCAACAAAGAAGTACTGCTTGAGCAAAGTTTCTATGGCTATCAGATAAGTGATCTAAGCCAGTTTAAACCATACCCTTCTGTTATACCTTCATTTACCCTGACATACCAACCACACTCTTGGGCGCTTGTATTCACTAATTTTTGTAATATATATATATATATTTGTATATATATATATATATACATACATACATACATACATACATATATATATACAGACAAAAGCTCACTGTAGTGTAAGTTCTTTGAATAAGATATTTCAATGTGTGATTTCACTCCCAAAGTGCTCGTGTATCATAAATAAAATAATAAGATGTATTTAGTGTCCTTTAACTGGACTGATCACCTCATCAATCAAAATCTAGGACATGTTATAATAATAAATAATTGTATAATCATGCTAAAAATAAAGTGCATACTGTAAGTGCTTAAAGTTATTGCGTAACACAATAAGAGGTCATCAAAACTTTAAGTTTAGGCATACTGATAATAACTACCCTTAAAGATATTCCCATAAAACTCTTATGAATTCAGGTAACACACCTCCACCAATAAATTATAGCAGTGTACCCAAAAAAATGATTTGGGTTTAGCACTTCAAATATAACCACTGCAACAATACTCCTGTGTATACCTCAGAATTGGCTCAGACAATGCAGATAAATGTACCATATGATGTAGTACAGTATGTTGTGACAAAAATCTATTTCACTGACAAACAACTAAATCAGATTTGTCCTCATACATCATTGCTGCAGTTATACAAAACAGCCCATCTCAGCATGATAAGTCCTGTCAAATTCTGCTAGTGTTGGGCATCTTTTTTGGCAAAAAATACATTTTAGTCTTCAAATAAAATTAAGCCTGATTTCGAAAGACATTATCTAGAAAACCTACTGCAATTGGCTGTACACTAGGTAGGATAAATGTACTAAGCTCCATGTTTGCCTGATTTGGCAATCACGGGAGTGCTTGGGCATTTTTTTCAATCATGGAAATTTACTAAAGATCAAACATGGGAGTGTTAGTTCAAATAGGTTTTGAAAGTACAGTTGGACATGGACATACAGTACGATCAAATATACCATCAGCCAAACTTGGATGTAATTTCTATAGACAACACTGAAAAACAGGAATTTTGCTAGAATCGTTTCTGCAAATATATTCGTGAACAGACCAAAAACACTTTTCAAATAGATGCCTCCCTCAGCAGCGTGTTTAGAGAAGCATGCACAGATCAGTGAGATCTGTGCTGTGCTTCTCTGTTTAAATATCCTGAAATGGTTGAAAAAAACAATTCAACCTGGGCTCTTTGAGCCATTTTTGTTCAAACAATGCAGGGGGAAAATTTAACAGGGTTCCCCTGTATTTTAGGAACCAGCACCAAGCTCCACTAACCAGGGACGTAATGCCACAATCAGGAACATGCTTATATTGGTCCCCGTGACTGTAGCATTAAACCCTCTAACTAGTCAGCCCTGGCAAGGGTTTCCTGGGGGAATGGGGACACCCTTAACGGCACACAAGGCAAGGGCTGAAGCTTGGGGAAGCCAGGGATCTATACTTGGACCAGTGCTTTTTAATATCTTTATTGGTGACATTGCAAATGGCATTAAAGGGAAAGTATGCCTCTTTACACATGACATAAAAGTACATATACAAAACGATAGACACACCAGGAGGGGTACAATAAATAATTGAGGATCTAGGTAGAATAGAAGAATGGTCAAGAGCGTAGCAATTACAGTTTAATGCCAAAAAATGCAAAATCATGTTCTAGGGTCTCAAAAAACCAAAAGCTAAATATAGTATTAATGGCACTATACTGGAAACTACTGAGGAGGAAAGGGATCTAGGTGTCACTATTTTAGGTGACTTAAAGGCAGGTAAGCAATGTAACAAAGCAATGAGGAAGGCAAGTCAGATGCTTGGCTGCACAGGGAGATGAATCAGCAGCAGAAAGAAGTAATAATGCCGCTGTATAGGTCATTAGTACGGCCTCATCTAGAATACTGTGTTCAATTCTGGAGGCCATATCTTCAGAAGGGTATTAATACATTAGAGACTGTTCAAAGAAGGGCAAGTAAAATGGTGCATGGCCTACATCACAAAACATACACAGAAAGTCTAAAAAATCTCAATATGTATAGTTTAGAGCAGAGAAGGGAAAGGGGGGACATGATAGAAACTTTCAAATATATCAAAGGTTTTAACAAAGTCCAGGAGGGAAACATTCTTCAAATGAAGAGAAGTATTAGAACACAAGGACATGCACTGAAACTGGAGGGAGGTAGGTTCAGGGGAAATTTGAGGAAAATATTACTTCACAGAAAGTGTAGTGGACAAGTGGAATAGCCTTCCATCAGAGGTGGTAGAGGCTAAGGCAGTAGAGCAATTTAAAAATGCATGGGATAAACATAAGGCTATCCTTACAAAGAAATAAGCATCAAATAAGGTTTGAGGTAAACATATGGTAAAAAAGGGGCAGATTAGATAGGCCAAGTGGTACTTATCTGCCGTCACATTCTATGTTTCAATGGGGTTATCCCTGGAACCCCTGACATCTGTATGTTTAGTTGATATTCCATTCAGGTAGTTTTAGTTTGAAAAATAATATTGGCTTTTGTAGGAAATTCTACAGGCCCCAGCAAGCCTCACCCACATGCTGGTACTTGGAGAGCCACAAGTACCAGCATCCAGCGTAATAAAAGCCCTCTGGTACCTATAGTCCCCATGATAAAGAAATATTTAAAAAACACAAGACACACACACACCATTACAGTACAACTTTAATAAGTACCCACTCACATTCACAGTAAACTTCCCTACATTCCCTGTAGCCATTCGGTCCTCTTGTATAGTGGCATCCTATTAACTGCAAAAAAAATCATATTCAATCTAAGTAGGCATCCAAGGAAGTGCATGTGTTAACACATACACTTCCTCTAAACAAATGACCAGGACCCACATAAAACCTGTTATTAGAAGAGCCGCCAGTCAATCAGTGGGTGCCTCCACAGGAACAGCCTGCCTATTGACTGTGAGTGGTCACAATGTCAACTTTTCCCCAAAGACTTCAATGGTGGGAAACCTCCATTGAAGTCTATAATGGGAACTGCAACATTTTATCCTATGATGGTAACTACAAGGTTGACCGTCTAATGCCTATACTGTACATTTGAAAGATTTTCACATGAATGGGAATCACACATCTTTTTAATGATCCTTATAAAAATCATTTAAGAGAAATATTGCCAATATTTTTAACATCTTTATGTCTGATTTAAAATAAAATAAAAAATTATTTATCCTATACTCCCACAGTAATATTCATAAAATCAGAGAATGCAAAAATTTCTGGCCCCTGCTTTATAATGACAAGAATACAAAAGCAGGAGATGAAGGAGATAAATCAGCATGGTTCCTAATAAACACATGAGCTGTTTCAAATGCATCAGACAATAAATACAAAAGTGGGTATCTGTCACTGTGCACAATAGGGGTTGCAAAGGATAACTGTGTACATATGTTCACCCAACATATAAGTTCAACAAGTACTAGTAGTAGATAACACAGTCAATACATTCGTACTCACTATTACCATTTTCCTCTACGGTTGCCAAATGTTCACAAATATTCCAGAAGAGGAAATTCTCAACAACATGTAAACAGAAAAAACAAAACAACAACATATAGTGTAGTTTGTTCCAAAGAAAAAATAAGTCACACAAAGGGAAAAGGTGGAGGTGGTATAAAGACTTTTCCTCCACCCAAAATTTGAATCTTTAAATTATCGTAACATACACCCAAGTGAGGTAAGGTCCAAATATAAAGGTTTCTTTTATGGTCCACCAGAGCCAGTGTTCCCTCTGAATACAGTAAATCTGGTCCTTCAAGGGTCACCAAAAAAAGCGCCGGGTAGATAATCAAAATGAGCGTACCCAACTTACAGCAAATTCAACTGTTACATACACATCAAGGTTTCTTTCTTGTGGCGAGGATACTCCTCATACACTTCTCCAGTAATCCCTTTTTCCAATTCATGCCAGTAACCAAAGGGCAAAAAGAGGTGTTTTGCTGGCAGCGAGGCTTCACTCTATAAACCACAAGATTTCCCCAGAGATAAGTCAGGAAATAGAAATATTCCTATATTATATATTACCTCCTGTGATTAGGCCACACCCCTTAAAAGTACCTGGGCCCAGCCAGGCTCTCTACTACCCTGCTAATAACATGCATCAATTTCCAATAAAACCCACAAAATCTATGTTGGGATGGAAGTACAATGTTTTTAGGTACTCTGTAGTTATACAATTTAATCTCTATTTTTGTATTACATAATAAAAATTGTACTATTATATTGCTTTTGTACCTTTATTTTTTATATAAAAATATTATATTATTGTATTTAAAAAAAAGAATCTGGGAAAAAAATGTACGCCAATGTTAGGATCTTTGCACTTGTACGTTTAAGGGCAGTATGCTATTAGCAGCTGTACTTTAACGCTGCTAATAGGATTGCCAGTGGCTATCCTATTAGACCTGATGCAGGCATTGTTTTCTCCCAATGCTTGAATTTATTGGGAATTATGCTTTGGGTGCCTCAGGCACCCAAAGCATAATCTGCAATAATCCACTGCCAGAGCCTCAATAACACATGGGATCCCTATGTGTTTTCATGTGATCACGGGTCCAATTTCAGCCAATCGAAATGGCCTCTAATTGGATACCACGATAATGACCATTGGGTAGCAGTGCATATGAGCTGCACTATCATTACAGTGCCCTGGATGCCATAGCCTGTTTGACATGTTGTGGCTGTTTGGGGAAGAGTTGGGGGTCTGTTTTACTAAATGAAGGTATACTGCCTCCATTTTTTGGCAGGCCAAGGCCAGTCACTGCATTTTCCTACATAGATTTACTGGCCTTGTCACTGGAGATGTGGTGGCCATTGTGAGTAACTTTAGAGTCTTTAGATGTAGGCATTGTATCTAACACAAGACGCCTTATGTGACATTAGCATATTTTTACACTACATCCACTCCAAATCAGGCTCACACTGTGGAGTACACTGGTATATTGCAATGGGCAACAGTGGCAGATTTTACCTATAGACTTCAGAACTGCAGCCCCTTAACCATAACCTCAACCCCCCCCCACGTAAAATCTGCAACCCAAATCAGTGTTGGTGACGCCAGTTGCAGTCTGTGACTGCACTGGCTTTACTGTGACTGGCAGTGACTTCCAATTGGAATTCCTACCTGTCAGTCAGAAACACACAAGCAGTCCCATTAGGAGGTGTTTCCTCCATCTGGGACTGCCAGGCCAGGCTGTGATAAATAGAGAGATGGTTTCTTATAGGAAGCCACTCCCTGCCTTTGGTGCAGCCCAACTCAGCTTCTATAGGCTGCAGCCGATGCAGTACATAGAAGCCAGGGGGTTGCACATGTGCAGTTGCACCACAGAGTCTGCACATGCACTGGTTCTAGCACCTGCTGGGTCCCAGGCTGGTGGCTGGCTGTTACCTCTCCATGGCATGGGGGTAGCGGTACCCCTTTTATAGTAGGAGATGCCACTGGGCTTTAGTAATAGTTATCTAAAAATTCAGAGATAATAATGTGCATGTACATTTTACACAAGTGTTTTACTATGGGAAATTATTTTTCCTTTTTTGGAGCTTTTCTTCCACTGTAACTAGGTTCTTTTATTGCTAATTAAACAGATACTGTTACATAAATAAAAGTAAAAAATATTAATAAAGCACTCTCTAAATGAAAGCTATTTTCCATTCTACCTAGAAAATATCTTTTATAACTTCAATTCCATTTTTTCCCTTTTCTGCAATGATAACTGTTTGTTAATAGAAAGCAATAGCGAACACTTCATTTCTAAGAAAGCTTTATTTTGTTCAGTAAATATGTCATCAAAGACAATTCATCCTATTACTGAAGATTTACATATCATATAGCATTTCAAAGTACTTGAGTTACACAATAAAATGAGTTGATATTTGAAATGAACACTGCAATATGCTTTATTTGTAAATAGGCAAATACTGACAAAGTGGCAAGGTGCTGTATGTGCAAAACAGACATTGCTATTGAGGGTTTTCTTATATAAGACAACAGTAATATGAAAAACATAATGCTGCAGATTATCCTATTATGTATTGAAAATATTTTTGTTTAATATTTTTGTCAATGTATTGTACTCAGGAGGTCACAAGTTTTCTTATGTTTAGGGGGAAATTACTAAGAATCATGTTTGTCCGAATTTACAATAACGGACGTAGTTGACCATTTTTGCAAACTTAGGCATATACCAAAGGTGAAACACATGACTGCTGCATCAAATCAAAATTCAAAACATGGGTAAACACGCAAGTACGATCAAATACACCATCATCTAAACTCAGAAGAACACAAAAACAAAAACAAAAAACACATACTGTAACTGTTTGTATAAATGTAAATTTGAGCATGTTGCTGCATGGCTTTGATGTCCTTCGCTGAAACCAAGGACGAGAAGTGTGTAAGGATATTTGTGGTTTTTTAAAAACAATTGGGGAAAAAATCTGCAAAGTGCATTTTTTGGATTGATATAACCTCCACAAAAAACAAACACATTGTTATCATTTAAAAAAATATATATATGTATTATGTGTTTGCTGTTTGTTTGTTTGATTGTTTGTTTGTTTTGTTAGAGAGTACATCACTATTTCTATAAAGTGTTAATGTAATTTTTTGTATATTGACAAAATTTGGTCCAGTACAGTAAGCTCCATTATACTGTATAATGTAAAAGAAAGTGTTTTGCACAATATAGCCAATTTGCATGTTTTAATTTTTTCTAAGCAATACCTGTACATTTATTGTATGGCAAAGCTTGTGCAAAATCATTAACTATTGTGCTTACTTTTATGTGAAAGTGTATGTGGAGCAATGTTAAAGTGTGCTTTGTTTTTGGAAAACAGACTCACAGAGAGGCTGTGTAGAATGGGGCATCGACTCCTCTGACGGTGCCAGGATAGCACTCGGGGTCCTTGTTGATATGATTGACAGCCTAAGTGATACTTGTGTAGGTGCAGAAGAATGACCTAAAAAAAAAGGAGAAAAATTTGTTAGCTACAAAAAAAACAACATTGGTTTTTGTAAACATTGAAAATGTCATTACCAGCTGCCTTATCCTCAGTGCCCTGCTGCTGTGTGGCTACAGGCCTGTGGGCAGACTTATTCTGAAGTGGGAAATTAAATTTAATTATGCATGTTTGTAATAAATGCATAATACAGTATAAAAACATTTGTTTTCAGAATTTAAAAAACTGTGGGCCTAATTCTGAGTAGATCGCAGCATCATGTTTGTTAGCAATTGGGCAAAACCATGAGCACTGCAGGGGGGACAGATATAACATGTGCAGAGAGAGTTAGATTTTGGTAGGTTATTTTGTTTCTGTGCCGGGTAAATACTGGCTGCTTTATTTTTACACTGCAATTTAGATTTCAGTTTGAACACACCCCACCCAAATCTAGCTCTCTCTGCACATGTTATATCTGTTCCCCCTGCAGTGCTCATGGTTTTGCCCAATTGCTAACAAACTTGATGCTGCGATCAACTCAGAATTAGGCCCCGTGACATTACTTTTTTTCAACATGACATTGTACATATATTTTGCATATTAAATGACCTCGTATTAAGAATGTTAACATTTTTAAATCAATTAATATCTTGAATATGGGATGGGTCACAATATGCCCAATAAATAAAATCACACTATTGTTATGTGACACCAGGAATGCTGTTCAAAGTTTTTCTTAATTACATAAATTGAGTTAAAAGTACACTTCCAATGTTATTTTTGGGTGTTGCTTTTGGTTGTTTTTTTTAAGAAACATAAATGTTTTTAAACAACTTGATGTACAAAAGTACCACATGAGAGAGATAGAAAAATGTAAGAGCAAAAGCAAGCCAACATGCTTTTGCATTACAATTTACAGGCTGTGTGTGAAAAATGACAGTTGCATATTGGCTTATCTTTTATCTATCACAATTATTTTTTTCCTAGAAAGTTTGAAAAGTAAACTCCTTACGCATAAACATTTAAAAATGGGGGAGACATGCACCCAACTGCAATGCAAATATATCCACGTGTTGTCCAACTACCAACTACTAAAGTAAAGATACAGTACCAGCTAGCACACACACAATATGAAGAAACATTACATCTTTTACATCTGAAAAACATTTTGGCCAGTGATTGATTAAAAACCACAATAAAATGTATGTACAATTATCAGGCCGCTTTGAGGCATATGTGTCCCAGACATAAGTGCACTGAGCGACCACTACTGGTATCATAATCTTCAGTTGCTCCTCATATTCAAGGTAGTTTGCCTCATAAGGGGAGCCTCTACCTGTCTGCTGGGCCACCTTCAGCTTTTTTGTTTTCTTCACCCTGCACTTTATGTTGGAGATACCTTTTTTACAAGAATCTCTATTCTTGCCACTGGTCCCACAGCATTAATGGCAGCACCACCTTTTCCTATTCTTCTTTCCTGTAGAGATGCTGATTATTTCATATGCAAACAGCTGCTTGTTGTATTTCATAAGCTCCTGCACTGGAGTCAGATTCTCCACAATGAAGAACTTAACATTGCGGCCCATCCTGGTCCTGGTGCACTGATGCACCGATGGTCGCGATGTCCATCCCTAAATGTGATAGTATTGCAGTTTTTAGTAATTGCAACTGCAGGAAGGCGGTGATATGCACCCTTTCTGCTTTTGCCTTGCTAAGGATCATAATGCAAACTGGCTTTGCAATTATGATCAAACCTGAAAAAGCCCCCTACATAGTTTCTTCTACCATTTAGTCTGCAATGTCAATTTCCCCTTTTTACCATCTAAAATTTGGTATTGGTACCACCAAGAAATACCCCACAATAAGTAAAAGAATGCAAATGGGAAATCAATACCTTGGGAAAGAACAGTTTCCTAAATGGCGAGGGAAGATAACTCTGCATCCATTGTCTCAGTTATATGTACTTATAGAAGTCTTGTTTCTAGCCACCATAATGTGTGGAGGTGGGAGAAGGTCACTAAGCTATCTCTAAAATGCCATCTTTCAGGAAGGAAAGACCACTCCAGGTCCAGCATTGTAAGTCTGGAATCAGGTTGGCTATGCCATTAGGGAGGGTAGATATTTCCTCACTGAAGGATACCAAATTATGCCAAGCCAGTAAAGTAGTTTTAACTGCTTTACAGGGACCAGAACGGGAAGAGGGGAAGGGGGGACGCAGAAGGAGGCAGCCAAAACAAATCAGAAAAGCAAAATTATGCATAAAATCCCTTTTTATAACTACCCAGGGCTTCGGTGAGTCAAGCTCAAACCAATCCCTGGCCTGACTTACTATAAGAGACAGGCAGTGTGATATTTGTCAAAATATGGGAAGGCTACACTGCCACCAAACTTAGTAAGGGAAAGAGTACTTCTAGTTATTTAGGTTTAAGCCCCCTTACAAATGTACTGTACAAGGATCTGAATAAATTTGTTACAAAGAGACTTAGGTAGGGGTCTAGAAATGGTGTGGAAGAAATACATAAGTTTGGGGAGAAGCACCATTTTAGCTGCAGAAATTCAACTCAACCAAAACTCATGTAGCATCCACTTCCTAGTCAGCCTCTCAACAAGGGGTCATAATTACACTCAATTATATTACAGTCTCTTACCAAACTAACATCCACATTCTAGACTGCCAGGCATACCTATAATTCTCCTTCAATATTTTTAGATTCTCATCTGGTATATTAAAGTGAAAGCCTCAGTCTTTGTAGCATTTAATTTATAGTACGAGAGTGCTGCATAGTTGTTCAGGACAGAATGCAACGGAGGGAGAGAGGCCTCTGGACAAAGCAAACATAATAGAATATCATCTGCAAATAAGCTGATCTTTTGCAAAAAGCCACCTATAATAGGGCCATAAATAGACCCTAGATCCTCTAATCCTTTCAGCCAAAGGCTCAACAGCCAATGCAAAAATAAGAAGTAAGAGATGGCTCCCCTGTTGTGTGCAATTGGTTATGTCAAATTCTGAGGAAAAACAACCATTAACAAAAATCCTAGCTTATGGAGAGGTATGCAAGGCCAAAAAAGAGTCAACGATTCTACCTTAAAAACCAAATCGCCATAAAATAGCTTGCAGATACTCACAATAGAGTCTATCAAATGCATGTAATGTCTGGGGCCTGCCTTCCCAGCACAAACCCTACCTGGTCCAGTTTAATCAGAGTAGGAAGAAGAGGGCATAAATGATTAGAAACCAATTTAGCAAATAATTTGACATTGGTATTTAAGAAAGCAATAGGGTGATAGCTTTGCACAGAGGTAGGAGCTTTATCTGGCTTTTGAATAGTCGTGATCTGCCGCTCCAACATCTCCATTCAGGAACTGTTTATTCTCCAAAGCTTCATTAAGCACAGACAAAAGCATCGGGGTCAGATCAGCCTTATATGTCTTATAAAAAATAGAGGTATAGCCATCTGGTTCGGGTACTTTGTCAAGTGGCAAGGAGTCTTTAACTACCTCCACCTCCTCTAATGACAAGGGAGAGGTGAAGAAAATGCAGCCATTGGAATTTAAAGAGGGAAGGGAAAGTTTATATAAGAATTTATCAATATCTACCGCAGTCAGCTTTGGGGTGGTACAATCATCTTTAATAATATTTAATCGAGAGCAGTAGTTAGCAAACGTGTGCAATCTCTACCGGACCAGAAACCTTTGCACCCCTAGAGGTATATATAGTATGATCTGAAGACGTTCTCTTGGCATCCTTCCTTTCAATTTTATGAGCTAACAGGTGACTGGCCCACTTGCCGAAGACATAAAATTTCTGGTTAATGCGAGTCAAGTTGCAATGTACTTCATGAAGAGAGAAGACATTTACCATCTTCCGAGCAGTAAGAAGGAGCTTAAAAAGTGCTTTATTAGAAGGATCAGCTTTTATGGGAAACCTCTAGTCTAGCAGCTGCAAGTTTAGACTGCTTATAATGCTGATTGTAATGTATTCTAGGGAGCGCAAGTGATTTAATATGGAGGTTTCTTCTGGGCTATTATTACTTTACTATTAGATTTCTGTATGGTTTCTTGAACCTCCAGCTGGGATAAGATATAATTACCCAGCCTCCATGAACCAGGGACTACTCTCCTCACATCTACTGTATATCAAATATCAAAAAGAGAGCAAAGTGGACCGACCATGTCATAGGTAGTATATCAGCTTTACTAATGGAGGATAAAGTCCATTTATTTGATAAAGCTAAGTCAATACAAGAGTAGGAGCTACGGCCATGCGAATAAATGAAAAATCCCTTTTCATAGAGTGCTTAGATCTCCATACATCAAACAAATCATATTCAGCTAATAACTTATGAAATCCTTTAGCAAACACCTGGGGCTGACTAGAGCATGGAGCAGTTGTACTAGATCTATTCAACACAGGGTCTAAAACCATGTTGAAATTCCCAAGAATCAGAACAGCACCTCTGATGTGTTTCTTATGTGTCAAACAAAACATCCTGCAGAAGGGCATTTGCCTACTATTGGGAGCATTACATTAGACCAGGGTGACGTCAACATTCTCTAAACCACTGACTAGAATTAAGTATCTCCCATCGGGATCAGCATGCTGTGATATTAGTTTGAATGGGCACTGCTGGGAAATAATAATGGCCACCCAACCTTTATTACTGGGGCCATGAGAGAATTTAGTGTTAATAAAAAGTCATTGGGCTGACTGTGAGCTTTGAGCCTATGAAAATAATTCAAAGCTAACTTTCTCTTTTGGTGGGAATTTAATCCATTAGCATTGATGGATATGATATTCATCATAATAAAATACTATAAATATAAATAACTTGGACTAGCACATGGAAAATGCTTCAGAGCAAAGCAATCCTGTGGAGGAGGGTAAACAAAGAGTTACAAGTGTAATAGTGAAAAAGAATAAAAAAGAGAATAAAAAGAAGACTGACATGAACCAATTAAGAGCCAAAAAAGTTGCCTATCTCTCATCACCCAATATAAAAAGGCAATGACAGTATATTATTGCACTAAGGCTCTAGCCCACCCTTAATCTAGCTAGCACAGATATTGTGCACCAAATGGAATTATCAAAGCTAATACAGGGGCAGAGTAGAATACTGTACAATAATGAATAGAAGAATTTAAATGAGAATGGGACAAAAAAAACACTTTAAAGAGTAATCAATGATTAAATTTGAAACTTTTCAGAGAACCTCAAAGTTGACATAGGCTAAATGATCAAAGCAGAAGTATGAGGACTGCTCAAAATTACAGATTTACAGTACAATCAATTCAACATATATACTAATTAGATAATCAATATAATTTAATTCAATACTTACTGTACTATCTTGACCCCGCCATAGACCAATCATGCTGGAGGCCATGATAAGGAGAAGAGCTCATAGAAGTCTCATGCTCTCTTATAGATTAGCAATTAAAACCATGGAGCCATCATGGGAAAACAACGGATTATGGGTGAGGGGTGATGGTGCTGGTGTAAATACCAAAGTGCTTTCTAACAAATATTTAAAATGTCCGCTCTAATATATATTGTAAATGCCTGCACATCTTATTACCATGTGTCATGAATGTGTGCTATACATCGCAAAACACTGCATACCATAAGAGAAAAAAATACACCCACACATTATCTGAGTTCAAAAGCTCATTGATGTATATATTTGTTATTAAAAGGATATGTATTCAATATATCACAATGTACGGTATACATATAGTTACACGGTTACAATTTATACAGTAAGCAGTTAATACAAAATACATACAGTTACAGGCCAGCATACCATACCATTCCCTCAATGCATCTTCCTCTTAATATCTCTCTCTCTCTCAGTAAATAAATACAGGAACTGGTCTGGCAAAATCTCCACCATCGTCTGGGACAAAAACAGCAACTGTGTGTCTCTGTAATGTGTTATCTAGTTTTGGGGGAGGGAACTTTCTCATTCACGATGAGTCACTAGTCTGTTCGTATGCTAAACAAGTTCAGCCTTGAAGACATCAAAAGGGGCTGGCCTGAGCTTCCTGTCCACTACCTGTTTCTGTAAATGTCTATTGTCCTAATAAAAATGACTTTAGCTTTCATACATTTAGTCATAACTATTTGTTGCAATGTCCTACAACTTAATAACAAGTATCAAATGAATCTACACATTAATCTGCTTGCTTAAATACCAAATATTGTGCGTATTTGCAAGTATAGCGACTTATACGTGTAGAGTCTGTATGTTTTTTCTATGTAATTTTTTTTACTTCGACACTGGGTAAAGGGCGCAGGGTCAGAGGCGTAACGAGCGGCGGTGCTAGGGGGCACCAGCCAAAATCTTGCCTAGGGCATCATATTGGTTAAGGCTGGCTCTGTACCTGTGCTACTGCCTTCTTTACCAATTGTGACTGTTTACCCCTCATCATCTGTGCCTCTGTCTACCTCACTATATATGCCTCTGTGACTCTGTGCCCTCCACCATCCGTATCTATGCCCCTCTTTACAATTAGAGATGAGCAGGTTCGGTTCCTCGAGATCCGAACCCCCCCCCCCGAACTTCACCCATTTTACATGGTTCCGAGGCAGACTCAAATCTTCCCGCCTTGCTCGGTTAACCAGAATGCGCCCGAACATCATCATCCCGCTGTCGGATTCCCACGAGATTCGTATTCTATATAAGGAGCCGCGCGTCACCGCCATTTTCACTCGTGCATTGGAGATTGAATGGAGAGGATGTGGCAGCGCTCTCTCCCTGAAAAGCTCTGTAATCTCTGCTCAGAGTGCTGCAAATATCTGTGCTCAGTGTGCTGCAAATTATCTGTGCTCAGTGTGCTGAAAATATCTACGTTCTCTGCCTGAAAACGCTCCATATCTGTGCTCAGTGTGCTGCAAATATCTGATCATTGTGCTGCATTGTGGGGACTGGGGACCACCAGTATAAGTATATACATGATGTGGCCACTCACTGGTACCTGGTGACAGAACGTATACTGGATTCCCCCACAATGTAACTTTATATCTGTCATCTATATACATGATGTGGTCATTCACTGGTACATGGTGACAGAACGTATACCGGATTCCCCCACAATGTAACTTTATATCTGTCACCTATATACATGATGTGGTCATTCTCTGGTACCTGGTGACAGAACGTATACTGGATTCCCCACAATGTAACTTTATATCTGTCACCTATATATACATGATGTGGTCATTCACTGGTACCTGGTGACAGAACGTATACTGGATTCCCCCACAATGTAACTTTATATCTGTCACCTATATAATAATTATAGTAGTACAGTACAGTAGGCCATTGCTGTATCTTGCAGCTCTGTGTCACTGCAAGTATCCATTCCATATCTGTGTGGCATTTTGATGAGCAGTATATATATATAGTATTTCAGTGCAGCATTTTGGTGACTAACAGTATATAGTTGTACAGTAGGCCATTGCTGTATCTTGCAGCTCTGTGTCACTGCAAGTATCCATTCCATATCTGTGCGGCATTTTTGTGAGCAGTATATATAAAGTATTACAGTGCAGCATTTTGGTGACCCAACAGTATATAGTTGTGTACAGTAGGCCATTGCTGTATCTTGCAGCTCTGTGTCACTGCAAGTATCCATCCATTCCATTTTCTTCCAGTGATTTGGACCAATAATACCATTGATTAGAACGAATAATTCCAGTGATTTTGTCATTTTCTTCCAGTGATTTGGACAAATAATACCATTGATTAGAACAAATAATTCCTGTGATATTGAGGTGTTTGTGTCACTTAGCTTAGCAATCCAGCGACCACAGTGCACCTCTTTTTCTCTTATCTTTGCATCATGTGCTGTTTAGGGCCAATTTTTTTAAGTGCCATCCTGTCTGACACTGCAGTGCCACTCTTAAATGGGCCAGGTGTTTGTGCCGCCATCTTGGGTCACTTTGCTTAGTCATCCAGCGACCTTGGTGCACATTTTAGGACTAAAAATAGTATTGTGAGTTGTGAGGTGTTCAGAATAGACTGGAAATGAGTGGAAAGTGTGGTTATTGAGGTTAATAATACTATAGGATCAAAATTACCCCCAAATTCTATGATTTAAGCTGTTTTTTTTTTAAAAACACCCAAATCCAAAACACACCCGAATCCGACGCAAAATTTTCAGGGAGGTTTTGCCAAAATGCATCTGAATCCAAAACACGGCCGCGGAACCAAATCCAAAACCAAAACACAAAACCTGAAAATGTCCGGTGCACATCTCTAATTACAATCTGTGCCTTTCTGCCATATCACCCTCTATGCCTATGCCATAATTTTCATCTGTGACTATGCAACCCTACAAAATGGCTACTAATCAGATGTGCTTTAAACCAATCAAGAAAAAACTATGTTTAACACTTCATAACTGAAACCAATGCAGGTTAGCATATTTTTACTTTAATAAATCACTTTTTTTTTCAACTCCATAGGGTAACCACTGACAATAATACTGAAATCACCAAAGATAACCATTACTAACGATTTGACTGCCTTTGAAGCTAGAAGCCTGCAGTACTTAAAAAGTAACATCAGTTGTTGTACCAATCAAATAGTTTTTTTAAATGTACATATCTACTTTTACATTTTTGTTTTCCTCCTATTTCTGTGTGCATTTTGCGTGTGCATGTTTTCAATGGTCCTCCCATGTTTTGGTGCAACCCTGCTGTTCTATTCTCTGAATTATATGGGGGTGACTATGATGTTCTCTGCATTATATGGTGATCACTGCGACATTCTCTGCATTACTTGGTTGTCACTGTGCTGTTATTTACTGTACATTAAATGCCGTCACTGCAAGCTCAGTGTTGAATGAGGTAATGTAGAATACCCAGCAATAATTTCTTTTGAATCTTCACACAGTTGAGAATACATGCTATATTTTAAAGAGAAGAAACCCCAAAATCGCAGAATAACTGCAGCAGGTGCTATCACCTTAATGTAACAGGACTAAAATGTATAATTTTTTTTCTCACCCTACAAAAATGTCAGGCCTAACACCATTATTTAGTACGGCTAGAACTGGCAAGAGACTCAGAAAATTCAGAAACAGGTCTCAATTCTTTCCTCTGCACTCTAAGAGCCCGCAAATTGATATATTCTACAAAAAGACTTTAGATGACTTTGATGCTTTATGCTCTAGGGAAGCAAAAATTGTTAAATATAAACAGAATTTACATATAAGAGAAAGAAAGTCTTTACATAAATTAATGAGAGACCCCTCCCTTGTCATCAAACCAGCTGACAAGGGAGGGGGTATTGTCATTCAGGATACAGCCGATTACCTTTTAGAGGCCAATAGACAATTGGGAGACACTAACTTCTATACCAAACTGTCGGGAAATCCCACTAAGGCCTTTTTGACATCTCTCACTATATTGGTACAGGATGCATTTAATGATGGAGTCATAACGAGAGAGGAAATGAACTACTTGATCCCTTCACATCCTATCACACCCACATATTATCACCTTCCCAAAATCCATAAATCACTTATCACACCCCCTGGACGACCTATTATTTCTGGTGTTGGGTCCCTTACAGCTAATTTATCACATTTTGTTGATTTCTTTTTGCAACCACATGCCACTTCACTACGTTCGCACATTAAAGATACCACTTCTTTTCTGAACTCGATTTCGGGGATTAAGTGGAGAGACACATATTTTTTTGTGACAAGTGATGTTAGTGCACTTTATTCAAATATTCCCCATGTTAAGGGGGTAGCCATCATTGAACAATATTTAAAGAAATCAGATTCTTTGTCAGAAAGGCTTAAAAAATTCATTGTAGATTCTATATTGTTCATTTTATCTCACAATTATTTTTTCTTTGATAACACTTATTATTTACAGACACTGGGGACGGCCATGGGGACGAGGTTCACGCCCTGTTTCGCCAACCTATACATGGGCGTTTGAAGACGCCCATGTGTGGGGGAAGGACCTGGGTGCGGACCTCGTCTTCTATGGCCGATATATAGATGACTTGTTTTTTATTTTTGATGGGGACCATTCACTATGCACTAATTTTACTTCACTTCTCAACAATAATGCATTTAATTTACAGTTCACCAGTATAATAGATAGGAGGTCCGTTTCCTTTCTCGATATTGCCATCCCTATATTGGACGATAACATAGTAACTAAGACTTTCAGAAAAGATGTGGATAATTATAACTTCCTCCACTTTGAAAGTATGCACTTTAAACCCTGGATGAGAAACATCCCATCAGGACAATTGCGCCGATTACGGCGGAATTGCAGTAAACAAGAGGATTTCGATGTACAAGCTTTCGAACTTACGAGTGCACTTAAAGACAGAGGTTATCCTATAGATCTAATCAATTCTGCTCTGGAAAAAACTAATAAACTTGATCGGGCTCAGCTTCTCAGTTATAAGACTGAGAATGCATCTTTCAAAGAAGATTTACCCCACTTCTTTTCTAAGTTTAATAGTGCTTCTGGGAAAATTAAAAAAGTTTTGACCAATAATTTCCCCATCTTATTGACAGATAAGATTCTCAAACCAATCATAGGTCACTCTCCCTCCATCATATTCAAAAAATCAGAAAATTTGAAACAACATCTTGCCCCCAGTCTCTTTATAGATAAAAGAACGATGGATAATCGGTTGCAAAATTTGTCAGTTCCCTGGCTCACAAGTAAATCTCATGGTTGTTACAGATGTGGTGCAAGGAATTGCACCACATGTTCTTATATTCAGAATAACTTGCATTTTTTTGAATCTTCTCAGAAAGAAGAATTTGCTATAAAATCATTTATTAATTGTAACAGTGAATATATCATTTACATGTTAGTTTGCCCTTGTGGCCTCCAATATATAGGGAGAACGACACGGAAGCTAAAAGTTCATTTTTTAGAACATAGACGTAACATCATAAAGGGCTTCCTTAACCATGGGGTCTCGAAACATTTTCTACACTTCCACAACAGAGATCCTAAAGGTATAAAGTTAATAGGCATTGAGACCATCAGCCCCACTCGTAGAGGGGGGGATAGATTTGGTAGGCTTTGCCGTAGGGCGAATTTCTGGATACACAAATTGAGGTCACTTGTCCCTGATGGCCTCAACGAGTGTATCGAGATTGATTGTTAACGTGTTTTATGGAACAATATCATAGTCCTCTGTTGTTTTCTTCTTTTTGAACTTATTAATTATTTGTTAGTTGTGCCAACATAATTATATGAAGGGCACATAATTCTACTATTATAGCAATTTAGTGACCATAATTTATTATGGGCACTTATTTTGTATTGCCTTTCCAGAGTTTTTTCTTTGAAGTTCTTTAAAGTAATTCTGGACTCAGTAGGAATGTCATCTTTATTATAATTATTATTTTTCACGTTTATAATATTATGTTTATCAGTATTTCCATGGAATTGTATATTATAACATGATCTCAATAATTATTGACCAATAATGGTTTGTTATATATATACATGTTTTGAGACATCTGATCAATATTATTATCATTATTTTTTATCTATTTAGTATTATTTTTTCTTATTTATTTTTTATTATTATTATTATCATTATTATTATTCTTAATTTATACAGATCATTTTCCCCTTGATGTGCAATAGATTAATATCGTTATTGATACATTCAGGATCAATTGTTTCCATGCGTATTTATATTTTATTATATACTTTATAATTTATCAATTTTACTATAGACAATTAATGTTTGGTTTATACATAAGGTGCTGAAATCTAACATATATACACACCTTCAACACCTATATTGTGCATTAACAACTATAGTTGAGATAGAGATTGCAATATATTATTTTTTTCGTTTTCTGTGTTTATGACAAATTATTCCAACTCAGTATTTTTTAGTTAGCTCCGCCATTATTGCTTATTGTTTTTTATTATAATTTATTTTTATCTAAGGATTCTTTTGATGTATGTATGTGTAGAAGGATAAGTTTACCTTTCTTTATAAATGTCCTTATACAACTTTAGACATCAGTATTATTTAAACAACCAAAGAAGTTGATTATAAACATATGTGTAACCATTGGTATATTATTAAGCTGATTAATTCCATATGTGTAGGCTCAATTAAGAGCCCTTTAAATAACATGCACTTTGGAAACAGGAGTCATCTTTGAAAAAGTCACGGGTCACGTGACTAAACGCGTCAGGACTCCTCCCCTACTTTCTTCTCCACTGAACACTTGCTCCAGGTTGCTTCCAGGACACAGCTTTCCTGCCCGAATTCATCTGCGGCAATGAAGGGCGACCTCCACTGACCTATAACCTAACCGTGGGATCTGTGCGACGGTAATTACCGGCTTCATCATCCTCCAGCCCGTTGACTCCCGGCGGACGGTGCACGTCCAGGTAGTCTGGGAGGAATTTCACAGTGCAGCCTGATCTCTGCGGATAGCGGTTCATCTAGCAGCATCACGTTCGCTGCCCGTTCCTGTCTGCACGGCATACATCGGGTGCCAAACAGGAGGTCAAGTGAGGAATAATTAGTGGCCAGCGGATATATTATACATGGTACGTACCCTCCAGCTGCACAAACAAACGGGGCAAAACTTTGGACTTACCCGGGGATGCTCGGGTTCACCAGCCCTTTCTGGAGAGGTAACCTTTCTCTATATACAGTTATTTCATGCCATCAATCTTTGTTGAAGCTCAATCTTGAAACTTACAGTTACTGTGTCTTATCCTGGAACTACATTCAGAAACTTTCAGCAACAGTGTTTCTAAAAGGATTGTAACATATTGTTACACTTTGAACTTTTACTCCATCAGTTCAGTGGGAATTTTTTATGCTACATATAGTAATGTTATAGCCTAGATTTTTTATGTATTTTTACACAATTTGAAACATATGCATGTGGCAATTCGGATAGTTATGAATAACAACTTTCATGAATGATTTATATTAGAGGGTATTTTTATCAGATTATTGTGAACAATAAATATATACATTTTTTTTTTATTTAATTGATTCTTTGGTTTTTTTTGAACCTGTGAAAACATGGTGTGTGGATTATATGAGCGCCTCTATTAATTTTTATACTTTTACAATCTAGAGGTCTGTATTTAGGCAAGCAAATTGCGACTTCTGTTTATTGGGGTAAAGGTGGGGTGCCATGATGAGTCTTTACCCCAAGTGACAGAAAATCTAGTTTCACCCATGGTAATAGAAGTAGTGGTAATTTTAAATTAAATACGATCTTCAGTGCATTACAACAGAATTTGTGGAAATTTTCATTAGTTGTCAAAATATACAAATTAGCTTACACCATAAACTTCAGAAGTGATAATCCTTGACACTGAACACTAGTTACTGTAAAAGGAAATTTCATTAAAAAATATGAAATATTGTGATTTATTATTTTCTCAAATTCTATGAAAGAAAGGAATGCATTCTGCAATATTCGTGTAACTGTTGGTTCATGACAAAGGAAAATTTAAAGTAAAATATTACACCAAAAATTTAGTTGTTCTTGTGGAATTTGTAATTGTTAGGGAAAATCAGTCTAAATAAAAGAATATGAGCTCTAAATGAGTTCAAAGATCTAGATTTTGCTGAAAATGTTGTAGAGTCCATCCATCAAAATGATTGTAATAGATTTGAAAAGTGACATAATTTTGTTTGTAAATTAGAAATTTTATTATTTTGTCATATGACACTTAATGAAAGCGTGATAAACTATTACCTTTAGGTCACTACTGGGAGGAAATTATATTTCTGTAAATTGCAGGTTTTCAGAATGGATGGATGCAAATGCTCTCACAGCCACTATTCAGTAGTTCCGCTGCTTGTGTATGAAGATGCAAATATCAGACACACATTGGTTGACAATCGACCTTCTAAGTAACCATGTGGTTGCACAACTATTATCTGAGTGAAGGATTGCAGTCACAAACTGTGACATGCCCTCAAATGATACTAGAATTCATGTTGTTTGTTTGCTTTATTGACAGAATTTACCTGTATAATCATATTGGCATATTGGTTTTAACCCTTTATGTGTACTTTACATTATATGTGTACTGTAAATTATATTGCCAAACATGCAATATGGCAAATTATGCTATTTCAACCATGTTACAAGCTCACCAAACAGCTAGATAATACCAAGATTATGTATAAAAAGAAGGCATATATTTTACTTTGATTGGCAAAAAAAAGCAAATAAGAAAGTTGAATGCAACCATAAGTACCTCCTAATCTGTTGAAGACATAAGTGAATTTTAGCCAACAAACCACACATACTTGTAATTACCTGAAATGTTTAATATTTTTGCTTATTATTATTAAACTCTTTACCCCTTAAAAGTTAGTCTCTGAATCTATTTTACTTTGATACAATGCTTTACTTTTGGAACTCTAAAGGTTAATATAATGCAATGTGATATAAACTGTTAATTATGAACACTTTTATTGAAAACCTGTATCATGTTCAGAGAGATTAAGATTTGGGTGGGTTATGTTTTTTCTGTGCAGGGTAAATATTGGCTGCCTTAGTTTTACACTGCAATTTAGATTTTAGTTTGAACACCCCCCCCCGCCCCCCCCCCCCCCGATCTAAATCTTTCTGCACATGTTACATCTGCCCCACCTGCAGTGCAACATGGTTTTGCCCATTAGTGTGATTTTTTTTGTTTGCTTACAAACCTGAATAAGGCGCTACATGAAAAAACAGCAAATATTTATCCTGCATACAAATAAATAGAACAAAACATTGATGCACATTTTGTCTAGGTGCAATGTTAATCTTTTTTTTTTGTACTGGGAATCAGCCCTTTGGTGTTTTTGTTTATTCTGCATAAGTAGCATAATTAAATTAATGAATTAGTAGTAAATTAAATATGCTGCATTTTATACACTCTACATTTAACAGTGAATTAAGAAAAATGAATTAATTGTTTTACATACAGAGAGCAGACTCCATGAAAACATTTATCACTAAACTTATTTTAGTAATTTTTCAACCTTTTCTTTAAAACAGTCAAAAATTACCTTTTACTGTATCTCATGAGAAAATTCAACCTTCAAAAGGCAAATGTATGATGAAAACATGTTTATGTGAGGGGTATAGTTTAAAACCATTTAACTTTCCCAAATAATAATTGTGTTAACTTTCCTATACAATGTTATGAAATAATGGGAGATATGTATTAATGCTAAGACTTTTATTCTTTCTAACATGACCTTCTGGAAATTTTGGGATTGAAAATTTAGCACCGAGCTGGATATAACCGAGTCTGACAGCTGTAAAGTTATAGATTTTGTTTTCTGGCTTCCCACCAAACTTTCAAACAATGTGCACATCCTTTGAGTATTAGACTGGCCTTCAGCCAAAGGAAATTCTGAATTTTGATCAGCACTTAACTAAAGAAACAGTATTCATTCTGAATTTCCTAATGATTTTCTGTACTGTAAACTATGTCCTGTATTTGACAATCAGTCAGTTTATATTATTAAGCTATGTGAGATCTTGCAAATATTATGTAGCTGGTGAGAATCATATTCCATGTTTTGGAGAGAAAAACTATAAAGTGCAAATAGTTCAGTCACAAATAGTTTGGAATAGAAAAATCTGTATTATACTCATGGATAAAAGATAAACAGAAGATCCATAAACAGATCCATACATTTCTCATCAGCACATACATATTAATTCCTACATGGAGTGATATCACGTTCATCTCTGAAGTCTTCAGCCTATGAGAGATTAGGTCAAGTGGTCTTTCGTTCCCAGTTGTCCAAATGTCAGGATACAGTATACCGTAGAGGGTCATAGATTGATGTCAAAATCTAAGATTAAATAAAGTGAAACAATGTTAAAATGCACCTGTAGAATAGTGAAGAGACCCGTATCACTGCTTTGTGATAATTTCACTATTCATGTTTAATTTACTTGTAGGTCTTCAGTAGAGTACATACTATAGTATGTCCAAATACTAAGTACTAGTGACCAGACACAATGGTAGTGGTGGCAGGAGACTAAGGCTTAGCTGGTAGAAGAATTATGTTAGTGAGGAACAGGACTGGTAGAAGACAAATATGTAGATAACACAAATCTGAATTAGTGCTAGCAGCAGGAAGACTGTAATGATTACCCATTGCTGGGTCAGGGCTGGCAGCAAATAGACTGTAATGATTAGCCAATGCTGTGTCAGTGCTGGCAGCGGGATCAGTATGGTATCCCGGATGTCGGGATCCCAGCTGTCAGGAGACCGATGCCGGGATTGCGACAGCCAGATCACCAACGGCAAGCGTAGCATTTCCCTTCACAGGCTTGCTGCACTTGCCATTCTTCGGGCACGATGGCGACCTTCGTTATACCAGGGTTATATTCCCCCTCGGGTTGTAGCATGGACCACCACCTGGGTGGGGATTTTGGACAGCGGTCAGGATTCCAGGAGCAATGGAGCAAGTAGAAGTCCACATAAAGGGGGGAAATGTAATAGGGTACAATATTTTTTGTGTGGAACAAACTCGCACCTCCTTGCACAGTTAAAGGTGCTAGCTTGTCTCACAACTCACACAATGTAATAGGTTGTGAGTTTTCAGGCAAAAACATAACTCGTATGAGACTTCTGGCTAGATTTCAAACTATAGTGTACAAAGAAAAAAAGAAATAGTCTATGTTGGGGCACACTTGATGGATATGAAATATGTTAAATCTTAACTTTTATTATGGTTAATCATAAAAGAAGAATGGACACAGACTTACATACAAAAAACACAGACAAAGACACAGTGAACAAGCCACACAATGGTGAAACGGCCCATCTGTGAACAAGTGGAGCCAGACAGTGCATGATCTGGTCCACACCTGCTATCTTGGTATCGTATAGCCCATTGTGGCTTTCTTAATTATAGAAAACTCTCATACAGTATAGTGGCTTTCTATTCTATTTTAGCAACATATTCCTTTTCTCTTTGGTGTAAATTTCTTTAGCCTACATGGAACCTATATTTACCATTTTGTGCCTAACTGCACTATTTGGTAAGCAATTAGATGTTTTCCTTTTCCATGTGGGTTACTAATGAATGTGTTATACTTATAACCTAACTAGTACTCAGATTAATGTGTTGTATATTTTATTGCACAACCTTTGCAGGAAATTAAGTGGTACTTTTTCCATGTGGATTATCGATGAATATATCGCATATTGTACTGCCAATGAATGAAACATACTCATAACCTTCTTGCAATCTTTTACATATCCAGTATTACTTGACAAACCATCACTCACTGTGAAAGGTTATTTATCGGTTTTCACAATGCCTTTAAGAGCAGAGGTTCAATATTGTCATTGATATACATTAATTAATGGTAATTTTGGGGAGTCTCAGCTCACCACCTCCTTTTCCTCTGTATACCCCCTCTCTCTCTCAATCACCATCCACTATAATTCTATATGACGGTAAACAGCAGAAGTTGGGGCACACTCTCTCTCTCTCTCTCCACTATCTTTTTTTCGAGAACCCTCACATCCACTTCCACATATCAAGTTCCCTGCAATGCAACTGTAACAGGGACTTGGGGCAGATCAGCGTGACAGCAGAAGTTCTCTACTTGGTATAAATGCCGAAATCACATGCTCTCTCATTTGTTTGAATCATTTTACTACTGCCATACTTCACTGGCTATGCCCAAATCTGTCTGATTTTGGAAGCAAAGCAGTGACAGGCCTGATCAGTACAAGGTCAGGTGACTACCTTGGAATATCAGGTGCAGTAGCTCCAATCATCAACAAACAGCAGAAGTGGTGGAGAAAACATTGGCCTTACCTCTATACCTATTCTACCAATTAGAACTACAATTTTGCAAGACCACCTATCAGAGAAAGAAGCTTTAATAGCACAACCATTACAACTACCAAGGGAGCCATTATCAAGGAGTATATCTACCATTATTAAAAATAATTTTCCTCCATAACGATATTACACTCCTGATATACTAAGATATTATACATATCTTTAATTGTAATATTTTTAACCAGAGGCATATTGGAATTGGTTATGTACACTTAGCAATTTGCTTGGTGTCAACATGGGGCATGTCAACCCCTTATACTAATACCATTCAACCCCAGCTAAGGTGACTGTTTTTTGTATGTAAGTCTGTGTTCATTCTTCTTTTATGATTAACCATAATAAAAGTTAAGTTTTAACATATTTCATATCCATCAAGTGTGCCCCATCATTCTTTTTTGTTTGTACACTATAATTAAGGCCTGCAACCATTACATAATGTATTTATGCCACAAACATTTTATTGTTTTTTTAGTGTCATGCTTAAAACACACTGATATGTAAGGTAGTATTTTTTTTACAAAACACCCATCTAAAAGTCCATTAAAAACCATGCCTGCATTGTGGTGATTTAAATAATTTAATGGGTTACCTAATAAAACACTTTTGTTGTAGCATGGATATTTTTGACACATGCATTGTTAGTAGAGATGTGCGGTGGGCACTTTTTCGTGTTTTTGTTTTGGTTCTGGTTCCATGCTCGTGTTTTGGATCCGGATTGATTTTGCCAAAACCACCCTTTCGCGTTTTTGTTTTGGTTTTGGATCTGGATGATTTTTGAAAAAAACATAAAACGGCTAAAATCACATAGTTTGGGGGTAATTTTGATCCTACGGTATTATTAACCTCAATATCATTCATTCCCACTCATTTCCAGTCTATTCTGAACACCTCACACCTCCCATCTCACAATATTGTTATTAGGTCAAAAGATTGCACCGAGGTGGCTGGATGACTAAGCTAAGCGACACAAGTGTGCGGCACAAACACCTGGCCCATCTAGGAATGGCACTGCAGTGGCAGACAGGATGGCACTTTAAAAAACTAGACCCCAAACAGCGCATTGTGCAAAGAGGAAAAAGAGGTACAATGAGGTAGCTGTATGACTAAGCTAAGCGACACAAGTGTGCGGCACAAACACCTGGCCCATCTAGGAGTGGCACTGCAGTTGCAGACAGGATGGCACTTAAAAAAACTAGGCACCAAACAGCACATCATGCAAAGAAGAAAAAGAGGTGCAATCAGGTAGCTGTATGACTAAGCTAAGCGACACAAGTGTGCGGCACAAACAACATGGGACGTGCTGGAATTTGCCCAGATGTAACACACGCACAATATTGGTGGCACAGGAGAGCATACCCCTAAACCGCACACACACAAGGCAAAGCCTGTAAAATTAATTTGGATAATAATAACCCTTTTATTTAGAGCTATTACAAAAATATGCAGCACAGGCGAGCGTACCCATACACCACACAGGGGAAACCCTGTAAAAATAATTTGGATAATAATATAAGTAATGTATATAAACCTTTTATTTGGAGTAAATAATATACAGCACAGGACACCAAAACTGGACTGATGCAGCATAAGACAGCACCACTGGACTGGACTTATCTGGCAGTACCCCTGGACTTATATGGCAGTACCACTGGAGTTTTTCGGCAGTGTCAGACAGAATGGCACTTTAAAAAACTAGTCCCCAAACAGCACATGATGCAAAGGAGAAAAAGAGATGCAATTGTCCTTGGGCCCTCCCTCCCACCCTTATGTTGTATAAACAGGACATGCACACTTTAACAAACCAATCATTTCAGTGACAGGGTCTGCCACACGACTGTGGCTGAAATGACTGGAAGCAATCAATCTCTCCTTGCACAAACTGGCTCTACAGAGGCAAGATGTCGACCTCATCCTTATCCTCCGATTCACCACCCCTTTCAGTGTGTACATCCTCCTCCTCACAGAGTTTTAATTCATCCCTACTGGAATCTACCATCACAGGTCCCTGTGTACTTTCTGGAGGCAATTGCTGGTAAAGGTCTTCCGGAGGATTTATAATTCATTTCGATGATCATCTTCTCCACATTTTGCGGAAGTAACCTCCTACGCCGATCACTGACAAGGTTACTGGCTGCACTAAACACTCTTTCGGAGTACACACTGGAGGGGGGGGGGGGCAACTTAGGTCAAATAAAGCCAGTTTGTACAAGGGCATCCAAATTGCCTCTTTTTCCTGCCAGTATACATACAGACTGTCTGACATGCCTACTTGGATGCTGTCACTCATATAATCCTCCACCATTCTTTCAGTGGTGACAGAATCATATGCAGTGACAGTAGACATGTCAGTAATCGTTGGCAGGTCCATCAGTCCGGACAAGATGTCAGCACTCACTCCTGGCTGCCCTGCATCACCACTAGCGGGTAGGCTAGGAAATCTTATCCTTTTCCTCACAGCCCCAGTTGCGGGAGAAAATGAAGGAGGAGCTGTTGACGGGTCATGTTCCACTTGAGTTAACAATTTTCTCACCAGCAGGTCCCTGAATCTCTGCAGACTTGTGTCTGCCAGAAAGAGAGATACAACGTAGGCTTTAAACCTAGGATCGAGCTAGGTAGCCAAAATGTAGTGCTCTGATTTCAACAGATTGACCACCCTTGAATCCTGGAAAAGCAAATAAAGGGCTCCATCCACAAGTCCCACATACTTCGCGGAATCACTCTGTCTTAAATCTTTCTTCAAATTCTCCAGCTGCTTCTGCAAAAGCCTGATGAGGGGAATGACTTGACTCAAGCTGTCAGTGTCTGAACTGACTTCACATACCTTACACAAGACACTGCTAAAACTCTAATCCATGCTCTCATTATCTCCCGCATTGATTATTGCAAAGGTCTCCTAACTGGTCTTCCCAAAACAAGACTCTCACCACTACAATCCATTCTGAATGCAGCGGCGAGGCTTATCTTCCTCGCTAGATGTTCATCGTCTGTAGATCCACTCTGTCAGTCCCTCCATTGGTTACCTGTACTCTACCGCATTCAATATAAAATACTTTTACTCACACACAAGGACATTAACCAAACTACACCAACGTACATCAGTTCGCTTATCACAAAATTTCTCCCAACCCGACCTCTTCGCTCTTCAGAAGACCTGCGTCTCTCATCCACACTCATTACTTGCTCCCACTCACAACTGCAGGACATTCATCGGGCTGCACCCACTCTGTGGAATACCCTACCACGCACAATAAGACTCTCCTCTAGTCTCCAAACCTTCAAGCGTTCCCTGAAAACTCACCTCTTTAGGCAAGTGTATCATATTCCAGAACCGCCCACAAAACTTTCATAAACCTTCCTATCAAATTGCATCCACTCTGTACAGTCCACACATATCCTCACATGTCTTCTCATTCTATGCAATAGATAGCACCTTTCCTTGTGTACATATGCCTATTTCCCTATAGATTGTAAGTTTGCGAGCAGGGCCTTCCTACCTCTATGACTGTTGTCACCCAGTTTGTTATTGTTATTTCAAATTGTAAAGTGCAACGGAATTTGCTGCGCTATAAAAGAAGCTGTTAATAAATAAATAATAAACATGTGGCAAGTTTGAAGGATTTGAGAAACTTGCACAAAACGTAAATCATTCTCCACAGCTCTTGAGTCAGGTGCATACCCCCTCCTTTGCCTATATCGTAGGTGGATGTATAGGCTTGAATGGCCTTTTGCTGCCCCTCCATCCTCTGAAGCATATAGAATGTTGAATTCCACCTCGTTACCACTTATTGCTTCAGGTGATGGCAGGGCAGGTTCAGGAGTGTTTGCTGGTGCTCCAGCCTTCGGCACGCGGTTGTTGAATGTCAAAAGCTTCCCACAATTTTTCGGGCCACCAACAGCATCTCCTGCACGCACCTGTCATTTTTCAAAAACTTCTGTGCCACCAAATTAATTGTATATGCAAAACATAGGACGTGCTGGAATTTGCCCAGATGTAATATTGGTGGCATTGTCCACTATCACAAATCCCCAGGAGAGTTTAATTGGGGTAAGCCATTGTGCGATGAAGTCCCTTAGTTTCCGTAAGAGGTTGTCAGTGGTGTGCCTCTTACGGAAAGCAGTGATACATAGCATAGCCTGCCTAAGAATAAGTTGGCATTTGTGAGATGCTGCTACTGGTACCACTGCTGTTGTTGCTGCGGGAGGCAATACATCTACCCAGTGGGCTGTCACTTTCTATAGCCCTTAGTTTGCCCTGTTCCACTTGTCCACATGTTCATAGGTTAGTGGACAGTGGGTACAAATGCATATTTTAGGACACTGAGGACACTTTTTCTGACGTCTCTGTACATTCAAACAATTCTCTAAGTCCCACTGAGCTAATGGCGGATACCAGATGCATTTCTAACACCAACATAGCTGTCAAGGCCTCAGTTATCCACTTTGCAAAAGGATGACTGCTGTCATATTTCATCTTCCTCACAAAGGACTGTTGGACAGTCAATTGCTTACTGGAAGTAGTAAATGTGGTCTTCCGACTTCCCCTCTGGGATGACGATCGACTCCCATCAGCAACAACAGCAGCAGTAGGCATACCACTCAAGGATCCTCCGGAGGAATACCGGTTAGGAGAGGACTCCTCAGTCTTGCCAGTGACATGGCCTGCAGGACTACTGACGTTCCTGACTGAGGAGGAAGTTGACGTTGAGGGAGTTGGTGGTGTGGCTTGCAGGAGCTTGGGTACAAGAGGAAGAAGGGATTTAGGTGTCAGTGGACTGCTTATGCTCATACCCATAGTTTCACAGCTTGACACTGACTTCTGATGAATATGCAGCAGGTGATATATAAGGGAGGATGTTCCTAGGTGGTTATCGTCCTTACCCCTACTTATTACAGATTGACAGAGGTATCTTGACACCTGTTGTCCGGATTACTGGAGAAAAAATTCCACACTGAAGAGGTGGCTTTTTTGGTATTTTTCCCAGGCATCACAATGGGCTTATTCATGCCATGGACAATAGGTGTCTCCCCCGGTGCCTGATTTAAACAAACCACATCACCATCAGAATCCTTATCATCAACTTCCTCCTCAGCACCAGCAACACCCATATCCTCATCCTGGTGTACTTCAACAGTGACATCTTCAATTTGAATACCAAAAACAGGACTGTGGGTGCTGCTTTCAGCACTTGCAGAGGGCATGCAAATGGTGGAAGGAGCCACCTCTTCCCATCCAGTGTTGGGAAGGTCAGGCATTGCAACCACCGACACACTTGGACTCTCCTTGGGGATTTGTGATACCATCATAAGAACACACAGTTCTTTGTCGTGCTTTTGCCAGCTTAACTCATCATTTTTCCTGTGACAGGATGAGGGCTTCCATCGTCAAGTGAAGATGAACAACTAGTCATGAACATAGGCCAGGGCCTTAGCCGTTCCTTGACACTCTGTGTCGTAAATGGCATATTGGAAAGTTTATGTTTCTCTTCGGACCATTTAAATTTCTTTTATACTGAACTTTGGCTATTTGGATTTTACATGCCCTCTGCTATCACATTGGGTATTGGCCTTGGCAGACGACATTGATGGCATTTCATCATCTATGTCATGACTAGTGGAAGCAGCTTCAGCACTAGGAGGAAGTGGTTCTTGACCTTTCCCTTTTTTACCCTTCAAATTTTTGTTCTCCATTATTTTTCTGGAGTTATATAACAATATGCGGTACAGGAGAGCGTACCTCTACACCACGCAGTGCAAGCTCTGTGAACATTATTTGGACTAAATATTAATAACCCCTTTATTTGGAGTAAATAATATACAGCACAGGACAGCACCACTGAATTTATATGGAAGCACCACTGGACTGGACTTATAGGGCAGTACCATTGGAATTATTTGGCAGTATCACTGGAATTATATGGCAATATCACTGGAATTATTTGGCAATATCACTGGAATTATATGGCAGTACCACTGGACTTATACGGCAGTACCACTGGACTGGATTTATACAGCAGTATCACTGGATTTATATGCCAGTACCACTCAAATTATACAGCAGTATCACTGGAATTATATGGCAGTATCACTGGAATTATATTACAGTACCACTGGACTTATAAGGCAGCACCACTGGACTGGATATATACGGCAGTATCACTGGACTTATACGCCAGTACCACTGGAATTTTATGGAAGTATCACTGGAATTATACAGCAGTACCACTGGACATATACAGCAGTATCACTGTACTGGATTTATAAGCCAGTACCATTGTATTTATACAGCAGTACAAGTGGACATATATGGCAGTATCACTGGACATATACGGCAGTATCACTGGACTTACACAGCAGTATCACTGGACTTGATTTATACTCCAGTTCCACTGGACATATACACCAGTACCACTAAATTATACTGCAGTATCACTGGAATTATATGGCAGTATCACTGGAATTATATGGCAGTACCACTGGACTTATATGGCAGTACCAGTGGACTGGATTTATATGGCAGTATCACTGGACTTATATGCCAGTACCACTGGAAATATACGGCAGTATCACTGGAATTATACGGCAGTATCACTGGAATTATACGGCAGTACCATTGGACTTATATGGCAGTACCACTGTACTGGATTTATACAGCAGTATCACTGGATTTATACGTCAGTACAACTGGAATTTTACGGCAGTATCACTGGAATTATATGGCAGTATCACTGGAATTATATGGCAGTACTACTGGACTTATATGGCAGTACCAGTGGACTGGATTTATATGGCAGTATCACTGGATTTATACGCCAGTACCACTGGAATTATACGGCAGTATCACTGGAATTATACAGCAGTACCACTCGATATATACAGCAGTATCACTGGACTGGATTTATAAGCCAGTACCACTGGATTTATACAGCAGTACCAGTGGACATATACGGCAGTATCACTGGACATATACAGCAGTATCACTGGACATGCACAGCAGTTTCACTGGACTTGATTTATACTCCAGCACTACTGGACATATATGGCAGTACCATTGGACATATATGACAGTATCACTGGAATTATATGGTAGTTCCACTGGACATATACGGCACTATCCCTGGACTGGATTTATATGCCAGTACCACTGGACTTATATGCCAGTATCACTGGAATTGTACGGTAGTATCACCGGAATTATATGGCAGTACCACTGGAATTATACGGCAGTATCACTGGACTAGATTATATGACAGTACCACTGGATTTATACTGCAGTACCACTGGACATACTGTATACGGCAGTATCACTGGAATTATATGGCAGTACCACTGGACATATGCGGCAGTATCACTGGACTGGATTTATACGCCAGTACCGCTGGAATTATATGCCAGTACCACTGTAATTATATGACAGTATCACTAAAATTATACGGCAGTACCACTTGAATTTTACGGCAGTACCACTGGACATATACGGCAGTATCACTGGACATATGCGGCAATATTACTGGACTGGATTTATACGCCAATACCACTGGAATTATACAGCAGTACCACTGGACATATACAGTAGTATCATTGAACATATACGGCAGAATCATTGGATATACAGTATACAGCAGTACCACTGGACATTTACAGCAGCACAGGGACACCACCACTGGACTGATGCAGGATAACACAGCACCACTGCAATGGACTGGACTTATACAGCAGCACTGGACATATGGCAGCAGAGGACACCACCACTGTGACTGGACTGATGGAGCACAAGACACTACCACTGAACTGATGCATGACACTGAGGACGGAGACACGCGATGCCACAGTGAAAATGGCGGCGATGCGCGGCTCCTTATATGTAATCCAAACCCCGAGAGAATCTGTCAGCGGGATGATGACATTTCGCTTATTCTGGTTTCTGAGTCAGGCGGGAAAACCCGAGCCTGACTCGGATTCGGGCTTGGGTAGTGAAGTTCGGGGGAGTTTGGTTCTCATGGAACCGAACCCACTCATCTCTAATTGTTAGGTGTTTTAAATTACAGGGAACAGTTTTTTTTGTACAGGACAGGTATGTTTACTCCATTATTTTCCTATTGCCAGGCCCTTCACGTGTACAGATGGGATGAAAAATACATGGACCTGATAGTTTTGTTGGAACCCTACTCTTATCTATAATTCTCTGCAAAAACCCTACTCTTAACTATTGTTCTCTGCAATCTCCCCATTTTGTGTTATCTCTTCTAGGGGTAGACTATTCCACCCTGCGTAATCCTACACAGTGTGCCAAAGATGGCTGCCGAACCTGGTACCTTGTAAGAGTGGAATACACAACCCTTGGAAGTTATTACCCAAGATGCCTACACCAATCATGCATTATGCTTTTTGTGTGCTCAAGGCTTAATTTTATGTCTTTGTGTCTTAACTATTGCTGTATTACTTAAATCTTGTGTATTATGTGCATTTTTTTGATGTCTGTAAAGCACATTGAGTCCTGTTGGAGAAAGAGCGCTATATAAATAAAATTATTATTATTATTATTATTATTATTATTACAGCTGCCACCACCACTTGCCCTAGCCTACAGGAAATTACCCACATCCTGCACTCTTTTTGGCAGGTACAGATGGAGTTTACGGCCTTCCAAAAACTCAGCTAAATGAAGAAGCTGAATCATGTTACCTCAGTTGCCCAAGGGACCTGGACCAGGTTGACCACTTATCACAACATGATGTGCACTTGAAATTTTTCGGGTTTTGTGTTTTGGGTTCGGTTCCGCGGCCGTGTTTTGGGTTCGACCGCGTTTTGGCAAAACCTCACCGAATTTTTTTTGTCGGATTCGGGTGTGTTTTGGATTCGGGTGTTTTTTTCAAAAAACACTAAAAAACAGCTTAAATCATAGAATTTGGGGGTCATTTTGATCCCAAAGTATTATTAACCTCAAAAACCATAATTTCCACTCATTTTCAGTCTATTCTGAATACCTCACACTTCACAATATTATTTTTAGTCCTAAAATTTGCACCGAGGTCGCTGGATGACTAAGCTAAGCGACCCTAGTGGCCGACACAAACACCGGGCCCATCTAGGAGTGGCACTGCATTGTCACGCAGGATGGCCCTTCCAAAAAACACTCCCCAAACAGCACATGACGCAAAGAAAAAAAGAGGCGCAATGAGGTAGCTGTGTGAGTAAGATAAGCGACCCTAGTGGCCGACACAAACACCGGGCCCATCTAGGAGTGGCACTGCAGTGTCACGCAGGATGGCCCTTCCAAAAAACACTCCCCAAACAGCACATGACGCAAAGAAAAAAAGAGGCGCAATCAGGTAGCTGTGTGAGTAAGATAAGCGACCATAGTGGCCGACACAAACACCGGGCCCATCTAGGAGTGGCACTGCAGTGTCACGCAGGATGGCCCTTCCAAAAAACACTCCCCAAACAGCACATGACGCAAAGAAAAATTAAAGAAAAAAGAGGTGCAAGATGGAATTGTCCTTGGGCCCTCCCACCCACCCTTATGTTGTATAAACAGGACATGCACACTTTAACCAACCCATCATTTCAGTGACAGGGTCTGCCACACGACTGTGACTGAAATGACGGGTTGGTTTGGACCCCCACCAAAAAAGAAGCAATTAATCTCTCCTTGCACAAACTGGCTCTACAGAGGCAAGATGTCCACCTCATCATCATCCTCCGATATATCACCGTGTACATCCCCCTCCTCACAGATTATCAATTCGTCCCCACTGGAATCCACCATCTCAGCTCCCTGTGTACTTTGTGGAGGCAATTGCTGCTGGTCAATGTCTCCACGGAGGAATTGATTATAATTCATTTTAATGAACATCATCTTCTCCACATTTTCTGGAAGTAACCTCGTACGCCGATTGCTGACAAGGTGAGCGGCGGCACTAAACACTCTTTCGGAGTACACACTTGTGGGAGGGCAACTTAGGTAGAATAAAGCCAGTTTGTGCAAGGGCCTCCAAATTGCCTCTTTTTCCTGCCAGTATAAGTACGGACTGTGTGACGTGCCTACTTGGATGCGGTCACTCATATAATCCTCCACCATTCTTTCAATGGGGAGAGAATCATATGCAGTGACAGTAGACGACATGTCCGTAATCGTTGACAGGTCCTTCAGTCCGGACCAGATGTCAGCATCAGCAGTCGCTCCAGACTGCCCTGCATCACCGCCAGTGGGTGGGCTCGGAATTCTGAGCCTTTTCCTCGCACCCCCAGTTGCGGGAGAATGTGAAGGAGGAGATGTTGACAGGTCGCGTTCCGCTTGACTTGACAATTTTCTCACCAGCAGGTCTTTGAACCCCAGCAGACTTGTGTCTGCCGGAAAGAGAGATCCAAGGTAGGTTTTAAATCTAGGATCGAGCACGGTGGCCAAAATGTAGTGCTCTGATTTCAACAAATTGACCACCCGTGAATCCTTGTTAAGCGAATTAAGGGCTCCATCCACAAGTCCCACATGCCTAGCGGAATCGCTCCGTGTTAGCTCCTCCTTCAATGTCTCCAGCTTCTTCTGCAAAAGCCTGATGAGGGGAATTACCTGACTCAGGCTGGCAGTGTCTGAACTGACTTCATGTGTGGCAAGTTCAAAGGGCAGCAGAACCTTGCACAACGTTGAAATCATTCCCCACTGCGCTTGAGACAGGTGCATTCCACCTCCTATATCGTGCTGAATTGTATAGGCTTGAATGACCTTTTGCTGCTCCTCCAACCTCTGAAGCATATATAGGGTTGAATTCCACCTCATTACCACTTCTTGCTTCAGATGATGGCAGGGCAGGTTCAGGCATTTTTGGTGTTGCTCCAGTCTTCTGTACGTGGTGCCTGTAAGCCAAAAGTGTCCCGCAATTCTTCTGGCCACCGACAGCATCTCTTGCACGCCCCTGTCGTTTTTTAAAAAATTCTGCACCACCAAATTCAAGGTATGTGCAAAACATGGGACGTGCTGGAATTTGCCCATATTTAATGCACACACAATATTGCTGGCGTTGTCCGATGCCACAAATCCACAGGAGAGTCCAATTGGGGTAAGCCATTCCGCGATGATCTTCCTCAGTTGCCGTAAGAGGTTTTCAGCTGTGTGCGTATTCTGGAAACCGGTGATACAAAGCGTAGCCTGCCTAGGAAAGAGTTGGCATTTGCGAGATGCTGCTACTGGTGCCGCCGCTGCTGTTCTTGCGGCGGGAGTCCATACATCTACCCAGTGGGCTGTCACAGTCATATAGTCCTGACCCTGCCCTGCTCCACTTGTCCACATGTCCGTGGTTAAGTGGACATTGGGTACAGCTGCATTTTTTAGGACACTGGTGACTCTTTTTCTGAGGTCTGTGTACATTTTCGGTATCGCCTGCCTAGAGAAATGGAACCTAGATGGTATTTGGTACCGGGGACACAGTACCTCCAACAAGTCTCTAGTTGGCTCTGCAGTAATGATGGATACCGGAACCACGTTTCTCACCACCCAGGATGCCAAGGCCTCAGTTATCCGCTTTGCAGCAGGATGACTGCTGTGATATTTCATCTTCCTCGCAAAGGACTGTTGGACAGTCAATTGCTTGGTGGAAGTAGTAAAAGTGGTCTTACGATTTCCCCTCTGGGATGACCATCGACTCCCAGCAGCAACAACAGCAGCGCCAGCAGCAGTAGGCGTTACACGCAAGGATGCATCGGAGGAATCCCAGGCAGGAGAGGAATCGTCAGAATTGCCAGTGACATGGCCTGCAGGACTATTGGCATTCCTGGGGAAGGTGGAAATTGACACTGAGGGAGTTGGTGGGGTGGTTTGCGTGAGCTTGGTTACAAGAGGAAGGGATTTACTGGTCAGTGGACTGCTTCCGCTGTCGCCCAAAGTTTTTGAACTTGTCACTGACTTATTATGAATGCGCTGCAGGTGACGTATAAGGGAGGATGTTCCGAGGTGGTTAACATCCTTACCCCTACTTATTACAGCTTGACAAAGGCAACACACGGCTTGACAAATGTTGTCCGCATTTCTGGTGAAATACTTCCACACCGAAGAGCTGATTTTTTTGGTATTTTCACCAGGCATGTCAACGGCCCTATTCCTCCCACGGACAACAGGTGTCTCCCCGGGTGCCTGACTTAAACAAACCACCTCACCATCAGAATCCTCCTTGTCAATTTCCTCCCCAGCGCCAGCAACACCCATATCCTCCTCATCCTGGTGTACTTCAACACTGACATCTTCAATCTGACTATCAGGAGCTGGACTGCGGGTGCTCCTTCCAGCACTTGCAGGGGGCGTGCAAATGGTGGAAGGCGCATGCTCTTCACGTCCAGTGTTGGGAAGGTCAGGCATCGCAACCGACACAATTGGACTCTCCTTGTGGATTTGGGATTTCGAAGAACGCACAGTTCTTTGCGGTGCTTTGCCAGCTTGAGTCTTTTCATTTTTCTAGCGAGAGGCTGAGTGCTTCCATCCTCATGTGAAGCTGAACCACTAGCCATGAACATAGGCCAGGGCCTCAGCCGTTCCTTGCCACTCCGTGTGGTAAATGGCATATTGGCAAGTTTACGCTTCTCCTCCGACAATTTTATTTTAGATTTTGGAGTCCTTTTTTTACTGATATTTTGTGTTTTGGATTTTACATGCTCTGTACTATGACATTGGGCATCGGCCTTGGCAGACGACGTTGCTGGCATTTTATCGTCTCGGCCATGACTAGTGGCAGCAGCTTCAGCACGAGGTGGAAGTGGATCTTGATCTTTCCCTAATTTTGGAACCTCAACATTTTTGTTCTCCATATTTTAATAGGCACAACTAAAAGGCACCTCATGTAAACAATGGAGATGGATACTAGTATACTTATGGATGGACGAGCGACTGCCGACACAGAGGTAGCTACAGCCGTGGACTACCGTACTGTGTCTGCTGCTAATATAGACTGGATGATAATGAGATGAAATCAATATATATATATATATATATAATATCACACTAGTACTGCAGCCGGACAGGTAGATATATTTATTATGTAATGACTGATGACGGACCTGCTGGACACTGTCAGCTCAGCAGCACCGCAGACTGCTACAGTAAGCTACTATAGTAGTATGTATAAAGAAGAAAGAAAAAAAAAAAACCACGGGTAGGTGGTATACAATTATGGATGGACGAGCGACTGCCGACACAGAGGTAGCTACAGCCGTGGACTACCGTACTGTGTCTGCTGCTAATATAGTCTGGATGATAATGAGATGAAATCAATATATATATATATATATATAATATCACTAGTACTGCAGCCGGACAGGTATATATATTTATTATGTAATGACTGATGACGGACCTGCTGGACACTGTCAGCTCAGCAGCACCGCAGACTGCTACAGTAAGCTACTATAGTAGTATGTATAAAGAAGAAAGAAAAAAAAAAACCACGGGTAGGTGGTATACAATTATGGATGGACGAGCGACTGCCGACACAGAGGTAGCTACAGCCATGGACTACCGTACTGTGTCTGCTGCTAATATAGACTGGATGATAATGAGATGAAATCAATATATATATATATAATATCACACTAGTACTGCAGCCGGACAGGTAGATATATTTATTATGTAATGACTGATGACGGACCTGCTGGACACTGTCAGCTCAGCAGCACCGCAGACTGCTACAGTAAGCTACTATAGTAGTATGTATAAAGAAGAAAAAAAAAAAAAAAACACGGGTAGGTGGTATACAATTATGGATGGACGAGCGACTGCCGACACAGAGGTAGCTACAGCCGTGGACTACCGTACTGTGTCTGCTGCTAATATAGACTGGATGATAATGAGATTAAATCAATATATATATATATATAATATCACACTAGTACTGCAGCCGGACAGGTAGATATATTTATTATGTAATGACTGATGACGGACCTGCTGGACACTGTCAGCTCAGCAGCACCGCAGACTGCTACAGTAAGCTACTATAGTAGTATGTATAAAGAAGAAAGAAAAAACCACGGGTAGGTGGTATACAATATTATATATATATTATATACAATTATATATATATATATTAAACTGGTGGTTATTATTAAACTGGTGGTCAGGTCACTGGTCACACTATCAGCAACTTGCAAGTAGTACTCCTAAGCAGACAATCACAATATATATTATACTGGTGGTCAGTGTGGTCACAATGGCAGTGTGGCACTCTGGCAGCAAAAGTGTGCACTGTACGTTATATGTACTCCTGAGTCCTGCTCTCAGACTCTAACTGCTCCCCACTGTCAGTGTCTCCCCCACAAGTCAGATATACATTATACAGTCACACTATCTATCTATCACTTCAGCAAGTAGTAGTACTCCTCCTAATGCTCCCCAAAATTACTACTGTGTCTCTCTCTACTCTAGTCTCACTCTCCTCTCTTCTCTATAAACGGAGAGGACGCCAGTCACGTCCTCTCCCTATGAATCTCAATGCACGTGTGAAAATGGCGGCGACGCACGGCTCCTTATATAGAATCCGAGTCTCGCGATAGAATCCGAGCCTCGCGAGAATCCGACAGCGGGATGATGACGTTCAGGCGCGCTCGGGTTAACCGAGCAAGGCGGGAAGATCCGAGTCGCTCGGACCCGTGTAAAAAAACCTGAAGTTCGGGCGGGTTCGGATTCCGAGGAACCGAACCCGCTCATCTCTAATTATTATGGCATATTATTATTATTATTATTATTACTACCTCAGATTCAGTAACCACAAATATTTCTGTGGCTGAAAGGTTCTGTTTATAACCACCTTGATGCTTTAAATATTATCATATTTATGAGAGACAAAGATAACGTATGCTTAAATCTGCAGGACCATGAAAATGCAGCATGGAACAAAGAAACTGATCAAAAGCAGCTCCAGACTGTACAGTACAACTGAAATTGGGGCTATGTTCTGATGCTTCTTAGGTTATGTGTACTGTATGTATGCTGATATTTTTGCAACTGAGTGATTATTGGGAAACTGCGCATGCAGAATCAGTATGAGATCCCGCTGGACAGGATCCCAATGGTCAGAATACCAACACCGGGATCCCGACCAGCACAATCCCGACAGGGGAGCGAGCGCAACGCAGGCACACTAATTTATTCTCCCTCTATGGGTGTCGTGGACACCCACAGAGGGAGAATATGTCGGGATTGTGCCGGTCGGGATCCCGGTGTCGGTATTTCAACTGCCAAGATCCCGTCCGGCGGGATCTTGACCGCATCCCGTGCATGCATATGCAGTGCTATGCACAGGCACCAATGTCTAATATTCTACTCGCACTGCTTATCTCAATGCTGAATGATTGACAGTCAGACACCATTTGTGGGCATTGGTGGAGGAGTGGTGGCAACAACGCAGGCATGTCACTGACATTTTTGGCATGCCGCTGGCAGTGATGTACAGTGAGGTCAATGGCTGGAGAGGCACTGGCCAGTGGCTGGGAGATAGTGTTAGAATCAGGACAATAAGCATACAGGCACACAGGGAGAGGAATAGTGGCAGAAAAAGGCTACTGGATGAGGTAATAGAGGATGTCACAAACAGTGCAATCACAGAGCAGTCACAAAGGGAGAGGGGCAGAGACAGGGGCCGGTAGAGAGACTGAAGGGGACTGTGGCTGTGCGGTAATAGACATAGAGTGATAGAGGTAATAGAGTCAAGACAATAAGATGTAGTCACACATCGAGAGGAACGGGGGCAGAGAGAGGACTGGGGTCAAGGCTGGTAACAGAAATCTTGGTTCCTGCTATGTGGATAACTCTGGGCCCCCTCACCCACACATCCTCTACCCCCTGCTGCTGTCACTACAATTCCTCTTAGGGGAGCAGGAAGCACAGGGAGTAAAATAGAGACCAAGAGGGTGTCATGTATCGAGCGAGAGTATCAGAGAGAAAGAGAGGAGCAAGAGAAAGTGAGAGAGTGTCAGGGAAAGAAAGAGGGAACGACAGAGAGGGTGTCAGGGAGAGAGACAGGAAGAGAGAGATATTGTCAGAGAGAGAGAGTGTCATGGAGAGAGTGAGAGACAGAGAGAGACAGTATACCTTATTCAGAGATGGACACAGATCACTACATACGCAGCCAGATCTGCTTCCATCTCCTCACATGCTAGGAGCTGCCCAGGACAGGGCAAGGCCATCCAGCATGTGTTGCACTGCCTCACGATATGTCTGCAATTAAATTGTGGATGCATTGAATTAAGGTTGACCCCTGGCAGCGCAGCCTGGATGCACAGTCAAATGGGCCGCTGCCTTTTTTTTTTTCCTGCAAACTCTATTGAAGTGTACAATGTACAACAAAAGACTGTAACATACAAAGCAGATTTAGAACAATAAAATCGGCATATTAATAGTTACCAAGAGCACCAGAAATTAGAGCTCAGTATATGTCCCTAATCTGCATATTATTTGACAATAGCCTAAATTGTATTGTTTAAAAATGAAGGCAAATTAAAAAGAAAAGGAAACAAAAACTAAAAGATATTGAAAGTTTTTACAAAAACAAGAAAGTAAGAAAGAAAGAATAAGAAAGGATCCTTTTCATCATCACAACCTTTTAGTATAGTGGGGGGAGAGGCTGTCATGTGAACTTCATATTCTAGGGTTTCCTTAAATTGTAGCCAATCAAACCAAGTGGCGGTAAACTGAGAGGAGGTTTGAGAAAAGAAATAAGTAAGGTCTTCCACTACCGTATAAAAGTAAATTATTTGGAACCATTTAAAGATAGAGGGTTGTACACAGATTTCCAAAAGCATGGAATGGTGGCCCTAGAAGCTTTCATGAGGTGCCGTAGTAGGGATTTCTTAAATTGAGTTAGGGGAATATCCATTAAATTGAGCAGGCAAAATTCAGGAGTTTCAGGAACTGGATATCCAGTAAGTTGCCTAGTGATAGATTGAACCTGCTGCCAAAAGCTAGCCAATATTGGACATTGCTACCATATGTGGAAAGGGATGCATTGTGATTGGCCGCCCCTCCAGCAAAGTGCTGATATACTCAGGAACTTTTGGTGAACACGGTCAGGGCAACTATACCAACTAGATACAATCTAATACTGTGTTTCCATTACCTGGAGTGAAGGGGAACTAGCAAAGGTGAATTGGAATACCTGAGACCATTGTTCAGTAATTAGTTCTCTCTTAAAATCTGGAGGACTGGCAAGACATTGTCTGTATAGTAAAGAAACTAAATTTGGTGGCGTAGTCTCTGAGAGACATAGTGATTCGAACGTCCTGCCGCCATTTTTTTAATGGGAGTGCCTGCATGTGATGTCATAGAGCCGCCCCTGAAAACTGTCCCGTACATCCTGCCATGTTCCCCCAACACCGCGTTGCCATCCCATGAACCCCCACCACCATCAATCACACTTATCCTTCAGGGATGCAGCCGTAATGTGTAAGGTTGTGCAGGCATGATGCAGCTGCTGCGCATGTGCAGTTTGCCGATGCTGGCAAACTGTGCTGTGGGCCACTGATACGGCCAACTCTGAATAAGGTCCAGTGTCAGGGAGAGACAGAGACAGTGTAATTATACTAGTAAATTCTAAACTATTTAATAAAACTGCATTACAAATTCATGCCATAAATTAAAAGTCAAATATATCTGAATCAACATTGATTCAAAAGTATGATACTAGGAAGCTTATGTGTACTTTGAAATAAATAACTAGTTTTTTATTTTTTATTTACAAAATAATGTAGTGCTTCCGTTGGGATTTTTATTCTTTATTTCTTTTCCAGATTATTCCGTAAGCAAGGTTCATCATATGGTGTGTTCTGCTCACATAGAAACATAATACACAACTGACACATGCTGCAGCTAATATGAAGCAAATTTGACTAGAGTTGTAATCCTTTCAGTCAATTTGCAATGTACATCTCTGAAAAAGCAAGTTAGAATATACTTTTAATTACCATTTTTATGTTTATTATGTGTTCTCTTTCCATATCTCTTTCTGTTTAAAGGCCTTCCATGTTTAATGCCAAAGTAATATATACGTGCACTGGGCTGCAACTGTCTGCACCAACAATCGCATAAACTAAAGTGAAAGGATTGCTGGTGCGAATATACTCTCACGCATTTTGGCATGCGAGCACACCATGAAAAATTAGTTGCAGCCACAATGACAGTGGCTATATTTGTATGCTACATTATAGTGCCAGTGGCTATTTTCCACTGACACTGTAATGTATACATATACATTTTTGCTGTGTCTTGTGTAATGGGCACTACACACTGGAAGATAACACTAAATGATATGAATGTTTTTGTTCATTAATGAATGAGAACTCGTTCATATCATTCAGTGTGGAAGCACCAATGATGAATGATGCGTGGCCCCTAGCTCGTTCATCGTTGCTTATGCATGCAGGCCAATATGGACAATCTCGTCTATATTAGTGTGCACTGCTATGGAGCCAGGTGACAGGGAGAGTGAAGAAATTTCACTCCTCCCAACTCCCCACCCACACCATTGGGTTGCCCGCCAGCTATATCGGCCATCGGGCAGCTCAGCGGTGGTTCGACAAGTGTGTAGGGCCCATGAGATATGGTCGTATTTTGGATATGTTTCTTAGATGTATGTGACATGATTTTGAGACAGATTGAATGTGGGGAACAAAGAACAGTTCAGAGTCAAGAATTACACCTAGGCAGCGAGCTTCTGGGGTAGGGATGATTGCTGAGTTATCAACAGTGATAGAGATATCAGGTTGGAAACTACTATTGGCCAGTGGAAATATAATTATTTCTGTTTTGGAAATATCAAGTATGAGGTGGCGACATGTCATCCAAGATGAAATGGCAGAAAGGCATTCAGTGACACGGCCCAATATAGATGTTGACAAATCTGGGGAGGATAGGTAGATTAAAGTATCTTTTGCATACAGATGGTACTGAAATCCGAAAGAGTTGATTAGATTACCAAGAGATGTGGTATAGATAGAGAAAAGTAGAGGACCAAAAACTGAGCCTTGCGGTACTCCAACTGAGAGAGGTAGCAAATAGGAGGTGGAATTAGAGAAATGAACAATGAAGGAGCAATTAGATAAGTAGGATGAGAACCAAGAAAAGGCTGTGTCCTGAAGACCTAGGGATTGTAGTGTTTGTATGAGAAGAGTGGTCAACAGTGTCAAAAGCAGCAGAGAGATAAAGGAGAATAAGTAGTGAGTAATGGCCTTTAGATTTAGCAGTGACCAAATCACTCACTACCTTAGTTAGTGCTATCTCTGTGGAGTGTTGGGCACGAAATCCTAAATGAAGTGTGTCCAGTAGGCTGTGTGAGTTAAGAAGGTGTGTGAGGCGATTGTAGGCAAGTCTCTCAAGTAGCTTGGAGGGGCATGGGAGCTGAGATATGGGACGGTAGTTTGAGAGAGAGTTAGGGTCAGAGGTTTGTTTTTTTCAGAATGGGAGTAATCACTGCATGCTTGTACAGAGAAGGACATAGAGAGTAGACATAGATTCCATATTTTAGTTAAGGTTGGGATGAGCACAGCTGATAGAGCTTTACTAATTTGTGAGGGTATAGAGTCAAGGGGAGAGATAGTAGAGTAGGCAGACGCGAAGAGTGCAGATACTTCATCTTCATTTCTAGGATCAAATGAAGAGAAGGTGTTAGAGGGTTCAGGAAGGGAAATGAGCAGGTCACTGGCTGTGGAAGAGCATACCATTTCATTTCAGATCTTATGAATCTTGTCCTTGAAATAGGAAGCAAGATCTTGCACACTGATAGTGGATGGTGGGTTGGGTGAGGGAGGGACAAGAAGTAATTTAAATGTATTAAAAAGTTGCATGGGGTCATAGGCTTGAGCAGAGATGAGGGATTGGAAATATGTTTGTTTGGCAGTGTCCAGAGCATTATGATAAGTGGTACACGGTATTATATGTGAGAAAGTCACTTGAACTATGAGATTTACGTCACTGGTGTTCTACTTTACGTGAGAGTTTTTGTAGGTGTCTTGTGTATTTAGAGTGCCACAGTTGACATCTAAGTCTATGTGGAGTCTAAGTCTACGATGGGTAGACGGAGCAACTTCATTGAGTGCTGTTTCTAGAGTTTGGTTAAGGTTTGATACAGCAGTGTCAGGAGAGGTGAATGTACAAATTGGTGAGAGCAGTGGTTGCAGAGAGGTAGATAGTTGTTGAAACTTAATAGCGATAGTATTTCTGTGGGTTAGAGGTGGCTTGGTAGACTTCAGGGATACTGAGTTTGAAGTAATGGAGGAGACCGCGCAGCTGATAAGGTTGTGATCTGAGTGAATGAAAGGTGTGTTAGTTCTGAATCGGAGCATAGTCTGGTGAATACAAGGTCAAGGCAGTGGCCCTCCTGATGAGTAGGGGAGTTAGTCCATTGGGGAGAGGCCAAGAGAGGAGGTTAGAGAGAGTAGTTTGGAGGCATGGGGAGATTGTGGACTGTCAATGGAGATAATGAAATCACCCATAATGATGGTGGAGGTGTCAGGGGATAAAAAGTGAGGGAGCCAAGCAGAAAAATCTTCCAGAAACTTTGTGGACTGCCCAGGTGGGCGATAGATAGCTGCAACACGCAGAGAGAAAAGGGTGAAAATCCTAATAGAATGTACTTCAAATGATGTAAATGTGAGTGAGGGAACCGGTGGTAAAATGGTGTATGTGTGTGTGTGTGTGTGTGTGTGTGTGTGTGTGTGTGTGTGTGTAAGTGTGTAAGATTCGGACAGTAATATTCTAACCCCACCTCCTTTGCTGTTACCAGGCCTGGAGGTGTGTATGTAGTGGAGGCCACCATGTGACAGTACTGCAGTGTCTGATTGTGTGAGACATGTTTCTGTTATAGTTAGCATATTGAGGTTTTTTTTTTATGAATAGATGATAATTTGTTACAAACAGAGCGTGCATTCCATAAAGCACATTTTAGTGACTTGGAGGGAGATGGGAGACATGTGATGTTTATAAGGTTTTTTGGATTTACATTCTGTTGTGAATCAGCTGAATGTGAGCGTGGTATGTGGATGGGACCTGGATTTGGGGATATGTCACCAGGTAGTAGAAGCAGAAGAGAAAGATAGGTATAGTTGGAGGAGGTGTGTGATAGTTTCCTATGGTGACAGGCTGAGGATGTTACAGTTAGTGTACATAGATAGGTTAAAAGCTCATGAATGTTAATAAGAGGGGAGTGGATTAATGAGGCTGCAATGTGCATGGAGCAGTGAATTACAGGAATAGTGAAGGATGTTGCCATTTTATAGAGGATACCATGAAGTGCTATTAGGAAAAACAGTTTGTGGTACATATATATATATATATATATATATATCAGATCAGGATAAGGATGCCCTCTCTTGTGGTAGATGGGCATTACAAGTTTTATTGTGATGCATCGATGCATAGAACAAAACATAAATATAAATATATATATATGCTTCGGATGAGGTATCTTGGAGATGGGATCCAAGTCTAAATACAAAATGCATGTTCATTTTCAGAAAGTGCACAGTATAACTGTCTAGCCATGAAACGAATATTGGTGGTCATTCCGAGTTGATGGCTCACTAGCAGTTTTTAGCAGCCATGCAAATGCTATGCCGCCGCCCACTGGGAGTGTATTTTAGCTTAGCAGAAGTGGGAATGAAAGGATCGCTGAGCGGCTACAAAAAAAATTGTGCAGTTTCAGAGTAGCTCCAGACCTACTCAGCGCTTGCGATCACTTCAGGCTGTTCAGTTCCTGATTTGATGTCACAAACACGCCCTGCGTTCTCCCAGCCACGCCTGCGTTTTTCCTGGCACGCCTGCATTTTTCCGAACATTCTCTGAAAACGAACAGTTGACACCCAGAAACGCCCACTTCATGTCAATCACACTGCGGCGGACATAGCGAATGAAAAGCCTCGCTAGATCTTGTGTAAAACTACATCGGCTGTTGTGAAAGTACGTTGCGTGTGCACATTGCGCCGCATACGCATGCGCAGAAGTGCCGCTTTTTCACTTAATCGCTGCGCTGCAAACATTTTTATCTAGCGATCAACTCGGAATGACCCCCATTGTCACCTAATCAAGGCTGTTATAGCTATCAGTCACAATGTTTTTATGTTGTACTAGTTCAGGTAGCAGTGCAGATTACACAGATGGCATTTTATTATGTAATGGCATCTTTTTAAGAACACCATTGTGGGTATATATATATATATATATATACATATATATATATATATATATATATAATTTTTTAATGTAAACTATGCATTTACACATGCATGTATACAATACATATTAATATTTTTGTAAACAGTACCCCTGACTTTCGTTTCCTTGAACTGTGGAACAAGGGAGAGAAGGGACATGCAACCATAAGCCAAGTATGATAAAGGTATGTTTATCAAATTGCTGTATAATTAGAGTTGATTGTTGATGCAGATAATCCTTACAAGAGTTATATCTATTGGAGATACCTGACCTCTGAAGCAAATATCCATGATTATAGCAACACATTGTATTTATAACAGGTGTAGGGTGTGCAGTGAACATGGGCCTTTGGGTACAAGGGAGCATAAACTGCACACCCTGCACCCACAATTATACTTACCTCTCTGAAGTCCCTCGTCAGCCAGCACTGCAGAACTGTAAAAATCACTGGGAAAATTGTGTGGCTGACATTTTCCTGGTGATTTGGGCATGTTCAATAGAGAAGTCTCCTGGAACATTTCCTGAGAACCATGTTACTGGAGATCTGAGCATGCAAAGTAGACTGGCACAAAGCTAGAGTTTACTGCACTGCCTGAGAGGGGAGGGGGACGACACATGGGGGGTTATTCTGAGTTGATCGCACGTAGCAACCTTTTGCTGCTCATGCGATCAACTAGACTCCACCTATGGGGGAGTGTATTTTAGCATAGCAGGGCTGCGATCGCTTGTGCAGCCCTGCTATGCTAAAAAGTTTTGTGCAGAACAAGACTAGCCCTGCAGTTACTTACCCTGTGCATTGGATCCAGCGATGAAGGTCCTGGAATTGACGTCAGACAACCGCCCTCCAAACGCCTGGACACGCCTGTGTTCAGATCTCCACGCCCAGAAAACGGTGAGTATCCACCCTGGTTCGCCTCCCCGCTGTCAATATTCCTGCGATCGCGCTAGCGATCACTTTCTTCTTTCTTCTGGTCATTGCCTGGCAACAGCTGTCGCTGGGCAATGACGCGCGTGAGCTTTGTGGGTGCCGTGTATGCACATTTCCGACCCGCTCGCACCGCAGCAATGAACCACAGTGTGCGAACAGGTCGGAATGACCCCCTTGGGCCCTCCTCTCTCTTAAACTGCCTCTGTAGCAACTTGAACATTTTTTAGGGCCCCAAGCAATATGAAAGACAAACAGTGCAGTAAACCCATCGTCTGAGTAGTACCAACACCTCATGTCCAACAACATCTCATGTCCAATAACATTGCATCTTTTCAGTGATATTTGGAAGTAGGCACATGTGTCTCAGAGAGCATAGTGCCAGTGGTCACACTTTTACAGGGAAACCAACAGTATGGGTTGATACATAGAAATGTAATCAGGCTATGGGGTAAACTTACTAAGGTGGGAATATTTAGAACGTGTGATGTTGCCTATAGCAATCAATCAGATTCTATCTATTATCTTATAGATGCAGCTAGATACATGTTAGGTACAATCTGATTGGTTGCTAATAGCAACATCACCAATTCTAAAAAAACTCCCCCTTACTAAGTTCACCACTAATCTATCTGAGTGGCTTTCTCATGTTCTTACTAATAAGAACAAAGGCGTAGGTACAATAGGTGTAGGGAGTGCATCTGCTATGGGGCCCGGTCCTCCCCCTACACACACACTGACCTCGCCTCCTCCTGTGTCCCGTGGCTTCTCTTTTGGCAGTGTGCTGCTGCTTCTCTCCGTTCACGCTGGTGGGTGCTGGCAGGAGGTAGGGCAGCCTGTCTTCTCCCGGCATCAGTGGGAACAGAGTCACGGAGTCAGCGGGGACACTGACAGCAGATGTGCAGCAGAACACTGCTAGAGGAGAGGCCAGGGGCAGAGGAGGTGAGTACCGCACAGCAGTAAGCTGTGAGGAGCCAGGAGTCATGGGGATATGACAAGGTGCGGCGGGGTGTGGGGGGTGATAGGGATAGAGTTCCGGTGCAAGGGGGGTGGGGACCCTAAAAAGTTTGCTATGGGGCCCCATTAAGAATAGCTACTCCCCTGGGCAAAACCATGTGCACTGCAGGTGTGGCAGTTATAACATTTGCAGAGAGAGGTAGAATTGGGTGGGTTATATTGTTTCTGTATAGAGTATATACTGGCTGCTTTATTTTTACACTGCAATTTAGATTTCAGTTTGAATGCAACCCACTTAAATCTAACTCTCTCTGCACATGATACATCTGCCCCCTCCCCCCTGCAGTATACATGGTTATGCCCAACTGCTAACAAATTTGCTGCTGCGATCAACTCTGAATTAGTCCCTAAGTGATTGTCAACTTAGTGACTGTGTACCATGCTAGATAGTCCAGGGTAAAATTAATATTGATCTTACAATGGTCTGAATACATTTGAAAAAAACAACAACAATTCCTTGGTTTCTCTATGAGAGGAATCCAGGAAAACAGAAAGGAATGACCCTCCATTTGTCCTGATCCTGATTCTTGTCTATTTTTTTGTTTTGTTTTTAAAAAAGGTAGCAATTTGCTGTTGTCAGTCTGGCTCTGGTTGTTGTGTGTAGTATGGCAGTTACTATGATGTGCATACTGTATAGTACTCACTAGGATGCTGTGTGTACTGCATGGTAGTCACCGAGTTTTGGCTATGTTTCTTTAAACTGTTTTTTCTCTCCTATTAGCAATTGGGAATAGTGAGAGTACTAAAAGTGTGTACACACGGTGAAATCCTTGCTACTGTATGTCCGATGATGACTATGCAATTTCCCTTGAACTCCCCCAGAGCCCAGATAGTACAGAAAGCACTAAGTGCCAATTTTGACTATACCTTGTACTAGATAGTACACTAGATAGTCAAGATTGACTTGCCTGCACAATCTATCTAGCCTTACGATACCGACCCCGCGAGAGTGCGCATCGGGATCGAATCTGTATCGCAAGCTGCCTAACACTTTGAGATGTGCACTAACTTTTCATAAGATTTTGACTATACAGTCAAAATTTTACAGATTTATCTAACCTTGTGTACACACCTTTAGAAAAGGTTCAGGCATGTATATCATTTTGACAATTTTCTTGTTATTTTCTCCACATGTTAGTTGCCTGGCCCTGCTACAGACACCCGACACAAAGAAGATGAAGATTCTGCAGTTAGTGCCAGATACAGTCTGCTAAAATGTCTATCTAGCAAACAATTAGATAATAATTAGACATTATATAGAAATTACATTTAAATTTAAAAAGGGAAAGAAAAAGTATTGTTGGAATGCAGGATTTTTGTTGCTTTACGTGGTTTCTTTTCTACTTTTCTATTTTCCCTGGGTGTCTCTTGATAGGCTCTAACTTCTCATTGTTTGATTTCTGTTTTATTTTCCAGTTATATAGATGTACAGATGTGTCCTCATACATTGTGGCTATGACATATTTTTTGCTCATTATGTGTTTCATACTTGCATAAATAAAACAATGTGAGTGACAAAACTGCATTCCTAGCATACACACTATTTGATGTGTGGAATGTTTACATCTGTGTCAGAATCTGTATACTGAACATAGAGCAGTACTATGATGCAGCCGCCACTGCTATTTATCATGCCATGTTCCGCTGTGCTTCATCTGCGAGTTTGTTTTTAAAAGTAATTCATGTGCAGTTAAAGTCGCAGCTCAGTGTCTCTAGTATAGTTTAGGTGATGTTTTGCTGCATCAGTGATGCAAATAAGGTACAAAATGTAAAGAAAAAACCTTTTGGAGTTGCTCAGTTTTGGTGAATATCTTGTGCTGTATGGAGTATTGACACTAGATGTATGAGGACACATCTGTGTTGCTGGAATTAGGGTCAGAGGTCTATATTTATTTTTGCACAAAATTGTCACAAGTATTCTGGCATAAGCTTTGAAATATATGACTCTACATGTTATAGTTAAAAACACTGAGAGTTAACTACTTCTGTCATGCTCCAATGTAATCTATCAAGTTTTTCAAGTCTAAACCTAACATCTTCCTCTAAAGATAGGTATTTGAGATTGATTATAGTCATTTTCTTTAATAATCTCTTAGTGAAAAGTCTTTCTAAAATAAAGTGTTTTGATAACACATTTTGACAAAATAGCACTTTTCAAGGTGTAAATTTTTTTTATAGAAAATACAAATAGAAAATGTGATGTCATGTGAATACCCATTATAAATGAATGACTTATTCGGTATGTAAAATATGTACTGCTTATTTTTGTTTATTTAACCAGCATGTATATGTAAAATATGAATTTTAGAATACTTCAAAATAGGTTACATACTGCATAAATAACATTAACTTAATTATGTAGTACCATCACCTATTATCTGGTATGCTCTGGAAATATAGTCATGTCATGCTAGCTGTTATGATATCATCAAGTATATTTTCTTGTAGATATTTCATTCATAGTTATAGTATACTGTATGTTATACAAGTGTGTTTAATATCCTCATGCAAATTGGAAGCCTCGTCCTGCAAACCATGTTACTCTGACAAAACCATAGAACCATAGATACAAAGAACCATAAAGGAACCATAGATACAAAGGTCAGTCCCTCTTTTTTTCAGTTTTTTATTGAAATTTATTTATTTTCATTTTCCTTCCAGATTTTTAAGAACTTCATTTTAGAAATAATTTAGTTTAAACAATAATTCTGAGAGGGAAATTATAATATACACTGCTCAAAAAAATAAAGGGAACACTTTAACAACACAATGTAACTCCAAGTCAATCACACTTCTGTGAAATCAAACTGTCCACTTAGGAAGCAACACTGATTACCAATCAATTTCACATGCTGTTGTGCAAATGGAATAGATAACAGGTGGAAATTATAGGCAATTAGCAAGACATCCCCCAATAAAGGAGTTGTTCTGCAGGTGGTGACCACAGAACACTTCTCAGCTCCTATGCTTTCTGGCTGATGTTTTGGTCACTTTTGAAAGCTGGCGGTGCTTTCACTCTAGTGGTAGCATGAGACGGAGTCTACAACCCACACTAGTGGCTCAGGTAGTGCAGCTCATCCAGGATGGCACATCAATGCGAGCTGTGGCAAGAAGGTTTGCTGTGTCTGTCAGCGTAGTGTCCAGAGCATGGAGGCACTACCAGGAGATAAGCCAGTACATCAGGAGACATGGAGGAGGCCAACAACCCAGCAGCAGGACCGCTACCTCCGCCTTTGTGCAAGGAGGAACAGGAGAAGCACTGCCAGAGCCCTGCAAAATGACCTCCAGCAAGCCACAAATGTGCATGTGTCTACTCAAACGATCAGAAACAGACTCCATGAGGGTGGTATGAGGGCCCGACGTCCACAGGTGGGGGTTGTGCTTACAGCCCAACAACGTGCAGGATGTTTGGCATTTGCCAGAGAACACCAAGATTGGCAAATTTGCCACTGGCGCCCTGTGCTCTTCACAGATGAAAGCAAGTTCTCACTGAGCACATGTGACAGACGTGACAGAGTCTGGAGACGCCAAGGAGAACATTCTGCTGCCTGCAACATCCTCCAGCATGACCGGTTTGGCAGTGGGTCAGTAATGGTGTGCAGTGGCATTTCTTTGGGGGGCCGCACAGCCCTCCATGTGCTCGCCAGAGGTAGCCTGACTGCCATTAGGTACCGAGATGAGATCCTCAGACCCCTTGTGAGACCATATGCTGGTGCAGTTGGCCCTGGGTTCCTCCTAATGCAAGACAATGCTAGACCTCATGTGGCTGGAGTGTGTCAGCAGTTCCTGCAAGACGAAGGCATTGATGCTATGGACTGGCCCGCCTGTTCCCCAGACATGAATCCAATTGAGCACATCTGGGACATCATGTCTCGCTCCATCCACCAATGCCACGTTGCACCACAGACTGTCCAGGAGTTGGCGGATGCTTTAGTCCAGGTCTGGGAGAAGATCCCTCAGGAGACCATCCGCCACCTCATCAGGAGCATGCCCAGGCATTGTAGGGAGGTCATACAGGCACGTGGAGGCCACACACACACTACTGAGCCTCATTTTGACTTGTTTTAAGGACATTACATCAAAGTTGGATCAGCCTGTAGTGTGTTATTCCACTTTAATTTTGAGTGTGACTCCAAATCCAGACCTCCATGGGTTAATAAATTTGATTTCCATTGATAATTTTGTGTGATTTTGTTGTCAGCACATTCAACTATATAAAGAAAAAAAGTATTTAATAAGAATATTTCATTCATTCAGATCTAGGATGTGTTGTTAAAGTGTTCCCTTTATTTTTTTGAGCAGTGTATTTGTGGATGCACTTCCTTTTCTATATTCATATATAACCAGTTTGAGGATGTGGTATGTTAAACTGACAGTTCTCATGTCGACATGCAACCAGCCTACTTGGTCGAAATTTTGATATGCAGCATGTTGACATGCTTAGCGTGTCAATAGTGACTATGTTGGCATATATCATGTCTCCTTGAATGACATGTCAACATACTAGAATGTTGACCTAATGTCCCTGATAGCCCAGTAGTTACTTACCTTGTGCTGGTCTCAGAAGCATATCCAGAACTGTCTTCTGGGTCCCAGTAGCCATGTGACCAGTACAGCCATCAGACTGATTATTCAGTTGAACCAAATAATATATGTGCAGATAGGGCCTGACTCTGAGTTAGATGCCTCTCTTAGCATGAACAGAAATGGCAAGCTTTTGCTTACAGTATATAAGCAAAGTCACACATTTTCGCATATCTCCATCCTGTTCTTAGTAGAGATGAGTGGGTTTGGTTCCCTGAGAACCAAACCCCTCCAAACATCCCTTTCTGAGTCCGGATCTGAGTCTGGCTCAGGACTTCCTACCAGATTCGGAAACCTGAATGAGGCAATACGTCATCATCCCAATGTCAGATTCTCATGAGTTTTGGATCCCATATAAACAGCCGCGCATCGCCGACATATTCACTCTGGACTTGGAGAGTGTGGGAGACAGACCTCTGTCTCTCTCTGTGGGTGGTGGCGTCAGGTGGAGTAAGTGTTTGCTCTCTAGGGGTGCTGCTGCAGTCACTGTGGTGTACCTGTGCTGTGTTAGGGGTGCTGTCCTGGCTGTCCTGGCTGTAACTGGTGTTTCTGGTGCTGCAGCTGTACATGGGTGTTGCAGTCCTAGCTGTTACTGTGTTGTACAGGGTGAGGGGCACTGTCCTCCTGCATGCTGTAAAATATAGGGGTGTTGCTGGCCCTGTATGTTGCAAAAATTCAGGGATGCAGTTGTTAAAAATTAAAAGCACAGTGCTCCTCTATGCGGTAAAATATAGGGGTGCTGCTGGCCCTGTATGTTGTACAAATTCAGAGGTGCAGATGTTAAAAATTAAAAGCACACTGCTTCTGTATACTGTAAAATATAGGGGTGTTGCTGTTCAAATAACACACTGGCCCTGTATGATGAAAAAATTCAGGGGTGCTGTTGTTAAAAATTAAAAGCACACTGCTGTATGCTGTAAAAATAGGGGTGTTGCTGTTCAAATTACATTACACTGGCCCTGTATGCTATAAAAATTCAGGGGTGCAGTTGTTAAAAATTAAAAGCACACTGCTGTATGCTGTTAAATATAGGAGTGTTTCTGTTCAAATAACATTACACTGGCCCTGTAGGCTATACAAATTCAGGGGTGTAGTTGTTAAAAATGAAAAGCACACTGCTGTATGCTGTAAAATATAGGGGTGGTGCCGTTCAAAAAATATACACTGGCCCTGAATGCTATAAAAATTCAGGGATGCAGTTGTTAAAAATTAAAAGCACACTGCTGCATGCTGTAAAATATAGGGGTGTTGAGGTTAAAAAACATTAAATTGGTCCTGTATGCCATAAAAATTCAGTGTTGCAGTTGTTAAAAATTAAAAGCACACTGCTGTATGCTTTAAAATATAGGGGTGCTGATGGCCCTGTATGTTGTCAAAAGGGGTGCAGTTGTTAAAAATGTAAATCACACTGCTGTATATTGTAAAATATAGGGGTGTTGCTGTTTAAATAACATTACACTGGCCCTGTATGCTATAAAAAGTCAGGGGAGCAGTTGTCAAAAATTAAAAGCACACTGCTATGGACTTCCGGTTCCGGCACTGCATGGAGTGACACGCTGCTTAGAAGCTCCGGTGCCTGCAGCCACTAACCTTTAACATATCGCCCGCTTTGGGCGTCCATTGAGCGGTCACTCACACCGGCCCGCTCCCCGTACATCCGGCCCCCCTCTATGGACCGATTTTTCGCTCCCACGATGCAGGGAAAGCCTCCACGTGCCAAATCTGAAAGCCGCGGCTCGGCTTCCAAGATGGCTGCCGCGGCTTCTCTGGAAGCCGGAGCTCGAACGGCGGTTACCTCAGCTCCTCCCTTTGCCCCTGTGCCCATCGTCTCTCCATCCCTTGCTGGATCAGCTGCTCTAGGCTCGTTACTGCCCTCCTCTACCCCGTGGCATTCCTTGTCCTATGAGGACATTGTTAGAGCGGTGAAAGAGACCGTCCAGCCATTATTTCAAGAACAAGCTCAGCTGCATGCTGCTGCACTACAGCAAGCTGTCCTGGATATTAAAAGCCAGTATAAACAACTATCCAAGCGTGTTTTACAAGTGGAACATACTGCTGGTGAAAATTTTCAGCAAATCGCAGAACTTTCCGACATCTCCGCTAAACTGCAGAAATCAGAAAACATGGTATGGTCTAAGATCGATGATCTAGAAAATAGATCGCGCAGAAACAATCTCAGGCTCATTGGGCTCCCAGAGACGATTCAGGGCCAAGCTCTTTACCACTTCCTTCGACACACACTTCCAGATCTCCTTGGAATTCAAGATGTTTGCTCGGATCTCGTGGTGGAACGTGCACATAGAACAGGCCCCGGTCGCTCCGCTGCATCCAACCGACCACGTGCTGTGCTATTTCGATGTCTTAACTACCTCCATAAAGAGGCCCTGTGGTCTGCTTCCCGCCGTATAAGAGACCTTGTTTGGGAAGATGCCAAATTATTAATCTTCCAGGACTTCTCCAAGGAGCTTACCAGGCTACGAAAGGCGTTCTCTCCCACATGCTCAAAATTGGTCCACGAGGGCCGTAAGTTTGCTCTACTCTACCCTGTATGCCTGAGGATTTTCGATGGCACGTCTTTTAAGGACTTCCACACCCCGGAGGATGCTGCTGCTTATCTTTCGGAGACCGAAGCCTCTGACCAAGTGCCGAAATAGCCGTCTTCTACAGACACTGACCTGTAACTATCCTGCACCATTGTTGCCTTGGCTTGGTCACCCTCGACATACATTTATTTCTCATCCCCACCCCGTGGACTATGAGTTCCCCTGTTAGTCTTATTTGGACCTTCTCGCTATTCCCTCAGTGGTCTTCTGGGTGATGTATATATAATCTTAAAGTGACATAAGTTTCCTCTAAGCAATGTATACCTATATGCCTGTTTCCAGTTTTATATAGTTTTATATGCTTGGATGCCTGTTTTGCCCATCCATTTGGGGGTAGGCTGATGTCATTCTGACCGCTCACTTATATCCCTTACCCCTCTCCCCCCCCCCTCCCACTCCCTATCTCCCCCCTCCCTTACACCCCCCTCCCCCTACCCTCCTCCCTCCCCCCCCCCCCCATCCCCTATGCTGCTCATTATAGTGGTTGCTGGCTAGGAGCAATGTCCTCCTTGCTGCCCTTGGTTATCACTTTAATTATAATACCGTGAAGTTGTTGCACGAATATTGCTGTGGGACCCCCCGGTGGGTCTAATATTTTCTTCTCATTTCTATGTCTCTACTATCCTTGTGTCTTCCCCCTCCCCCCCTTCCTCTTGTGTCTTTTCCCACCCTACACTGCTTATGGGTTTGTAAGATGTCCTCCTGTATGATTACTTATTACTTAATGCCCCATGTCTACTATTAAGGTGGGCACATGGAATGTTGGGGGTATCCATTCCCCTATCAAGAGGAAGAAGATCCTGCTCTATTTAAATAGATTACATATGGATTTAGTGTTTATACAGGAGACGCACCTCCTCACCCCGGAGGTCCAAAAATTGGGTGTTTTGGGCTGGCAGGTACTCTCAGACGCTCCCTATTCTTCTAAGGCAAGGGGTGTGTTGATCCTCGCTAAACGTAGCTTACATATTGAAGTCCTTACTTCCCTGTGCGATCCTGCTGGTAGATTCCTAGTACTTGAAATTTTACTTCATAATACCAAATATGTTTTATGTTCTGTGTATGCTCCAAACTCATATTCAAAAGATTTTTTCAAGAGTCTCATAACAACACTGTGCCCGTTTATGTCCTGTCCAATGATTGTGGGCGGAGACTTCAATGTTGTGGTCTCCGCTTATATGGATTCGAACTCCTCCGCTCGTGCACGCTCCCCTCCTACCTTAGGTGTCACCTTTTTTGCACAACAACTGCATCTGACTGATGCTTGGAGATTTCTTCATCCCACTGACAGGGAGTACTCGTGTCTCTCGGCTGCCCATGGCACTCTGTCCAGAATAGATTTTTTATTGCTCTCAGATTCCCTGATTCCCCAAAATACTGAAGCACAGATGGAAACAATTTCTCTTTCTGATCACGCCCTAGTTTGGGTTTCCCTTACCACCTCATTAGACTATGGCTCCTTTAAATGCTGGCATTTCCCCACTTCCTTTACCTCTTCCCTACAATTTCGGAACAGGTTGGAGGCATTTTGGGAGGAGTTCAGACTGGATAATGCAAGTATTGCTGAAACTGATCCCTTATTGTTCTGGCAGACCTCGAAGGCGGTTATACGCGGTAGGCTTGTGGAATATACTTCCACAAGAAAGAAACAATTTCTTTCTGAGTTTAAAACCTCCCAACGCTGCCTAACTGATGCCTACCAACACTTCAAACAGTGCCCGTCTCCTGCCTCAAAGAAGGTATATTTAGATTGCAAGTCTCAGTTTGGTGCTGTATTGGCATTAATGGGCGACCGCCATACTTTTAACAGAAATCACCGCTTTTATAGGTACGGCAATAAAACAGGCCGTCTCCTTTCAAATCTTCTGCGGGGTTCAGTGCCGTCCTCAGTGATCCAGACATTGAAACGAGACGATGGCTCGTTGGCTACCAGATCTGTGGACATGGCGCAGATCCTCTCAGAATTTTATACTGACATTTACTCCCCCTCTCCCCTCGATCTAGCAGCTAAAACTTCTTTCTGGGACTCTGTTTCCTTGCCTCAAATATCAGCATCGGTGAAGGGGGATCTTTGCTTGCCGATTAATACCCAGGAGGTGGAAGCGGCAATTAAACATCTTAAGCCCATGAAAGCCCCTGGACCCGATGGTTTCTCTGGGGAATTCTACAAAATGCTCATACCTAAATTGCTGGATCCTCTGACCCTGGTATTTAATAACATTTTATCTTCCCATTCCCTCCCTCTGTACTTTAACGAAGCCCTGATACGTCTCCTTCCCAAACCTGGAAGGGATCCCCATCTCCCCGGTTCATACCGCCCCATCTCCTTGCTCAACGTTGACTATAAACTGTTTACGAAAATCATTGCAGATAGGTTAAAGGGATTGCTCCCCTCCATTATCCACCCTGACCAAACTGGTTTCATCTCAGGCCGACACTCCACTAACAATATCCGTAAAGTTCTTGCCGCGGCCACCTGGTTGCACTCCAGCGGAGACCCTGACCACCAATACATCCTCTCCCTAGACGCGGAGAAAGCGTTTGATCTTGTCAGTTGGGATCACTTATACACGACGCTGGATAAGTTTGGGTTTCCGCTGGACCTGATCAACATGATACGTAATCTGTATTCCCCCTCCTCATCTCGCATCATGTGTAATGGCTACTTGTCTGCTCCTATTCCTCTTCACCGAGGCACAAGGCAGGGCTGCCCCCTTTCCCCACTTTTATTTGCTATCGCCATAGAGCCCCTGGCTATTAAACTGCGTCATCTCCCAGATTACTCCGGAGTATTGGTTCATGACCATGAGCTCCGTGTGAGTTTATTTGCAGATGACATGCTCCTCTTCATTTCACAACCTGAGACCTCTGTCCCGCCGATCATGCAGGCTATTTCTGAATTTGGCGCTTTTGCGGGATATCGTGTTAATGCCTCTAAGTCTGAGCTCTTCCCACTCAACTCGATTGCCTGTCAGCGCCCCCCGATGCCAGTTCTCACTCAATTTAAGAGAAACACCTTAGGCCTTAAATATTTGGGTATATATATCCCTGTGAATATTTTAGACCTATACTCAGTCAACTATACCGCTGTTTTTAACAAAGTTTCCCAATTGCTATCCACTTGGTCATATCTTCCTGTGTCCCTACTAGGAAGAGTAGCTATTTTGAAGAGTATTGTATTCCCCAAGATCTCTTATCTACTCCAGATGATTCCTATCCAGCCCCCTACTAAAGACTTAAAAGAATGTGATAGAATGTTCTCCAAATTCCTGTGGAATCGCAAGAGGTCTCGGATTTCTTTACCTAAACTTAAACTCCCCCGTGCCCAGGGTGGCTTGGCTGTCCCAGACCTCTTGGCTTTCTTCCAGGCTGCGAACTTTAGGTATATCTCGGATTGGTTAATGGGCACCTCCTCATATGTTAATTACGACATGGAGCAGGGCCTTGTACACCCTTACGACCTAAGGGCTTTGCTGCATACCCCAAAAGCCTTGCTCCCACCCATGGTACGCCCTAATATTCTCTTCTGGGACGCCTATCGCTCCAGGTGGGCCATTAACAAGGCCCTGCATCGCAACCCAGAATACTCTCCTTTTATCCCATTATGCGGAAACCCCTGCTTCACTCCTCCCCTTGATAATACCAAATTCCTCACATGGAAATCTAGGGGCATAGCCCTCATTCGTCACGTGTTTGACCCGGGTGGCCATGTACTGTCATTCGCGGATTTAGCCGAGAGACACGGTGTGCCCTCATCTGATTTTTTCATGTTCCTACAAGTACGCCATTTTGTACAAACTCTCCCCATCCCTCCTGTGCACGAGCGGAGAAAGGATCCTCTGTCCTCCCTGTTGGTCATGTTACCTACCTTTTCATACAAGATATGCTGGTTATACCGGGACTTGTTGCCTGGCAAGCCGGAGGTTTTCTGGCCCCCCATGTTGTCAAAATGGTCGAGTGAGTGGTCCTGGGACCCATCGGTGGAGTGCTTCCTCTCCCCCCTTCCCGCTATCCTGAAAGCCCTGCATTCTGCCCAGCTTCAGGAAATCCACTTTAAATTTTTACATCGGGCATATATTGCCCCGGGATAACGCAAATACATGGTCTCTACAGACTCTGGTCGTTGCCCCAAATGTAAAGCACCAAATGCTCTCTTTATGCATAACTTTTGGCACTGTCCGAAAGTTAAACGATTCTGGAATAAAGTAGTGTGGTATATAAAATCCACTTTCCGGATATCTCTCCCTATGGATCCAGCGGCACTCCTCGGCCTTAATACTACAACCTGGCATTTACCTCCATCCCAGGCTTACTGCATTCCGTTTTTATATGTACTATTGACCTTGGGGAAAAAGTTAATTTTGAATCATTGGATATATCGAACCTCTCCCTCCCTAGGTAACCTCAAGTCTTTACTTACTAATACACTATACTTTGAACGCCAATCCACTCTCCCAGACCTTGACCGTAACGCTTTGCGCTTTTATAAGAAATGGGGACTATGCATTGACTCTCTTCCACCCCCACAACGAACTCATATACTGAAATTGTTTGATTCCCTTAGTTGGGATTCTTACCGCAGACTATGTATCCCTATTGGTGATGATCCACCTTCGGCACCGGGGTGATGCTCGCTCCCATACCTTGATACTGAGCGATTTGATCCCCACATTCCCTAGGAATGGCACATTATCATGTATGATGAATATTCTTTAGGCATCTGCAACCCCCCTCCTCCCTCACACTTCTTATCCATGTCTTTGTTGTTTTTCTTTCTTCTTTCTTTTTCTCTATGATTGTCTAGTTGATTTTGGTTTTGTTACATATGTGATAGTGTGCAGTTTTTCTTTCATAATATATTATAGGCCTAAATTGCTGTTTATATTCATCACTGCTGATGCTTGGGTATGGTCCTCTGCACTGCTCGCTCCTACACACAGCGCCAGTGGTAGTGGTGATGTTTGATGCTATGCCATACCTTTTGTTGCCTATTATGTAATCCATAAGTATAAGCATTTTACATGCACTTTGTACTGCATTGTTTCTCTGCCTTTTTTCTTTTTTTTTCTCTTTATGTCTCTATGTGGAAAAACTAATAAACATATTTAAAAAAAAAAAAAAAAAAGCACACTGCTATATGCCGTAAAATATAAGGGTGTTGCTGTTTAAATAACACTACACTGGCCCTGTATGCTGTAAGTATACAGGGGTGCTGTGAAAATAATGGGGCACTGTTCTGTGTGCTGTAATAATAAAGGGGTGCTGTCCTGTGAAATGGAGAACAGTAATGTGGAGGAAAAATAGTGGAAGATCAGGAACCACTTCCAGTTCCTAGTACTAGTGCTTAAGCTGCTGCTGCCACCAGTCATGACATTGACGATATAATTCTATCAACGTCGTCTGCTAAGGTCGATGCCCAAAGTTGACGATGAGGATTCTGATGGTGATGTGGTTTGTTTGACTAAGGCACCAGCGGAGACAGTAGTTGTTCATGGGATGAGAAAGACCATTGTCATGCCTGAGCAAAATACCAAAAAAGCCACCTCTTAGGTTTGGAATGATGTCTCTACAAATCTGGACAACAGGTGTTAAGCCGTGTGTTGCCTTTGTCAATCTGTAATAAGTAGGGGTAAGTACGTTAACCACCTAGGAACATCCTCCCTTGTACGTCACCTGCAGTGCATTCATAAGAAGTCATTGTCAAGTTCAGAAAATTTGGGTAAAAGTGTAAGCAGTCCACTTACACCTAAATCCCTTCTTCCTCTTGTACCCAAACTCCTGCAAGACACACCTCCAACTCCCTCAACATCAATTTCCTCCTCAGTCAGTAACATCAATAGTCCTGCAGGTCATGTCACTGGCATGACTGATGAGTCCTTTTCTAACCAGTATTCCTCTGGAGGATCCTTGAGTGGTATGCCTGCTGCCTCTGCTGTTGTTGTTGCTGCTGGAAGTCGATCGTCATCCCAGAGGGGAAATCGAAATACCACTTATACTACTTCAACAAAACAATTGACTGTCTAACAGTCCTTTGCGAGAAACATTAAATATGACAGCAGTCATCATGTTGTAAAGCAGATTACTGAGGCCATAACAACTATGATGGTGTTAAACATGCATCCGGTATCCACCATTAGTGCAGTGGTATTTTGACAGTTCATGGACGTACTGTGTCCCCAGTACCAAATCCCATCTAGATTTCACTTCACTAGGAAAGCGATTCCCAGACTGTACAGGGACATTAATAAAAGTGTCCTCAGTGTCCTGAAAAATGCAGTTGTACACACTGTCCACTTAACCACAGACATGTGGACAAGTGGAGCAGGCCAAACTAAGGACTACTTGACTGTGACAGCCCACTGGGTAGATGAATTGCCTCACACAGCAACAACAGCAGCAGCACCAGTTGCAGCATCTCACAAACGCCAGCTCGTTCCTAGGCAGGCTACGCTGTGTACCACCGGTTTCTGTAAGAGGTACACTGCTGACAACCTCTTACGGAAACTGAGGGACATAAACGCACAATAGTTTACCTCAAATAGACTCTCCTGGGGATTTGTGATATCGGACAATGCCACCAATATTGTGCGTGCATTACATCTGGGCAAATTCCATCACATCCCATGTTTTGCACATACAATTAATTTGGTGGTGCAGAATTTTTTTAAAAATGACATGGGAGTGCAGGAGATGCTGTCGGTGGCCCTAATAATTGCGGGCCACTTTTGACATTCAGTTACTTCGTGCCAAAGACTGGAGCACCAGCAAACACTCCTGAAGCTTCCCAGCCATCACCTGAAGCAAGAGGTAGTAACAAGGTGGAATTCAACACTCTATATGCTTTAGAGGATGGAGGAAAAGCAAAAGGACATTTAAGCCTATACATCCACCTACAATATAGGCAAAGGAGGGGTAATGCACCTGACTCAAGCGCAGTGGAGAATGAATTCCATGTTGTGCAAGGTTCTCCAACCCTTCGAACTTGCCACACGTGAAGTCAGTTCAGACACTGCCAGCTTGAGTCAGGTCATTCCCCTCACGAGACTTATGCAGAAGCAGCTGGAGAAATTAAAGGAGGAGCTTAGATGGAGCGATTCTGCTAAGTATGTGGGACTTGTGGATGGAGCCCTTCATTCTCTTTTCCAGGATTTAAATGTGGTCAATCTGTTGAAATCAGAGCACTACATTATGGCCACCATGCTCGATCCTAGGTTTAAAGTCTATGTTGTATCCCTCTTTACAGCAGACACACGTCTGTAGAGGTTCAAAGACCTGCTGGTGAGAAAATTGTCAACTCAAGCAGAACGTGACCCATTAACAGCTCCTTCTTCATTTTCTCCCGCAACTGGGGCTGTGAAGAAAATTATTAAATTTACTAGCTCACCCGCTGGCGGTGATGCAGGTCCTGACTGAAGGACCTGCCAACGATTACTGACATGTCTACTGTCACTGCATATGATGCTTTCACCATTGAAAGAATGGTTGAGCCTTGTATCAGTGACAGCATCCAAGTAGGCATATCAGACAGTCCGTATGTATACTGGCAGGAAAAAGAGGTAATTTGGGGGACCTTGCACGAAATGGCTTTATTTTACCAAAGTTGCCCCCCTTCCAGTGTGTACTCCGAAAGAGTGTTTAGTGCAGCCAGTAACCTTGTCAGCAATTGGCATAGGAGGTTACTTCCACAAAATGTGGAGAAGATGATGTTCATCAAAATGAACTATAAATTCCTCCAGGAAGACCTTTACCAGCAATTGCCTCCAGAAAGTACACAGGGACCTGTGATGGTGGATTCAAGTGGGGACGAATTAATACTCTGTGAGGAGGAGGATGTACACAGTGAAAGGGGTGAGGAATCGGAGGATGAGGATGACATCTTGCCTCTGTAGAGCCAATTTGTGCAAGGAGAGATTAATTGCTTCTTTGGGGGGGCCCAAACAAACCAATCATTTCAGCCACAGTCATGTGGCAGACCTTGTCGCTGAAATGATTGGTTTGTTAAAGTGTGCATGTTCTGTTTATACAACATAAAGAACAGACAATTCCATCTTGCACCTCTTTTTTTTTCTTTGCATTATGTGCTTTTTGGGGCCTAGTTTTTAAAACTGCACCTCTTTTTTTTCCCTTTGCATTATGTGCTTTTTGGGGCCTAGTTTTTAAAACTGCCATCTTGTCTGACACTGCAGTGCCACTCATAGATGGGCCAGGTGTTTGTGCCGCACACTTGTGTCGCTTAGGTTACTCATCCAGCAACGTCGGTGCAACCTATTGGCCTTAAAACAATATTGTGAGGTGTGAGGTGTTCAGAATAGACTGGAAATGAGTGGAAATGAATGGAAAAGAATGGTATTGCGGTTAATAATACTGTAGGATCAAAATTACCCCCAAATCCTGTGATTTTAGCTGTTTTTATGTTTTTTTTTTCTTTTCAAAAATCATCCAGATCCTAAACCAAAACCAAAACCTGAAAGGATGGTTTTGGCAAAACCTTCCAGATCCAAAACACGAGCAGGGTTTCAGATCCAAAACCAAAACACGAAACACAAAAAGTGCCCGCCGCACATTTCTAATTCTCAATCCGACGGAACTAAGCTGGATCTGCCTTTCTGTCAAATAAGGTGTTTTGGGGTAGGAATTTGGTGGTGGGAAAGCAATCCCACGTAACCTCCCTGACTTGTGGGAATGTCATAGGAGTGTTATGGGAGAGTTGTGGGTGTGTATTAAAAGCTCTGTGCATACTATATTTGAAAAGTAAGCTGGTTTCTGATATATTTTGGGGGCTTGTGCAAGTACAGATACCAATATTGATGGTTGCTGCATAACATCAATAGAATGCATGAGATTCTGCTAGCACACCCAGAAACTCCTGCAGTACTGTAAATCAAGCCAGCATATAAAGCCACTTTGCATATGACTCAGAATCAGCACCATAATGTATTAACACAGCTAGTCTTTAGCACTGACACAATAAATGTAAAAAAAAAAACTTCAATTGTTTACTGGATCTTTGAATAACCAAGTCCAAATCAATGAATAAGGGGGTTTCATTCCCAAGTATGTACAGTATAATGAATACTGCAACACATTTTGTTCACTTTGCCATGGAATGTATACCAGCTGGACTGGAAGTTGTAAGATTATTAGCACCTAACTAGAGATATCTTGCTGCACTGACATTTCACAAATTTCTACTCACTTATGAGAAGTTTGGTTATTGGGAGAAATGTCAGTTGTGTTTTCCCAATTGTAAGATTTACACCACAGAATTGCCTTTCTGTTGATTATTTACACTTCCGAGCTCATCATCCATTATTACAATTTTGTTTTACCCATAAGTTTTTTTTACATTTTTTATCTGAAACTGCATCAAATGGGGATTTTATTGTACAAAGAAACATGGATTTAGAGTCCTAATTATAATTAATGTAGGATCCTTCAGTGCTTTAGGATTGAGCTGCTGTAACTGTGTCTGTAATGAATTTTTTTTATACATGTTTATATATTTTAAGTTTCTTTTATTAAAGTATTTTTAGAATTTAGCATACCAGATTAACTTTAAATAATTAAAAATGTTTGTAATATAACATTTATATTATTTTGGCTACAACTAGTTTTTTCTTTAAATCTTTTCTAATCAAGGTAGTGGCAATTGAATGCTGTACAGTGTATGCAGCAATACTGTAGAATTCTGTACTTAGATCCTTATTTTCATGTTTTTAGTTTATTGACAGCGCCAAAAGAATCACAGTTGTCAAGTTAGAACACAATAAGAGTAAATAGGATACATTCCATTCAAATATAAAAACATTACAGAAAGAAGCTAAACTACAGAATATATTTAGAAAACTGTTCCCAGTGGTACAATTTTTCATGAAAAAAAGCAATGGGGAGAAGATGACGGAAAGGAAGGTGAGGGAGTATACCACATGCTGGGAGGTTAGTTTCTAATGGATCTCGGCGTTACAGAGTCTACATACATGAAAAGTAAATCTCGAAAATGTTAGCGATCCAGTAAGGGTTGGTTGTGCCATTAGGTCTGGGGCCGCACACTTTATAAAAGTAAGTGGTGGAGTTGTTCAGAATGCTGTTTATGTACTCTATTTGGTACTTCATTGCTGACCAAGGTATGGGTGGGTGGTAACTAGAGATAAGCGGGTTTGGTTCCCTGAGAACCGAACCCTACCGGACTTCACTACTCGAGCCCGGATCCGAGCTCGTCTCGGGTTTTACTGCCTGACTCGGAAACCAGAAAAACGCAAAATGTCATCATCCCGCTGATGGATTCTTGCGGGTTTTGGATTCCATATAAGGAGCCGGGCATCGCCACCATTTTCACTCCGGCATTGGAGATTGCAGCGAGAGGACGTATTTCCGTCCTCAGTGTCTGTGTGGGAGTGGAAAGTGGGGTGGGGATTCCAGTGCTGTCTTGTGCTGCTCAGTCCAGTGTTGTGTCTTATGCTGCATCAGTCCAGTCACAGTGGTGGTGTCCTCTGCTGCCATATGTCCAGTGTAGCTGTATAAAACAATTGCAGTGGTGCTCTGTTGTCCTGCATAAGTACAGTGGTAGTGTCTTGTGCTGCATCAGTCCAGTCACAATGGTGGTGTCCTCTGCTGCCATACTGTAAGTCCAGTGCTGCTGTATAAGTAAAGTCCAGTGGTGCTGTGTTGTGCTGCATCAGTCCAGTGGTGGTGTCTTGTGCTTTATCAGTCCAGTCACAGTGGTGGTGTCCTCGGCTGTCATATGGCCAGTGTTGCTGTATAAGTCCAGTCCAGTGGTGCTGTGTTGTGCTGCATTAGTCCAGTGGTGGTGTCTTGTGATGCATCTGTCCAGTCACAGTGGTGGTGTCCTCGGCTGCCATATGTTAAGTGCTGCTGGTTAAGCCCAGTCTAGTGGTGCTGTGTTGTGCTGCATCAGTACAGTGGTGGTGTCTTGTGCTGCATCAATGCAGTCACAGTGGTGGTGTCCTCTGCTGCCATACATCCAGTGCTGCTGTATAAATCCAGTCCATTGCAGCGGTGCTGTGTTGTCCTGCATCAGTCCAGTGGTGGTGTCCTTGTGCTGCTGTATAATTATAGTAGTACTGCCGTATATGTCCAGTGATACTGCCATATAAATCCAGTCCAGTGGTACTGCCATACATGTCCCGTGGTACTGGCGTATACATCCAGTCCAGAGATACTGTAGTAAAAGTCCAGTGATGCTGCCATATATGTCCAGTGGTACTGGCGTATAAATCCAGTGGTACTGGCGTATAAATCCAGTCCAGTGATACTGCTGTATATATCCAGTGATACTGCTGCATACTGTCTGTCCTGTGGTACTGCTGTTTAAATCCAGTGTAACTGCTGTATATGTCCAGTGGTACTGCCATCTAATTCCAGTGATACTGCCATATATGTCCAGTAGTACTGCCATATAAATCCAGTAATACTGGCATATAAATCCAGTCCAGTGATACTGCCGTATATATCCAGGGGTGCTGGCGTATAAACCCAGTGGTACTGGTGTATAAATCCAGCCCAGTGATACTGCTGTATAAGTCACTGATACTGCCGTATATGTCCACTGGTACTGCCGTATAATTCCAGTGATACTGCCATATATATCCAGTGGTACTGCCATAGAATTCCAGTGATACTGCTGTATATGTCAAGTGGTACTGCCATATAAATCCAGTGGTACTGGCGTATAAATCCAGTCCAGTGATACTGCCATATAAATCCAGTGATACTACCGTATATGTCCAGTGGTACTGCCGTCTAAATCCAGTGGTACTGTTGTTAAAATCCAGTCCAGTGATACTGCCGTATATGTCCAGTGGTACTGCCATATAAATCCAGTGGTACTGCCATATAATTCCAGTGATACTGCCGTATATTTCCAGTGGTACTGCCGTATAAATCCAGTGATACTGGTGTATAAATTCAGTCCAGTGATACTGCCGCATAAGTCCAGTGCTACTGCCATATAAGTCCAGTGATACTGCCGTATATGTCCAGTGGTACTGCCATATAATTCCAGTGATACTGTCACATATGTCCACTGGTACTGCCATATAAATCCAGTGGTACTGCCGTATAATTCAGTCCAGTGCTACTGCCATATATGTCCAGTAATTCTGCCGTATAAATCCAGTGATACTGACGTATATGTCCAGTGGTACTGCCATATAATTCCAGTGGTACTGCCGTATATGTCCAGTGGTACTGCCGTATCAATCCAGTGGTACTGGCGTACAAATCCAGTCCAGTGATACTGCTGTATAAGTACAGCGATACTACCATATAAATCTAGTGATACTGCTGTATATGTCCAGTGGTACTGCCATATCATTCCAGTGATACTGCCGTATATGTCCAGTTGTACTGCCATATAAGTCCAGTCCAGTGGTGCTGCAATATAATTTAATTAATGCTGTCCAGGGCTGTATATTATTTACTCCAAATAAAGGGGTTATTAATATTTAATCCAAATATTTTTTATAGGGTTTGCCTTGTATGGTGCAGAGTTATGCTCTCCTTTGCTGCATTTTGTTATATAACTCCATAAAAATAATGGAGAACAAAAATTTGGAGGATAAAATACGGAATGATCAAGAACCACTTCCTCCTACTGCTGCTGCCACTGCTGTTGTTGTTGCTGCTGGGAGTCGATCATGATCCCAGAGGGGAAGTCTAAAGACCACTTGTGCTTCTTTAACTAAGCAAATGACTGTCCAACAGTACTTTGCGAAGAAGATGAAATATGATAGCAGTCATCCTGTTTCAAAGTGGATAGCTTAGGCCTTGAAAGCTATGTTGGTGTTAGACATGAGTCCGGTATCCACCATTAGTTCAGTGGGACTGCAGTGCCAACCCTAGATGGGACAGATATTTTTGCTGCACACTAGTGTCGCTTAGCTTAGTCATACAGCTATCTCATTGCACCTCTGTAGGTTCAGAATCTAGGAGGCAGTGGCATATCTGTAATAGGTGCAGTGAATGTGATGCACAAGGGGACCCACACCACACACCATGCACCAATTTTTTTTAATACTCACCACTTCGGAGTCCCCTGCCGGTGGCAGCATATCTCCACAAATCTGTGGGTAAATGGTGTGGTGGCCATTTTCCAAGAGTTTTATGCATGTGCAGTAAGGAAATATCTGGGATAATGGCTGTTGCACCATTTCCTCAGATTTTTGTGGATGTGCAATAGAGTCTGTGCCCATGTAGAGCTCAGACTTTGTTGCACTGTTGGGTGCCAGCTACAGTGGAGGAGGTCTGGCTGGAGGATGTTGCACACGGGTCTCATCTTCTGTTAATACACCCCTGCTAGGAGGCCAGGGAGATGATCTCCTTCCAAAATGGTTGGAGTTTTGGACACATCCACCAAACATGCCAAAAAAAACTGCAATTACTCCAACAGGCGTCTGAGGCATTAGCGTAAATACAATAGCCCAACATTCCAGGACCTGGATAAAAGGATGCTGAACAGCTGGCATATTATAACTTGCTTAGTTTCTATTTGTAAATATGGATATAGATGTAATAAGAGTCCAGAATGGACGCAATGAGAAAGATATTGAGGAGGATAAAAGACCATCACTGTATTAAAGTGGGCTACATAGAATCAGAAGTAGCCATACTCTGGCATTGGGAGAAACTGCTGCTGCACTCTTGAGGGTGATAGAGTGGAAGGAGTCTCAGGAAAGCCCACAGACCTGTCACAGTAACTAGGTCTTGACAGGAAGAGTTATGGTAAATGGTGGAATCCATTGTGAATTTGTAGGTTGACATGCCAGATGGGTCATGGTACCGGCAAGGTGTATGGGAAAATTGGGATTATGGAGTCCCAAAAGGTTCATACTCAGGAAGCAGTACCTCCAGAAAACAGTTTCTTGGCTATTAGGCTGGTCTATTCTGCTCACTATAATAATTGTTTATGAGATTGCAATCTCTTGCAAAGATAAGAGGGTGTTCTGTTGGAGCTGTAACATTTTTTATTATTTCAGTAAGGTATAAATTACAATCAGGGCCGGTGCAAGGTTTCTTAGCACCCTAGGCAAAACCCATCTCCCCCACCTCACCCCCTGTACTAATTTTTCAGATAGTAAAGGAGAGAGGGGTAACGGTCTATGGAGGGGGTTATAAGGCAGCAGTAGTGCGTGGTGCAGCCCTTTCTATTTTTCACAGAAGTATTAGGTGAAGCTATTTCTCGGGTGACACAGGACCTGGGCAAAGGAAGGGGGTAACGTGGTGACACAAGACATGAGGGGGAGGGGGACACAGGACCTGGAAAATGAGGGGGTAAGGTGGTAACAAGACATGAGGGGGAGGGGGACACAGGACCTGGAAAATGAGGGGGTAAGGTGGTAACAAGACATGAGGGGGAGGGGGACACAGGACCTGGAAAATGAGGGGGTAAGGTGGTAACAAGACATGAGGGGGAGGGGGACACAGGACCTGGAAAATGAGGGGGTAACGTGGTGACACAAGACAAGAGCTGGAGAGGGACACAGGACCTGGGGATATGAAGGGAGGGTGGGGTGGGGGGGGACAAGACCTAGAAAAATGAAGGGGGGAGGGTAAGGAGGAACAGAGGACCTGGGGACATGAGGGACGGTAACACAGGGCATGGGGGTTTGCACAGGACCTTGGCACCTGAGGGGGAAGTTGGTGACATGGGGACATGAGTGGGGTGGCGGGGGAGTTGGACATAAGACCTGGGAACATGAGGAGGAATGACACATGACGTGGGGTGAAGAGGGGGAGTTGGGACACGGGAGAAGTGTGTGTGTGTGTGTGTGTGTGTGTGTGTGTGTGTGTGTGTGAAGTGAGGATGTACAGGATTCCGCACTGAGCGGCGGTGCGCGCTGCGGGGGGGGGGTGTCTTCCCTCACCTCGTATTGGTTTCTCCTACTCCACAGGCGGCTCTGGGTCTTCATTCTTGTCCTGTGTGGGCCGCTCCGGTCAGGGCGGTATGGCGGTAACCGGCATGAACTCACTAAACTACAAGCGACCCGCCTCTCCAGGAGCATGGTACAGCGGCGGCATGGTACAGCTTCTGTGCATGCGCAATCCGCAATGTTACCATGACTCCCCGTCCTCCCCACTCTTTGCCTGTGAAGGTGTCAGCGCTGCATCCTCTCTCCCTGTTGCTGTTCTCTAAGGTTGGGAGTCGCTTGTGTCTGACTCCCTGAGCAACTGTATGGTAACTCACTGTGCTGGACCTATGCCGCCAATAGAACCCTGGTCTTTCAGATACATCTTTCTTCCAGGCAGCCTCAGCAGGCCGCCCTCAGGTCCTGACGCCCATAGGCAGCTGCCTAAAGCTGCCTAGTGGAAGCGCCGGCTCTGATTACAATACTGCATTGTAAAACTGATTTTATTTATTTATTGTATTTTAGTAACATAAATAACAATACTGCATTGTAATACTGATTTAATTTTTCCATATATTGTATGCAGGGCCGGCACCACCATTAGGCAGCTTTAGGCAGCTGCCTAAGGGCGGTAGCACTTAAAGGGCGGCGCTGAGTTCAACTAAAAAAAAAGTTCAACTAAATAAAAAAAAATTGAGGAAAGTGACTGTGTCGCTCACTTACCCCCGCCCTCCCGACCCGGTGACAGGGTAAAAGATCTGCTCCCTCCGCCGGGTCTACCAAGCAACGTAGACCACGGCACTGACTGAGCTGCTGGAGCTCGAGGAGGCGGCCGGGGGCGGGACCTCCACACGGCGCAACTCACTGACTCACTAGCCCAGCAGAGGGATAAGGTGAGCAGCACAGAGCAGGCGGCGGGTAACACACTGACAGCGCCGCACCGTACATCCGTACATGGCTCCCTGGCAGTGACCGGCATCTGCCCCTGTATGCTCCGTGTGCAGCGAGGAGTGAGCCGCATCCTCCCACACAGTGACCGCTGTGTGGAACTGTTATCCCCGCCAGTCCTGTCACCTTTGCCGTGGTCATGCAGGGGGGCCTCTATGTGGAGGAATGAGGTTAGGCTTCTTTGTGACACTGCATCGCCCTACACTGTGTTGATATATATATATATATATATATATATATATATATATACACATGTGTGTGTATATATATATGTATATATATATATATATTGCAGTTTAACTACCATCTACTCTATACTGTGATTCATTAGTGAGTGCCGCGGAATGACCACTACTATATATATATATATATATATATATATATGTGTATATATATATATATATGTGTGTGTGTATGTATGTATATATATATATATATATATATATATATAGAAGTATAGAAATGTAATTGGCGGCACTCCTGGGACTAATTCCAGTGAATAAACGAGACCACCCCGTCTATTCCAGCTTAACGTTTCGGTCTTTATTGACCGTCTTCAGAAGCAACAATAATCAAAATACAAAACTTCTTACCTTAAATAACAGTTACAGATCACCACATGTGCAAACGCTCACGGAGCCCCGTGTAGCTACATCCGGTTACGTCATCAACCGCGGACCACTAAGTCCCGTCTCTGGCGCATACCGGCATACGTGCTCCCATCACCATGGAAACTTCAACATAAACAGAATCGGCAGCCCATTAATGAATGACATACATAGTCATAATAATAAACATTGTCCAGTAATGATCTGAACGCAACAGTACTAATCAAAACAATATACACACAAAGAGCCTACATATAAAGAGACTTAACACGTTTAACAAAACTTGCTACTATAGAAAACATGAAAGGGACAATGTTTCATTAAGCCCATGTGGGGACACCGTCTTAAGGCGGTGTATCCATCGAGCTTCTTTTTGCAAGAGCTGTTTAGCCCTGTCACCTCCACGTTTAGTAAATGGTACTTGTTCTAAAATCCTGTACCTTAATGTGGATAAATTATGCCCACATTGCTTGAAATGTTTAGCAACGGGTTGATCTATTAGCTTCCCTTCCAATGATTGTTTTATTGCACTCCTATGTTGTGTCATCCGTTCCTTAAATTGGCAAGTTGTCTTGCCAATATACAATAAGTCACAAGGACAACGTATACAATATACTACAAAACGGCTGCTACAGGTTAAAACTTGTTTGATCATAATCTTCTGGCCTGTATGTGGATGCATAAAGTGATCGCCCACTTCCAGGTATACACATGTAGCGCAACCCGTGCATTTATAATTACCGGGTTTGCGTGCAAGAAATGAGCTAGAACTGTTATTCATTGGTTGTAGGTTAGCTATGTCTGTATGTACCACTTTATCTCTGATATTTCTCCCTCGTTTATAACAAGGCAACAGAGAACGGGTGGAAAGTGATGGCAAGCTTGTATCTGCTGTAATGACAGGCCAAACTCTTTTGGCCGTAGCCATTATCCGTTTGCTTGCTGGTGAATATTTCGATACATAAACCATTGCATCAACTTTTTTATTTACTGTATCAATTCGGTTACTTATCACCTTCGGTTGTTTCAAAGCACGTTGTTTGGCATCTTGTAATAACCTGTTTGAATATCCCCTTTCCAAGAATTTCTTTATCATCTCATCCATTTGTCTCATCTCATCATCTACATCACTGCAGATGCGATGCACCCGCAATAGTTGGGAATATGGTAAACCACTTTTTAGGGGAGTGGGATGATAACTAGATGCATGCAACAGACTATTTACATCTGTGGGTTTGTTATAA